>NC_138763.1:55254211-56661104 GCF_965113315.1 Podarcis vaucheri
GACAAAAGACTCTGCAAATGCTGCTGTGCACCGTGGCATTGAAATGTATGTGTGTTGTGTCATCCTATTGTCTGTGAAAGGGCTTATCGATTTTCGCAAAGTCGCAGCAATTTTGCTATTGTACCGAAAAGGTCTGCATAAAAAGATTTGCATTGCAAACCCTAGTTCCCGTGTTTGTCGGGACAGCAGGACCTTAAAACAACAAAAAATATCAAAAGCGAGGGATCATTGAAAGCCGTCACCATGTAGTCTCTGTTGGCTGGGCGGCTTTTGTTGCTCCCGGATGGTTTAAGTGGGTATTTGCAAAAAATAGACCAGTAGTTCTGCTTATGTGTTTGAATGACTTTGTCCTGCTTCTATTTTTCTCTTTGCCGGGGAAGAAAATGAGAATCATTCACAGTGTTAACAACGAGCTGGTTTTGTCCCCTTGGCTTTGTTTGTATCGTGTAGGGATACTGCCATGCAGATGGAAAACTTACAGTTATGAAAAAGGCAGAGCTGAGCTTGATGTTCAAAGCTGTGCCTTGTTCCTCTGCTGTATACTGATTTCAAAGCATGGGATTTATTGGTAAATCTTGCCTTTTAAGACCAGAAGAAGAGTCTGCAGGCTCACACCAATAGCCCATCTAGTCCAACATCCTGCTCCCACAGTGACTGGCAAACCAGCAATCAGGATTCGAACATGATCCGCCTCTGTTCCTGTGGTTTCCAGCAACTGGTATTCATTGTCAGAGTACAAAACTAAAACTCAGAGAGATATAAGAAAGGCAGCCATTGTTCCTTTTTTTAAAAAAAAAAAGAATTGTTCTTAATTATCTAGTTGAAATAAACCAGCTTTGCATAACATTTAATTAGCTATATACATTCAGGTGTGCATGAAGAAACCCTGCATTTTTTGCTCAGTCAATCAGACTGTTGCAATACCTTTAATAAAGGGTTAACTGGCAAGGGTAGAAACTATAAACACTGGTTGGTAGAACATGTTTTGGTTTATCAGCAAATATCATAAAACCCAGGGGTTTGAGAACTGCTAACCTCCTAAAATATTAACAATTACTCATACCATCAACATCTGCAGAGTTTGACATTAACAATAACAAGCTATATATTTTTAATGTATTTACATTTGAACTTGTGGAAATTTACCTAAGCATCCTCACTTCAAAGAGACTAGAGTACGTCTTCATAATGAGACTTGGGATTGTAAAATGTTTGTCTTGTCTTTTTCATCTGAGACAGATCTGTTCAAGACTACCTAAGTGGAGAACCTTTTCGAGAATATTCAGCCAGCATGTACTTTGATAGATTTCTCCAGTGGAAATGGCTGGAAAGGTAAGTGGTCCAGGTGGGCGTTGTATGTTTTTATTCTATGATGGGACTTAGGAAAGGATAGGGGAATAATAATGTTAATAGTACTTCTAGCACTTGCAAATGAATTGAAGTTCACTGTTTTTGACTGCCCTTAGACATGGGGAGACTTTGTCCAAACCTTTCATGCTAATCATAAATGTAAGCCCATGTTCTTTATTTTTAATATTAAGAAGCTAAATACTCAGTTAAGAATATTCAGTTACTAGAACAAACAAAAGCAGGGATAAAGGACAGCCCTGGTTAGTACCCTCCTTCAATGGAACTTGGTCCATTGGGTAAGTGTGTGTGCTAGGCAGCTGCACCAACTTTATGAGGCTGAGGTGTTTTCAGCCCACTCAATATTTCTGGGCAGGGAGCTGGGCCACCTCAATGTTGAGGGGAGATCTGAGTACAGCACAGCATCAGTGGCTGAGTCCTCCTGACCATGAGAGAGGAGGTTGTTGAAGCCACACTGTGCTGAGTTCCCTGCCAAGGTTGCAGCGTCGCACGCATTACATCAAATGTGTGCGACAGGCCCCCTCAATCTTGGGTGCAAGTCAGTGTCTCTGATACTAGGATGGCAGCCTAACTCTTCCAGACTGCCCATATAACTAATGCAGGAATTTTACACTTTGGCATAAGGTTACCAGATTTTTTTCAATGAATCCGGGGACACGTTTCAACTTCAATGGATTTTGTATGGGGACTGGTTTGTAAATCCGGGGACTGTCTGGTAACCTTACTTTGGCATACTCCCAGTTTTGGCAACAATGCATCAATTACTTTTGCTTTTACTGGGTTTTTCTTTGGTTTGTTCTTTTTTAGTATCCGTTCAGACTTTTTTATTTTTAAAGCTGCCAACTGTTGATTCCAGGTATTTGTTGTATTCTTTTGAGGTGTGTGGGGGAAAGGTTTTAAGCGCAACTCCCAGTTGCTGCCTGCCACACAAATACTTCCTTTTCACTATTGAGTAACTGCAAGCAAGACAACACCCATACATCTGGGATTAGAGAAAAGGGCCATGAGGGCAGATGGGTGTGGAGCCTAGTCTAGCTGCTGGTACGTCTCACTTTCAACATTTAGCATGAATGTTTCAAGGCAAGACTTCTGAATGCAAGCCTGAAGGCTGCAAGTTTCACTATACTAATGTTGCTGTCTTTGATAGCCCTAAGCTCACCCTCAATGTAATAGCACGCCCGCCCCCTGGTGGCTCGATCAGTTGTGGCAGGAAAGCAATAGTAAGGATACTCCTTTGAGTATCAGCTGTGGATGTTTCATTTAATTGCTCCCTGAAGAACAAATGACAGCAATGTTCTTTTTTTCTTTTTTAAAAAGTGAGGTGCTGGAAGAAAACAACACCCATTTCCCTCTTGGATTTCAGAAATCCAGTTATAAGTGAGAGTTTGATGGTCCAGGCTTGACTTTTCTTCAAAATATCCCCTGAACCCGGTTGGGATAGACGGAGTCAGCTCCACAGTTGAAATGTCTTCAGCAAGGAGCTGGTGAGGCAGCAGTGAAGGAAGCTGCAACTGTGGCTATTAGTCAGCCCACCTTCTCTGTGATGACTTGCTCCTTCACTGACCACATGTAGCAGTGATGTAGTGAAATAGGCCCAGATTAGATCAACAGAATATTTTGATCATCAAGGTGGCCCTTAACATTTCCTTGAGGGAGAATTGCTGTTATCAGCACCCTAACCACTACCCAAAGGGTGCTTCTGGACCGTCACTATTTTGGGGTGGAATTTAATCACATTCCAGCAGATTGAGTACAGGGAGTACAAGTCTCTCTCTCCTGATGTGCAATAGAGGTGTCCACGTACTCAAGTTACTTGCCCTAGAACAGGGCTGGAGAAGCTATGACCCTCCAGAGGTTTGTGGCCCACGAGCCTCATCTTTCCCCACCATTGGCTGTGCTGGGTGAGGCTGGTGGGAATTGGGAGGTGAGCAACATTTGGAGGGTCAGGTTGGTCTGCCCTGCCCTGTAGGAACAGGAAGCAAATTGCTTGTGTCTAATAGCTCTACAGGGCTACAGTGAACAGTGTCATTTGAGAAATGTGAAAAACCTGCAGAATTTCGAAGCAGCTGGTAATACTATCATTGTGCATTGCTGTAGGAATGGCTGACTTAACTTTTCTTTTGTTGAGCTAATAGTGAGCTAATGGTTAGGGGATGATTTTCTTCAAATCACCTTTAAAGCAACATTCTTTTCTTCTTTTTTCTTTCTTCAAAGATAGCATTAAGCATTTTATCTCTTTTCTCTCTCTCTGTCTCCCCTTCCCAATCTTTTTTTTTCAGACAACCAGTAACGAAAAACACATTTAGGCAGTACAGGGTATTAGGAAAAGGTGGATTCGGGGAGGTAAGTAGTTCTGGAAACTTCTGTTGAAAACAATGTGCTCCTCGGAAGAACAGTAAGCCAGACCCACAAATATCTGATGCACTGAGCATGAAAATGTTAAGGACTGCGTGATTTCCATGATTTAAGGTTAAAGAATCTTTAAGCTTGAGCCATAGATGGTGTGCATCAGGCAATGTTTTTGAGATAGTAAATGTTTAAAAGGTAAAGGGACCCCTGACCATTAGGTCCAGTCATGGCCGACTCTGGGGTTGCGGCGCTCATCTCACTTTACTGGCTGAGGGAGCCGGTGTACAGCTTCCGGGTCATGTGGCCAGCATGACTAAGCCGCTTCTGGTGAACCAGAGCAGCACACGGAAATGCCATTTACCTTCCCGCCAGAGCAGTACCTATTTATCTACTTGCACTTTGACGTGCTTTCGAACTGCTAGGTTGGCAGAGTAAATGTTTACCTGCATGTAAATATAAAACACTAGCAAACCATATCGCTTGAGAGAAAAGCAACATCTCAGTACTAGAGAATCTTCTCTGCATGTAAAAGATCTCAGATCCAATTCTTGGCATCTCCAGGTATGTCTGGGAGAGATGTCTGCCTGAAACTCTGAAGAGCTGCTTTCAATCAGTGTAGCCAATACTGGGCTAAATAGACCAATGGCCTGAGTTGGGATATGGCAACTTCCTATGTTCTTTTGTTGAAGAGGCTTCCAAGACTCCTTTATTGCATCCTGTTTCTGTGGTTGCTCTTTTGAAAAGTGAGGGTTGCATCTCAACCCCTTGGTTGGCTGCAGCAGGGTCTTCTTCTGCCTCAACCCTCCAGAATGGGAACTTGCATTTTCTGTAGGGCCCGGAACCTCTCTCACCCCAAGGGCCACAGCCCCTTCTACACAGCCTTCCTGGGGCCACAGCCCAGTGGTGGGCTGCACTTGAGACAAAAGTGGGAGCAGTGAATGCAAATTGTACCTTTGTACAGTAGACTAGTGTCTAGGTACATCCCCATGCGCCTTCTAGTCTCTATCCAGGCAAACAAGAAATATTAACAGAGCTGAAGGACACATTCTAACTAGGCAAAGCATTCAAAGAACGTGCAAAGCAGGTCTGGGAAGGGTGTGGCTGAGGTATGGAGAGTCTCAAATGCTAGATGGAGAGGCCAGGAGGGCCAAATTTTGGGTGCCAGGCCTGAAGTACCCCGTCCCATTGGTAGAGGTTATTCTGGTCAGTGTCTCTCAGTTTAGGATGTTCCGTGAGTTCTGTAGCTCAATGCGCTCTGAATTTACCTTCAAACTTTGCTCCTTGTCCAATACCAAAGATCATCTGTTAGTAAGTCTCTTCAGTTACCGTAGTTCTGAATTTCCTTTAAAAGTAAGATGGGGGGATTAAGATAATACAGATTTATCAAGAAGTGATTTTGGTAACATAGGCCTCAATCCTAACCCCACCTACCTTGAATGCAACAAGACTTCCTTCTGGATTGGCATGGTCAGGATTACCAGTTTTAAATGACTAATTCCTCCTACACAACCCTCCCCCCTCCACAATTTGTTGATGTTGTTGTTTTGCTTCTAGGTGTGTGCTTGCCAAGTACGAGCAACTGGGAAAATGTATGCATGCAAAAGATTAGAGAAAAAAAGGATAAAGAAGAGGAAAGGTGAATCCATGGCCCTAAATGAAAAGCAGATTCTAGAAAAAGTCAATAGTCAATTTGTAGTAAGTATTGCCAAATTTGCAATGGGCACAGGCTTTCCATTGGGCGGCACACCCATCAAGGAATGGCATTAGTCACAGGAAGTGTATAATGCTTCCAGAAAACATCTCGGCTCAAGCCAACATTCAGAAGTTGGCTGTACAGTATATGATATGTTTTGTCACTCCCAGTACAGCCTTTTCTGTGCATCATTCTTTGATAGTCCAAAACGTCAGGGCGTCTCGTGCTTCATCTGTCAGAACTTGAGCTGCTGCAGACATAGGAGATGCAGGAGTAAAATGAGAAGCTCAAACCCAGAGCAGCACAGGAAGCCAAACCACCACCACCAATAATAATTGCGTAAAAAGTGATTGATAGTTAAACAAAACGTGGCTGCATGTAAAATAATCTAAGGGAGGAGGTCTACTGCTGCCAGCTGCAATAAATTATCTGTTTTGTTGTGATGAAGTATGAAATGGGGTGCAGTCTAGGAGATCTCGTCATATAACGTAATAATCTGAGCTGTTTGTAGAAATTGTTGTGATTGTTACAGAACAACGGCTACCACAGCTTTACGTTTACTGTACATGCTATCTTGTGTTGTTCAACTATAATCACTTTTTACATGATTGTTATTGTTTTTGGGGGGCTCCTGTAACTTGGTCTGTTGTTTCTCATTCTTTTGGAGACTGTCTCCTTTGTTTTGGTTGTCATCAGATCTCTACTTTTGCTGAAAAAATATTCATGGCAGCATGACACTATGAACCTGCAAGTGATAATCTTTATGAAAACGACCTAGTACCATGTTGCTTCCAAATTTTCAGAGTTTTGTTTTTTAACCCTTGACGATTTGCCTATCTCCCCTTTGGCTCCATTCAGTCATATGATACTTTATGTCATTCCAAATGCAGAACATTAGCAATGAATGAATATGTGTGCATCAAGCGCCTGTCTTTGTGCTTTAAACTATCCCAACTGTTCTTCTAGGTCAACTTAGCCTATGCCTATGAAACAAAGGACGCACTCTGTTTAGTTCTAACCATAATGAATGGGGGTGACCTGAAGTTCCACATCTATAATATGGGGAACCCAGGCTTTGAGGAAGAAAGAGCCTTGTTTCATGCAGCAGAGATTCTTTGTGGCTTAGAAGACCTGCACAGAGAGAACACTGTGTACAGGTAAATATCATTCCGGTGTGTTCAGAAACTTGTTGCAGAGTCTGTTTTATTTTCCTGAGACTTTACATAGAATCATAGAGTTGGAAGAGACCACAAGGGCCATTGAGTCCAACCCCCTGCCAAGCAGGAAACACCATCAGAGCACTCCTGACATATGGTTGTCAAGCCTCTGCTTAAAGACCTCCAAAGCAGGAGACTCCACCACACTCCTTGGCAGCAAATTCCACAGTCGAACAGCTCTTACTGTCAGGAAGTTCTTCCTAATGTTTAGGTGGAATCTTCTTTCTTGTAGTTTGGATCCATTGCTCCGTGTCCGCTTCTCTGGAGCAGCAGAAAACAACCTTTCTCCCTCCTCTATGTGACATCCTTTTATATATTTGAACATGGCTATCATATCACCCCTTAACCTCCTCTTCTCCAGGCTAAACATGCCCAGCTCCCTTAGCCGTTCCTCATAAGGCATCGTTTCCAGGCCTTTGACCATTTTGGTTGCCCTCCTCTGGACACGTTCCAGTTTGTCAGTGTCCTTCTTGAACTGTGGTGCCCAGAACTGGACACAGTACTCCAGGTGTGGTCTGACCAGAGCAGAATACAGTGGCACTATTACTTCCCTTGATCTAGATGCTATACTCCTATTGATGCAGCCCAGAATTGCATTGGCTTTTTTAGCTGCCGCGTCACACTGTTGGCTCATGTCAAGTTTGTGGTCAACCAAGACTCCTAGATCCTAGGAGATATTTATGACATAGATATTTATGATATGCAGAACCACTTTATAGACTCATATGTTCAAGAGTTTCAGCCCTAGCATTACAAGGGAAGGGGCCAGAACAGATAGTCTGTATGCAACATGGACTTCGTTTTACTGGCGGAAAAATAGGAGGTAGGACTATTTTGTGATGCACCCGGAGTCAACCTGTCCTTGATCTCGAAGAGGATAATTTATCAAAACCTGGGATCCTTTTTCAAAGGGACCAGAGCCTGGTGTCAAAGATCAAAATGGTTGGGCACCTCCAGCAGGGGTCCCACTGGCGAACCTCCTGGATGGGCTCTCACCACTGCAGCCTGCTTGTGCACCTGCATCGTGCTCTGACTCAGAGGGGGATGAGAAAGCAAAAGGCAAAGAAGGTGAAAAGCAGTTTGTACCAATGATGAGCTGGAGCAGCAGCAACATAGTGACCATGAGTGGTGGAGTCACAAAGGGAGGGAGACCATCGAGGGCATCTTGCTGAAGAACCCCTACAAAACATGGAAGTGTCGCTGGATAAGACACAAGTGCTATTTCTCTGTCCTGCCATGTTTGAACTTCCATGAACATTGTAAGAATTTCCCCTATTTTGTTTTATTTTATTATTTTGCAATAGTGGGGGTATTGCCCCTTAGCTACCGATCAACAGCCAACATGTAGAATGCAAGAGAATTAAAACATTTTGGACTCGTCAAGGAAACGTTTAAAATTGGAATGAAGAGGTTTGTTGAGAATGACCTTTCATCCCACCTCTCCAAAGTGAATCTTTTTGTTAGCACTGAGAATAAGCATACAGTAGTATTTAAAATAAAGCCATCCATTTTCTGCTGCCTTCTCTCACCCTTCACATATTTTCTCAGAGTTGTTTGTTTGAAAAGTAGGCCTGGTCCCATTGGTTTATCTTGTGAAGTTTATCTTGTGAGGTCAATAGGGATTTAAACCAACAAAAGGAAGGGAACAAAAATGTTCTTCGTACATGTGCCTTGGCTTATAATAATAAATAATGTGCATGATATGTTTTGAATAAACAAAAAAGTTCCCACTTGATTAGTAAGGGAAAACCACTAAGTTTTCTGTCCGCTGATCGCAAAACCTAAAATCATTTAAAAGGGAGTAAATTAAAGCTCTGTATAATGGGTGGTCCTCTCACAGTGCAAATTGCTCTAACAATCAACTTGGAGAATTAAAGTCTAGCCAATTCACATGGTTGTTTCTGTGGTGACAAAGATCTGTGTATCAATTTGCCCACCTTATTGTCACATGGGGAGGTGTTTGAAGCAGCCCCTCCCAAATACAATAATCTGTGAAGCAATATTTTAACACGTTTTCTCCAATTCATGAATTTAATAAAGCAAATGGTTATCCTTATAAAAATGGGGTGGTAAATAGGCTTTTCTACCTCAGAAGTAAATATGTATAAATTGGCATTGTCTAAAAATAGGTTGTGAAATAATAGAGTGGCCTTAATTTAAAAAATAAAAATAGTGCAGTGGCTTTTTGAAATCCAGAAAACCAAGTTGAGTGTGGATTTTTTTTAGATGGTCAGCACCCCTTTGGTCACTTCCATACACTGGGCAAGCTAGCCAGATGGGTGGCATACAAATAATAAAGTGGTTATAAAATTATTATTATTCTAATATTATGATGGTGGGTTAGACACTATCACCTACGTGATTCTCAGGGTTCTCTGTCCACCCAAATCTTATTGAACTGAATGACCTTGTGCCAGCAGAGCGGAATACTATTTGATGGACCGGGAGCTTCCATCTTGCAATAGTTTTAAATATATATATATGTCGTTTTGAAACCTGTTTTCTGAGAATTGGCTCCCTGCTGTGTTATGGCTGGAAGGAAACAGCATTCTGATTCCTTGCTATTCCTCCAATATCAAAGCTACTTTTATACAAATAATTGCAATCTTTCCTCTTTCTTTCTCTCTCTCTCTCTTTTTAATAGGGATTTGAAGCCAGAAAATATCCTGTTAGATGATTATGGTAAGTGAGAGCTTTAGGCAAGGCCTTTTCTTCCACAGTAAAGTAGCTTACATTTAGTTGTATGACATGGTATTGTGCAGAGCCAAATCATTCTCTGAAGTGGGTAAGACATGGAGCAGCTTCCACTGCTTTTCTGGGGATATAGGAAAGGATAGACTTCCCAGAGAAGAGAGAGAAAAGAAAGTGCTATTATGAAAAGCAGTGGGTGTTAGGTTCAGGGCAACAGATCTGTAATAAGTAAAGTTGTTCATTCTCCTTATTACTCTGGGAATTTTCCTTAATAAATAATTATGGTGCTCAGATTTGTATGCTGCCCCACCCCCACCCCGCAGACGCACTCTATCTTACTTTTCGGAACCATTTCCAAGATGAAACCCTGTGTTTCTGTTTTTGATCAGCTGTGTCAAAACAAAATAACAGAGGCACCGAATGGGCTACAGTGAGAACAGGATTGCTGTACTAGATGGGTCATTGGCCTGATCCAGAAGCACTCTTTTTGTGTTATGTTCCCTGCTCTCAAGAGAGAGATGGTTTTGGGTTGTGCTTGGTTGTTCTGTATTCCTGTTCCTAGGAATACTATTCCAGAAAATAAAATCTCCAAGCCCAGAAATGAACGATGCTTTAGCCTGCTCTTGTCCACAAAGATGATGCAGGCCAGCATAGGCCAGCCAATCAGCTTCCTGCAGGGGAAAATGAAATCCTGGTAGTTTAGGGTACCAGATCCCATGGAGGCTTTTACTTATACAGTCATATGCGCAAAGGGCCCGTCTCTATTGACACTCACTTTGTGCACACAGGTGCCAGGAAAATTACTAGAAAGAGCATGCAGTTCTGGGTTCGGCTCCTTAGTGTGTCTCTGCTCCTTGCTTCCATCCCAAGTTGGGATTATACGGAGCTTGATGAACAAATGCCCTGACCTGGAATAAGGCAGTTTCATATGTTCCTTGATTGGTTTTTGAGATCTTTCAAAGAGCCAGTATCATTTTATTCCTTTAACGTGCTTAGATTTATTTTTTATGATGTGAATTTTTAGAAAAATGGGATTTGGTTGTGTCAGCTGATGGCAGGCCTTCCATCTGCTGAACAACATGGGGACCAGTTTGGGGCAATTCTCCCTAGCACTGTCTTCTCACTGCCCTGGGCACCTCTTTCAGTCTCTTATGGAGGGGGGTTCCCCAACTCTCTGGAGCAGATTTAGGGAGGTGTGGAGCTGAGAGATGCCTTATCACCAGCGGAATGATACAACCCATTGTTTTGTAGAGGTATATACAGTAGCTATGCTAGAACATTTGTGTTTTTTCCCTCCACCTCCTTTTAGGCCACATCAGAATATCTGATTTGGGTCTAGCTGTTAAAATCCCTGATGGTGAATCAATCCGTGGACGGGTAGGAACAGTCGGTTACATGGGTAAGTGATTTGGTACCTTATGTGTGTTGCTATCAAAACTGTCTTCTCAAACTTGGTAATGCAAAGTAATACGAAAAGGAAAAAGAAAGGAAAAGAAAATCATGCACAGCAAAGCAGTCATGGGCAAAAGGCTCTCTTTATTATGATAAGTTTGAGAAAGATATCATGACATAAAAGAGAAGTGTGAAATCCAGTGTAGCACTAAGTTTCTTTATTATTATTATTATTATTATTATTATTATTACAGTATTATTATAAAATATTTTTTAAAATAATTTTTCTATATTACAATTTAGAATATTCATTTAAACAACTTTAAAATATAAATGACCTCCCTTCTCCTCTTTCCATGGTTCATTTTACATACCATAAATCCCTACATATTTTACATAAACTAAACCATTCAGTGTTCCATTATTACAGCCATCAAAACTTGTTTACACTGTTGAATTTATCTTAATGCTGCCAACGTTTTCAAGTGCACACAAGTTTCAGTCCACATATTAGTCAAAGAGTTACATATCTGGGGTTGCACCCATCATACTGCAAGGTAAGTTGCTCTGTCAGCGCAAGGATTCATTCATTCATTCATTCATTCATTCATGCACAGTGGAACTTCCTGTCACCATGTTCCCCCAAATCCATTCTGGGGGCTCCCAGTAGCAGATGTAACATGTGAACCAGTCCTTTTGCCAAATCAAAGCTTAGATGGAATCTTTTCTTTCATTCTTCAATTATGGCTGGTTATTTAGCCATGGGTGTGTTGATGTCAGGATCCTATCTAACTCTCTTTCTTTCCCAGCTCCAGAAGTCTTGAATAACCAACGATACACCCTCAGCCCTGACTACTGGGGGTTAGGTTGCCTGATCTATGAGATGATTGCAGGACAATCTCCCTTTCGCGGAAGGAAAGAGAAGGTGAAGCGAGAAGAGGTAGACAGGAGAGTCTTGGAGACCGAGGAGGTGTATTCCCATAAATTCTCTGAGGAGGCAAAGTCTATCTGCAAAATGGTAAGGGGACTGTTCTTTTTCTTTCTTTTTTATTTTGAAGACTTGAAGCCCAAATTTGTTAGCAGCCTGTATTGAATAGGTAATTACAGTTGAAAAAGATTGATCCAATGTTAACGCTGTACTTCAGGAGCATGGAAATTAACCAGAGGTCATAGAAGTTGCACTGAATAATCATTTAGGCTTTTAGGTTTGCTCCCTCCCTAGTGATGTTTCTGTCACATTACACAACAGAAGAGTATTAGCCATCCTGTGGCTCTGGAAAAACTTTTTAGGAGCTTCTTGTGTGTTGTCCGTGCCCTTGAAAGGTAAGGGTAGCTTAATTAACTCTCCATACTGGTTCCAGAATTTTGAAGACCCTCAATCAAGGCACGTTCAGTGAACCCCTCCCCCCTAATCTGGGAGACCAGGGGCTCTCTTCAAAATGAATATTGAGGCAGTGGATCCTTTGCTGATTTTGGCCCAAGAAAATGCCCAGTCTTGCCACACTTAAGAGCCTGCCTTGACTCACATTCACATGTCCGGACTGGCACGTGCTTTAATTCACTTGCACAACAAATTCAAATAGCTACGTTATTTTCAGTAAGGTGTGTGTACATACAAGTGTACATATTGAAATGTATCCATTTCCCACTACAGTCCTTTACATGTCTTCATCTTGAGTCCTAAACTTTTAGGAGACACAGGGACATGCTGTTGGCATCCATCTGTCTCAGGAGACAATGGAGTGTGCCCCTGGGGGTGAAGTTAAGCATTAAACCGCACCAAAGTGGCCTCCCTGGGCCGCAAGCTTGGGCAGTGTGTATGGAGGTCCTGGGCTGCCCAGATGACAAGAACCTCCCTCACAGCCTCACTGATGTGGTCCAAAGGAAAGCAGAGCAATATATTTGGCAACAGCTTGGCTGCAGGAGTTGCTGAAGATGCCATCCAGCCGTCTTAGGGACTCCGCTCTGGATTTGTGTGACGTTTACGCCTTAGCCTTTTCTTCTCCTTTCAAGGCTATGTTTCATTCAAATTAGCAAAAACTCAGTTTGAACACACTAGTATGCTCTGTGAGGAGACAAGAAGAGGGTTCTCCACACAGTCCCTTAATGGCATAAGTGATGAATAGCTTCTTGGTGATGCTTTGAACAATTTTGAAAGGGATATGGGCCACAAGAAAATGTCATGGCTTCATTAGTGCAGTATGGCCATGCAGTAAGATTTTCAAAGTAATTTTTCTCTTGTCTTCCATTTCTGACATGGGTCAGCCATCTCCCATCATCCCAGATTGTTGACTGAGCTGACTGGTGCAGATGGGAATTGTCCTCCACAACGTTTGGAGGACAACCACGTTGGCTACCCTTGATCAGAATGATCTCCAGTTGTGACTGTGGCAGCCATAATGTCAATAACAGACACTTGAAGGAAGATTTCACCATTTATTCCACCATTTATTCCATTTACTATGTGTGCTGTTCCTGTTCCCACTGTGAGACTTAATGTGTTCACAGATTTTCTTACATGTTGTGATCTACTAAAGCTGTGCAAGACCCAGTCCTGATCTCCTAATAACTTCCCTCAGTGATGCTTGTATTCTGTTGTATGCATTTCCGCTGCCTTTCTGTCTATATTTTTCTAGCTTTTGGAACAGTTTAGTTGGAGAATTTTTCCAGAAACAGTAGCCTGATCATTGACAGGACACAAGCAGGAGCTGTTCCTTTCCACTGAAGTTGAGATAGATGATAGATAGATGATAGATAGATGATAGATAGATGATAGATAGATGATAGATAGATGACAGATAGATGATAGATAGATGATAGATAGATGATAGATAGATACAGTGGTTCCTCGCAAGACGAAAATAATCCGTTCTGCGAGTCTCTTTGTCTAGCGGTTTTTTCGTCTTGCGAAGCAACCCTATTAGCGGATTAGCGCTATTAGCGGTTTAGTGGATTAGCGGCTATTAAAGAAAAAGGTGGGAAGCGGGGGGGAAATCGGAACACTCGCAAGACGTTTTCGTCTTGCAAAGCAAGCCCATAGGGAAATTTGTCTTGCGAAGCAGCTCAAAAACGGAAAACCCTTTCGTCTAGCGAGTTTTCCGTCTTGCAAGGCATTCGTCTTGCGGGGCACCACTGTAGATAGATAGATGATAGATAGATAGATGATAGATAGATAGATAGATAGATAGATAGATAGATAGATATACACACAGTATTGAACTTTCTGTTGCTTGTATAGCTGAGACCTGATTATGTCCATTCATTTTTTTAAAATGATTTTCTAATTACAAGCCTATACAAACATTTTTTGTTTACATGGTCTGTGTTAAGTTTTCCACTGCTGCCCTCTAATGGACAAAGAGAAGATAGCTGTATTGCAGCCAGTGCCGGATTTATGTATAGGCTAAGTAGGCTGAAACCTAGGGCCTCTAAATCTAGGGGGCCACGCCAGCCTGCCCACTCCCTAGCAGGCAACCTCCCCTCTCCCAAAATTGCAAACCTAAGACTTCATGCAAGGGCAGGGCAACTCAGGCCCACCAAGTATGAGACTCAGGGCTAGCTAGTGGGGCCCAATTTGAAGTAGTGGGGCGCAACTTGATTTTTTTTTTTATAAGGGCCCCAGTTCGCAGCCAAAGTCTTCAAAAAATTATAGCTATAAATAAAATCCATCTAGATTGCCTTGGTGTGTGTGTGGGGGGGCTTAGGAGCAGCACGTGGGGCCCAATTTGGCCCAATTGCTTCAATTGCCTTAAGGTCAGCCCTGATGAGACTATGCAGGGGTTAGACCAACAAGCCCTGCACCTTCTAGGTCCCTGGTGTCACCAGAGTACAGACTCAAGGACTTGTTATGGAAATAAAGGGGGCGCACTTATTGGAAATCAGTTTTGTCACCTCTCCCCCCCCCCCCGCAAACCCCGAGACAATGAGCCCAGCCACCTTTTATTCACAGTTGCCTAAGCATTACACTACAGCATGGTCATAAACCTGTACGTTCAACTGCTGAAATATACACCCAATATGTAGCAATGGAGATTTATGTTACTGCTTTATGAATGAACACTGTGCTGTATGAATGGACTCTGTATTTTGTGAATTACCTAAGAGCCACCAATAGGGAGCTCTAGAATCTGACAGCAAACAGTACTAGCAAACAGCGACCCCTATTGCTGAAAGCAGGTAACCAGCAGGGAATGCTTCAGCTCAGCTTTTGCACTGTGGACTAAACACCCCCTACTGTGCAGATAATGGAGAAAGCTCATAAATTGTATCCCTTCTGGCATCCTGGCCAACTCTATTATGCTGGTGTAAACCCTGGTGCACCAGAAGCCCAGAATAGCAGCAAATAAAATCCGCTCATACGTCAGTGACTGATAAGACTTGTCAACCAGTTCTTCCAAAGTCTTCCTAAATTATAAAGCTCCAAAATACAGGCCAAAATAGAACAGGTCTGGGAAGAGCAAGGCATACAATGGGCACCACCAGTGAAAAGGCCCTGCTCCGTGTAGCTCCTGCCCTGTCATTTGATAGGGTTCCCACTTGCCCTCCTTCTTGACATGGAATGCTCTCTATTGGAATCTTCAGGTCCAGTACAAAGACCATAAGGAGGGAGAGCAGGAACCCTGAAGTTCCCAACAGCTGTTAATCAACCAAGCAAGCACACAGGTCACCTTTGTCACAGTCAGGACACCTATGTCCTGGCCAGGCTTGTGTTCAATCTTGTTTTTGTACAATGTTGTTCGTTCTCAGTAACCAAAATTATATTTTCAACATATACAAGCAGAAAAGTTGTTTTCCTTCATTTGCAAGGAATCGTACAAAACAAAGTGGCACTAATAAAGAAAAGTTCCAGGGTGGCAACAGAAAGCAAACTAAAAATGCTGTTGTAGTTCATCAGAACTATCCAGCAATATCAAGTAATAGGAAAACTGGTGCTATTAACAGTAATCCTTCTAGTTGGTTAATTGGTTCGGCAACTTCCGTGTGATGCTAATTATTTCCCCAAAGAGTTAAATGATAACTAATCAGAGGCAGCTACAAATGGCAACAAAATATCTGTGAAAGGAAGAGGAGCAGGTTTGCTCAAGTGTGTTGCAGGCAGAAATACTGTTTGTAATGAAGTGAGAGCAGTAGTTTACTTGCTCAAATTAACAAATAAAGTTTTGAGAATTTAAATTCTACATTAAAATTGATTACTTAATTGAGAAGGGGATTGTAATAAAAACACTGGGGCCTAATTTGAATAGTAGAATGCCTGGTATCTGGTGGGCAATCTCATTCTTTATTTCCACACTGTGGCTGCAGACCAAATCACCTTTCAAGAGAGTTATGAGATTCAGGTGAGGGTCAGATGCCTTGTCAATCTCAGCAGGTATATAAGAGGACGACCGTCCTGGCTAGGCCTTTGCACTGGCCAGCTTTTTATTAGCTGTCCATTAAAAAAAATTAAAATGAAAAGTACCAGCTTATCTATATACTTTATTGTATAATTTGATTATATACATGCTATATTTAATTCTTGGATTGTTTTATTGTGCATTTTAAATTAAGGATGTTTATATTTTAATGCTTGTGCAATTAATCTTATTTATAAACCACTTATGAGCCTATTCTGGCACTGAGCTGCATGTGAATATAATTTATTCCTCAGAAGCCTTTGGGCTGAGATGCACTCCCTGTTTTCTTTTTGTTAAAATGTGTAGTACAGTTTGGTTGTGTGAATTAATTTATAAAGGCCCTATTTATGGGTAGGCAGGGCTGTGAAGGTTTAACAAATGTACCTGTGTGTGTCTTAAAGTAATTAAACAACCGCCATCTTGCCATCCCATTTGTCTGTTTCTCTAGCTACTGACCAAAGATGTGAAGCAGAGGCTGGGTTGTCAGGAGGATGGTGCAGCCGAAGTAAAGAGGCACCCATTTTTCAAGAGCATGAATTTCAAACGCTTAGAAGCAGGAATGTTGGACCCTCCTTTTGTCCCTGACGTAAGTGATGCTTGAAAGAGAATCTCAGTACATGAAGTGGATCTTGAAAGCAACCCATGGCATACACCACTTGAGACTGTTCTCTCACATAAATGGCAGCTGCTTGCTTTCTGTTCCCTGTTACATTCTGTTTTACTTGAGAGCTAGCATGGTTAAGTGGCCATATGTTGACCTTGGATGCCAGGGTCCAATAATTCTTCGTTCAGTCACATACTTTTATTTCAGGGTACTATTTTTGATAGGGCAAAGTCACTGGAGGGCATAAATGGATTTAACAGTAATTTCCAAGAACTCTTAGGACCTGTAATCCTGTGAGGGTAACTAACGATCTCTTAGCAAATACTTCTGAGAACATTAATTTCAAATACAGTTCCCAGGATTTTTTGGAGGAAGCCATGACAGTTGCATTGGTGTATAGAGGTCAAATAAGCTTGTAGTGTAGATTACTTTTCCTTGCAACTTTGCCATGGTGAAATCAGGCTAGTATGTGGTTAGGAGGCCTGCCCCAAAAAGTTTTTCTGCTTGAGGGGATGAACAAGATGGTGGTTCCCTGTCCTCCCTCTCCAATTCCACAGACAGAAGCATACCATACTGACAGCTGAATCTTACTCCCAACAGTGGTGGGAGAAGAACATCCTCCAGACTATCTTAGAAAGGATAGGACAGGCTGTGCAGCATTCACATCTGTACCTTCCAACACCTTGTCAGGACTACCTGGGAGTATGGTGGCCAGTCTATCTCTGTACAAAACTGACTGGAGCTGGGGAACAACCTATAGCTGAAAGTGGGCTCTCCTAAATAATGAGGCCTCCTGAGTCTCCAGTGACCATGTTCAATCCAAAAGAGCCCCCAAGCTTCCACAGAAAGTATACTAAGAATAATATTTCATCAAAACAAACCAAGCTGTTTTACCATTTTCCTCACGAAATAGATTTGAAGCGCCACCTTCAAAGCGCTTGGCAATGAAACTGCACATTTTCCGATATCTTCGTGTCTTGTAATTGGCATCCATTTAACTTCTTTTTCAACCAGCTCTCTAGAGTTTGGCTTCTAAGCCAAGATTGAAAAAGTTACTTTGGATGTCTCCCACTGGGGTTTTCCAGTTATAGCTATGCGTAGAGTGGCTGCAGTTCACGAGAGACAAAATCCATGCCTGCTTGGACAAGCAGAGCAAACTTCGTGGTTCTGTGAGCCCTGGCCTAAATGCTAAGTCAACTGAAATTTTCATTCAGTTAGTTCTCCCCTTTTAAGTTGTTTCTGTTTAAATGGGGGGGGGTTGTTTATCAATTTAAAACATTGATACTCCACTTAATATTTTTTTTAAAAAAACTATGTTTATTCTTTCCTTTTTAAATATTGGCGCTTCAATTTTCTATAATGGAAACACTTCAGTGTATAACTGTTTTAATGGGGAGGTGAGGGCAGTAGGTCATGAGTGGAGCACTTGCTTTGGGTACTGAAGTTCCCATGCTCAATCCCTAGCACCCCCAGGGGAGAGACTCCTTGTCTGACACCATGGAGCGCAACTACCAGTCAACACTGAAAAATCTTGAGGCCCATGGGTTGATGGTTTGAATCTGTATAAGCAGCACATGACATTCCTTCCTAGGTACTGATTGTAACCATGCCTATGAGGCACAGCCTGACAACGTTTGTATTACAATGCAGTACTGCTGTTAAGCATTCTCATTCAGCACTTCACCCACACATTCTGGACTCTCTCACTTTTCTTTTCTTTTCTGCTGCGGCAGCCCAGAGCAGTGTACTGCAAAGACGTGTTGGACATAGAACAGTTTTCAACTGTCAAGGGAGTGAACCTGGACCAAACGGATGACGATTTCTATTCCAAGTTCTCCACAGGCTCTGTTTCCATTCCGTGGCAAAACGAGGTAAATAAATACTTATTTTTCCCTGTCAGGTGATTCTAATGCTTCCCGCCCTCAGCCTTTAAAAATTCCATAAATACCCATATATTCATGGGAAAATTTGACACATTACTATTACTTTCAGAGGGGAAGAATTGTTTTGATAATGTTGGTAATGTTTATGTTCATGCCTATTTTCTTTTTCTTAAAAATTAATGAGTACCAAATGAGACCTTTGAAGTTCTCTAATGGACCGCCGAGTACTCTTCTTTATTAGATTTTGAAATATGTTTCAGTGCACAGAGATAAAAGCCTACAATGTCCGAAAGATTTGTATAGATCTTGGGTGTAGGTTTGAAGGGGGTACCCTTCAATTGGGCCCTATTAGAAGAATGAGGCAAGATTAACCTTTTGCTTCCTTGTTTAATTTTTAACTCGTCCTGAGGTCTCAGGCATGGCCATGTCAGGGAGTGAACCCCAGCAAGCTTGCAATAAAGCGCCAAGGCAGCTTTTCATTTCTTTAAGTTGACATGGCTTGCATTTGTCTGCAGGGCTTTTATTTGTATATTTCCAAATTTGTTCTATTTAAGGGCTTATAGACCACTTCTAAATGAGTGCTGCCCTGGGCTGTTTTGGTAGAAATGGTGGGGTATAGATTTAATACATAAATAAATGTTTCCTAAACAGCATACAGCAGGGGGGGAAAACCAGCAACATGCCACACTTTTCCATGTATAAGACTAGGTTATTTCCTTTAAAAATCATGCTAAAAAGTGGGGGTTGTCTTATACATGGGTAGTTGGTTGCTGCCGTGGCTGTCAGCAGCTATTGTGTGTGTTATTGGTTGCTGCATCAATGGGTGGTGTTGATTGGCCAATGCCACTTCGGTGGGCGATTGGCAGCTTCTGCTGGCAAGGGGACAGACGGGAGGCAGATTTTACCAACAACTCTGGGCAATCCTTTCCCCCCCCCTCAAAAAAAGCTCAGCAAGTTTTTGCTATCTCCCCCCATTTTCTGAAATTTCAGCCCCCCAAAATAGGGGCATCTTATACATGGGGGCGTCTTATAGTCGGAAAAATATGGTATGTGGTAAAAATGAGCAGCATTGGAGCTGAGCTGCAACACTGACTTCGCAGCTGCAGTGTCACTGCCACTGACCAGGAGGAAAGAGGCAGTGGGGATGTCGGGGTTTTGTAGGCACACCAGCTGAAGCATTGGATTGACTCTGCTGCTTCCCTGTGTCCCCATCCCTTACCCCTCTCTCTCCCAGTGAGCAGCAGTGAGCCGGGGAAGCTGGTGCTTCCACCCCGAGAGGCAAGCCATGAATGAAAACGAGATATACCAAGTTGTCTTACAAACAGATCTTAAATAAAGAATGGGGAAAAATTATAATTTATCTTAAAAAACCATTGTAAATAGTTAAAATTGTTAGTAGGATTGGAATAACACTTGTAGTTTAATGGTGAATTTTGGATATAATGGAGATGTAAAAGATTTGATTATAAAAGATGCAGGAGGAAATGGCTAACAATAGGACCCACAAAGGGAAGGAGGGAAGTCCAGGAGATTCTATGGAATCTTGTCTTTATGTTGTATTTTGGATATGCGATTGTAACACTGTAAATTGAAAAACCGAATAAATAAAATTTAAAAATAAAAACAGATCTTAAAATCATCGAAACACAAAATTCCTTGCAGTATTTAATATGAAATGGCCAAGTCACTCTTCAAGAAAACCTTCCTTTAAAAAAGGTAAATTTCTAATAGCCTCCTGAAAGCAGAAATGCTGGGTGCTTGTGTAAATTCAGTCAGAATCTGATTCCACAGAACTGGAGCCATAACCTTTAAGGCCTGGCTTCTAGCTGATTCCAGACGTACTTATTGGGCACGCAGAACAGCGGCCCATCTGAGGAATGCAATTGCCCATCAGGGCCAAACGGGATAAGGCGTTCCCACAGTTAACACGGCCCCACATAATTTAGAGGTTTAAATGCTAAAAGCAACATCTTGAGCTGAGCATTGTGGCATATTGTCGTCCGCCACAGTTCTCTTAGCAGAGGTGTCCTATTGTGTTGGGAGAATGTCCCAAGACCACAGCCTGGCTGCTGCGATCTGCATGAACTGCAGCTTCCCAATTATGCCCCAGGGAAGCCCCACATGGAGTGTGTAGCCGGAATACAATCTTGACTACCACCATGGCCAAGCTATCCCAGCCCTGGAACGGATGCAGCTGTCTTATCAGCTGGAGTTCGTAAGAGATACCTCTAGTTGTTTCCTAACCTGTTTCCTCCTTCCTGTTACTGACTGGTAATGCATTCTAACAATGGGGCTTTTGAAAGGTGAGCCCCTTCACAGCCTTGGGAAACCTCTCAGCTCAGTTTCTACAACAAGAAAATTTGAATCTCATTCACAGTACGGAGCTGAAAGATTTAAACTTCCCTCACGCCTCCAGCACCGTAATGGAGGAATTGCCCCATTGTAGCACTGCGATGAGAGGAAAAAATTGAACTTCTTGTTTGAACCTCAGTACCAAGATGAAGAAATTTGTTGCCTCTCTCTCTCTCTCTCTCTCTCTCTCTCTCTTTCTCTTTCTCTTTCTCTCTCTGTGTGTATGTGTCATAGAGAGAGAGAGAGAGAGGTGGGAGGGTGGGAGTGGGGCTTGTGTACTAGGTTAGTATATATGGAGAGCATGTGAGTGGCATGCTGCCCTCGGAGATTTCATCAGCCTTCAATGTGGCCCCCAAGCTTCAAAGAGTTAGCCATCCCTAATGTAACCAGTCTTTGGATCATAAATTGACAGGATGGAGTACAATTTAGAGATCTCCAGAATGGTTATTTACTAAACTACTATGACCGTACAGTTGTGTTTAGTTTACGCTGTTATGCATATAATATTCTCCATCATTGTGAGGTTCATTTTATTATAGGAAATAGGTTTACCGTATTTTTTGCACCACAACACTCACCTTTTTCCTCCTAGAAAGTAAGGGGAAATGTCTGTGCATGTTATGGAGGGAATGCCTACGGGTGGCATGTCTACGGATTTTCCTCCTCTAAAAACTACGTGCGTGTTATGGTCAGGTGCGTGTTATAGAGCGAAAAATACGGTAATTGGTTCAGTAGTAATTTGTTGCAAAGGCTTCAAGATTCCACTTTGAGTTCTGTTACATTTCCCTTCTTCCCTGTTGCGCTAGTTTGAGGTTTAACAATGAACACTTGTTCCAATAAAACACATTTCCCACTGCACGGCAGCATGGAGGCAAATTCATTTCACATTGTACTAAATTGTTAATACATTGTGGGAATCCATAAATGGCAAGACAGTCGACAGAACTGCTGCCCCTCTCTAGACACTATCGGAGTCCCAAGGTTGGCTTCACAACCATTCAGCCACTTTTCCTTTCATCATCTGTCTGTAGAGTTGCTATCCTGTGCACCACGACATTCACATAAGTCTGTGCACAGCATCAAACTGTGCAATCAGTTTGACACAGAACGAGTGCAGAGTTGAAGCTGCAAGGTTATCCATTGAACTGCAGAGATCTTCACACACAGCAGACTGCTGCTTATGCACCACCAGAATGAGAGAGAATGAGAGAGCTCAGCTAGTTGAGCTGCCTGCTAGGCCACAAACCAGTTTTAACTTCAAAGATGGCAGTCAGTCGGGCTGTGAGTAGAAAACCGACAGATTATTTATTGTGGATAACACCCCCACTACCCAGCTTCAGCTCTACCAGCCCCTGATGGAAAGCATATGCTTGAAAGCAGAGGTTGAGAACCTGTGGTTCTCCAGGTATTGCTGGACTCCCATCAGCCCCAGTCAGCGTGTCCCAGAGGTCAGGGAAAATGAGAGTTGTTTACTAGCAATATATGAAAAGCAATAGCTTCCCTGTTTCTGTCTTTAAAGAATGGTGGTCTGCAAATCTGAGACTGAAAACCTGTGCGGTTCAGAATACCACATGGGCCACCTTTTCCCGTACGAACCTGCCCAGACTCGGAGATTAACAATTGAGGCCCCTCTGTGTGTGTGCCTCCAAGAGGGTGGCATTACAGAATCCTCTTCCCTGGGACAGTGACGGATTTAGGATGGTGTGGGTGGTTGTTTATCTTGTTGACATCTGAAGGGACGGTGTTCCACAGGGTGGGCATGACTACTGAGAAGGCCCTCTGCCTGGTTCCCTGTAACCTCACTTCTCACAATAGGAAACCACCAGAAGGCCCTCTGAGCAGGATCCAGCCTAAACGATGGAGGTGGAGACAGGAACATTTTGAGAATATTTGCATTCCTTGGGCAGGAGAGTAGGGACTGCAATTTTCTTTGGCTGCCTAAGCATTTTCAAACAAGAGGCTTCCGAGCCCAAAAAGAAAATGCAGGTGCAATAATGTATTCCCCTCTTCTTTTCATTTTGCTAGATGATCGAAACAGAATGTTTTAAAGAACTAAATGTGTTTGGACCAAATGGTACTATCTCACCAGACCTTAACAAAAGCTACCCGCCGGAACCGCCGAAGAAAGGATTGCTGCACAGAATATTTAAGCGCCAGGTGAGAGCCTTGAGTCTTTGTGTGAGTAAGAGCCATTCTAAATGGAAATGGATTTTCACATTGCATATGAATATTCATTAGTCTGGATCGAGGCATTCTTTCTGACATACAGTTGAGCAGAAAGTGCTTTAAAGGAAAAAGAAAAAAACATTTGCGCCTGCTGTAACATTAGAGAATTTAAAATTTCCCATCGCTGTTGAAACAAACATAATGTGTTTTTCAAATAAAAACTACTGCACTCTGCAACAAGTAGCAAACAAGAGCAGAGAAGAATTCACTTAATGAGAACTGTAGCTTGCTCTTTTTCAAGGTCGTGTATATGAGATCCTCATTTTAAGCAGACCCGTCCTTTGTTTCAGGAAATACACAACTTTGCAGTGGGATTGCAGCAAAGATCAGTTTATATTCAACATAAATATGTAGTGACTTCCACTTGCACAACAGGACTTCCCCCCATGTGCCTCCTAAAACTGTTATGGGGGTTCTCCCAGCCCCTCAGGAACGACAGGGAGGAGAAGTTCCCACTGCGCAAACGGAAGTTGTTCCGCCTGCACATTCATTTAGTTGAATACTGCCCATTATTCATTACTGTTCAGGGAGGCCAATAGCAAAGTCTAGGGGTAAGAGCTTGGAGATTTGAGAGCCATTCATACTGAGGGTGAGATGAAACTGAGTGGCCATGGCTTATAGCTGTGTCCTGCATTGGGATTGTTCAGGTATTTAGCAGAGAGGAAGGGCATGGAACAACGCGTGGAAGAAGGGGGGAAAGGAGCCAGAAACATTCAAGGTAGAAGATGCTGAGACAGCTTTTGTTATATGGCAATCCAGGGAATTGTGCAGTTCGTTTAGATTTGCATCTCAAAGGGGGAGGAATCCAGCAGAGCAGAATGCACTGTAATAAAATTCACTGATATTCTTCACTTCCCCCTGTCTTAATCCAGTGAATTTTCTGACGTAATCCAAGCACAGCTGAATCAGGTAGTCCTTATAATCCTTACAAAAAGTGCTCAAGCTTGGACGTTGGCTTACCTGGATGGGGAGCCTGTGGTCCTCCAGATGTTAGTAGACTACTGCTTCCAACGTTCTTGACTGTTGGCCATGCTGGCTGGAGCTGGTGGAAAATGGAAAATCTCTGGAAGCCACAGGTTCTTCATCCCTGTTGTAGCAGAAGCCCAATAATGAGTAGACACCAAGAACACCTCTCTTCATGCCCTGGCTGTCTGAATGTCACACATACCTGGAGTCATTATTTGCTTAAAACTGGGGCTCAACATTTTATGAACCTAAGAGGCGCTTGTGGGAGACATGTAAACTTGACAAGTAGTTTAAAAGGCTACAATTTCCCCCTTTTGTACCACAGGTTTGTTAAGGATCCAAGATTCAGAATATTTGCAGCTCATCATTGGCAGATAACATTTCATCCTGGGAACTCTAGACCAATGTGGTGGATGCAGAACATTCTGGGAATCTTAACTTTTCCCCCCCAATCTCTCTTTCACTCTCTTTTAACTCTTTCAGCATCAGAACAATTCCAAGACTTCTCCAAACTCAAAGGCCAGTTTAAATCACCATATCAATTCCAACCATGTAAGTTCAAACTCCACTGGAAGCAGCTAGTTCTTGGCTTTTGTGAATCTGCACTTTGCATCCTTCCACTATATTGTATGGAGCTTCGAGGATGAGAGAGAAAGAGAGAAAGAGAGAGCACCCAACATTGAGCTAGAAGATCAACGAGTCTCCTATTGAGGGAGATCCCCCCCCCACTGTTCCTTCCAGTGGAGCCTCCCATTTTCATGAAGAATTTTCCTCTCAGGTCTGTTTTTGGAGGTGGCACTCGAGGTCTCGTGACTCACCGTTGTCTCTGTAGGACATTGCAATAGAAATCGGAGTCCAACAACTTGCACGTATTTAAAATAGCATCATAACTAGAACTGAACTTTGTCCTTATTATTTTTAAAGAAAAGGTTTTGTAAATTTCTCTATTGTCTCAGTTTACATTTTGTACATTTGTATTTAAATGAAAGTCGGACTTGGGGATGTATATTTTCTGAGCAGCAGCTTGTAAAGCCATGTGTTTTAAGACTTTTTTTTTAAGAAAATCAAAGTGACTCAAGACTTCCAGAGACTTAAAATGAGATGGTTTTGTTGCAAATATAGAAATTTATTCATACGTTCTTTTTTTCATATCAGTTCTGTTGATATGAATTTTTATGCCATGCTTCATTTTCTTCTTCATCTGTTTCATGTACAGCAACACTGCAGACTAGTGTCTTCCCCCTGTTTTGTTACAGGCCTTGCATTTAATGCAACCTCAAACATACAGTCAAGATCTGCCATCTCTAAGGACGCTAATACACTATGTCTGGGGTTCAGAATGTCATGGGACCAATGCTGTTGCTATTTGCACTTTTTTGTAGTTAGAATTCCCTTTTATGTCTGTTGCTGAAAAGCCCCCCCCCACCACCGCGTAAAGTCCCTCCTCTCTCCCCTCCGCCACAAACCCACCACCCCAAGCCTGTTTCCAGTGTTTCTGTTATTTTTGCAAGATCAAGAAGAGCAAACATACATGAGCTCAGACACAGGAAGCCACCTGCTCTCCACATGAGAAACTCAACCTTTGCTGCTCATGTCAAGAAGATGCCAAGAAAATGACTTGATATTATCTCCAGGTGGAGTTTTGCACAGGCCATTGAGAAAGGGTGCTGGATTCATGTTGGATGTTGCAGTAATAAACTTGTGACTCCTGAGTTCCTGTTGCACTGATCTATATAGCTCTTGCTGGTTCCCGCCCTTGTATACTGCATCCCAGGCACAAGAGCAGAATCGGTATGGTTGATGCAGTCTACCTACCAGCAAGTATTCCCAGCTCTCTTCCTCTTCCATACGCAACCTTTTGTTTTGAAGTAAAGAGAGTTTCAAACCACAAAGCTTTGCTCAAAATGGCAGCTTCCTCACATGACACTACATCTTTTCTATTCCATGTCTATTTTGCCAGGAACGTCAGAGACTTCAGAGTATAACTTCACATCCTTGGCATTAGGGCATAAAGAAGAATTGCAACATGATCTATCGTGTGGGCATGTGGATCACTGGAGACAAATATTTGTTTTTACTTCCATCTTACAGATGACAGCTCATGCAAATTTTAAGAGCTATGAATAGCACAAACAAAGTGAGCTACAAACAGTTTGTTTCAAAAGAGATTATTTTAGTCAAATCACCACACTTAGTCTATATGTTTCTAAGCAGCAGGAGAACACAACATTTCGAATATTCCATAAAGCAATTTAAAAATTGTCTTGACCCAATGCATAGGAACCCATTTGTCTTAGAACTGCTTCATCTGTTATGTTTGAAATACATTTTTAGGAGTTGTAGCTGAGCTTAAAGATTTGCAAAATGGAAGATATAGGAAGATTTGGGAGCTGTTTGGGGTTTTTTCACTCCCTGCATTATTTTACCAAGATAAATTAAGATGTTGACCACATTTAGCACTGTGTGGATGAGCAGAAACTGGCCTGTACAAAATACTTGAGCTTCCACTCCCTTCCTTCTGCTCCCATGTGACTGGGAGAAGGTATTAAATTTTGCTTAGTTTCATTTCCCCTGAATCCTATTTGTTACATATGGAAGTAGGACAGGGGAAGTGTGCGACCTTGTTCCTGCTTTTTGGTCTCGCTGGAACTATTGATACCATTGACCAGCTCCGTGGGGGAACACGGTGTTCCAAGAATTCTGGTCTGATCTGAACCGGTCCCAGCTCCTGCCAACCTAGCAGTTCAAAAGCACGTCAAAGTGCAAGTAGATCAATAGGTACCGCTCCAGCGGGAAGGTAAACGGCGTTTCCGTGCGCTGCTCTGGTTCGCCAGAAGCGGCTTAGTCATGCTGGCCACATGACCCGGAAGCTGTACACCGGCTCCCTCGGCCAATAAAGCAAGATGAGCGCCGCAACCCCAGAGTCGGCCACGACTGGACCTAATGATCAGAGGCCTCTTTACCTTTACCTATGCTTATAACACTCAGCTCTGTTTCTCCATAACGTCTGCATCAGAAAAGGCCATGTGGGCCCTGGGCTTAGACAGAGGCGTAGGAAGGTCAGTGGTACCCGGTGCGGAACATTTCTTGTCAGCCCACACACACACACACACACTGATTTTTATTTTACTTTTTTGCCTGCAAAAATGGTTTTACATTATTTCATATTTTCTTACAAAGGAATGTGGATTCTGAGCCTCTGATAACAAGTAGGCGACTATGGACAGATACTTAAATCTACAGGATGGATTGTGTTTTGGCTTGTGTTATTTTATTTATATTTATTGTTTATATATTTAATAAAATTTATTTTAAGAAACCTGCAAAGTGGTTTACCTAAACAAAAAACAAAAAAACACCACGGCAGTAATATCAAGAAAAATTAACAATCCTACTTTAAAACATACAAAAGCTAAAATATTAAGATTAAAATTACTTCAGCTTCCTAAGCATCTAGTTATGCTTGCCTAAAGAATAATGCTTTCAGCAGGTGCCCGAAAAAGGTATAGCAAAGGCACATGCTTTGTTGAAATTTCAGCCTTCACGACATAGGAAAACGGCCAAGTAAACCGCTATTTTCGTGGAGGAGGGTCAAGATATTAACTGATATGCATGAAATTTAATATGTAGCTATGTAATCCCTAGTGTAGTAAGAGGACCTTTGGAGCAGGCTTTTTTTAAAAAAAAAAAAAGTTTTTTATGAACCGCCCTAGTAGGGCAGTAATTGTTCCTTGATAATTTGTCACCCCCCTTCATAATGGCACCTGGGGTGGCCCGCTCCCCCTTTCCTATTCCCCTGGGCCTAGATGCAGTGATGAGATGGATGAGGAGAAATAAGCTGAACTTGAATCCTGGCCTTACAGAGGCTCTTGGGCTGAGTGCTTCCCATGTCTGAGAAACTGGCCAATTGCCTGCCCTGAACAGGTTGCAGTCCCCTCTGAAGGAGCAGGTATGCAGCTTGAGGGCCCTTCTGTATCCAGCTTATCTAGAGGCATGTAGCTAGATATGCTTTCTATCAGCTCCAGCTGGGGTGACAGCTATGACCACCCCTGGCCCAGGAGAGCTCAGCCACAGTAGTTCACATTTTGGTGACTTTGAGACTGGATCACTACAACACACTCCATGTGCAGTTTGGTTTGGAAACTGCAGTTAGTGCAGAATGCTGCAGCAGGGTTGAGACAGGCATGGGATCCTGTCAGCGTATAGCACCCCTGCTCAGAGATCTGCACTGCTTGCCATTTTGTTAGTGGGCTAAAGTCATGGTGTTGCTCTTAATATATAAAGCCCTGAGCAGCTTAGGACCAGTTTACTCAAAGGATCACCTTATCCCTTATATACCCACTTCAATCTGTGGAACTTGCATTTCTGCCCCATAATGTTTGTTCCACTCTTGTAAGAAATTGATCTTTTAATGTGGCAGATCTTGACTCTGAAACACTCTGCCCATTGACATTAGGCAGGCCCCTCACTGTATTCTTTGAGGCGCCGGCTAAAAACTTCCTTGTTTAGGCAAGCCTACCCAGACATGTGAAGTTGATGTGTTTTAATCTGTAACTTTAGCCTATAATGTAGTTTTAACAGTTAGTTTTATTTATGTTCTGGTTTTTGAAACTTGTTTTTAACGTGTGTGATTTAAAATGCATATTTTATATGCTTTGCAAACCGCTTAAACGTTTTATTTACAATTAAGCGATATACAACTTAAATTAAATTTTAAAAAAATGAACCTAGAATTGAGGTTTAAAACAAACCCTGCTTAGTTTAACATGTCAGCTTCTTATAGTCAATGTTTGAAGTTAGCTTGTTTTGAGACTGACCAGAGTTTGCTTTGAACTATAATCCCTGGTTTATGTCAGGATTCACAGCTGACCAGTAAGACAAGAGGGTGGCTGCCTTTCTGCTCACACATGTAGTGCTAAACCATGGTTTCCTGTTTCATGAAGATGCAGCTGTTATGAAAGATACAGAGCTGCTGTGAAAATTGGCGTCTCCATGTTGAATTCTTCCCCACACCACATGGCAGCATACATTAATGGTCCCTATTTCTATGCTTCATATTTCCTTTCAACAGTAGCCAATGATGTGATGCTGGGGCTGGGAAACACATCATCTGCGAAGAAGCATTTTAGTCTTTTGCCATGGCCACACCTGTGGTGAGAAACATATTGTACCCCAGATATGTTGATATGGCTTAAGTCATAAATGCTTCACAGAATTTACAGTGATTCATTTGTTCAGCTCCTCTGGATATTTTAGACCAAATTGGTTTCTTTTCTTTTCCTATCCAACCAGCGTATTTTGAAACTAGTTTTGGCCACTGGCTTTCTCCTCTACTAAGCTCTTGCATGATGAATAAAATGATGATGAGTAAGGATGATGCAGTGCCCATTGCTTTTCATGTACAATGATGCCATCTTTGCAAGAGATCTGCTGGTAGTGGCTTGCAAAAAGTTGTTCTTACTTAGACTGACAACTCAAAATTCCTGTAGCTGGTTAGCTAATACAAAAAGGCTATTGTATTGGATACCAATGTTTGATCCAAGAGATTGAAATTCGTTGATTTGGGGGTGATGCATGAGGGAGATAGAAAAATACACCATGTGCAACAGAGGGTATTTGCAGTGAGGGCAATTGTTTCATCAATTCAAGGTGCCACTTCTCTCCCCAAAAGTACAGAGCACATCATGAGCTTTCCCTTTTCCATCTTCTTCATCTTAGCCATAGTTCCCTTGTGGATTTTCTTACCTTTCTTCCTCTTTCCAGGCCAATTTAGTTGGATGGTTTTTCCAAATAATATTAGGCAACATTGAAGACAGAGTTTTGGCCTTCTCTCCCACCTTAACAAGAACAAAGATAAGTGATGAGGAGAGAACTGGGAAACTTCTAGAGCTGTCCCATATGATAGGAGTCGCAGAGCCTTTTCCTATTAAGAAATTCCAGGTGTGATTTATTTTTTTCTTGACCTGCACTAATTTTCCATCAACATTAACAGCTTTTGTTTTGAACAGTAATAACAAAAAATCTGGTACAGCAATAAGAATGCAACTTAGCACAGTTGCTCAGGACACATTATTGACTTTTAAAAAAGATTAAATGGAGAACCATGACTTGCCATGTGTAACAAGACTCTTGAACTGGAACATTTGTATTTTTTAATCTGAAAACTTTTCCTCTGCAAAAGTCCATGTATCTCAGATTTCTTATTTGCATCTCGTTTGTAAAAGGAATCATGAGTGTGGGTGGCCCTCTCACTTGATTTTTTGGTGTGTGTTTTTCTGACATTGATCAAATCAGTAATTTTGTAATCATCCATTTGAATCTCTGCATAACGGTGAAAGCTGTTGGGTAACAAAACATGGAATTCTGTAGAGGCCAAGCTGTAATTTGGAAGGTTGCTATATTAACTTTTGTCTTTGTATTACCTGAAAAAGATGTCTAGGACTATTTCCTTTATAGAGCAGCTCAGTGAATTGAAAACTGAATAAAACCTTAGAATTGAGCTTTGCATTTTAAGATTCCTGCAGAGTTAATAGAAAGACCATTCAACAAGTGGAGGAACAGTAGCTCCATAGATTGTTTACCTTGTTAATATCAAAAACCAATAGGCATGAAGAAAACAATAAAAAAAATATTGGTATCTTTCCACCCATATTTGTTCTGATTGCTTAGACAGATAATTCTGTGGCCTTCTCACCCAAAAATTCTTACACATAGGAGCACACTGCTGTGGGTACTATCCCATCCCATGTGCAAGTGGAGACTGGACCTCACCCCATCTTAGAAGCTTGAGTAAGCTGTTAGGGAGGAAAGTAACTACTTTATATCAGGCCAGTCTATGTATCCATCTAGTCCATTATTGTCTACTTTGATCAGCGGTGACTCTCCAGAGTCTGCCTGAGAGCTTCCTCCATTACCTCCTACCTGACCCTTTTAACTGGAGATTCTGAGGATTGAATTTGGGACCTTCTGGATGCAAAGCATGTGCTAGGGGTCCCTTCTCTTGTTGGAAGCTTGTTGTTGAGTTTGTTTCCATCGCATTAGAAATACTTCTCAGCAAGTCTGTGAAGCATAGTGGCACATATTCCAAGGTGAATGGATATCAAAAAGGACCTCTCTTCCTCAGCAAATAGGTCCATGCTGCTAGAGAAAGCAGGAGCAATCTCTTCGCATCCCTGAGTACTTGGTGTGGAGTGGCTTCCCCCAGTCTACACCTGCAGCACCATATGCAGTAGGGCAGATGCATGGAACCTGATGCCCAAGGCAGATTGCTAGGTGTAAAAAGGATGCCCTGAAGGCAACTGCCATATATTGAGAATCAAATGATTAAAAAAAAATAAATCCAAATATTCTATCCTTCCAAAAAGTGTTGATAAAAAGGATGTGTTCATTTCTATTGATGCCACACCGGCCACTCTTAAAGATTCAGCTTTTTGCCTGTATCAAGGGAGGCAATGGATTGAAATTCTCTGTTGCACTTCTGAGCAACTTAAAACACTTTCATCTATGATTTAGTTCACCATAGCAGACTTAGCTAAATTAATTGACTATATTATGACTAGACGTGTCACATTTTTTAAATAAAAAAATAATCACAACTTGCTAATTACAAATGACATCATGGGTCCGGTTTTAAAAGTATATTTAGGAGTCAGTGTTTTAAAGCACTCATCATACTTCAGTGTCTGTAAAAGACAGGCACTTCTTCAATAATGTTTTTCATATGTTAAAAAATATATACATTTTATAATAAATGGAACCAAATGTTCTCAATTAGAAAAAAATAGTGGCTGTTGGTATTGTAAGATAATAATAATAATAATAATATGATTAATAATAATAATTCTAGAATCCAAAGGGTTTTTTTCATTTTGTTTTAATTTTCAGGGAGTTTCTTACATTGTTAAATGAGAATAGTTTTCATTTTTGAGGTTGTTATTGACAATAATGGCTTCTGTGTTTTCTGGCTGTTTGAATTCTCCGTACGCGTCTAATAATATTGCAGTGCTGCTGTATCTAGATCAAACCACTGTTTCGTTTTCCAATTTTTGTTTTGAGATTCCTTTTTTAAAAAAGAAAAATAAATTCCTTTATTTAAGTATATGCCAAGTATTGTTCTGTTCCGCATTCACTTTATGCCCTTTTACCAGTTGCGTGCTCATAACTGAGTTAGATCCACTTCTCCATTGGGCATGTAAAATTAGTACAGTGGTACCTCTGGTTACGAACTTAATTCGTTCCGGAGGTCCGTTGTTAACTTGAAACTATTCTTAACCTAAGGTACCACTTTAACTAATGGGGCCTCCCGCTGCTGCTGCACCACCACCACCACCACTGCACAATTCCCATTCTCATCCTGAGGTAAAGTTCTTAACCTGAGGTACTACTTCCGGGTTAGCGGAGTCTGTAACCCAAAGTGTTTGTAATCCGAGGAATTTGTAACCTGGGGTACCACTGTACTGTAATGTCAACAAGGGAAACTAAACCAAAGTTGAGTCAGTTCCACTGGTGCCAATGGCAGAATCAAACACATGCTTAAATTTAGGTGTATTCACTCATCTTGGAATGAATTTAAAGCTAATAGATGCCATTCAGTTCAATCTTCTTTTTTACTCTGTGCAGGGCTCCCTTTGGGTCTGCTTTAGAAGCTCTATCTGGTGCAGAGTGCAATGGCCGATGGGAGGCCATCTTAGTCATTAGGTTTAATGGCACCCTGCACCAGGGCCCCTGCCCATCAGGGGTGCCCAGCAGCGGGAGTCTGGGACCAACTGGGAACAGCTGCAAGGGCATGTTGGGCCGCAGCGGCAGCAGCTCTTCCTATGGCTAGCCATGCTCTCTCGCTTCCTGCCTGGGAGAGGAGGCAGCGGTGGCGCGCAAAGCTACGCAGCACCTTCTGACCTTCTGCACCTTCTCCCTCCTTCCCGCCCAGCGGCAGTAGCAGGACTGCTGAGGAAGCCCGTGCAGCAAGCGAACCTCAAGCTGCCCAGAGCTGGGGGAGGGGTGCCACGTCGAGGAAAAAGGTGGAGGAGGGATTCAGTCAGATTTGGGGTGGTGAGAGGGGAAAGCTGAGGGTGGGTGCACTACCATTAGGACTCAGTTTGGAGGTAAGGATGGACTCAAGAGCCTGCTCTCCATGCAGTTAGTGGTTAAAAACAAACAAACACCAACAAAAAGCCCTTTAAAGACGGGGATGGGTTTTTAGTGAGGCATAAGTTTTCATAAGCTGCAGCCCATTTCGTTCTCTTAAGCATGTGCAGAGTGCCTTAATCTACCCACAGCTGCCCATGGTGCATTCAAAGAAGGGCTGAAATGAGTTTGAAAGTTTCATGAATCTCAAGTGTGAGCGCATGGATCGTGGGACTGTCCTCCACAAATGTATTATATACATATGTGTGAACCAGGTACAATGTGGAGTAGGAGGAGAGAAGCTGCAGAGCAGAGCTTGCTGCTGTTAAATTTGCCAGAAACCTGCAACTAGTACAGAATGCAGCACCTAGGTTAAACTGAGGTATGTGCCTGACTGTGACATGCAACACCATTGCTAAAGGAAGTGTACTGGCGGCTGCTTTGCTATTAAGCCAGGTTTAAGGCTCTGGTATTAACCTATCAAACCCTAAACATATTGAAAATAAGAGAATGCCTTCTCCCACCCAGATCTGACCAGTTGAGAATATAATCTGCAGAGGTCCTCCTGGTTGTGCCACAGCCTCCAAACATCCATCTGGCATCAACCAGCACCCTTTCTGTGGGGGTACCTGCTCTCTTGAATGGTCTCCCCAATCCCCATGCTGATTTCTTTCTCTCTTTTTTACCATGGCTTTTGCTATCTACCATTACCAGCTGTTTACTGTCTACTTGATTATTATATAGACATTACATTTTATTATATTGTTGTACACTGCCTTGACATGCCCTGGCTGCCGAGATTGTGTTGGGCTGACATAAGGGCTTTAAAACACAGGATATATTAGGAGGTGGGACGTCATGGCACAAGACAACTCTGGGAAATGGGGGGGGGCTGGAGGGATCTTTGCACCATGGCACCGGATATGCTTAAGACGGCCCTGGGTCGAGAACATGTGACGCCATTGCTACAGCTGCACTGGCCGCCAATCTACTACCAAGACAAGTTCAGGATTTTTGAATTAATTTACAAAGCCCTGACCAACTTAGTTCTAGGGCACTTTGGGGTTTCCCAAACCATCGTATCACAACTAAATCTCCTTTTATTTTACCACACTATCTATTTTCCCCCTTTTAACAAAATACAAAAATTTAAACCAACACTCTTAAACTATTTTAGTGTTGAATGTCAAAATGAATGATGGCATATTCATAAACTGGGTTTTTTGCCAGTAGTTATTATATTGCTTCTACCTTTGAATTTTTTTAAAAAAGCATTTGGCATGAACAATGAGTAAAGAAGTAATTTGCTAATTTAGCTATCGTTGCAATAATTCTTGGCCATTCTTTTTAACTGTGGAATATACTGTAGGGGAGCATTTTCCAATCTCCAGTTCTTTTGGATGACAACGCCTATCAGCTCCAGGAAGTTGTCATCCAAAATATCTGGAGGGAACCAGATTGAAGAATGCTGCTGCCATATGATAGTATGTATCATCTACCTTTATGAGTCCCCCCTCCCCCAAGAATACTTGTAGTAGTAAGATGATGCTTGGTGTACACAGGCTTGGTTCATATTTATGGCTTCCAGTTCACAGCACATGTTCACTTTTCCTTCCGCAGCAGAGTTTTTTGTACCAGCTGCAACCTTTTGGTCTTCAGACCCTGTTGGCAATGGGTAGATCTCAAGCACTAAAAACACAACGTGACTGCACCAGGGTTAAATGGAGCGAGCTTACTATGCACATGTTACAAAGTGACCATATCTAAGCTCTAAAAGTCACATGAATATAAGAGGGACCAATCAGCGTCACAATGAATTTATTATCTAAACCAAACATACAATATCTCATGTGTGTAATAGCAGTACCACCACCATCTCAATTCTATAGTGCTGCTGACACACAAAAATATTTTGGGATATTGGCAAACTAAAGGTGGCATACAAATGTTTTAAATAAGTAATATAAATTACTTGATTTCAACAAGTGGTAACTTCATATCTTTAAAATACACTCTTCACCTTGACATCTGCCAAGGGAAAACTTGATGCTTCTGCCACATAAATGCTGCACATAACAATCCTAACCCTTCTTATCTGGGAATAAGCCCCATTGAATTCAATAGGACTTATTTTTTAGTTGATTTGGTTAGTCATGCGTAGAGCAGATCCAGTGAAAAGGAATGACTTCATTGGGCTTATGATAAGCATGACTAAGTTTTGAGCCAATCCTATATATACTATTCCAGACTGCAATTTAAATATTCCCACCTGATCATGGGAAGCTGTACAATTGTCCCAAGGTCCAAATAATTTATCTATCATGTAGCATAAGAAATGTAATTGTGCCTTTATTGAAAGGTAGTGGAAAATTGTTCTTTATAATATCTGCTTGAATGATCCGAAATTATGTCCTTCGCACAAGCATTTCTAGGGGACCATTGATGCTCAAAGTCAAACTTTCTAAATAGCTCCTTCTCTGAGAGCAATCTTCAATATTCTGAGTGTCGCTGTGGTTGTTGCTGCAAATTGCTATGTATTCATTGACTGGATCCACTGACTCACGGGATTTTTCTGTCAATTTCATGTGGTTCGCCTGTATCATGGCACTACAGGTGCTTCTCCGCCTTAGTCCCTTGCTGGTGTAGCTGGGATTCTGGTTCTCATTAAGATAGACTTTTACCTTCCCGTTTGACGTTTTTGTTTCATAGTTTCTAAGCTTCAGAAGTCTCTCACTGAAATAATCTTGCAAAGATTGGTCACAAACACTGCTTTTGGTTTTACTGTGCCCTTTAGCGAAGTGGACTGCCGAGTTACCCAGGTATCTGACTTGACCATCAGAGGTTCTGTTTGGTGGGTTTTCAAATCTTGTTCTTCCCAGATCCAGCAGTGTGAAGCAAGAGTTGGAACCTCTGGAATAATTATTCTGTTTTGGAAGAAAAGGAAAAAGTGTGGGTTAAGAAGGGCATTGTGTTGCTAATTGAATTTTATCCTTAACAAACAGGCTCCCGGGAATCCACCCTCAACAGTCTCACCCGCCAACTTTGAGTCATTCCAGTCAGGCAGACCAACCTACTAACCCACATGGGACAACTTACACGATGCATGGATTTACGAATGAAGTCAACAAGACTGGGGTCAGAGGCAACGTGCCTTTGACAAACGGTTGTTGGCGTAAAATGGTGGGAAAGGGCCACTGCTTTTATGTTCTGCTTACGGGTTTCCCACTGTGGGAGACAGGATGTTTTGGTCTGATCCAGCAGGTCTCTTCTCACCTTCTTGCAACAGCAAGGAAAAGAAGCAGTTGGGGCCGTGGCTCTGGACATTGCCATTGGTTCCCCAGCTTAGACATGGGCCTTGGCAGCTGCCCAATGCTGCCAATCTCTGATGCTGGCCTTGGATATTATTTGTCAGTGGGATCATAAAAACGGTCACTTCGAACATGATTTATATGTATACTTGCCATAACTGGTGTGTGTGTGTGTGTGGGTGGGTGGGTGGGTGGGTGGGTGTACATTTGTGTGCCAAACACTGCAAGCAGAAGTGTTTGGGGGAATAAGCGGGGAGGGGAAGAAGGCTCAGGATTTCTTACCCCATCCCTATTGGCAATGACATAAATAAACACAGTACTGTAAATTGTTATCAACACAAAGCATATGGCTCAGTAAAATGTGAGCACATGCTTAACATTGAATTAAACTGGACTTCAGCATAGTCAGTTTTAGCTGAATTGTGACCAAAGAGTTGCAAAATTTCACTGAAAGACAAAGAGCGTAATCCAGAGGAAAATAGCCTCCCTTGAATGCTATTGAACTACTGGAATTTAAGCACTTTGCTGCAGACTTAAACTCATTTGTTGTTTTAAAGGAATGCAGACATGCCTACTTGAAGACATCCAGATATTCCGCCCCCCTCCTCTCCCCTAGAAAAATAAATTCTAGTTTAGCTAACAGTTGAATGTTATTGTAACTAAGGTAGCTACCTTGAGATTCAAGGACTTCTATGGCATTTATTACCATCTAATATTATAAAAGCGCATGAAGTGCGTTATTTTTCTGATTCTGTATTGCTAAGGTGCTTGCTGCCTTGGAAACTAATTACACTGATACTTGAAGTTAAAAATAGCAAAACAAAGAATGTATTCCGACTCAGTAAAAAAAAAATCTGGCATTGATCAGAATAGCTGATTTACATTTTGATGTGATTATATTGAATATATAAATATTGCTTTGCATATTCTCCAAGCTACCAGCTGTGTACTTGCTAACTTTCTGCCAGTATTGTAGGGGGTGGGAGGGAAGGTGAAAGAGGGCTATTCTATCACCGCTGCTGAGAAACCAGGCAGCTTTATCCCTCCCTCAAAAGTCACTCAGCAGCTGCCACTCTGCAGACTATCTGGACTGTTTTCATCCTAGATGCTTGTTATAAGGCTCCTGGACATGTTTTCGACCCTCCTCCTTCCCCATACCTTTTTCCTTGTGTGCCATGATGTATTTTATACAGTAGCCCCACAGGCAGGAACTGTGATACTAGTGGCCTTGCAAAACACTCTGGGAGCTGTTTTGGCTAAAAAGCAGGGTAAAAACCTTTAAATCAATGCACAAGGCAGAAAAGCAATGTGTATAGCTGACAGCCAGTCTTGGCTATTTGAAGAATCTGTTTACTCATATTTGAAAAGAATGTGTCTGTTGTACTCACATTTTAAATTTTTAGGTGTACACTTAAAAGAGCTCAGGTGTACAGCCAAATATATTTACTGCTTTTCAGTAAATGTGTTTAGGATTTATGCTGTGCATGAACTAAGCTAGTAGTAGCTAACCTTTCTGTCAAAATACTCTTTAAAGGCCAGCTTGAACAGATATCTGTATGTATGTATTTAGGTGTTTTGCTTGTTTTAGTATAAGCAGCTTACTCCTTCAAAGGCTAGAGCCAAAACTAATATTAAAAGGGCTTTTATAAATGCTCCAAAATATCCCAAGATATTTGCAGTTGCAGGCCTATTATGGTACCCCTCTATTCTTCCAGTTTCTTATATTGTCGTGCTGCATTCCACTACAGATATACAGCATTTGTCTCTTTAGAGAGTCATCAAAATGTGTAGTGGCAGATGAGTCACCCAAAATATTGGATAACATAAGGACAATAACTGCGACATAGCCAATTTTAACCCGAGATTGATTATTTCCTTCTCAAGGAGCAGTCACACAAAACGGATCATGTTTTTCAAAAACCAAGGCTAGCTGGTTACACTTAGTAAATGGGTTGAGACAATTTTAAGCCACCTGTGATTGATTATTTCCTTCTCAAGGAAAAATATCATATAAAATGGGTAATGTGGTTTTTTTTTAACCACCAAGGCTAGCCAGTGACACGAGTAAATGGGTTGCACAACATATAAATCTTCAGAATAAAAATGAAATGAAAATAAAATGCACACGGCATATACAGCAACAGTAAAGCCTTCATCCTTTTTCTTTTAAAATAGTATTCAGTGGTGGTGATGGGAAGTATCCCAGATTTGTTATCTATATTCACATTTAAGCAACATCTACGCAGGAATTCCTTGATTGCGGCTCTTTGAGGAAGCCACTTTAAAGTAAAGCAGAAGCAATCAAAATGTACCCCTAATCAGAATGTCTGTGAGAGTTGATTCACATTGTCCTTCAGTGTAGAGCGGGGTGAATATTTTTCTTTCTTTTGGGGGGGTCTTTTTTAGTCCAGATTGTGCTAATCACCTGCATAATTCATCTGAGTGCAAATCAGATTCCGGCTTGCTGATCTCAACCCACAGCAGAAACAACTGCTGCAATGTGTGTGCCGCATTGCTCTTTGTTCATGTGGCAAACCATTCAGGCAGTGCATTCATCCCACACCTAGAAAGTGCCGCTTTGTCTCAGGACCAAAAAGTGGCACAGCAACAGTAACTAGGCTTCCCAATTACACCATTTTATTCATGCAGTCTACTGAGCATGTGCATGATGAATGTAGGGCCTGCCACATGAACTGGCTTCCACTCCCCAACCTGCCCCATATGGAGTTATGCACCATGGATTATTTGTCTCAAAAGGGCTCCAGTGGGAGTTCAGTCATTAAATGGCGCTTCCTCGTGAAAAGCCCCTTCCTAACTTTTTTCACGATCTTCCTCTCGATTCCAGGACAAAGAATAGCACAATGTGGGGGTTTTAGACAACTACTCATTCTCTCCTTTGCCTTTGGTTGACCAGACGATTGTTACCAACCACTGCCCTAGATACGTCCCCCATCAACTACCAATAAAGTCATCTGTGATTAGTATTTATATATTGCATACTAGTTGACTAACAAAATTGCAGTCTTGGTGTTCCCAGAGTGGCCACCACTATAATATGATTGGCTACATGTTTGATGAATTATATTTGTGAGTCTATAGCAATGTTCTCTGGGCGATGAAAAAAATGAAAACAGCTGATCAACACTATTAATTGTATCAAAACTGATTTAATACTGAAGAAACGTCTTGCACAAGCTCTTGATGATCTCCCAAGTCCCCTCTTTTATGGAGTGACAACAAGGGATTGCTGTGTAAAGCTTGCACATTCTTGCAGAAACATCTCTGGATACCTACCTTAACATCCTGGAAGCCTGGATATTCCGGGATGCTTGGTAAGGTGCAGATGGTGAAACTATTTGACCGCCTCCGCCGCCAAGACCGACTCCTTGAAAGATGGCATTGCCCTGCATCAGTTGGCTTTTCATTGTGGCAAAACATTGTACGGTCTTTCAGAAGGCTGGCCGCTGGGCGCATTTTCGAATCTCTTTGCTCCATCTCAGCACTTTTGCAAACTTTGAAATGCCAAACAAGTTCCCTCTCTCTCTCTCTCTCTCTCTTTGGCGTTTCAGTCATTTAAAAACCATTTGATAGGCTGAGGCCGAGTTGCTGCGTGGGTGCTGCACTAGGTAGCTGTTGAGAGGCTGCTGGTGTGTGTAGCTCTCTGAAGCGCCTGTGAATCTGAAATGCTGTGGCCCTTAATGCTGCATTTATAAGCTGCCAGCCCTCAGTGGCAAGATGGCAAGTCACCAACGCAAATGGATTTTAGGTGTGGGGGCATTTGCAGGGATTACGAAAGCTCTGCCTTCTGGTGTTAAATTCCCCACTGCCGTCAAATTGCGCCAGACCTGATGCAAGCGCCGATGTGATGACAATTACAGAGGATCAACAGCAGGCTATGTACGCAAGCAGAGCAACTGGTGTCCCCAGGATGACATCAATGAACATTGATTCTTTGAGATGCTTGCTCTTAGTCACGAAGCTTAGCAAAGCATTTATGAGCTTATGCTAAATGTGAGATAATGCCGGCATGTGAGCCTGTTAACCCACAGGTCAAAAGGTATACTGTATAGTGTGTGTGTGTGTGTTAAACAGGAGTTAGTAAAAATAAAAAATGCAAAGAAAAGTCAAGCAGTTGGGGAGGACTTTTTTCTTCTTCTGCAGTTCCGCTTATTAAGAGAAGGCAACGTGCCTTAATATTAAACTCTATTTTTTCTTCAATTAAGAGGCCACTTTTCTGTGCAAAGGTCGATCTGACAACCTTAGATAAGGATACTGACCAAATTTCTGGGCCAGAAGGAAGCACAGACCCTTTGCACACCCATAATCTGGGTGCTTCCAGCCAGAATTAATACATTGCTTCTTGAACTGTTTTACTGCCCGTCGATCAATGCCCTAAAATGAATACTGTACTCTGATGTGCAGACCCTTGTATGTACAAAAGCTAAGTTTTGCATTCTTCTCATTGGTAAATGCTCCGCCCTGGAAGTCTTCAAACTACACGTAACATTGTTCACACTTCTAGAAAAGCACACTGATTGTGATGGGAAAGCACTAGCAAACACATGGACACTTGTGCTCCCAGCTCAACAACTTTGGCTCAAGAACTTTAGTCAATCCAACGGGTAGATCACTGCCAGTTTTTTAATAGTGGGAGTAGATCACAGTCTCTTGAAAGTTGGACATGCCTGCTCTAGATCGTTTGATCTTATGCTATCATAAGAAGATGACTGTATGGATCCTGTGTTATTTAAATTTGGTACTGCGATGTTATATCTTCACCTTTTTTGAGGTATATAACTGCAAACTTAGCACACACCCAAAATTACTGAATAGAATCCAATGAGAGTCTTTTCTAGGGCCATGATTTCACAGAGTCTTTTAAAAGCAACACCCCTAAATTGCCCTTCCCTATGCCTGTAGCTCTTGGTGCCTGTTCTTGGGATGGTGGTGCTCTTAACAGTTTCCCTCATCAGATCAGAAGCGGCCACATCTTATGTAGGCGAGACCTTGCAGAAGGTCACGGTGACACATTGCCTCAGTCCCCAAGGGGACAACTTGTGTGAAGTCTGCTTTGTGACAGAAGGTCCTTTACACAGCTGAGGAGAAAGAAAAACAGCAGCAGCAGGAGTCGGGCTAATTCCACATGTGACACAAGGAATTATTATTTCTGTCTTGTAAAGCTGGGGATCAAGGTGCTAATGATACAGCTCACGGTTGTCATCTGATTCGGAGGAATAATTAATTGCTCCACAAAATAGCTGCAGTTGATGCCGCTGCTTTTTATGTGAGGAGGCCTATTATAAACTAAGAGGCTTCACCCGGGCCTCTTTACAAATGCAGCACTTACTGTCAGCACAGAAAATGAAGCCTGCAGATCCCAAACCTGTTATTATAATTGCTACCTTTCCTCATCGAAACACATTTCCAATCCTTCTTCCCCCCCCCCACCCAAAAACCTGACGCCTCACTGTGTTGAGCAACCTGCATCTTTCCATCAAAATTGCTCGTTGTTCTTAATGAGACTGTGATGGAGTCCCTGAGAAGGTGTCACTTATGCAGAGGCCTGGTGGGAAGGAAGATGGCGGGGTCCCACTTTAATCAGAGGTTTGGGCTCTGTTCCCAGGAGCTTGAAATCGGAGTCTGCAGCGAGTGCTCACTTATAATCCCACACGCTCTGCTGTACCTTGCCATTACTACACAGTGAGGAGGGCAGGAAATGCATTTCTGTCTCTGCAGTAAAGCTACGTATCCTGTTTAACATGAAAGGTTATCATTAGTGTTCTTATTTCAATTCTTTTATCCTCAGATGAAAGGAAATGCAGATTTCTGCAACATATAGAGTGGCAAGCATGTTCTGTGCAGGAGGGCAAAGCCAAGAGAACGGTTAACTGTATGGAACATTTTCTCAATGCTTGAATTATGAGGGCTGAATAAAACCTACAAACAGCTGATGGGCATTGCCATTCAAATGGTGTGTGCACACTTGTATCATGTGATTAATTATGTGGGGTAGGGCTTACCTGCCCCCCCCAAAAAAAATATTTTATCCAAGTTGGCACCCCTGGGCACCCCAGTAAAGCCACATTAAATAGCTAATATGGCATCAAAAGCAAAAAAAAATCAAAACCCCAAAGCTGCAAAGAGTCAGAGGTTTATCCCCAATCTGGGAACATTCTTATCCCCAAGAAAACTTCTATAATTTGAAAATTGCAACCCCAAGGCACCTAAATATACTTTTTATTTGCATTAATCACATTTTTATTCCACTGCAAGATGGCTCCTCAGTCCCCTTAATCTGAAAAGCTTGCATTGTAACTGCCAGGCAACAACACATGCAAACAATCTTCTCTTTAAATCATAGATGACTGAAGGACCATTTTGCCAAAGCCCTTGAGACAGAGCAGCTGCAGGACTGATCACACCAGTACCCTCAGAAAGCAGCCTAAGCACTTCACACCGATGTATCCCAAAATCAATGAACAGGTGTAGTACCTGAAGGGTATGTTAATAATGCCCCTGTCAGGTGACTTAAATAAAAATGAATGGCAAAGAAAGGCAAATGCCAATTGGGTGCTGAGTGGAGGTGAGCCAGAGATGAACGAGTCAACAAAAAATAAAATGAAATGGGCGCTCAGCCAATCACCGACTTATAGTGATTTCTACACACTAGCCGTCTCTCTTGATCTGCCGCCTGAGCCAAGGGGCTCATCTTGCCTCATAGAAGGACTGAGCCTGTTTCCATATGATTCACCATACCATGTGAATCAGAGCCAGTATGGTACAGAATATAGGGAGTGTCAGGTTGGAACTAAGGAAATCAGCCATGAAATTCACTGGAAAGTCTTGGACCAGTCACTGTCTCTCAGCTTGATAAAATGGCCAATGGGGGGGAATATGTACATTTGCAACAGCTGTGATCCTTTGGGGAAGAACTGGGAAAACATGAAGCAACAGTGAAGCAATAATCAGCACAGCGCTGAGGGTAAGCATGCTGGGCTCATGAACCAATGGTTTCCCCAACCCTCCTCAATTATATCTCATCACTTTTACTTGCACAGGGTGGAGAGTAAATGTCAAAAGGCAGCTTGATGCAAAACTTCTCCTTTAACACAGGATTTACCCTTGTTCGATAAGGCCTGGGTTGTTCTGTTCATGTAAGTGTTAAGATGAGATCTGTCCCTTTAAATAAATAGTGTTGGACTTATACATAGGCTTTGTTTCACTCTCTTTGTCTGTCTGTCTGTAGCCTGAGGCGACATCAAATTTACCCTCACCAGGGAAAGATTCTGAAAGTAGGTCTGAAAAAGCACCTCAATACTTTGTCCAGTGCATTAGGCAGTAATAGATCGCTGTCCAAGGCATTTCTTTCTCAGAGGAAGTGTTAAAACGCTGGTGTGAATCAAAACATCAAGTTCCTGGAGTGAGAAAGGCCTGCAGGGAAAAGAAAGAAAAGCCAAACAGATGCTGCTATTTTTGTGCATAGTGCAAAATGAGTTTTTCCCTCTCGCCATAAAAACAATGTCATATACCATGTTGCTTTTCTTAGAAAAAAGGTGGCCTTTTTGATCAGCAAGGGACTCTTGAAGCAACATACCAAAGTGGAAGGGACTCAAAGGTCTTCTATTCTAGTAACTTTCCCTAAATAAGGCCGTCCTATACAGCTTAGGTTAAAGACTTAAAGACCCTATTGCTGCATATGAACTTGCCTAGGTTCTGAGATCGTGTTTGCGTCACAAGGCATATGCTCCCTTTGAGTAGCACAGTAAACCTCACCTTTGGGATGTGCTAGTCCTTCTGCACAGCAAAGGAATGACAGTACACTTGAAGGACATCTGAGCAGACACGACAGGATGCAACACATGAAAATGAAACAGGAGGAGGAGCAATGTCAACGCAGAAACTTAAGTGCAAGCTTCATCCTGATTGTGACATCCTTGCCCTCCTGACCTTGCTCCCACTTGGAGGCAGAGGGCTGCCCAGCAACAGCACTGTCAACACTGCACAACAGAGCAGCTTTGCATGGGCTTCTCCATCTCTGATCCCACCTGTGGCAGTCTGCACTGACACATTTTGGCAGGATGCATACAAGCTTCTACACCAGAGGTCAGCAAACTTTTTCAGCAGGGGGCTGGTCTGCTGTCCCTCAGCCCTTGTGGGGGGGCAGCCTATGTTTTGAAAAAAATATGAACCAATTCCTATGCCCCACAAATAACCCAGAGATGCATTTTAAATAAAAACATTCTACTTATGTAAAAAACATTTTGATTTCTGAACTGTCCATGGGCCGGATTTAGAAGACCAGGGGGTTGGACTCGATGGCCCTTGTGGTCTCTTCCAACTCTATGATTCTATGATTCTATGATTCTATGATCCCGGGGCTTAGTTTGCCTACCCATGTTCTACACCGTAACCCGTATTCTACACCGTAACTTTGCACTGTAAATACCTGATCTGTTAGGTATATAATACTATCTTATGGGAAGAAGGAGATTTCGTTCCTCTCCCCATCACCACCACCTCCCAAATCTCACTTTGCCACCAAGCCTTTAATCCTAGTCTCGCTGTTCTCTCCACCGCCCCCTTTCGCACATCCCTTTGCCTTTATTAGATAGCTAATGCCGAAGCAGATGGCGCTCATTTAGCAATGCAGGTCAACTTGGAGGGTGGAAGCTGCTTGGAGCACGCAAGCGTCTCAGCCCAGATGGGTCACATGCCGACAGTGTAATCACTTGTTTAAAAATAGAAGCATAGATCCCCTCTGATTACATTCGTACCTCTTTGTGCTTCTGGGCCAGGAAATCATTGCGGACTGTTGTAGAGGAAACAAATTACAAATGCTTCGACGCAAGGAAAGGGAGAGTTATGTGGGTTGCGATATTCAGAGAGGAACAGACACATGTTAAACCTCTCCCAAAAACAGAAGCAGCAGCAGCAGCAGCAACAGCAACACTGTTGGCTTTTTGTTAGAATTGGCATCCCTAGGCAGCTCAAATACAGAGGCGGGGGGTCTGGTAGGGCATGTGGGGCACTGCCCCACCAACCTCAGCCTACCCTCAGCCTCCCTCACCTACTTACAACTTACAACCAGTCCAAAGCACGTCAGCCCTGGCTGTGAGCTTCCTCCTCCTCTGTCTCCATGCTGCCCCTGTAGGTCGAGCCATATCTGTCAGATGATGGTCAGTGGTTGTGTGCTACTGAGGATGGAGCAGGGACAAGCAAGATGCATCCTGTCAGGCTGCCCAGAGTCCTCCATTTCATTGCCCTGCTTGGCAAGGGGCCCAGGACTGCAGCTCCCAGGATTCCACTGGGAGGAGGAAGGACTAAAAACGTATGCAGCATAGTGGTTAGGGTGTCAGACTAGGGTGTGGGGGGCCAGGGTTCAAATCCCTACTTGGCCATGAGGCTCACTGAGTGACCTTGAGCCAGTCGCAGTCCCTCAGACTAAGCTACCTCACAGGGTTGCTGTACAGGTAATATGGAGGGAGGGAGTGGCATGCATGCTACCTCAAGCTCTTTGGAGAAAAAGGTGGGACATACAATGTAATAAAGAGATAAATCAATAAAGCAGTGATAGCTTTGCCGAAGAAGAAAGTGCTCTTTTACTAACACAAGTCAGGGCACCTCTGCTTTTAACCGATTCTCCTCCTGTTTACTGCAACCTTCCTGCCATTTCCAGTAAGGGAAAGTCACTAATGGATACAAACCATAGTCTTATAATTTTTATTTTTTGGGGGGGGGTTTAAATTAAATAAATAAATAATTTCACCTTTGAGCAGGGCTGGAGAACCTCTGGCCCATGGCCCTAATTTGGCCCATGAGACCCCATTGGCCATGCCTACCTGCCCCTGCACCAGGTATCTTGCATGATGTCATTGTGGTGTCATCTGGCTCCACCCACATATCAAACTTGGCACTTGGGTGAGGATAACAATCTGGCTGGCCGGCCAGATCCAGTCTATCACCACCTTAGGACCTTCCAAACAGAAACATCACTTTGCACAGCACAATCTTATCTGTTTTCACTCAGAAGTAAGTCCCGCTTTTTCATTCAATATGGCTCCCACCCAGCTGCTAATAGGATGGCATTAGGTTGCATTAGGGCCTCAGGTTTTTAAGAATGTGTAGCTAGCAACTGCATTCATAAGGACCAGATCAGTCATCTGCCTACGAGGGAAACAGAGAGGAGAAAGAATGGCCCCCCTGTGGGGCAATGCACCTGGCTGTTAACCAGAAAGTTGGTGATATGACCCCACCCAGGGACGGCTGTGGGCAGGATTCCTGCATTGCAGAGGGATGGTCTAGAATAGATGATTTCTCGGTGTCCCTTCCAACTCTACCATTCTATGATTCGGTGAATAGCAGTAAACCTTGTGTGACCAGTGTGGTCAATGTTGTTGTCTATAGGAGGAAAAGTCTCTGGAAGTGGTGTAAGCCAGCGGGAGGATAGCTATACAGGCCCAGAATAAGAATAATTTGTTTGTTTGCTTGCTTGCTTTTTAAAAATGAAACTACATATTTTACATTTTTAAAAAATAAAATGGAAATGGCAATTTCTCCTTAAAACACACTGCCAGTCCCAACATAACCTTTTTGTTCCTGTGTATTGCTGAGAATAACTCAGCAACAACATACAGTGGTACCTCGGGTTAAGTACTTAATTCGTTCCGGAGGTCCGTTCTTAACCTGAAACTGTTCTTAACCTGAAGCACCACTTTAGCTAATGGGGCCTCCTGCTGCCACTGCGCCGCCGGACCACGATTTCTGTTCTCACCCTGAAGCAAAGTTCTTAACCTGAGGCACTATTTCCAGGTTAGTGGAGTCTGTAACCTGAAGCGTATGTAACCCGAGGTACCACTGTACTACAAACAGAGGTAAACGTGCCTTCCCTGCCCCCCCCCCGTTTGCATTCTCACACAGCCCACTGCCATTATTACAGGTCTCTAACTACAGCATAGAACAGGAGTGCCACCTGCTGTCTATTTCTTGCCATCAATCCTACATAGTGAAATATCCTATCATTTCCTCCTTGAGGGGCCACGTGACTCATAGGCAGATTCAAACGGGGATGCAGAAGATCAGACTGCCCCAGTTCAAGGAGATGGGCTGAAACTGGATGGTATCCAATGATGCAAGGATCTCTGTTTATGCAATGGGACTTTCCCTCCCTTCCTCCCCCATGCATGCCCTCCATAAGTCGGCTCTGGGGGTTTGGGATGACCCCTAGAAAATATTTGGGGTCACACAGGGGAGGAGGGAGATGGGGGAAAGTCCCATTGCACACACATAAATCTTTGCTTTGTCCTGACTTGGTGCTACACTGGATACAATTATTTATAAGTCAGTGGTGGAACAAATGCCTAGCATTCCAAAGGTCCAGGTTCAATCCTGGCCATCTCAAGGCAAGGCAGGGACAGATTTCTCTGCCATTCAGCGTCTACTGTACATCAATGATCTGACTCAATATAAAGTAGACTTTCTGTCTCCAGTATATATTTCCCACCCTTTAAATTATCTGGCTCACTACATACTCTCTTGTGCTAAGATTACTCTCTCTCTTTGAACTTCTTTGAACCTCAGTGCTAAGATGAATAAATTTGTTGCCTCTTTCTCTTTCTCTCTCTGCTGCACAAAAACACAGTACAGAGCTGGCTTGAGGTCATGACCCTGGGGTCCACTGGTGACCAGAACACAGAATCAGAGACTATAGTATCACTGGCAGAATAGGCAGTCTGAATTCCTGGTTCTGAGCGATCAGGTGGTCGCTGGCAGGCAGGGGCAAGTTGAACCAAATCCAACAGTATCAGAGTCCACTGAACTGGAAGACCCTGATGGGTATCTTCCCCAGCACCTGAGAAACCAAACGAGTTCCACACTACATCACCAGTCTAATGGTGCAGGACAAGGACCTATCTGCAGCCCAGAAGGCTGGCCCTTTAAGACACTCCAGATTCCAAAAGGAAACAGCACAGGTGAGAGGAAGTGGAGGCAGAGGCTCAACAGGCTCCAAGACTGTATAACAGGCTTGAAATTACACACACACACAAAGTTATGCCAGGGAGATCTTCTGAAATGCTGTACATCAGTTGCCAGTTATCTGAGGCTCTTGTTCAGCTTTTACAGTAAAATGTGTTTTATTTTGTTTTTTCAGAAATTGGAAGAGAATCAAAACAACAAATGCAACCGTTTGTAAAATATATATCTATATAAATGCCGTACTCAGCAAATTGCATCACTGCTGTGTACATTTTAGGGAGGCCTCAGATTATTGCTTTATCCAAGGTTCAGAATACAACGGTAGGATTTTTAAGCTTACAGCATTGTTGGCCCAGCTACAAAGAATTATCATTTCCTTTCTGCCTTTGCCCAGGACCTGATGATAACTCCAAAAATAACAAGATTCCTTAGGGTTGGAAACTCGAGTTCAAAGAGATTTTGTTCATGTTTTGTAAAAGATACACAGATATTCTCCCAAATGGAAAATACTTAAAAGGTTTAAACATGACATGCAGCAAAAGAAAGAAAGAAAGGCCAATCCTAAAATGGAAATAATTTGCTTAATCCTTTGCAGGGGTTGCTGTACTGTCATTTACAGGCAGTCTGTTTACTTAGTCTATTACCATCTCTGAGGGACTTTATAAAAACACAAATCAGAGCCAGTTGTTCATTGATTTCTTTTCCAGTAAAATACAAAGCAGGAACATTACATCTGAAGTGGACGGCAATCAATTTATGGGTAGGAAAAATGTTTTAAAATATGGATAATAACTTCCTTAGTAAATCTAATGGAGGTTCCCCCTCCCCATAACCCAAATTTACACCTAATAGCCAGCATGATTTACTGGAAAGTGAGCACAGGAACTAATTACTGTAAGTTGAACATTGTCAAATTCAGAACAAAAACAAAAAGAGGTTTTTAACTGCTAGAGATGTTAACATTTTGAAATATCCCTGCAAGAGTGATCAAGGCAAAGGCAACAACTTTATTCAGCAGATCAATTTATACAAAGATATTGAGGTCAGGAAGCACACTGCCCCAATACGCACAAAGAGATAGTTTTACACACACACACACACACACACACTTCTTCTGGGGCATCAAAAAGTATAGGATATTAGTGGGCATGGAGATGTTTCCAGTATATTTCGCTTGAGATGTTTTAGCACATGGGCTTTGTTCACACTTAGAATTTGACAAATGATCAGGTATGGAGTCAGGAAGATTTTTTCCCCACCAGATCAAAACAGCAATGATGTGGGACATTTCTTGCTTTTCCTTCCACTGTGTGGCTTGGCTTGTTTGCCTGAAGCATCTTGAGTTACTTGCTCAGAGTCTATACAAACCTGTGGGCTCACGGGGCTGCGCTGTGCCACCTGCCTGCCCATGCGAGGGGCAGCCTGACCAGTCGACATGCCCTTTGGCAGGAACATCCCCCTGAACACTGGACAGGTGGCCATTCAGTGAGGGGGCTCGGGACGTGCTGGCAAGGCACGTCCAGGGCCCAGAGCCCCCAGAAGCAGGCAGGGTGGGACAGAGATCCCTGCAACTGGTTCACACACCCTGAAAATTGTGTGTCTGGGGCTGCGCTCTCCCCCCCCCCCCGTCCCATGCTACACCTTTGCCTAACAGCAGTGTTAGTCCTAAAAACTATTCGGAGTGCTAATGCTCAGGCCAGGAACATGTGAAGAAATACAGGTCACAGCTACACAATACAGTTAAAGCACATTTACAGCACATGGCTTTCTCCAAATAACCCAGGGAACTGGAATTTGTCAAGGGTTCTGGGAACTCTAGCTCTGTGAGGGGATCAACTACAGTTTCCAGGATTCTTTGGGGGAAGAGTTATATAAGGTAATTTAAATTTCAGTTGTTACTTCTGTTGATGGTAGTGGCAGTAAGCTTCCAGTCCCTGTAAACATTTACCTGGGAATTGAACTTAATGAGACTCACTTCTGAGCAGATACATAGGAGCGCACTGTAAAAGGCTTGCAGCAGCAGCAGCGAGGGCATTAGAGCAGGCAAGAAAAGGAAAATCCTATCCATTCACTTCCGAGATAACAGACCTTCTGAAATTTCCCTGACCAGGGCAAGAATGGACATGAACAACTTGCTTTGTCACACTTTTGAAATATGATTTAATGAGGAACTGTTACTTGAATATGCCCTCCCTTCCTACTCTACACACTCAACAGAAGATTGAAGGGTTCTACTTGTCAATCATTGTGATGTGGAGAATATGCTAGCTTTGATCTGCAATGCTCATTGACTACAAAAACATAGAAATCTGGTTGGCTGCTTGAATGCTGCTTGATATTGTTTAATCAACAATGACAGTCCTACATGACTTGCAACTTACCAAGTTGAACGCAGCACACCAGCTATGGATGTTGGCCAGCGAGAGCTGATCAAACATGCTAGTTCCGTTTGGCAGCGTGGGACCACAAAATCAAGGCAGCTGTCTCAAGCATATGGTAGGACATCACACTTGGCTGGCTGGCTGAGTTTGCCTTGGCAGATCACAGGTAGATGCAGGCCTGAACTGCGTTAGTCACAATCAAACACACAAATCGCTACGGCTGTTTTACAAGTGAAGCTAAGAACAACATTCATGAATGTCACTTATGTGAGAAAGTGAATGACGGGCGTTTTTAAATTGAATCGGCTGCAGGGAACAGAGCAGGAGCGAGGCTGCATGGGAAGCAGGGCGGTAAAGGGACATTGGACATTGCTTTGAGGTAAAGGGACATTGGAAGGGAAGGATGTGGGGGGAAGAGCCGTTGCAATTTGTCATTTGAAGCAGTCAGTAGGATTGGCCCCAGGGTAAAGAGAAGATAGCTTGGGTTAGGCATACGATTAAGAGGTTTCAGAGGTTTGTGTGTAAGAAGATGCTCCTATCATAAGTAGTGCTATATTAACAAACAAGCTTAGCTTGGTGTTAGATGATGATGATGATGATGATGATGATGATTTGTACCCCGCACATCTGACTGGGTTTCCCCAGTCACTCTGGGCAGCTTCCAACAAGATTAAAAACACATTAAAACATCAGTCATTAAAAACTTTAGGGAAGACAGGACTGCCTTCGGATGTCTTCTGAACGTCAGATAGTTGTTTATCTCTTTGACATCCGATTGGAGGGCATTCCACAGGGCGGGCGCCACTACCGAGAAGGCCCTCTGCCTATTTCCCCTTTTCTCCCAAATAAAATCCATTAAACCTGGCTTGTCTTTCAATGATCTGAACACTCACCCCAAAGCAAGGCATTCACAGTAAGAGAATGTGGCAGCATATTCTAGTAAGTGTGCCTTTTTTGCTTTCTGTTTAAAGGATAGGGAGGGAGGGAGGGAGGGAGGGAGGGAGGGAGGGAGGGATGAAGGAAGGAAGGAAGGAAGGAAGGAGCAATTTAATTTGTAAAATGTACTCATAAAAACTTCTCAAGCGTGTAAGAGAAATATGACAGTCTGAAACTGTCAGGAGGGAGGGTTTTTTTCATTATTTTTTTTTGGGGGGGTGGCCAATATTTTTGCAACCGAGAATATTCTGAAAAAGAGATAGTGTCTAGTCCTTTGGATAACATAGTTATTGGTGTCCTGTACAACTCTAAGGAGAGTTCTCCTAGAATATAACATGCATGCATAAAAGGAGAATGTAATAGAGTGACACTATGTTAAAACTGAGAAATTAGTACCACATTGTCACCTGTCAAATTTTATGTCCATTTAATTCTTTGAAGTAATCAGTAGAGGGTGCTGTTCCATTTGGCAATGAATTACTTTCTGCAGCATAAATCCATGTATTTTCAAAAGAATGTGATTCAGACATTGGAATTTTTAGCTAAAATAAAGAGCTTGCTGTCTTAACTGACAGCAACCTGCAATCACACAAGCATTCTGACTTAGGGCTGCCAAGTCTTAATCAGCAGCTTAATCAGTGAAAGTTTTTGTTGATTTAATTACAGACGGCACAGCTTGATATTGAAACTTATGGAGACATATTCATACGTTGGCATGAATGTGATTCTGGAGTGTCACTTAAATAAGACACCACTTTTGCTCACCACTCCAATCTCTGAGCAGTGCAAGATTCCAGGGGTTTCCAGGCACTTACCCAGGGTTCGTGCTTCCTTTGCAATGAGGTACAGAGGGTACTTGGGTGTCTTTATGATGTACGGTTTGTTTACACATGTATATAACCTGAGCCTATGATGGAGGGGTTCACACCAATAGCAGCCCAAGAGGGGCTTGCTTCCCCATATCCACAACCTTAGATTCAAACAAAGATCAAGCATTACCCTGTCTTTCTGGCTTCCCAGCCTGCTTCCACCTCCTAACTTCACTCTCAGCTCTAGCCTTAAATTACCAGCCAGTTGAGGGGGGGGGGGTGTCAATCCTTTTGATATCTAGCACAGAGCCACTTCATTTGTTCCTTTAATGGCCCATAACCCAGGTTATCACCTCACTAGGAAGCTAGTCTGGCTATTCCAGGAATTTGTATCCTTGCATAAATTTTGACGCTTGCTGGATCCAGGAATCAGAAGGGTCTCTGCATGCAAACTACTCCCCAATGAATAGAACTGGAACTTTAAAAATGCACAGAAAATGAGTCATTGAACCCATTTCAAATATTACGGTTGTTCCTCAGGGACAACTTTGATATGATATGAGAGAGAGCTTTAGTTATCATTTGAACTAAAATGATTTTTGCCCCTGAAAAAAGGCTCTTAAGACTTGAAATGTATTGGGCTAAATAAATAATCTTTGGTGCAACTTTGACGTCTTTACTTTGCATTTGATGCCCTCTCATCCTTCTATATCTGGCTCAAAGATGTGAACATGTAATTAACTCTGAAGCAATCACATTTGCAAACAAAATTTCAGATGGCATAATTGTGCATGGACATCCTCCCACACACCCCATGGTGGAAACAGCCATCTAAATCCAGATTTTAAGATCGCACTAAGAAGCTTGATGATTGGACAGCTGAATGAACAAATTTCCCCAAAGTAGTACAAGTGGCTGTGTACAACTGCAGCCACAGGGCTAGTCATTCCACATGCAAATACTATTTTAACATGGCTAATCTTGCACATCTCGGTCATCCATGCTACCACGAAGGTAGCAGAAAATAATAATCTCTAAATAAACCTGGTGTGTCTGCTGCTGCTGCTCGAGAGCAAATACTCATTCCATGCCCGGTAGTAATAGTTGCTGATTCTCCATCCGTTCTTTCACAGTGCCCATCCAGAACTTCATGGTCTTCCTTCCCCATCTCATTTTCAGAGGATGTTTCAGTGTATTTCATGGAGAAAGTTTTGCTCCTTCATTCCCTCTCCTAAATCAATGCTGAAAGTTCAAGCCTTGAGCGAAATCATTGTACAACAACCAAGGGTTGTAAGGTTCATGGCAACTAATCTAGCCTGCACAAATCCTTAGTAACAGCACAAAATAAAGCACATATCTGTGAAGGAATTGTGGATGTATTTGTAGAGAAGCAATTGCTATTTCTATAAACATTACCCTTGGGTACAGAATGACTCAAAGGAAGAGAACATGAGCAGAGGAAGTCTTTCTTTGCTAGTTTCTTCAGAACCCTCTCAGATATGTGTCTATTTAAAGAGGAAAGGAACATAATAGCTGCTACTGCTTTTCATTTGTAGGTGACATGTGTGGTTGGGAAGACACTGGTGTTCACTACCCCCCATAGCTACGTATAGCTATGTACCTCCTCCTGATACATAATACTGCCCAAAATAATACTGTACAAAGCGCAACTTGCTCCCAGGTAAATAGAATGTTCAAATATTTAAGTTAAACTGAGCAATAAAGGCCACACATAGAGTGGGGGGAGAGTAAATAATGAAGAAAATGTAAGCCAGAATAATGTTGAACATGGCAGAACTTGTAAACAAAGTATGCCAGCCAATCTGCTTCCTTCATGATTAACAGCAGTGCAGTCATTTGGCATCAAACTAACGAGTCTAAAAAAAGTAAACACATGGAAGAACTGTGCCAGAAAAGCTTTTCTTCCCACATGCAACCCCAGCCTAAAAAAGGTAGCTATTTCAATAAAGTTTCCAATCAAGATTTTCTATGTAATTTTTAATAGTTTACCTTTGCTCATGATCTCAGTCATAGAAGAGGAAAGTTTCCAAATGCAGCCAAATTCAAATATCAACATCAACTAGAAAGATATATTCACCGTTCCGTTGGCATCACCAACATTTGCACATAGGAAACAGGCAAATCCAAACAAGGTTATTTTCAAGACTGACAAACTCAATAAAACCTCTCAATTATCATTTGTGTAGTGTATTGAAGCAGAGTACTGTACTAGAAGATGGAATTTGTTCATAATGTGCTTTATATCACAGCAGCTGTTCTTTTAACGTGCACACATACATTCAAGCAGAATTTGATGAGCTTAAAATTGTTCCCTTATTTTAAAGCAGGATAAATGCTGCAAGACTGATCTAGGAAGAGAACAGGGAATGTGATGTCAGAAGTTCCAGTCAAATATCTCTGTGCATAGCTAGCCAGGCAATGCTTCTGCAAACCAGTGGAACCAATGGATTAGGTGCACACAGCACATGGGGAATACACTTCCAGAGCATAGCAGCATCTCTTTTCATGTACATCTGTTTGCATGGTGTTTTGCCAATCATTCTTAAATTCATGGGTGAAACTACTCACAGGTGAATTATGCTGAATCCTTCGCTAGATACTCCGCTTCTGGGGATGTGAGGAGGGAAGTTATGGACACACAAATAATAGGTTTGTAAGAAATAATTGAGTAAGGCATATTACACGGCATTTATTTATTTATTGCATTTATATACTACTTTTCTGCCAAGGCACCCAAGGCAGTTTACAATATAAAAAGTAATAAACCAAATAAATGTTATAATATATATAAAAAATCAGACTCCTCTTGGGCTGACTGATGGTCTCTTCACAGGAGTGAACGGTGAGTGGTCCCTTGCCTCCATTTCCTCACTCCTGCCTTCCCACACGACACACAGGTCTTTCTTAAGCAGCCAAAAGGATGACAGCTGGTCCCTCCAAAGTTTATGGTACTATTTTTCTAACTGCAGACAAGCTGGTCGCAGGAGTTGCAATTTTTTTTGGGGGGGGGGGAATCACATGTAGAGTGAAATCTAATATGAGCAAAGTCTGCTGCATGGTCCACATATCACATTAAGCTGCTGTTTAAAACTGAACTATGGTTTAATGTGAATGAGCATCATGCTTGAGCATATAACTCAAATGTTTCCATGATGCTCCTTTCCCCCCAAAAGTCAGTCATGTCACTTGAACCCAGGTTTGTGGATAGTTTCTATCCAAACAAACCATGAGGAGGAGCCAATGTCTGTCCTTGGCTTACAGCTTGTGCTTTGCTTGTGGGAAACAAACCACGAGCCCTGGTTTAGATGGCACAGCAGGACAGGAGTACCTTGTGAGCAGCGTTCACCAACCTTAACATTAATTCATGGCGTGGATCATTCACATTAAACCATGGTGTGCTTTAAACTATGATGTGATGTGCAGACTGGTTCCACAACTTGGAGAGGGGTTGTTCTGATTGATAAGGGAGTGCGCTGCTGCAGAATATACAAACAAATTTAGGACAAAAGCAGGTGAAAATAAAACCTGGTTACAATGTCTGTACAAAAGAAAAGAAACAAATTTTGGCAACCGAGACAGAATTCCTTGGAACAAGTACACAAGGCTTAAAAGCTAGTTCATACTTGCTGTTGAGCTGGAAATAGACACTCACTGGGTGAGGCACTAGCTTTGCATTTCGTCTTTCTGGGTAGACTAATGCAGAAGGATGCTACTGGCCAGTCTCCAAGTCTAAGTGTACTTTGAATGCAGACAAAAGGTAATTTGTGGCCTAGGTTTGTTACAGCATTAAGCTAGCTGTTGTTTGACAAAATTAGTAACACTCTTCTTGAAATTCAGTTAGGGAGTCTCAGTTTCAGAACAAAGAAGGGGGAGAAAAACAATACTGGTTCACAGGAGAAATAGGCAATCTTTCCCTAGCACAAATAGATTTAAAATCAAGCCACAGAAAACCCTACAAAAGCCATTCTGAAAGCAGCTTTTAGAGTAAATAGCATGTGTTGTATTACAAAGATAGAGAAAATGATTGTTTTTCAATTATTTTGATTACCGGTAGTTCCTGAAAAAAAAGGTAGGAACAGTTTTAAACTAATGCCTCAGATGAATAGTCTCCTGCCTTTGTGCTTCCCTTAATAGAGGCTTCTTGTCAGTATCAGAAAAATATTTCAATTCATTTTCTTTTACTTCAGTTTAAGCAAAATTTAGGCAGAATTTGAACCCGCTCAAATAACAGTTAAAGCTTAAAAAGTGGAAAGTCTATTTACACAAGGCTCTAAGAGTGTTTTAAAAAACAGGTATACTGCCTCTCCCTCACACTACCTGTGTTTTTAAACTTATCACAATTTTATGCTACATCCCCACTTAAAAAATAATAACGATTCACAAGGATCGGTATCAAAACCAGAAGGTAAAAATAACCGAGTTTTCTGTTCACAGATTACTCTTGAGTCCTTCAGTCCTTTTAGGGGTTTAGTATAACTGCCTTGGCCAAGGGTTTCGGTGGTAGCCATTATGCAAAAACAGTTATGTCATTCAAGCAACAAAGGTTAAGCATCGCCTAACAGGGTTCTATGTTTTCCAAGCTTGAAATGCAGTTGTGTTAACCTCACAGACTAATCCTGAGAACTCATTTGGTTATTGTAGTCTCAGTGGGATCTACTGTTTGTTGTTGTTTCAATCATGTGTTGTAAATTCTAGAAGCTCTTTTCGCTACAGTTTGAGCATCTGGTAAATTCTCTTCCTGTTCTTCGGTCTGCTTCAGCTTAAGAAACACTTCTGATTTCAAGAAGCGGCTGTAGCTGTCGTATTTCATGAGGCTGAAAATCTGAAGGGGGGGCAGGGAAAACAATCTAGATGAAACAAAGCCTTAAAACACATAAACTAAGAAAGTCGTACAACAGAGATCTTCAATGAGCCCCCAAACTGTTAGACCATAATTCAACATATTAAATGAAAAGAACAAATCTGTGTCAGCTGTACTATAAACTAAGGAGAATATGTTGTTACTATTACCTTACAATAGCCATCCCAAATAAAATATGATCAGCTTTAGAATTTGTTGGGTAACTACATATCTTAAAAGTATGCAATAGGCAACCCCATTTAGGGAAGTTTTTAAGGATTGGTACTTTTATTATGATTTTAGATATGTTGTAAGCCATCCATGAATCCCCTTCATGGATCACTGCCTTGCCGTGGCGAAGGGGCTTGAAGAACTCAGAGAAGCTATGAACTATGCCGAGCAGGGCACCCAAGATGAACAGGTCATAGTGGAGAGTTTTGACCAAACGTGATCCACCTGGAGTAGGAACCGGCAAGCCACTCCAGTATCCCTGCCAAGAAAACTCCATGGACAAAGACAACAGGCATATAAAAGTTATGAAGCTGGAAGATGAGCCCCTCAGGTCGGAAGGTGTCCAACATGCTACTGGGGAAGAGCGGAGGACAAGTACAAGTAGATCCAGAGCTGATGAAGCGGCTGGGCCAAAGCCGAAAGGATGCTCAGTTGCGGATATGCATGGAAGCGAAAGGAAAGTCCAATGCTGTAAAGAAAAATATTGCATAGGAACCTGGAATGTAAGAACCATGAACCTGGGTAAGATGGATGTGGTCAAAAATGAGATGGCGAGAATAAATATTGACATCCTGGGCATCAGTGAGCTAAAATGGACGGGAATGGGCGAATTCAGTTCGGATGACTATCATATCTACTACTGTGGGCAAGAAACCCGTAAAAGAAATGGAGTGGCCCTCATAGTCAACAAAAGAGTGGCGAAAGCTGTACTGGGATGCAGTCTCAAAAATGATAGAATGATCTCGATACGAATCCAAGGCAGACCTTTTAACATCACAGTAATCCAAGTCTATGCACCAACTACTGGTGCTGAAGAAACTGAAATTGACCAATTCTATGAAGACTTACAAGACCTTATAGAAGTGACACCAAAGAAGGATGTTCTGCTCATTATAGGGGATTGGAATGCTAAAGTAGGGAATCAAGAGATAAAAGGAACAACTGGCAAGTTTGGCCTTGGAGGTCAAAACGAAGCAGGGCAAAGGCTAATAGAGTTCTGCCAAGAGAACAAGCTGGTCATCACAAACACGCTTTTCCAACAACACAAGAGACGACTCTACACATGGACATCCCCAGATAGGCAACATCGAAATCAGATTGATTATATTCTCTGCAGCCAAAGATGGAGAAGCTCTATACAGTCAGCAAAAACAAGACCTGGAGCTGACTGTGGCTCAGATCATCAGCTTCTTATAGCAAAATTCAAGCTTAAACTGAAGAAAGTAGGAAAAACCACTGGACAGGTAAGATACAATCTAAACCAAATCCCTTATGAATACACAGTGGAAGTGAGGAACAGGTTTAAGGATTTAGATTTGCTGGACAGAGTGCCTGAAGAACTATGGGTGGAGGCTCGCAACATTATACAGGAGGCAGCAACTAAAACCATCCCAATGAAAAAGAAATGCAAGAAAGCAAAGTGGCTGTCCAACAAGGCCTTACAAATAGCGGGGGAGAGAAGGCAAGCAAAATGCGAGGGAGATAATGAAAGATACAAGAAATTGAATGCAGATTTCCAAAGAATAGCAAGGAGAGACAAGAAGGCCTTCTTAAACGAGCAATGCAAAGAAATAGAGGAAAGCAACAGAATGGGAAGAACCAGAGATCTGTTCAAGAAAATCGGAAATATGAAAGGAACATTTTGTACAAAGATTACCATAATAAAGGACAAAAGTGGTAAAGACCTAACTGAAGCAGAAGACATCAAGAAGAGGTGGCAAGAATACACAGAGGAATTATACCAGAAAGATATGGATGGCTCGTACACCCCAGGTAGTGCGGTTGCTGACCTTGAGCCAGACATCCTGGAGAGTGAAGTCAAATGGGCCTTAGAAAGCACTGCAAATAACAAGGCCAGTGGAAGTGATGGTATTCCAGCTGAACTGTTTAAAATTTTAAAAGATGATGCTGTTAAGGTGCTACACTCAATATGCCAGCAAGTTTGGAAAACTCAGCAGTGGCCAGAGGATTGGAGAAGATCAGTCTACATCCCAATCCCAAAGAAAGGCAGTGCCAAAGAATGCTCCAACTACCGCACAATTGCTCTCATTTCACACGCTAGCAAGGTTATGCTTAAAATTCTACAAGGAAGGCTCAAGCAGTATGTGGACCAAGAACTCCCAGAAGTGCAAGCTGGATTTAGAAGAGGCAGAGGAACCAGAGACCAAATTGCAAACATGCGCTGGATAATGGAGAAAGCTAGAGAGTTCCAGAAAGACATCTACTTCTGCTTCATTGACTATGCAAAAGCCTTTGACTGTGTTGACCACAGCAAACTATGGCAAGTTCTTAAAGAAATGGGAGTGCCTGATCACCTCATCTGTCTCCTGAGAAATCTCTATGTGGGACAAGAAGCTACAGTTAGAACTGGATATGGAACAACTGATTGGTTCCAAATTGGGAAAGGAGTACGGCAAGGCTGTATATTGTCTCCCTGCTTATTTAACTTATATGCAGAATTCATCATGCGAAAGGCTGGGCTGGATGAATCCCAAGCCGGAATTAAGATTGCCGGAAGAAATATCAACAACCTCAGATATGCAGATGACACAACCTTGATGGCAGAAAGTGAAGAGGAATTAAAGAACCTTTTAATGAGGGTGAAAGAGGAGAGCGCAAAATATGGTCTGAAGCTCAACATCAAAAAAACGAAGATCATGGCCACTGGGCCCATCACCTCCTGGCAAATAGAAGGGGAAGAAATGGAGGCAGTGAGAGATTTTACTTTCTTGGGCTCCATGATCACTGCAGATGGTGACAGCAGCCACGAAATTAAAAGACGCCTGCTCCTTGGGAGAAAGGCGATGGCAAACCTAGACAACATCTTAAAAAGCAGAGACATCACCTTGCCAACAAAGGTCCGTATAGTAAAAGCCATGGTTTTCCCAGTAGTGATGTATGGAAGTGAGAGCTGGACCATAAAGAAGGCTGATCGCCGAAGAATTGATGCTTTTGAATTCTGGTGCTGGAGGAGACTCTTGAGAGTCCCATGGACTGCAAGAAGATCAAACCTCTCCATTCTGAAGGAAATCAGCCCTGAGCGCTCACTGGAAGGACAGATCGTGAAGCTGAGGCTCCAATACTTTGGCCACCTCATGAGAAGAGAAGACTCCCTGGAAAAGACCCTGATGTTGGGAAAGATGGAGGGCACAAGGAGAAGGGGACGACAGAGAATGAGATGGTTGGATGGTGTTCTTGAAGCTACCAGCATGAGTCTGATCAAACTGCGGGAGGCAGTGGAGGACAGAAGTGCCTGGCGTGCTCTGGTCCATGGGGTCACGAAGAGTCGGACACGACTAAACGACTAAACAACAACAAAGCCACCCAGAGTGGCTGGGGAAAGCCAGCCAGATAGGCAGGGTAAAATAATAATAATAATAATAATAATAATAATAATAATAATAATAATAAAAAAAAATAAATAATAATAAATAATAATAATAAATAATAATAATAATAATTGAAATATCACATTTTTAAAAAATACATCATGAGTACTATGTATGGCACAATATAGTGCTATTCCTTTTTATAACAATCCAATTTAGCCATTGTCAGATAAATGACCAGAAACCACTCTGTTACGTTATGATTTGTCTTATGTAGAAAATATCCCACTGCTGAACTTAGCCAGAACAGCATATCCCCAAATGCAACCAAGTAACTACTGCAGAATCAAAAATAAAAATGAAAGCTTTGTTTCACTAGTTTTTTTTTTTAGTACAAGACTTCCTAAACACTGTTATTAAGTAAAGCCACTAATTCAAAGTGCTGATTTTGACCTACAAAGCCTTAAACGTGTCAGGACCACAATACCTCAAGTACCGCCTCTTCCCATATGAACCTACCTGGACCCTGAGATCATCTTCTGAGGCCCTTCTTCATGTGCCTCCTCATCAAGAGATCTGGAGGGTGGCAACACAAGAATGGGCCTTCTCTGCAGTGGCTCCCCATCTGTGGAATGCTCTCCCCCGGGAAGTTCGCCTGAAGCCTTCATTGTACACCTTTTGGTGCCAGGCAAAAACGTTCCTTTTTAACCTGGCCTTTGGTTGATCTGATTGACATCCTATGCCCTTTTAAAATGTGGCTATTTGGGGGGGGGGGTTATTGGGTTGTTGTTTTTATTTAGATTATATATATTGTGGTTTTATATTCTGATTTTGTTCTGTGAACTGTCCTGAGACCTCCAGGTATAGGGCGGTATATAAATTTAATAAATAAATGAATAAATAAATTTTGGTTTGACTCAGCATACAGGTGTTATTTTATCCTAGATCACTCATTCAAAGTTCCATCTTGGCACAGCCTTCCTGACACCCTGTAGTGCAGTAAGCCAACTGGCTCCTGCCAGACTTTGGAACTCCCTCCCTAGAGAAGCTCGACTGGCTCCCTCCTTGCTGTCCTTCCAATGGGTTTTTGGGAATGAGCTGCTTTTAATTAAAGGGCTGGTGCTCTACTGTTTATATTGTAATTATTTTATTGTCTAGTCAGGGGGAAAGGCAGGGTATAAATAAATATATATAACAGGGGCCAGCAAACTTTTTCAGCAGGGGGCCAGTCCACTGTCCCTCAGACCTTGTGGGGGGGATACTCTATTGGGGGGGGGTAACGAATTCCTATGCCCCACAAATAACCCAGAGATGCATTTTAAATAAAAGGACACATTCTACTCATGTAAAAACACGCTGATTCCCAGACCATCCACGGGCCGGATTTAGAAGACGATTGGGCCGGATCCGGACCCTGGGTCTTAGTTTGCCTACCCATGATATATAATAACAACAACAACAAACAACAACTTATGAGCAACCAACAAAATTGCTGCAACCCACAGGTAAGTCTAACTTTGCCTGTTTCCAGACAGGTGGCTCCTAGTACTACCCAATCATTGTTACAAGTGAAATGGCCACTGAATTGCAATTACAGTGGTGCCTTGCAAGACGAAATTAATTCGTTCCGCAAGTCTCTTCGTCTTGCGGTTTTTTCGTCTTGCGATGCACGGTTTCCCATAGGAATGCATTGAAAATCAATTAATGCGTTCCTAGGGAAACCGCCTTCAGACCAGGTCCGGGGACAGTCTGTCCCCGGACCTCTTCTGAAGGCTGGGGGGGGGGACAAGGGCTTTTCTTCCCACCCCCAGCATTTTAAAAAACCCTGGGACAGCGGAGGACTTCTCCGCTGTCCGGGAGATCTTAAAATGCTGGCGGGCGGCATTTTAAAATCGCCCCGGGACAGCGGAGGACTTCTCCGCTGTCCGGGGCGATTTAAAAGCCCCTGGGAAGGCAGGCAGGGGGGACAAAGACTTTCGCCCCCCGCCCGCCTTCAGAAGGTGTTCCCGCCCCCCCGCCCGGCTTCGCAGCAGCGCTACGAAGCCCGGCGGTGGGGCAGGTGTTCCCGCCCCCCCACCCCGCTTCGGAGCAGCGTTCCGAAGCGGGGTGGCTGGGGCAGGTGTTCCCGCCCCCCTGCCCGGCTTCGCAGCAGCGCTACGAAGCCCGGTGGCTGGGGCAGGTGTTCCCGCCCCCCCGCCCCGCTTCCGAGCACCGGGAGATCGCTTCTCCCCGCCGCCCCTTGCTTCAAAAGAGAAGACCCGCTGTCCCCGGGGCAAGCTTCGTTTTGCGAAGCAAGCCCATAGGGAAATTCGTCTTGCGAGGCAACTCGAAAACGAAAAAACCTTTCATTTTGCGATTTTTTCGTCTCGCGAGGCGTTCGCCTTGCGGGGTACCACTGTAACTTGTCACACCATCAGGAGTACCGTCTGTGTTTTCTATGTGCACATCCAGCTATATTTTGCCAAAACCTGCTGCTGTAAAAGGGAGCCACTGAAGCCCATATGCCCTACCTATCACGCTTGCCATTTTTGAGCTCCATAAACTTATTTAAAATCAGTCATTTATTTATCACTATCTTTTATTTTCTAATAAAAGACAGACATAACACTAATAACACCTTATTGTATTTTCTTGTTAAGATGCTGCAAAACTATACTACAAATGGTCTAACAGCATCATATTGCCAGCTCAGACTGACAAACAAAATTGCAAAACAGTAGAATTAAAATCCTCATCATTATCTTCAATACATCAAGGTTGCCAGGAACAGTTTATTTCAGGAATGCTTTTAATTTTAAACTAATGAAAAAGACAGACACTTCTCTTCAGGAAGGGTCATTCCACCACCTCTTTCAGGGTACTGGGCATAAGTCCCTCATGTAGTGAGCTGTTAGCCAATATGGTTGTTGCAAGTGTCCTGCTCATGTCCCGAGGCTGCAATAACTGAAACTGATACCACAGGCTGTAACTGCATGGTACTCCGGGGACCTCTTATGGCCTCAGGTTCAGCATGGGTCTGAATGATTTTGCCCCCAAAGTGCTTCATCAATCACTCACAGCAGCCTGCCGAATGGTCCACAGTTAATGATACCACCCAGGTCTGATGCAGTCGATGTACCACTGCATACAAAAATCTTTTTACTGAGAGAAATTTGCACTAAATGCTAAAGACTTTTCACAAGAATTCTCTTTTTTTAAAAAAAAGGGGGGGAATGCAAATTGCTTCAGAAAAGTGGAGAACTGAATTTAAGATTGGAAAAGGAGAATCTGAGAGAAATGAAATAGTAATGGAAGTAGAATAGAAGCCTATATAATCCTCTAGCTGCAGAATAATCAGAGTAGTTGTGATGGATTTCATTGCAAAGTGCTTAGAGTCACTAAACTATTAAGGAATGTTTTGCATTCTCAACCCAAATTGGGAACAAAATCTCATATGCAGAAGTTTCAAAAAGTCTGTTTCTAAAACATCATATATATGGCTAGTGGACTGCAGGCTTTCTCTTCTCTTTTTTAGCCCACAGCTGCAGGAACTCAGCACAACTCAGCCATATTGCAACAACTTTTAAATTAAAATGTATCTTTTGTGTTTCAGCTACAACATCATGATTACCAGATAAGGAGCTTGGTGCTGCTGCTTATTTTCAAACCATTAAGATGCCTCGAAGCTGTAATTTAGTTTAAGCAAAAGGAAGCATTTCTAATCTGCAACGTTCATTGACTTCCAAATAAAGGTATCATATTGAGGAACCAGAGTATTATATTATTGTTCAACAGTGTATCACTTTTTGCATACCACATTTAGTGATTGCCAAAAGAAGATATCATACCGAGGAACTAGAGGATATTGTTGTTCATCATTGTTGCACTTTTTGTATACCAAGTTCTTAAGATACATTGAGCAAAACACCAGGCAAACATGGTTGAATGTTGGTATTAGGGAAGGAAAGAGAGTTCTGCAGATCATATGATAGAGATTATATGATAGGGTTTGTGCAACAACAGATTCAGCTATGAAACCACATTTTTCAATGGTCATGTAATGTAACAAACTTTTGTACAAAGAAAACTATCACATCAAGACATGGCTATAATGTTCAGGCCTCAAACCCCTCTCAACTAAGTAACTAGTTGGTCTACTACTGTGAACTGCATATCTGTGATTTTGGATTGCTGTGATAAAGACACAACTTATGCCATTTTTCAATTAAAAAGTATACAGTCTTCCCTAGAGACATTACCTCAGCCATTCCAATGATGAAAGGAGAAGTTTAGGCAGGAGAGGGGTTCCTTCCAGGGGTGCTATATGTATAGCAGAAATAGCATGCACACTAGCACTCAAAACACACACAACTGACAGCATCGGTAAAACTTTCAGCTTGTCAGTTTCATCAGGGAGCAGAGTTAATGGTGAAGGAAATGATTTCAGAGCATGCTAGAAATATACCTGTGGGATTGCATCACAGTCTAGTTACAGGTCAGAGAAGGGAAGCATCTGAAATATGAGAGCAGTGGTGGGGATTTCTCCAGTACTAGTGGGAGGGGCGTGTGGTCACATTTAAAGCGGGGGGGGGCGTAACTTGTAAACAATGGATTCCTTGGTTTTTTAAAAAAAAATGCACGCAATTTTGGCGTTGGACTCTGTAACACAGCTTGGAAAAGGAATGATAATGTAACTGCAGCTTCTAATTGCCTTATTGACCTGAACAAATAATGTAATAAGGTAGCACTAAGAAATATGTTTGTTGATTATTTTTTAATGCTTTGAGCTCTGTGCTCTCTGATACTGTTAAAAATTGCTTTACTAAATTATATGTGATTGGGCATTGGTTTGTACCCACACATCACGAAAGATACTTTATTGCATGGGATTACTGTTATATACTAAGGTTGGATCCTAGAACAATAGGCAAGTAGGATCCTAGAATGCAACAACTGATTGGCTTGCAGGAAAAGACCGATCAGGCTTCAGGAGGAAGTTAATCAGCCTATTAGGCTGGTAGGATCGTAGAATGCAACACCTGATTAGCCTGCAGGAAAAGACCAATCAGGCTCCAGGAGGGAAGCAGAATCAGCCAATCAGACGGGACTCATTGTGTAAATAATGTATGTAAAAGCCTGAGGTTTGGGGGGGCAATTCAATCACTGTTTTACAAGCTGCGATAAAGAGCATGAAATCACTACAGGACTCTAAGTATATTTCAATTACCTTTTTTTAAAAATGAAAGAAAGGAGACTTAAAAGGCAACTAGAATTCAAGCTGCCACAAACTAAGATGTAATTCAAACCTTCTACCACCAACAGGGGGGCTCTGTGGAGCCACCAAGGCATCCAGCCCTCCCACTCACCATGGCAGCAAAAGGTGTGGCAGAAGGGGTGATGGGGCCCAATCCATATGTAATAGAATCAGGTCGTAACACATATTGAGAATTGTTAATCAATGGCTCTTCTGGCAGCTGTTAACACAACCTTTGCATTTCTAATAACCATCTAAATGAGCTTACAAAGAACTGCTACATTTTGAAATTTGGTGTTCTAAATTTAAAATGCTATCCTGCATTAGGACCCTCATGAAGGAAAGGGAGAGTCATGTGCGGGCCTGCATTATTTAATTATTATTTAATTATTTAATTAAATAATTATTTAATTATTTTACACACACACACACATATATATATACATGCAGCCTCTCACAGTTCAGGCTAACAGTTTGAAATGTTACAATTGGAAGTATTTGCTCAAATATGATTTGCTGGGGAATCAAGTTTAACATGCATGCCCTCCCCCATCTTTCTTTTTAGTGCAGAATCTCTCCTAGCTCAAATTAGCAAATATAATTGGTCCCACTCACCCTTCAAATGATTATTATTTTTTCAGAGTGATGTGTCAGCTTCCTGTATCTTTGTGCCTTTAGAATTTGGACAATTGTGCAAACAAACCTTAAAGCCTGCCTGAGCTCCCTCTTATCAGTTCATTCCCTTGAGTCAGAGAGCAGGGAAGTGACATAACTGGACCATGGAGAGGCAATCATCATGCTGTCCTTGGTGAGTTGTGTTGTGAATTGCTGGGAATTTAGTTTTCTAAACAGAGCTAATCAGGGCTAAAAATTTACTGCACTTGTCCAAGGCTCATGTGGTAGGCTGGATATCTTTACTGTTTTAACGTGATGAAATAAGATTTGGGGGGGGGCATACTAAGTAAGCTTGAACAATCATATCTTTGCTTAATAAAATAAAGATATGGACGTGTATTTTGGCTGCATATATAACCCCTTCGTTCCTTCCCTTTGTGCAAGCAGCGAAACAAATTAGGAAGGATTTATACTCCCTATAGCTTCCAAACAGGTAAACTGTGGCTAACAGCTTCGGAACAACTCGGGATATTATACCAACTTCAAACCATGGTTTAATATGCTATTTTGATGCTGTTAAGCCTAGACTTCCTGCGTTGTTCTGCAGCTTGCTTGAAGGAAGCAGTGAACAGCTGCAGCTCAGCCATAAGGCTCATTTGTATCTGGGCTTAGTAAGCTGAGATATGATTACCCAAATGCAGCCAATAAAAGCTGGTCCTTTGGTCCTAATAAATGGTTCATGAGGAATATGTTCATAACTCTCATAATTCATTATGTCAGATACTGGACACTATTCATAACCAGTATAAAGCAATATAAAGCACTGACTCTAAGCACCCTGCAGTATTTCTCTGTTGCTTTAAATGTAATGAGTGCCATTTGCCAGACCCTGCAAATGAAACAGATTTATGTAGATAAACAATATGAATGTTGCTAGGAATATAAGCCTATTTATTGCAATGCTAGGCATATTTACTTGGACGTTTATTTACCTCTGAGTAAATATGCTTAGGTTGGTGTTCTGAGCCTTGCTTTCCTCCCCAAGATTAATCTGTTCACAGAAACTGGTATGACTGTGAAACTGCAGTACAGCACAAAATATTTTTTCCTAGCACAAAATATACAAATTCAAGCTTTTTAAAACTAAAATAAAAATATTACACACAGATAAAGTCTCTGGTCCTCATGACTAAGAAAAAACAACCTAAAGAATCCTTTACCACTTTATGCATATGGGTAGAGAACATCTGATATCAGTGCTTTGGAATGAAGTTTCCCCCATAAGCATTAGTGAGATCTAGTACTTCCAACAAAACTAGGTAACTTTTATTATTCATTTATTTATTATTAAAGTTATTAGTTTGTTTTTTTACCAAAGTAACTCAAATGTATAACAATGTATAAACAAGCAAGCACATACACTGAAGCCAGCATAAAACAAAACAGAGGAAAACTTAAAAGCAAATAATATTTTTTAAAGGCAGGATTAAAACGTCACACTCACTAAAGGAGGCCACAGGTAATAAAAAGCCAAAGGCCTGGCAGAAAAGAAATGTTTTTCCCTGGTACCTAAAGATATGTACTGATGTTGCCAGGTGAACCTCAGTGAAGAACCACCACTGAAATGGACCATTCTCATGTTGCCACTCTCTGGACCTCCTGTTGAGTTGCCACATGGAGAAGGGCCTCAAATGATGATTGCAGGGTCCGAGTTAGTTCATATAGGAAGAGGTGGCCTCCCCTGGGGTCCTGAGCCATTGCCAGTGTTCCAAATGCAGTTTTTGACATATATCAGCTTCTGAGCCACAAAAATAATTCCAGAATCCCAAAGCCTCTGTCTTCCCACAGAACAGAAACTTTCAATAAAGTGCCTTAAAAATGCTTGGCAAATTGTGTGGGGAAGATTAATCACTGTGGAGCTGCACCTACACCAGTGTTTCCAAACTTGGGTCTCCAGCTGCTTTTTGGACTACAACTCCCATTATCCCTAGCTAGCAGGACCTTGTGTCTCTTTTAGCTCAGTGTTCTTGTTGGTAGCTAGACAGCCACCTAATCAGGGAAGTTTCTGAACCTTACCTGGTCTTGAAGTCTCTGAAACATTAGAGGGTGAGGTTTTTCCAATATTGACTCATCCAAACGGGATTGCCCTTCAACATTAACTTGAAAAGAAGCTTTACTTGACAGGAAAGTCATGTAAATTTCATTTGCCTTCGCTTGCATCTGTAAACAGAAGGACACATATACTAAGCAAGCGTTTTATTTTTCAATATTGTACATCTGTGGGTTTGCTAAAGCAGGAGAAAGGGGAATAATGAATGTTACGCCAAGAAACCACAGTAACAAATGCATTTCAATATGCAGCAGAAGGAAATCCTACAGACTTTTTAGACATATATTAAGTAAAAAGAATTGAATATACTTCTTTGATCTTAAAAAGAATCAGAGAACGATAAGCTTTGTCATCCATAAAACTCTGTCCTCATCTGCAGTCATGTTTTTACCTCACCCCCAATGAGGTTATGTTGTTGTAAACACAAGAGAAGTAGGTCGTGTTATTTTCTATGTCTATTCACATGATTTTGAAGCATACCTGATAGCTTTGTAGGAAATGCATGCTATGCCTCAAGACTACAATGGAATCTTTCAGTCAAATTGGTTTCGAAGACAATACCTGTTTCTCATCTTTTATCTTCTTAAACTCTTCACATGCTAGCCAGAACAAAACATTTTCTTCACTAAATTCTTTCTTTAAAAACTCCTGAAGAAAAAAGTGAGCTGTTAGATAATAAAAAACCAGGTCATCATAACCTTGCTAGCCTCTCTTACTACAGGGTGAGTCCTTTAAAAGAGGTCCTGTGGATACAGAGTACACATGTTCCACAGGGCCTCTTTTAAAAGACTCACCTTGCATTATCTTAACTGGAAGGTCTGATGGAAGGGGTGTGCAACCTCAGGACCAGGAGCCAAATGCAGCCATCCAGGCTTCTCTATCTGGCCCTCATCACTCTCCCCAGGCCACCCCCCTCTCCCCATGCTGTATGCCTCAGTGGCCAGGCTCATGTTTTCGCCTGGCTGGAATGTGCCCTTGAACTATAATAACCCCTCTAGCTTGCATGGATGCAGAGATGGGCATGCAGAGATCTCTAATTTGAGCAGACTGGACTGCAGTCTACTGACCAAAGGTAAGAGTCACATCTGTTACCCCACTCTCAACTAGTGTTTGGCCCCTGAAAGCTTACCCGCAAAGGAACTCTGGCAGAAAAAAAGATTCCTGCCACAGCTTTAGAGACTGGAACTTGGCACTTCACACACCTCTTGTCAAACGTGACAGAATCAGTCCAGAGAAAAGTTATCACCTTAACAATTTTTGTCAATGATCCTCAAGTCTTTTATTCTCACTAAATTTTACTCAAGCCAACCTCAGAATCAATTATGATCTGAATTCTTCCAAATGAAGGAATACAACTTAATTCTACATTGCGTCTACACCATATTGTTGGAAACAGTACTGAAGCATATGTAAAAATGTAAAGGTAAAGGACCCCTGACAGTTAAGTCCAGTCACGAATGACTCTGGGGTTGCAGCGCTCATCTCACTTTACTGGGCAAGGGAGCTCACATTTGTCCGGAGACAGTTTTTCTGGGTCATGTGGCCAGCATGACTAAGCCGCTTCTGGCAAAACCAGAGCAGTGCACGGAAATGCTGTTTACGTCACAGAGATTTGAACCGCCAACTTTCCAATCGGCAATCACTAGGCTCAGTGGTTTAGACCACAGCGCCACCCACGACCCCACCCCCAAGCATATGTAGGTGCAAGTAATTAAGGTAGCAACCCTAAATCTCTTGACGCCTTCTGGATCCTCCAGTAAATTTTCTAGCGATGTCGCCCATCTTGTAGTGCCATTTAAACTTTGGTGGCTGCTGCTTGGTTTGCTGTCGCTGTCGTTTATTTCTGAAAAATTAGAAATAAAGTTGATTGAAATATATTTTTTTCACATCTCTGCCCTCTCCTATAAGAACTGGGGGACAGCTTTGAGATTGTTTAACCAAAGCTGTTTAACTAAAGTAACTGAAAGCTCATGCTGTGCATACATTTCAGTGTGGTGTCATTTAGCCTGGAATAGCCCACAGACCACCGTGTTCAGGAGCAAAGGCTTCCTGATGCTCCCAAGCATCCTGGCTCAAGGCCTGCAAGATGCTGTAGCATAAGAACACAGAAAGCCACCTTATGCAAGATCAGATTATGCGTCCCTCTAGCCCAGTATTGTCAACTCTGACAAGCAACAGCTCTGTTGGGCTTTGGGCAGGGATCTTTTCCATCATCTGCTGCCTGATGCTTTTCAGTGGAGATGCCAGGGACAGAACCTTATTTGTGCATAATATGTGCTCTGCTGCTTAGTTATAGTAGCCGTTCCCCAAAATGAAGGTGAGAAAATGGCCCTGGACAGGCATAGACAATCGGGGGGGGGGAGCACCTTTTCCGTTCTGCAGTTTTGAAGTTGCCATGTAAGCCAGTAATTTACGAGCAAGTTTAAAACAGAAAACAAGCACTGCTATCTTAATAAGTTCATTCATTTCATAACTGTACCACAAACTGTCTCCAAGCTCTGCTGCAAAACAGTGGAACTGTCAATGCTGCTATCTGCTTTACATCACACACACCGAACCTATGAGACAACGCTTGGTAAAATGCCAAGACCGTTTCCAAAATTAAGACCTTGAGACCCATGTAAAAGTGTGTGCTGGGGTGCGGGGAGGAAAGTGGCTTTGTTTTTTGGGAAGGGGAAGGGAGGTGCAGAGTGCAGCTATAAGTTGCTTTAGTGGAAAGTTGGATGGCATTACATTAAACTTTTTTTCATGCCGTTCCACAAATGAACATTTGGTTCCCTCCCTTTAGATATGTTGGGGGGGAGGGTTTTGAGGTGTAATGGGATTTTCAGATAGGTGTGATTGACAGTGATCGCTACACTTTATTGCTGTTGCCTACATCTGTACTGCTGTAGTCTGTAGGGGTTCCGTCTCTCTCTCTCTCTCGGCATCTCATCAAGTTGAGTGGATATCTTGAGTGTACTTGCCAATAGGGACGAGGCAGCCTACTGCTAAAGTGCCTTTCCACTCTCTAAAACTAGAATCTCTTTGTTGCTGGTTCAATGAAAAAAGTTCTGCATAGGTACACAACTCAAATCAAGATCAAACCAGACATGACACAGGAAATCTGCCTGCCCGCTGAACTAGACAGTAGTGTGCTTGATGGACAAAACAGTGCTGTTTGTTTTAAGGCAGCCTCCTGTGATTCTAAGGCCTCGTATTCACTCTCAGGCATCTCAAGTAGCAAGGCTGGGTGGGGAAATTCTGCCTGAGACCCTGGAAACAGGGCGACAGTGGTCAGGCTTATAGTCTGATCATATAATGCAACTTCATTTGTTATTCCGTTTATGGAAAAAGGCATAGTGCTCTACAGGGTGCCAGCTACTCAACCAACAAACTTTGGTATCAAAGAATTGTAGAGTTGTAGAATTGGAAGGGACCAATCTAATCCAATCCCTTGCAATGCAGGAATATTTTGCCCAGCATGGATCTCAGCATGACCCTGAGATCAAGAATCTTGCGCTCTACCAACTGAGCAATCCCAACTGAATTATTTGCCAGATTTTTCTTTTTACCTGCTATACTGTAACAACAATCTGACATGGAAAAATAAAGCAGACTAAAGTTTTTCCTGTTGCTTTACTTCCATGCTAGAAAAGGCTTCCTAAGCCGCATTTCTGCATGGCATACTGCTGCTAAAGGCGCAGGAGGCAGGATTCCGCCCCACCCCCACCCCCCAAGGTGGCAATGCTATGAATTACCTTAGTTTTCGGAACACCAGAGAATGAAGAACAGCAATTGCTGGTTAGCACTGAAGACTTGGGAAATACATAACCATGTGGAGACTTGACAGTCAGATATAAACTACTCTGCACTGACTCCAGTACTGTCTGGAAGTTATCCACTTGTAAGGAGAGACTTGTCTGCATTCCCAAAATATAATAATTTATTTCTTAAAACTAGCTTCTGTTTTTGGCAGAATATTCATATGTGAGCAATCATTTCTACTGCCCTAGCACTGGATATGGCATAAGTCGCATTAGAGAAGAATAAATTCATTCAACAAGAGCTCGCCTCCCTTTTGTCATACATTACATTTCCTAAAGCCATGAATTTGGGCAGCAATCAAATGGTGAAGCTGCGGAAGGATAAAGTGGACGCAAATTTATTTATTTTTTAGCTCACTACACATTTTTAAAATCCCCGGTTTGCACATTTTTATTTGATTTGATCATTTAATTTCTATACCGCCTAATATATTAAAAATATATCTAAGAGGTGTACAGAAAACTGAAGCAACAACAGACAACTTAAACAAAATGTTACAAAAATATAACATTTTAAAAGGTTACATTACTACAAAGTTACATATATATATATATATATATATATATATATATATATATATATATATATATATATGCAGGTTTTGGTGTCTTCGGGTGTCTTCCCGTGTAAGAGTCGGGGTGTCTGTGCGACGTTTCGACGAGGTCTCACTCGTCATCTTCAGGCTGGTGCTTTCGGCTTCTTGTTACGTGTCCGCGCTCCGCCCGCCGCGTTCCCGCTCTTGTCCTCCGGAGCCGCCGAGCACCGTCTGAGAGGAAAAGGCGGCTCCGGAGGACAAGAGCGGGAACGCGGCGGGCGGAGCGCGGACACGTAACAAGAAGCCGAAAGCACCAGCCTGAAGATGATGAGTGAGACCTCGTCGAAACGTCGCACAGACACCCCGACTCTTACACGGGAAGACACCCGAAGACACCAAAACCTGCATTCCTGTACCCGTGAAAATCTACGAAAGCATATATATATATATATCTCAGTTCATTTTCCCTCTGACACACTCTTCCTCTCAGCCTCCGGGTTCTTACCCAGGGTCCAAACAAACTCTCAGCTCACCCACAAAAGTCTCACAATAAGAAGAGTTTCTGGAACCAGTAGACATTGCCCTAGTCTCTCACTCCAGACCTGTTCTATATGGGCAGGACCAAGGTGTATGGTACTTCCTCAGGCTGCCCACAGCTGTGTCCCATTCAGCTGTACACTCCACACCAGTTCCAGGTGCAACAGGTTTGTTGAGTTTCCCAGGGGTCCGAAGGATGGGGAAAGGGCTCCCTCCACACCCAGCTCTTTCTTCACCCTCTGTGCCCTCTCCTCCTTGAGCTGCCCTGTAGTTCATATTTTCCTGCAATTTTTCCTCTGTTCTTGACAAGTGAGCATCCCCTGCAGTAGTTGCTGCAGCTTGCTGAATCTCACATGCGCAACTAATACCCTATATTGCTTTCTCATATTTATTAAATTATTTGTTTGTTTCATGAGATTTATGATGATGCTCGGTTGTAATAAAACCTCAGCAAAAAGAATAAAACAATAGAATTATCAGTTTAAAAAAAAGGTTTAAAGCAACTATTTTAAATATTTTTTAAAAAATTAAAATCAACAAGAAGCTAAAAACCAGATTAAAGCACATGTCAACATTCTACATGTCCTTATGGGCTTGCCTAAAAAAAATGTTTTCAGCAGGTGCTGAGAAGAGTGGAGTGAAGTTGCCGGCCTCATGTCAGCAGGCAGGGAATTCTGAAATTTGGGTGCTGCTACACTACATGTTTGATCTCTAACAAATGAAAACAAGTAATACGTGGCACAGTGCCAATTCCTTTTACATCTTAATTTCAAAGAGCTCTTCCCACCTTGCAGGTCACTCAGTGTACTTCATGGCTGAGTGGGGATTTGAATGTGGGTCCGTCTGTCCCCAGTCATAATCTGTCACAGTAGTCATTACACCAAGGTAACAATAGACAATAACCAGGATATTATGGTCAAAGCTTTTATGAACGTCTTTGAGTATGAGGAGACGGCAAAGAAATTATGTGTGTTTTTCAAGTCCTGTTGGTTGCTTAAGTCCTTGATTTTTAAAAGTTTTATAGAAAGCTGCTGTAGACTATACATAGATGAGCCTGATTAATTATTCCTTTTATCATTAAATGGTCCAATGTGCTGAGGAAGCTATTCAGTTCAGGGAAGGTATTAACCTCTTTACTGAGCTTAGCAAAAAAAAATCTGCAAATGCAGGATTTTTGTGCATGAACATTACGGGTTTTTCCCACCAAAGAAAAAAATGACATTGGCACATTGTGAGAAGGTGGTGAGGCTGTACCCAGACATATTTTCCTTCTCCCTCCCTCCATTCTTCTCCCATGATCCCTAGCTAGCAGGACCAGTGGTCAAAGATGATGGGAGTTGTGGTCTGGGATGATGGGATCTTCAGTCCAACAATATCTGGGGATGCAAAGTGTTGGACTAGGATCCGGGAGATCAGGGTTCAAACCTTCACCCAGTCACAAAGCTCACTCGGTGACTTTGGGCCAGCCACCATCTCTCTGCCTAACCTCTCACAGGGTTGTTAGGAGGATAAAATGAGGCAGGGGACGACCCATATAATGCAACCTTGAGTTCCTTAAAGCAAAGGTGGGGTATAAAATTAATAATGCTAACAAACCACAAAGCGCAGCTTCTTCCATCCCTGCAGTACAATGGTACCTCGGGTTAAGAACGTCATTTGCTCTGGAGGTCTGTTCTTAACCTGAAACTGTTCTTAACCTGAGGTACCACTTTAGTTAATGGGGCCTCCTGCTGCTGCTGCTGCTGCCACGCCGCTACCGCGCAATTTCTGTTCTCATCCTGAAGCAAACTTCTTAACCCGAGGTACTATTTCTGGGTTAGCAGAGTCTGTAACATGAAGCATCTGTACCCTGAAGCATCTGTAACCCAAGGTACCACTGTATAGTGTCAGAAAGGTCATTAAGTTAATTAGACAACTTTTTAGAAGTTCTCAGGGCCTAAACATAATGCTAAATTCAGATGAATACATCTACTCTGGGCAAAAACAAAACAGATTTCATAGGAGCAGACTACAGGAATATATGTAGTTGCTTTGAGATTGTGCTTCTCAAAGTTTCTCTCATTTTAGATGACGGATAGCGGATCAAAGTACTCCTTTAAGATTTGATTATTTCCTTTGTTTGGCTATTAAAGAGTTACTGAATGCCAAGAATAATGATATGTGGAAGTGCTTCATATTTTCATTTAGATTCAGCTTTTGATCTTCTGATGGGAGTGCTTACTTGCTTTGGTTGATGTATCTCAGGAAGCTGTTTATTCTTTTTTTGGGAAGCTGATTAGTAGGAAAAATTGACCCAGCAGCAATGACTGTTGGAATGAAATCGTTTGCTGGATCTGCCTTTGTTTGTTTTGTCCTTTACTAGAATGGCAGATACTGGGGTTTTTAACTGAGCTCTTATCCTACTAAATACTAATTGTAAAAAAAATTATTTTCTTCCTTGAAATCTACAACAAATTAGCAGATTATCTAACAAAAAGTTGCATTAGAACATTCATCGGTTACAGGATACTAACTGTAAAAATTATTTTCTTCTTCTAAAAATGCAAATTATCTAATACAATGTTTCACTAAAACTTTCACTGGTTACAGAAAACAACTATCCAGTTGTTTTGCAAGAACCAACAACTCACAAATCTAATTGTTATGATGCTCCGAGTAGGAAAGGGAAAAAAGATTCACTACTTGGAACTTATGCAGTGCAAATCTACGCATATTTAATAAGAAGTTAGCCACATAGATATAAATGCTACTTACTCTCAGGTTAGTTTAACTAGATCGGGTCACTGTGTTTTAGATTTACCTTGTATTTGACTATATAAATATTATGGCAACAGACCACTGCCTGCAGTGGGAAAGCTGTAAATGCATCTTATCTACCCTTCCAGCCCTCTCCTCCTTTTTCTAGTCAATTACATGACATATGGGGGACTGGATGGGGATATGGGATGTACATACAGACTTCCCATTCCCCATAATGACCCATTGTCCACTCACACATGCAACTGCGTAATCCTCTTTTGAGCCCTATAGAGAATCCTCTACACATGGGCTCCATGTCTGTGCAAAAAATAATTACACTCAAAGGGTTGAAAAAACATAGTTCATTATGTTTGTATGATTAGGATCCCATCCAGTAAACATATGACGGCTGAGAAAACTTAGCCTGTTTATGCCTTTCTTCTTGACTACAAAATGATAATCAAGAACATGAATGCACATTACACAAGTACAGTTTCTTATCTTAAATGTGAGAATACAAGCATCTAAGACTTAGGACAGGATTGTCAAAAGTATTTGTACACCTGACACAAGTTAAAACAGGTGGTATTCATAACTGAGCTCACTTGTCTAACTATAACTCAAAAGGATTTTGTCTCTATTTAGCCAGTACAATTGCAGGTCAACCCATTAAGTTCAATGGTGCTTGCTTCCACGTAAGTGTGCATAGTGTGGTTGCAATAATCAGCACACATATTTAGATGTAAATCTTACTGATATCTGCTAGACTGTCTTCTTCAAAGTAGAAGCTGGTGTGAGTCATAGAACTCAACAAAGTGAATACAGAACTTCACAAAGTTCTATCGGCTATTTAAAGCTGACTCTTAAATTATCTTTTCTCATTACTTACATCTCTACCCTCCCCCCCAAAGAAATAAGCTGAAAAGCAAGCAAATAGGCAAACAGTTAATGTAAATGACAATAAGCCGCTTTCTCTAAGATAATAATAATACCCTTTCCTTTGCAAACTTCAGCTTGGAATTAATAACCCATGGTGAAAATCATTCATAGCTGTACAACTAAAGAGGTAAATTCCTCTTACTTTCCATGTAGATAATAATCACTTGAGACGTTCCAATGCCTATTTTCTTCTAGGAGCTGTTGTTTCTAAAGGACATTTCGGCTACAGTAGCTTGTGCTTTGAATGTCTGGGTTTGCTCAAATTACAAGCCCAAACATCCTCTTTTGAATCACTGGTTTCCACTTTTAACTATGAGGAAGGAAACCTAAAAGACATTCTGCACATGTAGCATATTTGGGAGCCTTCTCAGGGTACATTTCATGTTTTTAAAACATTTTTTTTAAAAAAGCTAGGTTTTCTCACAAAGCAGAACTCAAATATTATAAAACTATACATTTCAACCCCAACTTCTCAGAATGCTTTGGTTTGGTTTGCTCTTTGCAGCCCAAATATTCATACAGACTATAGGGTTAAGATATATTAATCAGAATTTTTCAAATCAATGAAATTATAAGGGGGGCAATCTATTTTCAAAGCAAATAAAAAAACTAATTGGACATCAAACTCAGACATCAAATTTCAAGATATTAGTAATCTGGAAAAAGATTCAGGGAATAGCAACACGTAGGAATGATTTGGAAGTATTTGGGACATATTGGGAACATAAGAGAAAAAAACAGGAGAAAACAGCATTTAAGCTATGGAAAAAATTAGAGGGAAAATAAGCACTATCTGAAAAAGCTGCTGTAAGGAAGCTGGAATTCATGAATGGCTTTAAGATCCTAATCCAAAGACATGACTAGAAAGTGTCTTATTTCTGTACGAGTTTCAGATGAATGCATCTAGAATTGTAATACGGAGTTTAGGCTGAATATTTGGGGAAACTCCTTTCAAATTGTAAGAAAAACAAATCAGTGGACTTCATGCCTCATATGAGCAATAAATCAGTCAGCATTGTCAAAGGAAGAGTTTAAAAAGAACCGGACAAGCATCAATCAGCAATGTACAAACTAAGGAATTTCATGCTTATGGTCAAGGGGCTTAGACCAGATGACTTGGGGGAACTTCCACACCCCCTTCTACTTTTGCAAGTTATAGTTTTCTGCTAATACTGTGTACAACCGGGGGTTTAAATCCAAGGCAGAACCACTCTGCTCTACAGTGTCAAAGAAGCAGAAGAAGAAGAGGGGATCATTCAAATCTTTTTGGTAATTAGGATCTGCACTTTGTAATCCCAAACTAAAACTTTCACCATCAATACTTTTAAAGACAATGTTTACCATAGTCAGATTTAAGATGGCAGGAAATAACGTATTGCATTTTAGGGAGCTGCTCAAAGGAGGCAGGTTTAAACATTTTGCAACAAGCTGGATTTCTCTGCATTTTTTTGGTAAGGCAATGTTTTCCAGTATGTCCTAAACTTAATGAATAAGCTTGTGGGAGTTTATTTTTGAGAGAATGGCGCATTGCTCATTGTGACATCCATCCCTCCTTCCCTAAATACGTTCTTATTTCAAAGTTCTCTTTCTGCCTCCAGTGGAAGTCCAGGTCAGCTGACTCGAGCTGACTTGGGTCTCTTCTTGTTATTCACGTAGGAGACGCATTTTCCCTTGAAAGGGACCTGCAGACCAGTGGCATCGGGCGCCACCTTGTTCTCCTGGGTGCCGGGCTCCTTTCGAAGCTCCTCGGTGGCTACAAAAGTAACAGCAGCGGGAGCGGAGCCAGCCCGTCGTCTGACTCATCAGAGCCGGCGGGCGGGCGCATCTGCAAGCCAAAGCTTCTTCCACCTCCCATTTCCAGATGCCCCGCTCTTCAGACGGGTCCTGACAACCCCGCTCCTCGGCCAAGAGGGGCCAGAAACGAAGGCTCTCCTCCTCCCTCGCTCCCTTCCCTCGCTTTTCCTCTTTTAACACGAATCCGCCTGCCTGGCGACCGCTAGCCAGACAGCCCAAACCCCTTCCTCTTTCGGCTGCACGCTTCCTCGGGCTGCTGCTGCTGCTGCTGCCCTCCTCCTCCTCCTCCTCCTTCTCCTCTCTTCTTCTTTTACTTTGCGGAAAGTTACCCTCCTCCGAGAAGCAAAACGCCCAGCGAGCGGCTTCCTCCCGTGAGGGGAAAGAGCCGCCAAAGCGGAGCAGCCCCCTCCAGAATGCGAGGCGACAGCGGCGGCGGCAGCAGCAGTCCCACCCCCTCCCTCGCAAGGCTCAGGGCGGGCACGCGGCGCTTCTGCCCCCTTGCGCTCCGCGGCCGCCCTGGCCTCGACCCCGCTTGCTCTCCGCGGCGGGAAAGCAGCTGCGCGCCTGAGAGAGAGAGAGAGACCTTACCTGACGGGGGCCGCTTCCTGCTGAGCCTGCTCACCGCGCGGGTGAACATCTCTCGCCGGCCGTGGCAGCGCCGCGGCGAGGAGGAGCCCGGGGGGCGGGCGCCACGTCCAGGAGGAGGAGGGGGAGGAGGCGCTCGCGCTCTCCCTCTGTCGGCTAGCGCTCGCCCGGCCTCCCTGGGAGGCGCCTCGTGCAGCGCCTAGCGCGCGCCCTGCTTGACGGCGCGCGTCACGTCAGCTCTCGTCTCGGCAGCGAATGGGGAGCGCGCGGCGGGGGGGGGGGGCGTACAGCCGCGACGGCCAGCTGCGCCTCGCCTTCCTTTTGGCGGGAAGGAGGAGCTAGGCGCGCTCCTAGGCCCCGCTTCCCCGCAAAGATCCTCGTGCGCTAAGGCCCCTTCGATAGAGTCTGGAGAGATCCTGGAGGTCATCTCGTCCAGACCCCCCCTGCGACGCAGGGATCATTAAGCGCGGGGATCTAACCAACGGGGCTATTGCGTCGCCTCCAGGCTGCGCCTGCTCATCACGTGGGCGGCCTGGAAACAGAGAGGGAAAGAGGCAGGGGCCACACGCCTCAAGGTCCCGGCCTTCCCTGCAGCTTCAGTTTTATCCAGGCAATGGAATCCCCCTTGGGAGTAGCTCTGGTGGAAAGCGATGGGCCTTCCTTCCCATGCTGTGCAATTGTGAAGGGTTCATGGGGTGGCCATGAGCAAGACTGGCGCATCGATGACAGCTGCAGATTTGGGACTGGTGTGTTTTCTGCCCAAAGCATGCATCCTTCAACAGTCCCAAGAGCATATTTGACGTGTGCAGCCTCTTTCTCTCAGTGCACGTTTCTTCAGAAGGAGCATGGCCTTCAGAGAGGTTTATCTTCTCAAGTAATGCTGGGCTGTGTAGCCTTAGGGGGCAAAAATCAGAACCATCTGTAATAAATTGAAACTGCCTTGTAAATGACTAGCCAAGAATGTCAGTGCAGTTATGAGCATTTTCCAGTGGCAGTATCTTGCTGGCCCCAGTTGCTACTCTTTGCAGATAACACAAAGATATGGTGCACATAATCAGCTCCCACAAGCTGCATGAGAAAGCAGATATTGTAACTGTTAGATAAATTGAATGAGATTGGTACTTTTCTTGCAACTACTCAAAATGCAAGGAAAAGCTTGTCAAAATTCTGCATGAAGGAATGACTCTCATACTTGGGTTCCCTTTTGGACCAGGGAATTTATAACTGATAGGTCCCAGGGATGAAGGAAGGTAAACATAGCAAGCTTTGTAGTTTATTGACGTTTTTCTATCATTTGTACAATATGTATTCATAAAATATACACATACTGTACCAAAAGAGCTAGTGTTTTCCAGTAAATACTGGCCTGTGAGAGTTCCAACTGGAGAACAGCCTTTACCAAAGGTGTCATGCACTTTGAAGAAGCACAAACTCAGGGCAAAAAGGGAAAATGAGCTAAGAGGAAGGCACGTTTGGCAAACCCTCACTGTGATCAACTCCTGCCCGGAAACTGATGTCCCAACCATGCAAGGACATGTGGATCCAGAACTGGCCTCTGCAATCATTTATGGACTCACTGTTAAGACCATGTTAAGACCAGTGATTGCCGAAGAAGAAGAAGTCCAAAAGAACCCCTCCTCTATGGCCTGCTGTATAGCAACCAGAAACAGTGAAAAGCAGCAAACCTGTAGAAAAATAATGACTTTTTTTTTAAAAAAAAAAAACCTGCTTAGAAGTGTTCCATTCAGCTGCTATGTCCATCTGTAGTAAAACAAGAGCCAAAACAAGTGACAAGAACCATGACTCCATGGGACAGGGATATTTTATGCCAAACCATTTTACTTTCCTCCAGCAACAAATGTGCTTTGTAAACAGTGCCCTAGTGTGATCTACACACTCCTCCAAAATTATTTTTATTGATATGTACAAGGGGTGTTCATTAAAGATTTTCCCTGATGTACTTTCCATGGATGAGACAAACAAAACTGGACACAGTTATTAGTCCTTCTCTACATAGCTACTGCTGGAGGTGTCCACCTCCTGCAGTTCACAACTCGCATGTTGAATTATGGTGCTGGAGGAGACTCTTGAGAGTCCCGTGGACTGCAAGAAGATCAAACCTCTCCATTCTTAAGGAAATCAGCCCTGAGTGCTCACTGGAAGGGCAGATCGTGAAGCTGAGGCTCCAATACTTTGGCCACCTCATGAGAAGAGAAGACTCCCTGGAAAAGACCCTGATGTTGGGAAAGATGGAGAGCACAAGGAGAAGGGGACGACAGAGGACGAGATGGTTGGACAGTGTTCTCGAAGCTACCAGCATGAGTTTGACCAGATTGCGGGAGGCAGTGGAAGACAGGAGTGCCTGGTGTGCTCTGGTCCATGGAGTCACGAAGAGTTGTACACGACTAAACGAATAAGCAACAACAACAACACATAGCTACCAGCAAGAGTCAAACACCTCTCCCATCGCTTTATGCAGCTGTGGCGACCTCGTCTATAGAAGTCGGCAGGTTGTGTCAGAAGCCACAACTTGACCTTAGAAATCAGTATTTCATCATCTGGAAAAAGCTTGTCCTTCAAAAATAACTTCATGGTTGGAAAGATGTGGCAGTCCAATGGTATGAGGTCGGGTGATAAGGACCGTGAGGAAGGATTTCATAGCTACAGGACCGTGTTTCTGTCTGAGCAACATGCGAGTTGTGAACTGCAGGAGGCGGACACCTTTGGTCAGCATACCATACCACGCCTCTCGATTTTGATAGCCTTCTGCAATTTCTGCAGCAGTGAAGCATAGTATGTTCTGGCAATTGTGGTACCCTTTGCCAGGAAATCCATCATCACTACTTCGCGTTGGTCCCAAAACACCATGAGCATGACCTTGCCCGCTGATGGTTGGACACGTGCCTACTTTGGAGGTGGTGTGACAGAGTACTTCCATTGTTTGGACTGGGATTTAGTCTCTGAGTCATAATGATGGACCCATGTTTTGTCCTGAGTAATTAGTCTGGCGAAGAAGTCATCATGGTTTTCGTGACCAAAGAGAACATGAGCATTTGACTCGTTCCTGCTTCTGGAAAGGCGACAGCAGCTGGGGAACCCACCGTGTGCAAATGGTCATGGATGATTTTTTTTCTACAGAGCCCACACTGATATTAACATTTGCAGCTAGTTGGCGAACGGTTATGTGCCGATCCTCCAAAAAGGTGGCCTCCACTTGCCGGCTGGTGTCTTCATCAATGGTGGACAGTCATCCCCTAGGAATGGAAGCCGTTCCACCAAAGTCCAACCACACTGACAATGCCAGTGCTTGACTATGTCATACGATGGGGCATCCTCCCCATAAGTCCCTTTTATCTCATCAAATGTCTCCCATGGTATGTGCCCTTTCAAGTATAGGAACCTGATGACTGCTCTGTATTCAAGTGGTTCCATTATCAGACGTTACTCCACATTAGCACCAGTAACAGAGAAGCTGTGTAAAAGGTTAACAGGCAGGAGTGGGGAAATGAGGTCCACTCATACAACAGGCCACTTGACTCCACCCACCCACCACTCACCCACCTGCTTCCACCTCTAAATCTGGGCTGGAGGATTGGGGAAACCCAGAAAAAAAGGGTTTCAGAGGTGGTGGTGCAGGCACAGATGGGGAGGAGAAGATGGGAAAGTCTTGTCCAAGCAGATCTCATTCTCCACACACATACCTCACTTAGCACAAATGTTGAATCCAACCCTTTAAATTATTGAATTGAAATTGACTTGAATTAAAAATTGCCCAAAGTTCCACAGCAAAAGGCATATTATTCATTACTCAGAAATTACAGGAACAACTTTCAGGTGTAATTCAGATATTTACCGTACTTGTTAATTCAGTGTGTTTATTCAGCCTTCACATAAACCATGGTATTGCATGACATGTGAATCAGCCCAGTGAGTTCTCCGGTCAGCTCTTTAAAATCAGGTATTTGGTACTAAATTTTTCCTTTGAATTTCAAATACCCATTTCAGTGTTGAATATGGTAGATTTTGCGCAAGTGCCCCAAAGGCTATTACATAATTTGCTATGTTGTTGTTGTAGTTGTTGTTGTTAAAGTGCATTAATACCCCACCTTTTTCTCCAAGGATTTCAAGTTAGCATACGTGGTTCTCTCCCCTCCTTATTTCATTCCCAGAACACTATGAGGAAGCTTAAGCTGAGACTGCTATCCCTGGTGTGAACTCTTGAGTTGAGATAACATGACTTTGTCCCAAATTTAATTTTCTGTCTAAATCCTTCTCTTCCAGTTTATAAAATTCATCGCATTCAACAACTACAGGCAAATTTTATGAGGTCCAAATGACTAACACAACTGAAAAAATAAATCACAAAGGGACAGTAATACCAAAAGGTGTCTGACTTGTGCTCTCCACCCGCAACATTTCATTTATGTTATTCTGGGCAAAAATTGTACTTCTCCATTCCAGGCGGAACCCAAAATCCTCCTTGTGTGCAGTAGTTTTCTGACTTGCAATGTCCTTTTTTCTCTCTCGCTTCTCCCTTGCTTCCTTTTTTCAGTTCTCTTTCAACCCTGCAGACTTTGAAACTGCTGAGCTAAACTTTCCATCCTGGCTAACTTTAGCAAGACCTGCGATATTTTGTGCCTGAGTAATACGTTGTCCAGGAAATATCTAGTAGCTAGAGAGCAAGATGACAGAGTGTTTGCTGGTATTTTTTCTTTCTTTTATTTTTAGCTTTATGAACAGGAGTGTGTGATTCTGAACTCATTTCTGTGGTTTATCTCTGTAGATCGTAGCATAAGTATAAATGCTGACATAACTTCAATGTGACGTAAGATTCTCCATCATGAATGAACCTTGCTTGGTACAAGCCTGATACCAGCCTCGTCTCAAAAACGTGCCCTGGATTTATTCAGAGAACATCCTGAGCTCCACAAACCTTGTAAAATCAAGTTGCTAGCAAAGTCTATTCAAACTCCTGAATGGGGGCCATCAAGGTCATGGTGCAACAATAAGAAGGCAGAGAGCAGACAAAGATGGCCAGGTTCAGCAAATGTCTCATGATCACAGTCTTTCACCCTTTCATTTAGCAAACAGGGTGGCCAGTTTTTAGTCATTTTCTCACTAGGATGGGCAAGGTGAGAAAGGGGCAGGAATTGTTCGTTTCAAAGCCTTTCTCCCCCAGTTCACTATTAGGAGGCATTAGCTAAATATATTATTTAAAACTCCAGATTCCCAGTAGGCAGGTGGCTCTGCTAGCTTCAACAGAACTTACCCAGTGCTCTCAAGGACCAGCATATGTGCACTTAAGGACAGATATCTTCTTCTTCCAGGCTCTAGTGTGGGATTCTGTGGCAAAAATGTATTTGAAAAAGTTAAGTATTTCTGTTACTCTTTAGTTACAGATAGGTAGCAGTGTTGGTCTGCCATAGTCAAAATAAAAAAAAAATCCTTCCAGTAGCACCTTAAAGACCAACTAAGTTAGTTCTTAGTATGAGCTTTCGTGTGCATGCACACTTCTTCAGATGTATCTTCTTCAGGTATCTGAAGAAGTGTGCATGCACACGAAAGCTCATACCAAGAACTAACTTAGTTGGTCTTTAAGGTGCTACTGGAAGGAATTTTTTTATTGTTACTCTTTAGATCAAGGTATTTGTATTTTGTGAGCTGTTGCCTGCTTAAATTGTAATTTTGCCTTCTAAAGTGTCACTTCTGTTTCATATAATAAACCAAGCTTTCTTTATTCCTTTGGTGTGAGAAATTATTGTGGGCATAAGTTAAAGGGTTAAGACATATTCATAACAAGGGCAGCAGCAAAAGATCCCAACCCTCTCCTTGGGTTGTGCATGAATCCACGTGAGTGTTTGGACATGCTTGTATGGAGGAAGCAACCATTCTAAATTTTAAGAACATCCAGCTTCTAAATATATATATATTCAAAAACTTTCGTTCTACAGATGCATTTACAATAAGCAGTGGAGCTTGTAAACAATGCCATTTATGTTTGCAGGTCAAGCTGTTTAAAGGGCAACGAGAGATAAAATATGACCAAGTGAAGTCAGTTTTCACTCATTCCTCTTTCGTCTGTGTTGAAATGGCTCCATGTGCCGTGATTAAAAGGCATTTCCTGTGTTTGCATATGAAGCACAGCTGTGGAATGTTGTTCAAAAGACTTTTACAAAACTTAAAAGTTTTAGATTATATATATTTATATGCATAATCTTGAATCTTCTGTCATTTGGCTGGAATTTACTTAGAAGTATCTAACGAACAAGTGCAAATGTACTGTAAGAAAACAAAACTCTAATGACATTAACAAGGGTGCTACAAATGCTAAGAATATAATTTGGGTGGGAAACATAGACAATTTCAATAAGCACCTCTCTCTCTGTCTCTCTCTTTCTATCTATCTTAAACAACAGAAAGTAAGCACATAATTAAGGGGCCAAAACTAAATATTTTTTTTGCAACAGGATTGTTGTTGGCATCTGTCTGTCTTGAGAGTCAGTGCAGTGCGCCTCTGGGGGTGAAGTCAAACCACTGTGGTAGCAGCACTGAAGTGACCTTATCTCGGTGTAATGTGTATGGAGGTCCAGGGCTGCCCAGATGACAAGACTGCCCTCTTGGCCACACTGATGTGGTCCAAAGGAAAGGAAAGCAATATATTTGGCACCAGCTTAGCTGCAGGAGTTGCCAGAAGAGAGGCGTACAAGGTGCCATCCAACTGTTTTAAGGATTGCACTCTGGATCTGTATAGGGCTTACCCCTTAGCCTTTTCTTCTTCCAAAGATATTCTGCAAGGCAGTGAAGGTTTAGGATCAGAGTTTTCCTCCTCCTACATGGGCTACCTTCCCAGGTGGGCAGGTCCCCTCTATTCCTCCCTTCTCTCTACAGGACATGACGAAACCACCTGCTTGACCATTGGACCCACTATTGGTCTTGCCTCTCAATCTTCTGGAGCTTGTCTTCGCATGCAGGGAAAGTCCCTAATTCACTGAGGGACTTCATTAAATGATCATCTTCTTCATAAGATAAACTCTTCCAGGAACAAATTCCACTGAGGATTCTGAAACCTCATGATATGACCTAAGAGAACCGGAAACAACAGAAGTCAATACTGTATTTAATTTTCCATCTGCCCTGATATGCTCCATTATGGAGAAGCAGGCCTCCAGGCAAAGCTCTTGAGATGGTAAGAATTCCTGCAACCCACTTCTGAAAGAAGGCCAAACCTACTGGCTTGAGCAGTTCTGCAGAGAGAAGCAGGGAAAGAGAGCAGTGACTGCCAGGATCATGATCTGAGGAAGAATCCGGAAAGAAGGATCCTTGCAGAGCCCTATGACAGACTGGGAGACCTAGATTCAGGTAGGTAGCAGTGTTGGTCTGATGCAGTCGAAATAAATAAAAAACCAACTAATGTTGTTCTGGGTATAAGCTGAATAAGTGTGCATGCACACGAAAGCTTATTCCCAGGACAAACTTAGTTGGTCTCTTAAGGTGCTACTGGACAATTTTTATTTTATTTTATTTATTTATTGGGAGACCTAGATTTGTTTTGCTTCAGTTTCAGACCAATTCAAGCCATACTTCCCTCCTCTTATCCTCTAGGTTACATATGGAGTAAGTAGAACACTTACGTTTTAAACTGGCAAACTTGAAGAGCCCTGAATGCAAAGCAGCAGACCGCTTCCCAATTTAAAACAAAAACAAATATTTGAGATGAACCTAGAATCGGGGAACAGCAATCCACACCTGAAGAAAAGAACCAAGAGAGATGAAGTTCAGAGAGCACAGAGAACAGGGATCTGGGCACCTATGCAAAGTTTACCATGGTCCCCCAAGCCAACGCCAGAACAAATGTCATTGACCCTTAAGGTATTAAATGTTACTACTTGCCAGTATAATTTACAACACTGGGAAAATGGGCATTTAACTGAAAATATGAAAGGATGGAATCACACCTTTTCCTACACCTACCATGGACAATGGTAGCTTTCCATTTAGTTCAAGGTGTTAGTCTCTAGGATCTCTATGGTTCTAACATGTGATCCAGTTGCAGGAAGCTTAATGAGGGTTAGCTGCTTGCAAAGTTTAGGATTTGTGCTATTGACCTCGAAACATCTTCTTGCCATATGGATGATTTGATGTGTAGATGCTCCACAGTATTTATATATTGAAATTCAGAGGTTTCACATTGCAATCTCCCTTGGAAGTACTTTTGTGCAAAGACATCCATCTTAAGTTCCGTTAGACTGCCCTGAAAGGGTGAAATGTCCCCCCATGAGCTTTTCTGTATTGCCATTTCTTATGTGAGATGCATGCCCATTTATCCTTTTGCATTGAGACATGCCTCTCTGCCCTATAGCGAATGCAGAAGGCCATTGTTGGTTAACTAAACAGGCAGCCCAGTTCCAAGCATAGTTACTGAGAAATGTGTCTTGCCGTAGGACTCACTCCATTAAGTGTGCACAGGATTGCAAACTGCTGTCTTAATGCACAACCATTGTGAACCCACACGATGGACTGCATAAACGCAGTAAGCCAACAGAGAGCCATCATTATTTTCTGTGTGTAAACTGAGAACGGTCTCTTACTCTAAATATTTTTAAAGTCTTTTCGGATTCATGTTCTCTTTATATAGTCCAGCATGAATCTTCCTGGAAAGCTTAAAAAAACACACCCCACGAATGTCTGCCAAAACTGTAATGAATACAAAGATGCTTTTATTGCCTTGCTGCACTGTAATACAACATAATGTCCAGAATTCGTGCCCAGAGCATATTTTTGTTAAAAGACCTGAAACTAACAAAGCCAAATAATGTCAAAACATTAGCAATCTTTAAATAGGAGAAAAAGGAGAAAGGGGGCTTTTTTAAAATGCATAACGAACACAAAATGTTCTATAATTTCTCAATGCAATATTTCTATTTACAAAATCTCTCTCTCTCCCCATGTGGATTTGCCAAATTCCAGCATCAAGGGAATTCTTATAATTGCTGCGGTGCAGTAACTTTCAACACCAAGCAGCAAGTCCAAGCCATTGCTTATACCGTAATACAAGTGTCATACATCTTTGGTTTTGGTAGCCACTTTGAATGTCTCTATTTGAGATAGAATTATGAGATAGAAACGTGTTATAAATAAATATAAACAGCTCCATAGCTACTGGAATTCCAAAGCCACATCCTGTCCTCATGAGTTTACTGCACGGAGATTTACAAGCAAGGAAGAAAGTGAGAACAAATTGCAGAAGACATGGGGCGTGTCCACATTTGAGCATTATGCAGCCGTTAGCTACTTTCCCCACATTCAAATCAGACCTTATCAACTTTCCCCACATTCAAATCAGACCTGAGGAATCCACACCTGAACGTATTTGAATTTGTAAATGAGGAGCAATTTCCACTTTTCCTGTTCATACCAGGTGTTCCCCTTTTTGTCCCTACCTTGAAATTTGTTGATTCTTTTATGCTGAATATATATTGTCAGAGCATGCATGCAAACAGCTGCATGCACCCCTTGTTTTTAAAAAACTCCCCAAACAGGAAGTGTGCAAAAGCAAAGTCAGGCAATTGTAAATTTGTTTGTGCATTTTTGTTTTTGCGCAAATCTTAGGGATCAAAAATGTGTGTGAGAGAGACACTCCAAGGAAATGAAAACAATTGAATTCACAGCACACACTTTTCAGATTGCTCCATAATATCTGGTGTACAATTTTTTTTAATGTGGCTTGCTTGTGCAGTATTCTGCTTTTCTGCAAATCTGAGGGATCAAAATAAGCTAGGATCACTGCTGGAAATGGAGAGAAAGCACTGAGGAAGTATTGTGCATGGAGTAGTAGGAAGTGACAATTGATCCACCCTCCCCAAAAATATTGAAACATAGTCTTCAACCCCAACCCCGATTTTCCCCAACTTACCAGACTATCCTCATATCCAGTTAACCCCAATTTACAGGAGAAAGCTTCAGGTTGTGTTGTCTTAGGGTGCCATGTGACTATGCAAATCAAATGGGAATGCAAACAGTAAACTCTAGTGTGAACAAGCCCTATCAGGAAATACGCTTGGGGTGGAAACATCTTACAGTACCTGCAGGACGGTAGGGCAGAAAGTTGGCTTGCAATAATCACCTTGAAATTTATATGAAAGGCAATTCATAAAATAAATTAATAATAGTTTCCTTGCAAAAGTATTTATTATTTAATAAGAAAGAAAAACCTGCCCTTTCATGAGTTTCATTTTACCCGGTTGTTGCTCTCTGTTTCATTGTTTGTAGTCTCCACATGATTTTCGTTCTTTTCTTGGTAGTGTTAAGACAATGACATATTATTAATAGTGAAATAGCAAGGACTACACACTGCCTGGTGTCTTGTTCAGAATGGTGTTGAAAAGCTGGGCTTCAAAGCATAATGACTGTCAGAGTATCTGCCATCCAATTTTGTGTCTAAATACAGAAGACATCTGGTTTAAATAAGAGACACTTCCACAAGGGTTTTTGTTTTTGCTATTAATGAATGAGATCAACACACTTCAGAGAAAAAATACCACTGGTTAAATACGGATCAGCACACATCATTAAAGCCATCCACAATGATGATGATGACTACTATCACACACACACAAAACACACACACCACAATCCTTTAAATTGTTGGCAACTTCACATATTTTAAAAGCTTTGATGCAGATCACAATCCCACAGGAAGAAACCTGAGCAAGTCCATGTCTGCAGAGTCTGCCAAAGCAGTAACTTTTTTGGCAGTAGCTGTCAGGTATTTTTCCTGTTGCATATTCAGTTGTAGGTAAGCGTACACATAGCATAGCATGGAATAAAACATATGGGAAGCCTGTGGCACCAGTTGGCTAAACGACTGTGATTTCATGGAATTTTAATAAACAGTAACCAAATTTATACTCCAGCATCCCTGAGAAAAGGGATAGGTTTGACACTTTGGGGGGTGGGGAGAAGCTCACATAGACCCTAGTCTTTAGCATATGCGCTGCCGGGGTGCAAAGATCCATCCAGCACCCCAAATTTAGTTTAGCCCCAAAATTAACTTTTATTATGCTTATGTCACTATTATAATTTGATAAATAGCGCTCACGCCTTTGTGGATCCAAAACAAGTTTTTTGTATGTGTGTTTTGTTTAAAACCAGCTTTTCTAATGAAGACAATGAACACATTAGGAGTTGGTGTAGACTCCACGCATGCGCTTATGGTCGTAGGGAGGTGTCTGAAAGAAGAGACGGGCGGGCATTGTGCGCATGCGTGGGAGAGCCATCTCAGGCAGCCTTTCATTGTGGGAGCAACCTTATTTCTAGAGGAGCTAGGAGGGCCTTTGCGAATGTGCATATACAAGTTCTTCTTGGGAAGGTTCTGGAGCCTGTGTGCACTCCCATCGCTAGATAGGCACATTTTCTGTCTATCTCTCCCTCTTTCCAGTCACTCCCCCTCCGGCAGGCAGGCGGCACAAGATCAGCCATGTCAAAGGTGCCACTGACCCCGCTGCCACGTAGCAGCTCAATACACTACACTTAGGTTGCTTCAGCGGCGAGCTCCTGGCATCCCCCAGAATTTGGCGCCCGGGTGCCCTGCACCCCTTGCACCCCCAGGTAAAGATGGCCCTGACCCTAGTGCAGAAAATTCTGGCACGAACGGGACAGACATCTTATTCTGCAATTAGTGCATGCACAGCATGATGTGAAAGGTCACAGCTAATTTACCAACTGGTTACATATGACACCTGCATATTATTTCCTTGGAAACAGAAGACGCCAAATTGTAGCTGGGGCATGTTACAATTCAAATTATGATACACAAAGAGAAATGAAGGACCTAAGCAGGTCTTTGTTCACCTTAGTGATTACCTTTGTGGAGGGAGCTGTAAAATACCCTGCATCCAAACTGGATGGAAGCAGTGGCTGTGGGGACCTATACACAGCAGTCTCCTGGTGATGGCAAGTTTGGGTGCAGCAGCCCTTAGGAGCGGGGTGGCTGGGAGCAGGCACAAGAACGGTTTCCATTTGCTTTCTGCCCTTCAGTATCTTTGCAGCCGCATTTCAAACATTATCTCAGCGAATATAGGAACGAGTACCTCTTCTCCGTTTTGGTTTCAAGTAAAGCTGATGGTACTGAAAAGCGCTGCCCACTCCTATGCTTAACCTCCCAGCAAAAGCAAGTAGTACTGTATGCGGAATGCATTTTCACATAAATGTCTAATTTTGATCTTATCCCCTGAAAAGGCACAGACAAGGGCTGACTGCAAAACCTAGACTCTTCTTTGCAAAACTTTCAGTCATTAAATATATGACGGTTTAACAGACCCGTCTAAATATCTGCACTATAAAAGTTGAAACCAACAGGTAAATTAATTCTCAGATGCCAGGAATTAATTGATGCTATACATACAGGGCTTCCATAGGAGTTTGCAGTAGCCATAGAGACTGTTGAAACTACCATATGCATGACTGTAAAGCATGGCAGAAGAAAAATTCTAATCCATAGTTATGTATAACTCTCTTATGGAACAGGTTACACTTTCTTTCTTTCTTATAGAAAGTACCATGAAGTATTTGACTAGCAGTTATTTCTAGTTTACAGCCTCCTGCCAATACCAAAGTGTAGAAGAAATGAGTATGGAAAATGAGGTAAAGCTATATATATATATATATATATATATATATATATATATGCAGGTTTTGGTGTCTTCGGGTGTCTTCCCGTGTAAGAGTCGGGGTGTCTGGGCGACGTTTCGACGAGGTCTCACTCGTCATCTTCAGGCTGGTGCTTTCGGCTTCTTGTTACTCCGCTCCTTTTTCCAAGAGCAGCTCAATGCAGTCGGCGTCAGCAACCATGCAAGCACAGTGCAATGGCTTCAGGGTACCGTGCATACAGTTAACATCTGCTCCCCTCCTGATAAGGTCTTCGACATTGTCATGCGGGAAAGATCGGATGGCTGCAATAGTCCGGATCAAGCGGATCGACGCCGGGCCGGCAACATTGAGCATGTGAATTAACCCAAGGAAACTTGAGTTCCAGTATGTGGTATATTATGCAGAGCATTCAGAGTAAATATTCTTTGTCGGAGCGCTTGATCCGGACTATTGCAGCCATCCGATCTTTCCCGCATGACAATGTCGAAGACCTTATCAGGAGGGGAGCAGATGTTAACTGTATGCACGGTACCCTGAAGCCATTGCACTGTGCTTGCATGGTTGCTGACGCCGACTGCATTGAGCTGCTCTTGGAAAAAGGAGCGGAGTAACAAGAAGCCGAAAGCACCAGCCTGAAGATGACGAGTGAGACCTCGTCGAAACGTCGCCCAGACACCCTGACTCTTACACGGGAAGACACCCGAAGACACCAAAACCTGCATTCCTGTACCCGTGAAAATCTACGAAAGCATATATATATATATATATATATATATATATATATATATATATGCGCACATGCTCCTACATCTGGAAGATCTAAATGCAGATCTTCCCTTGAGAGTTTAATTGTTCGCTCTTAGGATAAACTGGTGAAAGTACTCCAGCATCTTTCATTGTTTTATTAACTCAGTTTATTTCACTTTGGCCATTTTTTATTTGAGACACTGAATAGTTCTGTGGAAAACACATGCATATTTAAATATGGAGATAGAGCACCTAGTATCCTATGCATACAGTCCTGAATTCGGTATTAACCACAAATAGGTTACATACCATTTAAGATCAGGATTGAAAACACTGCTTCAGGAGGCATGAGCCCAGCGGAACAAATTTAACATCTGACCTCAATGCCATGTCAAAAACTTTTTCTTTTTCTTTCTTTTTTGGTAAACACACCATTTCAAAAACAGCTTGTGATGTGGTACAAAATAGGTATTGTAATTTAATAGACATAAATCTAAAGTGCTTGTGTGCATGTAGCAAAGTTCAAAGTTCTTTAAATCCTGGATCATAATCTTTAACCTGCATCCAAATGCCAACTTTGCCAGATGAGTTCAGTTGGGAATCCTTGCAATGACAAATGCACTAGATCACATTTTGGGCCCTGAAAGCAAAGTGGCCTGCTTAATCCCTCTATAAAGCTGTGTGTGTGATGGAAATATTTGTTCCCTCAGCTCCTGCTGCTCACAAGTATACTATCCCATAACATTTAACGTGGAGTAATATCCAACAATTGATCTTTAAATTAGTGGCTCTAACAATATATTGTAGTGATGCGTTCCAGATTGTGAAATGCTTCCTAACTTTATCCCTACCAACTACAAGGCACAAATTATGCCCCTTTGTCTAGTTATCCAGTGAAATTGAAGTAATGTAACATAGCTGCTCTCTCACCTCAAGTTCAATAGAAGCCATGGTCTTTGGGTCTTAGTACTAAATTATAGAACTTACCAATACTTATCCAAGGGTGCCTCTAGGCTGTCAGTATTCTGATAGGGTGATTGGAGCATTCTGCAACTTTAAGCAATCACAACTTTAGAGTTTGCATACTTAAAGTGGATTAAAGTGTCCTAGCACAACCATCCCACTGGACTTTTTAGTTTTGAACATGTCGGGAAAATGCAATTAAAAGCATGACATGAACTCTACAATGCTACGAAAATCCCTGACAGGAAGGTGTGTAAACACCCCATATGCAAATCAGGATGGATGATCAAATGACTGCCTTGTGAATCAATTAGAATGAATTATCCATAAAGACCAGGCATAGACCAACCACTGCATAAGCTTCGTGCAAGAAAATAAGGATGAATGCTGAATAAACAGGTTCTCTGTAGGAGCCCCATGGCAAATTAATACTCTGTCAGCTGCAATAATTTTGCTTTAAGTGCAAGGGATCAGATGGCAGCCTTTTTAGTTCTAGCAAGAAATTAGTTCTTCATAAATTGAGGAAGTAGTTCAGTATGGGATAAGCAAGAGCCTAGTTGCTGTTGTTATTTCCAAAAATAAACAATGCCGTTTCATTCCAGATCGCTCATTAAACATCACTTAGGGTTGTGCTTTTTTTGTATATATGTTTTTTGGACAGTTGTTTACAGATTAGGCAGAATTTCCTTCAGTATTTTCCATGTTTCAAAAGCTATGCTGGATACTAAGTACCAAAGTTTAAGTGAGAAAATAGCAGTATAATCTATGCTTAAACAGAATTTCAATCAATCTGCACAGATATATACTCTTTAGAATTTCATGGAACTATGAACATTTAATGTAGCCACAAACAATAATGTACTAGAATACTTGAAGACTTATCAGCTGAGTGGTGTTAAGTACCACAATTCAGAAGTTTATCTGTTCTCCTGTATCTATGAAGATACATTTAAGAATGATTTTTTTTTTCATTCTGTGCTAAGGCCTACAAACATAACTTACCTTCTGTATCAGACAGTCTTTTGCTGAGCGATCCGACATGGCAAGACCTTGAATTCCTCCCACGGTATGCATGCAAGCCCTACCTCAAGAATCAGGTTAAATGTGCAGCTTAGATTCTATCTCTTGAGCAAGGCTCTTATCTTAGGCTAAAGCAGGGGTAGCGACCCTGTGTTGCCCCATACATGTAGTTGGACTACAACTTACATCAGCCCTAGTCAACATGACCAATGGCCAAGGATGATGGTAACTGTAGTCTAAACATCAGAAGAGGGAAAGAATGAAAAAGAATTGTTCTATGCAAAGAAAAAACAAAACACTTCCATTCTGTCTAACTAATACTCCAGCGGAACATATGAGATTAATTACATTCATATTTGGCGCAAACACTAAGAATGCTACTAAAAATATATGTAAACTCCCAATACACTGGAAAGGCTACATTGTTATAGGGAAAGCATATGTAAGAATGCAGAATAAATCAGATTTTGCTTTATTGAAAAATTGTTGAAGGATGTTGATTAAAAACGTTGGCTCATTGCATGCATGTGGGATAGCATCGTGCTCCTTTCATCAGAATTCCACATTCCAGTGGTGTGAGGTGGGCAGTGGTGGATCTCTGGTTAGATTCCAATATAGTATAATGTAGCATAAAAACTTTTGGGTGCCAAAAAAACCCAACACCCCACAGCTGTGCTGGTGAAATATTTAAGAATACAACCATTAGTGGTTAAAGAAGAAAACTCACAAATTACAGCTCTCTGGCCTAAAAAAACCCATGAAGTATATTGTGGCTGGAGTAAAATTGAAAACGATTTAATTTCGAAGGAAAAAAAGGTCCCTATAAAAAAACTGTTCCACCTTGGTATGTTAATCTAGAACTTTTACCTTTAGTGGTTTCTGCATCTTCAATTCATGCACTTGCTAAAAACTGCACGGTAAGGCCCTTAAGATAAGACCAAGTGAGGTACACTATTGAAACCAAATACAGACTTGGGAAACACATTTATGTAACATGCATCACTCCTGAAAGACATTATATTTCATTACTTTTCTGATTACTGTTACATTCATGTTGTAAAACAGAACCAGAGGATAAAATTCCTTTGGGAAGCAGTTGCCGGTCCACGTACAGCATGGATTCAATGACGAACAAAATGTTATTTAGCAGGAGTAGCATTTTTTTAAAAAAAGTAATTCTATATTCTTAGATTTTGTAGTCTGTAACAATAGAGTTTGTGCCCTATCTTCCCAGGGTTAACACAATTCAGAAATTCAGAACACCTGAAGAATATTTCAGATAAAGCACAGGGTTTAGAGATTTCCCTGCTGCTAATGCTGACACCCCTTGAAACAAAAGCAAAAAGTCTCCTATTCAGTGTAATCCAAGTAACAAGACAATTGGTTTGCCCAGAAGAAAAAACACTTAACAGTCTCAGAGAACACATGAAGCATTTTCAAATTGTTCTAAAACTGTAATGTGGGACTTTTGTCACATCCACTTCTTATTCAGGATTAGTATTTTTCTAGAATTGGTGTCTACTGAAACGCAAGTCTATTTTGTTTATTCACTGGAGCGGACTATATATCCAAGTGGAGTGCTTCAGTGCATTCAGAGATGAAACATCTGCACCCCCTAGCTGTAGCAGGTAACACACACAGTTATTGTATCTAACTTACATTTGTTTTCAACTCAAAATTTATTGAGGCAGTTGTGTCAGTGTATCCACAAAATAAGTGAGAAATAACCCAAGTATACCATTTGAACAACTTCATGATTTATCCCAGTAATACTCGGTGCACAAACAACCCAGCCTCTGTACAGGTTTGTCACATGCAAGCCACCCCAAAATACAAAAAAAACAACAAAACAAAACAAAAAAACCCCCAAAACATTTTAACTAAGAATAAGCCACAGCTCAGTATACTTGTTTCAACTGCATTTCTGTTAACCAAATGGCACATTGAGGAATTTCTAAAATAAGGTATTTTAACAATCTGGTTAAAAAAATTCTTGGGCTAAATATTTCTAGATTTAAAAAACATCCCCAATTTTTTTTTAACACTCAGTTACTATACAACTTATAGGAACCGTCAAGTAGGTATACAAGGTTGTCAACCAAAATATTTACATACTGAGTAACAGAAAGCAAAATAATTCAGGTTTCTAGTGACAAAAGGTATTGAAGAATTAAGGCTCTTTGTATAGTTATGTCACTTTACATAGTAGCCAACTTTGGAAGTGTCAGTCTTTCACATTCTTGTCAATCTACTGCAAATATAGCAGCAGAGCATATTAAGTATTATTTTGAATAATTACATTGCTACTTCTATCTCTGAGCATGCTTTTGCAACATTGCAGTTAGGTACAAACTTTTATGTAAAAGTACAAGTATGACTGCTTAAGCACCATACTTTGGAAAAAACTGCTTCCCCAAAATCAAATGCAAATTTTTTCACTTCAAGCAAACAAGATCTGGAAAGATTTAATATGCTCCTGAATGTGGTTAACAAGTGTTTGCTCAAGTATTGCAGATAGCACTGTTTTTCAGCAAAGACTGAAATATTTATACCAGACTTCAGTTTCTTCAAACATATGGAAAAAAATAATTTGTGGAAAAAAAGCTATTTCCATGAGTATGTCTTCTGAATGATGGCTTTGTGGTTAATGAAGAAAACACTGTCTTCTTTGATGTAATGTTTGGTCCACAGCCAAAACGTCAGGATTTACTGTTCAACTAAAAGCATCTTTAATGTCATTTTTCTTAAAATCTGTGATGTAAAACACTGAAGACAAAAAAAATGGAATGGTAATCTAAGAATCAGGCTGTTAAATATTTCTTCCTAACATACCAACATTTGTAGTCAGAACTGTCTTTATTGACTTTATTTTAAATTTTGTACATAAAGAAAACATGTTCATATCCATCATGAAAACAAAAAAGTTAAAAAGGCATAACTAGAAGACATTTGTGTCCTTCACCAAAGCAAATGCTGTGCTAAAGGTTCCAAACATTTTCAATTTTCAAAATAAATATTCTCTCTCCTCCCTCCCCCTGCCAATGTCTATATTCCAGGCTTCAGAATAATCACTGGAAATTGAAACCTATCTTGAAATCACACTTCTAAACAGAGTCCCAGCTCACTGTGTTTGGTAACTTGCCATACCATATCCAGCCTGATTGGGTATTACAGGAGCTGCTTGTCCCTGGGCAGGCTGGGCACCAAATCCACTCATCCAGGCTGCAGATGGTGTTTGACTTGATTTTAAAATAAGAAAAGAAAAGAAAAAGGATTGAATTATTTACTGGGGGAAATCGGGCATGTTGTATTTTGCAACTATCAAATTCCAGAACTGAGAGATGCTAAAATGTTGTAACATGACTTGGGAATTCAAAAGATATTTTGGTTAAATCAATATAGTTTCACTTTGTAAAGAATTACATTTAAAAATACTGACTTTATTACTACGTGTACATTCAGACCTAATGAGAGAAAATAAAAAACAGTGAGTGTCAGGTTTGTTGTGCTCTCTTCCTACCTCCCGGCCCATAGACAAACTATAGTTTGAACAAACCAAGGTTCATTTTTTAAATGAAAATTGCAGGGTGTGTGAACCCAAGGCTCACAACTGCTGATTTACATAGATCAACAGTAGTTAGTACTGAAGACAAACACATCACCCTCATGTCCCCCATTTCATCAAGGTTGAAAATGAGCATTAATATAAAGTATGAGAGGTGAGTTAAAAGACAGTAGATTTCCTTAACCAAGATTTCCTTAACCAAGAACAAAAGTGATGCTAAGTAAGGCACAGGCAAAGATTCCAGATCAGAGTTTAAACTGTCTTAGAAAAGTGTCTGCCAACAGTAATTTTAGTGAAACGAATTACTTACTCCACACCAAATCCCTGTTGATTCCACGCTTGTCCATACATTCCGTAAGATGGCACTTGCCACCCATTGGCCACGTACTGTCCATACTGCTGTGGATTCCCATACACTTGACTCCAATGTCCCCACTGACTGTAATCCACCTAGGGATTAAAAAAAGGATTAAGATTTAAATAAACTTGAAGCAACAGAGTGCACACTGAGTATATAAATAGACACAGACTCCATCAACTAAAATTAGCAATTTAGTGGCAAGTAATTTAAGACCTATATACGCATTCAGCAAACTGGGCAAAGTACACACACTGTGGGCAGGTTGACTGCAACCTTCCACTTCAATAGGACAGTTTGCAAATGGTGCAGTCACCTCTAGATTTCATGCACTAACTTCAATCACTTAGAGAGATACATGCAGAGGCTGTAGGAAACACTATACAAACAACCCAATTACCTGTTGGAAGTTTTTGCTTATATCTGGCGATTCTTTACCCCAATAGCATTTAACAACATGGCCTTCAATTGTAGTTCCATTTACTGAAACAATGGCATGTGCTGCACTTTCATGAGTTGAAAACCTATGAGACAAAACATGAAGTCAGATTTTGCCAACATATGTACAGAAATGGCGCAGTTAACATATACTATTGTCCACTGAATCATTCCCTAACCAGGTGCCCCCCAGATGTTTCAGACAACAGCTCCTAACCCACAAATTCCAGCTGAGCTGTGGCCCAAACTATATGGACACCAGGCCGGCAAAAGCTGCTCTGTATTTTGCTGCATGAAAGTGCAGAGAAGGACGTAAGAAGAATAAACTTCTTTGCTTGCAAAAATGATCGCTATTAATACAGCACCAGTGCACAGTGTGCTTTATAAAACAAACACAAATGAATCAGGCATGCCCCTTTCCAGATGAACTTACAAACTTAAATTTCAACAGAAAATAAAAGTCCAATGGCAGATAAGGCAGAACCTGAATCCTCAGCCATCAGGGATTTAGTGATTTAGCTGTTCAAGAACCTCCAACACAGATGTCCTAAACTCTAAAAAATACATGAAGAGCACCACCCACACCATTCAACATGTTATCACTTCTTTTGACAAAAACAAGTTACTTCTAAATTCAACTCCATGTCTTCTTTTAAAGGTTCAATTCTTCCTTTCTCTTTAAGGACAGTAGATTTTGGATAACATTTTCATGTTTTATCCTGTAAATAAGTTACTACTTATAAGACACAAATAAACAGTAATAATTGTCCTACCTCACAAATGAGTAGCCTTTTCCTGGAAAAGCTCTTGTTTCCATAATCTGTCCAAAAGGTGAAAATGTCTGTCTCATCAACTGATCTAAAGGTAGTAACATTTTCTGTTAGTAATATTTATGATCAATGGCATCAATAAATTTGTTATAAAGAGAAATGTGATCCCTACCTGTTAATCCAGAGGCAATTCCTCCGCAGTAGACTGTACAGTTTTTAGGGCTTGACTGGTTTACTACATCTTCAAATCTCAGTTGTTTTGTGTTATCTGAAAGACAAATGACACTTTAAATAATTGCTTTTCAGTTATCTTTCCATTTCATAACAATGAAATGATTCACATTTATCAATACACCCCAGCTGACCTCCTTTTATTCACTTACTTTCTTGTGTACTTTTAGGGGCAGGCGGTTTCCGTGTTGCCCAGTTAGTTCTGATTTGTCGACCTCCTAACCACTGGCCACCCATATGCACAATTGCATTTTCTGCATCCTGACAAAGCAAAACAGATTCTGTTTTCAGAACCAAAAACACCTGCAAATCTGAAACTTTGTACATACATAGTCCAAGAAGCTCTGATTACTGAAGAAGTATTGTACAGGGGTGCTCTGTTGCTACTTAACACACTTCTTAAAAATCACTAGATACCAATGGAGAGATGCTTCATTCTCTTTCACTGATAAGGGTATCAGAATTGCTAAATTGCTTCCTTAATAGACAGAGCACTCAAATTTTGTGCACACAGGTCCAAGCAAAGATAAATTCCACTCATGAAATGGAGCATTTCTGCCTCCACAGAACAGTATTCCTTATAGCAGAAGAAAGTTGGGCCATGTCTCTGCACAGTGGTACCTCTACTTACGTGCCACTCTTGTTACGTATCCTCCAGGATACACACACTGCAAACCCGGAAGTATACTTCTGGGTTTCTCCCCACGCACATGCGCAGTAGCGCTCTATCACACTGCGTGTGTGCGCAGAACATGCACCTCCGGTTGCAGAAACCTCGGGATCCGACCGGAGCTCTGTAACGGATCCCGTCCACAACCATAGGTACCACTGTACTAGAATTAAAGGATTTGGAAAGTTGCCCTTCACATGCCTTTTTATATTAACACCTCAAGCACATTCAGTGTCAACAAGTGGCAAGGTTTTTGATTGCTTACCAATTTATTATAAAACGATACAAAGCCATATCCTTTAGATTTTCCTGTTGCCATATCTTTAACTACCCGTGCATCCCTGGGAAGAGAAGCACAGTTATATGAGGAAAACATTAAATATTTTCAAAATAAAAACTAAAAGGAACCACACACACTGTATTGTGAGCATAATTTTCCCTATTATAAACTCAATAACCCCTATAACTATAACCATTCCTCAACTCTCCCTATTGCTTCTTTGCCTGTTAGAAAAAAAGCAGTAGGACAAAAAATAACATGTAATAAACATGCAACCTATCCATATAACCTGCACTTTCTACAACTATGTTCAGATTTGAAATTTTAAAAAAGGAACAAAGTTTCCTTTTCTAATACTCTATCTGCTAGGGTCCTCTTTACTGTTCTATAAATTACTCTAACATTTCTAACTATTTTTACCATGCATTTTCTAAATAAATGCCCTCTGCCTAGTGATATAAAATATGAAATATTAAAAAATTGAAAAAGAGGAAAAAAATAGGAATTAAAAGGCATACATGGCCTGTTAACAGATTTCTTTATTTTTCTTGGTCAATTCTCTACCATCATTTTGGAGTTTGGGCAGCTGTAAATTTTGAAAAATTGACATTTTCAGAAATTTAAGAAAGGAGAATAAAACTAACAACAATGCTAAGCACACCAGTACGAAAACAACAAATTTTACACATAAATTTTAGTGAGTAAGTTAAAATGATTGGAAATATAGAACTGCACTGAATATAGAATGTTAAAATGTAAATACTAAGATATGTATATATAAATAATGTATAATAAGAATAAATAGAAATGAGAAAAAAATCTACAACTGAGTTCCAGTGTGCACAGTTCCTTGCAGTTAGCTTCAAGATCCTGTCCATTCTTATGAGCAATTCTGCAAAATAATCAGAATGCTATTACTTTTAATTGTGACTTGGACTTAAGAAAAACTGCAGGTCTCAGGTATAAATAAAGATTGAGAAAAGCAACCTGTATTCAACCTTTTTTATATTTGCTCGCAAACAGTACTACTTACCACATTGAGATAAAAAGCAAAGTAAACAAAATAGACAAAATAAGATTTACGTTTCAATTGAAAATATGTACAGATTGTATATAGAAAAGATTGTTTTTTAAGCAGAAATATATTCCTGTAAAGTAACACAAGATGTTCAAGTTTTGTTTTGGTGTTGTTAAAAGGACAAAGAAAACAATAGAAGAAAACCTCTGAAGAAACTAGATTATGCAACAAAAGAGACAGACATGCTATAGCACTTAACAGGTACGCTTGCAATGCTTAAAATGTTCAATTAAAAAACTATAGTTATTTGGAAATCTATTCCCAATTTCTACTGTCTAAAAATAAAAGGTTGTTTTAGAAGGGCACACTTGTGCACCACTGCAAACGAAAGCTGCTAAACTTACCAAAACGTTTGGTTTAATTTCCAAATGCATGAACTCTAAATATAACACCACTACTTGTCAAAATGATAAATGTACACTAGATTTTATTGCTTTCTACACTACCTTATATAACTTGCCTGCAGTTCAACACTATCTACAAAATTATCAGATGAGTAAGAAACCTTGATGTATCTAACACACAACTTTATGTAAATTCCAAGACCCAAAACATAGTTTTCTTGCCAGCAATGTAACCCATTCACCACCAAACATACCAGGTGTTAAAAGCATGCAGCTTTCAATTGATTTGATGCAGAGACCTTGTTAATTTTTGTGGGGGGATAACTGAATGCAAAGAAACCCACAAGATCACTGTACCCCACCCACTGCCCATTATCAAGAAGACTTTAAAGAAACAATCCGAGCAAAGTGAAAGACATTTAACTTGAAGAAGAAAATACAATCATGTATTATGACTTGTTCTGTATTAGTGAATTAAGATACAAACTAGGATACTTACGATATTTTACCAAAAGGAGCAAATGCTGACTTGATGTCTTCTGTTGTTATTTCTGGACTTAAATCTCCCACAAACACATGGAAGTGATCTGGGGGAAAGCAGAAACCAATTAAATATATATCTCTTAAACAGCACTTTAGTTCTCAGTGTAGACAGGGGTGCAATTCAAACAATCTTGTGTTTAAATTTCCAAGTCACATCTGCATTTAACCAGCAATTAAACTTGTTCAGCCAAAGAGTATCTATGGAGATTATAAAACCGAAATAATTCAGCTACTATATAAAATCAAATTGCAGTAAGTGCATGAGCTCAGCTGTAAAGTCATACCTTGTGTTGCGTTAGGTTCATGTTGCGTCTTTTCAGCTTGCGAACATGGCAAACCCGAAAGTGTATACTTCCAGGTTTTGCTGTGCGTACACAGAAGTGTTCTGCGCGCTTCGCACATGCACAAAAGCGCTCTTATCGCGTTCCGCGCTTGCGCAGAAGGACCGCTCTAGTTGTGGATTTTTCGGGGTGCCAACAGCACCCCGGAACGAATCGTGTCCGCAACTAGAGGTGCCACTGTACTTTAATAGCTGATTTTGGTAGAACTGTTACAAGCATTACTTACTTGATGTATCTTTTTTCTGGCTACTTGGTGTTGTTGCCCAGTTAACCTTTACTTCCTGAAAAAAAGAAAAACATCAGTACAAACATAATCAGTACAAACATAAACATGCATAAATTCAATCAAGATACAGTCTTATTCTAATAATAACAGCAACCAATATTAATTTTCAAGCTACTTCTAAGTAAGAACATGGTCAAAAATGCTTGCCATGGATTATATAAATTAACCTATTAATTTCATTTACTATGTGTCATTCTTTGTTTTCTTTCTTTCTTTCTTTTTTTGCAACGTACCTTTCCCAAAATTTTTCTCCCATTCATAGCAGCTAATGCAGCAGCTGCATCCCTGTGTTCATAAAATTCCACAAAGCAATAAGGGTCATTGCTTGTATGCTGCAAAACAGAAAATCCAACAGAAGAGTTGACCCTTCTGCTATCGGGTTGCTGAGAAGAAAATCCAGGAAAATATATTACTTAAAGCTAGAAAAGGAAGTATTACTACACACGCTTATAAAGTAACCTTAAGAATGGTTGTCCATTGTTTCACACTATCAGTTTAAGATATAACATTTTGCTGTGACCCTGAACTAGACAGCAGCACATAGCAATGCTGCATGACCAGAGCAGCACACACTGATTTCTCTTCCCAATGGATAGTACTGATAGCAGAAATATTCTTGATCACCTGCTGAGGGGGAGGGAGGCATAGCTGAATCACTCACAGGCCATTAGTGCTGTCAAAACTGACACAGCCAGCTATCTATGTGGTGGGTATAAATGCAGCACCTATCCAACAGGACACTGAATGCACACAGTGTTTATCACACTTTTGCACACTTACGACTAGATCCAGAAAAAACCTGTGCACAAATGTCTGTTTTGGCATAAAGACTGCCTTTACTAGATTGGGCTATGCAGCCTTTACAGTTTGCTCATTCATTCACATAATCTTGAAAAACTGAATTCTCAGACATGATGGTTATGGAAGGAAAAAATTCTGCCTGATCTGGGGTCAATTTCCTGTAGCTAGACAGAGAGAGTTGGTTATGCACATGTAGCACCTCAAGCACCGATAATTCCCAGGGTCCAGATTATTTGGGGTGGATGAACAAATATTTGCAACTTTTACAAGGTAACAGGACCAAGATACAGACTAGAAGTTTGAACTTTTGGGTCTTACAGCAAAATATACTAACTTAGCAATCTGCAGATGGGGGGAACAACAACAACAACAATACCCAGCCACTCAAGGCAGCTTATAGTATATATAAAACATAGTAAAATACAGTTGTACCTTGGATCCTGAAAGCCCTGGAACTTGGACGTTTTGATTCCTGAACACCGCAAACCCGTAAGTGATTGTTCCGGTTTGCAAACGTTCTTTTGGAACCTGAACGTCCAATGGGGCTTCCGCGGCTTCTGATTCCTGCAGCCAATCAGAAGCCGCAATTTGGTTTTTGAATGTTTTGGAAGTCAAATGGACTTCACACACACACACATCATATATCTGCCACCACCAGAAGACCTAAAACTGTAGAAGAGAGAGACACCTGCCCGCAGGATGGCCCTTGCACCACTGCAGACTCCCTGTCATGCCTGCAGAGAGTTTTGTCAATGGAGATGTCCCCATCAATAGGAAATGTGTAATACCTCAGCCCCTGGAATTGAAAACTAGAGCACAGACAGCAGAAAGTAATTCCAAAATTCTGCTTGGGGCAACTCCAACAAATGCAGGGCTCAAAAATAATGTCCACTCTGGGAAACAGTAAACTCACTGGCAGTGAGTAAGCTCACTGACACTGAATAACCAGACACACAATGAGACTAGCAAAAGTTGATCAAGACTAATTTCCATTTTATTATTTTCAATGAGATTTCAGTAATTTTTGCTGGATTATGTCCAGTGTAGTTTCAAAGTACTTATTAAAAACAAACAATCTAGCAAGGGAAAACAATAAAATGGTTCATCAAAATGTAAGGTATGTTGCCATGTCAGAAGCACAGTCTTTTCCTGAAGCTATGAAAGCCAGAAATGAGGGTGTAAAATAGGAATGGCATGCAGACCTATCTTTTCTGGGTCCGAAAAGAGCCTGACTTTGATTCCTCTTTATTTTCAAGTGGCCTTTTAGTGAAACAAGATAAATATTCAGCAGTGGTGAAAAGCATTGGGGTGGGGGCACAGCAGGCAGCAAGAAAGATCAGCAGAGTATCTAGGACCAACAATGCATATTGTAGCGTATATATGATTTATAAAGGTGTTTGCATGATAACGCTTTAAAATCCTGGACCTATTCTTTTTACAGCATCACTCAGGGAAGACAGATCTTGAATTTGCTCAGAGTCGCACAATGAATCCCAGAACAGTCAAAGCTTAATATACTGCCTTTGTTTGTGAAGTTATGACTCTAACTGATGGAACATACTTTGATTATCCTGATGAAACAAGGATAGTAGTGATTATCAATATGGTACAAGAGATATCATGTATCTCAAGTATTTCAAATAAAAATGTTTAGCATACATACTTCAGATGCAACTATTATTGCATACAATAACTTACATCTGTTGTTTCCCAGACCTGAGAATCATTTACCTAAATCCTTTAAGTTCCTTCCGTCAGAGCAATAACTGTATCATATTATGCAATTAAAGAAAGCTTAGTTATTAACTGCATGTTTTAATTGATTAAAAATGAATTCATTTGCATACAATTGTTTCACAGAAAAGAACATCCTATATAGTTTATAGATAATCTATATAGTTATAAATAATCTATATAATTTATAGCTAATGGACACCATTTTAAAAGAGGCATTTCCTCCTGAGCAGGAGAAAAGGCAAGATTGTGCCTCCCTCTGCACTTTATGTACTAAAAATTTTAAAAATAATATTTTAAAGATGTAGTGCATGTTTAAAAGGCACATTTCAAAAGATTTTTTTGATTCAATTAATCAATCAATCAATCACTAACTGCTGCAGCCCTAATAGAAATGTTTTAGGTAGCAGGATCAATAATTACTTGAATTTTAAAATGAAACAATATTGACATAGACTAGACTGAAAGAGTCTTACCTCTGTTATCATTTTACAGCTTTTGCAGGGTCCAATTTGGCTGAATAACTGAAGTATAAGTACTTCAGTCACATCTCTGGAAAGATTTCCTACATAGCTAGATAGACAAAAGAAAAGGTAATGTAAATCCCATCATTCATCTCAAAGGATAATCTGTGCAATTTATTGAAATATCAGCTATCAATTGTGTAAGCAGAAAATATAGCACCTGTTAATAAACTTTATGATCGCACTATTAAGTAGTCCACAGCTTTTAAAACTCTACTATGTATTCATCAAATACTGGTAAGTACTAACATTGTTGTCATTGAAGTATCACAAGTATGCTGATCAGTTATGTTGCTTTTTGTTAGATAAACCCTAACCCAGAGTTGAGGAACCTGTGGCCCTCCAGATGATGATGGACTCCAACTCCAATCAACCACAGCCAGTATGGCCAATGGCCAGAGAGGTGGTGAGCTAGGGCTGAGTAACATCTGGCCAGATACATGTTTCCCATGCCTGCCTTAATTCTTGTGGAGCACAGGAAAACTAGGCTACAGTTTCAGAGATGGGCATGTGCAGGAGTCATGGATGCTACCAGTACTTTCCTGAGTTTCGTTTTCAAAAGATACCTCCACAGAATCCAACAAATGGACCTCTAAAGGCCAAAATTCAAAAGGTTTGGCACAAGAATTTTAAAATGGAAATTAGTGCATGTACAGGAGTGCCATTTTCATTTCAAAAAGTCCTTGCATGCATCAGAGTCTGTAAGTTTTTTTATTTAACCCAAGGAAATTTAAATAGTGTGCTGGTTCTGTATGGGCGCCTTCCAAGGGGTAAACATCACTCAGAAAAATCTGGATATAGTCCCATTGAAAATAATGAACATAGTTATGACTAAGATCTACTCTAAGTAGGACTTACGTGGATACAATTCTTCACTTCTGTTAGAAATAACTATACTTTCAGAACAGGAAAGGGCTGACAATTTACAATCAAGCGATTCATATACAAAAATTAAACAGGTTTCTAAAAATAAATGTCAACTTCATTCGAGAGGCAATGTGGTGTAATGCAGTGAGTGGTTGAAGCAGCCTTTCCCAATCTTGGATCAGAGTTAGATGACAATCCCCATTATCCCTAGCCAGCATGGCCGAAGGACAGAGATGGTGGCACTTGGAGTCCAACAGCACCAAGGTCCAAGGTTTGGGAAGGCTGGGTTAAGTACTGACATAGGATCAAAGAGAGATTCAAATCCCCATGCAGCCATGAAGCTCAATGGGTGACCATGGGTAAGTCACCATAAAGGATTCAGGGAGTAGGAACTATGTATGCTGCCTTGACCTCCTTTGAGTAAAGGCATGATGTAAAGAAATAATAAATGAAATGCTGCCAAGGGTTGAAAAACCATATGCCATTTCCCAAGGGTTAAAAAGTTTTTTTCCATAACCACTGGCCATTAAAGCAGCACTAAATAAGCTTATTCTAATACTACCTGTATGCTACTATTGCTCCTAATAAAAATCCATAGTAGTAAGTCAAATAGCTTTCTTAATACCACTTTGAATCTACTTCTAAAGCAGCAATATCATAATATGCAGTGCAGAATATTACTGCAGATATGTCACTGGGGATCTCTTAGCCAAGGTTAGGTGATCAGGAGTTGGCTTCTACCCTTCTCTAGAGCAACTTTCCACTCACACCCAACTTAATTGCCATTAAAACATACTTCAAATAGAAGTTGAAAGGAGATTATGGATCCTGGCAAAACTGTGGGTAATGCTACTGAGGTGGTTAACACTGGTTTCAAATATCTCTTAACCTCAATTAAAGCAGGGACAGAAAATGCTCTACATTGGGTAAGGAAGCCCACTCTCAAGCACTGAACTACAGTTCAGAGATCCCCTGAATTAGGTCTACAGCAGGTAATAATAGCTGAATATTTGAGATCTCTCTGGGTCCAAATTAAACAACCTTTCCATAAAACTAGTCTGCCTTTAAATAATATGACAACCAGAAGCTACTGGCCTTATTGTCAGTTGTCAAAATGTTGTAGTACAAATACTATATTATGTGTATTAAACAAGGCTGATCCTGCTCAACTATAATGTGATCGCTTCTGCTAACAAGTACAAGAGTTTTTCTCATGATCCATGAATCATCAATATTTTATGTGAATATAACATCAGTCTTTAGTAATCCTCAGTTCTGCAGCCCCTGCCAGCTGGGGTGGAAAGCAGGAGGCAGGCAGAAGCCCTACTCCATGCTTCAAATAGGTGAAGTAATCAGACTCAGATCAGACCCAATTCTGCCCTGTGACAGCAGTGGGGAATGCATACAACTGAGGCAAGGCTATCTTCTGAAGGTGTCATCAGGGCCCTAACTCAAAATACTACCCTTATGTGGCTCAACTATATACAATGCAAACTTTCAATTTGTATATAACTTTAAGCCTCAATGTCCAATAAAAAGCTTATTAAGGGGGGGTTATGAATATATGGGCATGGGACAGTACTTGTGGCTCAGGAAGGTACTTTGAATGGGTGCCCAAGAGGAGATCCTTTGCAACACCACAGGAGGTTCTATAACAGATGTGAGAAATCTTTGACTCTTCAGATGTTGTTGCACTACAACTCCCATCAGTCCCAGGAAGCATGGCAGGTGGCCAGGGGTTAAGGAAGTTGTATCTAGAGGGCCAAATGTTTTCCATAACTGTTCTGTAAGATAAATGCCACTGACTTACCGTATTTTTCGCCCCATAGGACACACTTTTTCTCCTCCAAAAGTGAAGGGGAAATGTGTGTGCGTCCTATGGGGCGAATGCAGGCTTTCGCTGAAGCCTGGAGAGCGACAGGAGTCGGTGCGCACCGACCCCTCTCGCTCTCCAGGCTTCAGGAAGCTCTGCGCAACCCTTGGGAGACCGGCGCGACTTCGCGCCGGTCTCCCAAGGGTTGCGCAGAGCTGCCTGCATTCCCGGGCTTCATGCAGCTCTGCGCAACCCTAGGGACTCCCAAGGGTTGCGCAGAGCTGCCTGGAGTCCCAGGCTTCGCGCAGGTCTGCGCAACCCTAGGGAGCTCGGCGCGACTTCCCACCGGGCTCCCTAGGCTTGCGGATAGCAGGCTGTTCTGGGGGCTGGGGCCGGGGAAAGCTCGGGCTTGCCCCACGCCTGGGGGGGAAATAATTATTTTTTTATTCCCTCCCCCCAAAAAAAAACACCAAGATGCGCCCTATGGGGTGAAAAAATACGGTAAATCTAATTACAATATGATTTCAGTGACCAGCCTTGAGCAAATTACAATCAGCTGAGGGCCCGTTCCCCCTCAAGATTGGCCATTATTTGTAACACAGGGTCAGTAATACCAGCTCCCATTGTTCTTATGAAGTACCCTGAGAAATAGCAGAAACATTTTGATCATTTAGGAGGGAAAGCAATATATATGAAGTATTTACATATCTTCTCTGATACTTTTGAAAACTTAAAAAGAAAATCACGCACACAAGAAAGTGGAAGGCATATGGAAAATGAACAGAAAAAGTAAGGAGGCTATTCAATGCAGACTAATTTGCAAGCCTTACCCATGAATCACATATTGGCTTTTGAATGAATCCCTTCAACTGAGAAAAACAGTTGGTAACATGAAGCCAGCCTATAGAAGCTCAATATCAGTTTTGATTTTTTTTAATTTTTCTTTTAAAGAATACATTTAACAACTGGTGAAATGTCTATTCTGAATGAATACTGTAATCTTAAGGAACACTGTAAGAATACACAATTAACTTGGCAAAACCATAAATAATGAAATAAAGGCATATACTATACCTCTATAGGCTGTCTCCCTAATTCATGAGACATCACTTATGCTGCATTGACAGGCATAGTATAGAAACCTAGATAGATAACAGGAGTAGTTTATATTCTGACATATATAGGTTCCAATACTAGGTACTGTTGCTGCATGTAAAACAAAACATTTATACATCCTCCATCTAGTAGAAGGGAAAAATAATTCAAACTACATAACTACCTAAGGCTACAATTCTATGCACAGTTACCTCACTTGGAAGTGAACATTGTTAGGCTCAAACGCTGTACCTAAATACCTCTATGTAACTGGCATAATAAATCTTGTGTACTAGTGGTACATGTTACTTGTTATACAAGTATACAATTTATAACCAGCAAAATGAAACCTAGATTATTTGTGTAATACAGTGTCCTCTACATCAGAAAACAAACAAGAATTTGTTGGTAAACAATGTGAAAATTACTAAGACGTTTAGGAAATGTTTCATTTGAAGAACAAGTTTATCATGTATAACAACAGCTAATAAATCTTAAAAGTGAAAGTCTGCACTCTGGACAGATTCCAGGCTTTTGTTTTTTTTACTAGAACCCCAAGGTACACCAACTAGAACCTGGTTCTAAAAACATATGCCAGGATCCAGACTAGGGGCACAATCCAAACTTCCACCCCCTGCTGACAGGGCTTCACAGAGCAGTCTGCTGCACTCGAAAGCCCTGTCACTCATGACAGCTGCAGCGGAAGGAGGTGGGCAGAATGATCCAAAATTGATCGCTCCACCTGCTCCAGTCTAGTGTAGTTATGTGGTCCAATGAGGTTATGAAATGACAATGAGACTGGCTCAGGGTGCTGGGTCAGTTCGGCTCCACCTCCATCCACAGAACATCATGCCAATGAAAGGTACTGACAGTGGGCCTCCCAGCCAGCCAGCCACTCATTCAATGGAGGACCAGCTCAATCAGATGAGAGACATCTCTGCCTAATTCAAACTCACTCCAGGCCAGCAAACGAAACGTCTGAGTTGCTTTGTAAATTAGTTGAAAGTAGGTTCCATGGAAATCAATGGGACAAGTTAATCATGAATAAGTGGAATCGCATTATTGCTATGGGAGCGTAAAGTCAACCAATTTAGTCTGGATCAAATTCATTAACTTAGAATTAAAGAATTCAGAGTACAGTAATTTCTTTTGAGTACTAGAATAGGACATAATTCACAATCCTTCAAAATAAAAATCCGCTTCTGGTTATCCAAGGCCTTTTTCATTTCAACAGAGAAGAGGGGTCATTTTGTTGTTGCTATTGTTAAAACCCCCGGAAAAGCTAGAAATCCTTGCCAATCCACTGCAAATCAGCCAGAGATCTACCAGCAGATATAGCTCCACCTCCTGCCTACCCTGGTCAGTACTATCTTACCAATGGGAAATGATACAAATTGAAAATAAATTTTAAAACTAAATTAGGAAACAGAAAAAAGAATTCACCTGCTCTCATCTCAAAGTCATGCTAATATTATCCCAGCTCCAAGAAGGGGGGTGATTAGCCCATGGTTCCCCAGATGTTGTTGAATTTGCCATGGTGGCTGAAGCAGATCGGGCCACCAACATCTGGGGGCCCACAAGTTATCTACCATGGCCCTTGAACCTCTTTCATGCCTCCTGCTGTCATGTAATGGACAGCTCTTAAAAATCTTATTTTTATTTGATTTACTGAATGATTTCTTGTTCTCTACTGACACCTTTGACATTATGGATCTTGGACCCTTGTTGTGGCAAGAAATCCCTGCCTAGATTATATGAGCCACTACATTTAAAGTGTTTATTAACTTTTTGGTTCAGTATTGTTAGGAACTGACTCCATGACTTGTATGTAGTCATGAAGGATTGTTAGGAATTGCATTCTTCTTTAAACTTGTGTCCTCAGATGTTGCTCAACTACAGCTCCTAACATTCCTGACCATCAGCGAAGCTTGGTGGGGAGAATAGGACTGGTAATCCAACAACATCTGGAGACCGGAGGTTGAAGAACTCTGGATTACCTGACCCTAGGACATTCAAGCTTTGTACGTTTTACACAGAAGTGTCCTAAGCACAAGGTTGTCTCTAAGACAACGAAATATTAAATGGCAATTTTCTATTTTAAATAACTTTTATAAAAGATGAGAAGACATTTCAATACATCATTCATGGGCATAAATCTTTTAGGCACCCACAGAACCAGATGCTTGATATTTTTCTAGCCCTGTTTCTCAGAAATTTGGATTCATCGGAAATTCTCCCTTGCAGGGCAAAAAAAGATCAATGACTCGTCTACAAGCATTACAAAGTAAATTAATGGCTTGCAAAAGTATAGCTCAGAGCATAACTATTATAGTTCATGAATTCTTTCAGAGCAGTTGACAAAAACTGTGCCAATTTTTAAATACAAAAGAACTCATTCATATTGCATTTTTTTTTAAATTCCTCTTACATCACATACGGAAATCCTAACTTTCTAGCAGAATGGAATTTGAACACAGTGCATACACCATATATATAGACACCCCGACTCTTACACGGGAAGACACCCGAAGACACCAAAACCTGCATTCCTGTACCCGTGAAAATCTACGAAAGCATATATATATATATATATATATATATATATATATATATATCACTATTCTGCAAGGCTGTGGAATTAGGACTGGTAGCCATTATAGTGTTCCGTGAAACAGTACAAGGATGGCTGCACGTTTTCTCTCTACTTAAGGCCAGAAGACAGAATGTGAGCCAAAGGCAGACAGCTAACATAGCGTTGTACTCCAGTTTCTTAAGAAAGGAAACAGTGCAAAACTTTGGCAGCTGTGCACATATTCTTTTGGCACAGAAAACAGAGCAAACTGGTAAGACTTCATAGTGCTGATCCAGGTTTCCAAGAAGTATGGCAGCTACAAGAGGGGAGAGTGAATAAGTACCTCTGTATGCTTTCTAACAATGTGCAGTTTAAAAATGCTTTACTCAGAAGTAAATTCCACTGAATTCAGTGAAACTTAAATTCAAATAAGTTCAAAGGATGAAGATAACACCAACTGCAGTTAGGTACTTTTCCAGCTCTGATTTCCAGCTTTTCAATCTATTAGAAATACTCCTGCACAGGTGGGTGGGTGGATCAATTATATCACCGGGAGTCCTGCAAAGCAAATTTGGTAAAATCTGACATAAATTTAGTTTTGCCAAACTTCTTGCTTGTTCTCATTGATAAAAACTTGATTAACTTGTAGCCAAGAAGAGAAAAATACCAAGCATCTGGTTATGCTCTAGTCTCACAAGCATGTGTGCACACAATCCTCTAGCATACAAAACCTTTTAATACTGACACTTCAAATGTTTATTCAACTTTTAAAAAAAAAAGATAACGCAGTGGACATTTGTCAGCTGCATGCTAGTTATATTTAGTATCCCACCACCCTGGCACATCCTGTCATTTCTCTCTTCCACTATGCACAAAAGTGACATTCTGAACTCAGGCTCTCAAGTCAGTTAAAGATTGTTTCCTAAAGATTCAGAGTAACCAGAGTTGATTTCAAGCATGCAATCAGAGTGGAGACAAAGTGGCCAAGTAAATAATGTTTGATTGACTTCTTAACTTTTGTGGACTGGGAAAAGGATGGGAAGACAGACATGCAAAAAGTGTTCTGAATGAACGACAGCAGCTGAGTCATGATTTCCATACAGAAAGATTATACTCCCAACTCATTGTGACTGAAATTAAAACTACAATCTGTTTAATTACAATGAACATTTTGAAGCTAGCTTCAAAATCAGTACAGTACAAGAAAGCTAGGTATATACTACAAAAGCTGTCTTCCACTTTCAAGGATATGGTCCAGGACAGAAGTGATGAACATGTGCCCATGTTCTTGTAAACACACTTGTACAGTGTAAGATATAATCACAATCCTGAGGAACTCCAAACTTTAAAAAATATATACTTTCCCAGTGACCATGGTAGAAAGTTGTTTTAAAATATTAGAGGGGGGAAATGCTAAATGATTAGAGTAAGATTGCAAATTAGGTTTTTATTTTATCTTGTATTTTATCTTGTGAACTGCCCTGAGATCTTGTGATATTTTTAAAAATAAATAAATAAAAGGTTGTCCATTATCTTCAATTTTTACTGTATAAAGCATCCAACATTTTTCCAAGAGCAACTAAATTTTTTACATTAGAGGATAACAACAATGTTCTCTATTTCCACAAGTAAGTTCAACAGTCAGATACAAGTTATGTATACTGTAAGTCTGCTTATTTGTATTTACTTGCTTCCTTCCCCTACAACATGATGCTTCCAACATGGCTAACAGCACTAAACTTGCTAGCTCCCGAGCTTACTACCTCAAAATTTAAGTAGCACTGAACAAACGGCTTCTGCTTCATCAGTAGTTTCTTAAAATGTTTTAAGCATGTTTACATGCATTAGACAAAGAAGTGGTGACCTCATTTATACACTGATTGCTCAAGAAGCCCCACTACCAATGTTGCCTGGTTATCACATTTCTCTCTCCTCTCACACTTCAGAGGTGGGATATGAGAGCTAAAACAAAAATCATTTACTTGATCACAATCGAAATACAGCAAGCATTTTGTTTAGAACAATTATTCTGCTCTGCAAAAAGGAAGAAAAGAGGGTTTGGCTTGCAATATGCCTTCTAGTACAGTGAGCATATGGTTCCTAAGACACATTCTCTCTGTTTCACGAATACAGAAAGAACCTTATATTTCATGGAACATAAATTTTTATCCCTCACTCAGGTTTTTGAATCATAAAGACATCCCTTTCACTTGACTATTCAGCTTTATTCTCTTGAATTCAGAATGCTGCCCCCGCAATATTTTCTCCAATATATGCATCAGGTCTCCGGAGGATCTGATTACCCATATCTGCATCCACACCTCTCTACCTACTGACCTTTCTCCCCTTCTTGTTTTACTGGCCACGATTTCCGACACGGAAGCCTCACTGACCCAAGGCTCCCACCCCCCACATGCCTCACAGAACTCCAAACTCAACATATGTTCAACCCAGCCTGTTGACACGACTACAACAAACAGCCTTGGTGTTCAGGATCCCACAGAAGAGCCCCGCGCCTCGCGGAGAGTGAGAGGTTTTGCTCTGTTCCGAATTACATCCTCTCCCAATTCCCTTTTGGCGAGAGGAGAATTCGTGACCCCTTGGCAGGAGGGCCCAGGACCCACATCCACGTAGGACTGACGTTTCCCTGACAAGGGACCAAGGGCCTAGGAGTTATGGAGCTACAGAAGGGAAAACGTTTCCCAAAACCTTCCCGAGGTGGGGGAAAGGATCCCCAGCCCCACAATTCCTGGCATGTCGCAAAGAAAACCATTTGGGGTTGTAGCTCTGGCTCCAATGAACTGTCTTTCCCCTCAATAGCATGCTTATCTTTTTTCCCCACCCCCAAATCCCCCTTTGGCTGAGGCATACCAACCCCCTTCCCCATTAAAGAGATCTACTCGATCACCTCACAATTGCCTACCATTCCTCCCCCCCCGACCCGCTCGTTGCCACGACTCCCCTCCCCCTCGACCCTCTTCGGCCCCTCCAGAGAGGCGCCACCCCGCCTGTCAGAGCCCCCCGCCCGCCCCCGGTCTGCCCACCTGCGCCCAGGTGCTCAACCCACCCACTCCAACCCCACTCACAGTGTCTTGGGCTGCCCGTCGTCTTCCATCGCGGCGAAGGAGGGCCGCTCGCAGACGGACCCAGGACACCGCGCGGAGGGGGGAGGGGACTACCGGCAGGCTCCGACAACCGGGAAGGTGGGGTGGTGGGGGGGGGGTTTGTAACGAAATGCGAGAGCTCCGCGGTCCCTCGTTTTACGTCCAGGCCCCCGGCAGAAGCAAAAGACTAGGACCGAGAGAAGGCGGGGGGGGGGGAGAGGAGGAACCAGAGATCCACAAAATGGCCGCGGCCGCCAACCACTCAGGAAGCGGCGTAACACGCAGGCGCAGCAAAAACACCTCTCCGGCTTAGCTTTCCCCCCTCACGACCATAGAGAAAGACCGTCTAGAGCGGCGCGTGCGCACCGAGTTCCGGTTGGGCGGAAAGAGGGCGGAGCTTCGGGAGGGGGCGGTGTCTCTATTTTACACGTAAGAAGGATATACGATTTGGACGCTTTTTGCGTGCTAGTGAATGGAGCAGGGGAGGGCTCTGCACTGAACTGAATACATACACTACAGTACTGGCGTTTAGAGGGCTTTTTTAAAATAAAAAAAATAGCCAATTGTAGATTTATCAGTCGCTATAACTATATAATACTATATTATTATATATCAGATACTATAACTATATAATACTATATAATTGTAACGTAATAACACGGAGCAACATCTTAGCACATATTGCTATCAAATAATACAAAGCTTTATAAATTAATAGCCAGGTACAAATCACAGCATAATCTCAAAAGACTGCAAATGCAGAGCTGTGAAATAAGAGTATTTGCGTGGCATTAGAATTATTTTGTTGTTAAGTTATATCCCGCCTCCGCTAAGGAACTCAAGGTGGTGAACATGATTCTGCCCCTCATTTCATCCTCACACAGGTAGAATACAGAGGCTGCATACGCTACTAGTGCTGGTTTGTGGAGCTGCGTACACACGGCTAGCCACAATCCACTTTGATCCTGTAGTTTTTTTGAGAAATACTGTGTTTTGATGCATTTCCTCCGAAGCCAGCTTCAATCTGATTTGAACAGAAACCATAGGAAGCCATTTACACCCACCCACTGGCATGGACAGACAGCAGTGACAGAACACACCCAACAAAACTGAAGTGTACGTTGGAAATGCTTCTGCTGTGCGAGGAAATTACCTTGGTACGTTTTAAGCCAGTAATGTGTATGCAACCTAAGAGATAGTGATTGGCCCAAATTCACCCCATCTGAACCTGGGTCTCTCAGGTCATAATCCAAATAATTTAACAATTAAAGTGGGTTCAAGGCAAACCTTTCCAGGGAGGCCATTCCATAATCAATAGGCCATAGCTGATAAAGCCTCCCCTTTTGCAACCACCTGCTGGATCTCATATTGCAGCAGCACTAGAGTGAGCTTTTCTGTAACCTGAACCATGGATGTGATTTAAGGTGAATATAGATGTTCTAATAAGTGGCTTGAAACAAGTTGCATTATGCGACATTGGTTTTTAAGGTAAAAAATGTGTGGTCAATTGCCTCCACCACACGACTGTTTGTGTTGCATCACTGTGCAGCTGTAGTTTTGGAGAACAAGGAGGCTTTGCTTTTTATGCAGATGTCTGGTTGAAGGCACATTTACCTGAATAAACTATTCAGATTCTGAACTGCGTTATGCTAGTGGGCAATATTATCCTGGCTCAGATAATTTCTCTAAGGGATACTTCACTCTTGTTTGAGACTTATGATTATGAGATTATATTATGAAGAGAGAGAAAACCTGGATGCCTGTGTAATATAATTATGACTGTAATGGAATGCAAGTGCAATACAGAATTAATGTAATGCAAAATTATCTGCAGATCTCTGTACATTTTTTATGCTTTTTACAACACAGATGGTTTCCATCTAGTATCTAGCATGTGGAGGCAGGGGAACCTCAGACCTGGGGGGACCAAGTGTAGCCTGCCAGGCCTCTTCTAATCAAAGCCAGTGAGGGATATGGCATACCTGCACTCCCTCCCTGAGTACTTTTGCATGGCTTAAATGTGTCCCTGAACTGTGATAACACATATTTCTTGCCTGGAGAGAGAATTATCTGTGTGGAAACCTCTGCATTTTGAATGGTTTGAATGTAGTCTACTGTACAAAGGCAAGAGTAACATCTGTTACGCTTCCAACTTTTGCCTTTGGTCACGGTCACCATGGTATGAAGCCCCTGGAAAGTTGCCCACGAGGGATGTGGCCCTCAGGCTGAAAAGGCTCCTCACCTCAACAGAGCATTTTGCCTAGCCTTTGTTATCATCTTTGCCCAGTCCACCACTGCAGGAAGAACCTCATGAGTAGACTGAGCGGACGCCCAGCCATATGGCAGAACTATCATGCCCTACTTTACCTTATCAATAATGGGTTGCTCATCTTCAGATGCTCAACCATGGTATCAGTGGAGCAGACAGTGGTATTATTCCCCAGACAGTGGTACTGGCAGCAAATGTGTATTTTGCCATGGAGATCGACTCTCACACCAATGGTCCAACTCCAAAATAAAAGGATTGGCACTTGAATATTTTACATGTGTGGAGTGCATGCATACAAGCATTGCATAACCTGCAAATATGTACGTTGACATGTGACAAATGTGGAATGTTTACTTTTCTGGCAACTTAAAAACAATTTTTTATTCCTTGCTGATGAAAATCTCAGGCAAACTTTGCCATCATTTGGTTTCTTTTAATCCATCAGGTCATAACAAAGGAATTATGAACATTCAAAGATAAAATGATGGATGTTTTCTTATTTAATCTCTTCATCCTCCCCACTCCCAAAAAGTATTAGAAACGTCTGTTATTTCAGCACCTTACCCTCCCTACCCCCATCATTAAATTAGCTCTTTGATTAGCAGTACAACTTAATCAGGAACTATCTAGGACCTTTGCACGTAAGATAGTTACTGGAACATAAATAAACACAGTGTTCTTGCCAGCTTAAAGAAATGTCATCCTGACAATACTTCAGTTCCAAACCACCTAAAATGCAAACATAAACCTTGGATCTATGCTGGTGTCCCTACTTAATCACAGTATAAATCAAGACACTCTTTGGACATAGTCCCACGGAGTTAACCAACATGTGATCTGCCAAAAAACAGTCAGTAAAGTTTATTAATAGACAAGAAAAGTTGCTGCCTTCATGCTAACAAAGAAGGAGGGGGGGGGGGAGGAAACTCCTGGATCTTGCAAACACTTGTTTTGTTTGCTAAAAGGGTCTCAGGTTTCTCTACAAACAGTTAAACATGATAACAGAAGAATTATACTCCTCTGTCTTGTTTAGTTAAACTAGTGGAACATGATTCCCCTGCAGAATGACTTAAGCAGACACCTGTCCAGTTTTTAGCACCACTGCTGAAATTCTATGACTTTTTTTAGCAAACTGAGTTTGGGCCAAATTCAAAATTGGATAGTGGTTAGGATTCTAAGGACCTTTACCATAACAATTTTTGCCAAAACAAATGTGCATTTCTTGTGCAGCTTTACTGAAAATTAACACGCTTCTCCTGTTGCTTGTAGGCGTGTTCTGCTTTCCCACTTCTCAAACCGTATTTTGTTCCTATAAAAAATAATCATCCTTCACGAGGTCAGCTAATAGGCACAGCACTTGAAGGAAACACAGACACAAAAACATGCACTCACACACAGCATAGACAGCCAGGTCACATTCCTCAGATAAGGGAACAGTAGGGAATGCCCCCCCCCCTTTATAACCCACAACTTTAATTACAAATTTATGTATATATTTAATAAAGGTTTGTGACAATATTTAATCAAATAACCTCATTGCCTCTGCCTCTTCATTGTGTTTGAATTGTTACTAGCCAGCCTCTCCATACATACCCGTACCTACATCAGTAATGTGTAGCTAAAATGAGCCAGCTTTTTTAAGGTTCTGCTGTCTGACCTCACAAAGGTAATTTTTACTCATGGCAAGTGACCAAGTAACTGGCTAATGTAAACCTGCTCTACTTGCTGTGCAAAGTGACTATACCAGATGTATTTTTCTTGTTCCCTCTCTTCCTTTCCCTTGTCCGTACGCCTTGCATCTAAAAAGGAAAAAAAAGCTGGAAATATAGTCAGTTCTTTTGATGATTAAGGTTGAGAGAGAGAGAAACAAGCACTGACAGTATATGATGGAGGGGAGAGAGAGAGACTGCCACACTATATTGCCTTGTTTAGATCAAAAGACAGCTGTAGTAACAGCACATTAAGCACTAAAAAAATCAATGGAGATGGAATTCACAGCCGAATGCTCAATTTTCTCTGGTCCATTATGTGCTTAATAACACCACTTCCATGGCTGAGTTCATACAAGCATTTTTAAAATTAAAATTCTCAGTAGAACTGCAAAGGAGGGAGAGCCCTTAGAATTTCACCAAATGCTGCAGAGATTATTTTTTTTAAATACACATAGTATCTCTGTTATTTACAAATTGCCCAATACAAACACAGACACAATTTACATACAATGCAGCACATATGATGACCATGGAGTTATTTATTATACTGTAGTCTCCAGTTTAGCTCAAGTTTGGATATAGCACATGTAGTGAATAATGCTTTGTTGCAGTAGTATATCTTGCACCCCACTGGCATAGCAAAACTGCCAAATCCTAAAGCATCTCAGCTGGAGGAACTCGGGTAAAGGATTGCATCCCTCTCTGTAAAACAAAACTTGAAGAGGAATGACTTGTAGGCTTCTAAATAAAAGACTGGCATGTGGCTGCACGCTACAATAATTTAAAAAGATGGACTGTAACAAAAACATTTCATGAAAAGACTACAAATATTATTTTTTGTTTCAGCCACAAGGTCTCCTACATAACACCAAATTACTCTTATTCTTTTTGAAAGGTTCAGTAGGAGTCTGGCTCAAGTTCCACCAATTCTTAAGACCAGGATTATCCCTGACGACATCATTATACCATAAGAAATAAACTAAAAATCCCATACAACCATTAGGAGACTTTCAAACCTGCCAGCAGAAGAATGTATAAACCAGAGCTTTCCAAACTGTGTCGCGACACGTTAGTATGTCGGCTGCAGTGTGTAGGTGTGTCATGCGAACGCTCCCCATGCTCCTTTTTTTTTTTTTTTGTTGGAAAGGGGTTAGTTTAACCCAGGCATAGGCAAACTCCGGCCCTCCAGAGGTTTGGGACTACAATTCCAATCATCCCTAGCTAACAGGACCAGTGGTCAGGGATGATGGGAATTGTAGTCCCAAACATCTGGAGGGCTGGAGTTTGCCTATGCCTGGTTTAACCTCTGGTTTGCTAGTAAAACTGAATTGTTGTTGTTTAGTTGTTTAGTCGTGTCCGACTCTTTGTGACCCCATGGACCAGAGCATGCCAGGCACTCCTGTCTTCCACTGCCTCCCGCAGTTTGGTCAAACTCATGCTGGTAGCTTCAAGAACACTATCCAACCATCTTGTCCTCTCTCGTCCCCTTCTCCTTGTGCCCTCCATCTTTCCCAACATCAGGGTCTTTTCCAGGGAGTCTTCTCTTCTCATGAGGTGGCCAAAGTATTGGAGCCCCTTCATGGATCACTGCCTTGCCATGGCAAAGGGGCTTGAATAACTGAGAGAAGCTATGAGCTATGCTGTGCAGGGCCACCCAAAACGAACAGGTCATAGTGGAGAGTTTTGACCAAACGTGATCCCACCTGCAGGAGGAACCGGCAAGCCACTCCAGTATCCCTGCCAAGAAAACTCCATGGACAAAGACAACAGGCATATAAAACTGAATTACCATGTCTCAAAATGATGCATGTCTAAAAGTGTGTCACCAACATGAAAAGTTTGGAAAGCTCTGGTAGAAACAATACAATTTTGATTAGTGATAGCCACATAACCTCTTGTGAGGAGTTATCTACTTAGGAATGTGTATCAGCCACTAAATTTTCAATACTATCATGTATAACTATGGCTGCCTCCTTTCACTGTATATCTTTGCCATCCTCTCATTTGCAAATATAAATGTAAACAAAACCACATAAAACTCATTCTGGAGGTGTTAAGCCAGGGTATGATCACCTAAAATGTCACTCCTTCACTTCCCCATTTCCCCACAATACCTAATCAAGAAGTTTCAGTGCCCCGAGGCACCTGCCAGAAAAAGCAACTAATACTGGTAAATAAAAACCTCCCACTACCCAAACAAACAAACCCTGACTGGCAGAATGAAGATACATTTTGAAAAGCCTTTTAACAGACATTCAGGAAAAAATCCTCCTGGCCAACAGTACTGGAACACTTATAATCAGTGACGCTGCTTCTTTTTAAGAAAAAGTGTGTCAGTACAGTACTCACCATGAAGTTGTTACAGTGCCACACTTTTAGCACTGGGCGGGGGGGAAGCTGCTGGTACTGCGTACACGAGTACCCCCAGAAAAAAGCACTGCTTATAACACCCCAATCAGACTGGAGTAGTAGTCTTTGTATTTAATTTTTAAGCCCAATTTCTCATTCCCAGCATCACATGATAAGGACAGGTAGGTATTAAGCCCTCCTCAATTAGCAGAAGCCTTACTTTCTCTTCTTTTCTCTTCACCTTTCTCCTGGTTTCAAGCCTGTCCAGGTCCCTTTTTTCTCTTCTTTTTTTCTTGGCTGTGACATCTCAAAATCTTAGATTCCCCCTTCCTTGCGACCCAGTGCCACCAACTACTGCTCCTTTGCAGAAAAAGTACTCTCGGGTCATTCTCTGGCCACGCCTAAGCCTTCCAATTGTTAATTCTTGCCCTAAACAGTTTCCGAAGCTCTACAAAATCACTACCTCAGCCTTCTTCCTCTGACAACCTCCACTTTACTTTCTAAAGCAAGTGGCCCTATTTTCCTCCTTTCCTTACAGACCAACAATCCCTTTTTCTCCTAGCTTTGGCCAGCATCTTGCCCAGCTCCCTGCTTCATTTTTCCTAACCCATTTTACAACTACTTGGCTTCACTATGTATTAAAACGTTATGCTTGTTTTAGAAAAAGTACCGGTAGCTTGAATGATTAGTGATCATGCCTTAATTGCACCCATATTAGATTACTGTAGCAGGTTTCTCATGGGGTTGCTGTAAAGCACTGTAAAGTATGCCAAACATATAACCTCTATTCCTCCAGCAGCACTGCTTGCCAGTTTGTTTCTGAGTCCAGTGCTGGTCTTAACTAGGCTGAATGAGGCTCTTGAGTTCTTGGGCTGAAAAACATTCCCCGCCTCTGCTATACAGCTAGTCAACATTTATTTGTTCTCTTGAGTTTGCAGCTGACCATGCCAAGTTGTGAAGCTCATCATTATTTTTCACTTTCAGATGTGATCTTTCTCCACATCCCAAATTCCTTTGTTGTACAGCCAGACTGCAGGGTTTTTACATCTCTTCAATGTATTTGGCCAGGTAAACAATCTGAGGTATTTATTGTACTTTCTGAAGTTCATTGTCACTATGTGTGATTATGTAAAATGTTATGGAAACTAATTGTTCTATTTATCCCTGGTCTAGAATGTAGGGCCAAGGTTGCCTGGAAACGAACATCCTGTGGTTCTAATGGGAAACCACTACCATTAGTTAATTGGATTTATGATGTCAGCATTCTCATATTGCTAGCTAGTCTTGGGGTGTGGGAGGGAAAGTGGCTTGTTTGTTCTAGAGATGGAATCAAGCGTGCTTTCTCACTAAAGCAGACAGGAAAGGCATGGTCTTCACTAAAGAGCTGCAGCTGTTTTCCTGAGTCAGAGCCATCATGGCTCCTTGCCCAAAATCTGGGCCAGGCAGTATGGAGTGTGCTGCGTGACATGGATTTATGAACTTTTCGCAATGCAGGAACATAAACATTGCCTTGCTGGGTAAGACCCGTGCTCAGCGACCTACCTCCCAGGCTGCCCCGAGGATGATCGAGAGACAACGGCTGTAAATAAATGTGCGCCTTGAAAGCGCCACAGAGTAAGAACTGAAAGGTCTGGCGCTTGAAGCGAATACCTTAAGAAAATGTGTTTGGCATTGCAGCATAAAATTGGGAGCGCACTTGTTGCGCGTTAGGATCTTTTGGCCACCCTGCCATACCTTTCAGGATGTGTTCATAAAGCACAGCAAGGGGGCAGCCTTTCCGTGCCTGTTCAGGAACAAACGCGTGGTTAGTTACTCCGGATCATTGAAGCAACTGGGGAGTTCAACCCTACGAGGGGCGCGCGCAATGCGTTGGACGACCTGCTTCCAACCTCGGAAGGAGCCCAATTAAATGAATCAGCATGCTCAAGCGAGCGTCGCCCGAAACCGCCGCCCTGCAGGCGGAGCGAAGCCGGCCGCTCGCCTTGGCGAGGAATAGCGCAATGACAGCAGCAGCAGCAGCAGCGAGGGAGAGCGACTCCAGGAGGAGCTCTTGGCCCGGCTACCCGAAGGCGCGAGAGGCGCCCAGAAGTTTCCAGCGGGGCAGCTGCCCTGCGCCTCTCCTCCTCCTCCTCCTCCTGTTTGGCTCGGAGCGGCTATTTCCAGACACTTCCACCCCCTTCGGTGTCCCCTCCCTCCTCGCCATCGAGCGATAAAGGTGCCCAGCCGGCCGGGGCCGCCTCGCTTGACTCTCCAGCGCGTGGCCCAGCGGGCGCCTGCGCTGCTCCTCGCTCGCTCGCTCTCCGGCGCTTCCCGTCTCTTTCGCGCTCGCTCTCCGTCCGGCGCGCAGCAGCAGCAGCAGCATGAGCGCGGCCGCTCAGCCCCCCGCCATGGTCCACCTGGAGGCCGGCGCGGGCGAGCGGGAGCCCCTGCCTCCGGGCTGGGAGGTGAAGGTGGACCCGCAGACCGGCTGGCCTTTCTTCGTGGATCACAACAGCCGCACCACCACTTGGAACGACCCGAGACTCAGGGGGGACCCGCTGCCCAAGGTGCCGCCCGCTTCTCTTTCTCTTCTCTTTGCGCACGGGAACTTGGGAAGAGTTTGGCGAGGGGGGGGACGGGGGAGAGGCGCACCTCCCCCATTCAGGGCAGGGGGCTCCCTCTCGACTTTATCGGAGTTAAACCTGAGGGGCGAAGGGCGCGCGCGTGGAGAAGGGGGTTGCGCGCGAGACCTTTGGCGCCTCGAGTTTTTTTCTTGGAGAGGGTGGGGGGACCCTCCTTGGGACTTGGCAGAAGCGTCCTGGTTGGCGTCTAGGTGGCTTCTGTGTAGTGGGGGTGGGAGTGGGACGCCTCTCTCAGGCACCGGGAGAGGGGGCGCTTCTTGTTCTCAGACTGGGGCGTTTATTGCGGGGGGGGGGACTCCTTCCTCTCCACGGACCGTGGCGCAGGGCGGCCTGCGTTGGGTGCGTGACTGTGTGTCTCGTTCTGCTGTGGTGACTCAGGAAGAATCTTGTTCGGGGCCCTCGGCTCTTTCTTGGCGGTGGAATTGGTGGGGCGGGAGGGGGGGGGGGAGAGCGGCCGGGGAGCCGCAGGCAAGTGAAGGGCGCCGGGGAGCCTTGCTCAGCTGCAACTCCGGATGGTACCGCTTGAAGGACAGCGGCGGCGCGCTTCCCCGAGGCTCCGTGAGCAATGCAATGCGGGTGGGGGCAGTGCCAGGAAAAGCCTGTCCTCTCTCTCTCTCTCCCCCCCCCCCAGTAGATGGCAATGCAGTGAGGCCAGGAGTTGGCTTTTGTCTCTGACGCACTGCAGTCCTTTTTTTGTGCGTTAAATCATTTGATACCTCGCTCCTCGCAGTGTTTATTTAAAGTTGGCTAACTCGGCCTGTTAAAACTTTTGATATTCTTCGCCGGGGTGTGAGCCTCAATTACTGAATAGCAGTTCTTTTAAAATCCCTTGTATAGGGCATTTCCATTTTTTTCCCCTCTCCCCCTTTTCTTTTCCTTTATTATTATTATTTATTTTAAAAAGGCTTGATCATGGAAAGATTCCCAAATCTGGCAGTATCAGTAGACAGAGACATGTCCTGACAGCCGCAGAAGGATGCACTTTAGAAAAACCAAAACTTTCCCCTCTAGGTTCTGTCATATTCATCCTGAGATGTGTAAGATTATGTAAAAAAACAATGTTTTTGTTCCATTGTCATTAATCTGTTGGTTATGCAATGACCAAATGACTTGTCTGAACTAGAAAGTTAATACCATAGTGGAAACAATTGCTGGGTTTTCCTCCTATTCACTTGCAGGGTTTTTTCCATAAGCTTGTTTTAGAGAGTAAAACAGTGATTGGCATACATTGGTATGTGTCATATCTCTTGGAGAAGTCATATTCACAATAGTCAGAAGTACAACTTGCTTAGTTTTGGGGATCTTGTTGTGCGTGGCAGAGCAAAGCTCCAAAGTGCCAGTCAAATAGATTTGAGTGATCTCTACTGAACAATGTACTTGGCTTTTGTCCTGAAAACTTCATTGCTTCAGCTGTCAGAGAGAGTTCTTGATGTTCTGGAAGCAGCTTCCAGCTTTACTATTAAAAAGTTGTGCAGTGCCAGTGATGTGAGGGCTTAAAACTAACAGCCACACTAAAGTGAAAACTAACACTCAAACCATTTTACAATTACTGTAGTTTCTTTTAAATTAATTGGGATTTTTTAAGCAAACATTTATAACAGCCTTTTTGATTAAAAATATTATATCCTTGAAGGCTAAACCAGAGTAAAATAGCTCTCTTTGAAGAACAATTCAAATAACAAATTATATAATTAGTTCATTTAAAAATTTGAAAAAGGTCCCCATAGCTGAATAACGTTGCCTAACTAAAAGTCACAAGAAACAGGTCTTCACAGCTTTTCAAAAAGAGTGGAGTGTGCTGGACTTCCAAATGTCAACATGTATGAAGTTCCAGAGACATGGAACCAGGCGCATGTGAGGAGGGGGCACTTGCCCTGGGCCTTGGAGGGCTAAGCCAGCGCAGGGCTCCTGCTAGGAACCTGCCAGACTTATGCTGTTGTGTTAGAAATGCCCTGGGCCTCCTAGCCAACTGGGGACTCCTGCCCCGGGCCTCAGACGAGCTCTGCACATGGGACCACCACAAAAAGTCCTATTGTACATGACAACCTCACCAATTTAGGTGGCAGGCAAGGAAGGAGGGACAATATGTGTGCATCTCATCCCTCAAATAGCTTGGACCCAAACTGTCTAGGATATTAATGATTAAAACCAGCACCTTAAACCGGGCCCGAAAGCTCACTGTCAAGCACCCGTCAGGATTTTAGCAGCAGCAATCTTTAAAAGCAGCTCCATGTAGAGCGAATTCAAAGTACTCAATCGTGGACCAGGGCATGGATTCTTGTGGTCAGGTCGAACCTCTCCAGATTGGGCTACAGCTGATAGCACTTTGTAACTTATATTCAGCTTCAAGTAAGTTTTCAATGTATTCATTTATTACATTTGTATACCATCCATATAACTAATTTCTTTGCGTGGTTTACAAATATGTTTAAATATACAAGTTAGGGAGGAGAGTTAGAATTCCTCATGGCACAGAGGAATGGTTTTAGTAGACACACTCCTTATAAATGAATACTGAATATATATGTGGTACAATTTCCTTAACCCTACATGGTTATTTTTTTAAAGGAAACTAGTCCTAACTCCAAAAATCTGCCTTGTCACTTTTTAAGATGATCTCGTACTAGTATTTGAAGTTTATATTTTGCATTCATAGGTGCACAATTCCAGTTCTTGTTGAAAGGACCTCCTCTCCCAAATAGCAGCTTGCTCTGTGCTTGTATCCTGGCCTAATTGTTGATTATATCCTGTTTCGATGGAAAGATATAAAAAAATTGCCTATATAATTTTTCCTAGTAATTGGCTATATCGTACACACCAAATTCCAGCTTTCTAAATGGCCTGAAATGATCTTGATTATGCTATGGTACAGTTTTCCTTTCTTCTAGGAAGAGACGAGTACTATGTATGCGTCAAATTTCAGCCTTCTAGTGGTCTGAAAGCAGTGATGAGAAGCAGATATATTTCCACTACTGTATTTTTCTTCAAAAATTTCTCCATTTCTACAAATGCATTGTAAATAGAAGGGTAAATAAAAATGAGAAGTACACATAATCTGTACAAGATAAATCAATCCTGATTTATTATGGACATAAAAAATTATATTCTTCATTCCCCCCCCCCAAAGAAAAAATATTATAATTGACTGGAAGTATCTTATACATAAGGGCATACAAGTTGAGAAGAGTGATGTACAACTGTTCTCTCCCCCCACCCCCAGCCAAGGCAGCAGAATGTCTTGGACTACATTTGGATCCAATTTCAGGGCACTGCCTCATTAGAAAATACCCTACAATTTTGATTCACCATGCATGAATCAGTCGGTGAGGCACAGCCTGTTGAAACAAACTGATTTAACATGGAGACAGACTGCATATGTTTGAACTAAATACAGTATACGTAATGATGGAATTTGAAGTTCCTCAATACAAGCCAATATTTTAGCACGTAGAAGAAAAGTAATCTATGGATTTTCTCATTCAGACATATCGCATGACGCTAAATACAGGTTAGTTTGAAGCTGGAAACAAAAAAAAAGCCATGTCCACCTAGGAATTTTGTACCCAAAAGATTTGGTACTTTGCACCTTTTGGGTAATTGGTACCTTCCAAAAGAAAGTGGTTTAGGTCTTTGTGCAGCCAATAAGATTTCTCTCATCCTGCAGTATGTCATGCAGGAATTGGGTACACTGATTCAGCATAGTCAGGTTCCACCCAAAATCTAAAACCCTGGATGGCCATGCCCTAGGCGCAATTTTGGTGAATGTCTAATGCCTCTTTTTTATTTTGTGAATTTCAGATTGATTACTATCGTAATCATTCACTGTTAATGGGTTGCAGCTGAGAACTCAAAATACATTGCTTGAAAAGGAAACAAAATATTCCTCTTTCCATGATGGGGATTAAACATACTTATGTCAAATTAAACTGTGTAACAAGTGGAGACATGGTGTACAGCATTTCTCGCCTACTGAAGTATCATTTAGTGGGGGCCAATGAACTGCTGCTATGTAAAAGCTGGTTGGAAATGTTGCTGCACAGCCGCCGCCCCAGGTGGCGTCTGTAATGTGTAGGAACAGCTAACCACCTGGGTTGACCCTAGCATGTGAAGAATCTCCATGGCAGCACGGCACATTCCTGTCAGCAGTTAGTGCTGGCATGGAGACTCTTCATAATAATGGGGTGATCCACCTCATAAGCTCCTTCCACAGGTTCCAAAAGCTTCGTGCAGCCATCCACTGCCGTAGTAGGATGGCCATTTGAGCAGCCTTTCCATAGCTTTATGAAATGTGTGAATAAATCTTTCGTGTGTTGAGATTCTCAGCCCTCTTTGAGTGTGCTATATGCATTTAATACTACAAATGGAAAGGTCCCCTTGCTTTTGCAGGGGTACACAATTGGAAAACAGGAAGGAGAAACTTAATACCCATAGTATGATTTAAGAAGCCAAGATGCTAGATCGTGGATGATATTCAAAGTGCATAGCCATATCAGTTTAATTAGACTAGCACTTTAATTAGACTGGCAGTGTACTAGGCCAACTTGGATATTTTCGCACTGAAAAAATAAAGGCTTGTGAACAGAAATAGTTGGTGGTTTTTAAAGTGGTTTTGCTATTTCTCTAAAAACAGTGTTTCAGTCATAGACCAAAATGTTAGGAAACGTCGAGTTTTTTTATTTTAAAAATGCTTCAGTAGTTATAAGATGCTTTTTACTCTCTTGCAATAATGGGAAATGTTGCTGTACGTGAGCTATAAATAAAAGTAGCATTTGCAGTGTTAGGAATACTACTACTGTACTAATGCAGTAGCAGTATGAAATCTTATTATATCCCACTGATTTTAATGGAATTTGCTTATATAGCATATGATTGGTTTCATGTTAGATAAACAGGTGGTAGTTAAAAGTATTTTTCTTCTTGCCAGGTTAGAATAAATATTTATACATTTTTTAGAAGTAGCAAAAATGATTGCAGCATTTGAAGCACTGACTGGGAAATAATGTTTCATAGGAGAGGAAAGTTGGTAAATATGCCAGCTAAAATAAAAATAAGGGTTTTCTCCCTAGGCTTGATTATTATTATTTAAATGTGTTGATTTAAAGGTGTGCTGTTAATTTGTCAACAGAGTAGGCATTACTATAAGCCATAGATATGACTATGGCCTAATATAGTTTTTGGAATTTGCCAGTATGTTGCACACATTCAAATTATGTTGTTTGCAACTGGTAACCTTGATTGGCATTGTGATTTCATGCTTTAAAATAGCAGAGCTAGGAGTAATTTCACATGCCAGTAAAGTGGCCTCAGATCTTCCAAACATGGCTGCTGTTAGGGCCAAAGTTAGACAGACAAACTGTATGCACATAATAAGATGGGCAGATGGATGCTACTTCATTCTAGATTGCTTCATGACTAATTTTGAAATATATAACCTCCTCACTTGCCATCTTGAGTGTTTAAGTCTGAAACAAGATAGGAAGGAGATTTTGTTGAGCCATTTTTCTTTTGGGTCAAATTTACTGACCCAGTAGAGCCGACCAAGTAAAATAATAATTTTTTACTGAGGGATCTGACCAAAGGCCCATCTCGTCCAGCTTCCAGTTCACATAGTGGCCAACCAGATGCCTATGGGAAGCATTTTAAAATTTTATTTCTAGGCCACAAACATGGTCTTCTTAAACTGACAAGTGTGTGTGTTTGCGTGTATGCACGCACATACACATGTATGCATATTTGAATGAGCAAGGAAGTGGCTCCCAGCTTGTCTTGGTGAACATTCCTAGGAAACAAATGGCACATCTTCCAAATCATTATTTGACTGTTTGCTCCCTTGAGGTCGTGCCTTTTGGGCCTTAAAGTATGCTACACTTGTCCCCATTTCTGTTTATATACCAGCTTCATGCTTGGGACAAATATGGGTGTTACCTATACTGTACCTGTCAATGTTACTTTTAGTCTGTCTGTAGGCTGAAGAGGGTTGGTACAACCAACTGATAAACAAGATTGTTTTCTTGGTATATAATACTGTCTAATTATATAAATACTATAAGAAGAGCCTCCTGATTTTAGCAAATGATTTTCTAGCACATTTCCTTTCACTTATGAAATAGTGCTCCTGCCCAGCTTCTAAGCTACCTTTCCTTCTTCTACCCTTCTTCCGTAATAATTCTGTCTCCAGCTTAAGCCAGCGGTGAAGGACCCTGATCCCCCTTCCATTTAGCAACTCTTGTGGGCCTATGATTTACACTTGGAAGTCTACATAGGTTTGCCTACATTTCTGTTTGTTTATTTTGCATTGTGGCATTGCAGTATCCTTATTCTGGCCCACTGAGCATTAAAATAATGTACAGGTTCACTGCTCTGCCTCTGAGGCACATTCGTGCTGTAGCAAATAACTTGCTGGAAACTCTGTCTTCCTCTTCTCCAAGGAGAAGCTCTTTGTACTGCTTGCTTTTAGTCTGGTGAGATGAAGCGATGATGCAAGTTCAATTTATGCAGCATTTATTTCATCACCTTCTGATGGAGCCTGAGCCTAGCATCCATTTATAGGCATGTAGGGTGAATGGTTTTGTATGCTCAAAGGAAGCTAGGGCATTGTTGCCAACGAAGGCCCTTCTTGATACACAGGCAAATAGTTTATTTTCTATTATTAAAAACCAAGAAAGAAAACTGTATCACTAGATTTGTGCAGTTTCTGAATTGCCTCAGGTACTTTCTTTCCTTGCCAGCATGTTGTACCAGACACTGCTTCAGGAAACAGCTACAAAGCCCACTTAATTAGCATTAAGTATAAATCATGATATAAAATTGATTAAGATATCAAAAGTAGACAGGTGCATAAATACACTGCATGATGAACCAACAGAGATAATAAATATGAACTAAATTGAAAAATGAGTCAGCTTGGCTTTTTGGAAGTATTCTTGGCAAACACTAATGAACCCTGGATCTTGTATATGCCAGCACTAAAATGTGAGGATTGAGACAATAGAAATCAAGCACATATCTGCTTGCAAAATAGGTGGTTATATTGTACTTGGACTCAGGAGACCAGAAGTGTCTTGATCATATTAGGTAAATGAAATGGAAATAATAGTCTGTTAGGTGTTTAAAGTTCTATCAGTGTAAAGTGCTTCTATATAACTATGATAAATGAGAACATAGTAACCTGGCAAGGACGAAAGAGACCAAAAGCAAACCTCACCACCACCAAACCCAAGTTTAATTGAGGTGATTAGCTACTGTCTTTGTGAGAGGATGGTAGAGGGAAGCAGGTGGTGATTCCATCTTTATTCCTGCTTCTGGATCACCTGATAGTTCAGTGCACTTACCCTCTTCCACCTGTTCTTTTGCTCTGACCCATTTGTTTATATAGACAAAATACTAGCCAGAAAAATGCACACGTTAAGCACATGAGGCAATGGGGTGGAATCAAAATGGGTCCGGAGGCTGGTAGAGTGTTGGGAAGAGAGGGATCAGAAATATTACAACTTTAGAGGTATGTTTGTGCTAGCTGTATGTTTTCAGGTCAAATTTCTACCTGAATTACTTGTACTGAATAGCATGCACTCATTCTGTTCTCGACAGTGCTGCACTTTCATTATAAAGTTTTACCATAATTCTACTCATGCTGGCAATTGCCCCACCACCTGCCATACACTGTTAATTGACTTGGGCCACAATCCGTTGCACAGTCACCTAGGAATAAGCTCCATTAGACAAAGGGGAACTTGCATCTTTTTAAATGTGCACAGGATTGTGCTGTGTTAAATGCAGCTCATCGTTCTAGTGTAAACGGAAAATGCACTAAGAGAGCACCAGCAAACTAAAACAGAAGACCTGCAAAAGGGACAGGCTACTGTAGGTACACCCTCAAATTAAGATTGTGTTACACATTTTTGAGTAAACATAGCTCTTCTTCCTCTTGCACATGCTGTCAAATGAAAAATCATGACAATCTCATACCATTGCATCTGTTGCAGCTTTCCTACACTAGAGCCAGTGTGGTGTAGTGGTTAAGAGCGGTGGACTCGTAATCTGGTGAACCGGGTTCGCGTCTCTGCTCCTCCACATGCAGCTGCTGGGTGACCTTGGGCCAGTCACACTTCTTTGAAGTCTCTCAGCCCCACTCACCTCACAGAGTGTTTGTTGAGGGAGGAAGGGGAAGGAGAATGTTAGCCGCTTTGAGACTCCTTCGAGTAGTGATAAAGCAGGATATCAAATCCAAACTCCTCCTCCTCTTCTTCTTTTTCTTCTTCTTCTTCTTTCCTGTAAATTTCAAGATGCAGCTAGATCATAGGAGCATTAGCCTACATAAGGAATGCATGAAAACTGAGCAAGATTTGTTTCACTAGTGGAACTAACTTCCACTTTGCTGTGGAGAAATGCTTGCCAAATCCTCTTGAGGAAATAAAGGCATTCTCTAACCTGAACAAACTGCAGGTGTGTAAAGATTGTAGTCTTTACCTATTACGTTGTTGTTGTTGTGGTTGTTGTTGTTGTTGAAGGGTCTGGCTTAGGTCACATTCACACTATATTTTTAAAGCACACTGCTTCCTCTTAAGGATCTTGCGAACTGTAGTCCCAGCAACCTTAATGGACTATAGTTTCCCAATGTTCCATGTGCTTTCAGCGTATGGTGTGGAAGTGAGTATGGCTGAGATGCTTTCTGACTGTGCCTTCTTCCTGGGAAGTCGTATGAAGGATGTAGCAACAGAGCATTTTTCTTTCCCAGTTGCAAAATTTTGTGCTGACTGCTCCTCCTTCATTTATCCTTTTGGTAACCTCTCAATAGTAGCCATATCCTTTAGACAAAACAGTTCTTGTAATTCCCCTCAAGTAAATCTTCTAGCACGATTTGGCTGTCTCTTCCCTGGTTTATTATTAATATTTCCAGCAGGCCTCTCTGCTGAGTGGGAGCAAGCTCCTTCCACAAGTGGCCTGCTGGTAACAATGACCTCTGACCCCTCCTTCTCCCTATGTGTAATAGCAAGGAAGGGCAGTGGGTAAGAGTCACACACACAAGAGAAGGCGGTGTAGAGACCTCCTTGAAATGCACTCTTCTGTCTCCTTCTTGCTTTTGTATACGGCCCCTCTCCCTGTCAGCTTGGAAAAGCAAAAGTGGTATGTGTGTGTTTGCGGGTAGCTATCAAAAGGGCATGAGAGAAAGCGAGAGGTATATCTTCCATGTGTTCTGTTCTGTTTTTCTACCATTTTTCTTTTCCCACCTTTTTTCAGTTCAGGAAAAACAAATGGGAGACAGACAGAAGAGTGCAAGGCTAATAAAGCCCACAGTGGTTTTGAAAGTCGAGAGGAAGAAAAATATACAAGGAACATAATTATCTTCGCACACCCCTTCGCCTCTGTCCCGCACCTCCGAACAAGGAGAAGGGGCTGGGTTGGGCTGCAGGCCTACCATTTCCCAAACCTTACTGTGTAGCCTATGCACACTTTCAGAACACTTATGGAGGGAGAAGCAGGCTGTACACATTGACCCCACCTTCAGTGTCCCTGACCTGTTGGCTCCATCCCTGGCCTTCATTCTTCTTCTTCATTCTTGAAGCAGGAAGGTTGGAAGGGGAAGCCTTCACTGGTTCAGCCAAACATGCTTAGAATTATGCATGGGAATGGAAACCTTCTGTGGCCAAGGCTTCCATTCTCATTGTGTATTCTAAGTGAATGAAACTGAGTTCTGCTCAAAAATGTGAAGGTTGGGGATGAAGCGGGCGGGTGCAATGGAGGCAGGGCAAGCATGCACAGCCCTGTTCCTCCATGGGTTGGAGGCAAAGCCTTGAACTGGGTTTGTATCTTCTTTTATGTTGCTGTAGCTGTTGTCTTTCTGGTCAAAGCATGCCCGGTCATGTAATGCCCTACAGAGTGATTTGTGTAAAGCCGTTGATTGGATATCATATAATGCTTCTTGATGTCTTGTAAGTGTAGCTGGTACTTAACCTCAGTACTTAGGGAATTGTTTAAGGTGTGTCTGCATTCCTCACTCATGTGCCTAGTAATTTAAGAATCTTGCTCCAGTCACTGCACTGGTGAAGCAAAGCAGAGATAAGATGCTTGGGCCATTTGTATTCATTCTAGATCACTTGGTTTTAGCAGATCTAGTTTTAGACCCTTTTGATATTTTTGCATTTGATTTATTTAAGATAATTTTATCTTTGTTGTTGTTGTTTAGTCGTTTAGTCGTGTCCGACTCTTCGTGACCCCATGGACCAGAGCACGCCAGGCACTTCTGTCCTCCACTGCCTCCCGCAGTTTGATCAAACTCATGCTAGTAGATTCAAGAACACCATCCAACCATCTCATTCTCTGTCGTCACCTTCTCCTTGTGCCCTCCATCTTTCCCAACATCAGGGTCTTTTCCAGGGAGTCCTCTCTTCTCATGAGGTGGCCAAAGTATTGGAGCCTCAGCTTCACGATCTGTCCTTCCAGTGAGCACTCAGGGCTGATTTCCTTCAGAATGGAGAGGTTTGATCTTCTTGCAGTCCATGGGACTCTCAAGAGTCTCCTCCAGCACCATAATTCAAAAGCATCAATTCTTCGGCGATCAGCCTTCTTTATGGTCCAGCTCTCACTTCCATACATCACTACTGGGAAAACCATGGCTTTTACTATACGGACCTTTGTTGGCAAGGTGATGTCTCTGCTTTTTAAGATGTTGTCTAGGTTTGCCATCGCCTTTCTCCCAAGGAGCAGGCGTCTTTTAATTTCGTGACTGCTGTCACCATCTGCACTGATCATGGAGCCCAAGAAAGTAAAATCTCTCACTGCCTCCATTTCTTCCCCATCTATTTGCCAGGAGGTGATGGGCCCAGTGGCCATGATCTTCGTTTTTTTGATGTTGAGCTTCAGACCATATTTTGCGCTCTCCTCTTTCACCCTCATTAAAAGGTTCTTTAATTCCTCTTCACTTTCTGCCATCAAGGTTGTGTCATCTGCATATCTGAGGTTGTTGATATTTCTTCCGGCAATCTTAATTCCGGCTTGGGATTCATCCAGCCCAGCCTTTCGCATGATGAATTCTGCATATAAGTTAAATAAGCAGGGAGACAATATACAGCCTTGCCGTACTCCTTTCCCAATTTTCCCAATTTTATCTTACTCTTAGGTAAAAAAAATCCCAGGGAGATTTGCATAATAATTAGAATACAAGTAAAGCAGATGCAGTAATTATAAATATACAGTACATAAATGGTATCAAGAACTGAAAACCCAGAAGAAAACAATCACTGGAGGCTACAGTTGTGCCTGAAAGTCCAGGGAAAATAAAAAGATCGTTGCCTGGCACTGAAAGAACACAAAAATCCAGTTTTTGTGATAAGCCCAAGGTATGATAACTTAAAATGTCCCTTCTTCCTTCTCTTCCCCACAATAACGTTTCAGTAGACTGAGACTTGCGCCAGAAAATCCCAAAATATATTTTAATTCCTCCTCCCTCAACATGGACAGCAGAATGAAGGTGCATTTTTAGAAATGATTAAAGATTTCAAACAAATTCTTTTTGGCTAGCACAATTTTAAAACTTTTTAACACTCAATCACTTGTCTTTCTTTACTCTAATTGACTTTTAACACTCAATCACTTGTCTTTCTTTATTCTAATTGATTTCTAAGGCCAGATTTGGCCTAAAGGCTGCTACAAGCAGCTCAGAATTAGGAAGTTTCTCTCCAAGTGAAAGAACTCTTCTCTCTGAATTGCAGTGTGACTCTCAGACCCCTTCCACTTGCAAGGAACGAGGGTCTCTCATTTGCAGAACAGCTTGCATTCCCTCCACTTTACTAACTGTGCTTCTCTGGAACTAGGCATATTTCACGTTCATGTCAACTTTGTTGTAAATATTAAACTGCTTTGAGGGTTTTCTATAATCAAGCAGTATATGGATTTTATGAAATAAACATTACTTTTCTGCTCTTTTGCTCACTTAGACTAGCAGCATGGGTAAGAAACAAAAACAAAATTCAATTCAATGTAGAAACAATTTGTACTGAAGTTCTCACCCTGGGCTAGCAGGGGGATACTGTAGATAGTTATGCAAATAAGGGATCCAAAGTGACGTTCAGTGATTGGATAGTTTTAGAAAGTTGTTACAGTAACGTTGTACTGGAGCTCTATATAAGCAGGCTGACTGAACCCTTCAGTTCAGTTCTGTTCTGGCCTGTGAATAAACAAGTGCTGTTTGAAGAATCGCTGTGTCGTCTGATATGTTCACCCACAACTTAACACAATAATAATAAAATACAAGACCAATAAGCAAATAAGAATATAGAACATTCTAATTTTCCTAGTTTGTACACCTCTCTTAGATCTTAAGAAAACTTTTCCAAGCCTATTAGACGATCATAGCAAAAGCTATGGAGAAATAACTGCATATTGCTTCTATTTCTCTGTACTACCTTTTGTTTCAGAAATGAACATGTGGACGGTATAGTAAATGCAAACCACAAAAAATGCAGTTATAATTAAATTATATAGTAAGAGTTAAAACAGAAAAGAAAATGAAATGACGGGTTCTAAAGAATATTGGATATTATACATGACAAAGCTTAGCCTATTTGATTCCATTTCAGAAAGGGAAAGGGAACAGGATAAGGACCCAAATCAAAGCATTCCATCAAAATTACTGATATTTTGAGACATGTTGAGAAAGAAATGGTATATAAATAACTATATTAATATATTAATATAGTTAATATATTAACTAGTGTATAAGTTTATGCTGCTCCATATTTAATTGCACAATAAAACTGCAACTCCAGGCAGAAATGTAGTACAACCTTTAACTTCCGTCCTTCTTACATGTCAGTCCAGTTGTGTTACATATTCAGGTTTTTCTAAGATTGACAGTATGCATATGTGGGTCTCCAAAAGCGGTTGGCATTGACTTGTTCCAGTGGTAATGCAGGAGAGAGAATTTTAAAGGATTCACTGGAACTAAAGAAGAACTACTTTGTTTCTGGATTTTTTTAAAAAAAGTTTGATGATTTAGACAATTTATGGTAGTCCCAAAGTAGTGAAAAGTGAGGATATTTTTAAATAAATAATTCATACTGTATTGGTTAAATTAACTAGTCTTAAAATTAAATCTATTGAGGACAATGATGAGTTTGAATCGGGGGCTAATAGTGCAATCCTACACATGTAAACTTAAAAACAAGTCCCATGGAACTGACACCAAAAGGGGGCTGAAAAGGACCTGGGCCGAAAAAGGAAGTTCATGAGGTATAGTGCAAGAAGTTTCATTAGGAACTATGAGCTTCAGAAATAAAGGGCATGGGTATGTACAGAGTGCATTTCTCTTGGCACTGAGGAACCTCTGTATTTAATAACATGCTTATTTTTACATCTTATGATTCCTAGTAGTGGTGAATGACGGTTATTTAATGTGGATTATATATTGATATTTATTTACATTGTTTCAGATACATTCCTATGAATTCAGGTTGGGGTTGATGACAACTTTATAAGCTCATCAAGGGATCATGGACCTCATAAGTTTGAGAAACCCTGCGATACAGGATTGCAACCTGAATTATTCAGGTTTGCTGAAGGAGATAGGGGAAAGTCATTGTTTCTCAACCTCATTCTCCGCATATATAGGGAAGAGTGTGGAACACCTACATTGTAAGATTAAATACAGTGGTACCTAGGGTTAAGAACTTAATTCCTTCTGGAGGTCTGTTCTTAACCTGAAGCACCACTTTAGCTAATGGGGCCTCCTGCTGCTGCTGCACTGCCACCGCATGATTTCTGTTCTCATCCTGAAGCAAAGTTCTTAACCCGAGGTACTATTTCTGGGTTAGAGGAGTCTGTAACCTGAAGCATCTGTAACCCAAGGTACCACTGTATCGTAAAATATTTCAGTATTATAAATACTTTGGTAACACAATTTTTCTTTTTTTTATTGCAAAACAATTAGCCCTTGAAGGTCAAATAGGTGAATAGCTCTTGCCTGATAACTGATGGCAAATAAGAATTGCTTCCAGATATGATAAACACAGAAAGTCTTATTGGCTGAAAGAGAGCTGACCCTTCCACTTGTCAAACTTTCAATGCACTGATATATAGGTCTGTGTGAGCAGGAAGAGGGATAATTTTTGTGAGTAGTAACTATCCACTCATATGTCTCTTTTCCTAATTTATTCTCATTTTCTGGAATTAATATCTGAAGTTTATCAATCTCGTTTTCTAAAAGCCTTCAGATAGGCTCAGACTCTGTGTGCTTGTGGTAGACTTCTCTCTATACATTCAGGCCTGCTCCAGTTATGCGTAAAGTGAATTTAAAGCACAAATATATAACTGAAGGGCTACGGTACTTGCCATCTGGTTGCTTTCCTTCCAGTATATTTCTGGTATAAGAACCTGGGGTGGGTAGTGGGAAGACCCTGTGAGACACGTGTCGTTTGTCCCTTATTTAATGATATCTACCCTGTGAGCAACAGCAGTACTTGTTATCTGATCTCACACTTGGAGATTCATCTAGAATGTGAGCCCAAAATAGAAAGACCACTGCAGGAAGAACTTCATTAGAGGTCCGGGGGGATTTCTTGTACAAAGTTCCATTTCCATCCTGTGTAGTGTCTTAGTATCGCATTACAAGCATACTCCAAGCTTTTATCTTCCATTCTCTCTGAATGGTTTTTCGTTTGATCTTCCTACATGTACTTCCTTTCGCCTTTCCCCCACACTTTCACTCTCACATTATTGCGGCTGATAAACCCTTGCTTGATATTCAGTATATCCATCTGTATCCACCATCAATAACATTCTTTAAATAACAATGAAAAGAACAATACCGGCAACGTCTCTGCATTGTTCCCTGTTAACTTACGTATTTTGAATATTTCTGTGCTGCTACCAATTTTGTTGTGGAGAAGGAATGGTGTTGTCAGCCATTATTTGTAAATACAGTGGTGCCCCGCAAGACGAAATTAATTCGTTCCGCAATTTTTGCCGTCTAGCGAATTTTTCGTCTTGCGAAGCACGGTTTAAACGGTTTAACAAAGTCGCAAGACGTTTTCGTCTTGCGAAGCAAGCCCATAGGGGAATTCGTCTTGCGAGGCAAATCGCGAACAAAAAAACCTTTCGTCTAGCGAGTTTTTTGTCTTGCGAGGCATTCGTCTTGCGGGGCACCACTGTACACGATGAGGACACTTACCAGGGATGACACAGAAACCTTTACAGGGTTTAAATGAAACTGCGTTTTTCAGATGTCCAGAACATTAAGCATATGATGCAAGCTTGCCCCTCAGTTTACAAGAATTAAAAACTGACCCTTAAGTACAAATGATTGTTACAACTCTGGCTTCAATGTATTGAAACAAATATTTGAAAATTAATACATACACATACATGTGTGTGCGCACACTCCAAGCATTTGCAAATCCTAAGCATTTTCACTTTAAGAAAACCTGGAAAGCAGCTGTAATAGCATCCACAGGGGTCATCTGATCAGGGCCTGCTTTCCAGCCTCCTTCTGACTTAGCTTCACACTGTTTAGTATTTCTAGAACCCTTGTTTCTGGCTTCTGTCTCAGCGCACAGTTTCTGGGAATCCTAGAAAGATGTTGGAAGTGACCCTGAGGGTTCTCTAGTCCAACCCCCTGCAATGCAAGAATCTCAACTAAAGTATCCTCACAAGGTTTGGTTTCCAGACCCTTTTATCATCTTGCACAGCTTGCCAGTATCCTCCTAAAATTGGGGTGCCCAGAACTGGACACAGTACGCCAGGTGTGGTCTGATTCACTCCTAAGCAGTAGTGGCTAGAGGGGTGGAATTGCTCACCTGGCTTCCCAGTGTGGAGGTCACTGCCAATAACTGAGAGGTGGTGGGCAGGTTAGCATGGTGTGGGCACAGTTGCAGTAGCATCAGAATTTCTGCTGTGCCCACACTGCGCTGAAGTCCCTGATGCCTCCCCCTCCCCCTCAGTGACATGTGCATTAGGAAGCCACTGTGAATTATGCTGCCCTGCTCTGCTCCGCTGGCTGAGTTTTTGCCAACAGAACATTTGTGAACAGTCCATGAAATCACAGCACATCAGCCAATGTGGACAATTGCCTTCTTGTCTAGGGCCAATTGCTTTGAAACCAAGGCTTATGTTCCCTTCTACAAAACCCTTTGTGAAATGCCTGAAGAGTGTTTATGTAACTGAATCTCGCATTCATGAAAATCACTATAGAAGTTGGCCTAATAAATGGTAACCCAACCTCTTCTGTTCTGTACATGCTGCTACCCATGCTGTGTGGATCATGGGATTGGACTTAGAGACTCCAGCCCTGACAGAGCAGGAAACCTGTTCCAAGGGATCTACAGTTTTGGCTGGCCTTAGTTGCCAAGCCTAAAATGATGGTTGCCAAGACCTTGGCCCTCTCCTTATCCCTGACCTTGCACTGTACCTCTGCATGAAATCTGGGGCAATCTCCTGCCCCCCTCTCTCCAAGTTCAGAGCTGGAAAAGAGGAGGCAGAGATTACCCCCTTCCAAAGCCCAGAGTAAATGCAGAGATGATTCCCGCAGCCTTCATCAGCTCTGAACTTGGAGCTGAGCGGTGTACCATTTTGCTGCTGCAGCAGTCTCTAGGCTTCCTTTCCAGAGCCAGAGGGAAAGACTGAGACATGTTTTGGTGCTGGGTGTGACAGGTCTTCCTAGTAGTTGCGCTGTGCTTCTGAGCCTCCCTAGCTTGAAACTGGAAAGGAATGTTTGGCTTTTCTTGTCTCACTTGCCCAAGAGAATCTGAACCCTCACCCTGCAGAGTGGCGTTGTTGACCCCTTCATATTATGCCAGCATGCTCTGGTCTCTTGTGTTTAATCAGCAGTAGGTGCAAGAACTGCTGTTTCAGAATAGGGAAGAGTTTCTAATGCTGTGCACATCCTGTGTACAAAAGAGATGGTGGGAATATGGCAGAGAGATCAGGGAGAACCCTGGCATTTATTCCAGGAATGTTTATGCTAAATCAAATTATTGGTCCATCTAACTCAGTACTGTCTGTGACCTGACTGGTAGCAGCTTTCCCTTGTTTCTTGTAAGAGTATTTCCCAGAGATGCCAAGTATTGAATCTGGAACCTGTTGCATGCAAAGCACATGCCTTGTCACTGAACTGCAGCCTGGACCCACAGGTTCTAATACTGCTGCTGCCTTTCACCAGCTGGCAAAAAGGTACATGGGGTGAATCTGTCAAGGTCTCCACCGCATGTCTCATGCAGCATGTTGTGGTAGTTTCCCAGCACAACACTTTCCATGCTCTGTATCAGCCACTGGAAGGTACAAGATTAGGCTGTGAATCTGATATCTTTTAAAATATCTCTCCCACCTTCCCCACCCCCCAAAAACCTGCATTAAGATATTTCAGTAGTTAATGTAATGTCTTAATAAACTAAAGGCAACTTAATAAACAAGGCAATAGAATAAAAACATAGTTAACAAACAAACAAACAAAAACTTTACAACATGCTGTTGATAGTACCTGTATTAATTGCAATGTATGTTTGAAAATACCTACCCTGAACTATCAGGATAGCTTTTCGAGAGACTGAACTATATTTTGTCTTAGTACCAACTTGATTCCCTGGAGTTCTTATAATTGTATTAGCAGTTATAGATGCCTTTTCAAGTTAGAATGCAACTATGCAAAGGATTTCCCATGGGCATACAAGAAACGTTCTGGTGTGTAGATCAACACTGCTTATTAACAGCTTGTTCTGAACTGTATAAATCCCAGCTCCTAAATCTGTACCGTGTGATCTGTTTGTTTGCCTAGGAAAACCAATCATCAGCAAATGGTCCATCTCAAAATAGTCCAAACCAGTCCCAAGTCAGAGATGGAAACATGGGATACCCAAAGCTTCGTGCTGGTTACATCCCCATTCCAGTCATACATGAAGGTGCAGAGAACAGACAGCAGCACTATCCTGGCTATCCGCCTAGCATGCGAGCCAAGGCAGAAACCATTCCTCCCACAGCGCGGGCCCCGTCACCTCTAAGAAGAAACTTCGTCCGTTCACAGTCCCCAGCCAGGGGATTTGCAGAAGCTGCCCAAACAGATAAACCTTGTGGACAGACAACAACAGCTGCACCAGTCCAAGTACCCCTCTCACATAGATCCGAGGTAAGTTGACAGAATTGCTGTGGTATGTTTTGCATTAGAATATTTGCACGGTTTAGGATTTCAATTATAGTGTGGAGTTGAGTTATAGCTGACACTTAATTGGCTTTTCTTCCTTTACTCCCAAATATTACTAATTTTGTATGTGTACTTCACATATATGCTGTGGTAGTCAACAGATCTTGTCCCCCCCCCCCCCCCGGCATCATGTATATAAAAGAAATTTCACACATATAAACATTCAAGGTATCATTATTTTCTTGCATACTGATCAGTTTAGAAAGAGATGCATTTCATTGCAATACCTATTCATTTGATTACTTGTTTCCAGAGAGAACTAGATACTATTGAAAAGGAAGATTATTTGCAAGCTGAATTTCACATATAATTAAATTGCTTGGTATGTAAGCTCTGAACCACTTTGAGCTCCATAAAGTGAAGCTATAGGCATGCTTGCATTCACTAAGTTGGACCAAGCAGTGCAAATCTGTGAGAGTAAAGGTGAGACTGTATCTGTTGCGTTAAGTTTAAAGCTTCTCCTGCAGGAAAGGAAAACATAAACCTGAAATAAGACTATAAGGGATTGTCAGTTGTGAATGTTTACACATGATTTCTATTTAAAACTATAAAGAAATAACAAATTGGGGTTTGTCTGCACAGCCGGCCATCACTACAAAGTTTAATCTCCTTTTCGTTACGTTTGACTAAATTTAAAGCCAAAAAGTGGTGTTTTGTTGTCGATATTCTACTGGTAAAATGCAGGAGGGAGTCATAATGCAACACACTGTTCGAAAGGTATAGACAATGCTATGCCAACACTGCATCTGACTCTGGCTGCAGCACAAGCCAGCGATACATTGAAGGCACCTTCACCCAGCCAGCAAAATACAGCACAGGCAAAGGACCCCTTTTATAATTTTATGCTGCCCTCAGTTTTTTGCACAAGTAAGAGTGGTCAAAGCCACTCAAAATACTTCAGGTTTAAATCCTTCTGATATTTTATTGTATCTAATATGATGTTTTGTTTTGTTTTGCGTTTAGTTGACCACAATAACATAACCATAAATTAGAGGTGCTGGTTTAGGCTTGTGCAGTATATCCAGAGCCGTGTAGCTTTGTATATGTGACCACTCTTGATAGGCCCCCTCAGCCACTGTGTTTGGCACATGCTTCAAAGCAACAGAATTTCACTCTTCATTTCCTTAAAGCAGTGGAGTCTGCTGAGTCGGATTGCTGCTTGTTAAATCAATCTCACATTTGTTTTGCTAACTGTGACTCATGAGTTTTACAGCTCCAAGATAATCAATTTTCTTAAATTGATTTCCATTTATAATTAACAGAACAATTTAAAGGAAGGAATTAATTTAGTTTTCACATTTCTCCAGCATCCAGACTGGGGCAAGGGAAAAAATCCAGAGGGAGCTTTCTTCAGATTAAAATATGCTGCCAAGCACACTTCAACCTGTTGTTCCAGGCGTTATGGAGTGCCTAGTCTAGTGTATAAAACTGCCTAGTCTCTATGCCATATAACTACTACCACTGCAATATCATAGATCCAGTAACCTCTTTTTTTGGAAAACAAACTTATGGCTAATATGGTAGTATAATATGAATAACAATTTTGGTTTGTTTTTTCTCCAGCAGTCACCATCACCTGCACCTTCTGAGTCACCAACCCTTTCCCCTCAGTCACCAGGCAGGCCCAGTTCAGGAAGCCACCAGCTCCCTCGTGGATATATTCCTATCCCTGTTATTCATGAGGGGAATTTTCCAAGGCAACCATTACAAGTCCACCATCAAACACAGAAGACACATTATCCAGCTCAGCAAAGTGATTACCAACCTCACCAACCGGTTTATGGCAAAATTCAGGTTGATGATCTGGATCAGAGGCCACAGCGGGCTCAGTCACCAATCAGGGTGTCACAGAGAGGTTCAGCCAGTCGTGAAAGTTCACCAGGCAGAATCCAGTCTCCGACTTCCATAAGAATACAGTCAGTTAGACCTCAGGTAGGTGTGGTGAGCTTATACTCGTCCCTCTTTGATTTCCATTACTATTTATTCTGCTGATTATATTTGGATTGCATTACTCATGCTAGAAATTTGGAAGGTAATCTAAAAGCCAATATCCATTCATTGACACAACTAATCAGCTAATGTATTCGTAGCAGATGAAAAATTATAGCTCCCTTTTTTTAAAAAAATGAAACTATCTGGGCTCTGCTATAACCATAATCTTAACTTTTGTCTGTTTAACATAGTTTCCTTATCCAGATCCTGTTAGTTGTGAGAGAAGGGGTCCATAAATTATAGTATACACCGTATTGTGCAACCATTTCCCCTCAGTTGAAGGAACCTCCTAGAGTCTTACTGCTAACGACATTTTACTGAGTGTTCATTGGTTTTATCTACAATTCAGTTAACTAGCCTTTGAACTTTTTACCCTGTAGGGCATGCATAGGCAAACCTAGCCCTCCATATGTTTTGGGACTACAACTCCCATCATCCCTAGCTAACAGGACCAGTGGTCAGGGATGTTGGGAGTTGTAGTCCCAAAACATTTGGAGGGCCAAGTTTGTGTATGCCTGCTGTAGGGCAGTGCTGAGGAGCCTCTGGGTCATGGGCCTGTTTGGCGCAAACCATCCCCACCACCAGACACTATTTGACATCAGGCACTGGACAGGTTACGCTGTAGTTCCAAACCCTTAAGCGTGCTCCTGATCCTTCTTTTTCCAACCATTGGTAGAACTTGGCACTTTTTGAATCTGATATCTTTTTGTGTCATTGTGTGGCAAAAGAAGCAGTCTCCAATTTCAAAAAGACCTAATTATAAAGTGAAGGGTTAGATTAAGGCTGGAAAGGAAGAACTGGGAGCACGTATAGAATGCACTGCCACTTCTTAATTTGCGGTTACAGCCACAGCTTGAATTCAAGTGGGGGGTTTCAAAATACTGCTTTGAATAAGGCATATTTTGTTCCTCACTATTAGATTCTCCCATACATACATACATACATACATACATTTGTCCATCACACCTTAAAAAACAAAACAAAAATCCACAATTTTCTCCCCTGTTCCTGTCTATTCATGTTCTGTTACTTTTTTTCATAACTTTTGTATCCATAGAAGTCTCTTCTCGGGCTCTGGTCTATTTTGGGGGAATTTGTTAGTATTTTAAAAACTGGTGCAAGTTAAGTGCAGACTCATATATATATATATATATAGAGAGAGAGAGAGAGAGAGAGAGATACAACCTATGACTGAACATTTAAATGTCATGCATCTGGAAATGCTGAACTCAGTGCTGTCATTGTATTTGAAGCTGAAATCCCATTACTTGTTTTCTTGGTTCCTGTTTACCACCAAATGTTGTTCTCATTCTTCAGGCCTCGCAGCCCCAAGTGGCAACACAAGTGCCAACACAAGCATCGCCACCAACTCTACCACCTGATACCAAATTTGAAAAGAAGACTGGCTCCTCTGGAACGGAAATCCCTGCTGCATTCATCCCCATTCAAGTTAGTCATACAGATACAGATGCTAAGCTAACTTCACAAAAACCTCCTCCCGCAGCAGAAAATGTGGATAAAAAAGTTCCTTGCCCCCCTAAAGCTGCACCTGTCGAAGAAAAACCTATCCCACAAGAGCCTGAACCACAGAAGACTGCAGAAGAGCTTCAGAAGCATCCCGGAGTCTTGAAAGTTGAAGCCATTCTGCACAGAGTGCAGGCCCTGGAGCAGGCTGTCGATTCCTTTCAAGGCAAGCAGAATGACAAAAAATACCTAATGATAGAAGAAGATTTGACCAAATTGCTGCTAGCTTTGGACTCTGTGGACCCTGAAGGCCGTGCGGACGTCCGGCAGGTCAGGAGAGACGGTGTAAGAAAAGTTCAGAATATATTGGAAAGACTAGAACAGAAAGCAGATGATGTCCCAGAGCCCGTTGAAGGGGACGGGCATCAGCCGCCTTTGCCTGAGAATAATCAACTGTCACAGGGGAAAATGGATGTTGATCCTACGATGGCAAACCTTCCCAAGGAGGCAAGTGATGAGAATGCCAAGGAGCAAATCAAAGTAGAAGTGAATCAACCTGGATCTAAGGAAGAAATAGCCGCCAGTCTTGCCAAAGAAACAAATAGACCTGAAAATGTGACTGAACCATAGCCACAGGGAAAAAATTAAAGTCCTCGGACTGTTTTAAGTTAAAGTGTGTGTTAAGTGAAATTTAACTTGCATGCATTTCAGGAGCTTTGCACCAATTGGTTTTTAATAAACATAGCAGCTTGGGACACTGTAAACACTCAGGTGGGGGCAATGTGGGGGCATAAGGAAGAAGAAAAAACATTTAATCTATTTTCTGTATATTGCTCAGAGGATGCGTCTGAAGAATATCTTGTAAAAGAAATGTTTGCACACCACTCTGTGGTAGGAGAAGTAGGGTCAATATCAGCAAGTGAAACTTTTTTAAAAGCACTCGGCGGCGGTGGGAGGAGGAAATGTTTTCAATATTAGGCACTTTAAGTAATGATGCCTGGGTAGCATGGTAATAAATTGTAGGGATATTTATATGTGTTAAGAACTTCAGTGCTATATTTTAAATGGAAAAAAAGAAATAAATAATAACGTAGAAACTTGATGAACCTGTGTGCTTTATAAATGGGAAATGCTGACAGTATTTACAAACCATTTTGTTACGTATTTCTAAAAATAGATTTCACCCAATACCTTATCCCGGCTTTGGAAATGCCAACTTACACATGCTTTTGAATTAGTCTGTGAGTTGTCAAGTTTACATGCATTCCATCCAGACCTAGCTGAATTGCCTGAAGGGCCCCCACCTAAGTATTCAGAGTTGAACAGTCAGATGACGACTCACACAAAAAATGCAGAGAGAACACGAGGTAAGCAACCAGTGCTGCTGTTCACTTCAGGGTAGAATTGTCAACAATCATCTCAGCTGCACCGTATCTAACTTAGAAACTACAAAGCTGGTGCAAGCGAGGAGAAAAGTGCTTTAAGTGCAAAATGACTTGAAACTGTCACAATCCAACTGCAATGTTATTTAAAATTTTGGTTGCAAAATGGGAAAACCATGAGATAAAAGGTACTGACTGGTTCCGCAAGCATCCATTTGTAAGGCTTTGCTTACACAAGCAGTTATCATCACATGACAGTTCTTTACATTCTTTCCACACTCTAATTTCTTTATATGACCCAGAGTTGAAGAGGGAAGGGAGAGGTCTTTTGAATAATCATAGTAACTGGTGGGAACTGGTGTGCACATGTGTACATTTAAGTCCCTTTTACCTACTAGCTAACACTTTCCTGATCACATCCCCCATGACCTATTTTTTAATGACTTTTTTGCCCGGCTTAGTTTCAAAGTAAGCTCGGGCTGGTGGAAAATAAGAATGGAGGTGCTTTGCATGGAAATATCAGCACTGCAGCAACAGTTGAGCATTTCTCTTGTAAGGGTACTCCCATCACGCGTAAAAGCTACTTCAGCATACATTGGCATTTGTCAAGGAAATGACGAGTAGTCAAAGGTATGTAGCTCTGTATTTGGAGCATATGTATGAAAACCTGGAGCAAAATTAGGTGGTGTAATATTCTATATCTTGGTCACCTATAGAGGGGCTGCCACCACCTTTCATAACCTGTGATGGAGACAAGTTTATGATGTAATTTCCAACCTGTAGGCTTGGTGGTGGCTGAAAAAGATGGCATGGGCCACTGGATGAGGTTTGCAGGGTTCCTTGAATTGCAGCGCAACAGCAACCTGTTACAAATATAGTCACCGTTTATGGCTGGTGCACTTGTCCATCCATAGACCTGTCATTTTAGTTTCACTTTGAGAATCAACAAGGTTATAGTCGGAACTCTACCCTTTTATTGGCAATATGGCCATCACTCCAATATAAATGTCCCTACATAGTTTTTGTATGAGCTCACCAGCCGCATACTCCTGCAGATTCAATTTTGGCTGCAGACACACAGCTGACATCAGGCAACAAGAATACTTATTAAATTAGGGGAGTCAGCCACTGTGACTTCCCATATGCAAGATATAAACAGGAACTCTCTTGCTTTCTCCCTTACGCACGCATGCATACAGACACACTTTTATAATGTCACGCTGGAAGAATTTATCCTGAGTTAGCCAAGATGGCAATCTGAGACCCTTTGCTGCAGTCAATACAACTTTGTGTGTGTCTTCAAGCAATCATTCCTTTTCTTTTTTTCTTTTAAAGAAAGACTTTTATATGAAAGAACGACTCCATTCTTGAAATCAATAAGGTTATTGTTAAAAATTTAGTCTGCTGTGATGCAATTGATTGCTTGTAGGTGTTTCTATACTGTCCTTCAAGCATATTCCCATGGCAGTTAAATGAACCAATGAGAACAAAATATTTAGAATTTAAATATAAACAAAATGTAATAATCTAAAAGGCCTGCAAGATCACAAAAGCAAAACAAAGTGTTGAACTCAATACATTTTTATAGGAAGTTGTTGTTTTATATATTTATTTATATCCCACCATTTTCCCTGACGGACTCAAGGCAGCTAAAAACATGGGGGAGAGGGGAAACAATAATGAAAAACATTTAAATAATTGAAACTATATATAAGATGTATTAAAAACATACAGATAATTGCAATAAAAACAGCACAGCACCGGCTCTTTCACTAAAAGCTCACAAAAACTTAGAATAAGGTTTTCAGTTGTCAAGTAAGCACAACATGGAAGGAGCATATAGCCTATAATAAATAATAGCATCACAGCAAACTTTTTTTTTTAACAGCAGCATAATTGATTTCAGTAACGGAGTCACTGCCATTATTTCAGACACAAATCCAGTAACTTGGTCACTAATTCTTGACACACATACGGAGAGGGAGAGTCATTGACCCAAGAATTTGATGCAAATTCAGTTTGAATGGGTTTCAAGAATATATGTTGGATACGTCATGCCATTCCCATTTATCAGTTTTGTAGTTTTTTTAAAAAGTCATGCCATGTCAGCGTAGTATTGACTCTTGGCCACTGTGTGGATAGTGTCATACGTTTGTCACTAAATTTGACTTGGGCTATCTGGGTGGAGATGGGGGTTATATATTAGTTCTGGTTAGAGACAATAAACCTATTGAGTCCCCTAATCTTTCCATAATGGTGCAGGCCACCAATAGAATCCTCAAGTTATGAAGGCAATGGCACAGTTCCCTGCGCCATAAACCTTTGACATTAATAAACCTGCAGCGTGGCCTGAATGGGGGGGGGGGGGAGGTTGCTTTTTCCTAGCTGCAAAGTTCTGCAAAGAGGTAGGGATAGTGCAGGGAAGTTCAATCCAATGTGCTATGTATGCCCCCAATGTTTATAAATCCTTTACCTTTGCCAAAGTGGCCACGAGTATGACTGATGGTGTTCTGGCTGAATTATCCCCATGAGGAATGCAGTTTATGAGAAGGACTGTTTTTTATGAGCTTAGAAGCCTGGGGAAATGGTTCAGTCATTTCTTAAGGCCTTGAATTAACAGGCTGAATACTGTTGAGTTCACTGATAAAAAAAGAGGAACACTTCAAAGATTACGGGTAGTACTTGGAATTCTAGACAAGGAGCTTTCTGAGAGAATACAATTAATGGAAGAGTTAACTCTTCATAGAGGCAGCAAGGCAATCCAAGTTGATCAAGACTCAGGTGAGGGAGCAAAACCAAACTGGGAGTGACTGGAAGCAGGTAACCTGTACTCCACAAAACAGTAAAAGCAGCTGCCGCAGCCATTTAAAAAGGGCAATTTTGGTTGCTCTCCCCACTTCCAATCTCTCTTCCTTTTGTAGCGAATCTTAGATCTGAAAGCCTGAGAGCAGGGACTGGTCTTTGTAAGGCATTCAAGGAGGGTGTTTTTTTTTAAAAAACGACAACTGAAGAGTAGGATTAAAATACTTGAGCTTACTCTTCAATTATCTGCAAATGCAGCACAAAGACCACTCAGAAGGAGCAATTCAGCCATTTTTGAAGATCTCTTTAGCAAAGAACCCTGTCTTTTCAGACAGCCTTTAGAGAGGTTTGTCCTTGAAGAGAAGCACAGGGATGGAAGTGATCAAAAATGGCATGGATTGCAAAAGGTCTCGACAGATGCACAACCATTAAATCCAGTGTGAAATTCATGTCCTGGGTTTTGGGACATGCAGCCTTTACAAAGTTAAAAAGACTTCATCTCCATTATTCCCATGTTACAGTTTTATGATGGCAGCAAGGCAGCATACAATGATTGACAGCTATGCTATTACAACTGCATGGTTTAGAATGGATACCAGTTGCGTTCTGTTCCAGAACACTTAGCAAAGCAGGAAAATGTTATGCACAAATAAAAAAAGGGTGTTTTTCTGGCTAAGTCTTTCACAGCTACCTATGTGGTTTATCTTATTTCAGTCTACTTACAAGCCATAAATTCTGGGTGGCCATTATAAAAGAAAAACAAACTAACTAACTAACAACAGCTTTGGACTGAGGACCATTATGATATCAGCATCTTCTAAGAAGAAGAAAAATGAGTTCAACCTAGTCGAGTGTGTACTAGGAAAAAATTGCTCACAGCAGCCACCTTGTAATAAAACGCTGCAGTGTGAGTTGCAGGAGGAGATTAAAGCTTAGTTTCATGTTGTGCATGCTTCTTTGACAGCATCTTAGGTTTCATCAGAACCATTATTTGTTTCTTTAATTTGTATTGCAGCAGACATCAACTTGTTAAAGCAATATAATTAAAAATTAAAACATATTAAAAAAATTAAAACATTGAAATGCATCTACAACATCTACAAACATCTTAAACCACAAAAGTCATACAGAGCATGCTCTGAGGGCACATGATGAAGCAAATAAATAGCTGGGTTCGGTCAGTGTCTGGATGGGAGACTACATGGGAAGTGTGTGTACACTGCTTTTGAGTTTCATGATGGGGAAAAGGTGAGATAGGACTATACTAAATAAATACATACATGCACTATAACAGATGAAAGTGGCTTATAGACCTTAGCAACGCTTCCGAGGTGATTAGAAAATACTTTGACCATGGGCAACTAAGTGAATTAGAAGGCCTGATCAGAAAATTATACCAAACCATATGGAAATACATTAGACAAGTTCTAACAAAATGCAGTGAACTCACCGGGTAAAAAAAGGGGGGGTAAAGGACCCCTAGACAGTTAAGTCCAGTCAAAGGTGACTATGGTGTTGCAGTGCTCATCTCGTTTTCAGGCCAAGGGAGCTGGCTGTTGTCCACAGACAGCTTTCTGGGTCGTGTGGCCAGCATGACTAAACCGCTTCTGGCGCAACGGGACACTGAGACGAGTGCCAGGGCGCACGGAAATGCACCATGCAGATAGTAGCTCAGTTGTTTAGAGCGTGCTGCTGACAATGCCAAGGTTGCAGGTTCGATCCCTGTAAGGGAGGGACAGATGCATATCCCTTCAGTGCCGGGAGTTGGCCCAGATGATCCTCAGGCTCCCAACTCTATGATTATGTTTGTGAACGCCAGTTGTTGAAAACCACAGGAGGGGAGAGTGCTCTTGGGCTCAAGTCCTGCTTGCAGGCTTTCCATACACATCTGGCTGGCTACTGTGACAGTTGTAGAATCATAGAATCATAGAGTTGGAATTGTACTAGATTGTCTGCCAGGCCTGCTGTTCTTATGGTGGCATCATATTGGAAACAACAAGTGAAATAATCGTTACTCCCTATACTGTTTTCTAGTAGACCAGCCTTTGCCAGCCTGGTGATTTTCAGGTGTTTAGACTATGACTCCCTCTGATCCAACAAGCACACTGGTTGGGGCTGATGGGAGGAGGAGTCGAAAACATCTGGAGGGGACCGGGTGGGAAAAGGCTGTGATAGGACTTGGAAATGACTTGCAGCTAACCTGTGAAAAATGGAAGATCCGTGTGTTTTGATGGTAAACAACACCAAAAGGAAGACAAATCAGAACAGCCATTCCACCCAAGAACAAATCCTATTCTACACTGGCCTGGCCTGAAAAGGTTGCCCCACCAAGCTAAGAGGAGTTAGGAGTATTTCTGTAAGTCGTGCAATTCAGTTCACGAACTACCACACTGAGAACCTGGGAAGAGAGTTTGTATCGAACAACAGAGACAAAGCATCTCAGACTCAGCCACTGTGTAGTTAAAAATAAAACACCCACATCATATTCTGTTGAGACTGAATGTGAAAAACGTAACAGAGAAGACTTGAATCAGAAACAGAGAATGATAAATTTTATAATGCAAGTGGGTGTTGAACTCATTTAATAAGCTGTCTGCACAAAGTGTATCAATCCTATGGTGTGAGCTGTAACTAAGAAGCTTTTCTATTTACATAATTGCTGATTCCTGCATTGAAAAAATCCAGTGAAAATGACAACTATGGAGACTTCCATGATGATGTGCTGGGATATCTTATAACCCCCTCACTCCCATCATGGACAATATATTCTTATGAGTTTGTGGATGGCAGACTCCCCTGTGTAATGCGTTTGTTGGTGCCAGACACTAAATCCCTGGACCCAAATGTTAAAAGCTAAATAAGCCAGGCTAGTTTCTTCATGAGCTAATCGCCTGGGAGATGAGCCATTTAGAGAACAAAGGAAATGTAATGGGCCATTAAGAAAGGCTCTGTGCCAAAAGCCAAGTAGGTGGTGCCCCTCCTCCAGCTCTGAGTAAGAAAAAGAAAAGCCAGAATTTAAAGCTGAGACTGAGCTATAGGAAAGGAGGTTTTGGGTTGAAAAGGGCAGCAAGCTGGAGAAAGGGGCAGAGCATGAAGGTTGATTTCTGTTTGAATCCAAGGCTGTGGCTATGGGAGAAACAAGGTCCTCTTGGGGTGCCAGTGCTGTGAACCCCTGCATCATAGGCTCAGGTTGTATGTATGAGAAACAAACAAACAAACTGTCCAGTAGCACCTTAACAACTTAAGTTTGTTCTGAGTGTAAGCTTTCGTGTGCATGCACACTTCTTCAGAAAAGCTTTTATCCAGAAGAAACTTAGTTGGTCTCTAAAGTGCTATTGGACATTTTTAAAATTTATTTCGACTGTGTCAGACCAACACGGCTACCTACCTGAATCTAGGTTGTATATATGTGTAAACCAAAGCTGTGCCTCTTTGGGGAATGGCCTGGAAAGTGTGTATGGAGGTCCTGGGCTGCCTAGATGGCAAGACCCTCCTCTTGACCTCAGTGATGTGGTCCAAAAGAAAGGAGTGCAGAACATTTGGCACCAGCTTGGCTGCATACAAGACGCCATCCAACCACCTTAGGGACTCCACTCTGGATTTCTGTATGGTTTGCTCCCTAGTGCCTTTTCTTCTTCCAAAGATGCCCTGCAAGCCAACAGGTAGGTCATCAACTTAAGTACAGTGGTACCTCAGGTTAAGTACTTAATTCATTCCAGAGGTCCGTTCTTAACCTGAAACTGTTCTTAACCTGAAGCACCACTTTAGCTAATGGGGCCTCCCGCTGCTGCCGCGCCGCCAGAGCCCGATTTCCGTCCTCATCCTGAAGCAAAGTTCTTAACCTGAAGCACTATTTCTGGGTTAGCAGTCTGTAACCTGAAGCGTCTGTAACCTGAAGCGTCTGTAACCTGAGGTACCACTGTATTTGTATCAGAGGGGAAAATGTCCTTTGCAGTAGGTCAGCCAGAGGAGCACTGGAGATGGTGCTTTGTCTTTTTGGAATGAGCATGAAAGCAGAACACTCCCCAATCAACAGTAATAAAACTACCTTAAAGTACATAGGATGCCTCATTACTTGCTTCACCAGCTTTTGTTTGGGCCATTAGATACAAAGCCCCCAAATAAAAAGTGTAGAATTCTTTTTACCCTCACACACATTGCAGAAGAGAACCATTTTCATTACAACTGAAACTGGGAGCAAGAATATGATTACACCTTGGTTAAAGTTAGGTTTCAGGTTGTTTTCTTAAATGTATACTACCCGTCAGTGGCAATTTTCAGGGCCTTTCACATCCAACAATAAAACATAAAAGGGTAATAAAGCAACAGCAATCAAAAAGCAGAATGGTAAAGCAGCAGTAAAACAAATAATAAAAAACCCATTAGATGTTAAAAGCCTGGAAAACTGGGTTGTCTTGCCAGAGCCCACAATTCAGTCTCCTGACTAACAACTGGCTGTCCTGAGGGAAAATTTGGCTTTCTGTGTGTCTTACATGCCTGTGTAAAATTTCATGAAGGATGAGAAAGGCAGGATTGAAGAAGTGTGTTGGTGAATAATCCTGTGATGCCAGAAGGCTAAGGTGAGAGCTTCTTCCTTAAATCCCAAATAATGCCTATTTTCTGATCTCCTCACTTGGACCTAATACCCCGAGTGGTTCCTGCAAGCTGGGACGGGCTGAAGAACCAGTCTGATCATCCGGTTGAGCATTTACAGTGTATGTTGTTTTTGCACATTTCTTCTTCTGAGGAATGAATCAGACTTCAGCAAACAGCTCCAGATAAGTAGTGGGTGTACCTCCTTTGAACCTTATGTTAGACAGTACGAGGACACATTGCACACTATTTATGACACATGATCAAACTAGGCTGGTCCCTTGCATGCTGTTTGCAGGAGTGTCTGCTGCGCCACAGTTCCGGAAATCCAGGCTTCTATTGCTACAGTTTGGAAGCATCACCTCTCTGCAAGTTCCACACAGCACTGACAGCACTAATACACCCACCGCCTCCTGGGTTGATTGCCTTGCGTGGTTCAACTTCCCTGTGCTTGATCCAAGTGGTTTCAGCTGTGTTTATAAGTCCAGTAATACCAGAAAGCTATAATTTACAGGCTGCTCTTTTATACAGCAAAGAGAGGATTGCTAGATTCTAGACAAGTTCCCCGCTCCTTTGAATATTATCTAGGCTGGGTCTTTCTTCTCTACATGATTGGGCACAGAGATAGTAAAATATAATGACCCATCTTGTTGCTGGCACAGGTTGTTTCTAGAAGTTTTCAAACCCCTGGGCAGAAGGGGAGCAGATGCCCCCTGACCAACTTCTATCCCAAAATGTAAAATCAAATGGAACAGTTTGTGCTGTTTCTAATTCATGTTATTTAATGCTTTTGTTTTGTTTTCATGCGTAACGTTTGCATGAAAGTCAATGGGGCACATGGTGTCAGAATGCAGCTGAACTCTGGATTTTGGCTGGGAGCAGATCTGGGGACATGTAAGGATATTGATCTCTGCTGCAACGTTAGTGTTGTGTGTGTGTGCCTAGCTGGAAATCTTAACCAGCCTGGCTTTCTTCAATTCTCATGGGTATTTCTCACTTTGCCTCATGGGAGAGAAACAGGAAGTTCAGGTGTTGTGTCCTTCTGATCTTCCTCTGTCTCATTGTTTGGGTAGTTGGGGAGATCTTATATAGCTGGGGGGCTAGGGTGTCAAGTTATGGTAATCTTCCTTGTTTTTCCTTGCAACTTAACCAGTCCTCATCCCACTCCTACTCTGGCTCTGTCAGTCCCAGATTTCTCCCCTCCTCTGTTGCAAGAGCTGCAGTTCCTCCTCTGCATTCCTAGCACATGTTGACGTTAAACAGATGCTACAAACGGAATTTGGGGCTGACCCTTGGTCACCTACCTTAGTATTGTCTACACTGAGATTTAAATGCACCAAAATAGAGGCTCAAATGTAAACTTACTTCCAAGTAAGTGTGTATATGATTGTATGATTAAAGCCTAATAAATACTGATGCATATTCTTAAAAAAAAAAGTAAATTACACGCCAAGCAATCCCCTCAAAAATATCTGCATGGCTAAAAGCCACAACAACAGCAATAATATGGTATAAAAAAGAAGATAACACCTAGATATACAATCATACTACTGTTGAAATGTGTAACAAACTCTGGCATATTAAAACAACAGGAAGGAATTGAAAACTTTTAGAAATGGAGTAAGTTGGAAGATCTTTATGAAAACATCAAAGTAGGATTCGGCAGCAGCCGAATGTAAATGATGAATGTAACTACAGTGGTACCTCGGGTTACATACGCTTCAGGTTACAGACTCTGCTAACCCAGAAATAGTACCTCAGGTTAAGAACTTTGCTTCAGGATGACTACAGAAATCGTGCAGCGGTGGCACAGCGGCAGCAGGAGGCCCCATTAGCTAAAGTGGTGCTTCAGGTTAAGAACAGTTTCAGGTTAAGAACAGACCTCCAGAACGAATTAAGTTCTTAACCCGAGGTACCACTGTATAATGAACACCAAACGATTAGTTCATGTTTTTAAATGCATATGCTTCTTTAGCCTTTGGTTCAAATATATGTAAATGGGATGTTGATAATAGTCCTAGAGACACATTTGTTGACAGGACGCAATACATATCTTTCTTGCATGTAAAGACTTAATAACAGCAATAAAAACAAATATTATTGTCTGGATACTACAGCTACAGGTGTGTAGGAAATATTCCAGTGCAAGCGCAGAGACCTGGTTATTTGAAGGGAGGATATGGCATTTAGTGAGAACATAGGAATGACAGCAATAATTATATTGTTTACCACATCAACACCCAGAAACGCTAGACTTCCTTTAAGATCTGTTTCTTTCATTTGTTTTATTTATTAATTGCTGCCCATGAAACATCTCAAAGCAATTTAACTATAAAAACACCCATGATGTCAGACACCTCCCTCAAACTTCTCAATTTTACATAATAATAATAAAAAGTATTAAATGCTTGGTTGGTATCTGTCTGTCTCGGGAGATAATGGAGGAGTGCTGCTTTGGGAGTGAAGTCAAACTGTTGGAAGGTTACAGCACCTGCTGTGGCTGTAGAGACCAATATGTGAAAGACATGTTTTGTTGCAGCTGGGGCAGATGAAGCATTGTTGCAGCAGCTCAGTACTAAAGGAACAATATGCAGGGCATGCTATGCTAGGCAAATATAATATTCAATGGAAGCACTTGGACCAAATGCAACAAGTCAACTATTGTACTGAAACCTGCTTGTCTGGGAAGATCTTCTGAGTGCAGTTCCTGTGAGACTCCATAAAGGTCAATCCATTTTGCCTCCATGATGTTCATAAAAGGCATGCCCTGTCTCCCCCTGCCCCCCAAAGTACTGAATGTTAACAGCTCCTGACGCTCTTATCTCTTCAAGTACTGGACAGTCACCCTCAAAAGGAAGCAATCAGTCCAACCATAATTAAAGGGCCACAAATACTTGTTGAGGAGCCAAGTTTTTACACAGCCCATGGGAGAGGTGGATAGCTTTCAGAAGACAGAAAATTGTTCACATCCTTCACAATGAGAAACAATTGGGAAGCACTGTTTTAACAAGCAGGGTACTTCTGCATCCAGTACTTAAGGAAAGATTAACAACTTACTTTGAATGCAGGCAGCCTCCTCCGAAAACTGTAACCTCACCCCTTCGTTCTCCTTTCAACTTATCGTCAGTCATGTAAATGACACTGCTTACATCATGGAGATGATGTAAAGCTTAATTGAGGCTTCGAACAATGCTTTAAGATGTATGAATGAAAGATGCTGTGGCAGATCAGACATTATTAACCCCCTCTAAGCTAACGCCTGCACCTGAGGTAAAAAACTACTGGTTCCAAGGCAATGCTTCTTTGAACTGTTTGGCATGATCAGTGTGATTTCTTTGGGGTACAATTACAATGTTATATCTTGCTATCAGATTTCTACTATGGAAAAATCCTGAATCCTGTCCAGTAAGTACAGTACGCACCTTTAATAACTTAATGAAACATGAAAGGTGAAACAGGTGAGTGTGTGAGAATGTAAGAGAGAGATTACTAGAATAAAAAAACTTAACTGTAGAGTTGGGCGGGGCCCAAAGGTCATCTAGTCCAAGCCCCAACAACGCAGGAATCACAACGATAGAATCCCTGATAGATGGCTATCCAAATTCTGTTTAAAAACCTTCAGTGAAGGGGAGCCCATCACCATTCCACTGTCAAACAGCTGTAACTATCAGAAAGTTCATCCTAATATTTAGTTGAAATCTCCTTTCTTGAATTTCAATCCATTGGTTTGGATGCTACTCTCTGGATCAGCAATTTATGCACAATATCTCTTATTCCTGGGGACAAGATGAGAGCTGATACAGGCTGACTAATCTGAATGAACACAAGCTTTTAACAGTATCTTTGTTTTCACCACCTGCTTGACCAAGAGCTGTAGAAAACTTGCATGCTTTCATAGCATCACAAATAGATATTAACCAACTGTCTAAGGTGATGGAGAACCTGCACTCCTCTAGATGTCGTTGGACTACAACACCCATCATCCTGTGCTGGCTAGGAATCATGGGAGTTAGGAGTGACTATCTGGAGGGCAGCAGTTCCCCATCCCAGAAAGGTGTCAGCTGATCCAATTTGCACTCTTGCTAAGTCTGACTATTAAGATATTGAACCCTGCAGATAACTTGTAAAATAAAACAACATTGTCAAGTTCAAACTGATAGCAAAATACTTGTATGCGTAATAGGTTCTGTAGGATCACAATAAATCTTTAGAAACATGCCACTTGGGTGGTGGAAACAGACAGAGTGGTGCTAGCAAACGGTAAGCTTGCTCTGCAGGAAGATCAGATGAATGTGAGCAAACAATATCTCAAATAAGGGTGTGGCTATCTTGGCAAGGGCTGGACAAGGCGGATGTGAAAGCAGTTGCATCAGTGCCTTTTCTCACAGCTTTCCTTGGCAGGATTCCTAGCAGAACCAAGCTAGAATGTGTAAAGTTTCTACCGCAGATTACTGAGTGAACTTAAAAGCCATATTGTTCTGTTAGGGGAATATGAGCTGGTGCATTTGTGCAGATCAGTTTGTGAACTGGCCTTATATGAATACACAATTACCTGTGAGAAATCTGGCAGGCTGCAACTCTCAGAAAGAGCCAGCCTGAATAATGCAAGCCTCAGCTCTGCTGGTGAGTATGTTTTGTGTTATTGGTCTTCCATGTCTACAGCAGGGATGTCCCTGGGTTATCCTGTCCCAGAGCTGGCTCAATGCATTTTGCCCCCCTGAGGCAAACCACAAAATGCGCCCCCCCCCCCCAAACCAGGAAAGGAAGGGTGAGTGAAGATCTACATCAGGAACAAGGGGAGGGAATAAAGATCTACATTGGGCACAAGGGGAGAATCAAATTAACCTTACCCAGTGGTTGAAGTGGTAATCAAAAGCCATCGTGAGGGAAAAGGGCCCCCATTCTGAATCACGCTGGAGACCCCAGAGGGCAGCCCCTGTTTTTTTCTTCGTAGAGATGGGAGTAGACCAGTAGCACTTCCTACCTGCAGCCGGGCTGCTGTGGTGGCGGCATGGCAGGGCGGGGAGTTGCTGAGGAGGCAGCAGATCTGACCTCCAAGTAGTGTGCCACAACCATCACTGCTACCATGGCAGTGGCAGCGGGCAATGCATTCCTTGGAGGATAGATCTGCTGCCTCTGTGGATCCTGCTGCCTGAGACAGTCACCTCACCTTGCCACATGGGTGGGTCAGCCCGGCAACTAGCCCTTGTTTTCAGAGGTCTTGGGATGACAATTCTGGATATATCTGGGAGTCAGTCCTATTGAATTCAACATGGCTTGTTTGGCTTGCACTGTAAGGCTACATCTACCTTAAATTTAAAGCACTGTGATGCCACTTTAAACAGTCATGACTTTTCCAAAGCAATTCTGGGAGCTTGTTAAAGGTGCTGAGTGTTGTTAGAAGACCCCATTTCCTCTCACAGAGCTACAATTCTCAGAATTCCCTGTGCAGACAGATTTATTGTTAAACCATTCTGAGAAATGTAGCTCTGGGTAGGGAATAGGGGATGCCCAACAACTATCAGCACCATTAAGAAACTACAGCTCCCAGGATGCTTTGGGGGAAGATGTTAAAAGTGGTATTACGGTTCTTTCAGTGTATGGTGTGACTGTGGCCTAAGTCTCTCAGAACTCTTCCTTCCTTGCCATGTCCCATCAAGAGCCTCAAGAAGATGAGGTTTAGAAACAGAAAAGCATCCATCACAGATGCTGTGGGCAAGACAAGACTTCATACTTTATAAGGCGGCAACTGCTAATACTAGCTCGCTCTGGACCAAGACCAGATACCAAACCAAACAAGGCATACATTGGAGTTAGGTCAGTTAATACCATAAGATGATTCTACAGTCCCTCTCACTTGGTGCTTCACCACATCAGGGAGTGAGGTCAACCTCCCTAGTTTATACTTGGACAGGGGAGATCTGGGTTCAAATCCCTGCTCTGCCATGGATCTCTATCACTGTAGACCAAATGTGCATTCCCTCCTTACTCTGCTCAGTACCATTTATAATGATGAAAGCGCATGCATGAATATAAGTACTACAAGTAATTATTAAGGGAGTCCTGAGGGTGGGGAGGTTTCTGGCCCTGTCAGGAGGAACAGCATGTGACACTAGTTGTTTAGGAAAGGATGTCAAGAGCATATCTATAGCAATCTGTTGATTGGTCTTCTTTGCTAAAAGCATGAGGTGTGTCCTAAAGGATTTGTTAGACTGAGTTTGCACATTGGCCAGAGCTCTTGAAGGTAGATGAATGGATATGTGTGTATGTGGTGTTTCTGAAGGTACTATGTGACACAGGCAGCATGTGGGTACATTCTCACATACAGATGCTTCATACAGAATATTTTTTCCCCATTAAAAAAACAAACAGGGAGGGAGAGACTTTAGTCACATGTCAAATACAGAGTGTATTCTGCCTGGCAGTGTTCTTCCACAACATGAATTGAATCTCTGGCCATAAGCATGCGAAGCTGCATCCTATTTTATTGGAATCTTGTTTCATTTAGGCAAAGCTTCCTCAATCCATTAGTCTGAGGGACCAAGGGGAAGAAATATTCTGTCGGGAAATAGATATTTTGTCATCTTTACCAGCAGAGGGCAGTTCACAACCATGTATATAGGGAATAAGGCTCTCTTCAAACAGCTGCTCTTTCTTCCCAGCCAGAAATGATTGCTTGTTTTTAGGCTATAAAACAATATATTATCATTATTTCATTATTAAAATAGCATATTAGGAAGAAGAAAATCCACCCACCTTGGAATATTCAAAATGAAGAAAGTGGTTTATATGGTCAATTCTTCCTTCCTGGTCACTGACCGTATTAAAGATATTTGATTTGATTTGATTTGGTCAATTCTTCTTTCTCAAATATGTACATCAGAAGTACTTTAAACTGAAAATATGGATTGCAGTAGGGCTTGGTGAAGCACACTAGAAAGTTTGTGGGTGCCAGATTTGTAATTCCTATAACCCTAGCAAGTGTTAAAATATAAGACAGGCTAGCTTCCTCATGAGGTGATTGCCTGGGAGATGGGCCATTAAGGGAAACAAAGGAATGGCTGTGTACCAGAGGGTAAGCGGGTTGGCCTCCTTCCCACAACTGTCTGTTAGATAGAAAGACAAAAAGTGAGCACAGAGGACCTAAAAGAAATAGCTGCAGCCTGGAAAAGCAAAGAGAGAAGCCCCAGCTGATTTCTGCTTGAATTCAAGGCTATGGCTATGAGAGAAACAAGACCCTTTTGAAGTGTTAATGCTGTGAATCCCTCCATTGCAGGCTCAGGTTGTATTTACGTGTAAATAAACCAAATACCATAAAGACGCCACTGTCTCTGCTGTACCTCATTCCCAAAAGGAAACATGAAATCATGCACTGCTTGGAGATTGGGGTTGCATGCAACAGTATGTACCACAAAACTGGGGAAGTACCAATGGAAGGTTTTTTAAATCCAGGTGCTTGAGATGAAATTTATCCCTGGCCCAATGTGTTTTAGAACAAATCCTTCCTTGGGGACAGTGCTTGTATTATTAATAATAAATATTAACTTCTATCCCACTTTTAACACCTCCTCTGGTCCTTTTGCCTTGGAGGAGGCAGCCATTCTTTCTCTTCCTCTTCTCAAGCCCCCTTGACTCAGCATGCAAGGACTTCAGGCTGTGGCACTGAGGCCCACCTGAAAGTGCTTCAAGAACAAGCCCCACTGGTGGTTCCTCGAGTCCACTGTTTGAGAAGCACTGTGCTATGACATTGGGGTGGGCTATTTTCATTGTTTTCCTTGATGGCATGTAAGAATAAGAAATCACACTGGATGTCACCAACCCCTGAGGCCATCCAAATATCAGCTGATGTAAATATCAACAGGGGCTGTGAGAAAGTTAACTCCTCAAGTGGAATACCTGAAGGACCCAAGTACCCATGCTCAGAAAGTCCATTTCTGAGTATTATGCTGAAGTGAAGAATTAAGGCTTGAATATATTTGTTTTTAGGTAGTCCTCCCCATTCTCAATATGTTGGGAATCACTGATTACCAACAAACACAGGATTCTTTCTCTCTCTCTCAGCAACATTTTATTTGCTCAATTGTTCTTTTTCAGACTGAACTCAGGGACTGAGAATGGTTGAGTAACAGGCTTGCAAAAGGAAGGAAGTGGCAAGTTCTTAACAGCGCTGTCTTATAAATGTTTACTCAGCCAGTAGTAACTCTGTATAGGAGGCCACCCCCCCCATAAATTTAAAACACCCCCAAGAATCCTGGAAACTGTAGTTTCTTAAGGGTGCTAGGAATTATAGCTCTGTGAGGGGTAAATTACAGATCTCAGGATTCGGTGGAGGTGGGTGTGCCTGCATGCAGCCTGTGTTCTCAGGTTCAAAGATCTTTGGCCCTTCTATCCCATCTTACCAGGATTAGCCTTTATTTATTACAGTTTTATATCACCCTTTGTCCAGAGAGTTGAAGACAATGTATATGTGTCTCCCCCACCCTTCCCCCCACACCTTACAAAGTACTGAGTGGGGCCTGTGCTGAATCCTTTTGGCTTCCACTGAGCTTTGTGGCTCAATGGGCAATTTGAATCTGAGAGTGCCCACATATATAATCTAATCATGACTATGCCACACGGTCAGTCTCCTCTAGGTCAGTTTCTCTACACCAGAGCAGGGAGGATGCATAAAATGGTTTGGAGAGAATACATAGATACATTACACTTCTGGGGCAGCTGGCTCAGAACCTACCAAGGTCATACAACCAGTGGGAAAACTCAGGTTGTTTCTTCTTCTTCTTCTTCTTCTTCTTCTTCTTCTTCTTCTTCTTCTTCTTCTTCTTCTTGCAAAGTCATTTCTGATGAATATTAAGCTATCTCCCTGCCAAGGTTATGGGAACGTCCTGCACATAATCGTATGTGCAAAGGCAGCAGTAAACATTTTTAGCCTTTGCACGATAGTGATCAGCGATTCCAATTTCGTGACTATAATATAGCAGTTTCAGAGGGTGCTGCTGTCCTTTTTAATCCTTCCGACTACCTCCTCTGAGAATTATGAACATTTCATTAAGAGTGTGGTACTTCACTATGCAGAAAATATTCTAAAAGTAGCTACTGATATAAAGGCTTCAGGAGTGCCCTCCATCCAGGAAGAGAGACCCATATGTAATGATAGTCTTTAGTTTAAATTGGAGTCATACTTCATGATACTTAGAACAGGTCTCCCCAAGTGAGGTGCATGACATAAAGCTGGATTAAGGTTCCTGAAAGATGCTGGTAATGATCCATGGATGCTGTAGGCCCCTGGATCTCCCTAACCTTTTCAAAAGGTATCTGAAGAAGTGTGCATGCACACGAAAGCTCATACCAATAACAAACTTAATTGGTCTCTAAGGGTTTACTGGAAGGAATTTTAAAATTTTATTTTCAAAAGAGATATACATTCAAGGTATATAGGGCACCCCTCTTACGCTTTTGCAGCAGCTATCAAGATATATGCCGATTCATTTAAGCCTCTTCTAAAGCCATTAATGTCTCCTTAAATCATCCACTTACACTTTCAGGGATTTTTCTGCTCCAGAGTGAATTATTAGAATAATTGAACAGTACTACTACCCTTCTTCTGCCCTTGCCAGCAGTAGGGTTGCCAGTGTGGCAGGGAATCTGCTGCTCTGTCCCATCCCCAGTTCTGATTGCTGCCTTGGTTTGATTTTAGGTACCTATGTTGCTTTAAAATGGGAATTTCCCCAATCTCAAAGAAGACATAGATTTAAATATTAACTAAACATCAAAATGCTCACATACACCTACACACTATGTCTTTGCTTCAGAATACAAACAGTGGTTAGCTAAGATGGTGGGGAGATGTAAATATTTTGCTTATTCATTCCTGGAACTATTACAACTTAGAATTGACATTGCTTTTTCATACATAGCTTAGTTAAAATGACAAGGTTGCTTGGGAGCTGAGCGGCAGAACAGCGAGGATTGCCAGAGACTAGAATGATTTGGCATTTTTGTGACTGTAAATCATATTATTCTGGTGGTTTGCATGGATGAAGCTATCTATCTTACTGTCACCTGGCAGCCAACAGCAATGTAAACACCTAATAAAGGAAGTGTAATGATGTCCCAGTTTTTGGCAGCTGTTTGTCCCCTTTGTGGAACCTGCGGTGCCAATTTTCAGCTGATCTTACAGTACTTAAGCAAGATTATTGTGCCAAGAAAGAAAAACACACACATTTTTCTGTTTATGAACTGTTGTCTGACCCTGTAAGCTCTTCTGTATGAAGAGTGATTTATAGCTTCAGGTACTGTAACAAATATCATTCCAAGAAAATGTCTAGAAGTGAGAGGACAGCACCATCTCAGACAAACATAGTCATATATTTGTTTGAATACAACTGATAACCTAAAAGGTTTTTCAAGGTGTCTTATTCTACCACCACCTGGCTTCCTGAAGGAGCGTCTCCACCCCCATCGTTCAGCCTGGACACTGAGCTCCAGCTCCAAGGGCCTTCTGGCAGTTCCCTCACTGTGAGGTTACAGGGAACCAGGCAGAAGGTCTTCTCAGCAGTGGTGCCCACCCTGTATACCCTCCCATCAGATGTCATCTGAAGGCAGCACAGTATAGGGAAGTTTTTAATGCTTGATGTTTTATTGTGTTTTTATATTTTGCTGGAAGCTGCCTGGAGTGGGTGGGGGCAGCCCTGTCAGATGGGCAGCATATTATTATTATTATTATTATTATTATTATTATTATTATTATTATTATTATTTCATCATCTCCATTTTTGGGCTACTGGTGTTGTGAGGGAAGTGCTAATTTGTAATGATTTGTCAGTTGAATACTATTCCATTTTATTCACCTTCAGGTTGACTTTCTTAGCTGCTCAATTTTTTAAATGGGGTTTTAGATTATGTAGATCGATTTGCTGCTTTTGCAATCCCCATTTTATAAAGATATTTAAAAACTGATCCTGTGGATCTGCTTTACTTGCAGCAGCAGAAAAGCAGTGACTTATATTATTATAAAGTCATCCTATTTCTGTCAAGAAGAGTGGAGTCAGTCAATGCTGTAGAAATAGCCAGAGGGGACTCATCTATCTCTCTGCTCTGCTCCTGGCTGAGTGGTGTTGCTATAAGAAAACAGAGTTTGTCCCATGTTGATGCCAGGTGTAGTGACTTGTTATTTTGCAATGCTCTTCGGATCCTAATGCCCAATCCTATAAACTGTCTTGCTCACTTTATTGCATGTTGTTTATTAGCTGCTCAGCTGTAGTATCTGTTACAACATTTTCAGTAAGCCCTATGGGAAAATAACTTCTTGGGCAACTGGAACACCATACTTTAGAAATAGTCACTTAATAACAAATAAAACAGGATAACAACTAACACTGCCCCACTCCTGCCAATAAAAGATGTGATAATGTTATTATGTTGAGTACCAGGGTAGCTGGTAGACCCTCCTTGAGAAAATGAAGTGATAATGAGCCTTTCAAGTTTGTTTGTGACAAATTAGCCCAGAAGTTAAACAATGAGTAAAATAAGCAGAGACTGTAAGCTTCTTTCAGTTTCTTCAATTAGTTTCCTACTTCTTGCTGGCAGATTAAATGGCAACATTTCTTTGCAAAATTGTTTGCTAATTAAAAAGCTGAAGGCTGCATTTCAGCTAGCTGAAGACCACTAGTTGAAAGATTGCTTCTGACTAATTTTGATTGTGTGAAGTGATGCCCTACAGCCATGTAGTGTGACTGTGTGCACTAGCGCCACCCCCCCCCCGGTACTGCTGCCATATTGAATCACTTCCTCTATCTGGTCTCTGAACTGGTGGAACCTCAGTTGCTCCTCTACTCCCAAGATCTGCGTGAAGTGTGAGAAGAAGAAAGACCTGTTCCACCAATGGTATTAAACAGCAGCATCTGTGTTGCAAAAGATAAACCAGAGGCAGCAGCAAAGCTAGCCACTTGGACGCATGGGGGGCGGACGGAGCGAGATGCCCACAGGAGCAAGGCAGGGCATGCTAGAATCCCAGTGCCTGAGCCCCGTCCCGCTCTGGCACTCTGCAGGCCCGCATTGCTTTTTGGGACAGCATGGAGCCTACAGGCGCTTGACTCCCAGGAGAGACGCATGGCTTGGACACGGTAAGTGCCGCCCCCCCGCGGTGTGGGGCCCAGTGCCCCCTGCCCCCCATCTACGCCTCTGACCAGAGGGCAACATACAAGAATATAGAAGTGGCTATTAGGCTATTTTAAGCATGGACAAGATTAAGATTGTCTTGCAGACTTGTCAAAACAGTATTGCCCCAGCGCAATCTGAGACACCTGGCAATATCGTTTCACTAATCAATTTTCAGTGGTACCTCGGGTTACATACACTTCAGGTTACATACGCTTCAGGTTACAGACTCTGCTAACCCAGAAATATTACCTCGGGTTAAGAACTTTGCTTCAGGATGGGAACAGATTTGTGCAGCGGCGGCACAGCAGCAGCAGGAGCCCCCATCAGCTAAAGTGGTGCTTCAGGTTAAGAACAGTTTCAGGTTAAGAACAGACCTTCGGAACGAATTAAGTACTTAACCCGAGGTACCACTGTATGCTTATCACAGAGTCCTGGCGCTGGAAGATACTGGGGAAAAGCTTTGTCCCACCCTTCATTATAAACTGGAATAGAATTGCCAACTTTTGTTACACTCTCCTTGGCTCAGCAACAACTTGCTGGGCACACATGAGCAGGTGATCATGCTTATCTCCATGCTGTAAAAAGGTTTTACCTGCTGATTGCTGCATTCCAAGCTGCTGTTAAAGGAAAGGAGAAACCTAAGCTGGGTTTTTTCCAGGCCAGATAGCAGCAATTCTAAGCTAGTATAAGACTCCAAAGGACAACAGCAAACATATGCAGCAGCACACTTTTATAAGGATGCTACACTTCTCCCAGAAGAGAAAACATGCTGTTTGCTCACTTGCACATTGACTAAAACGGAAATTGAGGTAAACTACCCTCAGCCTGGCAAAGAAAACTCAAGCGGGGTTATTTATCACAGCGGCTGCCATTTTATTTACCCACGATACCTCAAACATGGCATCATTCCATTGTGAATAAAATGGCACATGCCTGTGAGAGTGCCATTTTTAAAGGCATCTATATTCTGCTTAATTACCAAAGTCTCTATGGTGCATACATAAAAAATTTCATTTAGAAAAATGATAAAAACTGGAGATTTAAAGAGCAATGCAGCACTGTTTACAAAAGAGCTTTCAAGTAGCCATGTTTACAATCTTTGAATGGGTGAAGTGATCTTGATTTCAGGTGACTGGGGGGGGGTTAACTTTTTCCACCGTGTTCTTCCTCCTTTCTCTCTCAGCACATGAGTGTGCACACACAGTCCCCTTCATGCAGGTGTTCCATATAGAATAATGAGCCAGGCTATCGAATAGGCTCCTGGTGAAGGGCATCGCTGGGCAAAGTGACCTAGCCTCTCAGCTTACAAGGTGGTTTTATATTTCTTGTGAAAAATACTGCTGACTATTGAGATCACGCTGAATGTACTTTGTAGCAAAGGCCTTGGGAGGACAATGGACACCTAGAAGCATTATAATTGCTATGGGCCGGCTCCCCCAAGCTGTAAAATAGCAAGGGAGGCAGGGAAATGCATAATCAGACCCGTTACTGGACTGTGAAATACCGTGTACTTTCGCACATAACGCACAAGGCCCCTTTGGAACCTCCACTGAGGTAAATCAAACACGTTCAGAGGCAATAAAGCAGGTCAGGAGCGGGTATTTTATTACATTTCTCTGTAAAAAATATAGAATGACTTTAACCATCTGTCCACCACTTGACAGTTCACTTGCGACATGTTTGATAAATTTATTAAATTCATACAATGGAATTGATTCTGTAGGTTCTCCTGTTATCATAAAGGACCTGGTTTTGTGACACTGGGAAGTATGTTACTAAGGGCTCAACTAAGGACTTCCCTTTGTCCTGTGGCTTGTCCTGCTGTTTCTAGCCACAGGTTCAAAATAGCACAGGTTCATTTTCCCAGGAAAGCAGTGGGACAGAATAAAAAACACCTCCTGAACCTGTGCCTAGAAATCGCAGGGAAAACAGAAGTGTGGGTGAGTCCTACAACGTCGGCAAAGCTATACTTTACAGTGGGGGATATACCTATGTGAAAGGGCAAGCTTTCAGGTTTCATAGAATCCTCAGGCATAATTACCAAATTTCCTTTACTGGCTCTGCTTCCTGGGCCTTTAAAAATAGGTAGACAGATGGAAATGTAGCAAACGAAAAATTTCCTGACACTCTGTTACTTAAACCATTTTTACCCCCACCTTTCAACCACCTTTCTCAAACTGGATCACACCAAAGCTTAAACAGCATTGGTGGTATAGTTTAAGCGGGTGGTGCTGTGGTCTAAACCACTGAGCCTCTTGTGCTTGCCGATCAGAAAGTCAGCGATTGGAATCCCCGCGATGGGGCGAGCTCCCGTTGCAATTTGAAAGCACACCAGTGCAAGTAAATTGGTACCACTGTGGTGGGAAGGTAAATGGCATTTCCGTGCGCTCTGGTTTTCGTCACGGTGTTCTGTTGCGCCAGAAGCGGTTTAGTCCTGCTGGCCACCTGACCCGGAAAGCTGTCTGAGGACAAACGCTGGCTCCCTCAGCCTGAAAGCGAGGTGAGCACCACAACCCATAGTCGCCTTTGACTGGACTTAACAGTCCAGGGGTTGTTTACCTTTTTTATAGCTTAAGAACAAATACTAAAAAACCCAAAACAAGCCCACAGCCACTGTGAAAATAAAACAGCAGCAGGATCAAGTTTAATCATGGAATGCCCTAGTTAATAAAAAGATGGTAACAAGCACTCCTAGCTACTGGGGCCACCAGGGCTTCAGGTGACAAAGCTATATCCAGGAGCACCCCCCAGACTAGCTACCTTTCTTTCACCCTACCCAAAGGAGGCAATTTATCTAGATTTGGAAACAACCCTCTTGCAGTGCCTCCATCTTGCCAGGATTCAGAGTCAGTTTGTTGGCCTTTCTCCAATCTACCACCAAGTCCAGGCACTGGTCCAAGGCTTGCATGGCCTCCCTTGTGTCAGATTTCACAGAGAAATAGAGCTGGGTATCATCAGCATACTGATGACACCTCGCCCCAAATTTCCTGTTAGCTGCTACCAACCATGTCATGTAGATGTTAAACAGCACTGCGGACGGGATGGTATCCTGTGGCACCTCACAGCACAACGGCCAGGGAGCCAAATGACCACCATCCAATGCTATTTTCTGAAACTGACCCTGGAGATAGGATCAGAATCTCAGTAAAACAGTGCCTCCGTTTCCCATCCTGCTAAGATGTGGCAGATGGATACCATGGTCAATGGTATAATGGAGAGATCAGTTGAGAATAGGAGGGTTGCACTCTTCTGTTTTCTCCTGATAAAGGGCAGGGCAACCAAGGCCAATTCATTCCCATCACCTGGACTGAACTCAGAAGGAACCCAACCAACCAAAGTCCCCAACCTCATAGAGTAGCATTCCCAAACCTCTGATAGCTGCAGGCATATTCTTTCCCCACCTTGAATTAAAATTAGAGGTACATTTCATTCACTTCTAGATTGTCATGTTCTAAGCCCAGCAACAACAACCCCTTAAGTGTGGACATTAAGTCACTGTTCCGGGTGTGCCTCTTTATTGGAGTGAGACTAGCTGAAAGGAGTGACTCATGCGGCAGGACACAGCAGGCAGCCTATTTTGTGGGTGTGCACAGTTGTAAGATGGAGGGGGGAGGGACAGGAAAGGGATAATGGGCAAACCTGCTGGACAGGTTAACCTAGCAAATGTCTTTTGTTAGGGAAACCAAGGTTGCCATGGGAGCTAAATAGTTAGCAGTTTGCTTCTTCATACAGCAGCGTTCACCAAACTGGCACACTCCACATAATAACAATAACAATTTATTTATATCCTGCCCATCTGGCTGAGTTTCCCCAGCCACTCTGGGTGACTCCCAATCGAATGTTAAAAACAATACAGCATTAAATATTAAAAACTTCCCTAAACAGGGCTGCCTTCAGATGTCTTTTAAAGATAAGATAGCTGCTTATTTCCTTCACATCTGAAAGGAGGGCGTTTCACAGGGTGGGCACTACTACTGAGAAGGCCCTCTGTCTGGTTCCCTGTAACCTCACTTCTCACAATGAGGGAACCGCCAGAAGGCCCTCTGCACTGGATCTCAGTGTCCGAGCTGAACGATGGTGGTGGAGACACTCCTTCATGTATACATGTTTGGAACTATAACTCCCATCAGCCCCAATGGTCCAGGAGAATGGGAGTTGGGTCCAACAGTATCCGGAGAACGTTAGGCTGTGATATGACATAGAATCATAGAATCATAGAGTTGGAAGAGACCACAAGGGCCATCGAGTCCAACCCCCTGCCAAGCAGGAAACACCATCAGAGCACTCCTGACATATGGTTGTCAAGCCTCTGCTTAAAGACCTCCAAAGTAGGAGACTCCACCACACTCCTTGGCAGCAAATTCCACTGTCCATCAGCTCTTACTGTCAGGAAGTTCTTCCTAATGTTTAGGTGGAATCTTCTTTCTTGTAGTTTGGATCCATTGCTCCGTGTCCGCTTATCCGGAGCAGCAGAAAACAACCTTTCTCCCTCCTCTATGTGACATCCTTTTATATATTTGAACATGGCTATCATATCACCCCTTAACCTCCTCTTCTCCAGGCTAAACATGCCCAGCTCCCTTAGCCGTTCCTCATAAGGCATCGTTTCCAGGCCTTTGACCATTTTGGTTGCCCTCCTCTGGACACGTTCCAGTTTGTCAGTGTCCTTCTTGAACTGTGGTGCCCAGAACTGGACACAGTACTCCAGGTGAGGTCTGACCAGAGCAGAATACAGTGGCACTATTACTTCCCTTGATCTAGATGCTATACTCCTATTGATGCATCCCAGAATTGCATTGGCTTTTTTAGCTGCCGCGTCACACTGTTGGCTCATGTCAAGTTTGTGGTCAACCAAGACTCCTAGATCCTTTTTGACATCTTTTTGAGATTGACATCTTTTTGAGATTGTTCTGAGACAGCCATTTTGACAAAAGGACACCACCACTAACCAAGGGGAGGGGACTAATTGCCTGTGCAAAAGGATAAGACTGCAGTCGCGCTAAGGCTCCATCAGTTCAGATACTTGTGCTCATTGCACAAAGACTAGGGAGAGAGGTTACTTCATGCATTCCTGAAGAGGATATCTTAATAGGGCTAGAAACAGTGAAGAGAGCTGAGTTTGGGGGTTCTGGAAACATTTCAGGGTGCTAGCTGTCCCACTAGAGATCTGTTGTGGACTTTGCCTTTCTGTTGGGAGTGCTTAAGCTGCATCCCCACCTGCAGATTTGTAAATAAGCACCAATATTACAAAACATCAATAAACCTCTGGTGGCCTCCTTCTAAACCAGGGGTCAGCAACCCGCGGCTCCGGAGCCGCATGCGGCTCTTTTACACCTTTGCCACGGCTCCGGGGCAGATACTAGCGAGGGGAGGAGGCGCATTGTGTGCCCCGACACTCCCCACTGTTTTAAATGTTGCAATGGTTTTCCGGCTCCGTTTTTTCTTCTTCGGTCCAAGTGGCTCTTTTTGTCTTAAAGGTTGCAGACCCCTGTTCTAAACGGTACACCAAACACTGGTTAATCACTGTACCCCCTGGAGTGTCACTGCTTGGAGAAGTAGAGTGTGTGTTAACAGTACTTTTAAGTTCCCCAGAGCCAAAAATGATTTTACTTATTTATTTCTCACAGCAACACACTATGTTTATCTCCTTTCCACACATTTAGGAAAAGCCCTACCTGTTGGACTTCTGCCACAGCAGGATTACAGATGCAGTTTTGCAGCTACAACATTACGAGGGAGCTATCGCTAGATTAGGATGTATTTAATTATCTTTAAAAAGGAGATAGCTGCTATCCTTCTCAAGTGATTAAAATCAAAAAGGTAATAAGGCGGTTAAGTGCTCAATTAAAGAGATTGGGATATGTGATCCTAGACAGGTAGCGGAAGCTCATCAACATAGTATCATTGTTTCACAGTAAGATCATTCATTTTAATGAAGACCTAACAAAAAGGTTTTATTATTGGTTGGTGTGTTCATATCCTCCTGACCTTACAAATTCATGTTCGTATCCTCAAACCAACATGGGAAATGTCAGGAGGTGCATGGAAGTTGAACCAGCAATACTTGTTCTTTTGTCATGCGACAATCAAATGCTGCAACTACAGCTACCTACATTTGAGTACATCTGAAATCTTACCAGAAAGTTAGCATGCATTTATTCTCAAATGTCACCATAAGTTTATTTGCAGATGTTCTTAAGATTTATCCAGTGCCTGAGAAGACAACTGCACCCACACAACCCAGAAGTGGTTTTTGCAGTTGTACTCTGTCCCACTGTTAACATTTGTAAGCTACTTGGGGGGTGGGGGGTGGGGGACAAAGGCCTACCTTTTTACTTGTTATTCTGTAAAGAGTAAACTCTACGGTGCCATGTAGGTAACTATAACATATTAAAATGTATCTCAAAAGTTCTCCAGTTAGCTGAAACTTCATGACTACATACATTCCTTTGAATGAAAGTCACTGGACAGATGGACCATAAAATGGAAAGGCTCACAGCATTAACAGACTTGTACCCCCCTCCCCACTTTGGACTCAGCACAGAGAGCAAGCCTCTGTGTCTTCCACACTAAGACTGGCCCCCACACTATTGTTCTCTTGCACTCACAATGACATTGCCTCCAGCCAGCTGAGGGGGCTGAAAGCATCGCTAGCTAGTTGTTTCTAGGCAACACACCTGTCCTTCACCAGCTCATTAGTCACACTAATTAGGGACATGAGTGGCAATGTGGTCTAAACCATTGAGCCTCTTGGGCTTGCTGATCAGCTCGGCAGTTTGAATCCCCACTATGGGGTGAGCTCCCGTTGCTCTGTCCCAGCTCCTGCCAACCTAGCAGTTCAAAAGCACACCAGTGGAAGTAAATAGGTACCACTGTGGTGGGAAGGTAAACAGCGTTTCTGTGTGCTCTGGTTTCCGTCACTGTGTCCCGTTGTGCCAGAAGCGGTTTTGTCATGCTGGCCACATGACCCAGAAAAGCTGTCTGTGGACAAACGCCGGCTCCCTTAGCCTGAAAGCGAGATGAGCGCTTCACCCCCATAGTCACCTTTGACTGGACTTAACCATCCAGGGGTCCTTTACCTTTATTGTCACACCAATAAATGCTTAACAGGCCCACATTGGGTGAAAGATTCCTGCATTGCAGAGGGTTGGACTAGATGATCCTCGTGGTCACCTCTAACTATGATTTTATGACTTGGCTTAAGCCCCCAGATTTGACCACTTAAGCAGCGTCTTTCACTAAATCAGCAAGAATCCCATTTTACAGATACAAAACCACAGGCTTGAAAGGGACCCAGTGTGGGTATTCAGAACAATACTTAATCTGTTGTAGCTACTGTGCAGCTAAACAATGTACTCCTATCCAGCAGAATTTGAAACTGAAGGTACAAGTAATAAGACAGCATACAAGTTGTCAGAGGGAGGAGGAAGTGTATGCCCTGCCTTCAGCGTTGCTGGTATTTCATCAGCCCACACATTTCCTGTTGGCCAGCAGCTGCCAATGAATCTGGAAAAAAAAGTAAAACTCAATTCTACTGCTGTCAGGACCATGAAATCCGTCTAGTTGTCAATTCAAGAAGAACACAGTGCAAGAGACCAAATACTGTGACGTTTAGTCTCTGTGTGCAGGAATCAGCACAATGAATTAGATGAGAGAAGATCAAAATAAGCTTTGTTCTTGGCCGTGTGCACATTACATGTATAAGCATGCAGAGGACTGTGCTAAACATTTGGTTGATAGAATTTAGATTCAGATGACAGCTTCGCCCATGAGATGTAACTCTACGAGAATCCTCTGAGAATCATCACCACTTTTTTTTTCAGGTATCAGAAATAAATGTTTAATCCTCAGATCTATCTTCTACCCCAGCTGCAGTAGGAAAATATCCTTCACCTGTCCTTGCTCAGCAAGAGAGAGAGAAAAATAGATTGAAGATTGTTTCCTGTCAAGAGATAAAGAAGGGTTACATGAGTTAGAACGAAAATAAAACAAAGATGGGAGAGGAGTAAAAGAGACCTTTGCAAAATGATAAAAGTGAAAGGCGGGGGGTAATTAGAAGTAAACAACAAAAATAATTACATTTCCTACACAAATTCATTTGTGAGGATGTATCCACCCTACCAGCCAATGTACCAAAACAACCACCATATTTTGCAGCACTGCAGGGGCATGATGTGACATTGAAGGCAGACATGTTGGCTCAAACATTTAATATGAGGGTTTAAAGGAAGATGTTAGGTAATGGAATGAGAGAGAACCATCAGAGGAAGAATGAGCAACAAGCCCATAATAATCTCTAACCAAGCATGTTCATCCAACTCTCATATTACAAATGGGGCTTTTTAAATATATGCTATTTGTATGGAAAATAAATAGACATGAGAAAAAGAAGCCATTTGGCTTTTCGAAGTAGCAATAATAAATGTTGACTTTCTTGACATTATTGTAAATATTGCTTCCTTAGATTCTTCTGGCTATAATCTTGTTAAGGCACCGATTTTTAATGAAAGTGAAATGGTTCTGCCTTGGTATAATTTTTTATCTTATGAAATATTAAGATAACAGATAGGGCTGCATGGCTCTCGGCATTTTTCTTCCAAACAAAACAATTCTCTTAAAAATGAAACAAAACACACCTCTCTCTTTTTAGTGTGCTTCAGAATTATAAATCTTGCAACTAGTATAAACTTGGACATTTTATGCAAATTCTTCAGGGTATGTTTTAAAGTTCAAGTATGAACATTTTTAACACTGAAATCTAAATAATTAAATCTAAATAATTAAAATAAAGCAACAATAATGGGTTGCCTCCAATGGTGACTTTGCCTAAGTAGAAAGTGCTTTTTCCATGCAAGTCTTCCACCCTCCAAAAACTGTTTCCTGCGCTCTAGAACATATCAGGGTCTTATCAATGGTGACAGTAGGTAGGTTCTTCAATGAAATTTGGGTACCCTGACTTGTTTGACAAGAAGTGCTTACCACTGAGGCAAAACCACAATTGGAGATAGGGAACTGTGTGTTATACATGGGTTCAGCCTCACTGCCATTTAAAGTATGTCTTCTAACAACTTATAGAATCATATAATAGTCAAGTTCGAAGGGAATACACATTTAACAAATGCATGATCAATTTGCCACTCTATTAATGTACTTAATTGATAGTAAGAAGAGCTTCAGATTATTTTTTTATCTGTATATGTAGGGTTTGGAATGGTTCTTTCAATGAGAAGCCTTTCATTACCAACCACAAGGCAATCTCAATTATTTCAATTCATTGAACGCCCATCTGATATGCCACAGAAAATATAATTTGGTAAATAGATTATATTCTTGAAAGATAAATAAGTGCATGATCTGAACAGATGACCTACATTTTAAACTACTGGGATTTACAAGCATGCCACCCAGTTCATGGATATGGCTCAAAGACCCTGTTCTGCTAATAAATATAGGTTCAATCCCTGGTATCTCTAGGTAGATCTGGGAAAGACCTGCTGTCTGAAAAGAGTTGGAAAGCTGCTGTCAGTCAGTGTGGAGACAGACCATACTGAGATAGATTGAACAATGGTCTGACTTCGTGTAAGGCAGAATTCTGTCATATTTTCCTAGGTACAACACAAGTATGTATCTTTTATTTCTGATAGTAGCAAACCAAAGCAGAAGCCAAATTTATATTGACCCAAATGTGCAATGCAATCCTATGTATTTTAATTTGGAAGTAAGTCCCACTGAGTATTCAAATATGTATAGAATGTTGCCCTAGTGATTAGATGGACCACTGCCTGTCATGTGTGATCTAGTTGTGATTCCTGCACTGAAGGAATCTCTTCCAGCTCTACAATTCTATAATTCTATGAAATGAACTTCAATAAAGACAAAGGTAAGGTTCTGCACTTAGGCGGAAATAACCAGCTGCACAAATATAAGATGGGAGACACGTGGCTTGCCAGTAGTACGTGTGAAAAGGGGTCTTCATAGACCACAAGCCAAATATGAGTCAACAGTGTGATGAAGCAGCAAAAAGGCTAATTCTAAAGTATAGTGTCCAGATCAACAAATGTAATAGTACTGCTCTATTCTGCCTTGGTCAGACCACACCTGGAGTCCTGTATCCAGTTCTAGGCACCACCATTCAAGAAGGATATTGACAAGCTGGAACACAACATGTGCAGAGGAGGGCAACCAAGTTGACCACAGAACTGTAGAGTTGCAAGAGACCCTAAGGGCCACCTACTTCAGCCCCATGTAATTCAGGAATCTCAACACAGGGTCTGCTATCCAATTTGAAAGCATACCAGCTTGTTTAGCTTTGCAAATGTGCTAGTAGTTTTATCGCTGCACCACTAGGAGGACCAAGGGTCTAGAAACCAAGTCTTGGAGGAAAGGTTGAGTTGGGTATGTTTAGCCTGCGGGGGGGGGGGGGAGAGACTCGAGAGATATGAAAGCAATCATCAAATATCTAAAGGGCTGCCACATGGAAGATGGAGCAAGATCGTGTCCTCCTGCTCCACAGGGTAGGACTTGAACCAATGGCTTCAAGAAAGGAGATAACCCTTGTGGCTCCTTCCAACTCTACAATCCTATGATTTGATGACCTTCCCCATCCCCCCGTTGACTCCACGTCCTAAAAGAGCTGGTGAAAGAAGAGAAGCAAGCAAAAAACAACGATGCTTTCTTTCTGGACGAGTGGCAGACAGCACCGGCCTTTCATATACTATGTATACACGGTTGGCGAACAGGAGTGTCAGCAGCACAGCCTCCTCGCTGGTCCACCGCTCTCTCTCTGCACAGATCTGTGTCTTTTCCTAGGCCAGCGCGGGCGCCTGCCTCTGCCGAAGCAGCCTCGCTGCTTATCTCCAGGATAAAAACAACCACAAAGAAGGGCCTGGCGGCGGGAGTCACGTGTCCAGCGGGGCTCTCTCTCTCTCTCCCCCTCGCGCGCCGGAACCCTCCCGGCCTGAGCGCCGAGCGCCGACAGGGGCGGCAACAGCCCAAGGAGGCGGGCCCAGCCTCCAGGCGGCGGATGTGGTGCGCCGGGCGTGAGCGCGCTCCCGTCACTCTTCTTGGAATTTGGAGGGCTCGCTCGGCTTCTGTGGCCGCGGCGCGCCAAGCGGGGCAGGTCCCTTCGCCGCGCCTCGGAAACCCGGCGGCGGGCTGAGGGGAGGCGAGGCCTCCCTCCCTCCCCTCTCGGCGCTCTTCTCGCCCCCAGCATGGAGCTTTTCCAAGCCAAGGACCACTACATCCTGCAGCAAGGGGAGCGGGCGCTGTGGTGCAGCCGCGCCGACGGCAGCCTCCAGCTGCGTCCCGGTGAGTCGCGAGGACGGGCAGGCTGGGCAAGGGAAGGGGCGCGCCGCCGCCGCCGCCGCCCGAGGGGCTTCAGTCTTCGGAGTAGCAATTCTCCTCAGGGGAGGAGGAGACTTAAGGTCGGCCGGGCGGAGGGAGCTCTGAGTCCGGGTCGCCCAAGGGCGGCGGGAGGGCGGCGCACCTGCTGCGAGGCGGGCGGGGGGAGATGCTGGGCGCGCGCTCAGGTGAGCGGGAGGCGCCAGGTGGAGAGACAGAGGGAGGCAGGCGGCCGAAGGTGAGGGGTCCTCCTGCCGGAGGCGGGTGGTGTGTGTGACAGGCCGGGAGGAAAGAGGGAATTGTGGACAGCGGAGCAGGGAAAAGAGGCGACTCTTGACATCGGATCCCCTCGCTTGGTGACCACTTTCACCTTTGGGAGGTTGTGGCTTTCATTATTTGCACCACCTCCTGCCTGACTCGAAGCGGCTTGCAAATAAGAACACGCGCAATCCCTCCCCTCCCCCCACAATATGCTCTCAAACGAACGATATCTATAATAGTTCCTTCCTTTCCTCACCTATAAAGTCGGTGACTCAGAGCAAACAGTGAACTCTTCGTGGCCTGATTTGTGTAGGTTTGAATTTCTTTTCCCGGAAGACCAAAAGCACTCTTAAGTACACGGAGTGTTTTACAATGTAAGTTAGTAGGGAATCTGTGCCCAGCCATAGGTCTGACCCACGGAAAGCAACACACCCCTTCCCCGCCCTCCCAAGATGGTAGAGTTTCACCAGTTTTGCATGCCCTTGCACTGCATGGAGTTATTCTGTCGCCCTCAGGATGTATCCTGTGGCTTGCTGTGCCTGGCTGTTTGTGGATTAAAGCCATATGGAGATTTATCTGTGGCTTGTGTATCCCAGACCAGTGAATTACCTGCCTTTTTAAATGTCTGGCTGGGTCAGACAGTGACTGATGCCACATTGTAAGAGGGCTTGATGCCCCACCACATTAAAAGTGGTGGTGGTGCAAATGCTCCTTAAGGCCCTCTCTGGATCCAGAGGTACTGGACAACTGATGCAAATATTTCATTTTTTTTAGGCAAGGTGATCAAGGTGGGTGGTGTTCAATTGCACTTGTTATTGGATGAAACCGATTTTCTAGACCTAGCCCAATCTGGCTTCTGACCTGAGTATGACATTGAGTTTGCCTTGCGGAGTATGCATTATTGGAAGAGAGAAGATGGGGGTATGCTACCCTGTTTATTCTATCACAGACCATGATACTGTAGAGTGACCATGAATTGGGTGTTGGGGCACTATACTACAGTGGTTCCATTCTTACTCTGTCACAGAAAACAGCATTGGGAGACTTTTGCTTGTCCCCATGGTATTTTTGCTGTGGGGTGCCACATGTTTTTGTTTTGTCCCTGGTGCTGTTTAACTACTGGGAGGTGTCATCTGAATATTGGGAGTGCAGGGACTTCAGTATACTGATACCCAGTGTTGTCTCTATTCCTCTTAAATGACAGGGGCTGTGCATGTGCTCAACTAATGTCTGAAGGCTATTTTGGGCAGGATGAGATCCAGTAAACTGAAGCTGAATCTGAGCAAAATGAAGGTGCTGTGGGTTCATGGTTCTTAGGCTCACGAATATGGTCTATTTTGGATAGGGCAGCACTCCCCTTGAAAGTGCAGGTTCATAGTCTGGGCGTGCTTCTGGATTCCAAGCTATCACTGGATGTGAAAGTAGCCTTGATGGTGCCTATTCCCATTTCTGGCCAGCTGTGGATGTTCCTGAACCAGGAAGGCTTGTCCTTTGTTTTCATCACTCTAATAACCTTTATGTGAGACTTCCCTTGAAAATGTTGCAGCTCAGTTGTTGTTGGGTGCGGCCTGACAGGATCATATGGCTCCAATCCTGAAGGCATTGTGCTGGCTGCCAGTATGTTACCAAGCCCAATTCAAGGTCTAAACAACCTGGGGCCTACATTCTTGTCAGAATGTTTCCTGATGCCTGCCACCCTGAGCTTTAAGATCTGCTGAAGAGTCCCGGCTTATAGTCCTGCCAGCCAGTGGGCCAAGCAAGACAGTGACATGAGACAGGGAATTCTCAGTGGCATCACTCCATTTATGGAACTCTCCCCAAATTAAGATATAACAGGCACACACATATAGATGAAAGGCAAAAATGCATTTGTTTGTGAAGGCCTTTGGAACCTTTCTGTTTGGTTCTGTATTTTATATTTTGTTGTTAGCTGCCTGCCCTATGCTCCAGTCTGGAGGAAGGGTGAAGTATGAAAACTTAGAGATAAATAAACAAGAGGCACATTGTAAACTTTTGAAAGGGCAGGCTGTTTAGATGGTTCAGTGAAGAGCCACACTGACTGAGCTAAAATTTTGCTTAACTAAATTGAGAAAGGAGTGTGTGGGCTGAGGGTTTGCTGGAGTTAGCTAGGATAGAGATTTTTTAAAAGCAAGTTGATGGGAGTGCAGCACCTTGTGGAGTGGATAATATACCTGGGATTTATGAAAGTACTGTATACTGGTCCAATTTTTGACAGTTGGTGGTGGATAAGCTTGCTGAAGAAGGAAGTGTGTAGGAAGGTGGTGATCTCATTTGGTGATGCACACAAGGTGGAGGATGGCTGGGGAAGCAGAACAAACCGCTAGACGAAGAGAATCACAGAACGGATTCTTTTTGTCTTGCGAGGCACCACTGTAGCTTATATGGAAATGACTATGCACTTGTTTTTGTATTGCTCATGTGTAAAGAGATTTCTTGCTTCACTTGCAGTCTTTTCACATGTTTTGTTAACGCTCATTTGATTTGCTCAGTTTGTGCCCTAATGAACCTATTGAATGATACCAAAGTATTGTCATAGCGTTTTGTTTGCTCGGTGCATTTTTTAGAGCAAGGGTGGCAGAACCTTTTTTAGCCCAAGAGCAGCATACATTTGTGGAAACCGGGGTGGGATGGGGTGGGGGTGAGCAGCTGCATTCCATTGGTGGTTGAGGCAAAAATCAAAAGTGAGTGAGACAAAAAGCAAAATTGGGTTCTATCTTTGTTATAAAACACACACACACACACACACACACAGTATCTTAAGTCCAACCAGACAAAAAACATGTTAATTTATTTCCCCCTTCCCCCCGACAAAGTTCTTACTAATGTCCTTTTTTTCCAAAAGATGTGGAATGATCAGGGTGAGTGCTTGTCAAGATTCCTCCAGATATTGCTACACTGACTGGCAATGTCTGTCCAGAGTTTCAGATACGTCTTTTCCGGCACTATCTGGAGACACTAGGGATTGAACCTGGGACCTTCACACAAACCTTTGCTCCACTACTGAGCTATTATCTTTTCACTTACATGCCTAAGGGGCTTTTCCTAACATTGCACTGACCTTTATGGGAACCTTTAGAGTAGCAATACTTTTTCAAGACCCTACACTTTTTGGGTAAGCTAGAATTTGCTGTCACCAGGATACCCCCTCCACTTGTTCCTGACTTTGGACTGTAAAAGTTGGGGAGATAAAGCCTTTTAGTTTAGGTTTTTGAGGCCCTGGGTGTGGTTTGCTTGAGGATGATCCCTGCCTACCCATCCCTTCAGCTCCAAGATTGAGAGGAAGTATGGGGCTTTTCATGCTCAAAAGATGATAGCCTCACACTTGCCATGATGAGCAAACATGTAGAACCTTGTTCTACTTAACAGTTTTCTGAAGTGCAACACAAATGTTAAGTCACCATTCCATTCTGCAACTGAGATCTGGGAAAGAGAGCAATGGCACACCTACTGCAGTCACCTTGAGACTTGAGCTCTGCATAGCGTCAGATGAGACCTTGTCCTCACCATTGGGATGGTACCTGGAAGGGTTCTTTTCAGAAATATATTTACTGGCTAGCCAGATTTGTGGAACTCCTGAATGAGAACAAAGGAATAATTTTTCCTGTGTGCTTTTATGTTGCTTATCAAAGTACATGATGTTTTGAAAAAGGAATAGTGGAGCTGCTGAAGGATACATTCATTATCTTTCTTTGTCTCCCTTTTGCAAAGAACTAGTCTTGTGAGATGGCAATTAGAGTATCTTTCCCGTTTATTATATAGAAAGTAGCATGCTGGCCATGGGAAATTAGCAACCAACAGTTCTCATTGATTTGCCGTTTCATGAAGTTATGTATCCTGGTACTACAAAGACTACTAATCAAATACAGGTGAAATTACGTAGTCCTATATGAGCTACTCCCATACAATCATGTACTTATTGAGTATTAAGCTATATATGTATAGTCAGCATTTGATTACAACTTAGAATTGATCACACTGAGATTGACCTTGGAATGAAAACTAAACCACCGACTATTCTGTACTAATCACATAACACAAGGAGAATACTTTACCTAGTATGAAGAATACAGTTAGACTATTCAGGTAATGGATATGTTAGTGTCTCAGTTGTTTGCTGTATCTTTGATGCCAGATTTGTGTGCTGCATCCATCCATAAACAAAATGGCAGCTGTAAGAGTTTGTGTGAATCTTATAATCATAAATATAGTCTTCTTTTCTTATATAATCTACAAGATGATGCAAGTGCAAGTATAGACGTATAATAATGCATGTACGATATGGGCTTTTATGTTCCTGTGAGTTCCACCACTTTTACATTGTTTTCACTGCCATTGTTACCCGTAGCATTTCTAAGTTGAGGTGCTCTAAGCATTTTGTCAATGACCAAGTTGCTCCACCATAATTTGAAAGAAAAATATTGTCTACACCTGTTTCAGTCTGTGTTCAGGTTTTGTTTTGGGACAGAATCTGTCTTGGCCACTTTTATGGATGACCTTGAGGGAGTGCAGTTCTGCTACCTTTATTGGATCTCTCAGCAGATTCTTATACCATTGACCATAGCACCCTTTTGGTCTAAGTATGTGGGATGTGAGTGAGAGGCACTCTGTAGGAGACAATGTTCAGTTTGGGGGTATTCCTGGGTCATCTTTGTTTCTGGAAGCCCAAGTGGCAACTTGACTGGAATTCCTTTTGTCAGCTTTGGCTGGTATGCTGCTTGCGACTGTTCCTGCACAGGCATAGCCTTTCCACAGTGACTCGTGCATGGTAACTTTTTGATCTAACTACTGTAATGCCTAGGGACGCTGGTGGTGCTGTGGTCTAAACCACAGAGCCTAGGGCTTGCCGATCAGAAGGTCGGTGGTTCAAATTCCCGTGACGGGGTGAGCTCCCATTGCTCGGTCCCTGCTCCTGCCAACCTAGCAGTTCGAAAGCACATCATAATGCAAGCAGATAAATAGGTACCTCTCCGGCGAGAAGGTAAACAGCGTTTCCGTGCGCGGCTCTGGTTTGCCAGAAGTAGCTTAGTCATGCTGGCCACATGACCCGGAAGCTGTACGCCTGCTCCCTCGGCCAGTAAAGCGAGATGAGCGCCGCAACCCCAGAGTCGTTTGTGACTGGACTTAATGGTCAGGGGTCCCTTTACCTTTTTAGTGCAATGCCTTCTATGTGAGGTGGCCCTTGAGGCTGGTTTGGAGGCTGTGGCTGGTGCAACATGCGCTGGCTGGGGTACCAAGTGTGCACACATTATACTAGTTCTTAAATAATTGCACCAGCTGCCAATAAGCTGCTGAGCAAGGTGAGCATCTGCTTTACATTAAGAAGTCCCTAGTATCTTCTGGCAAGGCCAGGAATGATTCCCATCTGAAACCCTGAAAAGCCACTGCCAGTCAGTGTAGACAGTACTGAGCTAGATGGACCAACAAATCTCAGGCAGTATAAAGCAGCTTTCTGGTGCAACAACTAGTAGAGGTTCAACTGATTGGGAAGCATTTTCTGTAACAGCAGCCTTTCATGGAATAGCCTGCCTTTTGACCTTAGGCAGGAGCTATTTTTAATGTTATTTCAGTGCCTTCTTACAAACATATTTATTTAACCAGGCTTTTGCTTCTGTTTAATTCCCATGTGGTTCTTTTCATTCTGCCTGACTTGCAGCTGGATTTGGTTATCATACTGTTGTATTGTGTTTTTAAAGGTTTACACCACTCACCACCTCAAGATCTTGGTTAGAGGAGGTATACAAATGTAATAAATAGCAGATCATGTGGCAGAATTCTTCCTAAACTGTACCAATTCATATTGCAGGCTGTGATCACATTCTTAAAAGACTGCCATGCCAAAGTCCTCCCTTCCTTGCTGAAAACTGCACATTGGAGAGAGAATAGGATTAGGATAAAATTTCCTTCCTTGTGTGTAGCCAAAAATGGTACTTTGTTAAGATATTGCTGACTTTGTAGAATGGATCTACTGTGCAGTCCCATGTATGCTTACTCCAAAGTAGGCCCCAATAAATTCATTGTGGCTTACTCGCAGGGAAGCATATAGGATTGCAACTTTAGTTTCTATAGGGTGCAAAGTGATGTCTTCTTCTAGAATTGTCCACTAATATATTTGCCTGAGGGTATTGCTGGGCACAGTGTCATTGAGTCACATGACTTCTTGTATGTGTCCCTGACATCATTTAGGCCTCGTATTGGATTCCCGCCCCCTCATTTTGTTGATTGTGTTTTACTATATTCACAGTCATTATCCTTTGACCCTCTAACAGCATGCCCGGTGGACTGACTTTTCAGTGGATGTGATGAGAAGGACTTTAGTTAGTGCTGTATAAGACTCTGATTTACAAAGGTGATTCATTTAACTTAATATACCTGTTCAGATGGGGATATCTATCTATGGACTAATACTGTATTGTCTTCTGCATGCCTCCAAAAGCCTGAATTTGTAAAAGTATTGCTAGCCCTCTATTCGTGTTGTGTTAAATGATGATACAGTGTTTGGCAAAACTGTAAAGAATATATGATGACTGTGCTTAGTAACATGGAAGGCTACTGTTATAATTGTCAGAAACCCTACTTATGCTTAAGTGAGAGTCCAAATGGATATAGGTGCCTGATATTATTTTGTTTATTGGGAGGTTCTTTTTTTAGCAATCTGACAGGTGTACAGCTTTTGCTGTTATGAAGCTTACATCTTTGATGACTGAATCTGTTTTGAGGCAAGTACAAATCTATTTGTGTCATGCTTACTCATCATCAAAGCTGTATGTCAAAAGAACAACTTGCAAAAGTTGGTAGGAAGGAATCCTGAAAAGACATTCTGAATTTGAGGATGACAAACCCATTTTATGATCTAAAAATTACCATGTACCGGAACATACGACTGGCTAGTTTTCCCTCTCAACTTTAAATTATTACTGTTTGCACATAGTTATAATCTAGACTTGCTGGTTTATTGGGAATGAGAAGTGATAGTGAAATGAGAAGTGGGAGTGATAACTCCCACTGCACTCCTCTCCAGCACAAGCAGGATAAACAAACCAGGAGGCATTGATTTCCCATTATGTCTGTACCAGGGATTATGATTTGTTGCTCCCTAACAAGCCAGAATTGCTATCCAACCTGAAGCCATGGTTTTGTTATTGGATTGCTGATTGTGACTTGCAAGGGAGGAACAAGCCACAATCCTTAGTTTATATATATAGTGGGAAACCAATGGCCCTTGTCTTATTTATCATGTTTGAGCCAAGGTAGAGGAGTGCAGTGTGAGAAATCTGGTAGTGTACACATCACAGACAGAGAATTTGGCATATTGTTGCATCTGAAAGTGGCCTATGATTGTCTCACAGTTCCTGGGGCATGCAGTTGCACATTAGCCCTCTTAAAAGAAAATGACTTTGCACCCACTTTGGATATTGAAGATAGAATATTGAAGATGCTTAAATCTTAACAGTGAAGGCAACCTCACTTGGTGCTTATATGCATCTAGGAATGACATTAATTTATAGCATGATATCCTAAAACTTTGTCAAAACTATCTTCTGTTCACAGTATTTCCCAAAAAAATAATAGCTTGAAATAATTGTTTTCAAACACATGTTTGTTGCTCTAATTTATATATTTTAACTTCCAAGAACATTGTCTTGAATTATTTCAGAGACTTGCTTTTACGGGATGATAAACTGTATTAGAAAGTTAGCTGCTGTGTATTCAAATATGGGAATGCCTTAAAATGTGGAGCACAAGTTTGGGGAAGGCTGATTTCAAAAAAGCCTGTGGAGGGAATGTAGAGAATGGATAGATTCCCTCCCCCTACAGTATTATAACTTGGTCAGCCATCAAAATGATTTGATAATCTGTTCAGGATAAGCAACAGGACCTTATTCATACGATGAATAATTAGCTTAGGAACTTGCTGCCGCAAGATAAGGAACTTGCAGCTGGATTAAATGACTATACAAATTCATGGAGGATAGGACCAAGCCATACTACAATAAAGTAGCCACCATTTACTAGGATAGAAGAGTTATGTTGCTCCCAGATACGTTGTGGTGTTCCACACATGTGTCAGCAGCATGCCAAGTTGGCGCCAGAGCATACTCATCACCTGCGCCGGAGACATCTTGTCAAGAGGTTTTGCTAGTCAAACCACTCTTAACATGTACACTGATCCTAAGGACAGTACTGAAAGCTAAGCCAGCGGCTTCCTCAGAAGCACTCTTGTTTTCTCCTGGAAAAGCTGTTCTTTCTTAGACTGGGGAGGGTCTTCCCCACTCATCACCATAGGTGCCTAAAGTTCTTATGATGATCTGTGCCTTAAAATTACGCTGCAGACCTCCGTGATGCATGTCTGGGAATGAGGGAAGGATGGAAGGAAGGCATTTGAACTGTGTTTAGTTGAGGCTGTGCTGAGAGTAGCCCAAAGATCTCAGAAGAGGAGCTCATTCATGTTTCCTGCTTCGTTTCTGCAGCTGGCCAATGGTAAGAGGCCTATTCCAGTCCTTGGCAGCGGATAAGGCATTCAAGTTAACACCTCGGCATTCACAGGAGAGTCAAGGGATGGAGGAGGAAGCAAATGCATGTTAGGTCCAACAAACCACAGTATCTTTGTTCTTATGCCAACTTGGTACTGGCTAGTTAAATTGTGGCTCAGTGTTGAGTCTGAGTGCAACTATAACGTTGAAGTGACTTGCCCCTTTGTTGTCCAGATCATTCTAATAGGTGGCAAAGTGCCAAGCCCTCCTTTGTTCCATTTCTTTGTTTCTGAGCAAACCTAGCAATATCAACAGATCTATTCAAATTGTTTATAAATACAATAGGAATTCAGGGTAGCAAAGTGGCTGACACCAGAAACATTTCCCAAATGGTGCTTAAACTGACAGTGTCTCTAAACAAAAGAGCAGCAGCTTGGTCTGCACTCTTCACTCTTTAAACAATAGCTTTTAATCTTATTGTGAAATTGTTTTTCTTGGAATAGAACATTTTCCTATAGAATATTTCTTTGAAATAAAGTTTAAAAATACATTTATTCTGAGTATCACTTTTACAAAAACCTTTGTCCAAACATCAACTTTAGTTTGTGTGCTTTCATTTTAAACCTAAACAGCACTGTTGGTTGTTCCTAAAACCTTGATGGAGTAATCCATTAAGAATAGATATTTTTGCATTCTTTTCTTTCCTTGAAATCAGAATTATTTGTGCCAGAATAACCAATTTCCAACCAGGGAGTTGCAGAAGTTTTATCAGTTGTTCTGATCCATCAAACTAGGTATGAGCAGAAAGAAAAAAAGGAAGTACAGCAGCAAGATCATATACTCTTCAGAACTGGCATTACTGCCTCTGCAGTATTTGTTTTTCCTAGCTGGTTAACTTACTGTTAAAAGGGTATACTGTCTGTAGCATGGGTGGTGGACAGCATTCTCTGGTTGAGGGAGCTGCCTACAGGATGCGGGCAGAGATAGAGCCAACGGTGGGCAGAGCAGAGACAAACGTGTTCTGGATTTATTAATATGGAACAAGGACCACTCTTGCTTCAATTTTCACCATGACTACATTGGAACATTGGATTATAATTCCCAATCCTATGCTTTTTGGAAAAACATCATATATACAACTAAGGGTGGCACTCCATCAGCACAAGGACTTTGGGCTGCACAATAGAATTTCCCCTACCTCTCCCATCCCTGTGTACTCCCTAAATTGGTTCTGGGAGTTTCCTTACAACCCTCTGAAGGAGATTCGAGGAAGGCGTACGGAGAGAGAGGGGAAGAAGTTCTGGTGTGCATGGGGCAAAGTGCACGTGGCCTCATATTCCGTACATAGTTTATGCCCTCACACATATCTGCTGAACACCTGAGTAGTTGGTCTTGGAAAAAATGACACTAACAGTACAAGTGCTCCTGGTGAGTAAGAACGTTAAGCACTCCAGAGATTGAACTGTAAATTCCATAGGCTATTTTGGAGTGTGGTTGTTCTGGTCTCAGGCATAGAAGGCAATAGGGGAGTGCAGTGCTGGTCCTTTCAATGGCTACTTCTAAATTCCTTAAACTTCTTTCTTACAGGAGAGTGAGAGCGCTCTTGCCAAGTTTTCTTCAACTTGTTGAAACCATGAGTAGTATGTGAATAGAGTGGCATTCATACTTTAAGGGTGTGTCATCTAAGCTCTGATTATGAACTCTAAATGAGTCATGTTTGTACAATTAAGTTACTGCAGAGAGCTATTTTCCAGTTATATAAACTGGAATGAACTTTGCAGAATTGTTTTTAACTCCTTGCTTAAAATAACACTTGAAGAAAGCTTTTGGGCCTCTACAAGTAGGAATTCGGGGCTTGAAAGGTCACCCACCCTGATATTTCTTGCTGACTACACCAAATAGGGCAGCTGGTGGTAGGAGGCTTTTTCTAGTATATCTGCCTAGTCCTCACTTGGGGTATGAAGTGGGAGCAGTAGAACAGAAAACTGAGATGTTGCCTACAACCACTGGCTTGGGTTGGCTTGTAATTGGCACAGTAAACATGACATTTAAAGATTAATTCTTCCTTTATGTCCGGGGGGGGGGGCAGCTTTAAAAATGAATATGGTATCAGAATAATGGAGCCTTCACATATTCCAGTGGGAACCTGTTGAATCCGTAGAGAGTGACCCATTTACAAAATTATTAGCTAGAAAAATATGTGTTAAGATAACGTACTATAGGAATGAGCAACTAGTGGTCTTGTTGCCAGATCCATCCCTTGGAGAGGTAGGATCAAAACAAACAAACAAACAAACAAACAAATAGCCAGACTTGCTTTTAAATTGCTTACCACAGATTCTGATTTGCATTTTTGTTTGTCTAAAATTTCTCCCACAGCTACTGATCTGCTTTTGGCTTGGAATCCAATTTGTCTGGGCTTGATTGAGGGACTTATTGGAAAAGTTCAGCTTCACACAGGTATGAATAGTAAAATTCTTTATCTTACCAGAGTGATGGTTACCGTTAAAATTGCTATGCCCTTTTGTGCTTGTAACTCCCCTGACAAGGCTTTGCTACCTATAATTGATAAAACTAAAGTGGGCTTTGTCAGCGCCTCTCAGACTGATTTCTCTGACACTTTCATTTGTTTCAAGTCAGTGTCTGAATTGCAACACATAAATAACTGGCTCTATTTACATATACAGTGGTTTATGTATATTTTGTTGTGTGTTCTTGACCTGAGGAAAAGGTAATTGGGAGAGGGGGGAGGTGAAGAATCAGCATCTTCCTGTAAATAGAATTTCATGAAGATACAGAGGTAAGTAAAATGTGATGCTTTAGTCCAGCTTGAGCATTATTCGCAAATATAAATGCAAAGTTCTTGTAGATATCAATTTAATTTTGGCTTGTAAATAAAGGTGACTAATGGTTTCCTACAAATGACAGGGATATAAAAATGTTCAGCGGAAGATGCAGTTTTCTGGAGCATTGATTACTAACATTTTTTTAGGCTGGCTTTCTCATCTAGTTTCCTCAAACACCATCTGCTTCATGTTGATAAAAGAAAAGCTAGACAAGCCTGATTCTATTAATGGAATAGTATTGGAAATCCTGCCAAAGAAACAGCTCTCACACATTGAATATTTCAAAAGTGAGGTCAGCATTGCTTCTGCTCTAGAGTTGTTTAGCTGACCTTTGAATAATAAATACTGTTAACAAGTGGTATTTGTGAATTGATCTTTTGTAATTGTTAGAAATGTATTAAAAACCAATAGTTGCCACAAAACACTAAATTCGTGGATAACAAGAAAAACCCACACATCTGATTTTCACATATGCTTGAAAAAACTTCCTCTAATACTAGATTTTATTTTAAAATAGAACCAGTGGTCTTACCAACATGGAACACAGATAGCGATGAGTGACCCCTATGTTCTTGCTGTGTACTGTTCAGATTTGACTTTAATATGGGCTCAACAAGACCCATTCTGTGGACAGCCTGTGATTTATTACACACAAGAAAGAAGAGATTTCACAGAGGGGGAAAAAGGTTCACTCTTTCTTCAGTGATGCCCTCAAAGTTCTTTTAAGGCTCTATAGATTAAAAGAGAACAGTTATGTAACACAATAGTACAACTGGTTAGAAGGAATCTCTCTTCTGAAACGATCAGATTATTTGTGGAGTTGGAGTCATTCTACACATTGTACAGAATTCATGTGACCTGTACTATTAGAGGTTGGGGAAATCATATTTCTTAGTACTTCCACTAATAAAAAGAGAGATTTAGTGTAGTTGAGTTCTTGATGCAAGGAGTGCTTATGTGATGGAAATTCGTTTAAGGCTATCAGCAGTCTTAAACAGACAAGACCAGAATTGTTTGCAGTATCTAGAATGACACTAATTTTCTGTCATGCCGCTGCACCAGCTATTGTCCTTCAACTTTGGATCCCTACCTAGAGGTTGTTGGACTGCATCTCCCATAATCCCTGGCCGTTGGCTAACCTTTTGGGGATGATGGGAGTTGTAGTCCGAACAACATCTGATGAGCTAATATTGAGGAACTCTGTGGCTAATTTCTTTTTTTACAAATTTAGTCTTGAGCTTTCATTCCTGTAGTTTGTGTTTGTTATTTCTTGGTTTTTAAAATCCAAGAAATGCCATTTGCTTCCATTCCAATGATCTCTAGGAGTCAAGGTACTAGTAATGACAACTGACATTGGTTGTTTAGATTTGTTTGTGATGTATGTAAGTATGTTCATTTCTGATCTCTTCAGTGTAGCTACAGAGAGACTGTATAAAGTGATTTTCTGCTATTCGCAATGCATCTTGGATGAAGCCTCTGTTTTCTGTGAATGCTAAGCATATCTATTAAGCACAGAATTTAGAGGATTAGGCTTTTAGCACTGAAGAAACCAGAGCTATTGGTAGATATCTAGCTTTCCCTGGGTTAAATGTAGTATCTGATTAAAATTTTATAAGAAGGCTCTGTGTGATGTGTCCCAAGTTAACAAGAACACTGCATCACCATTCCCTTGAAAGCCAACTAGCAGCTATTGATTTTTTGAGAAGCTGAGCTGGAAACATTGCTTTATTTCCTTGCATTGTGGAGCTCTCTGGTAATGTTGTCATGGACAAGTTGTAGAGCTTTGATACCATGGTTGATTCATTGATTAAGAGCACAGGCCTTGAATAAATAAAAAGGCATCTTGGCAGCCTGGAAATGTGTTCTGTTTCCAGAACACTGAATACATTTTAATGGCTTTCATATTCATAGGAGCTTATTAGTAACTGCATTAGTTCTGCAAGTTTGCATGTTCTTTTATAACGCTTGCGGATCCTTTCTAAAAATAGCTGTGAATTTATTTTTTTTAATAGTTGACCATAGTTCTGCAGGCAGGTATGCATGTTCTTTTAAAACAATTGCTGGTCCTTTCTAAAAATAGCTGCGAATATAATTTTTAAAATAGTTGACCATGACCCAATTAAATACTAATGTGCACCTTGAGGTAAAGGAGCAAGTGAATACACTTAGCATTTTCCATAGAGAGAATATCTTTATATTCTAAGATCACAAAATGGAAAATCTATTAATTTTATTGCAGATATACTGACATTTTGCTTTTTCAAAGCAAATATGAGTTATCTCTTATTCTTGTATATGCCGAGGGTATAATTAGAGAAAAGGGGAGGAAGAGAGCATACTAGGATTGCAGGGATGACAAACTGTGTATTTTTAGGACCATACAGGAAAGCATGATTTCTCTTGGGCTCTGTAACTCTGTTGGGGGTTTCTCTCAAACCACTGGAACACTTTTAAGGGGGTACCTGGGGAGAGGAGAGGAATGGGAAGTTCAGTTGCTCAGCCCCGAGCGTCTGCTCCTGTGTATAAATTAGTTGGATTCAACCATGATTCATGTTTGTCATTCCTTGGGAAGATTCTCCTAAAAAGGATGTTTATTTTCTTTCTCAAAAAACAAATCAGTAAATAATGTACTTCCTCCTTTCTGACAAGGCAGGAAAAGGCTGAGGTGCACTCTTTGTGTCAATTTTTGGAGTACCACCACCACCACGATCACTTCCTCCTTTAAAGCCACCTAGTTCTGGGCAAGGAAGAAGCTCTAGGCAGGGACATTCATGATGTCCCAGCTTCCCTCTTCAGATGTACAGGGAAAATCTTGAGGCTACCAACTGTGTATGTTTCCTGTTAGCTAATATAGGGAATGTTTAGTGGGGGCAGCAGGGAGAGTCAGGTCTTTCATCTTGTGCTTTGATAGCATCCGTGTTTTCCGAGAGTGACAAATAAAATACATAATGCAATAGTTAACATTGCCTTTGAGCAGGGTATGTAAACAATTGCTGTGTTAGTAAGAGCTTGCCTCATCTCGCCCAGCATGAGAACTGACTTGCAAGCTTTAATTGTTGACTCCTGCCACTGAAAGATGTGGCTACGCTTTGGCTGTTGCTGAAAGGAAAAAGAACACTCAGTTTGTTGGAATTATTATAGACTTGTCTACAAGAGATTATAATTCTACAAGCTGTATATTGCTATATAATAATGTGTATATTGAGGGAGGGAAAGTCCAGTTCTTTTACCATAATTTTCACATTGAAGAATGTGAAACTGTAAATAACTGGGGTTGGAGGGGTTGAGTAATAAAGGGTTCAATTTGAAAATTTATTACGGTAGCCCTGAAAAAGACCCTTCCTTTTTAAATAAACATTGCAGAAAGTTGTTGGCTTGTAAATGAATGCAACAAATGTTGCTTCTGCTGCTCATACGCAGATTCCCCTGATTGTGTATGCTGCGGAATAAGTTGTCATACCATCTTAAACCTAGAAACGGGTGATTGACAACCAGAGTCACACTCCCTTACACACTTAACAGACCTATGAATTCATTAAGGCTAGAAGAAATGGGAACGGCACATATGGAGACATTGTAGTTTTTGGTTTGCTCATTAGTTGCTCTGTGCTTAGCGGCAATTGACCTGAAATATTTGACTAAGATTTGAATAAGACTAAAAGATACCTCTCCAGATTACATTTGGTATTAAGTCTTCGTTTATGTTCTGTTACATCACTTAAGAAGTGCTGTTAGCCCCTGGTTCACTCAGGTCAAAATTAATTGTTTCTGCAGATGCAAGAAATATAATCACCATAAAAGCATAGCATATGGAATACATGTTTTGTTTTTGTTTCCCTCAGAGCCCTTTTGGCTTTACCATGTATGGTGAGAGCAACAAGCACAAATGAACACAATTCTAGTTCTTATTTATGGAGCAGCTTTTTATTATATCAGGCCAGAGGTTATCTATTATTAAATCGTTCAGGCTTTACATACAACTCTTCTTAAATATAAAATGAGGAAAATTCTTCTGAGTTAACTAAGTTAAGAGTGCACTGGAATGTTTTCTTGCACTTTCCAAGCTATTTATGAACCTTTTGAATGCTGCTTAGAGATTTTTCAAATATTTAAGTGGTTTAGAACTGCTTTTAAACAAATAAACAAAACTTGTATAAATATATTTAAAACTTAACAAGTGGGGGATTTCAGTTCAGTAGGATCATTTTGTGCATCCTTCCTTTGTCATTTACACTTGAAAATGCAAATCAGTGAATTTGCTGGACGGCTGAAAATTGTATAGAATTGTAGAGTTGGAAGTGACCATGATGATCATCTAGTCCAGCCCCTGCAGCGCAATGTAGGAATGTTTTGCCTAATATGGAGCTTGAACTAATGACCCAGATATTAAGAGTCTCATACTCTACTGACTGAGCTGTTATAGATGTAGGAATTCAAAATTAAAAAGTGATCAAGACTGTAATGTCAGATATTTTAATAGTCTTGCCTGTCTTAGCCATCAAGTCCATATTTCACTGGAATATTTATTACAAGCAGAAGCACTTGAACCTACATGGAATCCTGTTTAAGAGAACTCTTGCTATCCAGACATTCATTTTAATCTATCAAGGTTGCAGGTTCAATCCCTGTATGGCACGGATGCCTATTCATGCATTGCAAGGGGTTGGACTAGATGTTTCTCAGGTTCCCTTCCAACTCTACAGTTCCATGTTGCATGATTACTATCACAATGAAGGATGGCTTAGAAGTACTTGTATGTGGTCTTTAGACCACTTTTACAGATTATTGAGTTCAGTTGTTAAGACAGAGTTCTGAATGCATTTATGCCACTGAACTTCAGTTCCTGTTTGCCTTGGTGCTTCCAAGGCAATTCTGCTTGCTTCTTGTGGCTGTGATCTGTATATATTTGATTGTATTAAAAGGAGGGCTGCCAACAGACCAGGAAAACAGTTGCTAGGCTAGTTTTGTTTACTTCCTGGGTATTGTTAGTGATGAGAGAGAGAAAGCGAGAGAACTGTTATCTCCCATCCTTCTAATTTATTTAAAAACGATTCTCCCCTCATCCAACTGTGTCTTAAAAGCATGCTGTGAGGATGCTAGGCCCAGCAGCAAAAATTGGTTTGAGCACCAGCTGTGAAAATTTTAAATGACTGTTGCCAGGGACTAGAGACAGCGGTGTCTGTTGCTGTGCTGGCCTGTACACACCACACACAGGAGGTGGTGGTTGAGTGCTGCACAGTCAGCAAAAGCCACAGCAGGCTAAAGTGTGAACAATGACCTGGGTATTATCTGGGCTAGTGATGGAGGTGTCAGTCTTTAAGTTTTCATTTTTAGCTGCTGGTTTGTGGGTAGGAAGAGTCTTTGCTTCGTTTTGTTAGCGTGTTGCAAATGTTTTCTATCATAGTTTTGGGAGGCTGTTCCCCCACAACGTATTGTATGATACCATATGATCCCCCTTTCCTATGGTATAATGTATTTATGTATGCATATTTTTTAAATGTCAGTATTTGGAGACCCTTTGGTTCTTAAAATTAAAAACCAATTCTATGCTTCCATTCTCTTGAGGTTTGTACTGCTTCTTCTTTAATCTTGGTTTTGTAGAAATGGCAGGTAGAGTGTTCATGATGGGCAGAATAGCACACCAAAGTTTCTATGCTATCTGTAAAGTGTCTTATGGAGGCTATGGTTATATAATGTCCCTAGAGAATAGTTTGCACTGAAGGTTTTCATGACAGATTTTGCTGTTAAAGCATTACTTTCTTTGTGACACCTTTTTAGTGTTCAAGCAATTCTGTTTCAAATTGATGGAAGCTTTTCCACCCTGCTGAAAATCTGAATGTGTAACCTTACAACTCCCCCCCCCCCTTTAGAAGGAACCAAGAAACTAACAAAACCTTCTGTTTCAGATTTGTTTTTGCAGACAAAATTCATTTTTTTATTAGCAAAGGAAGCCTTTGCAGCATGACACACAATTCTAGAAAATTGCATGACTATTCTTTAGTTAGCAAAAACATTATTGCACAAGCAGTTTCTATTTTTTTTTACCAATCTTAGTATTCTGTAGTTTTTTCAGGAAGAAATCTTTCCATTGAAATGGATTGCTTTCCTATATCTAACCTTGGGAGGAGGGGAAATTGTGAAGTCAAATGTTTGTAAATGGGGAAAAAAATAATTTAAGTATTTATTTTCAACAGTAGCCTTCTACAAGAGCCTTTGGTTTCTTAAAGCCACCATACATGGTGGTGGCAGATTCACTTGTTTAAATAAGGGTCTGCACACAGTCATGAATAGTAGTGCCTCTCTCCCTTTTCGCATAAGTGAACAATGCTTTGAGTACAGGAAGTATATGTGTGAGTGTTTTCCGGCTGAAGAAAGCCACCATATTTGTTGTGAAACCTTGCTACTGTCGTTATGGAAATGGTTTTGTTCCTGGGTTAGGGGACTACTCATGTAGCACCCTGCTTGTGGTTAACGCTTAGCTGGCATGAAATATTCAACGCAGCAATAGAGAAATTAAAATAATAATTTATTTGTCAGACAAATAAATGAGAGACACAGTGGTATATGGATACCAAAGCTCTGCCCACTCCAGCCCTGATGGCCAGCACTTATATTTCCTCAGCCCAGCCCCCTTGCTCCTCCTTTGGCTGCCTCTGCCCAATCAGCCTGGTTGAAATTCCTATTGGCTGTTTGCTAGAACCAATCATAAAAGATACACCCATTTCCTATTACCTTTTATGGGAGACAAAGAGCTATATTTCCTTCTATCCATAAATGGCAGACAAGTAGCCATATATCTTACATTTGCCTCGACAAGGCACCTTAATTATCAGATCATCTTTGCCCTATTGCCCTATTGCCCTATTCACTCCAAAACAGATGGCTCATGGTTTTAAATTTTTATCTTAAACAGAGATCTTGGGTTCACCTTCTCACACACCATCAATGAAATAAGAATCTAACATAAGAATCTAACATTTCTTACTTTCTAAATCCTTTGCATAATTACATTTAAGCCAATATATTTCATACATAACATATATAGATTTTTAGAAGAAAAGGCCTTTTCAAAGTAAAAAGGAACTTAGTAAAAACAGCTTCAAAACAGCTTCAGAGAGAAGCCTCTTCGGTTTACAACCCTCTTTCAAGCCAGCTGCTGTTCCCATTAGCTCTTGCCCTTTAACCTTAGGAAGATGTGGCTCGAGTCTGATGGGAGGCACATGGTATTTTCTGTTAAACAATAAATTTCACTATTTACCAACTCTTAATTAGTGTTTTTGCAGCTTGATTGTATTCTGTAATATGTAGGGTCACTGTAACCTTTGCTCCCAGCCTGTAATTTCCTTTTACAACCCTGAGGTACTGCTATAGATCAGGGGGGCCCTTGATCAAGAAGATAAACAACTGCCAGAGTGCTCAGCCAGCTGCTTTATGCCTGGCATGAAACACACAAGCATCTGCAAATATATCTTTTAAGCTCATTTTAAAATACAAGTCTTGATCAGATGCCTCACTCACTTCATGATAAGTGCCAGCTATTCTACCATTTGCTGTTGCGTGGAGAAGAGCCTCAGTTATGAATACTATATTCTGACGCCATTCTGAAGTTTGCAAGCATTGTTTTCAGACCCCCAGTACCAGACTGTTTGTATTGTGTTTTAACTGAGATGGCTAAGTGGTGAGGAAAGTTATTTTGAAGGGTTGCTGCCTAACTCTGTGAAAATGGATACGTGGAAATGGAAAATGCAAAATGCCATACTAATAGATTTGGATTTGTTTCAGATTTGCCTTGGTGGTTGATTCTAATTCGCCAAAAAGTAGTGGTTGGCAAGCTTCCAGGAGATCATGAAATATGCAAAGTAACAAAGATTGCAGCAGTACCACTCTCTGAAGCAGAACCTCAGGATCTGGAACTGGAGGTAACTTTAACACTTGGAATACTTTGAAATCTAGCAGTTGATGAGTGCTTATATGCAAAACTGGGGCTTCAGTGTTATCTGAGGCTCTTAATTGGATGGTGTTTTTAAAAGTTTGTACTTTGGGATTTCTTCTGTTATCTGCCGCCTTGCTGAATTTGTATTTTTTATTTTATTGTTAATTTTATTGCTGCTTTGAAGCATACATGAAAAGCTGCATATAAATATCCTGAAAATAGATAGATAGATAGATAAGAATATGCACATATTCATACCTAAACCACATGATTAAATAAAAGATAATTTATTTAACATTCATTTGATAGGACATATGTAATAGAATATTGTTTCTTTAAGCTTTATATTAACTTAATATTTTCTTTTCAGCTCTGTAAAAAACATCATTTTGGAATAAACAAACCAGAGAAGATTACCCAGTCTCCAGATGACTCTAAATTTCTGCTCAAGACCTTCACTCAGATTAAATCAAATGTTTCTGCTTCTAATAAAAAGAAGGTAGGGATTTCTGTGGGTTTTCAAAATGTTTTTTCCCCTTTTAGAGTGCTATAAAAACTATTTGTATGTATGTATGTATGTATTTATTTATTTATTTATTCTGTACTTTTTCCGCAAAGTAGCTTTTTATGGTTTCCTGCCCATCAAATCTGCTACTCATTCTAAATGAGTACAACAACTACCAGAAAATAAGCATCCCTGGCCTCTCTGTTTTGCATTTCACCCTGCAGGTGATATCCAGTTATGGCATCCCACTTGTGCAGTGCACTTCTGCTCCTGCAGATAGGGCTTCCTCTTCCTTTCTTTTCCAAAGCCTTTCTCTTCTCCTGTATTGTTCTTATTTATTTGACAACTTCAGCATCCATCTGTTGATGGGGCACAAAACCTTGGACATTTTTTATTTCTCTCTCCTTTGAGCATATTCAGTCCTTTACTGAGTCATATGGCATTGCAAACATTTGTCAGCATTTCAAAAACATTTCTCTTCCATTTGGCCCCATCAGCAAAACTTTGGGCCATGTTCTGCTTGTGTCCAGCTTCCACTGCTGCAGTCTTCTCCTCTGTCTAGAACAGGAGTGGGGAACCCAGCATCCCCAGACAGCATGACCAGTGCCCAGGGATAATGGGTGTTGTAGTCTGGCAACATCTGGAAGACTGCAGGTTCTCTACCTCTAGCCTAGAATTCTGCACCCACTATTCATCTTTCATCATTCATACTATGACATAGTTCCTTACAGCCTCATGTCAGCTTCCTGTCTGCTTTCATATTCAGCACAATTTCGTTCCAGCTCTTTGGCACTCATACGTCTTCATGCTCATATTCCAGTATATCCATGCCAATGACCTTTTACTCATCCCAACTCCCCCAGGCTTAGGTTTCCTTCTTGCTGGAATTGCTGTCTTCTCTTTGTTGGCAGCATTTATGCCTGTAACTTGTCCCAGCAGAACAAATATGTAATGTTCCCACTTTGTCAAAAGGACAACCGTAATGGCTAAAGCACAGCTTTCCAAACTTTTCATGTTGGTGACACACTTTTTAGACATGCATCATTTTGTGACACTGATTCAGTTTTGCATCATTTCGCAACACGCTAATGCAGTTTTACTAGCAAACCGGAGGTTAAACCCTTTTCCAGCCCCAGGAAGAGCATGGGGAGTGTTTGTGCGACACACGTACAGAGTGCAGCCAACACACTAACGTGTCTTGACACACAGTTTGGAAAGCTCTGGGTTAAAGGAACTACAGCACTTTTTGTTCATAAAGAGGCTAAAACATTTGGGACTGTTTAGTTTTGGGATGGCAGAGGGACTGAGGAAGAACATAATAAAGATTTATTAAAAATCTTGGATAGACATGAAAGTGGATAGACATTTTTCCTAAGCTGCCTCTTAGGCCTTGCCATCTGTGAAAGGTATACTCTGTACTGAACCGTTTGCTTGTTAGAAGATAAAATCTCTCTGTAGAACATGAAGTGTTTTGTAATATATGATGTGGTCTGATCTTTTTATCTCCCTCCATGCATCAAAATAGAGGAATACAGTATATTGTGTATGGCGCCTGAGCAACTTCTGCTACATTGGAAAATGGGCAGTCACGTTGATAGGGAAGGCCTATCAAATACAGTAGCACCTCTGGTTACTTTATCCTTGGGTAACGTAAACTTCAGGTTGCGAAAGCAGCAAACCCAGAAGAATTTGACCAGGTTTTGCCGTGCGCGCATGCGCAGAAGTGGTCTACTACCGCGCACATGCGTACAACAGTGATCCTCGGGTTGCGAAAACCTCTGGATCCGTCTGGAGCTCCAGAATGGAATCTCGTTCACAACCGGAGGTACCACTGTGTTCTAAATATCTCTCATGACTTGAAATCTAAAATGACATAATACCCTATACAGTGGTACCTTGGGTTACATACACTTCAGGTTACATATGCTTCAGGTTACAGACTCTGCTAAACCAGAAATAGTACCTCAGGTTAAGAACTTCGCTTCAGGATGAGAACAGAAATCGTGCTCCGGCGGCTCGGCGGCAGCAGGAGGCCCCATTAGCGAAAGTGGTGCTTCAGGTTAAGAACAGTTAAGAACGGACCTCTGGAACGAATTAAGTACTTAACCCGAGGTACCACTGTATGTATCTTCCAATCTACATGACCTGAAGAAGCAAGACCTTAAATTTGTAGTTGACTTCTATGGCTGACCCATTTGCTTGATGAGGACAAAGGTCGAAGGGTGGGCTGGAGTTTGTAAAAGTATATATTTGGATATAAAATTAGTCAAAGTAACATTTCCCCAACCAGCCTAATATTTTGCTGTTTCACAGGTTAAAGAAAGTAAAGAGAAAGAGAGACTGGAGAGGCGGCTGCTGGAAGAACTATTCAAAATGTTTATGGACTCGGATTCTTTTTATTACAGTTTGACTTATAACCTAACAAACTCTGTGCAAAGGCAAAGTGCATGTGAGAAGGCTAACTTGCCACTCTGGAGGAAGGTAAGGTTGTCTGTTGAAACATTATCAGTGTTTTGAACGAACACTTGGATTCCTATGTGCATGTATCTGATCTTATTCATTTATCTGTAAAACCAAGAATTGTTTCCTGTTGGTTTGTGTTCTGCTAAGGGTAAGTTTGCATTGTTATCTGGTTTTCGGATGGAAAATATTTACATTTTAATTTCATTTTCAGGTTGATGATAGATTTTTTTGGAACAAACACATGCTAGAAGACTTGATCAATATTGGTGTGAGTAATGTTTGCTATGAATATGTATTTTGTTTAGAACCTCTGCATAGAAGGTAGAACAAGCTGTTCTGCTTGTTTTTACTTCTTAATCAAATTGATTAGTAAGGAGATTTGTCAGGCTTCATGGGTCTCATTCTAACTTTCTGCAATATATATAATTCTATAATAAAAATGTAGAAACCTAGTGTGGAAGGGGGAAATGCATAAAATGACATATTCATCAGACCATAGGAAGAGCCTACTTGTTCAGGCCAGTGGTCAGAGGTGCCATCTTCGGAAGAACATTGAGGAGGGGTCCCACACAATGTCTTGACGTCGCTCTGTTCTTGGCTCTGTATTTGGCTTGAACAATGCAGGGCCCCCTGGAGTTGGTGCCTTTGCCAGTGGCCCATCTACTCCATCATTCTGTTGTCAAAGGGACCGATCTGATGCCTATAGGAAGCTTGCATGTAGGACCTGAGCATAAGAGCACGGTCCCCTTTTGCAGTTTCTAGCATCCAGAAGTGTGCTGCCTCTGATTATGGAGGCAGAGCATAGCCATCAAGGCCTGTAGCCATTGCTAGCTTTTACCTCCATTAATTTGCCTAAATGTATTTTAAAGCCATTCAATTTGGTGGCTATTATTACCTATTGTAGGAACGAGTGTGAAGAAGAACTTCCTTATATTCACCCTAAATCCTTCCAACAATTAGCTTCACTGGAATTTCTTGAGTTCTAGGATTACAAGAGAGGGAGGAAATATATATCCACTTTCTCCATGCCTTATAAATTTCTATCATCTCACATTTTCTCCAAACCGAAAAAGTCCCAAATGCTGCAACCTTTCTTCCTAGGGGAGTTGCTCCATCCATTTGTACTTCCTTCATTTCTTTTTTATCTTTGTAGAAATCTGAAGTGGATTTTTGGATTATCCCAGTCATCCAGGGATTTGTTCAGATTGAAGAGCTTGTAGTTAATTATAATGAAGCATCAGATGAAGAGAAAAGCAGTCCCGAAACACCACCTCAAGAGCCAGTCTGCGTGGATGATATTCACCCATGTTTTCTTGTGGCCCTTATCTCACGCCGAAGTCGCCACAGAGCTGGTAAAGTTGCTATGATACCTTTCATGCACTGTTTAATAATAGAAAAATATTGATCGGATCAAGAACTTGAAAAGGTTGCAAAGATTCTTTTTTCAAAAACTCTGTTCAGCTGATACTCCATGCCTTCTCCCACCCCCCGGATGACTGTACACCGAAAAAAGTATTGCTCTCTTTTGTTCCTTGCACCATGTATAGAGAAGTAGTGCTAGTAATCTTTATTTTGATGGGATTAAAGTTATGCATTTTTCAGATTTGCTTTCCAATTACATTGATCCTGAATTACATTGACCATGGATACCTGTCTGATTTGGGATAATGATATAAAACTACATTACTTGCATTCTTCTGTGCTAGTTTTTGTGTAAAGGGGAAAGAAAGACTTGGATCATAAGGCAAGTTAACTGCAAGGACATTCATGGGAGGAAAACTTTCCTTTCTCCTCCACACTATCCTGTGCTACCTCCAAAGCCTTTTTTGCGGGGAGCACAGGGGAAAGGAGGGGATTGGAAACTTTCCTTATGTGGACATCCTTAATAACTTAACAAAGCTATTGGCTTGGATCCTAAAGTTATCAACAATTATTTAATATGTAGAAACATACACATTTCTAATTGAATTCTCTTACTGATAACCTGTGTGGCTGGCAATAACTTTTCCAACCGCTTTGCAGGGCTTGCCATCGCCATATAAATCAGAAATGGTAATAAACACTGAGGGTGGAATTCATCATCATACTCTTCCAGTTGTTCCATCTGTGCAAGCATTGCCAGACAGAACAATCCTTCCTTTGTCCCACTGCATTGCTATTCTGGGGGTTCCCTCCCGTGAGCCAATTTCAAGGTATGAAGGGGGAGGAGTCGGGGGGGGGAAAGCCCCATTGTTCAGGTAGAAGTCCTTGCACATGACTTCTGCTGATGGGGTTTGCTAGGTAAATCCCACCTTGAATATATGCCACACCCCTGCCCCCCAAAAAAACAGGAATTAGTTTTCATAGCCCTGTGTATTCATTGTGAGGAAAATAAGCTGTTTTTAAAATAAAAACTGGCTAAATAAATTGAAATACATAAAATAAATAAACTACATAAGATTCACTGTAGTCTTCTGAATTTACAAATTGATTTCAGCCATCTAATTCCCCCCACCCCCAAATATCTGCTGTAGGACTAATTTAATCTACTGATACCAGTTTGACTTTTGATTTGACATTTTTGATCTCTTCATTCTTTTGCTATAATGGAGTAGCATTTAACAGCTGGAAATTATGCTAGCAAATACTATGTATAGGATTGCTATATCCTTCCTGAGAATTCTTTGTTATTTTTTAAAGGAATGCGTTACAAACGGAGAGGCGTTGATAAAAATGGGAATGTGGCGAATTATGTGGAGACAGAACAATTGATTCACGTCCATAACCACACCCTCTCTTTCGTTCAGACAAGAGGCTCAGTGCCTGTGTTCTGGAGTCAGGTTGGTTACAGATACAATCCCCGGCCACGACTGGACAAATGTAAGCGTTGGCACCTTATGAGTGATTTATGCTCTTACTACAGCGTTTGATAGACTTAAATATTTATAGCTATGTTTCAGGTCGTAGTAAAGTCACTTTATCCCTTCACATGTACCTGGAGTATTGTCATTGCTGTTATCCCCATACTCCAGGATATAGCAAGCTACTGCTTGCATTATTTGACACTCAATTGGCAGAGGGACAGTTCCCAAAGGGACAAGTGCCACTTGGATGTGTTGTGTGAACACTGTAAACCAAACTTTTTTGAGTTCTTAAGGGTGGCAGGGGAACAGTGATGTTCCAGGTACACATAAAGAAGGGTATTAATTTAATAACGTAAACCTACAACCCTTTGTTTGACATCCTTCTATGGAAGCAACCACTCTGCAAACTAAATTCCTTATGGCATCTTGAAACTTGCACAGATCACTTTATATGGAATCAGATCAAAAGCCTGAAAGTCTTGAACGTGGCTGTTAAGTTAGATCAGCTGAGAGCATGCTACTTGTAAATTCATAATCAAGATGAGAATGCCAGAGACTGAACCTGAGTTGTATTCTGCCGCAGAATGTTGCTTTACCACCCCTTCCCCATAAAGCACAGCTTTTCAAGCAAAGTAGAGATGAAATCACATTCTTGCATTCACTTGACATTTGAGGATGATAATACTTAAAATAGTGCTGAGTTTCAGTTTAAGTATTTCCAAGTGTATTAGAAAGGTACATCTCCCCAGGGGTTTCTTATAGTGAATTAGATGCACCTGTTCATTTAACCTGGTAGTGAAGATGGTTGGGATAATAGCAAGCTGCAGCATTAGATGGGATATCAGGCTGCAGTTCTGTTCTAGAGTGGTACTGAACTGGAAGAAAGAGTTCCCTATGGAAATATGTTCTGGAATTCATTTATTCTCCAAAATTGCCCACATTCGTCTCTTAGCGGTAATTTTCTCTTTCCTATGAATTGCTTTCCACAGACTCCTCCATGCATGTAATTCCAACGTGGCCCTGTTAGAATACTTTAAATGTGCCCATTTCATCCCCCAAGCTTCCTTAAAAATGTATTTTTTTTGCAGGTGAAAAAGAAACTGTTCCATATTTCCGTGCACATTTTGAAGAACAGTTGAAAATTTATACAAAACAGGTGGGTTTCCAAATTATTACAAGATCATATATTAAAAGTTTGGAACTATTGTAATGGTGATGTATATCTTTTAACTTCTGAAGAATAGACCTAAATGGTCGCATTTCATATTGAAAGCTGTTCCTGTTGATGATGATGATGATGATGATAATAATAATAATAATAATAATAATAATAATAATAATACTCCGTCCATCTTGTTGGGTTTCGCCAGCCACTCTGGGTGGCTTCCAACAAAATATTAAAATACAGTAGTTTGTCAAACATTAAAAGCTTCCCTAAGCCTTCAGATATCTTCTAAAAATCTGGTAGTTGTTGTTCTGTTTGACATCTGATGGGAGTGCATTCCACAGGGTGGATGCCACTACTGAGAAGGCCCTCCGCCTGGTTCCCTGTAACTTAGCTTCTCGCAGTTCCAACCATTGGAACAACAGTTACAGTGGTGCCTTGCAAGACGAAATTAATCCGTTCCGCGAGTCTCTTCGTCTTGTGGTTTTTTCGTCTTGCGAAGCACGGCTATTAGCGGCTTAGCGGCTATTAACGGCTTAGCGGCTTAGCGGCTATTAATGGCTTAGCGGCTTTAAGAAAAAGGAAACAAACTCACAAGAACTCGCAAGACGTTTCGTCTTGCGAAGCAAGCCCATAGGGAAATTCGTCTTGCGGAACGACTCAAAAAACGGAAAACTCTTTCGTTTTGCGAGGCATTCATCTTGCGAGGTACCACTGTACAACCATATAAGGTGACATGCTTAGGACCAAACAGCAGCTGTATGCCAGAGAGCATCCCAACTATTGTTGCTGCCTTGGCAGGTCTCTGCGCATTTGTGTATGTGAACTCTTTTTATCCTAATCCTGAATGTTGGAGAACTAGGAGAAAAGTAACTTTTCCACCATAATTAGCCCATAATGTTGGATTACATGTAATTAATTGATGGCACTCTAAAGGACACAGTTTCTGAGGGAGCTTCTAGCACTTATTGAGAAAGCACACAGCAGTCACCTATAACTTCTCCTAGACTACACATATTTGCCCCTTGTGCATACTTGTTAGATTTCATTTGTCTTATGTACTTGTTTGCATTTTTATTTTGATAACTTTTAACAGATTATCATTAACTTGGTGGACCAAGCTGGACGAGAAAAAATTATTGGTGATTCTTATCTTAAACAAGTTTTAATGTACAACAATCCAAGTCTTACATACGTTTCATTTGACTTCCATGAACACTGGTAAGTCTGTCAAAATGTCTTATAGCAATTTAATACAAAAATGCTAAATCATTCCATTCCATTACATGTTTCTTGTAAGCTGGTATAGTATGGCAGGTGTTTTCCAGAGCTAAGTTGTGCCTCTGAATGTTTTCAACATCTTTGTAAAGTGTCATTTTGAAATACTGTCTTTATAAAAATGTTAGGTGAGTATTTTCTTGTATGTGTTCATACATACTGATGTCAGAGAGTGAATCAGGATTTTGGGCATGTGCATAGCTATTCAAGTTGATTTGTCTGTGACAGATATTAGAAAATGCTTTTTAAAAATCTCCATAAGGATTATTTTTCCCCCAGATTTTGTTTGATATAAAATATACTCTCTAAGAGTAAAAATTCTGTGGACTTTTTAATCTTACTCTTCAAACAATGACCTGCACAATTCCTTATCTGCATCCCCCATGGTCGTATTAAATTATGTGTTATTTTTAATACACCTATGTAGAATTGTACTGACCATTATTATATAAGCATCTCTCGGATGAATTTCCATGTTCTTGTGTTGAAAAAAAGAAAAAGAAACCAGTAAATTGTATTTTCTTTGTACCTTTTAGTCGTGGAATGAAGTTTGAAAATGTTCAAACATTGACAGATGCCATTTCGGACATAATCACTGATGTGAAGTGGTGCTGGTTAGTATTAGCATGTTAATTTCACTCTGAAACAGAAAATAAATTTTACATAAATGATTGCATGCCACTTGCCCCCTTGTAATGATACACACGTTGCTTGATAGGGTAGATTATTCTGGCCGGTGATTTACAAGTGGTCCAAGATGAGCTTGTATATCCCTCGAAGTACCCAGTATACACTTTGGCAGTTCTTCTGGGCCGGCTGCTAACTGGGAATGCTTGGTTAGTAGACGTGGCCAGGGTGCTTTTTACCAACTTATGTTCACAACTGGTGTACAAGTCTGTTTGGAGAGGATAAGACTTTTCTCAGTTATCATTGCACCCAGTGATGCCCAGGCTGGATTACAGTAATGCATTCCATTTGGGCTGCATTTAAATACAGTTTGGAAATCTGGCTGCCCAAGTAATGATGGGGGTCAGGTGATCAGATCAAATGGAACCTATATTTCACCAGTTGCTGGTGCATTTCTATCCTATTTGAAAGTGCAGGTCCTAATAACCTTTGAATGGTGTGGAACTAAGTAGCCCACACTTTTCAGCAGCTGAAGCCTTATTTATGTCTCTGCCAGGAGAAAAATTTAGCTTGAAGGCATACAGGACAGAAATTTTGTCAGTGGTCACCAGTATGGAACATACTGCCAATTAGAGAATGTCAGGACTCCATTGCTGCAGGCCTGAAGTCTTCTTTGTTCTTTGTCACATTTTCTTAAATGGGTTTTATTCAGCTGCTGAATTAAATAGTTCTTAACCATAATTACTGAACTGGATATTTAGGCATAATTACTGAGCTTGGGTTCATCAGCGGTTATTTTAGTTACTGTTTGGATGTTTTTGTTACTCATGTTATATATTTTATGGGAAGTTTCCTTAGAAGGCTTTTGACTCTTAAAGGCAGCATATAATAGTGTTAATAAAATTAATTAGGAGAGTTTTTGACAGTATTTAAAGCTCAGGTTAATAAAACGATGGCATCTCATCAGTGATAATACAGTTACCTCACACAGAATGGGTAATGTTTAGGTGCCCTTTTTGAAGGACAAGAAATTAGTTTCTTGAGAGTAATGTTCTTTGTTTCCCCTGTCATGGGTGGGGAAGCTTTTTGGCTCCATGGTCCATATCCTTAATGGGATTTCTGTTTGAAGACAGCAAACACTGCTTTTTGCAAGCATCGTGACAATCAAGAGAAACCCTGCTTCTTGCAGCTCCACTAAAAGGGGGCTTCTCTAGTGAGCAGTGATATGTCCTGCAGTGCGCCTGTAAGAAGTGAAGCGATACTTGTAAAATACTGGGTGTAGTTTCTCTTCTCCCCTATTCTTCTCTCATCTCAAGCCACCCTGTCCAGACCATGAGTCAGCCTTCCTCAGGAAATAGGGGAGAAGGGGAAAGAAAGCATGCTGTTTGCAATGGCCTCTAGTTATGAGAAGAGAAGGAGAAGAGGGCCTAAAGCTGAACTAGTCCCCTCAGGCTGGACAAGGGAGAACACAGGAGAACTGAAGGAGCCAGGTGCAAGACCAGCAGAAGGGAAGAGGGGAGGGAGTTTCAGACAGCCCTTGCCACACTTGTTTGAACTGAGGAGGATTTAACCCCTGCTCATCAGCTGATGAGCAGGGATTAAATCCCACTACTTTGACTGTGCAGGCACTCAGACGATGCAGAATTTAATCCCGCCATCCCACCCATCATCCGGATGGGTGGGGGTGGTTTAGGGAAAATGAAATTGTGGACCAGATTGGATCCCCTGTAGATGAGCATTATGGATTAGTCACTTCCAGTAAGAGTATATTTTTTTTCTACACCAAGGGATGTAGGATCTTTTCACTTTAAGCTTTCTAATATTTTTCTTCACTTTTTGCAAGGGTGGACCAAGCTGGAGTGATTTGTAAGCAGGAAGGGATTTTCCGAGTTAACTGTATGGATTGCCTGGATCGAACCAACGTTGTCCAAGCTGCCGTGGCCCGTATAGTTATGGAACAGCAGGTACTGCAACTTCAGTTTTCAAAAACCTTGATTAATGAGAACTATGTGAAATATAGTCAATTAGACTAGTAGGGAATGTGTGCATAGTCTATTCATACTTAAATTGCTTCAGAATAATTCTTCTAATGTGAAGCATGATCTTAGTGGAGAACAGTAGTTGTTACCCTTGCCATGGTTGCACAAGTAATATACGCAAATTCAAATTTTTGTTTGCTGTTTGGAGAACAAGGTTTCAGTGGTTAACAGACAAATGGAATAAACTTGCTTTCTGTAGCTTCAGAAGAAAGATAACAGCCCTACACTCCTAGAGTAAAAAAAGACGAAAGAATGGCATTTAGTAATAACAATGAAATTAAATTCCAGTTGAAGAAGTTGGGTGTGATGCCACCGGAACAACCACTGCCAATGAAATGCAATCGGATCTACCAGATTATATGGGCTAACAATGGCGATGCCATAAGCAGACAATATGCTGGAACAGCAGCTTTAAAGGTAAAAACATTTCACTTCAAGTAAAAATAACTCTTAGGGTAATCCTTTTCAGTTTTGTTAATTGAACTTATAACAGGAATAGTCTACAAGGTTTATGCAGGAGCTTATTGTTTTGGTTTAACACATCACATCTTTCTTAATGTACAGGACTTCTGCTGATTGGGCTGCTTAGGTGAATCCCGTCCATAGATTTCACTGTTCTACAGTTAATACTGTAGATCAGGGGTTCTCAAACTTTCTACCGATGTGGCCAGCTAGAGACAGCTGAAAATTGCTGAGGCTCAGCAGTCAAAAAAACCGCAGTATAGGGACAGAGCCTGTCACAATACAGTGGCAGATTGAGGCAGAGTTTGGAATTAATCAGATGGCAGTTCCAGGCATTTTCTAGTGATCCAGTCGATCTTTGAAATTGCTAAATTCTTTATTACAGCATTTTCTTTGTAGGAAAAAATTCCATAGCTCAGCTTTCCTCCAGCTAATTACAGGCATTTGCTCTTGAGGTACCATGAGTCAGCCTTCCCGTGTAAGGCAGAATTTGTTGATCCAGAGGGGTCTAAGTAGAAAGGTATTTCCCCTTCCCACCCACACAGGAATCTAAACATATTTTTACCTGTCTCCGGTGATTTCTTTTGCTATCCTCCCTTCACATTTAGTTTGCTTGCTATTCACCACCCACACAGCTGCCTGTCTCATTCAGCCCTGCTCCCTGATCTTCTTAGGTTCTCTCTTCTCCTATAAGAGCTTTCCTCCATTATCCTCTTTTCTCTTTCCAGTTTGTTTAACAATAATTATGATAATAAATTATTAACCTTTTATCTTAAAAGTTTCCTGCAACACCTCTTCTGGCTTTCCCCCTCCCTCAGAAACCTTCCATTCCTCTTCCCCCATCTCCATTGAACTTCTGTGTCTCCCAATCACTGTTACTCAGCATGCGAAGAGTTGCTGATGTTGGCATTGATCCAACCAAAAGGCTGTGGAACAGCTAGTGGGGTGGGATAGGCAAGTGAGGAGGGATTGTGCAGACTGAAACACTGAGGCCCACCTGAAAGCGATTCCTGGCCCACTTTTTGAGAAACCCCAATACAGACCTTGTGTTTAGAATCTGCAGATATGTTTTATAGAAAAGGGACATATTTCAAATGGTGACTCTTAAATAAGTGTGATTTAAACATACAGGAGTACTTTAAAAAAAATGAGATATAACTCTCTGCTTCTGAAAGATGCGTTTCTTAAAGCAGTTGAAAGTTAATGTTACTTAAGATGCCTCTCATATGAATATCCAATGCACTGAGTATTCAAAGATGTGTTTTGTGCAATAGGGTGATTTCACAAGAACTGGTGAAAGGAAGCTGGCAGGAGTCATGAAAGATGGTGTTAACTCTGCAAATAGATACTACTTAAACCGCTTCAGGGATGCTTATAGGCAGGCAGTCATTGGTAAGATAGTTTCAGTCAATTTCCATACTGAATAATTGTCTACTATGTATCTGTTGAATTTTCTTTTCATGTTGGTTTCTTTGAAATGTTAAAGGTGTTTGGGTCTGTGTTTTCTACTACTAAAAAGTTCAAAACATTGTTTTGTGTATTTTTAAAAGTATGAACAAGACTGACTCATTTTAGCTGAGCTTTCTAGAAGTTTTGGCAATAAAACTCGCCATTTGTAATCAGTGATTTTTTTTTTAAATACTTCAGTCTTGAATCATGGTGGAAAAGGCAGGGAAGACGCATAGTGAAATCCACTTGTCTCCTAAAGATAATGAAGGCATGCCCCTTGTAACTTGAGCATTGCTTAGGTCTTGGTTAAGAATTTCAAAATACCTAAATCCCAAGAGTCAGAGGTATAGCTTAATCAAAGCAGTCCATTTAGTAACTTACCACCAGCTTTATTCCTGTTATGCATTGATATTGTTATACATTCATTATGCATTCAGTGTTTTTTGTTTTGTTTTGTGTGTGTCTAGATTTAATGCAGGGCATTCCTGTGACAGAGGATCTTTATTCCATATTCACAAAAGAGAAAGAACATGAAGCACTGCATAAGGAGAACTTGAGAAGTCATCAGGAACTGATTAGCCAGTTATTGCAAAGTTACATGAAGTTACTATTACCAGATGATGAAAAATTCCATGGTGGTTGGGCACTTATTGACTGTGACCCAAGGTATGCAGAATGTTCTATGGTTACATAGATCTTAAAGTACCATGGCATCTTTCACAGTGACCAAATGTGTAATGAGGTGGTGGAGGGATACAGTGGGGACTGGGGAAGAGGTGAGCCTTAATTGTTTTTCAAGTAATTAGAGGCCATATTTTCTGATTGTGCTCAACCTCTGGTACATACCCTCCTAACAACAACAATTTATTATTTATATGCCACCCATCTGACTGGTTTACCTCAGCCACTCTGGGTGACTTCCAACAAATTAAAACACCAAACATTAAAAACTTCCCTATATAGGGCTGCCTTCAAATGTCTTCTAAAAGTCAGAATGTTGCTTATTTCCTCCGCAAGGTGGGCATAGAAGGCCCTCTGCCTGTTCCCCTGTAACCTCACTTCTTACATTGAGGGAGCTTCTGCTTCTGTCATTATTCTGTATGTTTTGTTTTAAATTGGTTTGCTGCATTTATTGTATTTTCTGACTTGGAGCTCCCCTGGGAACTTGTTTTGAAAGTGGGGAAAAATCACTATAATAAATGCTGCCATGGTAATATCTAAAACTAGCCATGTGGGTGGTTGGATCATTCAGGATGTTACCACACCTATGCTACAACTCCCTGAGGGTGTTACTATGGTACCTCAGAACAGTAATTTATTTTGAAATATACAGCAAAACAAAATTTTGAAGAAGAGAAGGATTTCTAGGTTTTATTGACAAAGTATACGAAGCAAGGCATTAGTAAACATGGTTGTTGTTGTTATTACTAATGATTGACTCCATACTAGTTGCAGGGTATAAAAGGCTTCAGAAAAGTGCTGTGAAATTTTCATGTCATCCTGTGTAAAATACTCTGTTCATTTTTGTTTAGCCTTGCGGATGCTACTCATAAAGATGTGGATGTTCTCCTTCTGCTTTCTAACTCAGCATACTATGTAGCCTAGTAAGTAAGATTCTTTCTACTTTACACATTGAAAACAAAGATATCAGAACATCTTTGCTACTTTTTATTGCATTGTAATAGGATTCAGGTGTGATTCAATCCAGATCTAACTCTGGGCATTGATGTCTTTTTGGTCTAGTTATGATGATGAAGTAGATAAAGTAAATCAGTACCAAAGGCTGAGCCTTGAAGATTTGGAAAGAATAGAAATAGGTAAGTCGTCAAAGTTGTTGCATTTTTGCTGTTCTCTCCTCATTTCCTGCCTAAACTTAAGGTATTTGTCACAATCATTGAAAACACATGAATGAATAACAGTCTCTTCTATATATTGAGCATTCAGGATTTGCTACATTTATATGCCCCCACATGTTGTCAACATTAGCAATGCAAGAGGCGCAATACAAAAGGCAAAACAAGCAAATCCATTGTACCAACTATGTCCTTATATGTAATGCACTTACATAATAGAACAGCAGAGGAACATTCTAGGAGGGCAGTTGATCTCAGCTAAGTCAGCAGAGGGTGGTCTCACTGTTACACTTCTCCCAGTGATGTAATAAATTAGAATGGCTGCTTAGGAAAAGAGCTGAAAGGTTCAGAGGTGTTATTTAGAAAGTTATGTTCTTTATTTCTAAAAATATTCATGCTTTTTGTAAAGGTCCCGAACCAACTCTCTTTGGGAAGCCCAAGTTCTCGTGCATGAGGCTCCATTATAAATACAAAGACACAAGTGGATATTTCCATACTCTTAGAGCGGTGGTGCGCAACCCTGAAGAGGATGGAAAAGGTAACACACTTCTACAAAGATTTTAGAAGAGAGGTAAACCACTTTTCCCAAGTCTGAGAACTGCATATAGAAAGTAGAGCTAAACAATTGAGTTGAATTAAACAAAATAGGTTCACTGAGAACAAGAAGGAAAGGACTTGAGCAGAAAAACTCAGCACTCCACATTTCAGAGCCTGGTTTTTTAGTCAATCAACTGAATTAATCAACATGAATTATAGATGCCAACTCCTTTAAGGCCCAAACTATGGTGTTCTCCCAACTTCACTCCCTTCAATATCTGGAAAAAAAGGAGGAGGAGGGATAGACTGCAGGGTGGAAGAGAAGCTTCCCTTGCATTTATGTTGCTCTCCTTTGGCTCTTTCAGTGACACCCACTCCACCCGCTTTGTATGTGAATGAAGCAGACCTGCATTTAAAGATACATTTAAGAGGAGATAATACTTTATCCAATCAACAACTAGGAATAGTCCTCTTTCTTTTATGCTTGTGTTCAGCTAAATGGCTGCAGAATGATGGGTGTCTCTCATTTCCCATTGCTTTATTCTAAATGGCTCCCTTGCCAGGTTAAAAGTGAGACCAATAGAAAAGCTTCACCGAAGCATCTACACAATTTTCACAAAACAAAAGTAATAAGAGAGAATATGCTCTATTCATGGCTATAATGGACAAATAACGTGCATTTCAGATACTCTTCAGTGCATTGCGGAGATGCTGCGAATCACAAAACAAGCCATGGGGTTAGATGTAGCCATTATTGAGAAGAAACTGGAGAGGTGAGTTAATACCCTTCCCTTACTTATTGGAGTCCCAAATCACTTGAATCATAATACTTGTACTGGTTGCTTAAAGCAGCTGTCTACTGACAGTAACTAAGAGCTTATCTGCACATGCATACAAGTATTACAGTACCCATCTACAAGTTTTTGATACTGTGCCCCTTGGGAGAGTGTCATTATAGGTTTTTTTAAAGAAAAACATGTGCTGAATGAGGTTGGGGGAGCAAGTCCACAAGGAGTGTTCTCTCTTCAAGGGGCTTTGGGTGCAGGGAAGGAAGATGACTGTCAGTGCCTAGCTGTCTAGAAGAAAAGTATGCAGAAGCTAGTGCTGTATTTATGTCTCACTAAACAAAAAAACAAAAAAAAAAAGGGACGCGGGTGGTGTTGGGGGTAAAAGCATCAGCGCCTAGGACCTGCCGATCGAAAGGTCGGCAGTTCGAATCCCCGCGGCGGGGTGCGCTCCCGTCATTCGGTCCCAGCGCCTGCCAACCTAGCAGTTCGAAAGCACCCTCGGGTGCAAGTAGATAAATAGGGACCGCTTACTAGCGGGAAGGTAAACGGCGTTCCGTGTGCTGCGCTGGCTCTCCAGATGCAGCTTGTCACGCTGGCCACGTGACCCGGAAGTGTCTGCGGACAGCGCTGGCTCCCGGCCTCTAGAGTCTGTCAAGACTGGCCCGTACGGGCAGGGGTACCTTTACCTTTACCTTTAAACAAAAAAAATATTTATTAGATCGGGTCTGAATATTAAGCAATGTGTTGAAAGTATATCTGAATGTACGTATATCAGAGGAAGTTACTGATCTTCTTAATTCTGCAGGAAAAGCAGTAAACCCCATGAGGACATCATTGGTATTAGATCCCAAAACAGAGGCTCCCTAGCCCAAGGAAAAAACTACTTAATGAGCAAGTTCTCATCTCTTAATCAGAAAGTGAAGCAAACCAAATCCAATGTAAACATGAGCAACCTGAGAAAGTTGGGGAACTTTACGAAGCCTGAAATGAAAGTCAACTTCTTAAAGCCGAACTTGAAAGTGAATCTTTGGAAATCTGACAGTAGTCTTGAAACCATGGAAAATCCCATGGCAGATGCTAAAGCCAACGTAGAATCTGACATTGAGATCTCCTCAGATAATGATTCATTCCATTCTGATGAGTACCTTACAAATTCCAAATCTGATGATGACCAGCAGTTCATGGACTCCTTGGAGAATGTGGGACAGATAGATTATGTTCTGCCCAGTTGTGGTATCATCGCCTCTGCTCCTCGGCTAGGCAGTCGGTCCCAGTCGATAAGCAGCACTGACATCAACATTAGCATTCCTGTTCCTTCAGAAATCCATGTGACACACTATGAAGACCAAACTAACAAGTCTGAATCGGAAGGTAAAGGACCCCAGGAAACTCCTGCCACAGACAATGCTGTAATAGAGTTCACTAAGCCAATTGATGCCTACTGCCACAGATTTGTGCAGGATGCTCAAACTAAGATGACAAGTGTTTCAGAAACAGAGATGAATTCTCAAGAAGCTCAGCAAGAGTTGGATCGCATTAGCAATAACGCTTCTAAGAAAACTGAATCTTGCTTGGGAACAGCTGTTGAGGCTCCTTCCAGACCCTCTAAATTGGATGTACCATTTTCAGAGTCAGGATCACAATTCTTAGCAGTAGAAAACACCAATGCTAAGTCTCATAACACTCCAGGCTCCTCATCCAGTGTACTGGAAGCTGGGTCAGGGTTTCATTTGACGCCTTCACCAGCAGAGAGTAATGGCAGTAGGGCAGTCTCTCCTTTTGCAAAGATTCGCAGCTCTATGGTTCAGGTGGCTAATATTACACAAGCTGGTTTGACCCAAGGAATCAGCTTTGCGGTGGCTAAAGTCCAGAAGAGCCCAGCTGAACCAGAATCCGTAAATGAAATTCAGCAAAATGAACTGAGAGAAATGTTCACGCAGTGTCAGACACGGATAATTCAGATCTAGAGAGCGCACGCTTCAGATTTAAGTTGTACATATTGCTAAACAAATGGTTTGTAATGGCCCCTTGAGGAGAGGGGGTGAACCAACTGCCACTAAGTATTGGTATCAAAAAAATGCCAGTAACTATGTTTACAGAAAGGTTTGGGAGATGCTAATTGGGTTCTGAACAGGTTTCAGAATTATCCTCAGGCAGCTGAGCTGGTGAAGGTAAAACTACTAAACAGGTAGCTCATACACCAGTGGTTGATGTGCATGTTAAGTCTGCGTGATCAATTGCACAGTTATCTTTTAAGACCAGTTTCTATAGGCCTTCTGATTTATGTAGAAGGGGGTGGTACTGAACACCTGTCAACCTTATTAATCTTGCACTGTACCAGTGAACTATTTTACTCACAGATGACATTCTATTTATTTTTCAGACTAACTTTTTTTATTTATATTTTTAAATTTGTTTTCTTGTCGCTCTAGTTGCATTCCTAAGGGAGGTGGTCTCTGCAGAGGAAGGACTTAAATACCTATGCCTGTGGGGGGTGGTTTACTCTCCTTCCTCTCCCATCGATTCCTTGCTTCTTCCTACCTCTGTTAATTTATAACTATGGTATCTAGGAGCAATCAATAATATAGTAATGAGTAAAAGCTTGCAGGGCAGCTGCTGAAAAGGTTTTTTTCTTACAACAATAATTAATCTTTTAAAAAAACATACGGTGTGTCTGCAAGCTATTATGTGTCTTCTGTAGTGAAACTTGACACCCTACTCTTAGGCTGCAGCCTTTTTTTCTTTTTGAGGAAAAACAAAGGTCTAACTTTAAAAAAAATGCTGAATGTCAGGTATGTGCTAGTGTGTTCATATGAGGAGACAATTGCCTAAATAAGCACGAAAGCACCAAAAAGGACATAATCTAAAACATACTCATCCATAAAATCATACTGCTGATATTTAAAATCCAATTAATGCAAAGTGTTTCGAAACAGTTGTAGTTGTAATCAGTTGTGAGACCAATTCTGGCTTTGTCACAGTACTGGTGGGGAATGAGGCCTCATCTAAACGTTTTCCCGGGAATCCAAAAATCTGATGTGTAAGAAGTAATTTCATATATAGCTCATTCTGTTATTTCCCAGAGGAGTCTTGTGACTGATGTTCTATAGTAGAATGTAGCAGTAGAAACAACATTGGATTCTGCTAAGCTTCATAGCCTCACTAGTCCTCATTCTAGAGCCAGGGTCTCTGTATGTTAGTACATGTGTACTATAGCTAGACTGCATGTACTGTTCTAAGCAGTTAACGAGTGTCATAATGGTGGTATGATGTCTTTGAATATCTCTGCTATAACAGAAGTGATCATCACCTTAACCTGATTGTCCTTGTCTAATACTTTTGATACTGTTTCCATTTTGTTATTTATTTCTTATTACTGTAATGTGTATTCCTTTTTTTTGGAGTGTCTGTATAAATTTGTGGGTATATTTAAAATAATATTGTATTGTTTTAACGTGGGAGACCTATATAAAATATTTTAATAAAAAATACTAATAGTATGCATTTTGGTCTAAGTGTTTGAAATGCTGAGATCCTTTTTAGTTCTTGAGTTGCTGAATATATATAGCCTCTCCCCATTGTTGGTCCGAAACTGACTCCGTATTCAGCATCTGCCTTTGGTTTGGTGTACACGTTATGGTAAATCATGGTTTATGTCGACTATAGTTAAAGTTGAAGCATTTAACAGATGATCACTTAATCTGTGCCAGAGAAGACACACAGGCTAGGTGAGTAATAAGCCAATGATTTCCATTATTTCCAATGGGAACATTCCTAATTTGTGATTTGTCCGTTCCCTCCCTCTTTCCCTCCTTCCCGTGGTGTCTGCCTGAAATTGCTGCAGCAAATCAGTAAAAGTTAAAGGAAAAACTGATTTGTCTGATCTCTGCTGCTCCACGATTTGTCTTACCTCCCTCTCTTTCTCCAGAGTTTATGCTGGAAATGGCTGCCAACGACCAGCAAAGTACAAACCAGTAAGGAAATGGGCAAACTTTGGCTGTTTGGATATCTGAATCAGCCGTTTGTGTAGCAAGGTTTGGGTATAATTCTTTGTGTTCAGATAGCTGAGATTTTGGATACACATTCTGATAGTGAGACCAGCACGCCATTAAAGGCAGCAATAGCTTGCATATAACAGTAGGTTATGATTAATGTTAACATGGTTTATAAAGCTACAAACCCTGGTATACTAGTGACTTCAGTATAATTCAACCTTTAACGAGTTAAGGGGCTGGGCTGGGTTTGCACTTAATGCTATGCCATGCTTGAATAAACAGTAGTTTTGTGTTACATACATGAACCAGACTTTTGCATCAATTCCTCAGACATTTGAACAGTCAGTTTATATAGTCCACAGCCCTATTTTAATTCTATTCAGTCTAGGATTTTAAAAAGAAAAACTTCAGTTTGAAGATTTTTTTAATGAAAGTATCTTATCCCATTTCTTTTAAGGTCAGCTGCACTGATTTGCCCTAATCCTCCCAAGAAAAGGCATCATGTATTACCATACTGGTGCTAGATTGCAGGAATGCCCAAACACCTACCATGCATAAATGGAGACTTGCCACTACTTTTGCCTTAAGGGAGTCTACAAGATTCCAAACATGGAATATCCTCTGGCTAGACATTAGTTGATTATTCATGCATTGATTAAATCGGTACCTTATATGTTGATAGTATTGGCTTCTACTCCACCCCCTCTTTTGTTTCTACAAATAAGGGCCTCCTCCCTGAAAAGGTATTCATCTCTGAATGCCACAGTGGATATATTTGACCTGGATGTGGTGTCAACATTGCAATGATGCAGCCAGATTGCACATCAGACGGATGTATTGGTGGCAGTGGACTTGTGACCTTAGATAGCAGCTTGCCACATCTGCAACAAAGGCTGTAAATTATGCAAGGTGCACCAAAGCCCCATGCATATTACCCTCAGTAGTGTTGTGTTCTGCCACAGGACGGAGGGGTGGGTAACGGATGCTGTAGAAGCTGCACAAATGAAGTCAACTGCAGCTCTGTGGGCTTTCTTCCAAGCTAATAATGCAGAACACCTCTCACCACAGGAACCTTGAGACTTTCCAAGGACTTTTTGGGGGGGAATGGGCAAAATATAAAATTGCTGTCCTGCACAAGGGCGATGCCTATTCACCATTGACAGCCGCCTCAATATAAGCAAGCTAATACAGGGGTCGGCAAGGTTTACCTTACCTGGGCCAGTTCACTCGTAGCGGAGATCCCTCTGTGGGTTGGATCGCGCACGCACGATTGCCAGCATCTGCATCTGCACAGACGTGATTTCCGACATGAGTTCCGGCGCCCCAGAAATGAGCCCCCGTGCCGCGCTGCGCCGATTTAGTGCAGCGCGCAGGGAATCGCCAAGCGGGTGGCTCGGTTTGGGGGTGGCTCATGGGCCTTAGGTTGCCAAACCCTGAGCTAATGGGACCTCTGGGAGAGGACTTAGTTGCTGAGGAAACGGAAGCCCTTCTGGATGCGGGCTGCCTCTTGGCTTCTACACCCAGGTATGATGGTATGTTGAAAAGCAGAGGCACAAAATCAGCATTGTACCAAGCAGCTGCCTTGGTTTGTCAGGTTTGTCTCATCAGGAGTGCTATGAAGGAGGAGAGATGATTCTGGGGCTATACCAGAGCCTTGCCTGGAATAACCAGCCACTGGCTTAACTGAGAGAATTCTCAGTTAAGTCCTCTGAGGAATGGCTGAATGAAGCTCTCAAAGAACTTGGGAGACTCCATAGGCTTTTCTGATGTGCTTGGCCATTATTCAAGCCTCAAACTCCCACCCAAATAAGGCAGTAAACTTAAACTCACTGAACTGTTAGTGTGAGGCAACGATCACTGCCCTTTAGTAAAGAGAGACACATTTTTTATAGTAAACTTTTAATATCAAACAATAATTGTTCCATTGTTCCTAGTTCAGTTACAAAACAAGCTCCAAAATTTTATGATTGGTGTTAAATCTGTTGAACACCATAAATTGTGTCCAAGTTTGAGAAAACAGCCATAACATTCTGGTACAAATTATCTACAAAACCCAATATAAACATAAGCTAGCACCCTTTGTACTAGCTCCACAGATTAGGCAAAAGTTGCAGTCATCAAAGCAAAATGGGAGCTGTAGCTTTAGAGTTCATTTCCATTTACACACTTCTGCTGCTGTAGTCTCACTTTACGTTGTGCCTCCAACTGCTTTGCTCTGAGCCATCTCTCTCTTGACAACGTCGTCTGCCCAGCGCTCAGAGAAAGGAACCTGCAGGCAAGAAAGATACGTTGTAGAAACATGTGTTTTAACTTTGCAACTGTAATCTGTGATCACTCCATATCCCTTAACTGTGCAAGAAAGCAACAAGCTAAACAACTATGCTTCTCGGTCAGGGGTCAGCAAACTTTTTCAGGGGGGCCAGTCCACTGTCCCTCAGACCTTGTGGGGGGGCAGACTATAAGCCACCCCACCAACTCTCCCCTCCCTTCTCCACAGCACTGGACAAGCCCCGGTGGATCCTTATCTGTGTCTTGTGAGCGGCAGGGGCTGGCGGCAGAGAGACGATGAACAGCTCGCGAAACGGCTGCTTAAAATAGCAGCTGCTCAAGCGCTGCTGCTGCTGCTGGCACCAACAAAGCCCAGCCCCCTTCCTCCCCTAGGCAGGGTAGGAAGAAGTCAGGAGGAGGGAGGGAGGAGGCACCGCCACCGTGTGAGGGAGGGGGAGGGAAAGAACACACGTGCTGGCGATCCACACTGCGATTCCCGGACCATCCGCGGGCCAGATCCAGAAGGCAATTGGGCCTTAGTTTGCTGACCCATGTTCTAGGTAGCCCCATAATCCTCCTTTGCATAATCTGGGTCTGCATGTCATGTTTACTTAAGTAGATTATACTAATTATATAGTATAGGTTATTTGTAGGCTCCTATGAGGTTACATTTCTTGGCAATCCGGGTCAAGAATTATCATAACCAGGACTTTTTTTCAGCAGCTTGCCATAAAAAAAAACTTAGTGACTCTCCAAAAGGAAATGGAGGAAGATAAATGAACAACGGTGGGGAAGAAGGGCCAAGAAGAAAACTGAAGCCGTTAAAGGGATAAGCAAGTCTTCAGCAAATTATGACATCTTGCAGTTTGCTATTCTGCATTTATACTCTCACCTCGCCACAAGCAGAGTTCTATGAAGATCATCAGCTGTGATACTCTCAGGGTCATTTTTACGCATTTCCACAAAATCATCTTCTACTGCCTGTAAGATAAATTGTGTTTTGATTAAATGTAGTGATAAAATTACTGTACTTTTGAAGTATGTTTTAAATTCAAGCTGGAACTACGTAGCAAATTACCTTGCTTGTAGCACAGCGCTTTTGAGGCATGTTAATTCCAGGTGGGAAGGATTATTTACCCAATACACAAAATAAACATCTACCCCTTTTTGATGCTACAGTGGTGCCCCGCAAGACGAAATTAATTCATTCCGCAAGTTTTGTCATCTAGCGAATTTTTCGTCTTGCGAATCACGAAATCCCATAGGAATGCATTGAAAATCAATTAATGCGTTCCTATGGTCAAAAAAAGTCTAAACAAAGCCAAATTTGGTACAACAACAGTTTATTAACTGCTCTTTAAAGTCACACATACTGTAAAGAGCAGTTCAAAAATTGAAGGGAAAATAAATTAACTTTATAAACAAAACATGTCTTTGTTTTTAGACAAAGGAAACAAAGTCGCGAGACGTTTTCGTCTTGCGAAGCAAGCCCATAGGGAAATTCGTCTTGCGAGGCAAATCGAAAACGGAAAAACCTTTCGTCTAGCGAGTTTTTTGTCTTGAGAGGCATTCGTCTTGCGAGGTACCACTGTACTTTTAGCTACTGTAAGGTAGGAATGCAGTGCAGTATTGACAAAATCTTCCACTGAAGGAGGGACTATAGTTCCAAGCCTATATAATGGCAAAGTGCTTTACTCCCAGGTATCCTAATGTTACAACAGCTCCTAATGGGCCCCTACATGGTGCCGTTATCCCTTAAAGACATAAAATGAAGAGTGTCTTCTATCCCACCCAAGAGAAGACGAGACCACATTTGGCTACTCCGCTGCCAATACACACTGTCCGTTCATAGGGATCATGTCCTCCTGCACTTTCTCCCCTTGATAATAGCAACTTAACTGATTCTAGGACAGTTCTTCATATTTTTCAGGAAGCAACAGGCTGAAGCAGTCATATCTGAAGTCCAACAAAATCCTCAATTGTAGATTCCCTTTCATTGTTAGGGCAAGGAGTATTGGGGGATAAGGGAGGTGGCAGCCTAGATGGAATGACTCTGTCCCAAACTATATACTCTGCTCGACAAGAGATTCTGGTAAAGCGGAAAGTGCTTTCTCTACCTTGGTCACTTCATCAGATATACTGTAATCCAGCAGTCTCAGCAAGCTTAGATAAATGCGGAACTTGTTGAGGACAGATGGCAGCACTGCTGTGAGAAGGCTGCTCATGTACTCTTCCATGTTGGGGGGAATGAGCTGTGGCTGCAGGTGGACTTGGCAGTCGGACTGTGGAAAGACATTGTATAGCATTACTTTGCTGTTATCAGTTCCATACTATGAGCAATGTGGGTTGTAATATGAGCCAGATGGGCGGGGTAAAAATATTATTATTAATATATTTTTTTATTAAACAATTTTAACAGAACAAATAATCAATATAACCAATTACAATTTTATAACATGCAGAGAATAGTATGTGCAAACAAATCAGAGAGGGGAGCTGAGCTTGGGGGTGGGTGAGGAAGGGATGGGAGGGGAAAAAAAAGGGGGGGGAAACAAAACACAAATATGGTTTAGACTATTAACAAAACTTAGGCAACCCTAAATAGATGTATTTGCTACACAGCTATAACTTGAGGAATGGGGGCTCAAGAACTAGCCTATCTAGTCTATTCTCTCCATCTACAAATGGAACACCACACATAATGTCTATGATGTGTGGCCATCATCTTCTAACTCTAAGATTTATGTTGTTCTGTCGCTACAGCATCCCAACCTTTCATTTCAAAGTAAATGAGATCTTAATAGCAAATATAGCATATAGCAAATATAGCATAGCAGTTGAAAGTGGCAAGTAGTGATAACACACAAAATTAGTTGGCCTAGGATAGTATGCTCTTGTTCTTCATTAAGAAGCTTTCAAATGCAGAGGAAAAGTGAAGTATTGCCATACCGGTAGGAGCGATCTGCCCTCTGAAGTGATAAGGACATTAATGTTGCATGGGAATTCCATCTGGTGGTAACTGAAGTCATAATCTACCTTCTGCCAAGTTATCAGGTGACCTAGTGCTGTCACATTGTGGACACCTACAGAAACAGGAAAAAAAATCCTCTGAAATGTAGATGCAAAGTCTTCAGTTTTAAACAAAACACAGTCTTTCAGTGATCAGCTGGAAGTTATTTTGTGCAGTATATTACTATCTGGGAATAAATTATCCACTTAAATCACAAGAATATGTGTTATATTAAACACACACACACACACTTCAGGATGTGGAGTCTACTCCAAGACTTGATGTAATATTACTGTATGTATCATGGCACTTTCCAGTTCACAGGGTCAAGTCCTAGAATAGATCCTGGAGTATATATTTGGAAGGAGACAGAATGGATAATTATATTTTGCACAAGTATATAGCTTCTGCTGTTATAGCTTTTACTATTCATTCAGTATATCAGTTAAGAATTCCAGGTACTACAGTATCTGTTGAACTAAGTGGTAGAACAAAAAAGAGAGCAATTTCAGCTTTTCAACACCAGACACCAGTCATCTGAATAAGGAGGGTGCTGGAAAGGGGAAAAAAAATTAGTGAGAGTTTCAGGGTTCCATGAACTTCCATCTATAAGCAATAGCTTTTGTTTCCAGAAATCTCATCGTTCTTGTTTATTCATTCTTCCCCTGTGCCTGCTGAAGTGCTGCAGTGTCCATTTGCTAGGGTATATATCTCACCAGGTGCGATGGCACCCATCATGTCCAGCTGGAAAAGTGCTGTAACAATCCCTGTGGCCCATGGAACAAGTACTATATTTTTCGCTCTAGAAGACGCACCAGACCACAAAACACACCTAGTTTTTGGAGAAGGAAAACAAGAAAAAAAATATTCTGAATCTCAGAAGCCAGAACAGCAAGAGGGATCGCTGTGCAGTGAAAGCAGCAATCCCTCTTGCTGTTCTGGCTTCTGGGATAGCTGCGCAGCCCGCATTCACCCCATAAGACGCACACACATTTCCCCTTACTTTTTAGGAGGGAAAAAGTGAGTCTTATAGAGCAAAAAATACGGTACTGCTATAGCATCAGTATGATTTCAAAAGAAGCTAAGAGACCAAATATGAAGCTCCAGATAGATGACATGTTTGTTCCCTGATCAGGGAAAAAAAATTAATTCTTCTTTGGCAATCATTCGTAGCTAAGTAAGATGGTCTTTCATGAAAACAGTCTTAACAGTGAGTCCATAAGTGACTGTGGAGGCCAATTCTGGATCCACACGTCCTTCCACAGTGGGGACATAGGTTTCCAGGCGGGAGCTGATCATAGTGAGGGTTTGCCAAACGTGCCTTGCTCTTAGTTTGTTTCTCCTTTTAGCCCTGAGTTTGTGCTTCTTCAAAGTCCATGTTACCGTTGGTAAAGGCTGTTCTCCAATTGGAGCACTCAAAGGCCAGTGTTTCCCAGTTATCAGCACTTACACTACATTTTAAAAGATTTGCCTTTAAGAACCTCTTTAAACTTCTTTTGTTGCCCCCCGGTATTTCACTTTCCATTCTTAAGCTGGGAATAGAGTAGTTGCTTTGGAAGAGTAATCAGGCATCCGAACTTTAATACAGTGGTACCTCGGTCTACGAACGGTCCTGTTAACGAACTATTCAGGCAACAAACTCCACAAAACCAGAAAAAGGTGTTCCGGTTAGTGAACTTTGCCTCAAAGAGGAACGGAAGCCGAACGGTCGAAGAGCACTGGTGGCAGGAGGGGAAGTATGCCCCGTTTAAGAACGTTTTGGTTTAAGGATGGACTTCTGGAACAAATTAAGTTCGTAAATCGAGGTACCACTGTATACAGTAGTAGACAAGAGGTACTACCACTTAGGTGGTGGCAACTACTATAGCATCCTACTGACCACATTGTACCTACCAACATCTGCTTTTAAAGCAGAAATGCACTACTTGAGCATTCCTTCATTTACTATGTCCCTGAGAAAGAAAGGATTGTGGTAGCAACTCATGGCTGTGGGTGACTCCTGTTTTTCACATTTGCAGCCTCTTCACCAGGTACAAACAAATGCAGACTAGGCCCTCATTACATGCTCTTTCAAGCATAACTAACATTAAGACAAAGTATGATCGCAATATTTTATGATCCAACAGGAGCGGAAAACCTGCTAGTAGAAAAGTTTAAGATAGCCTGGGCGTTCTACATAGGAGTTATGAAAATAGCCCAAGAATATTATAAGGAGGTGTCACTGTTTTAAGCCAAGAAACATAACTAAATGACATCAGAAACTCTATTCTGCCAAGAATGATCTACTGATACAGTGAATTGCGGATTTAAGTTTTAGTTTCCCTTAATACAGAGCTTTTCAATAGATGCCTGAGGCTAATACTGGTAATACTGAGTAAGGAAGCTAACCGGATGTTCAGAACTGGCTCAAGCCGGAGGCTCCCACGCTGGGAAAGGCAGCAGTGACTCAGCAAAGCTGGAAACAGCTGCCTCTAGAGCAGCAAACATTTATTCCACCAACGGGCAGAATGGAAGGAATTCCTTATTAAGCCTTCACAAAAGTACACTGTGAAGTGTACTAAGTTAAGTGAAAACGGAGCAAATTCCCACCCGCCATATCAAACACAAGGTAACAAATCGACTGTTCCACGCACATGTCAGGTTGATCAGAACAAACAAGGCATGGAGTAACTGGAACAATGAATTAAAGTGTTAAGCAGATTTAAGTAATGGTTTTAAATTAAAAGGCTTAAGACTTTGTTGGAGCACTGAGCCAAGTTTTTGTGAACTGCCCTGGAAACTCTCAGTGGTGGTACAAAAATCCCTTTACAACAAGCAAATAAAAAAAAATAGTGCTTATCCAGATTTGTCCTTCTGTGAATGGGAGGGCTTGTTCCTTTTGCAAAGTAACTCAAAATCAGTGGAAGTTCCTGCTGGAGGAAAGGAAAGCAATTTCTGTCACTTTTCCTTTCCTCCCAGAGCCACCTTTTATGCTGCAGAAGTCAGCAAAAAAAATCTCTCCTTCCAGTTGAGTTGCCAGCTGGCACCTCTTTATCAAACCCTCCATCTTGATACTAAGCATGGGATCTAAAAGGACTTTAATCCAAATTTTCTGCAGTACTTTAAGCACAGGTACTCTGATCTAATCATGCTAATCTGTAAAAACTGGTTAGCTACATATAACATGGGTTGTAACGTATAAGAATTTGTTATCCATTACATAGACAATGGCTTGGATCCTAGGTTGCTACTCTGTTTATGAAAAAGGGCAACATTCATCAAATTCTCTGTCTGCAGCCTCCTGTGCCACATCTTTACAAAGGAGGTTGCAAAGGCCAAATGGAGGTGGGAATCCCTGTTATGTGAACTCTGCTGTTTGTTGGAAGGGAAGTTATGATATAAGCCAACCAGTGGTTGAAAACCCTGATCTCACTGACATCTTAGATAAAATGTCCAATTATTTCAAGAATTAGGATTGTCAGCTTGAGAAAACACACATACATTTTGGGAGTAGACCACTAGGTTAACCAGCACGAAGGTCCTGCCTGTGGCTTTTGGAATTGGGAGTCTACCCCTGTTATAAAACAAGGATGCCAGCATTATAAGGAGATGAAGTCAGCACTGCTTCCAAACAGAGCAAAATGATCAGACACAAAAGTAGGCGGCAGAAACAAATATAAAGCTACTGTAGTGAAGTTCAGGTACTTTGCCCTAAGCAATAAAGTTACAGACTGGAGCCAGTTAGACACACTGTCCAATTAAACTGACACAGATGTGATGAAAAAAATGGGTCAACTGAGAGATAACTCTGTAAAATAATGACAGTGCAACCTGAACAGCTAACATTATCCTTTCTAAATGCAGCGATCTGGTTTCTTCTTAATATTTCTGTTAATGCAAGAGAGCTTTGCATTGGGATAATGAATGGATGAATGAAACCCAAATACCAACCTCTAGTGTCAAGCTGTCCTTGCTCAAGCAGAGTCTCATCTATCACAAGGGAGGTATTGCTTGCGAGCTGTAGTACTCCACTGACTAAGCGGTTAGCTGTGTAGTCCTTGTGGGGGTTAAACTTTAAGCAGTTCATGTTCTCTATGGTCATGGGCAGGCGATAGGACTGTCAAGAAAAAAAAAGTTCCAAGTTTTCCACTAAGAAGTGTTCCTTTGACAGACAAAGCAACACTAAAACAATAACAGAGATATAACAAGTGGGTCAATACACACACACCAGATTCCAAAGGAAGGAGCAAACAGCAACCATGCAGACATCACAAGTTGAATGGGGAATACAAATGTTTATTCTCAATACACTTAGATGTCATTAGCAAACTTTTTTTAAAAAAGAGAACTGTAGCGAGTTAAGTTTTTTGTGTATTAGTTTTAAAAGATGCAAGTCCTACGTAAGTGTTTACTGAGTTTCCTTAAAGCTCCAAATTATCATAGTACCCTTGAGTACTAAAGATGTTGTGTAAGGCAAAATAATCTCTATTCCAAAAAATATACCATAGAATTCCACATACAGAAACTTCATTTCTCCATTTAGGTGTTGGCTACTACTATGACCAAGGAACTGAATGTACTGTTCCAATAGTAGTCTTCACAGCTATTGGAACAGAAATATTGTAGGAAAGTGTGCGCCTGCCTTTTTTAGGTATACTTCGAACACCTCCAGTTCTGCAATGAAGCTTCTAGGTGGCTACTGTATCAACATATACAGGTGAACTATTACACAACCAGTTGCTCCACAAAGCATTTATATATATAGAATTCTTACTGCAGGCACTAGCTGCTGAATAATATTGTATATGTGCTCCGTGTAGACATTATTTCTTGGACAGCCGCTTAAGTTGACTGTGAATTTTCCCAGAGGAAGAACATCTCTTCTTGCATAGCTAGAAAACACACAAAAGAGAAAGCCGACATTTTGAAATTGCTAGAGTGATTGCAAGAAGTTAGTGGCAAATTCATGATTCATGGTATTTTTAAAATAAAAAAAGCAGATGTCTAGAAGGCTAATAGAAAGCTCACAAATTGTTTTCCCTCCCCAAACCCTGTAAAGTGAGCTTCAGTTTTATACATCTGAATACCAGAAGAGACCTCAGCTCCATATGTAGATGGCAAATGATGATTGGGAGCACAGTTGAGGATATCAATGGTTCAGGTGGTAAATTATCCAGAACCTCCAAATTCTCCTCCATAATTATTTCAATCATCAGGAAAGGCTGAGGTAGTTACAAATATTGGCTCAACCTTCCCCTTTTTCACTGACCTCTTAAGAAGGAGAGAAGCCCTGAAGGAATTATATTTCTGGATGGTTTTGTTATAATTGTTTATTGGGTGAGGAGAAGGACAGCTTATGTGTCCAGTTAACTGCTCCTCTCTCAACAGACATTGGAAGGTGAGAAACAAAACATCCAAACTCAAATGTCCAGGTAGAGAAGTTGCCAAGAATGAGAATGAGATGCAAATAACATATGGAACACATAAGACAATCAGGTCCATAACTTTCTGATGCTATAGGAGCCCAGCCTAGAGGCGAGCTGAAGGCCCAACTTTAGATGATGACAATAGGGTACAATTTAGTGGAAGTAAATTTGGAGAATTTTTATCCAAAATGTACCACCCTTGAGCAAATTCTCACTCGCTCTTACAAGAATTAGCTGCAGTGAGGCTTGGGCTCAACTGCTTTCCCACCCTCCTCTGGTGTAGTCAGGAGTAGTAAGTTGGCAGTTAAGTACTGTGCTCAAACTTGGTCAAACTGTGTTTAGTATTAAATATGGTTAGTTGAAACTACCACCAAGCCAAAGCTTATGAAGCTAGTCTGTTTGAATTACCTATAGGTAGGACTAACCACAGTTTAGGATTCAGAGCCAACACTGAGCTGTGGTTTATTGAAACTGAGAGCTGTACTGGTGGAGGAAGGAGAACATGACTCTGAAGTTGGTGCACATAATGAACCATGGTTTATCACACACATGCACTGCCCCCATTGTTTGAAAGCTTCCCAGAGTTCTTGCTTCCCAGAAATCTTCAATTTCTTGGGCAATGATATACCCAAGGCTATTCCTGTGTATTTGGGTTTAATACATTAAAACATCTGCTCTGGTTATTAGTTCATAGATGTTATTTTATCTCTTTGAGCCCCTGACACTTAAGAATCTGCTGAGCCGCATGCTAAATCCTAAATTTAAAAAGGGTTGTGTGTGGGAAATGAAATGTTCTAAATAGCTGACCAGGTTACTTACACTGTGGAAATGAGATGCAATATAAGGTACTCAGCAGCCAGGCTGTCTCCCAAGAAGGCATGAGTGAGGAAGCCAAGAAGCTCTGCTCTGACTGGTGACAGTTCAGACATAAAACTAGAAACAACTAACAGAGAACAGTAGGGAGTAGACAGAAATACCATTGCCTAACAGTCATATAAAATACATTCTTTTTATATGAATGAGTATCAACTGGGGAAAAGACTGGACAACATACAGCTCTATATCCAGCAAAAGAGCAAATTTTGTATCTTGTTGTAAAACTTTGCCCACCTAAGTTTCACACCATGCTACTTTGTCCGACAGCTGGAGCAAAGTTTCTCAACATAGGCCCTTACTATGATTATTATTGGTTCAACATAACTTCTCTCTTATTATATACTTTCATACGACACTAACCAATACTATAAGAAATTTGGTCTGCAAAAGCAGTACATAATTACACAAGCCAGAACACTATTTATATGTGTTTGTGTGTTTAAAGAATATAGATGACACAAAAACACGGGGAGGTGTCTGTCATTACAAAGAGCACAGAACTTCAGAATACTACCACCAAGAGGCAAGAAGAGCATAGTTGGATTTGGATCTTGCATGAAGAGGAGGTGACTCTAACCCTGAAGGAAGATACTGTGCTACAGACTGGCCTCCATGAGCCAGTCCGGGCTTGAATTCGAGAGGTCTGCTGCTTAGCTTCTGGTCTGTGGGTGCCCTCTGCAGGACAGGACCAATGAACACATTGGCGTACATGCAGCAGCATCACTAAATGTTTGGGGAGGCCACTTGTCGGTCACATTTTCATGTAACGCTAAAGCATAGTTCAGCACAATATGAATATGCAGGAGAGGCACTGGGCTGCATGCTTCCCCTTATCTTTTGCACACACAGCTGGGAGGAGCTGTTTGCAAGCTTCTGCTCTTGATTTAAGGTGCAGCTTGCAGATTCATCAGGATCTAGAAATGTGCTTAGCCTTAACTATGGTTTGTTCAGCAGGCCACTGTCAGTAATTATGGTCTGAAATTGGCTTGTTTGAAAATCAACCATGGTTAATATTAACCAAAGTGTAAATGAAACAGCAGCTGTGGTTATGTAAAAGCAGAAGCTGCATGCGAGAAAGGATGGGAGCCTAAGATGCAGTGTAGCCAATTCATACAGCACTCAACTATGGCTCAGTGGAACATGCAGATGTAGACATTAAAACAGCATGTTGTACATGGATTATGTGGAGGGTTGTTTTAATAATATCTCCTTTTTAATCTTAATTTGTAAACTACAGAGAATATAAAATTGAAAGGTGGCATATAAACATTTTCTAATCTTTCAGTCCTTGGGAGAGTGCGCCAGGGGCCAAATAATGTTTCAAATCTACTTCTGAGTGGGCAGACCTCCCTCTGTAGCCTGCACCTTACAGAATTCAGTAAAGGAAAAGGGGTATGCCATGGGAATGGTATTAGATCCGAAAAAGTCCCAGTCTCCTGACATTATGCCCCCTAAATGAGTAAACATATACAAGTCCCGAAGAAAAAGAAAGAGCAGGTGGCAACAGACCCCCCCCCCCCAAAAAAACCCCCCACTGCTTTATGCTCCCTTTTGTCCTGCAGGGCACCAAAAAGGTGTTTGCCCTTCAGTTCTCCCTCTCCCACACTGTTTGGATTGCTCTGTAAATAAATAACAATTAAGAAAGTAGTACTGATTATATTGTAATATTTTATCTTTACTCATTACTGTCTACTTTCAAACACAGGAATGAATGGTAACTTGAATTTGGACAGAATTGAAGCTAATAAAGCAATTTATTTATTAATTTTATTCCCCTTTTATGCAAACATTTCTCTAGCGAAATTCAGTGCCCACATAATAGCTGGCATAACCCACACTATTAATTAACACTTGTGCTTAAATGAGAAAATTCAATGTATAAAAAACCCCACCCAATTTTCCTTAAACAAAGCTGGGAAATACGGTACATAATCATTAATATGAGCTTTGATTTTTTAGGAGGCTGGCTTCTGCCTCAGAGAAGCATCTAGAAGGGCAACAGCTGTTGTGGGGGGGGAAAGACTTTTACTCAATATTGTAATTAAGAGTTGTTTCCTCAGCTTCCATTCCTTTGCTGAAAAACAGCTGATTTGGATTCGTGAATCCTGTTCACAGTGAATCCCTCATTAAAGGAAACTGAATGGTTTTTGAGCCAAGGGACTTAAATATACTGTAGGATTCATAACTACCAGCTATGTTTACAAAAGGATTAATATGCTCCATCTCCACCAAGGATCTCATAGTAAAACTTGTAGCCAAAATATAAACGACTTGCGTAAAGAAGAGAAACTACAAAAAAAATGAAAGTGCCACGAAGCAAAATCAAGCTCAGTTAAAAACCAAAGAGATCAGTGATGATAGCAACCTTCTTTAACTATTTGGAGTATGGATCTTTGTAACATACACACTATAATCCCATGTTTGCATATTTCATATGCATTTGTTCACCAGCTAAAAGTACAAAATGTACACCAGAACTGTTGCTACAGGGGGTGAGCAATGGTTACTTAGGACTGGCATGGGGGGCCTTTTTCCAGGAATAAGCTTATTTCAAGTCACATTTCTCAAATAAAAAAAACCCTGGCAATGCCAATGTATTTGTGGAAAATCTAGAAAAACCTTAAAATCAAAGGCTTCAAAGATGTTTAGTAGAATACCTTTGTGATCTGAATACGCAGGACTCTGGGAACAAGCTTATTTCTTTGTGAATGAGGAAGTGGAAACAATAAAGTCCAGTGCAGACATTCATCAGTAATGAGGTAATCTTTCTTTTAATAGCTTAACTACTTACAGCTCTTGCTTTCCTCTTCATTAAGGCAGGCAGGCAATAATGGATTTATGTGTTGAAGTTTCTGTGCTAAAATCACATGGATTCTGGGAACTAATGAGGCTGGGGGACTATGAACCCTCTGTTCTTCCATTGTGTCCATACATTCCATAGACTCCACTGGAGAGGATGAATTCTCCCTAGTAAATAAAAACAGCCAAGCTTAAGACACATTTCGTGCAGTTATACAGGTGCTACCAATGAATACAATGACATATAAAACAGATAGGAGTGGGACTAAAAAAACGTACACCATGAAAATTGGGAGGGGCAAGTCCTACTGGGAAGGACAGCTATTACAAGGTTTCAACCCCACTTAGAATCAAAACCTGCCACCATGTACTTCTGTGGGAGGAAGCTATAAGCTCTACAGGGGAAGGTATTACACATAATAGGCCTCTTTGCTATGGTGTTTGAGGCCGAAAGGAAAAAGGCAACATGGCTAGAAACCTTTCCCAATGTTGCATACACATAACACTTCCAGGATTCTAACAGAGCTATCCTAAGTGGGGTCTGGAGTGGTGCCAGTGTGGTGACTGGCATGGATGTGGCAGCCAACTAGGTCAAGAAGTGTGTGTATGCCTGGTAACTTTCCACATCAACTCCAGACTGAAGGACCCATAGATTGGTCTGGGGGGTGGGGGCTTCCTGCTTGTTACACTGTCAACAACATAGCTGAGCCTGATTAACGAATGAAGAGGTCTTCCTTCTGACATTGCCTGTCACCCTCATAGCGCTGTGTGTTTAAGGAGACAGCAGGGCATGTGCAACTATGCTGTCAGCACCATAGTAAAGGCTGAGATTAGCTTGCTATTACAAACTGCACCATACTTCTGCTTATTTATACAGTGGTACCCCGGGTTAAGAACTTAATTCGTTCTGGAGGTCCGTTCTTAACCTGAAACCATTCTTAACCTGAGGTACCACTTTAGCTAAGGGGGCCTCCTGCTGCTGCTGCGCTGCCACTGTGTGATTTCTGTTCTCATCCTGAAGCAAAGTTCTTAACCCGAGGTACTATTTCTGGGTTAGCAGAGTCTGTAACCTGAAGTGTCTGTAACCCGAGGTACCACTGTGCTGTGAATTTGGTTTAAAGAACATTTCATCATCTTTATGGTGTTCATAAACACCTTCCCCATAATTCTATGAAGTGGGAAACTGAGGCTGAGAGACATACAACAAATACACGGAAGAGGTGGGACTCTAACCCAAATTTCCCCCACTCTTGTCCCACCCTGTCCACTGAATTGCCCCGGAAACAAAGCAGGATCAGCTTGTGGACTGCCAGCAATCTTCAAAAGAAAGATACTGATATAAATTTCCTCTCTGTTTCAGTTCTGAAGCACACTGACCAAAGGGTTAGGGACACACTGCCGTTATTATACTGATAAATTACAAATAAAACACTTAAATATTGTTTGTAGCTCAAATCTGTGTGCCTTATTATTAATAACTGTAAATGTGGATCCTATTAACATTAAAATGTTACCTATCTTCGTTGTTCACCATGTTCAGGACTGGATCGACAGATAAAATCCCATACACCTCAAGAACATCATTCACTTTGAAACTATCCCCGTTTTCATATATCTGTCACAAAGAATATTTTTAAGAGAAGAGACAGATTATAGTAACATAATGCATAGAGCTTAATATTAAGCAAGGACTTATCTTTGCAGGAATGAGCAACAGCAAGTAGGAATGGATGAATCCTTCAATTTCGGTTTCTTCCAGATTCTCATTCCTCCAATATCAAGTTCAGTTCTTCACTTTTCTGCATCAGTTTGTGAATTTCTTTTTAAAACTGTCTCCCAAAAATTCACCAACATTTTAGTACTTATTTCTCCTAATACACACATTTCTGTAAACCTTTTCTTCTAATGTGTATATTACTTATGTTATTTTCACTAAGATATGCATGTTTTATGTATACTGTCCCCTAATTATACACATTTATGCATACTGTACATAATTTGGGTTGAGAACTACACAGCAAAATTCAGAGAAGTGAGATAGTTGCATTTCAGCTCACGTATTGTTTTGGGTTCTGCGAATTAGGTAGGTTCACATTTGCGGTGTGAACTGAATTTCTGCCTCATTCCTCACAAGAAGTCTCATACTCTTGCGCTTCCCCTTTTTTATTTTGGTATGGCTGCAAGGAGGACTCTGGAAGCGTTTGCTTCTGTTTTGGATTAACTGCAGCTTGTCACAGTGTCTGAACGCAGACAAAATGTGGTTAATCTTAACTATATTGCACTGGGGGAAAAAGCAGATTTTGAACTCTGGATTATGAAACTGGTTTATTTCAACAAACCATAATTAAGATTAATTGCAGTTTAGGACTTTAGGACTTTGAGTAAACTACAGTTACTCAAAAAGAAGCAACAGCTTTAGATCTTTTCTTTGTGACCACAGTGGATGAGAAGAGAGGGAAGGGAGTGCACAAACCTGAGGCTTGCTGCAGCTCATTCCTGTAACAATAAACCATCCAAATACAAATGGTATCTGAAGAAGTGTGCATGCACACAAAAGCTCATACCAATAACAAATCTCTAAGGTGCTACTGGAAGGATTTTTTAAATTTTGTTTCATCCAAATACAGCCAGTGTGTTTCTCTAGCAAAATCATAAAGTAGATTTCAACATAACCGTAGAGACTTAAGAAAGCAAGCAGAAGGTTTCTTGCACATTTCATTGTATCTGCCACTTCTTGGTTGCAGACATCTCTAATAACTAGCTGCATTTTCCCCATTTCCATGAGTTCAGCACTGAACTTTACTCTTTACAGAGAATATATTAATCATTTCAGAAATATGCAGCAGTAATGGCCAGAGCTGCATAACACACAACCTGTTACTAATCAACATGCACAACCCCCAGCACAGACACCAACTGTTGGTCTACTTCTTAGCTCACATTCCAGTTTTTGGAGACCTACTTTGGAGATTTACGTATTGCCATTTATTGTGTGAGATACAAGTATCCTGCTGTTTCACCTATGTCAACTCACATAAAATATATGATAATGTGTTTTTTTTTAAGAATGCACATATATCTTCATAACTTCATCTGAATAAATAGGATTAAAGGAACATGACAGCTCAAGGGTCTGCTTATGTGAGTACAACTGCAGCTACACATACTTCTGTGTTCTGAATTTTAATAATATACCCTAGGTCAACAGCGCATTTAATGGCAGGATTTATTTTAAGGATTACATTATTTTGGTTTTCTGAAGAACAGAAGAGCCCTGCTGTATCAGGCCAGAGGCCCTCTAGCCCAGTATCCTGTTCTCACAATAGCCACACAATGGCCAACCCAGATGTCTATGAGAAGCCTGCAAACAGCACCTGACTGCAGCCACATGCTCACTCTTAGGACTCCCCAGTAATGGGCATTCAGAAGCTTATTATCTTCATCAGTGGAGGTTGAACTTAGCCTCCATATTTCATCCATGGATTTATAATGTAAATGAGGTAATGCTTAATACCGCTTGATAGGCTTATTACCTTCACAAGACATGCAGGGCCTTTCTCTCCTGGAAGTGGAAAGTTTAGATCTAGCGGAGGTGAGCAATTTAAGGAGATCGTCTGATGTCTTGCAGATGCTTCTGTTTCTAATCGCTTTGGCTCTCCACTCCCGTGGATATCAGGCACATTTCCTGCAAGTTAGAAGAAGTAGTTTCTAATCAAAGTCCAACCAAAGTTGAAATTAAAACTTCCAGTTTTTCAAAGAAGCTTTAAAATGCCAGAGGTTTCCCACCACAGCTTTAAAATGTGCCGAACTACAAGGAATAGGGTAAAAAAAGTAAATGTTGTAATGGGGTGCATCCAATGTAGTGCAAAACTAGAAGCACACAGTACTTGTTTTGCTGGTGAAATATTTTGCACCAGTAGAATATTGTTGTGCAAGAGAAAGCATAAGCAAGATGCTGGTAACTTTGTTGCACAACAGATTGCACAATCAGTTGCACAAGTTTCCACTAGCACAGCTGCTGCGCTGGATTCCTCTGTTATGCAACATTTAAAACTCACCAGTCCATTAGTGCAAGAGCCCTTGATCTAGTGGAGAGAGAATCATAGATGCAGCCCAATAAGTGAGTCAGAGTACCAAAAAAATATGTGCTTCAATAAAACAGCTATTCAGCCATACAACTTTAGTGTGTTTGGGGTGTAGGAAGAACTTAAAATAAAACAATCAATGTCTAATTAGCTGATACCCAGATGTTGCTCTCTCTGTTTAGATGGATGCAACTCCATATCTTCATCTTCCTCATAACTTCTCTTGTGGCGACTTGGTGTATAGGATGTCGAAGGGCAAACTCGAGCTTGGCTTGCACTGGTATAGGCTTAAATCTCAAGTTAAGGACAATAGCATTTACTGATGTGATCTACCCAGCATAATTTGATTTGGTATTTCAATTGTATGGAATGATTTAAAACAAAAGGAGGCAGGTAAACAAGGCACCATCCTCTCATGGGATGTATACAACAATAGAACATATTCCACATGTAGCCTTAGGCTATAGAGAATTGTGAAAATAACTTGCATCTACTTGCATATGAAACTCCTTAGGAACATTTTCTATCTAATCTAACAGACTCCATTGAAGTAACATAATTCAGCCTCAGTTACAGGATTAACCACAGCTAATTAGTAATTACCCTACATACTTCCACTAGTTGAGTCGTTTTACTGGTCTTAAAGCTGTATTCAAGCTTGCCTTTCTCCCTCAAAAAGTTAATCTACAATGTATGCTAAATTTGACAAGATTTGTTATTTTTTGATTAACCACCAGAGGGAGTCATACTTTTCAGAAGACTTCAATTTAACAGTATTCTAAAATTTTAAAAATGTACAAAGCTACTCATCTGCTTGTGTAGATATGCCTGGAAAAACTGACCCTACATTTTTATGGAATAATTAAAACAAAACAAAACAAAACACTTCAACTTTCTTTGTAGGACAGTACAGCACCTTTTCTTCAAATTTCAAGGCACTTCAATCAGATAGTTCAGTCGGTAGATCATAAGGCTCTTAATCTCAGGGTTGTGGGTTATATTGAGCAAAAGATTCCTGCATTGCAGAGGTTGGACTAGATGACTCTTGTGGTCTCTTCCAACTCTACAATTTTTTCCCAACACCCCACATTGCATATATAATTTTCTATATATCAGCATACAGCACGGCCAAAGAACTGCAAAGGATATTTCTTTCACCCATGCCGACTCTCCAGGCACTGGAACACAGTATAAAGTCTGTCTGTCTCCTGTTACTATTTGTTTAGGGTTTAAGTCTATTTCTTGGTGAGGCTAGAAATGAATCAAGTGACATTACACAACATTAGAATATAAGATATCCAATAATATTTGGCCACGTTCACTTGAAATAATTCTATCTTACTTGGTCAGTTGTAACAGAAGTTAATCTACTAGAATATTGAGAGTACCAAAGTATTTTTGTTTCAAAAAGGGTCGCAGATTCATATAGTGGTACTCCTTTTCACACTAAGATACAATATATTCTGTTCTTCTAACAACCATCTTCATGATGCAGCTGATGCTTTAAACAATTTTAAATGCAAGAACAAGACATCTGCAAATAGTTTTCCTATTATGGAACAAAAATTATGCAGGTGTTATTCTTAGAAACTGGAATAACTGCTTCATCATAATCACAGTCACAAAAATAAATAAATAAAATGGGCTTATTTAACAATTTGATATTATATACCATAATGACTCATCAATGTTTGCATCACTCAGACAAAACCCCCAGTATAATGTAAGAATCAAAGCTCAAATTAAATTAAAATGTTGAATCAATCAATATACTTTAATAAAAGCCTCATTCTCTGGATGCCAAATCATTATGTAGCCAAAACGGCAACATCCATGTGCAAGAAGGATGTATCAGCAGATGTGGAGGAATCCCAAAGTTTGCAGGAGTACCAATCAAAATATTTAGGGGGGAATCTAAAAATGGGAGGGGAGTTGACCTAAAATGACCCATGGAAGACTGAACAAGCTCACTAGCCATAAAATGCTGACTGAGTTTGAGAAATAACAGAGTGAAAATGAGGATCTTGAAGAAGAGCATGGCTGGTTTTTGGGAAGCCTGAAAATGAGACTTTACACTGCAATATTTTATTACGGATTCTATGTGTTTATAACTAAATCTCAAAGCTTTAAAGAACCATGACTTTTCAGATAACCATCTTAATAAGAAAAATAAACATTCTGTGGCAACAGCATCATTGCAGCATGAGCTTTCATAATCAAAAGCCTACTTCATGCATCTGATGAAGGTCTTGTCTTGTTCATGAAAGCCCATGTCACAAGACTTGCTTTTACAGCAGCAGACCAATGTGGCTACTCTCCTAGAATGTAGGCATAAATGAGACTTTCTCTATTTTTTAAAAAATGAAAATGAATTCAGTACTAGATGCACCAAAAGGATCAGATCATCAAAACCTTCTACAGTTTGATAGTCTGTTCCATTTCCACTTCACTGTCTTGTTTGTGTAATACAGGACAGAGGCATTATCAAGTACACCACTAAATACATTCTTAGTTGTAGTGCTGGAATCAACTTTTTGCCAATACAGAAAAATATCCCTGCATGCATATCCTTGTTGAAATAAACTTCTTTGAAGTACTATTTTTTCTTTAGAGAGAGGTGCAAGAGAAGCATGGCAGAGGCACATATATATGGGATGACTTATTGCACAGAAGTAAGAAACATTACTCGCAAGGTTCAGGTTTATCCCTTTAAAACCTACACTTAAAAACCCCAAACTGCTAGATGTTTTATTCAAAGGGAGGAATTCAATGTCACTCTACTAATCGTTCTGTCAGTGCAAGCATTACAGCCTGCCCAACCAAACCATCTCCCCTATGGATTCTGGGGATTATTCAAACCCAAAACCGAAAATGGGCAGGGGGACAGGGAGCTATATTTGCCATATTATCACTCACCCCACATTCTGCTACATCTCTGTATTTTCCAAAATGCAAAACCTATTAAAAAGAAGACAATGTGAGATCACTGTTGTATCCTACATCAGTTCACATTCATTTCTATGCATAACAGAAATCTCTTCAGTTGTGGTTATGCTTTAAGTATCAGCACTGCACTACATATTTCAAAATAAAGATCAAAATAAATCTGACAAAGAATTGAATATGGGAAAAATTCTGGCCTATAGCCCCCTTCTGAAAGCAGCTACAAAATACTCCTACAGATGAAGAGCTAAATTATGATGGCTTGTGGCTATGCCTGACACAGATGTTCAGGATCTATTGGGAGGCTAATATTCAAAATATGATTATGTAAATTTCATATTAAAAAAGGGCACACCCCTTCAGTTATACCAATAATTGATGTGGTGGCCTTGCTTCCCAAGAGGCACTGCTGAACCTTCTGCCATGGTAATTAATATGCAAAGCAGTTCAGCTGAGAGCAAGTCCAAGATAGTACTTTTATGCCGCAGACATGCCTGTTTCTTTAAAGAGACTGAGACCTGAAAGTCGTCCATCTAAGTAGGGTCTTCTCAGTCTTAGTAGGAATATCTGTAGGTCTCAGTCCTTGAGTAAATCACTGCATATGCCCAGCACAAGAAATGCCAGGGTTTGGAGCATGATAATGATGCACCTATCCAGAGTTAAAACAGAATGAAGAATCCTCTTTCCTAAGGAGGAAGACTGATTACTCACCATCCCTGCACACTCTCCTAATTTCAGATTACTCAAGCATGGGGTGCTCTTCATTGATGAACTGCTGAGGGATTTTTAAAAGCATGGATTGGTTGCTGATACCCTGTGTGTGTCAGGAGAACTTGTGGAAAGGGAAGCGGCTGGTTTCCCCCCCTCTTTCCCCCTCTGTCGAACTTCTGCAAAAGCCCCATGTGAAATGGAACAATAAGCAGAAGATTTGAGAGAGGAGGTGGATGATGGCCACCATAAATCATGGCTGATTAGTAAGGCAAGCACACACAGAGAGAGCACGTATTTGTGCATGTGATAATAATAAATTATAATAAATAATAATAATAAATTTTATTTATATCCCGCCCTCCCCAGCCGAAGCCGGGCTCAGGGCGGCTAACAACAATAAAACAGTACAAAAGTACAACATAAACAACATTCTAAAATCATTCATTATAAAGCAATAAGGACCATAATAAAGAAGAACCACTTACACATGATTTAGTATGTATGTCAATAGTTTCATAAACATTCATATAAAATTCAGGATCAAACATATCTTGAACCATACAGCGAAATTTCACTAAACTGTTTGGCTTCAGATAATGTAGAGGGACATCATTCAATGAAGGCACCTGTAGAAGAAAATATTGAATTACTGCTACTTTCACATGACATATACAGAATTTTACTCTTTAACAAAACCTTAATTTATATAGTAATTAGGAATCATGAGGAAATCAATCTATAAAAAAATTATAATGTATATTCTTTAGCAATCTAGCAGCAGCCTTATTGTTTGTTTACATCAGCCAGTGGAAAAAAATGTTATCAAGTTCACAATAGTTTTACTACTGTGTATAATAGATAATTGGTATAATAGATAAAACAGATGCGTTTTCTAGGATAGCTCAAGCTTTTTAGAAGTCTTTTACTGCCAGATTTTGACCTGGGAAATGCTGTGGCTCTTTGGTTAAACCGCTTCTGCTAACATCTACTTTTCTTTTTGTTAACTGCAGGTGCTAAGAGCCATGAACAGATCCATAGCATTTTGAATAACAATGATAAGTAGTAAAACTGTATTAATGCAGCACGGTACTGTCACCATTCAAACCTTCATTTTCTGAATTCACTGTATGCCCTTCATTACAAGGCTTAATTGCCAATTATCCAGTCTCTCAGGCTATCAGGCTGCTGAGCTATAATCACACTTCAGTTTACTCTTTTGTACTTTGGGGATGGGGATGAATTTACCAGAGAACACTGATGTTCAAATATTTAATCTCAACTAAGCCAACACCGAGTGTCATTCAAACAACTTGTCATCAGAAATAGTGCTCTTTCTGGAATGCTTATTATTCTAATCTGGTATGCTCATGTGACTTCCCCTTTGTGTTCATGTCTAATTCTACCTACAACATGTTTTTACCCTAAACTCCCAGGTAGATGGGTACAGGTTGGCAGCCTAGGTGTTAGTTAAAGTTGGCACAGGGGAAAAGCAAGGTTGTGCCTTTAACAGCTATAAGGCAGAAGTTTGACAGGGTAAGCTTTTCCTAGTATGGAAATACATTTGTGGGGAAAGCTTCGCTATGATTATATTCAGTCTAATTTTGTGTTACGACATGTCCGTCTCCCATGGCAGCCATGTTGTGACTGGCACCCACAATGCTCTCTCAAAATCCAAAATTTGCCCATTAGTTCAAAAGGGTTTGTGGCCCCCTCTTCTAGATTATGCCACTGCAAAGACTTATCCTACAGCAGGCATCCCCAAACTCGGCTCTCCAGCTGTTTTGGGACTACAACTCCCATCATCCCTAGCTAAAAGGACCAGTGGTGAGGGATGATGGGAACTGTAGTCCCAAAACAGCTAGAGGGCCGAGCTTGGGGATGTCTGTCCTAGAGGCTAAGATACAGATAGGTAGCCGTGTTGGTCTGCCATAGTCAAAATAAAAAAATTCCTTCCAGTAGCACCTTAAAGACCAACTAAGTTAGTTCTTGGTATGAGCTTTCGTGTGCATGCACACTTCTTCAGATGTGTATCTGAAGAAGTGTGCATGCACACGAAAGCTCATACCAAGAACTAACTTAGTTGGTCTTTAAGGTGCTACTGGAAGGAATTTTTTTATTTTGACTAGAGGCTAAGAAACACTGCTGCCAATGCAATGAAATTAATCAGGCAGAGTAGGCAATTCTGCATCCTGACTATTCCTGCTCAAAATAACTCTAGAGGAATTAACAAAAACCCTGACCAGCCTCCACCAGCCACTTCCTATTCATATTTTTGTGTCTTATCATTAGGTTAACAATACCTGAAAGTCCCAGTTATACGTGAGGTATCTAATTAGAGGTGCATTCAACTTACTGTCTTTTCAATGAAGTTATAGTCTGTTAACTCTTCTCTAATAAAGATTTTCAGTTCCTATTGCAGTTACAGTGCAACCCTAAACATCAGATATGCCAAGTGGGAGAAGTTAGGATGTGGTATGTCGTCCCACTCCCAAAATGAGGTGCCCTTAAGCTGATGTAAATAAATTACCCCAGTGTATCTGTTTACGCCGGCTGAAGGAAAGCCCTGGTGGTGTAAATTAAATTGGCTTAAGTTATGCTGGTGTAAAGGGCAAAAAGGGGGCATGTCAAGAATGGGAAATGTGTGCAGAGAGAGGGATAAAGAACCTTATGCTGCATCACAACTCCCTTAATTCATTGGTTTTACCCACAGAGCATGGAGCAATTTACATCACCTAAAATGCAGGTGTAACTAAATTCCCCCAATAAGAGTCAATGAAAGGACAGAAAATGAAGGTTTGCACTTCCCCATCAACCAGGAGCAGTTAGAATGCAATTTAACTTAGATACGCCTTTGTATCTGCTTGGTTAGGACTGCTCTGCCCATCTGCATGGAGCTTTACAATCCTTTTAGTAGTTTTTCTCAGTTCAGTTCGCAAATTTATTTAAAGCAATGTTACAGGAAGATATTGTGTAAAACACAAGAGTACTGCCCCCAAAGCGAAAGGGTAGGACCTAGATATGTAAACAAGTAAGCCAATTTTTACCCAGTTAGTAGCATTATTTTCTTTCAGCTTCTCTCTGAAGTATTCCGTTACTTTTCTCTCCCATTCAGGATTCAGACTATTTTGAGCTAGGAAAAAACCAAATGAAATTGAACTATTTCAGAACATTCAACAATCCAATGTATTTGGGCAATAAAACAGAATCCTGACTTAACTGCAAACACAATTGTTGCAAGAATATTGTCAGATAGCATTAGTTATTGGAAAAAATAAAGAGCTTGATTCAAGTAGTAAGGCTAACATTTATTAGTATTGGAGACAGCATGCATCTGAATACCAACTGCTGGAGTTCATGAACAAGAAAAATGCTACTGCATTAAATTAAGGAAACTGAATATTTAGACTAGAGATAGGGAATGTGTGGCCTTCAGATGCAGCTGAACTCCAACTCCCATCAACTTACTGATTCCCATCAACTCTAGGCAGTATGGCCAGTCTTCAGCGATGATGGGAGTTGTGTTCCAGCAACACATGGGGAGTCACAGGTTCTGAATCCTTGATTTAGTCTGTCAACCAAATGTGGGGTGAAAAATTTTCAGAAACAGAAAATTTTCCAGTGTTTTATTTTTCAAGAGAAAAATAATCAATTTCACAAGTTCACTGTTAACACTGAATGGATGCCAATTGCAAATAAAATATTAGAGAATCGCAATATCACATAAATGACAGCTGGCCACATCTTATTTCTTGTGTGAGGTTTCCAAGTACTGGGCAGCCTTTTGGCTATCAGGCACTTAGGAACTTACAGCAGCTTCAAAACCATTTTGCTGTTTGCAAAGGGCTTTAAGGCAGCTCCCACGCTCCTGTTAGAGCCTCTTTGAAATATCGCTCTTTGAAGCAGCTCCACACTTCTTTAAGCAAACAAGTAGTAGAGAGATGGTGAAAGAGCAGAAAGATCTGAATCAATGAACAGTGTTCAAAACTCCCGTTGTTGAAGGCGCATTTTGTAACAGGGAATTTCATTAGCGTGAACAGTTTCTGAGCTCTGGGCACAATACTGTGCCTAAGATTTCAGATTAAAACTGCAAAGTAGAAGGAAAGGAGGACCTTTTTCTGCCTCCCCACTGCCAGCTATTTTCTGAAGATTGGAGAAGAGACCCTCTTAAGAATATTAGGGGGGTGGGCAGGGGAAGGACTAGACCATGTGAAAAACAAACATAATATTTTAGCTGCAGTTCATTCATTTTCAGCTTTGTGTTCTTGTTTATTAAAAAGTGCACCTAGACATTCCATTGTTGTGCTCATAACCTAGATTTAAGGTGCCATTTAGTGCCTAGCTTTCATATCTCAGTTTCTTTTCAGCTGATGAGTGGGGATTAAATCCTGCTGCCTTGGCTGCACGATCTGGTTCGCTTCTAGGAACAGGGCATGCAGACAATGCAGGGTTGGATCCTGTTCTCCTGCCCTCCATGATGTGGTTTGGGGGAAATGGCCATGGGGCCAAATTGGATTCCATGGAGGCGCAAGATTGACCCATGGGCAGGACGTTATCCACCCCTGCTCTATAGCATCAGGAAAGTCTCCCAAAATTTCCCAAATATCCCACATCACCGTCAAATAGGATTGATATATACTTATATGTCATGAAGATCAAACTGTCCTTGCCAATTAACTAAGTAGCTGTTGCCTCTGAAAAATTCTAGACAGTAGAAAGACAACCCAAACCCTAGTTGGGTAGCAGTGATGTGTGATGGAGGCACCACTGCATCTGTCACTCATGCTGGTCAGAGAAGAAGGCCAGCAAGATGGGGGAGGGGGAGGTAAATCACCCTCAAGTGATGACAGGGGTGGCTCACGATTCAGAAGACCCTGGGCTGGCTTATCCCCTCTTCTGAAACACACTCCATTTTGGTACTCCTGCTTGCCTGTACTTTTAGTGGACTGAACAGAAATATCTACAGTACAGTGGTGCCCCGCAAGACGAAATTAATTCGTTCCGCAATTTTTGTCGTCTAGCGAATTTTTCGTCTTGCGAAGCACGAAATCCCATAGGAATGCATTGAAAATCAATTAATGCGTTCCTATGGTCAAAAAAAGTCCAAACAAAGCCAAATTTGGTACAACAACAGTTTATTAACTGCTCTTTAAAGTCACACATACTGTAAAGAGCAGTTCAAAAATTTAAGGGAAAATAAATTAACTTTATAAACAAAACATGTCTTTGTTTTTAGTCAAAGAAAAAAAGTCGCGAGACGTTTTCGTCTTGCGAAGCAAGCCCATAGGGGAAATTCGTCTTGCGAGGCAAATCGCGAACGGAAAAAACTTTCGTCTAGCGAGTTTTTTGTATTGCGAGGCATTCGTCTTGCGGGGCACCACTGTAGTGGAATCCAGCAAGGCTGGGGGGATGGATTCCCCAACCAATCTAGCCTGCTTTCTCGCCTGGTGTGAAGGGCGGTGTGGGTAGGACAGCCAACTTAGTCGCTATGTAATCTTGCTTAGTGCCCATGCATGTACAAAGAGAAAGCCAAGCAGAAACCATTCAATTTTACTACCTGCTCACAATGTATTGAGCCCCCTTCTAAGGTTACAAAGGCTTTGTGCCCCCACTTTCAACTCACTGGTAGTTACAAAAACCAGAAGTTATTATGTGAGCTAGAAGCTAGAACCTGGCAGACTGGAGGCTAGGCAGCTGGGAGACAGAGCTGTGTGTGATTTCTGCTGGAATCCAAGGATGGGGCTATGGGAGAAGCAAGACCATCTTAGGGTGTGTTAATGCCACAAACCTCTCCATCATAGACTTGGATCATATATACGTGTAAATTAACCATATACCCTAAAGACAGCAGAGTCTCTGCTATACTTCATTCTGAAGGAACATGACCTGGAAAAGCCTGGAACCCCTTGAATCTCACACTGCTCTGAGATCACGGTGGTGTGCAACAATACAAATTCTGTACTGCAGAAGATATTAGGCATTCGTTTCCTTAAAACATATGTTTACAAGTTAATTGTTACTATAGCAGGCTGTCGTTATTCATACCGATCAATAAGCTACTTGATTTTAGGGGCTCTTTTTTTGGTTGTTTAAATCAATGGTCATTTATTTCAATTGCCTTGGTTTAAACCCACACATCCTGGGAGACACAGACACCCCAGTTAAATACCCCAGCAACTGATGCTGGTAAGGAACAAAACATGTAGAAGCCAGACGGCGTGGTATTTACCTGCCTAACTGGGCTTTGACATGCACCAGCCTAATACCACGTCCTCACTTTATTCTGACAGAGGGCTCTGATCTGGCGATTACCCTCGGAGGGGAAAAGTGATGCTGGAGGCTCCTTGGAACCTCCCGATTCTTTAGCACTCGAAAAGGCATACTACACATGCTCAGAGGCACTCTTATCCCCGTTCCTGGTCTGCTTTCAGGGCGCTTCACAACCACAACAGCCGAGATCTGCCATGCGATCCCGCCGAAGAGTGGGAGCCGGGCGCCCGCTGCCCTCTTGCTGGGCAAGGCCGAGCTCCCCGCTATCGCCTTCCAGCTCTGCCCAGCTAGGCCCACTTTGCCCTGCCGCCCCTCCGGCTCCCTCCATGCGCAGCCGACCCCTTCTTCCGGGTTGATCCCGGCCCAGCTGGCCTGTCTCAGCCCCGGCTCCTCCTCGTCCTCCTCCCTCGCTTCTCGGCTTTGCTTGTTTGCCTCGCCGCCCTCCCAAGCCCCCCTTCTCCTTCTCCCTCCTGTCCCCCCTTCGCTTACCGAAGATGCCTTGCACGATACTGAGGGGGCAGTTCAGCCAGTCCGCCACACACGGCATGTCGTCGGCTCTCGGACTAGGAGGCACACGCGGGTTTTCACCGACGGTCGCTCAGTATCCCTCCGACGGCGGGCAATGGCGCGCTTAGGCGGGCTGGTGCTTCGCGGAGAGGCGTTGTCGTCGTCGATAGCGGCGCGCCCGAGGCCGAGCCGACTCTCCTCCTCTCCGCCTCACTTCCCCCTTCCCCTCAGCGCGGGCTCGGGTTGGCGGGAGATGAGGGGGAGGCGCCGGCGCCGCCATCTTAGAGGCGGGCGGAAGGGGCCGGCCCGGCCGCCAGAGGAACCCGAGAGGCAGCCCGGAGACGTGGAAGCGCCACAGCCATGGCTACCCCGAAAGCCTCCGTGGCGGCTGGCGGCTCCTCCTCGGCTGGCGGCGGGACGAACCTGCTCTTCTCCTCGTCGGCCACCGAGTTCAATTTCACGGTCCCCTTCATCCCCGTCAGCCAAGCCCCTGCCCCTCCGCCTCCTCCAGCCGCCGCTGCTGCCTCCGCCTCGGGGCCTGGTCTCCTGCCCGCAGGTAACTCGGCTTGGACATCTTCGTAGGTCGTCCCCCCCCCCGCCACGCCACACGCACCAGGGTTGCTTTTCTGTGGGTGGCCCGCGCCCGACGCGCTCGTGGGCAGGTGAAAAGGCGCGCCCGTTTGTTTGCAGGTGGTGTCGCCCATCTCCCCGTTCCTCTCGCGGGGGACTCGCCAACTGGGCAGATAGGCACGGGAAGCTTGTTTGTGTGAAAGTGCTGCCTTTGGAGGGACTTGGGAGGGAAGTGGCTTGCGTGCCTCCGAAAGGAAGCCCGTGATCTAGAAGGTGTCGTGGCTTAATTCGTGCCAGACGTCGGACCCGCTAGTGGCGTCTATGAGCCGGAAGCCTCACCGGCCAAGAGCCGCCCGCAGGTCTTTCACCAGTTGCTCTTGATGTGAATGGTCGCCTCTCAGCCTTTCCATAGAGATGTCACACAGGCTCTGGTCCTTCCAGTAGCACCTTAAAGACCAACTAAGTTAGTTCTTGGTATGAGCTTTCGTGTGCATGCACACTTCTTCAGATACGAAAGCATGCACACGAAAGCTCATACCAAGAACTAACTTAGTTGGTCTTTAAGGTGCTACTGGAAGGAATTTTTTTATTTTGACTATGGCAGACCAACACGGCTACCTATCTGTAACAGGCTCTGGTCCTGTTATCCCCTTCCCTATAAGCAGTGCTTTTTAATTATTATTTTTAAAAAATGCTTAGGGGTATTCTCATTCTGACTCAAGAAAATCACCATTTTTATAGTTCACATCGGGAAAAATAAATACAGTAAATGGACAAAAGTACAACGATTCACAAAATGTTTAGGGGTATGCGTCCCCCTGTGTCTGCCCCAGAAAAAAGCACTTCCTATTTTTTGCCAGATTTGAGCATCCAGTGACTGCAGCTCATAAAAGTTTACATAACAATGAACTGGTAGGTCTTTTAAGGAGCCACTCTGCTTCCCACTGGGTGGTTACAACGAATTTAGGGGTGAGGTGGAGGAAGGGCATTACCAGTTAATAAGTATTGTTTCCAGATTGAGTTGGGCATTTGTATATACTTTTTATTGAAACAAAGGATTGGAAGGCACAGGCATATTATGGTGGTGATTCGTGGCTGGGAGAACTTGTTGATGATGGGGTTTTGGGGAAGGGAGTAGATTATGGAGGGTCTGTAACACAGAAGCATGGGAGAATAGCACAGAGATGTATGCAGATTAGCCTCCACATCTGATGCCTGGGAAGCTGTTAATGTAACATCAGGTTTGGTTTTTTTGAAAGGACCCAAGGGGAATCCTGGAAATTATAGCCTAGAGCATCACAAACTAGTATTGCTAAAGATGAAATAACTAAGTATATAGAATAAAAAGCCTTGCTGAAGCAGAACTAACGTGGTTTCTGCAAGGGTAAGTCCTGGCTCACATGTGAACCTTGGCCCTTGGGGAATGGGAGTGGGGAAAGGATCCAGTCTGTTGGCTGGATTCAGTTCCCTATCCCTATCCTATAGTGGTGAGGCATTTCCTAGGGGCAACATTTTTTGAGAGAATACTAGGTAGATCTTGAATTAGGCTAGCTTCATCCTTAATGACTCTGCTGTACTAACAGGTGGGTTAGAGGATAACACTCTTAACACTGTTGTGGCCATTGTTACTTGGTGCTTGGCTGCTGAGTGTATTCTGTGTTGTGCTGTAATATTTAGTTTTAGGACTACATTTTTTGCTAATAACTATGCATGATAAATGCAGATACTGAGCACACATGGTAACAGGCAAACTTGCCTGTTTACACCTGCGGATCAAGTTCATGCTAAAAGAGCATTAAAGAGAATATAATTACTTATGCTGAATTTTGGGGAAAGTTTGTCGCTGGGTGTTTTTAAACTCCTCCAGAGCGTTGCCGTTCTTTGTGAAAACAATAACAAGCTCTGTGCTTTGTTAATCCCTCAGGCTGGATTCTTGATTATCTTGTCAGTGTGGGGGCCCTGGCATCCACTTTCATTTTGCCTGTTCCACTGGATTACAGGGTAGATTTTATGCTGTGTCTGGCTTCCATTTTGGCAGCGTTCTAAAATCCAGCAGCTCATGCTACACAGCCAGTCCTCACTACTTTTTGTTTGTGCTTAATAGCTTTTTAGAGTAGGGTTTGTTTATTTGCATGTCTTGTTCTTTTCATCTTGTGCTTATTGAAGATGATGTGACTACCTTTGATGATAAAACTGGTGTGAATTAGACAGAAGCCCTACCTTTTCTGTTCTTCTAATAGGGTAAAATTGTGGATTGTGATTTCCTCCCAAACCTCTTAGGAAAAGCAAAATGCTTCATCTTAGACATTGCTACAGTGGTTCCTTGGTTTAAGAACAGCTTAGTTTATGAACAACTTGGATTAAGAACTCTGCAAACCCAGAAGTAGGTGTTTTGGTTTGTGAACTTTGCCTTGGAATAAGAACATGTTTTGCTTCCTGTTGAGTGTAAATTGAGTCCCCCGCCCCTATGGGAAAGCATGCCTTGGTTTAAGAACGGACTTCCGGAACGGGTTAAGTTCGTAAACCAAGGTACCACTGTATAGACATTGATATGTGCATTTCAGAGGCCTTTGGAAGCTTGGATTCCCTTTTGGGTAGTTTGAGAGATTACCAATGAAGTTTATGTTATAGCTAATTATGTTTGGGAATAATCTGCATTTTATGCTAGGAATGTCATTTGAAAATTCTAGGTTTCTGTAAGAGGAAGCAGTTCAAAAAATAGTATTTGCTCTAAATGTGTTCGTGTCTAAATGTGACAGTAGTGTAAAAGGCAGAATAGCAAGACATACTAAAGAGCGGAAATAAAATAACAACACTGCAATGTTTGACAACCTGCTTTGAAGTCTCTCATTATTTGTTACTATTTGAAGTAATTTTCAAAAGAAAAGTATACAATTTATCCAGGGGGAAGGATGAAAGCACAGTTCTAAAGAAACTGAGTTAAATGTCTGGGCAATTAAAATTCATCTGCAGGTATAGGCAATATATATATATAGGGATGCACATTGACAGTGTGTATTCCTGCATGTATCCCAAATTGGCAGGCTCTCTGAATCACACCACACTGTTAAGAAACACCTGTGAGAAATGTTAAAAGCACAATGCACTCAGAATGTGTTATTTAAAAAAATGTGTGTGTATATATATGTATATATGTGTGTGTGTGTGTGTGTGTGTATATATATATATATATATATATATATATATATTCCTATTCAGTAAACGTGTATCTAAATAAAGTGCTTCCAAAAAATGTTAAGACTCATGATTTGTAAATATCACCACTGAGAATACATCTCTTAGTGTGGCATGCAAACCACTTGAAAGTGTGTTTCGGAAGGTTCTTCTAAGTAATGATATATGCATAAATAAGCCTAACACATTAAAAGCACTAGTGGGTTAGTTGGCCAAGTGATTTTGTCAATTTAATAGGTGATTCAAAATTCTGCTTTTGGAACTGAAACCAGAAAACCTTCATACAAGGAAAAGTCTCAGTTCTCCAAGACAGTGAACAAGAAAGGAACGGGACTGGATAAATTTTCCTATTTGGGGGGAAATGTTTAAAACAGGCAGTACTACCAATAGTTTCTCCACATAAGCTTCCCTTTCTTTCAATAATCCTTGTATCCTTTGTTGTAGACGATACGACTGATGTTGGTGAAGAAGACAGCTTCCTGGGACAGACTTCTGCAAATCCTAACCCCCCGCCAACTTTCAGTTATTTCTCCCAAGTTCCTAGCAGCAGTGATCCCTTTGGAAGCATTGGGCAGCCATCCTTAGGCGCAACATCCCCACCCCAAGCTGGAACATCTGTTTTCTCTAAGACTTCAGCTTCTCTCCCACTTCTGCCTGGATCACAAGATGGGCCAAATGCTTTCTCAGCTCCTCTTTCCAAATCACAGCCTTTTAATGCGCCACCTGCTTCAGGAATTGGTTCATACACTGGTCCTCCACCAGCTGGCTTCTCAACTCCTCCTCATGCCATATCGCAGCAAGGCTACAACCCGTATCGCCATACTACTTTAAGCAGTAGAGCTAATCCTTACATCACTCCACCGCAACTTCAACAGACACAAACACCCACCCAGAACGTTCAGCCTCCAGCCTCTGTACCACCTATGCACATGTATGCGACTCCAGGGACACTGCCACCGGTATGGAAAGTGATTTTTAGCTTTTGGAATTGGTATAAAACATTTAAGGGTCCTCACTTGACCTAGCTTGCCCTGCCCTGCATCTTCCAGCACCTCCATTGGTTCAAAGTAGTAATTACTAAATTCAGGGGGAGGGAAAGAGAATTGGAAAATATTGATCAGTTGATAGGCAAAACAAGAAATGGCAGTATTTTAAAGCATTAATTTAGTATGATGAACAATGAGAGTTATGCTACAAAAGCTTCCTTTTGAACCCTCTAGAGTCTAGACATTCCCTGAAACTTTACAGAACACTGCCAGATCACAGGGCAAATATAAAATAGGAAAATAAGATTGTTCTTGATTAGATGGAATATTCTTAATTTTTGTTAATAAAATCACTTCTAGACTGCTTTTCATTGAAAAAGTAGAAATAAAGTAATGTATCTATAAAACAGCACCACTATAGTACCAGAATAATTGTGAACTGGCATCAGCCATCAGGGAAGAGAGTATTGATGATATTTAAGCAAATCAAATGATAGACATTAGAAAATATTTGACCCAAATATTTGACCCAAACATGCGTACACATACAGACACAAATTAGGTTTTGCATTAAACTTGATAACCTACACTGAATTGGATGCTGATAGAGGGCTTTGGTGAAGGCACCTCACTCTGAATCAAGCTTGTATTTAATGACATAGTAATCAAATGTATGGAATGAAGAATCTCAGGATCATTTTGTTGGATCTGACCAATTCTAGAATTTAATAAATGTATGATAATAATGTACATGATCAATGTAATCTGGAGGGCAGTGGATTTTGTGTTCATAATAACCTTTTAAAATTAAGAATTGTATACATTTAAACTGGTTTCATTTTCAGTTTTCTTCGCCTCAATCACCAATGCCGCCTGTGGCTCCCATGTCAGCAGGCCCTTTGGTGAAAGCACCTCCCATCTTACTACATAACCAATATGAGCCAGTTCAGCCCCATTGGTTTTATTGCAAGGAGGTGGAAAACAAGGAGCTATGGATGCCATTCAGTGTCCTAGATTCTACAACACTAGAGGAAGTTTATAACTCTGGTAAGGCCTCTGTGCTTTTCATTTATGTGATGGCTTTTTGGCTTTGAAAATAAAGAGGACTAACAAATTGCTGATGATTTACAATGAGAAGGCAGAAATACTAACCCGTCCCAATCTAGTACCCTCCAGACGTTTTGGTCTGCAACTCCAATCAGCTGCAGACAGCATTACCAGTGTTCAGTCCAAAACATCTGGAAGGCACCAGGCTGAAGAAGACTTCTGTATACATTTGCATATATTTACATATCCTTATGCAGGTGTTTCTTAAATGGGAACGTGATATATGTTCAGTTCCACATTCAGATTTCAGATTGACTTTTGTGTATAAATCCCATGTCCTGATTTTGTTTTCATAGGCAGCTCTTTTTTATATATATAATCATATTTATTAGAATTTCCAATTATAACAGAATAGAGAAAATAGAAAAGATAGAGAAAAGAAAGAAAAAGAAAGAAAAAATTGAAACCTTACTTTCATAACCTTCTTTCTAGGACTCCCTCCTTCCCCTCCCGACTGTATTCCCCTTTCCTTAAGTTGGTTCCACAAGCTCTCATTCCCAATTTAAAACCTAATATATTTAACCCATTAACCAATTTAAATATACAATCTTGCCATCACTCCTCATCTTTAACAGAAAAAGAAAAAAGATTTCCCCCCCAAGATCTGCCCCAATTTCCTTCCACGAATTCCCCCCTTTTTTAAAAGAAAAAAACATGTTAGATCAAAGTACAAAAGTTATATAAAGAAATAGAAGATAATAGATATAAAAAGATTCAAAAAGTTGGTTACATAGCCTTTGGATTCCAAGATTCCCCCTCCCTTCCCCGGTTTGAATTCCCCATGTCCATCAGTCCATATGTTATCAGCCTGGAGATCTCAAGTCCATAGCCAAATTTTTCCCATTCCACCTTGCCGGTTTTCTTTTAATTTGTTTGTTTTAATAATGCTTAACTTCAAAATTCTAGTCTAATAGAGGCCTTTAGTTTCTTTGGTCTTTGTTGCTCCTCCCATTGTTCTTTCCGTGTCGTAGTTGGTTCTTTGTTCTTTTTATTCCTCATTTTCTCAGGTTTCTTGTCTTGTTCAGCTGCTAAAACGTTCTTATTCCAAAACCTGGTATCTCTACAGAGGTTTGTTATTCAGGAACAAAAACTTACGTCCAGTCCCTTCCTTTCTTCAATAGAAAATTCTATTGTCTCCTTTTAATGTAAACACCTCTGTAGACACAATATTATTTCAGTTTTGCAGCTTTCCCAGAAGATAAAACCTGTGCACATCCCTGGGTAATTTTCCACATACGACCACTTGTAATGTCCCGAAACCCCTCTAGGGGGATTGCAATAACTTTGTATCCTCTAATCCAAAAGTCAAGTTGTTGTTTCTCTCCCCCCCCCGATAGTTTATATCCATATTGTATCAAATTGTAACAAAATTAACCAGCAAAATACTTATATCAAAGTCCTCTTTATATTCTCAAGATTTGACAGCTACTTTGACAGCTGTCAAATTCTCCGTCTCTCTTCGCCAGGTTCTACGAATCGCCCCGGTTCCCAGGGGGGGGTTGCCTTTTACCTCTCACCCTCCACTTTTCTCCTCCAGCACAATTCTTGTAGTTTCCCATCGTGGAATTAATAATTTTTATCAGCAATAAACTTCTGTATCGATCTTGGTTTTCCAGTCCTTGTTTTAGCATGTTTACAATCAGGGGGGGGACTGACTTCCTTTTTAGATCCCCCCCGCTCGTGCCGAATCCGAAAAAAAATTCTTTTTTTCTCCTTTTATACCCGGTTACCCAATTACTCACGGGTTGTTATTAAATGTCCGAATTTCCAATGGAAGAAGCCAGCGCTCTCCGTCGAATGGCATGCGGCTGCACTCGGCAGGGGAAGCGGAGGACTCACAGCACCACGCCACTCCCCGGCACCCGATCCGTAGCCTTTAAAAAGGCTCCTTCACGAGTCGGGAGGGCGCTAACGGTGCCAGCCGAGTCACCATGTCCATGGGCTCCGTGCCCGTGGTTTTTAAGGGTCCCCGCGTCGCCGGCGCGGTAGGACCCAGCCCCTGCCGAGCAGACTCCCTCCGGAGCTCAGAGGGAGTCCGCCATTCGGCGATGGCGCCAACCCGGAAGTCCGATGTTCATAGGCAGCTCTTTGTTTCATTCATCTTGGCAGCTTCTATGTGAGCAATTAGAAAGGCATAGTTTGCTGGTAGCCAGTTCACAGAATTGTAGAAATGGAAGATACCCCAACTAGGGTAATCTAGTCGAAACCCCTGGGATGCAAGAATCTCAACTAAATAATCCCTGACAGATTGCCATCCAATCTCCTTTTGAAAAACCTCCAATGAAGGAGAGTCCCCCAGCTCCTGATGGAGTCCATTCCGTTGTCATACAGCTCTTAACTGTCATAAAGTCATTCCTAATGTTGAATCAGAATCTCATTTCTTGTAATTGCAATCCATTGGTTTGGGTCTTCCCTCTGGGAGTAGCAGAAAACAAGCTTGCTCCATCTTCCAAGCGGCAGCCCTTCAGATATTTGAAGATGACAATCATACCACAGAATTATTGCTTATGAGAATGCTTGTGTATGTCGTATACTGCCTACATTCGGATCCACAACAGTGAACATAGTGGAACAACTGGGGAAAGAGACATGCAGTGACAAGTCTAGAAATCTTTCAAAAGTGCCAAGTTTCCCAGTAACACATTTGGTTTGACCTCTCTGTTTCATTGTTCTAATATAAAATTTGAAGAGAAGGAAAAGTGAATATTTCCTCCTTGTTTCTAAATATGTGTTAGCTTATCAGTTGAAGGATTCCAAGCTAATAAAACATTTTTTAATGCTTCTAGTGCAACCTGATCCAGAGAATGTTGTCCTGAGTACTGACGGAGGACGTTATGATGTTTATCTCTATGACCGAGTGAGGAAAGCTGTATACTGGGAAGAAGAGCCATCTGAAGTGAGAAGATGTACTTGGTTTTATAAGGGAGATCAAGACAGCAGGTTTATTCCTTACACTGAGGATTTCAGCGAAAAGCTAGAGGTGAGTGTACACCAGTGTGGTGTAGTGGTTAAGAGCGGTAGACTCGTAATCTGGGGAACCGGGTTCGCGTCTCCGCTCCTCCATATGCAGCTGCTGGGTGACCTTGGGCCAGTCACACTTCTCTGAAGTCTCTCAGCCCCACTCACCTCACAGAGTGTTTGTTGTGGGGGAGGAAGGGAAAGGAGAATGTTAGCCGCTTTGAGACTCCTTAAAGGGAGTGAAAAGAGGGATATCAAATCCAAACTCCCCTTCTTCTTCTTCTTCTTCTTCTTCTTCTTCTTCTTTTTCTTCTTCTTCAATTGACTGAATAATAAATGTGTGTGATGGCTTACTGAAAATTGAAATTTGAAAGGGCTCAGATTTTATGGGAAGATAAAAAATACTCACTGTGGAGTGTTGATAAAATGTGGAAGAAATCCCGGTCTGTATTATTGCTATTGTTACTGCTGGTGGTGTTGTACAATGACCAACATTATTATTATTATTTTGCATCTCAAATACTGTTGTAAGATCAGTGAAGTGTGCTTCATCAACATGGTCCTGGTTATTCACTGATATTTCTAATAAACATAAAGGAGGTTAAGGTGTTCTGCATTACCGCTATTTGTCTTTAAATGGGGTAAATTGAACTTTATGTTGATGTTCAACCTACTCTGAGATTCAGCCTCAGAGTAGCAGAATATCTAAGGCCTGGGGGAAAACATACATATTCCTTTTGCTCCTACTCTGTATTTTAAAATGCAGGCCAACTTGGGAATTTGGGTTAGCAGGCAGGCTAGAAAAACACTGAATAAGTACATGGAAACAGTAATGTATACCATGACATTCAGCATTGTTTGAATAGATTTCTGCTCATGTGTTATGACTTCCCTCTCCTTCCCTCCCCTCTGTGCCCTTACCACATGCCCCCCCCCAAAAAAAATCTGTACTGGCGGCAAGCTGGAGGGATCCTCCAGAGGAGGTTTCAAGGACATGAGGGACTACAGAGGGGATCAGAGGATGGGGAAGTTTCTGTTGTGCAAGCTAAATTCAAAATATTGGAGTTTTGATACTACAGGATTGTCAATAAATGAATGTGGTATAAGCTGTTTATGGCACTGTCCTTTGACATGACATCTTGATGCTTAGTTTCTTTATGATTTTGCAAAACTGTTTTTCCCCCCAGGCAGAGTATAAGAAAGCTGTTACCACAAATCAGTGGCATCGGCGACTGGAATTTCCAGGTGGAGAAACTATTGTTATGCATAATCCTAAGGTAATAAGAATTTTTATTGCACAATAGCATTGCATGTGTGGTTAGAGCAGTATGTGAAACTCAGCGTACCTTGAGCTTCTGTTCACGGAAGGTGCCTGCCTCCACTTCCGTTTTCTCGCAGTCTCTTCCTCAGTGCCACAACTGAACCCACTCTGCAGGATCTCCTGACCCTTGGGGGCTAGAGATGCAGAAGAGTCATTCTCCACCCACCCTGTTCCTTGAATGCACCTCTGGCTGCAACCCCAAGTGTTTAAATGTAGTGTGTTGTCCACTGATTTTTTTCAGGTTATAGTTCAGTTCCAGCCTTCCGCAATACCAGATGAATGGGGTACCATACAAGATGGGCAGACTAGGCCAAGAGTGGTAAAACGTGGAATTGATGAGGATCATGAGGAAATTCCAGATGGTGAGTGGTTTAGGACAGAGGGCTCTCATATTAGATTATTCCCCCCCTTTAATAAATAATGGCATAGAATGCGGGCCATACGTTTTCCATGCCCTAAGTATAGCAGAGTTTGTTGGACTTTTCTGATTTGGTTGGCTTTGCCAGCAAGGGGCCTAATGAGGTAGTTCCATGGAGATAAATTCAGGTTTATTTGGGGGAGGAGAACCCTCCCATCTATTCCTTACTTTATTAATATTACAAGTTTTAAATTGCTCCCTCATCCCAAACGGCCCTCCAAGCGGTGAACAACAACAGCAACAACAAAAATATGGAAATAGACAAATGTACCTTTAGAGATATGATCTGATGGCAATAAATATTTATATAAAATCTGTCACTTTCCCAAACATGTTCCTTTTTTAAGTTAGCTGTGGGTCCCTGCTTCCAGCCTGTTTGTGTCTGTTGTGTGGGGGTGAGGAGGGAACATGGGGCTCTTCCGCCTCTATGCAGTTAACAGTGTAGTTCGCTGGCAAGTTGTGCTGTAGTTCAGGTCCTGCTCTGGAAGCCAATTGGCCATGCTGGTTGGTTTCTTGTGGCAAGGCCTCAGACTGGATTGGAGGGAAAGGGAACCTTTCCCCAGAGCATTTAATACATGGTTAGGAAGCCTCAGGCTCTTCAAATGTTGCTTAAGTCCAAGTCCCATCAAACCCATTTGGTGTGGTCAGAAATGATGGGCGTTATATTCCAGAAACAAAAAGAAGGCTAGAGATTCCCCACTGCTATTTAATGAAAGCTATTGCTATTTCTTTTCACTTTTATAGGTGAGGTGTCTCAAATCGATCATCTAGTATTCATGGTCCATGGCATTGGCCCTGTCTGTGATCTGCGATTCAGAAGCATCGTTGAATGTGGTGTGTGTTTAGACTGTGTGCACGCAGGAGTTTCTTATGCTGATATCTTATTGTGTCCTACTTGTCAGCATTTATATATTATTGATAAGTTACGTTATTGTTGATTAATGCAGGAGTGGGGAACATCAACCATGGGGGTTCAGTACAGGCCTCCAGGTTTCTCTGTCTGGCCCTAGGAGTACCCAACCCCGTTCTGCCACCTCCCCGACCTGCTCCTCAGCAGCTGTGTTCCACACCATTCTGCAGTGTGTCCTTGAACTGATAATACCTATTGCTTGCTTGGATATGGGTATGGAGATGTTAGGATTAGAGTCCCCCATTTCCTGGGGGACCTCTGGCTCAATGGTTAATTAGCAAAGTCACAGACCTCTTGCCGTAGCGTGCACTCCAATAAAAAACAGAAGAGTCATTAGTAATAATTTACTAAAAATAATTTACTAATGCGTGAATCTTGTGGTTCTTTGTCAAAGCCTTGACAAGGTGCATCTTGAGCAAAAAAAGCAGTTCAGCACATAAAATCCAACACTATACAAGAATACACTGGGAGTGAGAAAGAAAGAATCCAGGCAGAGAGATAGAGAATCGAAAGTAAAATGAAACTGCTCGCTGGGGAGCTGATGTTTGTTCCCAGTGACCTTGAAGTGAGATGTAGTCAAAACAATATCCAGCTTGCTTCTTCGCAGAAATGAAAAGTGCCGACCAGCTAGAATTCCGTCCAGAATGTTGCAGCTTCAGCTTCTGCATGTACAAAGAATAGACTTGAAAAAACTTCTGTTTACTTTGATAAACTGGAAATGGTTTCTGTACTTGAGAAACGCCATTAACCCTGACAGGAGATATATGTGTGTAGAAACTTTTATGTGGCAGGAGTTTAGCCTACTGTTCAAAAGCAAGTGTTGCATTCACTTTCCTATGCACCTTGTGCCATTCACCCCACCTATTTTTGCCCCTCACCTTGCCCACCTTTGGCATGTGGCCCCCTAGAAGGGAGGACGTCTAGAAGGGAATGAGTCTGTTATCCTGAAAAAGATTCCCCACCTTTGCCATAGGAGCATGTAATCATGGGTCCATAGGCTTTTATGGCACACCACTTATTAGATATAATGTGTCGAGGGTGCTTCCCAGCTGCAGAATGCATATGGCAGGTAGTTAGATATTTATTGTCAAAGGTAACACTTCCAGTCACTTCTACAGCTCTGAATATCTATACACATCAGTCTAATGGCTAGGCAGTTATTCCCCTGTCCATGTTGCAGCAACCCTCCACCAGTTTATGTACCTCCCTTTGATAGGCTATGTGCACTTAGCTTAGGACTGCGCCTGCATGGAAGCTTTCTCAGTTTCCTCAAGGTTCTGGGAGACAGTGGTGCAGGAGAGGGCGGGGAAGCACCCAGCTCTTCTCCTGCCTGACCTGCCTCTTCCTCCTCTTCTGACTCATCCTGTTCTCCACCCTCCAGCTCTGAAGCTTCCTCTGCCTCTGATTCTTGCCTCCTGGCCAGTACAGGCCCCCACAAAACACTGCCCCCCCTCTCCTGAGTCAGACTCCAGCCCCCTGCCCGCATTGCATCAGTGGCTTGCCGGTCCCTGACATCATGTGGAAACAGCTTTCAATCACTCCAATGGATGCTGCATCAAAATATCCTTTTAAAACTGAATTAAAAATATATTTGGATGGAAGGGGAAATGAAAGGATGTACTGCTGTTTTCTTTCTGAAGGGAAGGAAATGTTTACTATATAGGTAGATTAGCCAGTGGTCAGTGAGGGAAAAACAGCATTATTTAGTTTTGTTGATGTAATTATTTTGTAAATAGAAGGCATGACAACCCCTTCAGTCAGAAGGAAAGAATACAAGAATTGCTCCTGCAGCCTTTTCCCAGTGTGGCTTTCTAATGTTTAAATGGGTATCACGTCAAAGTCTGAAACAATGTGAAACTTTAGCTCTGTCTAATTAATGACTTAGTTTTTGTTTTGTATTGTAGTGATTGTTTTACAAATTTACACTTATTTATACAGTTTATGAATTGGAAAGTTTTGATTAGATTAGCAAGACTTCAAAAGTGTAAAGAACTGTTGGAAAATATATTTGAACACATGTAATGGGTATCAATTTGTGGAGTTAACATTAACCTCTTCTTTTCTTCCATTTTTAAAGTCGATGATTTTCGGACAGTGTCTCTGAAATTGTTGCAGTCGCATTTTAGAAAGTCAGTAGAAGAGCTTAAAGTGAGCAGGGTTGAGTTCCTGCCAGTTCACTGGCATAGTACTCTGCATGGAGATGCAACCGGAGTGGATAGGTAGGTCTAAAATACTGAAGTACCAAAACACAGTTATTCTCCAAACTTCCAAACTGTTTCAGCAGGGCTAGCTTGTTATTTGATCATTGATCACTGTCCCAGAGATGAGCTGCTGAGACAATAATGTGATAGAATGTTTTAACTGAAAACTGCTCAAATATGTACAGTGGTGCCTCGCAAGACGAAAAGAATCCGTTCTGTGATTCTCTTCGTCTAGCGGTTTTTTCGTCTTGCGAAGCAAGCCCATTGGCGGATTAGCGGCTTTTAGCGGCTTATCTGCTGATCGGATCAGCTGATAAGCGGCTTAGCGGCTTAGAAAAAGGGGGGGAAAGGAAAAAAAACCAGCAGGAACTCGCAAGACATTGTCGTCTTGCGAAGCAAGCCCATAGGAAATTCGTTTTGCGAAGCACCTCCAAAACGGAAAACTCTTTTGTCTAGCGAGTTTTCCATCTTGCGAGACAGTCGTCTTGCGGGGCACCACTGTATTGCAGGTTGAGAATGATTTGCCACAAGCTATAACCCTCACTATACTTGTCTCATTAAAATAAAAGAGATCATTGAATCTGGTTTAGCGGATGCTATTAAAAGTGATCATAAAGTAATTGTGTTAAGAGTTATGTGGCTTATCATAATGGAAACAAGCCAAAGGCAGCCTTGGACTCTTTTTTGGTGCAGCTACAATAAGATCAGAAGCATTTGGTTCTGTTATTGATTAGTCGCAGTTTATTGTTACATCCAACGGCAGCGTCATGGGGGGCGGTGCTCTCTGGCCAACCGGCTGGCTGGCTGGAGCGCAACTTCCTTCGATTCTGCTGCATGAGGGAAACACTCCCTACCTGCGCGCAGGAAATGATCTAGGGAGTGTTTCCTGCCTGCAGCTGCGTGGGGGAGGGGCTGAACAACTTTGGGCCATCTCCCCTCATTAAAATTGAGTCTCCCAAAATAGGGCGTCTAATAGAGTGAAAAGTACGGTACTCTATAGTGCAGACTATATAAATGATAAGGCTTGTATCCAGCAGTATTGCTCAGCTGACTGTAAGGCTTATGTTAGTGGAACAGGGAGGGAAGCACTGCACCCCAAATCTGCTCTGGAGGTTGGAGGACCTTGACTGTAACTAATAGCTATTGGGATCATCCTGTTTTTAGCTAAGCTCTTTAGTCTTGTAATGAAAATGACTTGGCTATTAATTTATTGATTTTGTGTTCCCAGGAACATTAAAAAAATAACTTTGCCGACCATTGGACGTCTTCGTCATTTCACCAACGAGACTCTACTTGACATACTGTTTTACAGTAGCCCCACCTACTGTCAAACAATTGTGGATAAAGTAGGACTGGAAATGAACCGTCTCTATGCACTTTTCAAGAGCAGAAACCCTGAATTTAAAGGAGGAATCTCTGTTGCTGGTCATAGTTTGGGTAATGCTACAACTTAAAAATGATAAGCTTTTTCAACAAAAAACTATTTTTAAAAATTCCACAGTTCTTGAGAGATGTTGTCCAATGTTTGGTTTTGTGACTTCGTGGGCACACCATTGCTGTAATCTGGTTTGCGTGCAGGAAACAACTCTAGGTCATCTGAAATTATAAATATGTTTGAGAGAACAGATCAAGAGTTCAGGATATGTATTTCTATTTAAGTTTGGACAAGATTAATGCTATCCTGAAACATCTTGTTTTGCTTCTCCAGGTTCGTTAATATTATTTGATATCCTGTCCAACCAGAAAGATTGGACTTCCACAGTTAATTCTGTGGCTTCTGTCGCTGCCAATGGTATTGGGAAGGATGCGGTTGAATATGATCAGCAGGTATTTGTGCTAAAAAGCAATTGTCCGTTAAGACTTGTGTGGCTGGCTCTTTTAACTGTTTAAACCATCTTCAAAACACTGGAAATATACAGCCTAGTCAATTCTCTGTCTACATACTTTATGGGCTGCCTTTTGCATGCGGCAGCTGCCTGCAAAATAAAGATCCCTGGAAGATCGGGGGTTTTGGGTAGGGTATCTGCTGCAGAAGTTACTCTGCCCAGGGAAGCTGTCAAGAGTGATGCATAACGGGCAGGCCTCTTATTTACTGCAATAATAACCTGAATAAGGCTATTGCTTAGTTACATTTCTCTGGGTATACCTTTGACTTCCACATACTGTTAAGAATTGGTTTTTTTTAATCACAAATATTTTTCTTTCTTTCAAGATGACAGTAGAGTCTAATTCTGCTGGTTCTGTACATTCTCTTTCCAACGATGAGCATGATGTGGAGGACGATATTCCAACCTTGCAAAGAACCCTGGAAATGCTTAGCTTGTCTGAGTACATCAGCACATTTGAAACGGAGAAGATTGACACAGAATCTCTGGTATTTACATTACCACGGGGAGGTAGCAAGTTAAAATGGACTGCTGACTAATTTCACGAAAGGTGGAAATGTGTAATCCAGGGGTGGGCAACCTTAACTTTATTTCATGTGGTCCTTTGCCTAATTTCATGTGGGTGGTAAGGATGTAGTGGCAGAAAGAGGGGGGAAAGGGAGCACTCCACTTTTGGCTCTCCCTGGCCACCACCAGCATGTGGCAACCAATAAATTATCCCTGAGGGAATGCAGCCCTTGACAGAAGAAAGGTTCCCCATCCTGATATAATGGTTTCAGCATAACACACCCAGATACGTAAAAATAAAAATACATTGTGTCAGGAGACAGGATCACACACCCACACCTATACATGCATTGCAAGAAAGAGTAGAGGGGTTTGCAACATAAACCTGTACCTTAGAAAAAATTTCCAGCATCCAGTCCAAACTATAGGTCTGTAGAGATTTTTATTTTTATATAATACCTTCCATGCATATAGCACTTTCAGGGATCATTTCTATAGTTTGTAACTATAGAAGAATGTGAGATTAGAAGCCTGCCATACTTACAGTCTGGAATTAAGGGAAATGGAGGCATATCTAAATGAACTATATGCTATTATTTAAGTTACATATATTTAGGCTTAGTTAAAAGGAGTGTATTTGGACATGTATTGCACTATTTACTTTGCCTGAAATAGTTAGAATTTGTGGTTCCAGAATTTTGTTGGGTATCTATCTTTTACTAAAATATGCAAATATAAAATGTGTTCTTAAAAAGTGAATAAGTAAATCTTGATATATATATATATATATTTACAAAACAGCTGATGTGTACGATTGATGATCTGAAGGAAATGGGAATACCTCTTGGGCCGCGAAAGAAGATAGCAAACTTTGTAAAAGACAGAGCGGCCAAACAGGTAGGAAATGATTGCTTTGCAAGCCAAAACTATGGCAGTAACATTTCAGTGTAATAGAGCTGCTCAAAGAATTACAAAATAGGCATGGCGAGAGTTGGATAAGAAAGGGTTGTTCAAAGTAGAATAATACAGACAGGCATGTTGTACTTCCCAGAAAGCTTAATACATACATAATATGTACACAGTGCAAAAGGAAATAGTAGTTGAAAGAAAAGAGTAACAAGAGTTGCAAAGTTTTATTTTACAAAACTATTAGAAAAGAATACAATGTAAGCTTGATATTGTAGCATCTCCAAAATACTCCACAATCAATACCTGATTCACACATTAAATACTTTCATTGAGAAGTACACATGCTTAGTTAAAACTGGCTACAATTTAAATACTTCGAATTTTAGTACTGGTTGCATCCAGCTGAATAACTACCATGTATCGTACCGTATTGGCCCGAATATAAGCCGTACTTTCCCCCCCAAATTTCAACAGTGAAAAGCTAAAGTGCGTCTTAGATTCACCACCTTACAAAAACTGGCTTTTACGATATCGCTGGTAAAATGGAACGGGTGTGAGTGCCTGCGGAATTTTAAGGGAGCGGCTTATATTTAGGTATTGCCTTTTTCTCTCTCTCCCCCCCCCCCGAATTTTAAAGGTGAGTCTTATATTTGGGTGTGGCTTATATTCGGGCCAATACGGTAGTTCTTTAATGTGAAATGTTTAGATGTGTTGAGTCAAGAGAGCCATGGATACAGGGCATGAGATCTAGCCTCATGACTTGTTTTTCCTGAATTGTGTAGGGTGGCTTGAGCCATAGATTAGCTGATTTTTAAAAAAGCAGAATCTAGTGCAAATGGATCATATTATTTCAGTGCTTAAAGAACTTACTAGGCTGCTAGTTTGTTTCTGAATGCAGTCCAAAGTGTTTGTTGTGAACCATCAAGTGCTGTATTCTCTGAGTGCCAGAGGATCTGAAGAACGTTCTACTCCTATGTGGCTATGAAGGCAGGGCCTTCTGTGTTGCAGCACCCAGATTGTGATACTCCCTCCGCATGGCTATTTGTTTTTGCTTCCTGTTAAGCACCATTTGAACACTGTGCCAAGCTTTTAGTGGGATTTGACTGATATGAACCTAATTGACTTGTAATTTATATAGACTTCTTGAGGTTTATTTCTTATTTTGCCTTGTATGCTGCCTCGGGCACTAAAGTTGGAATATAAATATTTTAAAATGAATGAATATTAAAAGGTGAGTTGAGTGAGTTAAGACTTGGTTGAATACAATAATACAATACAATAATTAAACTAAATAGAACATAGCAGGGGGGGGGTTTCTTCCCCCCTCCTCCAAAGCTCCTCCAAAGATTTTGAAATCTTCGCATCAATAGGAACAGAGAAAAGCAGCATTGGAGAAAAAGGCAGCAGTTGAAGCCATGATGCGGACCCAGGAAGAAGCTGCGCAGGCAGCAAAGAAAGTGGTCAGTTTTGCTTCACCTTCAGAATCTGGTATGCTCCAGGATCCATCCAAGAAAAGGCTTCCAGTTGGAGCTTCAGTTTCCTCTGCCAACATAGATTATGAATATTTTGAAGTGGGCACCGGTCAGGTAAGTTTTAGGCAAGTTAAAATAGTCCTCACTGATGGAACTGTCTTTTTTTGACACATACCCCATTCACAGAACTGGTGTTATGATGATGGGGTCATATGTTGTGGAAGCGGTGGGATCCTGGCCCAGAGAATGGAGTAAGGGCACATGATTCACTTCAGTTGTGGAAGTATACAAGTGCATACAGTTTGTATACCATCCATTCCTCAGAAACACTGTTTTTAATGAGATATGTTTTTGCTAGGCTTGTCTTGTTAGTATCAGATGAGACCTTTGTATCTGTCTTGTGGGATACACCTGCGGCTTTCAAGTGGGCTGAATGACATATGAAGGAGATATTAATCATCTCTTTTTTAATTCTTTGTCTTCTAGGTGTCTGTGGTATATAGTGCACTTGACTTTGAGCCAGACAATTTCTTTGCTCTGGGTTCACCAATTGGTGTATTTCTCACTGTAAGAGGAGTAGAAAAAATCGATGAAAACTACAGACTCCCCACTTGCAAGGGATTTTTCAACATCTATCATCCGGTTAGTGACAACTACAGGTTTTCAATCACTTTCAGCGAAAGGACTATAGACTGACTATCCATTTAACACCTAATTGGATCTTTTTAAAAGCTCAGGAAAACAATTTGTTAGGCTGAAACTGATTTTTAGCACACCTTCAGGTACTTCTGTACCAATGCATATTTAGTTAAGATAATTACTTAAGCCCCATAACATACAATGGACCTGCAAATCAGTGGAATAGCAGTGCAATGCATATACAAATCTGCTCATTGGGGCTTACGGGCAAGTAGGTATAGGACTGCAGCTTTAAGTTTGTTGCATCTCTGCACTGGATTATGGTCACACTTTTTTATTGCATCATTAAATTTTATTTAAGTATTTGTTTTAGAAATAGGTCTCCTGTGGAAAGAGCTTTTTAAGTCCCTTCCTTAACTGGCTTTGGGGAAGGTCATGTGGGGAGGCTCCCACAAGATTGATGTTTAGATTGATCACTGCTTTCGTTCTTGTTTCCAGCTCGATCCAGTGGCTTATAGGCTAGAACCTATGATTATTCCTGACTTGGACGTAAAACCAGTTCTTGTTCCACATCACAAAGGCAGAAAAAGGCTTCATCTTGGTAAGTAAAGTGTATTCATATATTTTCTAATATAGGGATCTAGTCAGAAGGCTGGATCCAGAACTGGCTCACTACTTCACAGGTCATTTTGAGAAGGTGGGCAGGACCACTCACCTGTCCATCACCTGATGTCAGGTGATTCAGTGTTCACGCTGTGTCTGCAAAGGAAGAATATTGAGGGAAGTGAAAATGCTGCCTTTTACTGTCAGAGAGCTGGCAGCATTTTTCTTCTCTCTAGTCATACTTCTGTGTGACCACTAAGACTGGAGAGAAGCAGCTGCTTGCCCTTTGACAGTAAAAGGTGGTGGCAGAGGCAGCACAGGAAGCAGCAGAGGCATCAGCTCCAACCTTTGAGATGCTTGGATCAGATAACAGATCTCCACACCTGTTGTCATATGATGTCAGGTGACTATGGTTTGCCCCAAATGGCCCCACAGGCTAATTAGACTCATGGGCTGGAGGTTTTCCCCTATTGTTGTAGATTATAATACACAAACAAAAGAAGGTTTGTTCTCAGAAATAAAATTTTGCATAATTTCGCTGACCATTCTGAAAGAGCAGATGTGTCATAAGGCTTTCCCCATTCACAATTTTTCCTCTCAATTTACCATTTCCCTCTACATTGGGCCTTGCGGAACAAAAATATTTTGGGGTCTTCACATCTCTTAATATAGTGGGTAAGGAGACATGGTGATCATATTCTATTATGTCTCTTTATGAATGCTTTTGCAATGCTGTGCATGTGGTGGCAGGTGTATACAGTGGTACCTCAGGTTAAGTACTTAATTTGTTCTGGAGGTCTGTTCTTAACCTGAAACTGTTCTTAACCTGAAGCACCACTTTAGCATGGGGCCTCGCGCCGCCGGAGCACGATTTCTGTTCTCATCCTGAAGCAAAGTTCTTAACTCGAGGTGCTATTTCTGGGTTAGTGGAATCTGTAACCTGAAGCGTCTGTATCATGAATCGTATGTAACCCGAGGTACCACTGTAATCCCTATTGTTTGTAGTGATATATTCCTCTTAATTTCTACACATGGAAAAGTTTCAGCTGTAAAATAGTATCAACTACTATAGCTGAATTGTGATAACATGGGGTGCTTGAGGATATTGTCCTTGCATTTTTAATGCATTTCATTTTTTTGGTATCGGCTGCCAAAGTACTAGTTGTCTCAAGTTCCTGTTAGAACTTCAGCACCTCTACAACCCAAATGTGTCCTGAAGGTGGCAGAATAGCTCATTTCATAGAAGGTATATTCAGTTTTTCCTCCTAAATGCGCTCTAAATAAGTTAGTTCCTGTAGAATAATGCTTGTTTTACAATTCATCATTCCTGTGGCATTTCTAAATATTGGAGAATGGTTCTCGTTTCAGAATTGAAGGACTCTCTTTCTCGAATGGGATCAGATCTGAAACAGGGTTTCATCAGTTCGTTGAAAAGTGCTTGGCAAACCCTGAATGACTTTGCACGTGCTCATACATCTTCCATTCAGCTCCAAGCAGAACTGGAGAAGGTAGCTCATCAGATAAAACAGGAAGAAGAAAAAGATGAGACAGACGGTTAGTTGTTGCATGGCTATTATATTTTCAGTAATTACTGTAAATGTTAATTGACTGGGACATGCCCCAGTTTTATTACCTTTGTATTAGGATGTTAAGCTCGATGCCTTTAGGCTTGATTCAGATTCTTACCCATCATTCTGAATATCTAACCCTGTAGCCTCTGGGTAACTTCCCCAACATATAATCTATAAATTTATTTTTACTTTGAACACTTTGTCTGAATGAGAGTTTTGCCAATAACATTTTTCACTTTGTGTCTTTTGAACTTTTGTTGGCCAAATTGAAAGCATCCCCTTGCTAGCTGTACAAGCTTCATGTACAGACCACATAAAAATGGGGTATATCTCTTGAAATGAATTGCCCTTGTAATACTGTCTCCAGATGATACTCTTCTGAGTGACCAGCAGTTTGCCAGCTTCATCCTATCTGTGATTAATATGGCTTACCACTGTTTTCCTTGCTTTTGTCAAAGCTACAAAGGCTTTTTGGTAACATCAGAATTTGTGCTAGAGTAATCAGATGGAAATAATGTATTAATATTGACAAGTACTGAAGGCCTTGATGGGTCCCAGAAACCTGATGGGAATTTTGGCTTTTTTCTTTGATTAACAGTCCCTACTGTTCCTTGCCACGCAAAGTGTTTTTGAACCTCTCCTCAGTTTTTAAGTGTAGTTTGTAAAATAGTATGAAGGCCTGCAGTTTGAGAAACACAACTACAGAAGTCCCTTTTGGTAACTGAAACAAGCCACAGAATTTAATTTGTGTTTGGGAAGCTTTTTGCTTTGGCTTTTATGGCAGGATATTCTGACTGTTACTTTATTTGAGCTAATATGATGAAACACCACACAAATATTAGGCTGTTGTTCTGTTATTAAATACTCTGAAAGTTTGACCTCCCGTGACTTATGCTTCTGTCTTTTACTATTAGGAACGCATAGGAGCTGCCTTGTAGTGACATACCATTGGGCCATCTTGCTGAGCAAGACCAGTGGTCAGGGATGATGGGAATTGTAGTCCAAAAACAGCTGGAGACCCAAGTTTGGGAAACCCTTGTCTATACTGACTGGATGCAGTTCTCCAGGGACTCAGTCAGGAGACTCTGCCAGCCCTACCTGGAGATACCGGGGGGTTGAATCCGACCTGCTTTTAAGGCAGATGCCCTACTGAGCTATGGCCCTTCCCACATTGTGTAGATAATAGGAGGAATCCACAGCTGTAACAACCCAGACAATATTCCAACAAGCTTAAAATGGATAAAGTGTAATAGGGACGGCAGAAAGGCAGAACCAGGAATTCATCAAAGATTCAATTTACCATGTACTTTTCATGCTCTGTTTCCTTCTTCTGCCACAGAAAAGATCGTTGAAAGCCCAGATCTTTCAAAAGATGAAGACTTGGCTGTAAAAGTTGGTTTGCTAAATGGAGGACGACGTATTGATTATGTGCTGCAAGAAAAACCCATAGAAAGTTTCAACGAGTATTTGTTTGCTCTGCAGAGTCACTTGTGCTACTGGTAATAATATTTTATTCTAATATGACAGACAGCTTCACGTTCTTTCCTGCATTTATTTTAGCTGTTTCTTTGCTAGCCTTTTGGGGAATTATATGCAGGAGCAGTGCAGGAGCGTGTGGCGAGAAGCCATTACTGGCATTGCTGCTTACCTGGGCGCAGGGTGGGGGTGAGGTCGGGGCCATGTGGTTTCACCACTGAACATGCTGGATTGACAGGGTCACTCTTGCTGGTGCAACCACGCGTCCCTGATCTTGCCCCCACCCTGCCTCAGCCCTATCTAGGTAAGCAACAGTGATTCTGGTGTTGGGAGGGCAGCTACTTGTATTTTTGTTCGGAATGTTACACCTTCCACAATGAGGATCAGAACATTACAGCAAATATACAACACAGTTTGCTGCGTGTGAATACCCACACATTGGTTGCATCTTATTTTGTTCATAAGATCAGTTTTTGCACCAGATAAAAGAGTTTTTCACTGTAATGTTTTTAGCCTGGCTTGAGTTTCTCAGGGCTAGAAAAAAACTTAAGTACAACAGAGTCTTCTGGTCTGTGGCACAGGGCAGAAAATGGATCGATCTGTTATTGTCCCAATGTGGTCTCATTGGTAAACCTACAAGCGATCCCTCTGCTTGTAGAATCATAGAATCATAGAGTTGGAAGAGACCACAAGGGCCATCGAGTCCAACCCCCTGCCAAGCAGGAAACAGTGCAGTGTTGTACCAGTGCAGTGTTCGCAGTCACAAAAGGTTAATGTGAAATGCCACATACTGCAGTCCAGACAAAGCACAGAATTTGCACTCTCCAGTGGAATGCTGCCCTTTGCAGGCACACCACAGGATCAGAGCTGCCTACAGCAGTAGGGTTTGGTGGAGAAAATACGGACTTGGTATTATTATTATTATTATTATTATTATTATTATTATTACTGCTGTGATTGTGCTAATATTTAACTGAAATCTTGTGTGCATGAGAAGTACCAGTAAAAGATGCTTTTCTGGAGACAAACAAATTATTTGTTTTTAATGGTGTGTGTGTCCAAAATATAAAGATAGTGATGGGGGTGTTTTTAAGTATGGGTTTATGTTTCTTGAGAATGAGGATTCTTCCTATTGAGCAGTTAGTCATTTAAAATAACCATCGAAACAGTATTTTAAAGTTTGCTCCGGAATTTTAATTGACTAGCTGGTGCAATAAAACGTATTATCCTGCTTGTTCTGCATCTGTGCAGGTTTGCAGTGGGACTAATGCTGGAATCTGTTTTGTTTGGTGTATGCTAAAAAGATAGCTGTATATTGTTCTCCATAAGGTGGCACTCTTGGGCTTTTTTCAATAAAAAAAAACTATTGATAAATTATAATATTAGTAGGCTTCTTAAAAGTAGTTTGGTAGGAAGGGGGCAAATGATTACTTGCATATAGAGCTCCACTTGTTATCCAGGTAGTAGAGAAATATAACCCTTTTGTATTTGTGCAATACTTACTCTTGTCCCCTGCGATTTGCAGCATATAGTTGAGCACATGCAAGGATTAATGTAGCAGACCTTTACTTTTCCTGCCCATTCCAACCTTTCCCCCCTTTTTGTATGGTGTCTTATTAGGCATCAGCTCTCTAGTTTTTTTTTCTTCTGAGCACAGTACCTAGACAATTTTATAAATAACTGTAAAAACAATAAATTAGTGAGACTTCTGTGGAGAGATAATCTAGCATTAAATGCATTGCTTGAAAGATTGCTTCTAACTCTCTTTGGAGATGTTCTTAGCAACTTCTAAAAATGATATAAATCTTGAATTTTGTAATACAACTGCTCAGTACAGTAATCTGGGTTGTGTAGAACAGGTAGATCGATTTGAATCAATGCTATTTAGGCTATGCTAACTTCCCCACCGCCTCCCCTTTTCCTTTCTGATAAGCAGCAGCAACTCGGCTCCCAGGTCAAATGAGCGAGTGCATTTTGTTCAATGGGGATTACTCCCAGACAAGTAAGGTATAGGACTGAGGCCTAAGTGTGGGAATATAGGAACATGCTGAGCAGACAGCTTGGGTTTTTTCTTCTTCTTTCTTCTTGGGTTTTTTTCTTCTTCTTTCTTCTTTTCAGTTTTCTCATTTATGCCTCACTGTGCCTTGGCCCAGCCCCACCCTCAAAAACAAAACACAAACGAATGCCCCATGACTGCTAGGTAGGATGGCCAGGTGCAAAAGAGGATAGGGCACCTGTACCTTTAATAAGTAATGGAGAAAAGGACATTTATGCAGGTATAGCCTACATGACCCTCTCATAGATGGAAGCAAGTTTTGGGCAGACTAGAGCAATTTATTTTCATCAGGAAAAAATTAAAATACCTATACTTGGCAGTTAGACTGTAAATATCAATATGTAGACACATATTACCTAAAACATTTTTAATCTACATTTTTTAAAAAGAAAAAGTTTATTTTTTAAAAATCATTTTTTATCCACCTTGGTGTACAGTAATCTATGATAGGGCACGTGGATGATCCTGCACTGTAGAAGGAGGGTGAATTAAATTATCTTTTATTTACTGATATTAATGCCCGTTGTTTTTTTTTTACATTTTGTGGAGAGCAGATGAAATGAGTTAGCAATAACGTTCATTAACAGAGACTGGCCAGAAATAAGATGCAGTGCTGCCTGTAAGGCTTCATGCACACTGGAATAAATGATAAAAATAAAAATAAAAATTTTTTTTTTCTTCCTAGAAGGGAACTTAAAATGGGCTACATTAATACATTCAATAAAATAACACAACGGTACTTTGATGTACTGTGATTTTAATGATAGTATTAATAACCAGAAAGTAGAATTAAAATAAATCCATGAAAGCTCATCTGAGGGTGGAAAAGATCTGCTTCACCCACAGAGCTCAATGAGTGTGCTAAAGGAATCTATATTTTTATTGCACTTGTGACAGTACAGTGTTAGGCACTGATGGATGATGTCATGGAATGTAAAGTAACATGCAGGTTGTTGAGGAAACCAGGCTGCCAGCAGCAGATTGCTTGTGAGGTATGGGAGGAATGGTGTTGAGAAGCAATAACAAGGAACAAATGAAAACATCACAGTGGCAAACTTTCAGTCAGCAAGATTACATATTTAGGTGTTTGTGTCTGCTGCACTTGGGAAAAAAAAACTGCTGAATAGCAAAAGGATTCCAGCAGGCAATTATTTGGCAATCAGCAAGTATTTTTATTTGCAGGGAATCAGAAGACACCGCTTTGCTTCTCCTGAAAGAAATATATAGAACTATGAATGTTTGTCCTGAGCAGCCGCAACATTGATGTATGGATACCCATCATTCAGAATTTGTAAGTAATCCTCAATATAAATGCAGCACAGGTTGTCCCTACTTGAGAGTACAACCCTCCTTTTGTAGAATAGGGAAGCGATAAGAGCTCCTATTGATGTGAGAGTGTTAAATGGCTGAAACTTAGAGACTTTGTTCCCTTGTGTACAGGTGACAAAATCTTAGGTGGTCTCCTTATGTGTAGCATTTGCAATGAAAAGTACACCTGGAGTAGACTTCTTTGTCCCATCCAGTTGCATAAGGCCATTTCCCTTATCCCAGCCTTCCAGGTGACTTCAGTAGGCAGGATACTAGAAGTCATTTTCTTCCTTTCCCCATGTTTCTGGCTTGGAATATGAAGCACTTAGACTACTACTTACCCTGCAAATCCACAGTGTGCTTTGGATATTTGAGAGAGTGGTGAAAAGAAAAAGTGGGAATGTTTCAAGCTTCCAGTTTTCTGTGCTGCTTTGCAATATTGAAATCAGAACTTCTGCATCTTCTTGTGACTGGATGCATAAGCTGCACTGAAGCAACACCTAAAGCCCTTGTCAAAGGAATTTCAAGCTTATGACAGCTCTGGTATCTGTTTAGCATTGCATTGTTAAAAATATGACAGTGTGACCCCCCCCCCCAAGCAACTATGAGAGCATAAGCAAATCAAAGGGATCTGTTTAAAAGATGGAAGTCACTGTATTGCAGTGGGCAAAAGTAATTTTGTGGTGCTCATATTTTAGTGACTTGCAAGTTCATACTAGCCAGGAATGAGATTAACTTCTGTTATTTGTGCCAGCATCTGTGCTAGCAAGGAGCTAGATAACGTCTCTCTTTCGAAATTAGTTCTTCACGGCTTCAGGTTAGAGAGAGAGGGAGGGAAACGCAACAGAAAATAAATCCTAAATGTATACATACCCTCGCAGAATTAAATTCTGAAACACTGAACTTAGTTTTAATTATTATTCAATGGGTTATCAAGTATTTCAGCTCATTTAACTCATCTGTTATATTCAGTTGACATAGTAGTATTGTTTAGCAAGGGAAATGTCTCAGTTTGTGTGCATTTGTGTGTAGATTTAAATGATTTGAACTGTGCTTGGTGTTTGTTTTATACTTTGCAATTGGGTGACTCTATTAGGTTCCCTCAACACACTATGGAACCAGGGTATCAAATATTAAGCATCATTTGTTTAATATCTTAATATTTTCTTTTAACTGCACTTGTTGCAGCTCTGGTAAACAAATAAAACGTAGCTCTAGAAATTATTCCCAGGACTCAGTGAAATATACTCAGTTTGGCTCATACCATGCCTGCTTCATGACATATTCATGCTTTGCTTGCTAAGTGAAGCTACATCTAAAATATGCAGATAAACGTCTCTGATCTTATGCATAACTTAAATGTAAACTCATCCAATGTACACAAATAATAACTTTTTGGAGGGGTTGGCAGATCCTGTGCTATCTCCTCGTGAGAGAGCTCATAGGTAAAAATATAAATGCCATCAGGTTGGGGGGCAGAGAGAGAGGCTTTCCAGCTGTCTACAATTATTGGGCTGCTTCAAAAAGGACAGCACACTCTTCTTTAAAAGTTTATTTACTGGTTGTTCAATAACAGTGCATTTTGACAGTGGTTTTTTTCCTTATTGCTATACTGCATCAGGATGCAACATAGCCAGTTCACCAGGTGGGCACAGTGTCTGTACAGGATTCTCAAAGGTTCTGTATGGACCCTACATTCTACAAGTAGTGCAGTTGGCCATTTGAAGCACAGGCCATTTGCCATAGCTTATAACTTCTTCTTTTCTTTTTACTCTTCCTTCCAGCCTTTCTAATCTTTCTGCTGGCCTGCCAACAACCTTTTGAAGAGGCAACACCAATTCCCTTGTCACAGATGACAGAAGTGGTTTCAATCTACAGCCCTCAGATTCCATACCATCATTTTTTATTTTTTGTTTTCTTTCTTTTTTTATTAACTGGGATGGAGGAAAAGAAAATGAAGCCTACTGTTCAGAGTACGCGTACCTTTTTTTTTTTTTTTAAACCAGCCTTGAATCATTTGTGGAAGAGTTGCCAAACATAAATGACCCTTCAAGAAATGTGTGGCATGCAAATTAATCTTTATAATCTGATTTATCAGACTTGTATTTTCTATAAGGGCTGTGGTTTGTTTTTTTCTAAAAAAAATTATTGGTAAACAGCAATAACAACCATTTGTCCCACTTCTGCAAGAACTGTGAAGTTCAAACTACTTTAATACAAATCTACATCCATCCATTTGTATTTGTTGAAATAAAGCAATTCCTTGCACTTGGTAAGCCTACCACTAAGATTTTATAATGAAATATCTTCTGAGCCTCTGACGGAGAGTGTTTTCAAATGCTTGCAACATGAACTTCAGCTCTGTATCATAGAGAGCAGCTACAAATTGCTTGATTTCGCTGTATTTTTTTTTTTTTGCAGAGGGAGAGTAGAAAAGGATAAGCCAAACAAAATTTTAGTTTGACAGTAGTGACCAGCCCGGGATGCGGAAGTCTCCATACAACTTGAGAGACTGGATTTGCAGAAATCAAATACATTTTTGGCCCTGCCTGCAGCAGAAGAGGAATGTTTTGATTATTAGATTTAGAGGGAGTTTTGGTATGCCGAGAACAGTCCCTGTGTTGCTTAGTGGAGTATGAGAAGGTTAGAGAAGTTTCTTAAACACTGGACTTCTATCACTTTTTTGCCGCTCCTTCTGATTCCCCCTCTGTATACTTTCAATTTTTTCATTAAAAATAAAACTGTGATAGCTTCTATTTGCTGGTCTTCTACATAGTGGCTTGTCATGGATGAGTAGCATTTTTGGGGAAAAAGTGGTTTATTTTTTTTTTGGGTGGTAACGTCCACATTATTTTTGATATTTGCTTTGTTGCAGCATTGTGTCTTGAAGAGGGAGGTAATAGACCAGGTGGTGCTGTAGTTGAATCAGCTTCTGCCTGCTGTAAAGTCTATGCAGTTTAAAACCTTCATATTCTTAGGTTGAGAGAACTTTTCATTGCAGTATATTAACCTGTAGCTATTTTATATCTCTTTATAAATATAATATTGTGGCTAATACTAAAAGATACTGTGATATCAGCAAGCTTCTATGCTTGCCTGCCCCCCCCCCCCGTAATCCTCACTTTATCTCAGAAATCAACAGGATGTTTTCTGTCTTGCTTTTTCCTCTCTTTCTAAATATTCGGTGCTCCATTCATCACAATGAAATTTCCCTTCAGTCATTTGTTAAACCAGAACAAATTTCTGTCAGAGGAATGTGGGATGAAGCAACAGCTTGTCAGAGAGCATAACAAGTGGGAAAGCCCTTTAATAAATCCTGGATTAAAGTTGTCTCTGAACAGGTTTCAGAACTGTACATTTGGTATTCAGAATGTGTTTTCAGTCGTCCTCAATAAAATACCAAAGAACAAAAGAAATGCAAAGGTTTTCAATAATCAACAACAGTATTGAGTGTGTGGCGTGTACTGAAGTGAAATGTGTAAAGGTAGACCAAATAAATGTAATGTTAGGAAATATGAAAAATAAAAAGGTGTTTATTGAAACTTTTAATTTTAAGGAAAAAAACTTAGTAATTTCCTTTGCTTTTCACTTGCTCAATATTGTTTAGTGCTCTGGCAGGAAATGGCTTCTGAGTTGGTGGCATAGAACAGAACATACATTGTGTTTCAACTTGAAAAATTTAAATTCATTAAGAAATTCTATTTTTTTTTAAGCAAACATTCTTTGTGTCGTCTGAATTGATGGATAAATATTTTTCCCCTGTTTAAGATATTTATCTAGGTGTTGATGTGGTTATCTAAAACAGACTGAATATTGCCTATTAAACTTGACATTTGTTGATAGGAACATTACACCTGTCCTCTGCGCAAACTGCTACCTTTTATTCCTGTTGGCTCTATTCAACAGCTGAATTCTGTCACATTCTACAAATATTTGAGGTTCCAGTGATATGAGCACCAAAATGCCAAGTTCTTGTGATGGGATAAGTATAGAACTTTGTACAAAGGAGACATAATGCTGGATTTCCATGCAAACAATATGGAATAAAACATAAGTTGTTTTAAACTGTGTTTTAATTTGTGTTTTTTAAGTATCTAACCAACCCTGGGACCTCAGCGTAAAGGGTATGCAATAAATAATAATAGCAATAATAGCCCCAGTCCCACAATAGCAATTTGGGGGAACCTTCCACTAGAGCAGGGATTTCCCAACAGGTCAGTCGTGAACTATCGGTCTATCGTGGGGCGTCCCTGGTGGATCGTGTAATCCTCCCCCCCCCCGAAAAAAACTAAACAACTTTGGTGAATTCTTCCTTAAAATAGCTCAACTACTTTGGTCAACCCAATCCAACGGGTAGATCACTGCCAGTTTTTTTTATAGTGGGAGTACATCGAAGTCTTTGGGAGTTGAAACCACATTAAAAAAAATCCTTCCAGCAGCACCTTAGAGACCAACTAAGTTAGTTATTGGTATGAGCTTTTGTGTGCATGCACACTTCTTCAGATACCTGGTGAGGTTGATGGACTTCCACTTCATATGGCTCAATGTGGTGCCTTCCATACTTCTAGTTACAGGTAGGTAGTCGTGTTGGTCTGCCGTAGTCGAAACAAAATAAAATAAAAAAATTCCTTCCAGTAGCACCTTAGAGACCAACTAAGTTATTGGTATGACCTTTCGTGTGCATGCACACTAGACATTCCTGCACTAGAGGATAGAGAACACATGCATGCAGGAGCAGCCATAGCTCTGTTATAGTTCACCAGCTTGGGAAATGTAGCTGTGCCCTTTGACAGCTGCATCTCAGCATTTTCTCTCTCCCCCCCCCCTCTTAAACTGATGAGAGACAAGACAACAGCAGCAATAGGGCTCTCCTGGACTGAGCTGTCGTGTGTGTTCTCTCTCCTGCTTTGCTACTCCCCTCCCCTTTACTGGCAGAAGAGAGAGAAGAATCGGTCACTGGACGCCAGCCAAGAGAGGAAGAGAGTAGACAGGGCAGCCAAACATGATCCAGCATCAGTACTTGGCACCTTCAGACAGCTGGCAGGACACACTGACGCCTACGATTGACCCCCAGCTGTAGCTTACCTGGTAGCAGCAGCGGTTCTAATTTCCCACAAGGCTTTGGAGCAGCACTATTTGAAAAGCATTGTGGGAAATGAAAAAGGCCACAGCCATCAAGGGCACTTTGCCAAGGGCCATGCGAAGCTTGATCTGCCGAACCTTTCTGTGGTTGTTTTCTTTCATTTTAATCCTTTCTAGTGTTTTGCTTCAGTCAGTACTGACAGTTGTTTCTCCTGGGTTTGAGAACTTGACTTTAGGTTTCAGTCCTCCCATCACTACAGTAAGCAGAACACTGGTCAAAGAAGGAGATACAGAGGATGCATTTAGATTCTATTAAACAGAAGCAAAGAGTACCAGCTAAACATTAGGATTGTTGTTGTTTAGTCGTTCAGTCATGTCCGACTCTTCGTGACCCCATGGACCAGAGCACGCCAGGCTCTCCTGTCTTCCACTGCCTCCCGCAGTTTCGTCAGACTCATGTTGGTAGCTTCGAGAACACTGTCCAACCATCTCGTCCTCTGTTGTCCCCTTCTCCTTGTGCCCTCCATCTTTCCCAACATCAGGGTCTTTTCCAGGGAGTCTTCTCTTCTCATGAGGTGGCCAAAGTATTGGAGCCTCAGCTTCACGATCTGTCCTTCCAGTGAGCACTTAGGGCTGATTTTCTTAAGAATGGATATTTCATTAGGATTAGTGATTAGTCTTTCCTTTCGTTCATTAGAATCTAAATTGATCCTCTATACTGTTCCCCTTAACTAGCATTTTGCTCACTGTTGTGATAGGAAGATTTATAGTCAAGTTCTCTGACTTCACTTTGTTTTCTGCTGCCTATCATGTTTATGGCTTTTTTGATGTTGCTGTAACAGCAAAATGATTTGCATCTCAGTGAAGTTTCTTGTCACTGAAACAACTGAATGTTTTAAGGAATACTTCAGTAGGTTGTGATAAAAGTGTCTCTTGTTACAGTGGTGAAACTTTAATATCGAGATTAACAATTCGCCATGTTCTTTTCAGTTTAGCCTTGTTTTGTTTCTCCTGTGCCTTTATGATGTATGTCACTGTGATTAGGAAGAGTCTGTACACAACTCCATTGAGCCCAACAGCAAGGGCCTATTAAATAGAGACGGAAGACTTCATGAAAGGTGCTTTGTTATGACCACTCTTGGAGCCATATACTACATCAAAACTAGAAGAGTTCTACCATGGAAGGGTGTATAGTGTTTCTTATATATTTACTTTTTCCGTATCAGTAGGTTTGAGCATTTGACTTCAGAAAAGGGCAACCAAAATTATCAAGGGAATGGAGCAACTCCCCTATGAGGAAAGGTACAAAATTTGGGACTTTTTGGTTTAGAGAACAGGTAAGAGGCAACATGATAGAAATGTATAAAATTATGGGAAAGTGAACAAAGATTCCCCCCCCCCCGCCTCACAACATCAGAATGACCTTTCTTGGGATGGCTTGCAAACCTTTGGTAACAACTACAGTGGTACCTCAGGTTAAGTACTTAATTTGTTCTGGAGGTCCGTACTTAACCTGAAACTGTTCTTAACCTGAAGCACCACTTTAGCTAATGGGGCCTCCTGCTGCTGCCACGCCGCCAGAGCACGATTTCCGTTCTCATCCTGAAACAAAATTCTTAACCTGAAGCACTATTTCTGGGTTAATGGAGTCTGTAACCTGAAGCGTATGTAACCCGAGGTACCACTGTATGCCGTAGACTGGTAAGCACAATCTCCAGGTTTAAGACTACAATATTCAGAATGGAGACTGAGAAGCTCATCGTGATATTTTGTGTGTTTTCTGGGTGGTAGCAAATGGTGGTGTTGAGTGGGGAAAAGTAGGAAATTGCTTTTATTAGTGCCCTGTTGCTTGAAAATTGTGGACTTGTAGAGCTGGGTCTGCTTTGCACATACTCTGTTCTGTCCAATACAGTTTCAGAGATCTTTCCTGCCTGCATTTTCCTCACATAAAAACCATAGATTTGAGTATGCTGCTTTTGAGTATGTCTCTGATGAGGCCATCCAACCTAATTAGAGGGGAGATTTTCCTCTTCAGAGCTAAAGGCTACAAACTCTTCCATCATGCTTTCACCTGCCTTTTGGCACTTAACCAGCCTGATGATTGAGTTCTGATATACTTTGAAGTTTGCTCACTATTTTGTAATGTTTTAGTTGACCACAATAAAGACGTGCTGCTGTTGCTTTTCATATTTTTTTCCTAATGAACTCACACTGCTACCTAAATTTTTGGTGTTTCCATAGCATTCTGAGTTTTCCCTAACTTGTGTCAACCAGCATTTTAATTATCTGGGAAAAAAATACATTTTAAATCTGACAGCAGCATTTTCTGCACGTTGGCAAGTTTTGATAGTTTATTGATTTCTAACTTTTTTTTATTCCATCAGCACCATACTAATAAATCCATCTTCCTATTTGCACTTTGAAACAAGAAGTGCAAATATTCTCATATTGTTGTCTTAACATTTTTAAAAATAATTGACCTTGAGATTGTTCATGTTGGTAGAGCACTGTCTAGGAGAAAAAAACTTCGATTCTCCAGCCTATGTGAATGTTTACAAATATGAGAAAATCTTTTCACAAACACACACTTCAGACCTTTAAACTCGAGTTTTGAAAGCAAGCCACTCTCGCTTCAAGAGTTTTGGAAAGAAGTTTTGAAAATTCTTAAATTATTTAATTTTTCATCATGTAATTAACTTGCTGCTTCTGTTATGATCTCTTAGGAGGCAGAAACCACAGAAGTGGGTTAATTTCAGTTCACATTGATGGTATTATATAAATGAATTATAAGCACTTGCATTATGTCCCATAGACTATAGGGGGAATTCAAATGATTAACTTTCTCTAGTTATGGTAATTTGTTGCTAGGCTTATACAACTAAGCAGAGAAAGGAGAAAACCCTATCATTTCCATGCTGCCATTTCCATACTACAGGTGTACACCTGTACAAGCCTGGAAAGTAAACACTGACATGTGATGTAATAATCACACATCCAGCAACGGGAGAGTGAAATGCTGACAATAAGTGCAGGGGTTTTAGTGCTAGCTGCACTTAAAGTTGGAGGTTTGAAACTGGTGAATCACCTATAACTACGTGTTTAGCAGAACTGTATGAAATTCAAGCATGGAAGCCCCTATGTGGGTATGGATCCTGCCAAGTTTCAAACAGATAGATGCAGGAATTTCTTTTCTAGTTGCCTTTTAAAGTTGACTTTTGGATAGAAGGACCAATGAAAGAACTTGCTTCTCTCCCCCTGTGCTTTTGTATGCTAAGGGCATGCACCACAGAGGTGACCCTGGGTAAGTAACTCGTAATATTTCAGAAGAAGGTTGGACAGTATTCCTTTCCACATGATTTTCTATGCAGTTTGCTGTATTCTATCTGTGTGACCTGTGAGTCACACATTCTCTCTCCCTGCCTCCACCCACAAGTGTGTGTGTTGGCAGTAGCGCATACTGCATAATTCTGCTTGCTCCTAAAGCCCACACAGCACCAGCTCCTTGCTCTTTCAGGCAAAGAGCAAGTTGTCTTTGTGCCACAACAAGAGACTACTCTGCCCTGCCTTTCTCCCTCTGCACTGAGGTTTTTCTCTGAGAAGGTCCATTGGGGTTTCCATTAAGAGCAATGGGAGAGGAGGCACGACCAATTCTTGTCCCCATCCCCAGCTACTCCCTCTAGCTGCCTGAAGCTTATGGTCATCTAGCTGGCTGGTGCCACCTATAACCAAATTATGGCACCATCGCCTCTTTGTACCAGCAATTGGGGAGAAAGTGCTGGGTGAGTTTGACACATATTATTGAGATTCAGTGGAACTCAACAAATCTGATTGACTTGTGGGACTGGTGTCAGCCACTCACTGAACATGCAGTGAGCGACCTGTCATGGACAATAGTAGAGGGGTAATAACCTCACTCCTCAAATCTTTATAAAGAGTGCGCCACTGACTCAATACTGCCATCTCCACATGAACATAGCCATTTTTCCAGCGGAATATTTTTGAAATCGACCCTCAAGTACAGCCAAAGCCAGTATATTCAATCTTGTGGAAGTGAAAGTGCGTCTGTATTTTGGAATTGTTAAATTTTGCAAATAGGGTGCCAGAGTTTCAAAATGACTAGGTGGAAAATTATCATACCGTGGACAAACAAGTTCCTTATTGTGGCCAAATTATTCTGTCACTCAATATCATATAGGTAAAGGTAAAGGTACCCCTGCCCGTATGGGCCAGTCGTGTCCGACTCTGGGGTTGCGCGCCCATCTCGCTTAAGAGGCCGGGAACCAGTGCTGTCTGCAGACACTTCCGGGTCACGTGGCCAGCGTGATGAAGCTGCATCTGGCGAGCCAGCGCAGCACACGGAAACACCGTTTACCTTCCCGCTAGTAAGCGGTCCCTATTTATCTACTTGCACCCGGGGGTGCTTTCAAACTGCTAGGCTGGCAGGCGCTGGGACCGAACGACGGGAACGCACCCAGCTGCGGGGATTCAAACCACCGACCATGCGATCGGCAAGTCCTAGGCGCTGAGGTTTTACCCACAGCGCCACCTGCGTCCCTCAATATCATATAGGCCCTGTCTAATTAAATTATTTGCTTTATTGAAGCCCAGTGTTAAAGAATCTGTTCAAATCTTCTTGTTCTGTACAGCTACTAAAGGCATGAAAGCCTTAATATGGCAACCCTAACATCAAGACCTACACAACTCTCCCAGATCAATGAAACAAACTGGACAGAGTAGCTTATGTTTGGAAGAGTGCACTTGTAGGTGGTGTGTCAATAACAACACAGCACCTCTCTGACATCCTGTTTCTCTGATAGAACAGTGCTGTTTAAGAGCCATTATAAAAGTGACAAAATATTGAGCCATCAATTTGAAACCTGTGGTTTTGCTAAACACAAGATCTATATTGGTGTTTCTGAAACCTGTGGTTTTTAATGTAGTAAATACATATGACCGTATAGCTTGCCCAATGAAATCGATAAGAATAGTCAGACAGAAAGGAAACCAATTGGAAACTGCAGTGCTCATTTCTTATTTGGCACAGAAGCATTTTCTTAAATAGATTTTGCAGGTTTTGATAAAACCCTCTTGCAGTTTTGTCGAGCTCATTTTTTTTACTCTGTGTAGGCAAATCATTCAGCTGGATATCAACTTATTTTAATAATCAGGAAGGATCAGCAGTTGAAAAAGTAGAAATTGCATTGAAAAAGTTTTTTAAACTAGCATTTTCTTTCTTATATGGCTCTGTACAGTCTAACAAATATCTTTCACCAGTATGAACATTTCATCTTCAATTTGTAATCAGTGCTGCAAGGCAATAGAGTTGGAATAAGCACCTGTGGGTGTACTAAGTGCAATGGAATTTCTTAAAATAGCTCACTTTTTGGATAGCAATTGTCATTGAAGACTTGCTGTATAAATACACTTGCTTATGTCTGGAAGCCTCCTATAAAGGGCTTTTGATGCACAGAAGTATGGGCTATATAAGCATAAGGCAATTATATGAATTCATGGATGCTACTGGTGACTATTATTCATGTTCTGTCTCCACTGTTAGAGGCAATGTGCCTCTCAATATCAGTTGCTGGGAATCAACAGAGGGAAGAACACATTTGCATTCAATTCCTGCTTGCATGTTTAATGGAGGTATCTAATGGGCTATTGTGAGAACAGCATTCTGGACTATATGGGCAAGAAAGTAGGTTTATAATCAGGCCTCTATCACAAGATGTTTAAGAAAAGCCTTATGGAATGTCATTTACAGGTGAACATTGCAGGTAAAGGGGATTACATATAGACTGGTTTCAATTCTGATGCCATGATTTTTACTCAAAGGTTTGGATCCTAAGATGTGCTAACTTTCATGGAAGGAAGCTCTCCTGAACTACCCTTGCCCAAGTCACCTGGGACCCATGAAAATCTCCCAAAGGTGAGTGCACCTCGCCATCCTGTAATGTGGATGGGACATAGGGGCTTCAAGGAGACGAGAGGGCATGAAAATTTCCTTCCATGAATTTATTTAACTTATCTTGGGATCCAGTCCCATATGCACAATAAAAGAAGTAGCATTTTGGTGCTCATGTATAACTGCATTTTTAAATAAAAACTTGATAACTGTATTTGGGTATGCAAATTAGCATGCAGTGTTCCGCCACAAGCACAATGTGAACTTGCAATTCATACAGAACAGCTTTTCAGGATAGTAGTAGTGCCTTTTCTTTGAGAAGACAGCTTCTGTCTAGACTTCTAGACAGCATAATTTTTACCATCCCTTGTATTAATGTCTATAAAATTTATAGAACAAATTAAAATTTTAGCAGATGGCTTCCCAGAGACAGTTGTATATGATTCTTAGTTTAGATCTGATTTTTCTTCCTCCCAGAAAGGTTGACATTGCACATATATTTCTTGTTTCAACATTTTCGGAAAGCAGATGATATCTAGTTGCTTTTCATCAGTCTGTGACAGATTGTACTGATGTGCTGATGCCCAGCTGCCTCTGGCCTTGACAATCTGAGAATGCCATTTATAATCAAGCAAAATATGGTAACTTGATATTTCAAACCTGTAATGAAACAGCAGGTCACAGAATGTGTAGAATTAGATATAATTTTATGCACCTTTCAAGTATATTTAGTGTTGCTCAGATATGCCAAGTTTCCATTATCGGATTTTGTTTTCTCTATGCCCTAGGAGGTTTTGTCTGTCGAAGAGAAGGGGAGTGTCTGGTGAGAGCGATCCTCATTGTTTATATCTAATTTTTCACAAAATATGTCAACACAGCTTCCTTTCCATCTTCCTTAAAAATTGACTTGCAAAATGTCTAAGCCTAAGCCCGTTTGAAACAATTCCAATAGTTTATAAAAATCATAGCATGTTGTTTACTGTGCAGTGACCTCCTTTAGAAGGATTTGGTACTCCAGGTGTCTGGTATGCTCAACAAATCACTTTTCAGCTGATACATAAAGCAACTGGAAGGCCAGCATAATAAATGGACTCAAGGACATTTCATGTCATTATCTTTCTTTTTATAGCTTGAGGATGTGGACATGGCTTGGATCAGTCAGGTGGCCACCTGCACTCTGGACAATTGCCCTTCTTGGCTGATAAAAACTAGAAGGGAGGGGGAAACTGGCTGGGCCAGAAAGGTGATTAATGCCTCCTTGCAGGAGGGGATGGTCCCTGCCTGCTTGAAGGAAGCAGTGGTAAAACCACTCCTCAAGAAACCCTCATTGGATTTGGAAAATCTAAGTAACTGCCGGCCAGTTGCCAGTCTCCCCTCCCTTCCTGACTGATGGTTGTAGGCCAGTTCCAGGTGCTCTTGAAAGAAATTGCTTTTCTAGTTTCAATCGGGGTTTTAGGCCCAGTTTTGGCACAGAAACTGCTTTGGTCACCCTGTATGATAACTTCTGTCTGGAGAGGGACAGGAGAAATGTGTCCCTGTTAGTTGGCCTTGACCTCTCAACAGGCATCCTTCTGGAGTGGTTATCCAAGCTGGAGGTGCATGACACTGCTTTGCAGTGGTTCCAGTCCTACTTAGTTTCCAGAGAGCAATGCTTCTGGCCCTGTGTGGCGTTCCTCAGGGTTCAATTTTATCCCCCATGCTGTTTGACGCCTACATGAAACTTCTGAGTGGGTTCATTCAGATTGTGGAGTACGTTGTCAACAATATGCTAATGGAACGCAGCTCAACTTCTCTTTTACATCTGCAGGTGAGGCAGTGGATGTGCTGCACCATTGTCTTGCTTTGGCAATGGACTGGATGAGCGCCAATAAAATGAAGCTTAATCCAGAAAAGTTTGGGAACACCAGCTGGTGCAGAATTTAGAGGCCAGTTTGCTCACTGGGACCAGATGGTCTGAGCATATAACACCAATTCTGACCAACCTGCACTGGCTGCCAGTCAGTTTCCAGGTCTAATTCAACATGATCGTTTTGACTTATAAAGCTTTAAACGGCTCAGAACCACAATAGGTAAAGGTAAAGGGACCCCTGACCATTAGGTCAAGTCGTGGCCGACTCTGGGGTTGCGACGCTCATCTCGCTTTATTGGCTGAGGGAGCCAGAGTACAGCTTCCGGGTTATGTGGCCAGCATGACTAAACCGCTTCTGGCAAACCAGAGCAGCGCATGGAAATGCCGTTTACCTTCCCAACAGAGTGGTACCTATTTATCTACTTGCACTTTTGACATGCTTTTGAACTGCTAGGTTGGCAGGAGCAGGGATCAAGCAACGGGAGCTCACCCCATCGCGGGGATTCGAACCGCCGACCTTCTGATCGGCAAGTCCTAGGCTCTGTGGTTTAACCCACAACGCCACCTGCGTCCCTTTACAATCACAATACCTCTTCCCATATGAACCAATTAGGACTCTTTGGTCATCATCTGAGGCCCTTCATCAGTCTCCCCCTCTACAAGAGGTCTGGAAGCGGGCAGCATGAGAATGGGCCTTTTTTGTGGTGTCTCCTCATTTGTGGAACGCTTGCCTGGTGCCTTTGCTACATGTCTTTAGGCTCCAGGCAAAAACATTCCCATTCTCCTAGGATTTTGGCTAATTAAACAATGTGTGGGCCTTTACATTGGGGTGGGTGTAGGAGTAATTGTTGTTGTTACCATATTATGAACTTTTGCATTTTTATATTGTAAAACAGATGAAGGCTGGTATAGAAACGTAATAAAGAATAAAAATAAAAAGCATATTGTCAAAATAAAGTTTCTGTATAGTTCCTGCCCCTCCCAATTGTGCTATAAATACAACCGCAGAAATTCTCTACAATTACTGTTGTACATTATATACACCCGTCACTATGATTTATGCCTGGAGCATGTGTTACAACTTTATCTTTATATTATACTGTCATTTTAGCCTCTGCATTCCCAGTATGATTCCACTTCAGCATAAAACATCACTTTCCCCCTCTGTTTAGTCTTTTAATATTGGATCTCTTATGAGAAAGTGCAAAACAGCCCACACAATTTTACTTCAAGGATTTTTGTTAATGTCCAGAGATTCCATGGCAGCTTACGTAATGTTAACGATATAAATTATAAAATGCAGTGTAGCATATGGTGAGCCCTGTACCTTGAGAAGCCTAGTAGAGTGATTGCCAAAAAAATATAGTAGAGTGATTTCAAACCACCAGCAGATGCAACTGTTTAAACTTGCTTAGAATATTCATAGTCTGGTTGTGTAGAAGGGGTGTCCGTGGTCACCCAACTCCATTGAATGTACATAGTATGGAGAATGGAACTGACAGATGACTCTTGTGGTGTCTTCAAAAGTTGTGAATACAGCACCCTAATTGTCTAGATCCTTGAGTGTGCAGACTTTATAGCATTCCATAATAATTAACTTACTAATTTGGTTATACCTAATCGGTCCTTGCTCCTGCCAACCTAGCAGTTCGAAAGCAACACAGTGCAAGTAGATAAATAGGTACCGCTCCAGTGGGAAGGTAAACGGCATTTCCGTGCGCTGCTCTGGTTCGCCAGAAGCAGCTTAGTCATGCTGGCCACATGACTCGGAAGCTGTCTGCCGGCTCCCTCGGCCAATAAAGCGAGATGAGCGCCGCAACCCTACGACTGGACCTAATGGTCAGGGGCCCCTTTACCTTTAATCAGAAAATAGAGACAGGGCATTTGCAGAATTAGAAATGCATCCAGTTAGATTTTAGGAGTGATCATGGAGGGCTACATCACATCCAAACAGATGCCATTGAACATTCTTATGTGAAGGCTTTGATCCCCATTATAGCAATGGGAACATTTTATAATATACTGAGATGGATCAGGGTTCAGATCATGAAGCTTATCACACCTGATAACTCGTTAAAATATGAACAAGGGCACAGAACTCTTGGGAGTCAAATAGTTCTTTGCAGAGTTCTGGTTGACCTCATAACATGTAGCTTCCATAGGCAAAAATTAGAGTCGGTATAAGAAAAATGAAAGTAGGCAACACATCCTCCAGGGAAGCTCAGTTCCTTGTCTTTCAAGTCCATTAGGTCCTCCTGGACCTAATGCTGTCCATTACTCTTTCCTCCTTTTCTATTCACTAATATTACCCATGTAAAATTATATTATGTAAATCTCATCCATTTATGCTCAAATGTCTGATTTGCATTAAGTTAGTTTGAGTGTTGAAATTGAATTTTCTGCTTGGCAGATATGACTTCTAAAAAAAAAGGAAGAGAGTTCTCAGATGCCCTGGCAGATTTATTGGGCAGTAACTAAGAGCAAATAACCCAGTGATTATACTTTGTGTCTGTGTGAAAACCAGGCTCCTTTCCAGTTCAGAGCGCGAATTAAACAAAAAACTACTCTGCCAACTAATACCAATTAAATCCTGTGATTTAATTACAATGCTCAACATTCCCATTTTTTTTGTGTTCACCTTATTTTCATAATCTCTTTCCCCAAGTAAATACTTTAAACTATGCAAAGCTACTTACAGCCCCTGCAGACACCAAATCCTGACCCTCTTGAAATTAGTTGAAGGACATGAACACCAGTCAATGCCGAATCCGGTCCTTAGAGGATATATTGCTACTAAATGTTTAAAAAGTCTCCCATTAATGTATCTTGCAGCCGATGGATTTCCTCTGTCTCAAAACACTATTAAGCATATTCACAACCAGAGTTGAGTGTTGTTGAATATGCATGGCAAAACGATATGTGGCAACAGAAAATGGCTGGTCGGCATTCTTGTCTTGAAGGCCATGTAACCAAATTTGAATGTTATTAAAGGGAGGAACGAAAAAGGTTAGGAGTGAAGGAGAGTCGAGCAATTCTTTGCAGAGAATGAAAATATATACTCTTGATTATTTATGAGAAAAAAACATTTCAAATGAGAAGGCACTGTATGGAAGTTTCACCGATGCACTATAAAGCCTTGATAATTCACCCACCCACACAATTTAATCATTTATTGTATGGACTGCCAGGGCATAACAATATAAAGCAATGCAGTATTAGTCTATTGGGTCCCATCCCCCACCACACTTGAAAGCATTTTTGCTTTGATCTTCAGCTGAAAAAAAACTTCCAGAGTAGCTTAGAAAGATCAATAGTCCCTGCCCTCATAATTAAAAGGTTTGATACGAAAGTAAAAGGAATTATGAAGGAGGAAGGGAAATGCACATTCGGACATTCATAGAGGAAAAGACTACTAGTGACTACTGGTCATGAAACTGTATGTAACCTGCAGGTTTCAAGTGAAGAACCAGCTGCTGAGGAGTGATGGCTTTTAGGTGGAGTTTTCTTTTTTTAAATGGCTTTATTCTGCTCAGCTTTTTATTGATGTTTTCATGCTGGCTCCATGTTTCAGCTGATCTTCCATTGTTAATTTATCGCCTTGTTTAAAATGCTTTTCATCTTGTAAATTACTCTATGAGGCTTGCATCCTATTAAGGTGCATACCCTCCAACATTTCCCGATGAAAATAGGGACATCCCATTCCATAATGGTAGTTTTACTATTTATACCCCACACATCTTACTGGGTTGCCCCAGATGCCTTGAGCAGCTTCCAACATATATGAAAACATAATTCAACATTAAACAAAACCTTCCCTATGAAGGATTGCCTTCAGACGGCTTTTTTTTTGGGGGGGGGGGTTGGATAACTCCATACTCTCCAACATTTCTCCATTGAAAATAGGGACATCCTAAGAAAAAGTGGGACATTCTGGGATCTGAAGATGGGCTGTATATGATGAGACAAATAAATAAAATGGGGGGCTGGATTTGGTGGATATTTTGGTATGATTCTACATAGTTATTTTTTATTATCTTTGCAGCTAGGGTTATCCTAGGTGTGCATGAGCCTGTGAGATTCTTAACCACATACAGTGGTACCTCGGGTTACAGACGCTTCAGGTTACAGACTCGGCCAACCCAGAAATAGTACCTTGGGTTAAGAACTTTGCTTCAGGATGAGAACAGAAATTGTGCTCTGGTGGCACGGCAGCAGCGGGAGGCCCCATTAGCTAAAGTGGTGCTTCAGGTTAAGAACAGTTTCAGGCTAAGAACAGACCTCCGGAATGAATTAAGTTCTTAACCTGAGGTACCACTGTATTGCAAGCTTGGATACAAGTTGTCCCCCCCACCCCCAGACCTTGTATATGAATTTTTTATGGCCGTGCATCAACAAAATACATTTTAGGAATGTGTCATAGCAGGTATTATGTCATGATGTGTCAGGGCGTTATGCATAGCTATGTTTCTTTTTATGATCGTCTGTTTCCTTTTGTCATGTATGTTTCCAGTCAGTTTGGCATAACCAGAGGGAGCCAGAGGGAGCAACTATCGTGTGAGCTGAATGGATATAATTAACAGGATTTATGCCGTTCCTCTTAAAATGTGGTTGGGAAACTGTGATGCTCCAAATGTTGCTGCATGGGATTTCCCATCACACTCAGCCGTGCCCAGTGGTTAGGGATGATGCGAGTAGTTGTACAGCAACATCTAGAGGGCCACAGCTCCCTTCTCCCTTCTTCTAAAGATGAGATTGTTGAAGGATTTCAGGTTCAAACTTGGTTGGGCAAAGAAGTCACAAAGATGGAGGGGGAGGGGGAGATTTGGCCCTCCAGATGCTATTGAACTACAATTCCCATCATCCCTGGCCATTGGTCATGTTTGCTGTGATCCACAAACATGCATTACAGATTTCACATTTACAGTGAAAGGTTACAGGAATCTATCTGAGCTTTGATGCTTTGATGCAGAACATTCATGCACAGTAAATCAAAATTGGCCTGACCCAACAGACTGTTTTTTAAGTTTTTATGTTCTTAACTCGTAACTAATCTCATTTTAAATCACAAAAAATATTAAAAGTTTGTTAGTGAGCTGGGCTCAGTTCACGATCAGGCATTAACAAATAGATTCAATCTACAAACCACTGAGTTTCAATGGCATCTCTAGACCTTTGTTTACAAACAGTAGCTGTTAGATAAGCCTGTTTCTGGACTTTCATATAAGACTGCAGCTGAAGGATCACATTATGGGATACTTTCCCAGGGAGGCAAGATTCCTACACATAGAAAACGGTATGTGTGAATGAAGGTTAGGCTCTTAATAGTTTTTTGGGGTAAATTTTTTGCTTGATGGAGTAGGCAAATTATTGCAATTTTGTGCAGAGGCTGGAGAATGATAATGGAAAACAGAGAGGGATCCTGACCTCCCTTACACCTGCAGCGACTTTTTGCTTGCTCTCCAATGTAAATTTTCAGAAGCTGGGGGAACAACAGCAAACTCAAATGAGGGTATAATGATAGCAGCCACAGTGTTCATATTAAAGCTAATGAAGACAGTTATTTATATGCAATTTAGCAATAATAATAAAACTTTGCTTTTTGGCTCACTCCCCAGATTAAAAAAACACCCTTGAAATTGTTTGCAAGTGCAGTCTTAAAGAATATAAAGGCTGCTTGCTTTCTAAGGACATTGGTTTTCCTCAGGAGAAAACAGAACTGAAAAGCAAGACACTGTAAAAAGAAAAAAAAAAAAAGGGGGGGGGGAAATCATTTGATGCAGAACTGGAGCCCTGCAGCCTTTTTTTTCTGGTGACACTTTGAAGTTACTGCATTTTCTCTCTTTGTCCTTGATATTGATCACCTTAAAAAGTAAAGGTAAAGGGACTCCTGACCATTAGGTCCAGTCATGACTGACTCTGGGGTTGCGGCGCTCATCTCGCTTTATTGCCCGAGGGAGCCGGCGTACAGCTTCCGGGTCATGTGGCCAGCATGACTAAGCCGCTTCTGGCAAACCAGAGCAGCGCACAGAAATGCCGTTTACCTTCCCGACGGAGTGGTACCTTTTTATCTACTTGCACGTTGACGTGCTCTTGAACTGCTAGGTTGGCAGGAGCAGGGACAAAGCAAGGGGAGCTCACTCCGTCGCAGGGATTCGAACCGCCAACCATCTGATCATCAAGCCCTAGGCTCTGTGGTTTAACCCACAGCGCCACCGGCGTCTCTTATTGGTCACCTTACAGAAATGCTAAAGAAGAGTGTAGATTCACACTAAGCTACTTCCACTGTTCACTGTATTTGGCTGTCTATCAGGGTGCTGGTTTTTTTTAAGCAAAGACTCCCTCTGTAAATTCATGTCATGGTTGCGCAGGAATAATATTATGGACACTGTTCTACCTCCATTGTCCTCTCCTTCCAAACGTTTGACTGTCATCTATGCAGATATTGTTTTGACACTAAAGGAAAACATCCCCCACTCAGCCTTTTAAAATTGTTTTTTTCTGTGAGAGTCTAACACTGTTTTTTTTTAAAGGACCTTGATTCTCTAGCCACATTATGATTTTATGTTTTTAAATGTGTTTTATTGTACTTGTGACTTTGCATTGTAAGTTGTCCAAGAAATTTATTTGAAAGTCAAGATAGCCATTTCCATAATTTAGGGCACCATCTGCACAATTTGGAACCCTGTCCATCCGTCCCCTGAAGGTGATAGAATGTGGGGAGAGCTCTAGGTGTATAAAGTTTTATGCATTTAGATTCTCACCAGACCTTTGAAAACATGTAGAACAGTGCCAGTGGCTGCTGCCACAATTTATCTGCACTGAAGTCTGATAAACCCCTAGTTTAAGGGAGCCCAGAGTCTTCCATTTGTCGGGTTCCAGCTCCCATCATTCCTGACCATTGGCTCTGCTGGCCGGGACTGTTGAAAACTGAAGTCCTACAGCAACTGGAAGGCCACAGGTTCTCCATCCCTGCCTAGCCCCCTGAAATTTCTCCCACCTATCCTATCTGGGCCATACAAGATTTCTTGTAGATGATTCCAGAGTGTATTTACATAGGCAGATATATTACACTCAACCAAACCTTTAACGTTCTTTTGACTCCTATTCTCATGGAAGCCCTCAATTAGCTGACTTTTAAGTGCTGTTCCCCACACTACAAGGAAATCCAGGTTTGTGACTAAGGCTATTCTTGGCAAACAGCTGCAAATGATCTTAGAATACGCACATTTCCCTCATTTCTACATTAAGTGCATGCTTAATATAGTGTACTTAGGACTTTCTGCATTTTCCATCTGCACCTCAGCCCAACAGGTTTATGCCTCTGGTTCCACCACAAAGCCATAAAATGGACATGTGATTGCAACCTATGCTTGTGGAGTTCAATATTTGTGGCTGGAGTAAGGTGAGCAGGCAGCGCAGAGGGGGCAACCTTTTTGTGAACCACCATGAGACCTTCGGGTATAGGGCGGTATAGAAGTTAAATAAATTAAATAAAAAATCTACTATGCATTGTGTCTGCTGCATAGCACAACTTATGCCTCTGAGTTATTTGTACCTGGGGATGTTATCCGATGTCCATAGGGAGTGAAGTGTGTTAATTCAGCTTGACAATAAAATAACTCGGTGTGGACTGAAATTAGTCCCCCCCTCCTCCTTGACTCATGTGATTGTATCTAAGGCCCTCCATGAACACTGAGCTTTTAAAATATAAAGATGACTCCATAGCAGGCATTGTAGAGTTTACAGTGACTTCCTTTTAAGAGAGATTAGAGACCTTTGAGTTACGAAGTTCAACCATTGTTGTTAAACACACAGCTTTCTATTCAGCAGTGTTGCTTCCCTTTCCAAATTTATAGGAGCTGGTGTAAGAAATGTGTGTTCTCTCTAACTCGTTAGTATGCTATTCTGCTTTAAATGACTGCAGCAGAGCAGGCTGTATATGATGAGTTGAGATGGAATTGCACAGATGAGCTCTCGCTGATGAGCTGTGCATTGCTTCAAAGGCGGCAAACACGCATTAGGGAGAGTTTACAGCAGCCTCTTAACAGGGTTATTTTTGTAAGGGTTGTGAAGGGATGTCATCAATAAGATGACCCAGGCACGATGCTCTTCTCTTGCAATTTTTTTTTTTTTGCTTCTAATCTCTTCTGCCACTCATACAGCAGAGCTGCTTTGTGTTTCCTTTTAATTTTTAAACAAAAAATTGGCCCAAAGAAATAGCTGGTTCAGCAGTTTATTTCTGAGGCTACATCTAAAAGATCTCGTGATTTTACTCTTTTATGTGAAAATCACTGAAGTTAGTGTGCCAGTGAACCTAGTCGGAGATGAATGTCTCCCTGTGGGAAACTGCAGTAGTAAAGTCATTACATGAGCATTTCCCCTCAGAATTACGTATCTGAATCGACCCAAGATCTTTGAAGCCTGCTTGGCATTCAGCTGATAGGGACAACACTACTGAAAGAAGTAGAAGCTGGTTGCTTCATAAGAGGAGTTCCAGCAGGACAACAAGGTCAGTCACACAGAAGTGGACAGAATTCCTAATATTCCACCATTACAGAAGGACGGTTCACAGCTAAGTATATCCAGCTAAGTCATCCTCAATGCACTTTCAATGGGTCCACTCTATGACCAATGTTGGATAGCACCCAGTATATTCCCCCTCCCAGCCTGATATGTACAAGCTATGTATCATATAGGTAAGTAAGCTAGTTATTCCTCAGGCCTGCTATACTCAAGATTGTTATCAGCAAGTTTGTTACATTGGAATGTGTTTGTGTATTTGTTGTTTGTGTTTTTATGAGGGTTTTTTTTGGGGGGTGGGTGGGTGGGTCAATCTGGATGGAACTCTGGGTCCCATTTCCAGAGCTTGCGATCCAGTATAAGAGCAACCTTGCCAAACTAGTTCTTTTGGCTTTGGCTGGCTGGTTAAGCACCATGATTCAGCATAACAAAAGAAGCAGCTCTGTGCCATAGAACAAATGAGTAGGCCTTGCCCTCACCTGTAGTTGCTATGTGGAGGACATGGGTGGCACTGTGGTCTAAACCACCGGTCCTCCTGGGCTTGCTGATCGGAAGGTCGGCAGTTCAAATCCCCGCGACAGGGTGAGCTCCCGTTGCTCTGTCCCAGCTCCTGTCAACCTAGCAGTTCTAAAGCATGCCAGTGCAAGTAGATAAATAGGTACTGCTGCAGCAGGAAGGTAAACAGTGTTTCCGTGCACTCTGGTTTCCGTGACGGTGTTCTGTTGCACTAGTAGTGGTGTAGTCATGCTGGCCATCTGACCCGGAAAGCTGTTTGTGGACAAACGCTGGCTCCCTGGGCCTGAAAGCTGGATCAGCGCCACACCCCATAGTCGCCTTTGCCTGGACTTAACAGTCCAGCGGTCATTTACCATTACCTTTTACTTAGCTGCTGTGTAGGAGAATGATAGTCAAAGTTGTGGGGGGCAGAATCTGGGGACTGGATATGAAATGTGAGAGGTTGCAGACAGAGAGACATGTTCTGCTCTGTGCTGGACTATGGGATCCCCTGGATACCTAAGGGGGAAGCAAGATCTGTTGGAGTGTTAATGCTGTGAGCCCGTCTATCCTGTGCTTAGGTTGCATATATGTGCAAATGAAACTGTATATCCTAATGTCATCACAGTTTCCCCTCACCTTTATTTGAAGCAAACCAAGCCATGGGCAAGCACGGGAATGCCTAGAGTCTGCTCAAAGACTGGAGTGGTGTGTAACAGTATTTTTAACTTCTCATTTAACAAACAAATACCATGATCTATTATTATTTTTTGTAAAGGAACATAATTAACAACAGCCTTATTTGGGTTAGTGAAAAAGATGGGAGGTAAATGGCTTGTTGAAAGGGAATACAAAAGATCTATTACTGTTGTAATAAGGGAGTGTTTTCCCCTTCCCTCCATAGTAGGAATGAAAGAAGGAATGGAAAGTTAGGAATGGAAATAAATAATAATAATAATAATTTATATCCCGCCCTCCCTGGTGAGGCCAGGCTCAGGATGGCTAACATCAAAATATATAATACACTAAGACATTAAATCAAATGATCGATTAAAATACAGCTTAAAATTTGATTAAAAGCAAAATAGAATCATATGGCAACCTAAAAAATGAACATACTGAAGTCACTCATCAAATGTTATTAATGCAATCTGACTAAAGAGCCGCTGTTTTCAGACTACAGTGTTAAACTGCCCTCCCACTGCATTGGTGCAGCATTGACAGACTATAGGGTCCATTCAGGGGAATATTGTGTTTGCTTTCCTGATTGTAATGCTAGTGTTCCTCTCCTGTTTTCTAACGTTCCTTTCAGGCTGCAGTTTTCCAGTTCTGTTCTGCAAATTTCCACATCACTTAGGGTTTCTTTCTTCAGCATTTTAGCATTGCCTAATATGTGTGATTTTTTTGGGGTAAATATAGACATTTTTGCAAAGCAATTTCCCTTGATAGAATGCATTCTTGTATGTTATTTTCCATAATATATGCATTTATACACACACTTTAGTATTTGAATTCTGGGTACTTTACTTGGCTAAAGAACTGCACTGCAAAATTCAGAGAAATTTGAATTTCCCAAGATGGCTTTGGTTTGCATGTTGTTTCAGAGAGTGTGAATTAGGTAGGTTTGCAAATGGAAAATGAATTATAGTGGAAATGAATTTCTGCCCCATTTCTACTGAATATTTTGACTAAGTAGCTACATGACTTTTCGGATTTAGCATAAGCAACTACCAAGAGAAGGATCAGTGCAGGTTCAATTAGACACATTCATATATATGTCACCATCTATAATTGTGGTTGAGGCTTAACTATGAAGCCTATTTTTTGAAAAAAAGTGATTCCAATATTATTTAATCTAAGCAAAATAATGGTTAATCTGCTTTCCAAATGAAAAGGTGTGGGGGTGGTGGGGGGTGGGAGGGAGTAACAAGGGAGACTTGGAAGGCACACATCATAATCATAGAATTGTATAGTTGGAAAGGAACACAAGGATAATCTAACCCAATACCCTGCAATGCAGGAATCTCAACTAGATCATACATGACAAATGACCATCCAACCTCTGCTTAAAAACCTTCAAGGAAGGTTGAACAGCTCTATTGAACAGCTCTTACTGTCAGAAAGTTTTCGTATAAAGCCACTCCCGACATAAGGAGGGGGGGTTGCGGGCTCACGCCCCACCTACACCCTCGCGGGGCTGGCTGCAGCCCCACGGGACTTGGGAATCATTCAGCGCGTCAGCCAATTGGCTGGCGGTGGGGGCGGGTTTAGTTGAGTTAATTTAAGGTTGGGGAAGCCCCTTTCTTTTCTTTCAGCCAGCTGCTCGCCCCTTTCTTTTCTTTCAGCCAGCTGCGGTTTCCCACCCACCCACCCACCCTCCCTCTAGGTTTTCATTTGGACTTTGCTATGGACTTCGGTTGGTCGCTGCAAGGGGCCTGGTAGGAGTTTTTCCACTTGGCTAATTGGCATTATTTTGGAAGCCACTTGGTTTTTTCGCCCACCTTGTAGCAAAGCGTCACAACACGTTTGGTTTTGGTGGTTAGGCATTGGCAGGGGTATTATTATGCAAATGAGTTGGGGGGAGGAATGCCATCACCTCCCCCAAATGTTGAAGGGTAGTTCGATAAAGGACTCTGGGGGGCGTCGCATCTTCCGAAACCTATGGAGGCTAGGGCCTAAAGCGCGCTCCCGAGCGGTAACCCCTCAGGGAGCGCCTAGGGATGTGCATCTCGGGGGCTCCCCCTGTTGGTGCTTAACCCTTCCCAGTTCTATGCCGGTTAGTCTGATAGGGCCAATGCCTAAAGCCAATACTGCTCTTACCTGTAATCAATAAAGTTGTGGCCATTTTTCGCCCATTAACCTAAATTCTGGTGTCCATGTGTCTTTATTTATTCCATCTGTGGGAGGGGGCGGGAATTGCCACGCAACAGCATACAGTTCAAATCTTAATACAGAAATAATTTACACACCTAGAGTGCAATCCTATGTACGTTTTTACTTGGAACTAAATACCTCTGTGTTCAGTGGGGCTTCCTCCCATTGCTGCAGTCCTAAACGCCAATGAGAGAGTAAACTCCCAGGAACACCATGGGCTTACATCCGAGTAAGCTTGCTGTATAAAACTGCAGTGTGTTATTTCAAATTTACTCCCAGAAATTATGAGTAACTTCGATTAAACTTTTAAAACCTAGCTTCAGATTGATCAAAATATTTTCCAAACACCTACCTCACAAATAATTGCATTTGCCATTTTAAATCTAATCAGTTATGTTTTTGACATGGTGATTTGGCGGAAGCTGAACTTAATTGCATTTTCCCAGTGATAAGTTGCAAAAAAAAAGCCCCCCAGACCTTGTAAGATAATAGAAATGTCACATTTATCATGTTTTGCATCTGATATAAATGAAACTGTGGTGCAATATTCCATATCCGACAGAAAGCAGGTAGCACTTGTGTACAAGAAAAACCAAAGAAAGAATGATTGATGTCTAGAACAGAACTTATTGAATAATGTTAGTTCCAGTATATGGTGAAAGATGGGGTCGTTTCAAAGTTGAAACTTTTTGAAACTAACGGAATACTTATGATCAACACCAGAAGGGAGCCAGAGAGAAAGAGATGTAACATTTCTGCCCCTTCTCCACCCTGCCTGCCTTATCAAGTCAATAGCTCAATAAAAATGGACCTCACTCATATTGCTGACAGCAAATGTGCTAATACAGGCTTGTATACACAGATGGCTTTGCTTACAGAAGCCCTTCTGCTCATGAAAGGCACCCCTCCCCGTTTTTGCCAGGTACCCTTACCTGCTTCACCTGTCCACTGTTCCAAAAGGTCCATCAAACTCTGGGACCAGCTTCGTATGTGGCACAAGCTACAGTCAGGAGAGTGGCACTGGTGACAATGAAAACCCCTGGTGTGTCTTCCCTGGGTCCGCCCTGCCCGTGATGCCAGTCTTCGCCTGCCTGTGATGGGTCACTTCCACAGGCAAGCAAATTCAACCTCTCCATGGCCCAGAAGGAGAATAATGTGTCTCCCGCCAGCCAGTGGGCACATGGAGCTGCAACTGCTGCCCACAGAAAGGTGAGCAGGATTTCTATAATTCTGTGGTCAAGTTCCTTAAGCCAATTTGAAGCAATTTTGGTGGTAGGGCTGAGAGAGGCCACCCTATCTGCCTGAGCCATGGAAGGTCACTGCCACATAAAGTAAAGAGCACTGCACTAAATGGACAAATAGTCTGACTCAGGATAAGGCAAATTCATATATATCATTTTTGTTCATAATAATAATTTATTATTTGTACCCCGCCCATCTGGCTGGGTTTCCCCAGCCACTCTGGGCGGCTTCCACAGAAACCAAAAAACACTAAAATATCATACATTAAAAGCTTCCCTGTATAGGGCCGCCTTAAGATGTCTTCTGAATGTCAGGTAGTTATCCATCACCTTGACATCCAATGGGAGGGCATTCCACAGGGCGGGCGCCACCACCGAAAAGGCCCTCTGCCTGGTTCCCTGTAGCTTCGCTTCTCGTAATGAGGGAACCGCCAGAAGGCCCTCGGCGCTGGACCTCAGTGTCCGGGCAGAACGATGGGGGTGGAGACGCTCCTTCAGGTATACTGGGCCGAAGCCGTTTAGGGCTTTAAAGGTCAACACCAGCACTTTGAATTGTGCTCGGAAACGTACTGGGAGCCAATGTAGGTCTTTCAAGACCGGTGTTATGTGGTCTCGGCGGCCGCCCCCAGTCACCAGTCTAGCTGCTGCATTCTGGATTAGCTGTAGTTTCCGAGTCACCTTCATAGGTAGCCCCACGTAGAGCGCATTGCAGTAGTCCAAGCGGGAGATAACTAGAGCATGCACCACTCTGGCCAGACAGTCCGCGGGCAGGTAGGGTCTCAGCCTGCGTACCAGATGGAGTTGGTAGACAGCTGCCCTGGATACAGAATTGACCTGCGCCTCCATGGACAGCTGTGAGTCCAAAATGACTCCCAGGCTACGCACCTGGTCCTTCAGGGGCACAGTTACCCTATTCAGGACCAGGGAGTCCTCCACACCAGCCCGCCCCCTGTCCCCCAAAAACAGTACTTCTGTCTTGTCAGGATTCAACTTCAATCCATTAGCCGCCATCCATCCTCCAACCGCCTCCAGGCACTCACACAGGACCTTCACCGCCTTCACTGGTTCTGATTTGAAAGAAAGGTAGAGCTGGGTATCATCTGCATACTGATGGACACCCAGTCCAAACCCCCTGATGATCTCTTCCAGCGGCTTCATATAGATGTTAAAAAGCATGGGGGAGAGGACGGAACCCTGAGGCACCCCACAAGTGAGGGCCCAAGGGTCTGAACACTCATCCCCCACCACCACTTTCTGAACACGGCCCAGAAGGAAGGAGCGAAACCACTGTATAACAGTGCCCCCAGCTCCCAACCCCTCTAGACGGTCCAGAAGGATGTTATGGTCGATTGTATCAAAGGCCGCTGAGAGATCCAGCAGAACCAGGAAACAACTCTCACCTTTGTCCCTAGCTCGCCGGAGATCATCAACCAGTGCGACCAAGGCAGTTTCAGTCCCATGATGAGGCCTGAACCCTGATTGGAAGGGATCCAAATGGTCCGCATCCTCCAGGCGTGCCTGGAGTTGTTCAGCAACCACACGCTCAATCACCTTGCCCAAGAATGGAAGATTTGAGACTGGGCGATAGTTGGCCATACTGGCCGGGTCTAAAGATGGTTTTTTAAGAAGCGGTTTAATGACCGCCTCTTTCAGCGGATCTGGGAATGTTCCCTCACAGAGGGAAGCATTCACCACCCCGCAGAGCCCATCGCCCAGCCCTTCCCGGCTTGCTTTTATTAGCCAGGATGGGCAAGGATCAAGGAGACAGGTGGTTGGTTTCACGCGTCCAAGCAGCCTGTCCACATCCTCGGGGGTAACGGATTGAAATTGATTCCATGCAACTTGACCAGACAGGGCTCTAGCACTCTCCCGCCCCGGCCCTGCTCCCACGGTGGTGTCTAGCTCCTTCCGAATATGAGTGATTTTATCTGCAAAAAACTTTGCAAAATCGTTGCAGGAGATCTTGGGGTCTTTACAAGGCCCCGGTGGTAAAGGTGGTTCCGTTAAATTGTGGACCACCTGAAAGAGTCTCCTGCTACTATTTTCTGCAGATGCAATAGAGGCGGTGAAGAAAGTCTTCTTCGCCGTCGCTATCGCCACTTGGTAGGCTCGACGTTGAGCTCTAACCTGTGTCCGGTCAGATTCGGAGTGAGTTTTCTGCCACCGACGCTCTAGCCGTCTCAGCGATTGTTTCATCGCCCTCAGCTCCGAAGAAAACCACGGGGCTGTCCGGGCTCCATGCAATCGGAGAGGGCGCTTCGGAGCCAGACAGTCGATAGCCCTGGTTAACTCCGCATTCCAGCGGGCCACCAGGGAATCAGCTGAAAGGCCATCAACATGGGATAAAGCATCCCCTACCACTCTCTGGAAACCATTTGGATCCATTAAGTGGCGGGGGCGGACCATCCGAATTGGTCCCACCTCCCTGCAGAGGGGAAGGGTCGCGGAGAAGTCCAGAGTACATGGATGCCAAATAAATAAACTGATCAGTAACTTCATCTTGTGCTCATGAAGAATGTTTCCTATTACAAGTGCCTAATCCCCGTATATATTGTATGTACTCCAAATTTGGGATGAGACAAACAATGTTTTCCCTCATTTCATTTACCATTTAAAACCACCTTTCAAATACATCTCTAGTCCTCCTGTTGGGGGATATAACAGCAAAGCAGAGAGAATAAGACAAAAACAGCCTGACATTTTCATATTATACTCAAAGCGTGCCTGCAAAGTTGCCATCAAATCTATTGTTCTCTCAAGGATTATATGCACTTGCTCGTGATTCATCCATTTTTTTTGGTTCATCACCTTTTTTCTTTCAAGGGATTAAGTGGTCCTCATGTCTCATCCAGAAATACGGGAGAGCCTGATTGCACAGGGATGACTAGAAGGATGAGGGAATTGAATTTCGACATGGTTCTTGCTTCCCCTTTCTTGCACATGTGCCTTTCAATAGGAAGAGAATAACCCTCTTCTGCCGAAGCAAATAGGCATAGAAGGGTGAGGGCATTTGCAAGAAGATTTTACTCTTTTAATAATAAAAAAGTGGTTAGTGGTGGGACAGCCTGACACACCAAATACCTGAAATCAATGAGCCTGCACTTTTCTGGGTGACCTGATGCAACGAGAACAGGACTCTTGAGCCTTTTAATAATCCTATAGGAAAGGGAATTCTGACAGGCGTAGATGCTTGCCAGGCTGGGGGATGGGGGCTGCATCTTCTGAAACCACCTCTTTTGTAGAGATATTTAAAGGTGTATGAGTTCCGTTTTCTTTGCTCCAGAGAATAGGTAAAGAGGGTTGATGAATGGGGAGCCTGCCATATGCTCTTGAACGAGCTTGGTGCAGTGGTTAGAGTGTCAGTCTAGGACCTAGGAGACCAGGGTTCAAATTCCCACTTGTCTATGTAGCTCACTAAATGACTTTGGGCCAGTCACTGCCTCTCAGCCTAACCTACCTCAGAAGGTTGTTTTGGGGATACAATTGTGGCACGGAAGAATGGTGAACTCCTCTTTGTGCTCCTTGGAAGAAAGGTGGGATATCATAGAATCATGAAACCATAGAGTTGGAGGGGTTGGAAGGGACCCTGAGGGTCACCTAGACCAACTCCCTGCAGTGCAGGAATATGCAGCTGTCCCATATGGGGATCAAACCTGCAACCCTGGCATTATCAGCACCATGCTCTAACCAACTGAGCTATCCATCTATTTCTTATCCCTGTACTAGCTCCTCCTTCCTGCCTCCCTTTTCTTCCTGTGTCACTCTCAACCAGGTGTATGGGGAACTTGCTCATAGTCTTTGAGTCAGCTCGGAAGAACAGTGCATGGAATGCAATCAAAACATTGAAATAATGTCTTTCGGAAAGCCATAAAACTACAACAAAACTGTTCTCCAGGAGCTGGAATCCAGAGTGAACTTTCTATGTGTTTTCTTAGCATCAAACAGGAAACTGACAAAGTAGGTTTCTATGTTCTATTTCATCATCGCAAAATACTTAAAAATAATTTTCATCAGCTCAGCAAGCTAATAAATAATAATAATAATAATAATAATAATAATAGTAGTAGTAGTAGTAGTAGTAGTAGTAGTAGTAGTACTTTAGAGGAAAACCCAACCATGTTGTTTGCATCCTTTCATCATTCATGTCCAAACAGGCTATAACCCTATGGGCAGATGGTTACTTGATGGGCAATTAGCTGGCTTGTTGATTTGTAAGCAAAAACCACCAGGAAACGTATGGAGATAATATCTGCAGTACTGAAAGTTATGTTAGCTGCAGAAATGTAACAACATTATAACATTGAACTATTGTTAGGCAAGCTGTCAGCAGTAACATTAATTTCTGCCACTAGCTCAGTGGATCACAAATTGCCATGGACCAGGAAAAGCAAGAAGTCTGTTGGATAGTATGCAAGGTGAAAACATATGTCAAACTACATCTCTACAGTTCCCAAGATTCTTTGGGGGAAGCCATGTTAAAGGGGCATAAGAGTGCTTTGAGTGTATGGCATGGATGTGAGTTGCGACAGCAAATGGGGGACAGGCTGTAGAACACAGTTTAGAGCAGCATTACCCAGCTTGCCCACTAGATATTGCTGGATGTCAACTTCCATTAGCCCCTGCAGGCACGGCCCAGTGGTCAGAATTAATGGGAGTTGTAGACAAACACCATCTGAAAGGTATCAGGTTGAGAGGCAGGAACAGTGACTTTCTTGGGATGTTAATCTCCCTGAATTTCTTCCGTACTACTCTGACTGGTATGAATTCTGTCACACAAACACTCCCATGTGTCCAGTTTGAGCTGGATAATCCGAAAGGGAATGTACAATAGAAACATAAGGTCGCTCCAGAGTGGTTTTCATATGAGTGAACGCTAGAAAGAATAATCCAACAAAGCAGAGGGAGGGGGCGGATGTAGCCTAATGCTGGAATACTGTAATTATGATGGGTGGAAGAAATTGTGTGATGGGCAGAAACACCTATAGGACAGCGTTACATATTTGTATGGTACAATTCTGAATGCATACGAGAGTTGGGAATAAGTATAACGACATTGAATTTGGCCCTTAAATTGTTTCAATTATTATTCCCTTTTCCACGGGAAACATGAGAATTGCTATACTGTGTGTACAATCTCTTACAGAATCCTCAGTACTTGGTCAAACTCTTCCTCCCAGGATTCTTTGGGAAAAGCCAGGACAGCTCAAGCAGAACTAGCAATGTGGGCTTGATATAAATAAGTGGCATTAAGTTGTAGCATAGAGCAAGTGTCACCCGTACTCGAGAAAGGCTACAAAAGTCACGTCCATTTTAGCATGCTCTTATGCTATACCTGATTTAGACTTTTGCTTCTTATTCCATCTTTCCACATGCTCTCCTCCGATGTAAAAACATGATATCTGACACCGAACAGAAGGTGCTAGTAGTGAACATAATTGCTGTGCATATATCTTTGGAAAGCTATATGAAATGAAAGTTTTGTAATAGCAATTTTTACTGAACCATTTCCCTGTTTTGCATTTATACTAATGAGAATCTTTACACAAAATGACCATCTATGACCCCCCTTCCCCTTCATTTACCTACCTGTCACTTTGTTTCACTCAGGAGAAAATAAATAGTTTCCCTCTAGCTAAGTACATTTTATTTTTAGCTATTGGTTCTGGCGGAATGTAGGTGCCACAGATAGCTATGCATGTATGAAGTGGAAAAATAATGAATTCTAGGAAATGCCTTTGTCACTGACAAAAGATGAAAGACTCAGTTTTCCTGATAGCTATGAATTACTAGCAATGGCTTTTCCATTGCTTTCGATAGGACTATTCAAAGTCATAATTCCAATAAGTAATTACTCAAGTGGGCATCAAGAAACATTTGCAGGATAGAAACACAATATTTTAAAAGATGTAAACAATAAAAAGTGCACCTTTCATTTTAAAATGACTTTGAGCTGCAGATATACCCACTTTGCTTTTGTTCTGGTGCCTGTGTGCACATGTGAGCAAGGTACTATGTGAATCCTGCAGTCACATACATTCCCATAAAAGTCAATATTTGGGGCAGGATCTTTTGTGATGAGGAAGGCACAGGCTGAAGATGGTCAAGCACCACTACTCAGAAACTGCATTCCATAAATCATATATTCTAGTAAAGCAGATGCATTGCATACGGAAGGTCTCAAATTTAGTCCTTGGCATATTCAGTTTGAAGGCTATTAAGTGGTTGGGCTAAGAAAGGCCATTCCCCTTCTCCTTGTGCCTTGGAGAATAACTGCTAGACAAAGTATTTGTTTGTTTGTTCATATCCCAATCCAAGGACTCGAAAGTGGTGTACATCGCTCTTCTTTCCCCTCCCATTTTATCCTCATGACAACCCTGTGAGGTAGCTTAGGTCAAGAGTGAATGACTGGCCTTTGGTCATCCAGTGAGCTTCATGTCTGAGTGGGGATTTGATGGCACAGGTTCCTGCACAATCATACTTGGCGGAGAGCAGACAGAGGATGAAGTTTAAATATTGGTGACAGGGACTGAGAGTATGCTTCATATAGGGCTCTAATTCTTTGATATCTGCTAGGAGGACATTGCACAGGGCTGGTGTGACTACTGAAAAGACCTTCTGCCTGGTTCCCTGTAATTTCACTTCTTACAGTGAGGGAACCGCCAGAAGTCCCTCAGAGCTGGAACTCAGTGTCTGGGCTGAATGATGTGTTATTACTGTGACATATTTTCAACACATCCTGTAAGAGGCTTATTCCCCCCACCCCACCATCACTGTAGCACAATTGCTTATGGACAATTTAATCCTTGGACAATTTGCTGGAACAACACCGTAAAGCTCTTTGAGGGTTGTTCTGGTTATCAAATGTAAAGTTTTATTGGCCAAGTCTAATGCTCAGAGTTACTTGATTAATTGTTCACCTATTTTATGAGCAATGCCTTTACCCTTTTAGTTCCCCATACAATGCCTTGAAAGATTACTCATCTTTAATGAGTAGCCGGCTCTTTAATTGTGTCACAGCTGCTGAACACATGGAAAACCAATATACATCTATAGAGAGAAGTGTCCCCAAGCCTAGTACATAAATGCATTTGGAAAGTGTTTTTGTTCTGCATATTAACGGCCATTTAATATTTTGCTGCATATAGCCAGGAGAGACTAGTAGAAAAAGGAATGCTTTGCTTTGGATATAAGACTTTGAAAAGATATTTTCCTGAGAGACTAGGGAGTGAGCTGTGTGGGCCCAAAAATATGGAAAGGAAACCAGGAAACTGTCTTGTATTGTGTCAGATCATTGTACTACATGCTTTCAATCCTGTGGCTGCTTTTGTCTTAAAAAAAGTGGGAGATCCCACCACAGATTCCCTGCCTTTATCACATTTAGATTTTTTGTAGGCAGGAGTAGCAACCAACAGAGATGCGGTCTAGAAACACAACTGAATGATGGCGCAAGATCTGGGGAAGCAGACTTCCATTCTCAACTGTTCAGGGGCAAAGAACATGAACCCCCCTCATTCTAGTTGGTATATAAATTTATTTGTTTGTTTTAAAGTGAATTAAGACCTTTAGGGTCAAAGCAAATAAACACTGGAGCAAAGCCAGCGTGTTCAGTCTATAAATTATTCCATCCAGCCTTTAGGCTCCCTCTTCACATTATAGTGTATAAGTTTAGCACCAATTTTATTCAACCAAATACAATTTTGAGCAAAGGTAACGCCAATCAAGGTGATATTGAACATTATTGTGTGGAGATGTGTTGCAGCCATTTAGTGAAGAACTGTATTATTTTATCCATCCCCCACGGTATGAGTAGGGCAGATTCAGGAGCCCATTGCTTGGCAAACAAGGTTAAGAGTGGCAACTGCATTCTGCTCTTCATTTTCTTAGCTTTCAGCTTTAATTAATAAGACCCTTTGCTGTTTGTGCCTGCTTTGTATGGGTGATTGAACTCAGCAGCACTTGAGAGCTGAAGTGCAGCCAGTTCTACTTCAATTCCTACTTGAAGAATCAAATTGTTCTGTGTAGTATGGATATAATTGGTTCCAGTTGTAAGTCATATTATGTAATCTCTGGATACAGGCAGAAAAGTCATCAGCAGATCAAAGACAGGGAAAAATAATTCCTGTAACAAAATAGTGTTACTATTAGATCCTTGTAAACTATGGCATGCGACATCAAGGCTGCAATTTCTTCTGAGCCAGTTACCGTATCTTATCCTGTGGTTTTGCAAAAAAAATTACTGTTTGAACAAGTCAACCTCTGATGACTTGACCATGAAATCTTCTTATTACTGATCTACTAAGGCCAAAGTTCCTATTATTAATCAAAAACAACAAGGAGGCTTGTGGCACCTTGAGAACTAACAAATTTTTATAGCATGCACTTTTGGGGGTTGCAGTCCACGTGTCCAGATGCACAGTGTGATATGCTGAGTTGTTGTTGTTATTCATATTATAATTATTTATTAAATTTGTATACTGTCCTTCAGATGTATGGGTCTGGGGACACATTGTGCCCCTTCTTGGGTAGTTTGGTTCCCACCCTGCATGCAACTCTCATCTGCGGCTCCTAGATGCTGTCAATGTGCAACAGTGGCCACACCCCAGGAACGGCCTCAATTCCCAGCAACACTCGTGAGATCAGCTGACAAAATTCAGCAGATTTAAAAGGCCTGAAAGAAGATGCAGTGTCTTCTCTGAGTCTTTTAACTTTGCTTTCATGTGACAGAATTGGGGCTTGAAGTTCACATCTTTGAATCATTGGGTGCTTTTTGCACAGAAGAACGTCCACATTCCTTGCAGTGCAAATTGAATATACCTGCATGCGTACCCTGAGATCTGAAGGCCATAGTCATCTAACATCTAGTAGGTCTACTGTATCATGTTGTCAAATTAATTCCTGTCGTCCCCCCCTCCCCTTATTGCAGCTTGCCTCACTTGCTAAAACTCTCCTCTAACTGTATACGTTCCACATAGAAACTAAAACTATTTCTTTTGTGGTGGTGTTCTGGCTTTAAATTTCTAAACCAGTCAAGATTCAACACATAAATAATTCCCTGAACAGTTGGCAGTCTTCTAAAATATAAAGAACTTCACATATACATTTGAAATATGTAGAGAGAAAAAGAAACCCCCAAAAGAACTTTCTGTCTTTTGAAAAGATCAAAGCCTATTCATAGCTTGTGTGTTTGGGGATTAAGCCACTTCAGTCAAAATATTTTCTGCTTAGCAAAAGTTAATAGGCACATAGGCCGACAAATATTTAATTTCTCTCAGATTTGGGCATTTTTGTTATGCATCTTTCTCTGCTTTCTCTCATATATTTGTGTGTGTGTTTGTGTGTTAGGGATTGGGGTAGTTTTCAGTGGCTTCTGCTGACTGGCTAGCTTCCTTCCTTATTTGTGATGATAAGGAGATTCCACCCCACCCCACCCAATACTCAATCCTTAAAGATGAGAGCTCCTGTCTCCTCAACAGGGCAGAGCGGGAGGGGCAAGACAGTGGTTGCTCAGTGTAGGCACAGCACAGAAGCAGCAGTGGGAGCATTGGCTTGGTTCTGCTGCGGTGCCCACACCACGCTGAACTCTTGCTACCTCACCCCTTCTCCTCCTCGTAAGTGGCAGCACCCTGCCACCTACAGCAGGGCAACACATTCCCACCAGTCACTACTATGTCTAGGCATCTAGGCAACCAGTACTTTTTTTCAGCTGGAACGCAGCAGAGTCCCACCACTTCTTTGGTGTGTTCTGGCACCTCTTTGTAGTGTCCTGGCTGCTGTAAGTGTCAAGGCGCCCAGAGCTGTGTGTTGGAAGTGACATTATAATGTGATACTGGTGGTGGGGGTCAATCTTTTTCTAGAAAAAAAGCACTGCTAGCAACTCTTGAAGATGCATCACATCTAGTTGGCCTGTAAGAAACCTGTGAGAACAGGATACTGGACTAATGGGCCATTGCCCTTATCCAGCAGGTTCTGTTTATGTCCTTATTTCTTTTAATGCCATATCATTTTTCAGGAACAAATTTACCATTTCTAGTCCAGTGTAGTCCTCTTCAGGCATCCTTCTAACCTAAGTATTCCGCACTTGAGTTTGGGGCCTGCTTCTACTCATCTAGGCTTCCTGGGTGATGCAGAACCCAGTTTCCCAAAGTTCTGCATTGCTCAGGAAGCCTCCATGAATGCAGGAAGCTCCACATGCCAGTTGCTTCACAACCTGCGGAGGTCAACATGAATGGAGGTGGGGAAGCTGGCATCTTCCTCCCCCACAGAACTCAGGTATGTAGAACTCCCAGGTTTAGAAGAATGCCTGAAGAGTGCTTGTGGCTCTTCAAGCTGAAGACGATTCCCAACTCTGGCAAATATCCATGTTGGGACTACCTCTGCATTCATGCATGTAATACCTCAGTAGTTTACTGCCCTTTGGCTGGTTACAAGAATGTCCCTACTTTAATAAGCTTCTCATAAATGTTATATTAGGATTTTCACAGAGCAGAGGGAGACACAAGGTCAGCTGGTAAAAAAATGGTCTTTCCCCATAATACTGTTCTCTGGTTATACCAGCCAGAGCTCTTCCAGGCAGATGCATTTCATTGCTTACATCTGTATGGATCTGAAGGTTCTTTTATTGGTGCATAAAAGTGGCTGCGTCTTTTTGTTTCCTTAACCTTTGTGCAGAAAACCAAGCCTGGGGAGCTCTAGATTTTGAATGTCATTGAGCTCTGAACCACAGCTTTCTTCAGCATACTAAAGGACTCTGTGGCTTGAACTTTGAGCGTTTGCTGCAAGGTGTCTCATACCCACTGAGCAGCTTTTACAGTACATGCATTACGTATGCCCCAGCCACTCATCACTGCTCAAGGCTGTGAAAAAGCTAGCACTCTGAAATGACAAATGACAAATGACAAATGACATTGTAGATCTGATTTGGCACAAATGAAAAATGGTTACCCAAGGAACTGACCTTGGGGGAAAATCCCTCTAGGAGAGTGTGAGATCCCCTTTGCCCACCTGGTGTTCCCTCAGATGCTGTTGGACTACAACTTCCATCAGTCCACGTTGGCTGAAGCTGATAGGGGTTGTAGTCTAAAATATCTGAAGCGCACCATGTTGGCAAAGGTTGACCGTAGCTTATTTGGCAAACTTGCAGAATTGCTTCTATTGCAGAGCTTCTTCATTTCATGAAGAGCCATGTTCTGCTCATTTCATAGTTTTCTGGTTTTGTTTAAATGAGATGTTCAGTGCCAAACTTATCAGTTTTCCTGGGAAGCACCGGGATGAAAGCAATCAGATGGAACTCCAACTAGAGGTAAACGACCATGTGGGAACACTTATTTATTAGACTGTCGCATTTGTACCTTTGCTCTCTTCCTCCAAGGAGCTCAGAGCTTATAGCGATGGGCCTTGTCTGTTAGGTTCTGTAATTATAAAGCTGACTTTCCTTAGACAAACTTAGGTTTGCCCCTGTTTTATGGACCGAGGCTCTATGTCTGTATACCAACTCTACAATAGGGCAGAAATCAAAAGATGCTTTTGCTTGATGAAGTTCTGTTCCTTTATGGCTCCAAAAGGCATAAAGCCTCTATTCATATAAAAGGAAACAATTCTAGTTAGGATAGACCACTTGCTTTATTTTGCATTTTCTAAAAAGCTGATGCAGTACCTTGCCTAATATATTTTATTTTAAAAAAAAAATGAAAGAAAAAGCATTGACTTCTCAAGGAACCCCTTCCTTCCTTCCTTCCTTCCTTCCTTCCTTCCTTCCTTCCTTCCTTCCTTCCTTCCTTCCTTCCTTCCTTCCTTCCCCCCTTACTTTCAACATTTCCCTTCATATTTTACAACATTCCTCTTCATAGGTCAGTGGTTCACATGTGCTTTAACTTGTGAGAAAGTAAGAATGGCTATACATGATGATGATGACAACGATGATGATAGGTTCTGAGTTGAGAGGGTGAGGTGGCTTTTAATTGGCACAAGCAGCAGAATCTGGAAGACCGATGAGAGAACCATGCTTTCAAATTATTGGTAGCTTTATGGATCGAATTGCCCCTTTCTGTTTATGGGTAATTCAATTCACAAGGCTATCAATAGCTTTGAGGAAATGGTCCGCTCATCGGTCTTACAAATCCAGGGTTGTTTGTGCCAATTAAAAACCACCTCACGTCCGCAACTCATTACTAAAGTGCTCTAATCCAAAATCATTTCAGTTTTTAATTTGTATGAATCTGCCACAGCATCAGTGTAGCGTGCCATGGGGATAGACGGATGAATGTGAATAAATAAATAAATAAATAGCTAATAAATGTCTTATGATGCTGTTCTGCTGTTTTAATAATCCCATTGTGTTGAATGGCATTTTTTTACTTTATTGTAAGCAGCATGTGATGTTGTCACAAAAGCTGTTTCTCTTCCTTACATTTGTTTATCTCTTAGAGTGAAAAGATTCATTGCATCTCTTCCCCTGGGAGCTCCTGATTATATTTCCACTGATGATATATTTTGTATATAGAGAGCTGTAATTATTATTTTTAATTTGATTAGTATTTTGGTACTCTCTGGGCACACTGTTCCTTTGCAACAGATTTTTTGAGTGGCTAACTTTTCCATCGCAAAGTAAAATTTCAGAGATATGCCACACGAACAACAACACAAGCTGATGTGGGAGAGAGAAGAAATAATTTCAGAAGTGTGTTCTCAACATAAGAGGCATTTTTTTCTTTCCATCTGGGGATACTTCTTCTTCTTCAAGTATAGTGCAGAGAACAAATTAGAGTTTAGATACTAGTGATATGAGATTTCCCTTCACTCAAATTGTTTTTGGGCCACTTATTGTAAGTTTCCATTTTAACAATAATAAATAATATTATAGCCTCTCCATTAATTCCAAATTGTCTTGTAATGTTTTAGCAGTGCTGAAGTCTAGTGCAGGAGTGGAAAGGAAGCAATTTGGAAGAAACTGCACAATGAAAAAAATAATAGGAAGAAATTGCACAATGCTCCTCTCTACCATGTGTCACAACGCCCAAACCCTACTTGTTTGCTTATTCACAAAGTGTCACAATGTCCTGGGTCCTAATTGGCAACTTGTTTATCCTGTGGCACAATGCTCTGGACTGCCTGAACATAGAGCATCACCACCAGCATCTATGGTGGCACTAGAGGTGGCAGCCTCACCCTTAATATTTTTAGTATATGTGCTGCCGAAGTGAGCAGACAGCCTCATCCTTAAGACAATAGGTGGCCGCTGTGTCTGAGGAGGTACCTGCTCCTCTGCACATCTTCCACTCATCTTCTGCATGTGGAAGTGGAACCTGATGCCAGCAAGTGTCAGCAGAGGTTCCAGGAATCATGGATGCCAGTCTGCCTCTCCTTCCTGCCTGATGCCCCACCTCTTGACAAGCCCAGATCACTCTGGGCCACCCAGCCCAACCTGCAGTGATAAGTAGCTATCTCAGGCTGACTCAGCTGATGCCAGGAACCCTCCAAATAGGCCCACTTTGGCTCCGGTCTCAGCTGGATCCAGTGCCACTGCTTTAGTGGAAATGCCATTATGAAAATCTATAGCACCTTCATATTTGACAGACTGTATATTATATTGTGTTGGTTTTGGTTTAAAAAGAGAAGCAAGTAAGGATGTGATAAAGGCTTAGAAAGTTATGAAGAAAGTGAAAAATCTGAATAGGAAGAATATTTATTCTTTGCCTCAAAGCATTTAGAATTTGGGATTATTCATTAAAACTGACTGGCAGAAGGTTCAGGAGAAACAAAAGTACTTCTTCAGACCATAATTGACTTACCGTATAAATTTAGTGCCACAAGGTGCAATGGTCCATAACTCTAAAAGCCTAAAAAATGGTTCAGAGGAATACATAGAGAGGAATAGATCGATAACATCTACCAGAAAAGAAAAGGGTGGAGCATTACTATTCAGAGGCAGAGGACTTCCAGCTCCCACATATTTGGGGTGGGGAATAATAGGAAATGTTTATTTCCATCATGCTCTGTTTGTGATCCTCAAGCTGGTGTCTGTTGAATATGGTGTTATCTGAACCCGTGGCGTGATTGACTATTTTAATTCTTATGCCCTGACTCACAGTGTGAAATGATATTGCATGTATCCTATGAGACTCATACGAACCTTAGTAGAGATGGCACATAAAAACTTGGTAGTATCAAAAAAAGTGAGAATGGTAAACCTAAATGTGATTTTCTCACTCTGGGTTTTCATCCGTATCAGCTAGGCTAATGCATTCTGGGTGAAGTGAATAATTTCCTTTTTACTGCAAATAAAAATGTAAATTAATCTTAATTACTCTGCATGTACATGATTCAGTCTGCCAACGCTGAAAATGCAAGGCCAATAGCGTAACCTTGCTTGGCCGTTAATGAAACCATTACAGTATCTTTAGGAAACGTAAAAAAATAGCAATGAATAAACGTTTATTTGCTTCCTGAGAAATGGATTATTCAAGGAGTTCATAGCACATTACAGAAGATAAGAGGGACAATCATTGCACAGAGTATAAGGAAGCACTGCCCAATTGATATAATGCAATTGTCTTCCAGAGGCTGATAGAACACAGATGAAAGGAGATGGACATTTTGAGGTGGTGTTCCAGAATACAATGCGAAGGCCACTTGTGCTTCCAACAGCCACTGACTATTCCAAACATCTGTTGCTAATGTCAGCTACTGCAAGCCCACTGGAATTGGTAGGGCTGAAGGTGGAGAAGCCAACAGGAGGTTGAACTAGAACCAGTGACAGGCAGGGCTAACTACTTCTAGTTCCACCCCCATCTTCCTCCCTACTGAGCTCTGTAAAAGGGTAACACTGAGACTCCCTGAGGAGGAGGAAGCTGACAGGCAATGGCACCCTATGGGCTGGTTGTAAGTAAGAAGGCAGGCAAGGGGAGTCTTGCCAATGACTGACTGAAGTTAGTGGCACTGTGCCCCATTTGTCCAAATGGGCTAGCCTTCACTGGGGTGGGGTGTGTGTATGTGTGTGTGTTAGAGAGAATCATCTGCTGACCCAGATCTGGTCCCGGATCAATCTGGTGGTGGGACTAATGATTAGAGTTCTTAAAATGCTATCCGGTCAGAAGGAAAGAGACACTTTCCTCTTCCAAGCAAACTGCCGTGAGCAGGAGACTTCAGTCCTGCTGGATGGACCTTTGGTAATGTGCACCCTGTGGAGAAGCTGTTGGTGAAGCAGACCCCTGCAGCCAGCAGGACTGCACCCAGGGGACATCACCCCTGCAAAGCTGCTGCACAAAATTCTAGTACAGTGGTACCTTGGGTTAAGAACTTAATTCGTTCTGGAGGTACGTTCTTAACTTGAAACTGTTCTTAACCTGAGCTCCCACTTTAGCTAATGGGGCTTCACGCTGCCGCCGCACAATTTCTGTTCTCACCCTGAAAAAAAGTTCTTAACCCGAAGTACTATTTCTGGGTTAATTGAGTCTGTAACCTGAAGCGTCTGTAACCTGAGGTACCACTGTATTGTATACAGGAAAGATAACTTTTAGAAGACATCTGAAGGCAGTCCTGTATTAGGAAGTTTTTAATGTTTGATTGTGTTTTTGTATTTTGCTTGAAGCTGCCCAGAGTGGCTGGGGCAACCTAGTCAGATGAGTGACATATAAAACAACAACAACTGCAAACCATTGTGTATTTTAGGAATATGTGTTGTAATTAAACTTATTTTCGAAACCGTGTAACCCAAACAGTTGTTGGCATCCAGGAGACAATGGAGGAGTCTGTATTTTGGGGAGACATCAAACTGTTGGAAGGTTATGGCACCTGCTGTAGCCGTAGAGATCAATATGAGAAAGACATGTTTGGTTGCAGCTGGGGCAGATGCAAAAAGATACCAAATTTTGTTATAAGACACACACAAAAAGTTACTGATTTTGAAGAAAAGGGATTTGTACCTTTGGCCTGCATATTGGCATAAGCCCCCATTTAATTAGTTGCCCAGTGTTTCTTTTCTAGTATTTTCCTGAATGTGGTGATAACTAACCATTGTAACACGCAGGACCCACTTCACAAAAACTGTGTTGCCCTGTCACATCAAAACTGTCAGGTGTTTGCTATCAAAAAAGATCCGTAAATGGCATTTGGGGTACGTATAGAGGGACACAACTTGGTGTTGCTGTGGATTCTCCTTAGGGGCAGCTATAGGGGCTGCCATGACCTGCACTGTCACTGGATAGGACTTAACTCTGGATGAGGATTTATGCTGATGCAGATGGAGTCTCAACATGTGCATTTCCTTCCAATGAGAAATCCGACATCCATCCATCTGATAGACACATTCAGTTCAGCTTTCAGCATTCTCTCTCTCTCCCGCCCCCCCCAGCTTGCCATTAAATAGAGGAGTGACAGGCTGCTGAACGTAGAAGATGATTTCTTTTAACTCTTAAATTAATTAGCGCACAACTATATAAATACAGGAAACAAATTTAATAAAGGAAGCTCTCCAGATGGTGGAAGGTAGGCACTTATAAATTCAGAGCATACCTCATTATAATTGCAATACTAGGCTGAATATCAGACTGACACTTTGGGGAATTTGTGGATGAGACGCCTTACAATCTGCTGCGAGGCATAATATTTAGAGAATTTATTGTCACAGGAAATACATAATGACAAATGAAAAAGAAAGAAAACACAGTTCTCCCTTAATTGCCTACAGAAGCTGGCATAGTTATGTATTTATTACATTTATTTTGACCTGCAGACCCTTGTTCCACAAAGAATATTTAAAATACATGAGGAAACACCAAGATGCTGTGCTGATCGCTGGGGTGTTTGTGTCTCATTTCCTTTAGATTGCTTTATAAACCCTTTCCCCTTCTCACAGGCAATTTGTTCGCACTAGGATTCTTTGAAAAGCTGTGCCCCAACCGTCCCATATGCATTATTTTTCTCCTGATCAAAGGAAAGTTCTATATGAAACTTAGAAACCAGTCAAATTATCTCCTTTCTTCTGTCCAGTAGTGGCATAGAGGGCAGGGGAGTGGCACCAGTGCTGGTGATTCACTGGGATGTGGGGAAGAGGTGATGAAAAGGGGGGAACCTCTGGTTTGGTGGTATCAGTGTCCCACAGGTTCAGGGGCAGAATGCTGCTCTCCCCAATTTGGACGTCATCCAGCTTTGCTGCTGTCTCCCAAAGACCCATCCAGCCCCCGTTTCAGCAGCATAGCAGGACCACTGGAGGGAGGGCACCACTGTCGCTCTGCCCGCCTCGTGTGCCGCTGCTCCTGCCCCTGAACCCGCATCATATTCTTCTTTATTTAGTGGAATTTGATTGAGTCATGTAAGCCTTCCCCAGCAAGGTGACTTCTGCATGCTCCAGACTATGCATTGCCATTGTAAACAAAGTGAAGCTGCCATTTTTCTGAATGAAAGATAAATATAGCTGAAATCCTGATCCTGTGGAGATTTTTAAATGCTCATTACTAGAATTAAAGAAGAGACAATCCATTTGTAGCAATCAAGTGAATTGTAAGGGACCACATGCAGAATTCAAATTAGCCGGTAAATCTTCAGTGACTGGAAGCTGGGGTTTCCATATTTCAAAAAGTAAAGTTGCCATATTTCAAACACCTGCAAAGTTGTTATGATGCCATTTTTACACCTGAAAATTAGACATGTTAGGAGTTTTCCTGATGTATGGGAAGCCTGCTCTGTGTTTTCTTTCCTCCTCTCCTCTAGTGGGCAAACTCCTCACCCTAGCCCTTGAACTCCCTTTGGCTGTGGTCAATTCCAAGTAGAGTATTTTTCATAATGGCATGAGCCTGTCCTTATGCACCACATTAAAAAACCTCAAGGGCCATTGTTAATTAGGAACTGCCAGGCTTTGCTGCTCAGCTTTAGAGCTTCTGTCTGACGAAGCAATACTAATCATAATTTGTTTTTTTAATCCTGATCACAGTTGCATTTGAATTGGATGTCAGCAAGCAAACTATGTCAGGCCGGCTTCTAATAAGTCAGTGTGTTCTAAACAGCCATCGCAGTGCACCATTTTGGATATGCCTGGTAAGCTTTCTAAACCCTCACTGTCTCTAGACTGACCAGCTTCTTTAAACAAATTTGGTCTGCCCTAACCTTGTAGAATAACAGAGGGGTAAGTAGTTTGGATTTTAGAGGGAAAAGAATGTACAGAAGAGGGGAGCCAAACCCTTCCTTTACTTTCCATTTCTCTCTTATCTCAAGCTCTGAGCTGTCCTAGCTGAGGAGAAATGTGACTAGGGGACAGGAAGCCAGGTGGTAAACTTCTGGTGAAGAGAGCATTCATCAGCATCCACCTGTGTGTCTCTTTTGCTGTAAAAATTGGACCCACCCAATTTTATTCTGGACTATTTGATTCTGGACAATTTTATTCTGGACAAACTGCGGACTGAACATTTGACTATATTTTGGCAAAGCATGTACTCTGCCACAGAGCTGACAGGAACCGGGATGCAAATAAAATAGACACGTGTACTATTTATTTAGGGGACGCGGGTGGCGCTGTGGGTTAAACCACAGAGCCTAGTACTTGCCGATCAGAAGGTCGGCAGTTCGAATCCCCGCGACGGGATGAGCTCCCGTTGCTCGGTCCCTGCTCCTGCCAACTTAGCAGTTCGAAAGCACGTCAAAGTGCAAGTAGATAAATAGGTACCACTTTGGCGGGAAGGTAAATGGCGTTTCTGTGCACTGCTCTGGTTCGCCAGAAGCGGCTTAGTCATGCTGGCCATGTGACCCGGAAGCTGTACGCCGGCTCCCTCGGCCAATAAAGCGAGATGAGCGCCGCAACCCCAGAGTCGGCCATGACTGGACCTAATGGTCAGGGGTCCCTTTACCTTTACTTACTATTTATTTTGTTTATGGCAAGTTCTACCCGGACCCACATTTTTGGAGTGTTATGCCTAGAACCTTGCACCCTCCTTCTCACAAGCTTTTTGACCCTTAGCATTTTATTCTTTGTTTGGGAATTCCAGGCATAACCATTTACACTCTCTTTGTCGCCCATTACAAAACATATTTTCTTTGCCATTCTAAAACAAGCCATTTCATATGTGAGACCTTGGCAGATCTCTGACACCAAGTTTATCACAGTCTCAGGATTATTTTTTTTTTCCTAAACAGGAAAAACAATCTAGTTCACTTCTCAAAGCATGCTAAAGGAAGCAGACAAATAACTCTGCAGTTCCCATAAGGAGCTTGAAAGTAAGCCAAGAGTTATTGATGTTTCTAAATGGTGCTTGTAGATTTTCCAATGTCTTTATGTAGAAACCTGAGGGCTTTGCTAATATTACTTTTTATTGCAAAAGTTCTTTCCTCTTTTTTTCCTAGAGAAGAGATAAATTAGAAAAACCCTACTGCTGTTTCAAAATAAGCTTCCACTGGTTAAGAAACAAATTGATGAACTGAATATTTCAAAAGAATGATGAGCTTGGTATCTAGTTGCAATAAAAGTAACGAAGACCAATTATATAACAACCTCTAGTCATTGTCGAATCCCTACTCACCCATGAAGCTCACTGGGTGATTTTGGGCTAGTCACTGTCTCTCAGCCTAACCTACCTCACAGGGTTGTTGTGAGGATAAATTGGGCAGAGGAAAACCATGTACACCATCTTCAGCTCCTTGGTGGGGAAAGATAGTATATAAAATGAAACAAATAATTAAAATTATCTCCCTACTGAAAGGATGGGGAACCCCTACCTAACATCAAAAGTTGCACAGGAGAGGTCTTTTAAATATTTAAGCTCAGGATTTCATGTGCAATGAACACTTGGCTCCTAAAGAAAAAATATATGGCTTAATCTGTTCCACTACAGGTGCCATGAAGCCACAGAATTTGCAATACCCCAGACAAGTGATATTTCTCTTTTTTCTGTGTCTTCTGAGAGAGGATATAGGAGCTGGACTAATGAAAACCCTCTGGGCTATTCAGCTGAGTATGCTTCAGCAAAACAAGTAGGCATACAGCACTAGAGTTTCTATGTCTTCCCTTTGTGTAGAATGCTATATTCCAGCCACACAAAAGCCAGAAGCTTCTACACTACCTGCACGCCATCTCACCATCCTTTTATTATGCTTTTATATTTTGCTGCTGGGTATTATTATTAGGGACGCGGGTGGCGCTGTGGGTAAAAGCCTCAGCGCCTAGGGCTTGCCGATCGAAAGGTCGGCGGTTCGAATCCCCGCGGCGGGGTGCGCTCCCGTTGCTCGGTCCCAGCGCCTGCCAACCTAGCAGTTCGAAAGCACCCCCGGGTGCAAGTAGATAAATAGGTACCGCTTACCAGCGGGAAGGTAAACGGCGTTCCGTGTGCTGCACTGGCTCGCCAGATGCAGCTTGTCACGCTGGCCACGTGACCCGGAAGTGTCTCCGGACAGCGCTGGCCCCCGGCCTATAGATGTGAGATGGGCGCACAAACCCCAGAATCTGTCAAGACTGGCCCGTTCGGGCAGGGGTACCTTTACCTTTACCTATTATTATTATTATTATTATTAGTATTATTATTATTATTAATAATAATATTCAGGCAAGCAAGTAGGGATGAGCATCAAATTCATTTCAGTTTGCATCCAAAAGCAATCTTGACAAATCTGAATTTTATGAAACAAGATGTGAACCAAAATACAGCCACCCTTTGAAATTTGCACTTAATCAATGATTTATTGTATGGGCACAGACCTGTTTGAAATTTTCACTTCTCTGAATTCTGCAGTGCAGTTCCCCAGCCAAGTCACTTGCACACTTTACCCTCATATGTGCATTTATGTGCATGCACATTTATAAGTGAAAATAATATACAAAACACATTATATTAGGGGAAACTGTCTTGTAAAATATTGTATATTAAAGAAAAGTGCATACAAATGTATTTATTAAGTTAAATTCACACTAAAATGCTGATGAATTTTCAAGAGGACTTCATTTCACACAAAAAATCACAAACTGTTATGGAAATGAAGAGAATCAAATTGCAGATTGGAGAAACGAGAAATCATGAGAAACTGAAATTGACACATTTGCCCATCTCTAGTGGGCAAGAGGCATTACCATAGTTCAATGATACATTCCAGCCAGACAAAAGCACCTGAGGTTGATGTGGAGCAAGGTTAATAAAAGGTGTGGCCTGGGAGAGTCAAGAGTTAGTTAAGGAAGACTGGAGGGCTGCACTGGGCGATAAGTTGCCCATCTCTGCTGCAACCATATACTTCTCAGCAGCCAAGATAGAAACAAGTCAGTCCTCCTTGCCCCAAAGCCAATTTGTGAAGCACAAGAGTAGTAAAATGTTTGGATGGTATGAGAATGGTTGTTCTTTCATCTTCCCTCTCTGGGTTAATGTGATCTCTTGAACACAATATATTCTGCATGAAACTGGTGCCTCTGGGCTGCTTCTAAGCTGATCTAATAATGTGTTTCTTCTGAAATTAAAGAAACATGGGTGTAAAAGGTATATTATCTTCTCAACAACATAATACTGCAGCTCCCATACCAAACACCACAACAAAAAGATCTAAATGCTGTCTTGAAAACATCTGAAGTAGCAATAAACTCCTTTCTGAAGCCTCAGTCAGACTGCAGAGAGTTCATGTGACATCTTTCAGAAATGAAACACAATTTCTGCAGGTGAATAATGATCAAGCTATGCTCTTGTAATTACAGTTTATCTGGCGAGAATAAGTTATTGATGGGGGGTAAGGCTGCTTTCATTAAATTTCTCCATAATCCCTCTGGTATAAATACAAGGTCTTACTTAAAAAGCCCAAACACAACAACATAGAATGTTTATTTCATGGCGAACAGTCTCCCCTCATCACATAAAAACCATTAACACTTGAGTGAATTTTAAAAGCTTCACATATTTCACCCAATGAAAGAGTGGCACATGTTTATATGCACACTCAAACAGCACACATCCTTTTCATAAATGTGTGACTATGCATTCACAGCCAAAAGCTCAGTGAAGAGAGGGGTCAAATCACAGAAAGTAAAATAGGCTTTGCTATCATCAAAGAGAACAACATTCATAATAGGGCAAATAGTAAAGACCTCTATAAACTGCACCCATGCCTTGAATTTCTGAACAATAAAATGCAGCATCGAGAAAGCTTCTATATTATCAATGGGCATTGTCATGAAGTTTGATACTAAACCTTCTTATTCTGAAGCAAGAACCAATTTTACTACAACCAATGCACTTGTGGTGGATGAAGACTTGCTAGGAACAGAACATAAAAACATAAGTTAGTTCTTGGTATAAGCTTTCGTGTGCATGCACACTTCTTCAGATACAGCTGTGTATCTGAAGAAGTGTGCATGCACATGAAAGCTTATACCAAGAACTAACTTAGTTGGTCTTTAAGGTGCTACAGGAAGGAATTTTTTTATTTTGACTATGGCAGACCAACACGGCTACCTATCTGTAATAAAAACATAAGAAAAGGCGCATTTGATCTAACATCCTGTTCTCACAGTGGCCAAACAGATTGTCCTGGACCACAGGGTACCTGGCGGCCAGACTGGCTGAAGTGCACGATCCCACAGCAGATACTAGTATGCAGTCCGGCAGGCCAAGAAGTCAAAAGTCTAGCTCCTACCTCTGCAGCTGATCAGGGCACCTGGAGGTCAGTTCCACACACAGACAATCCTGGATCATCCAAGCTGTGGGAAGCTGAGCAGACCCAGCACCTCAGCTCTGCTTCCCTTTGGTACTTTGCCCGCTGATTGCAGCAACTGGGCTTGATGAGGCAGGCGACCCTCACCTGCTCCAAGCCCACTTGGAGGAATCACACATCTCCTCACAAAGCTAGCGAGCCCCACCTAGAGAGCTGGGCTGTGGGCCCTTGGCTGCCTCAGCCTCCTAGAGCATTTTTCCTGCTGCTTCCTACACCTCAGAATCTGACATGATCATGGAGACAGGGGTCCCTCCAGCTCTGGTGATGGGTCCTGCTGTTCTGGTTCCTGTGCTTTGACCCCCAGCCCTTCACCATCCTCCATCAGCCTGTGAATACTTCCTACACCAACCTCTCCTTCCACATCTCCAGCTTACCCCAGTGTGTCCCAGTCCCAGCTACACCTCAAGTTGGGCTCCTCTTCCTCCTCCCCCTTGTCCTGCCAGTTCATGACACTGATGCCAGTGGGAAACCTACAAGCAGGACCTGAGCACAAGAGCACTCTCCCCTCCCGTGTTTCCCAGAAACTGGCATTCAGAAACGTTGCTGCCTCCAACACACGTGTGTGTGTGTGTGTGTGTGTGTGTGTGTGTGTGTATGCCTTTCAGATACGAAATGAGCAGGGAGGAGCATTTCAGATACGAAATGAGCAGGAACCTGGCAAAGCAAGGGAGGGAGCTCCTCTTCAGGCTATGTGAATTCATTATAAGGTATGTAGGAAGCCATCTGAAATGAGAGAAAGAGAGATAGAGAGAAAGAAAGAGAGAAAGAAAGAAGGCTGGGGGGAAATGGAGGGGGTGGAGAGAGAAGGAAAAGAAGTGACCTTAGCATTAAAAACATTCCTGGACTGAGTCCTGGTGCAATCTAGCTCTCTGTAACAGCAAATAAGGGATAACATAGTGGTGTGGGGTGCAAGCAGCATGCCAGTGCATTAAGTGAACATCTAGTTTGACCCTTAATTGTGGAAGCAGCTATTAGGACCAAAAAATGATGGGTACATACAGACCTCTACGTACACCCCCCCCATGTTCCAGAATGTCATAGATGACTGGTTTGCAAAATGCACACCTCACTTTAAAAATATTTCGGAAATATTTCTGTAAAAGTACAAATAAGTATATACACACACAAAGAGCCTTCTTCCTTCTTACTTCCCCATCTTTCAGTAGCTTTGTTCCTACCTGAGATGGGCAATTCCAATTAACAGTCCACTCCTGCAGCACTTGTATTATGGGGTCCTTCAGGGATCACTGCTGTCTCCCATGTTGTTCCAAAAATACATGTGTTCATGAACAAGGCCTTCAGAGGATTTGGAGCTGGGTGTCATCAATATGCTGATAACGCCCAGCTCCATCTGTCTTTCCCAGCCTAGTTAGGTAACATGGAGGAAATTACTGGAAGCGGTAATGAGTGGAATAAAGGTAAATAGATTAAAACTCAAATCTGGACAAGATAGAAATGTTCTTAATGGGTGGTTTCCCCGATCAGGGAGTTGGAGATCAACCAGTTCTGGAAAGAATCACACACACTAAAGCAGAAATGGGGAAGCTGTGACTCTCCAGATGTTGCGGTAAAACTCCCATCTTCTGTGACCCAATGACTATACTAGCTTGGCCTAGTGGGAGTTGTTGTCCCACAACATATGGAAGACCACAGCTTCCTTACCTCTCCCATAAAGATCAGGTGCACAGCCTGGGAGTGCTATTAATCGTTATCACTTAAAGCTTAAGTAGTCTCGGTAGCACAAAAGGCCTTTTAGCCAGAGGCAAATATGCCAAGTGTATCCCTTCTTATACAGAGATAGTCTGGCTACAGTTATCCATGCTCTGGTAACTTACAAGTTTGAATTGTGAAATGCATTTTACATGGGGCTGCTATTGAAAGCAGTTTAGAAACTGCAGCTAGTTGAAAACACTGAGGCTAGAGTGTTAAGTGCCTGAATATATCATCTCTCACCTGCATTTAAATAACTCCACACTCTCTCTGCTTCCAAACTCAGTTGCAGGAACTGGTTGTTTTGTGTGTGTGTTTTTGAAAAAATGCTTATATTTATTAAATGTTTAAGTTTCAAAATCTTACAATCGTACAGAATGGTAAATCAACAAATGATCAGCGAACCCTTTCCCCCTCTATGAAGGGTCATTATTTGTAGTGTCTGCTGGATAAAATAGTCAAATGAATCAATGTTCCCATTCTTTATGCTCTTCTCCTAAAGATGCCCATGCGTAGCTGGTGGCTGTTCTCTCCTTCCCACATATTGGATGAAATAGTTCCAGAGACATAATGCTGCAGCTGCTCTCTTTCTTCTCACTGGTCTCGCCTCCCCTTTTTGCATCGGGGGGGGGGGAATCCAGTCACTGTGTTACATCACTTTTAACCCACCCACTCATTTATTTCCAGTCAGGCTGTCCATGATCTATGACAAATATGTTTCTCTAACAGCAGGTGGTCCTCTAATTCCAAATATTCCAAATATTATTGCACAAGACTAGTCTTTAAGAGTGGTCTTTTATCACACCATAAATAGCTATACTAGAAAATATTTTGTCTGAACAGCCCTGATCCTGAAAGAAATGGCATCCATAAACATTCTCTAAGCACCATGGAAAGGATAAATCACTCACAATTATTCAATTAAGTTGTTTGTGACTTAACTTAGCATCAGTGAGTGATGCTGGGCAACTGTACAGCGTCTACATTTGTCATTGGTGGCCACGCTGCATGTGGTGCTCTGCCAGCAGCAGTTTTTGCATGGAATACTAAATGATATGACTGCTTAGGAGTTCTAAAGCAGAATGTCCCACTAATCATGAGAGGATGCTGCTGCTCATATCTCTCTTCAAAATTAACTTGTGATGTTCCCATCGGTCAAATGGTATCAGGGATGCACATCTTAAATAAGGGAGCCCTCACCCTAAGGCAGTGGTCTAATAGGACAGTGTTTTTCAACCTTTTTTGGGCAAAGGCACACTTGTTTCATGAAAAAAATCACGAGGCACACCACCATTAGAAAATGTTAAAAAATTTAACTCTGTGCCTATATTGACTATATATAAAGTAATTCTCTTGAATAGGAATCAAATAAACACAAAGAAAGTATTTTATAATTACTTTATTATGAAATAGTAAGTAAACAGAAATATGAAAAATTATAAAATACTTTATTCCGTGCGCAACCTGGGCCTGTTTGGCTGAACACAAAGCTGATATTCTGGCTGGAATCGAAGAAAGACACACATGTAGCTCTTCCTCAACAGCTCTCAGTCTCTCTCTGTATTTAGTTTTTATAGCAATCATGCTTGAAAAGCTCATCTCACACAGATACGTAGTGGAAAATGGGAGCAATGTCAAAATAGCTTTGTTTGCCAGAAGGGGGAACTCCTTGGCAGTATCCAACCAAAAACTGTCCAAAGGTAGATCAGCAAATCTTAGCTTGAAACCATGATTTTGTCTCAGTTCAGTTAGTTCCCCCTGCTCCTGTAAAGTCATGTCCTTTCCACCAACTGATGCTGAGCTATAAGGGTCCCTAACCCAGTCAAGGCATTCAGTGGAGACTGAAGAGAAATAAAATGACAACTTCTCCGGTCCTCCTGGTGACTCGAGTCGCGACGTCTTCTTCTCTCCGCTGCTGCGCACACTGTGCTCGGGCGGGAAGGAAGTCGGAAGATGATGTCCTACTGTGATAGGTCCAGGCTGGAGTCTGGACCAATCACAGCCCGGACATCAGAAAAGTGGAGGGTGTCCCCCTGAGGAGCGCCAATCGGCGCCCCTGCTGGCCAAGGGTGGGGTCAACCCCCCCATACCCAGGACACAGTCCGGCGCCCGCCTAGTAGGCGAAAATGTGAATTTTTTAAATAAAAAAATCTTTCAAATTTTTCAATTTTTCCCACAGCACACCAGGCAACATCTCGCGGCACACTAGTGTGCCACGGAACAGTGGTTGAAAAACACTGCAATAGGACACAGATGCTCTTTGGTGTATGAACAGTTGCTTAAGATAGTGTTTACTTCTGCAGAGCAAAATCATACTATGTTACAAAGTGAAAAATAATGTGAGACTATTTGGCTGGATTTACTATGAACAGATGCTGGATTTCTAAATAGATAGAGACTAATTCTCCAAGCTTTGACCCCCTTTGCTACATTGCGCACCATTCAGAAACAAGATGATGAGTAAAATAAATTGTTTGTTTATGGTTTTATTGAACATCGGTGATAGAGAGAGGTCATTTTTCAGTCTGTACTTTTGGAGGATTGTTCTTCATCCTGGAAAGATAAATATTACTCTACATATTTGTGTGTTATATTAGCACTTAGGCACGAACATTATAAGCTAAAGTGAATTAAACAGGGCGCCTGCTTTCACATTACCGAAACAAGAGGAAATGCATTAACAAAGAAGAGGGCAAAGGGGACACAGATTAGCATAAAAACTGCATATGCTAATTTATAAATATTGATATAATTGCTGCAATTTAAACAGAAATATAATGATCTCACCAGGGGGGTGGAGATTGTTACCAGGTGACCTCTGACTGTTCAGTCCAGGTGCTAATTTTTGATGGGCAACGTCAAGCCTTCTTCTCTCTCTTTTTACGATTCTTTCTCTTTAAACTTTAAAGTAAGATGCATGGTCACCTGGAATTAAACGACAATTAAAACGATGCAGAGGCTGATGATGAAGCATTGATTTATTCTTATTCTTTTGTCATAACAACAGAATGCCATCACTTTCAATCAGAAACCTGCGTTTGATTTGCAACAAAGTGAGCTTTGCTGCTATGGATGGAACGGTATGGAAAGTACTGTTGGGTGGCAGACATCCCAATAAGAACACGAGTCACCCTGCTGATGAATCTAAGGACAGGGAGAGGAAATCAGGAAGAACAGTGGTGCAGTTAGGAAATGTTAGGCTCTGGACTCAATAGACTTACAATCTTCCAGTGTTCTTTAGCTCAAGTTCTGCTTGAGGTTTTCCCACTATGAGACCCAGACGCTAGACAAGATGGACCTTTTCTTGATCCAGCAGGCTCTTCCTATTGAGCTTGCTTATTCTTAAATGAATGCTGACTAAGCCTTTAATCAAGCACAGGCTTTGCCTCTTTGTCCCTAGGTGACATGTCAGAGGTGATGTCTCCATTTTATAATTCCTGAGAGCCAAACAACGACACGGCCTGCAATTGTAATTGACTGCATTTTATTTTATGTTTACATTTCTTGATCATCTGAACCTACCCTACCGCTTACAATCTCTGTACTTCTTTGTAGTGCTGTAAGATTGGGGGTTCGGACAAAGGAAGGTTAACAGGGCCAGAGGTATTGTTGGGTATTGCCTTAATGGCCCAAAGATGACAAGCATGCCAGGGGAAAGACCAGTAAATGGCCCACAATAGCTGGAGACACCTTTCGAAGGGGAGAGCTATTTTGCTAAAAGGAATGTCTACCCCCCCTTCCATCTTAAAATGATGAAATTTAAGTGTCAGACTGCAGTGTGGCGGTATGGGTCAGACTGCAGATTACAGTTTTATCAGACAGGTAGAATGAGCTGAGTTTGTGAACATCATCTTATGGTGCTGGCTGTGCCCCCTGGGAAATTGTCTTTCTGCTGGAGTGTTTAAACTGTGCCTTCACCGATGTGCAACTCGTTGTCTATGTCGTCTCTTGCCAATGGAAGCTTCTGCCGTAGTAACATATTTCTTGGTATCGTGAGGGTTAACTGAAAGTAGATGAAGTGTGTTTGACAATGAGAAACAATTCAATGTCCTAACAGCATGATGTTAGCAGTGTACAAGATGGGCCCCTAACAGTTTTCTTTGCTGCTGGGAGTTCCTGGACAGCATTCTGTTTAGAAAATGCTTAACTGCATTTTTGTATCATGCCCACTTGTGTGAGATACACTGAGTAGAACATCTTTTCCAGTAACAAACCTCTTCCAGTATCCATTAGATACTCCTCCAGTGGGTTCTTACCATTATCAGTTACAGAGAAATACTGTGTTGCTAAACTATATTGTGGTGGGCCTTAGAGAAGGTTCCTAAGGCATTGGAGTAATGACTCTTTTAAAAGTAATCAACGTCCAGATGGAAGGCTGGGGAAATCTGAGAGCAGGAAATTTTCAGCCTACTAACTTTTATAAGGTGCTAATTGCCTGGACATATTGGTTGACTTGTGACATTGCCAGCTTGGAATGGAATGGCTTGGTGTCTTCTAATTACTTTATGCCAAGATGTTAAAAAAATTATCCTCTCCTGCTCTTGCTGTGCTGTTGATTTCAAGAGCCTGCCTTCCCTCCTGCTTGGGAAGCCTATAAATCAAAGATAGGACAGATGAAACAAAGCTTGAAAACAAAAAGAAACTCTGGGGGAAAAAACTGCATTGTGGTAGCAATTGAAAGAAAAGGGAAAATGTGGAGAGAAAACCTAGTGCTGTAAGATTGGGGGTTGGATGGGAAAGCGTTAAATGGGCTAAAAAATGACTGGTTAAATGTGGTTGAATTTGCTGGCAGGGCATCATTTTTCTTAGGTGCTAAGTTGCCATGGGAACAAAATGGTTAGACAATCGATCCAGGACCATTTGGGGAATGAACTGAATAGAAAATCTATAAGGTCTATTGCAGAGACTTGAGATGGCTGGATTTAGTCTTTGAGAGCTAACAGCATTTTGGGGTGTTGGTTCTCCCTTGAGATCTGGTGTGGGAGCCCCATCAAATGTGCAAACTTGTATATTTGTATTCAAACACATTTCTGACAGAAAACCAGAGACCTTCTTCCAAAGGGACCCAATCCTGGCCAAGAGCTGTGTCCTTCGAATGCCTAAACTGCTTGGAGTGAGCATAACAACAGCTACATGCAGTTAAGAGCTATAAATTAGAAATGACGAGGCCAGAATATTTGTTATCCACCTGTGGTTTCAAGAGCTGCTAAATGCATCCGTTGTCAGGGCCATTTTTAAAACAATTTCTCTGAAACAGTGGCAAGCAGAGAGGAGCTCTGGGGCGGTAAAGCATTTCATACCATTATAAAATTCCTATCAGAAGTTCTAAGCATCTTTCTTTGAATCGCTCCCTTAAGAGGCAAATACATTAAAAGATCATATTTGGGGTTTTGGTGGTGTTTTTTTTTAAATGGAAAAATGACACCTTTTAAATTTTGCCTTAGGAGTCGTAAACAACATGATATTCCACTGGTTAGTTCCCGAATGGGCAGAACTTATCCTCAAATATTAATGACTTAATTTAAAAGAGATGCCAGCAGAGACAGGAAGCGAGAACCAGCTTTCTTATTTCCTTAGAACTTGCAGACTCTGGACTGGAAGAAGATTGGCTTCCAGTTGTCTAACGGTAGCAACAACAAAAAAGCTTCTGCCCTCTAAAATAAATTGCTGGGGGGGGAAATGGGTGGGGGAAAGCAGGGAGAGGCTAAGTGTGGATTTTTGAGTGGAAGTTCTTGTGAGCTTGATTCTGATACTTATCATAAATTTTTGGACTGAGAATGGGATTAGAAGCACCCTATGGTTAATTTCTAGTGAACGACCACCCTGCTGAGCCACTATTTTACACATAGCTCTATCATTCTCTAAGTTTTGCCTGGGAAAGCAGGGAGTAGGCAGGTGAGTTAAGCTACTGGGGTGGCCAGCTTCTTTCCTGGTCATCCCCTTCCACCTGAAACAATTAAAACAACTCCTCCTGGCTCCCCCTCTTTATTATTCTCTATTTCCAGGAGGGGGGAATTCTATGTTGAGGAAAAACTTGTGACTCTTCCTGATTTTTTAAAAATAATCATAACATGGTAGCCCCCATGTATATTTTTCTGACCTTTAGCAGGGTTTTTTTGCTCAGGGGCAGTTCCCTTATTTTCAAACTAATTTCCCCCTCAAAAACATAGTAGAAGCATAGTAGAGGAGGACATTATTTCTGTTTTCCTTTCCCCAGCGTTATCTCCCTTGGAAGGGGTGATTGTGCCTGAAATTTGCTCTCCCACCCCACCCGCGCAGTTTAAAGGTTTACTATACAAAATCCCCTGGATGATTCTGCCTGAAATTTCATAGATTTAATCCACTCCGAAGAGTTTCCTTTGCCTGCAAATTTCAACTACCTGTGCATAACAGAACTTCGGATTTAACAGATCAGATTTTGACCCACTACTGACACAAAGATAAAGCAAATCTTGTGGTTGAGCATTGAGTCCTCTTTAACCAGGCATGTCCAAAGTCTGTTTTGGGGGCCTAATCAGGGTCACCAGTTGATATAATCTGGCCCTCATGGCAGTATTTGTTTGTCCTTAGCAACTTTGGAACTTTGGGGTAAACTTCAGTCCTAAAAAAAGCTCAACAACTTTGGTTGACCCTCACTGAGCACATGCTGCTGATCACACGAAAAAGGAATATTTGGACTCCCTAGCTATAGATTGACTGGTGTAAATGGCAGCACTATCTCCAAGTGTTGCATTAAAGGACTCCCCCTCTTCTCCCGCTTGTCCAACTGTACTAAAATGGACCAGAGAAGCAGACAATATTTTGTTGCAGCAATATTTTGTTGATAGATCCTACTGAGACTTAGACAACCAGTCTATCACAAGCATGCCTTATCTAGTCCTAACAAGTAATAATTTCGAACAACTGATCTGTCACAAAGAACAGCTATTAACCTTTTCTGCATTTGGACAGAGAAAGAGAAGAGGATGAAATGCCCTGAGGAGTGGCCAGTTCCAAGAATAAGGCCTCATATTGCTTACACGGTAGTCAGTGTAGCACTGTTCAGATGAAAATCTTCACCTATTCAGTGAAGATGTGACAAGGGAATTTGGCTGGGCCCATACCTTACCCAGAAGATAGCTCAGTTGGTTGGAATGTGGTTCTGATAATGTCACTGTTGCAGGTTTGATCCCCATCTGGGACAGCTGCCTATCTCTGCATTGCAGTGTGTTAAACTAGATGATTCTCAGGGTCCCTTCTGACTCTATAATTCTTTGATTGGGGTCCACCCTGCTCTCCCCGGATCCTTATTTCCCCAGCATATCTTACCCCCTGAATTAAAAACAAACAAACAAACAAACAAACAAACACCCAAATTAAAAACACACAAGCTACCGTATTTTTAGCTCTCTAAGACGCACCAGACCACAAGACGCACCTAGTTTTTGAAGGAGGAAAACAAGAAAAAAAATATTCTGAATCTCAGAAGCCAGAACAGCAAGAGGGATCGCTGCGTAGTGAAAGCAGCAATCCCTCTTGCTGTTCTGGCTTCTGTGATAGCTGCGCATCCTGCATTCACTCCATAAGACACACACACATTTCCGCTTACATTTTAGGAGGGAAAAAGTGAGTCTTATAGAGCAAAAAATACGGTAAATGGCAGTTAAAGCCATTTGGGTGAGGCTATCCCAGAGAAGATGGTGTTATGAGGGTGGCCCTTGCTGCTCACCTCAAAGGACAAACAAGTCTTGATATAGCCCTTATTCCCATGGTAAATTGAGCTCAGGTAGGTTGTCAATTCAGCAGGGGATGCTGCAGGCTTCCCTCTGCCTGCTGAAGATGCAAAATAGCCTGTTTCCCCAAGGGGATTCAGATGCCGATGGGAAGTCTGCAAGCAGGACATCAGCCCAACAGCACTCTCCCTACTTGCAGATTCCCAGCAACAGGTCTTCAGAGGCATATTGCCTCTGATGGTGGAGGTAGAACTTAGCCATCAGGGAAAGCAGCCATTGATAACCTTCATCCTCTGTGAATTTGACTCATGCTCTTTGACAGCCACTCACATTGGCAGACTAGGTCTTCCAGACTAGGTCTGTCATGCGAATCGCTAGATTTTCAAATGCATGCTTTGAATATCTGAATGTGCCAGCACATTTTCTCCCCACAATGTAGTTGTCTTTCTCCCATGACTTGATGTATTCAAACGCATGGATTTGCATAGGTATTTATTTATATCTCCCTCACACGGCGTGTGCTGCTTCTCCGCTCACCTCAGTCTGGCTTTTTGACAGAAAGGCTACGAGTAAGGAACTGGGTGCCAATGGAAGGGTGCTTTGCTAAGCTTGAATGTCGGAAGTGTTGATATTCATAGCCTGTCTGAGTGAGGTTCATTTACTTATTAAAATATGGAGAAAGTTGCTGCATGACTCCGTGAACATAATAAGCAGTGAGTGAGCTATAGGAAATCTAACTGTGGGGTGGGGGGGGTGGCATTGTTGAAGCAACCCCAAGTGAGAATGCTGTTTCTATGACTTCAAATTCTCTTCTCTTCCATCTCTTGTTAGAACAAGATTATTAATGAATGGGGCCATTGACGGTTGCTATGAAATGGATGGAGGCATTTGGTTGCTCTTATTTGCATAGCGTCTTTGGATAAGAGCATCTTCATTATCCAAACTCCTTTGAGTTCAGCAGATGTGGATTATTTCTGGTGTTATCTGATTGCTGCAATTTAGACATTGTGAAGTTCTGTTGTTTTTTTGACTCTTTCTGGTCCACATAGCTCCCCCACTCTCAGCCAGAGATGTTCCCCTGAAACATCCCAATGACGCCAGTAATAAGGACTTACACCCAACCAATAAAGCAAACTGATCACTGTGTAAAAGCACTGCTAAATTCAACAACTCCTTTGTTGTTGCTGAATATGAATAAGATTAAAAACACATGGAAAATCTAATGTACTGTAGTGCCCTAATAAGCAACAATCACAGTCCACCAGCAGCGTAAGAAATTCCTTCATATAAATGTCCAGCATTTTCTAAGCAAGCCCCTCCAGCAGATCTAGCAAAGAGCACAGAACACACAAGAACAAGGTGATACACTTCTTCAATGTCCCTCCCCCAAAGCACTGGCAAAAACATTATCTCTGATTAGAAACGAGAGCTGTCAGTCATAAAACAGCTGCCTCTCTCCACCCCATGTGATTTCCCTATATTGAAAGCTTGAGGGAAACTCGCAGACACACATTGATTTTTATTAATTTTTTAACTTTGGAGGCCCCTGCTTTGGTTCATGGGCTTTTGGCATTTCAGCTTGAACAAGCCCTGAATCAGTCTGAGGATTTCAGTTGAGGATTTGTGGTTAACCCAAATCTAATGCATCTCTATTACAACTGCTACTATAATAATAATTATTTATTATTTATACCCCACCCATCTGACTGGTTTTCCCCAGCCACCCTGGGTGGCTTCCAACAGAAGATTAAAATACAATAATCTATTAAACATTAAAAGCTTCCCTAAACAGGGCTGCCTTCAGATGTCTTCTAAAAGCCAGATAGCTGTTTATATCTTTGACATCTGTTGGGAGGGCGTTCCACAGAGTGCCACTACCGAGAAGGCCCTCTGACTGGTTCCCTGTAACTTGGCTTCTCGCAGCGAGGGAACCACTAGAAGGCCCTCGGCACTGGACCTCAGTGTCTGGGCAGAACAATGGAGGTGGAGACGCTCCTTCAGGTATACTGGACTATGGAGAGGGTATTTGGGGAGAATCACTGAAAGTATAAATAGTTTGAACTATTCCTTGGCAATGGCAGAGCTCAGAGCAAAGCCAATATAAGCACATAATTCCTGGACATTGCAGAATTCCAGTTGATTTGAGCTTGTTGGCATGCCACTAAAGTTAGAATTCAAGTCTAGGAAGTGGAGTTCATGTAAGCTTCGCCTTTAGGCATGCCCTTTCAAACGCTTTTTTACAAACCTTTGCACATTCAAATCTTGCCTGGTGGCCAGTGCTCATAACTTCCTCTTTATTGACAGAGGGCCAAGGGAGCTGGCATAGGCAAGTCTTTCGTAGTAACATTCATGCCACACAACATATATTAAGCATATCTGTATGGAGAAAATGATAGGTTTAACTTTTGCAAGTTACCTTCTAAATACATATAATGCAGAGGTATTATAACAAGTTTTAAACTGACATCTTTAAAAGCAATGAAATGTAATTGGAGATCTTATTTTGAGGTTAATGGCTACTGTGACTTATTTAGGAACAGTTATGCACCAGTACAAATCAATCATTTGTACCCAGAGAGGATGCTCTCATTTCAAAACCTCCACCGAGTGTCCTAGAAAAGCAAGTTTATCTGACTATTTTTAAAAGTGAAGAACTCCATTTCTAGCAATTCGACATACAATTATTCTGGCTCAGAACCATTGTTGGATGCTGTGGGCTACATTTTGTCTGTCTGATTCATTATGCATTTCTAGAGAGCTGAGTGTGTTTGTACCTATTCGTCCCATCGTGGGTGATATCTTCGACAGTATACTCCTAGATGTGATTGCATTCCTGAAACTGGGGTGGTTTGGGGACCCCCCAAAATAGGTACATGTTTCTTTAGACAGTTCATTAATTTCCATTTGGCACAGAGAGCTTAACATCATTAAACCCCAGGATTGTTAAGAGACACCTTATCCATCACCTTACATAACAAATGAAGTTAATCTCTTTAGCTTGTGGTTTTGCTAGGAAAGGCAAATCCTCTAGGCTTAGAGGAAAGTTGTATGCTTTAAAAGGACCACAGGGATTCAGTTGTGTGTTAGTTGATACCTGATGATGCTCAGACCTGCTGGATATAATATTGGAATAGCATCAGAGAATGTGGCGTTGAGCCCCATCCCCATAATTAAGAAACTAATTGGGACACTGAAACTCTCACAAGACTCCCCTAAACCTTTACAGTAGGAACAGGGGATCTGTTGTTGGAGAATCTAGGTATTCATAGAACAGCAACCTCTGCTGTCTCTCCATCACTGACTTCTGCATGTTTAATGGCAAATCTTAAAAGTGTGGGGACTTGACGTTATGTAGGCTCTTGATGTGTTTTAGCACCCTGATCTAACAGAAGTCTAGATCATGCAGGGCATATATACAAGGACAGCAGGCTCTCAGCTGCAGATATTATCCCTCTAATGCAGGCATAGGCAAACTCAGCCCTCCAGATGTCTTGAGACTACAACTCCCATCATCCCTAGCTAGCAGGACCAGTGGTCAGGGATGATGGGAACATCTGAAGGACTGAGTTTGCCTATGCCTGCTCTAATGTGTAGAAGGCAGCGATGGGGATGGGTGTGTACGGTGGGGTGGAACCTCTGACATGATTGGAATTTTGGAAAGTTGAATAAGGACAATGTCTCTCTGTCATCCATGTTCTAGATCAGTAATGGGGAACTCATGGCCCTCCATACATTGCTGGACTACAACTCCCATTAGCCCCAGCCAGTATGGCCAATGGCCAGGGATGATGGGACTTGATATTGTGATATTGATAGGATGGGTACTTGAAACAAAACCAGAGATAAGACAAAACTGAACGAAGTATTTCTAAACACAATGACATTTTTTTTTGGTGGGGAGAGTCTGTACCTTCCTTCCCAGTAATAACTTTCAGGTAGTAAGAAACGCAGACTTATGACGCATCTTCAAAATATTTGGTTTCATTTCTAGAAGCTACAGTAGTTAGATTTCTTTCAGAATGAATATAGTCTAGCAGATGAAATATTTAAATGCCTGGAGGGCACAGGCTAATGAGTACAGCAGGAAAAAATATCAAAGGCAAAATGACTGTATGGTACAGATGTCAGGAACAGTTCTCATTTCATATTGGACAAAGGAACATACGTGGCTAAATAAGACGAAAGGCCCACATCCTTCAAATCAAAGATTGGAATTTTAACTCAAGAGAGAGCCAGACAGATGCACTTTCTGAAATATTTAAAGGAAAATGATTTTCAAAATACATTGTTGCCTGAAGGTTGTTTCTTCCAAGAGATGTAGGCACAGTGATAGAACATGCACATATGTTTTGAGGATACGTTCAGGTGTAGCATTTTCAAAGCATAGGTAAAGGCAAGAAATCCTTGCCCATTACCTATGGTGTGAGTCTATCTTTGCAACTTGCACAGATGATGTGCACCCCTGCAGCTGAAATGGAAGATCAGCCCCAAGCAACTACCCAGGATTCAGTTTCCTTAGAATGAAGGTCAGTAGAGATTATGGTGTCTTTAGGATACAGGGTTGTTGGTTTTTTTTTACATATATATACAACCTGATGGAGAGGAGAGTGCAAAATATGGTCTGAAGCTCAACATCAAAAAAATGAAGATCATGTCCACTGGGCTCATCACCTCCTGCAATTCTGGGCTGCATCAATAGGAGTATAGCATCTAGATCAAGGGAAGTAATAGTGCCACTGTATTCTGCTCTGGTCAGACCTCACCAGGAGTACTGTGTCCAGTTCTGGGCACCACAGTTCAAGAAGGACACTGACAAACTGGAACGTGTCCAGAGGAGGGCAACCAAAATGGTCAAAGGCCTGGAAATGATGCCTTATGAGGAACGGCTAAGGGAGCTGGGCATGTTTAGCCTGAGGAAGAAAAGGTTAAGGGGTGATATGATAGCCATGTTCAAATATATAAAAGGATGTCATATAGAGGAGGGAGAAAGGTTGTTTTCTGCTGCTCCAGAGAAGCGGACACGGAGCAATGGATCCAAACTACAAGAAAGAAGATTCCACCTAAACATTAGGAAGAACTTCCTGACAGTAAGAGCTGTTCAACAGTGGAATTTGCTGCCAAGGAGTGTGGTGTAGTCTCCTTCTTTGGAGGTCTTTAAGCAGAGGCTTGACAACCATATGTCAGGAGTGCTCTGATGGTGTTTCCTGCTTGGCAGGGGGTTGGACTCGATGGCCCTTGTGGTCTCTTCCAACTCTATGATTCTATGAAATAGAAGGGGAAGAAATGGAGGCAGTGAGAGATTTTACTTTCTTGGGCTCCATGATCACTGCAGATGGTGACAGCAGTCACGAAATTAAAAGACGCCTGCTTCTTGGGAGAAAAGCGATGGCAAACCTAGACAGCATCTTAAAAAGCAGAGACATCACCTTGCCAACAAAGGACCATATAGTTAAATCTATGGTTTTCCCAGTAGTGATGTATGGAAGTGAGAGCTGGACCATAAAGAAGGCTGATCGCCGAAGAATTGATGCTTATGAATTATGGTGCTGGAGGAGACTCTTGAGAGTCCCATGGACTGCAAGAAGATCAAACGTATCCATTATTAAGGAGATCAGCCCTGAGTGCTCACTGGAAGGACAGATCCTGAAGCTGAGGCTCCAATACTTTGGCCATCTCATGAGAAGAGAAGACTCCCTGGAAAAGACCCTGATGTTGGGAAAGATGGAGGGCACAAGGAGAAGGGGACGATGAGATGGTTGGACAGTGTTCTTGAAGCTACCAGCATGAGTTTGACCAAACTGCGGGAGGCAGTGGAAGACAGGAGTGCCTGGCGTGCTCTGGTCCATGGGGTCACGAAGAGTCGGACACGACTAAACAACAACAACAACCTGATGGAGGGGCTCACAGCACCAACAACCCAAAAGGTTTTGTTCCTCCTACATTCACAGCTGTGGGTCTAGCACAGGGCAAAATCATGTCTCTCTGACTGCAGCTTCCAGCCCTCTCACACCTCTGGTTACTGTTCTCCTATGTAGCAGCTTGCGGTGTGTTCTATGATACAGAGCAACTTCTTTGGTTATGTTAAAGCATGATGCTTAATTAGCAGGAGTGGACTTTAGTAATCTTTGGTAGCATAGCGCCCTGAGCAAGGCCAAAATTTGGCCTCCATGATGAACCTTCTCAGTTTTGCTCCCTTTGGCTCAGCACCGACTCTGTAACTAGTCAGTCAAAGCCATTACCGCCCTGAGATCTATGAGTATAGGGCAGTATACAAATTTATTTAATCACAATAGTAGCAACCTTGATTGGTTTGGCAAGCTTGCTCATACAGTCTACCCCCACAGATACAAGATCACAAGAATCGGAAGGGATCCATCCATACTAACCTCGCCAACTCATAAGAATATGTTCATCCTTTACCACACCAGTATAGAATAAACACCACAAACATTTATGTACTGGTTGCAAAATAGTGATAGGAGGGAGCAGGGGTGGCACACAGGAATCCCTGGCTCTTGGTGGGAACCAGGGTGCCCCCCCCAAAGTATTGCCACTTGGCTTCTCTACCCAGGGGTGGGGAAGATGAGCAGCAACACCATGTGCTGGAATGCCCTCCTCTTGCAGGAGGTGGTGGGGCAGACTACCTGTTACACTTCCTCTGCCTAAGGCAGGTGCTTCACCCCACCTCATGGGTGGGCTGGGACTGGAAATGAGAAATGTGTTAGGGGGGTGCCAGCCAGAGGACACCCTACACAGCTTACTTTCCCACCATTCACACCGCATCACAAAAAAGGTGCAGAACCACTTATGGTTTTGCCCCTGCAGTAAACTACAGTGGTATCTTGGGTTAAGAACTTAATCTGTTTCGGAGGTCTGTTCTTAGCCTGAAACTGTTCTTAATCTGAAGCACCAGGTTAGCTAATGGAGCCTCCCACTGCCACTGCGCTGCCGGAGCACGATTTCTGTTCTCATCCTGAAGCAAAGTTCTTAACCCAAGGTATTATTTCTGGGTTAGTGGAGTCTGTAACCTGAAGCGTCTGTAACTTGAAGCATATGTAACCCAAGGTACCACTGTATGTGGTGACTGCAGAACAGTGGGGGCAGAGCATTCACCAGAATTCCTAACTGCCTTATGATCTAATAGTGTGATCTGGGGCTGAACAAGTATTTAATCATTGGCTGAACACTGCAGTTACACTGCAACAATTGGGGTTGTGGTGGAGAGGTGGCTGTCCATTTTTATCCAGCACTGAGTGAGAGTTCCCTAATATCGATGAAATTCTGATATTTGTTGGAATCCTTGTATACACTGGAGACTTGCTTATCTTTTGATTATGATCCTATAGTTATTGTGATCCTACAACAATAACAAATAGCAGTCTTTTGATTCAAATCACAATCCTTTATATTTTTACCTAGGAGTGAATCCTATTGTCTTCAGTGGAGCTTATTCCCAGGAAAATGTGCATAGGATTGCAACTTTACAATGCTGTTTATACAAACAGTACAATTAATGAATTTTCTACATAACTGCAGGGACATTAAGCTTTCAGATACAACAGGCTTGTGGATATTTATCTTTAAAAGCATCTGATTCCTTATTGAGACAACTTTTTAATTATTCCACAGCTAGAAAGTTTATGTATGTTCACTGTTGCATTGTAAGTGGTGAATTCTTTAAGCTGTTTAATGTTAATATTTTAATGAAAAACATCTACATTTTTAAAAAAGCCACACACACCAAGCCACAACACACAAAAGATATGTGGATGTTATGCAGCTCCAAATCACTTAAGTAATCTTCCCCACATTACAGAAAATGCCTAAGGGGCCTCTATGCAACTTCTGAATTAGCCAGCATTTTTACAGATTGCAAAGAACTGCAAGGTAGGAAAGAAAAAGTGATCTCATTGGAGGATGCTCTTTCACTTCAAACCGAGTCAATTCTTTCTTAATTCTGACAACTCATTGAACATGCACACTGATAGTTAATTAGCACAAATGCACGATTGAGGCACACACAGGTGGAATGACATTTTAAAAGGGGTATTTCATGTTCCATTAGGTACAGGGAAGAAGGGTTGCAGGATATGGAATTAGGATTTATTTGAGTAGCTTTGAGTAATACTGATAATAGATGCCTAAACTAGGGCAAGGCAAGAAGGCATTTATCAGGTTATTACTCATTATTTGGAGCCAGACATCAATGATGGAGGGAACCTGCCAAGGCCAAGAAGAGGACAAAAACTTACAGGGGAAGCATTTATCATATTAGGAAGGAAAATCAATGCATAAATTAAAGACACCAAAATGTACTTCCACAGGCTTCTAAAGTATTCTAGCGTGTACATATTCAAACCTTTCACTGTTTAGATAAAGCTGAGACCTCCCACATCCAGGATTGGTTAGCTGGCATCTGTCTGTCTCGGGAAACAATGGAAGTGTGTGCCTTCGGGGGGGGGGGGGAGGTCAAACCATTGTAGAGTTACAGTGTCTGCTGTGGCTGTAGAGACTGATATGGGAGAGATATGTTTTGGGGCAGTTGGGGCAGATGAAGAAGAAGAAGAAGAAGAAGAAGAAGAAGAAGAAGAAGAAGAAGAAGAGTAGTAGTTTGGATTTAATATCCCGCTTTATCACTACCCGAAGGAGTCTCAAAGCGGCTAACATTCTCCTTTCCCTTTCTCCCCCACAACAAACACTCTGTGAGGTGAGTGGGGCTGAGAGACTTCAGAGAAGTGTGACTAGCCCAAGCAGCTGCATGTGGAGCTGCATGTCACCCAGCAGCTGCATGTGGAGGAGCGGAGACGCGAACCCGGTTCACAAGATTACGAGACTATCGCTCTTAACCACTACACCTGGTTGTGCTGATGCAGGTTTACCATGGCGTCTCTTCTTTCTGCACTTGTCCCAGTGGTCATTTCTCCTCTGGTCACTGCTTCCTGATTGTTTTCAAGTGCTGTGGCCGCCTGCCAGGGATTTCCACACAATGTGGTTAATGCTGCCAGCCTTCATGTCCTGTCTCCAGACATCTTTGTAACACGGAGTTGGTCTGCCAATGGGCCTGGTGCCTGAAGCCAGTTCCCCATCAAGCACCTGCTTGGAGATCCTGCCATCTTCAATTCTATGCCAGAATAGATGTGACTGAGACAGAAGTGCGAACATGCTGGGAATGTAGGCTTGGGAGACCACATTTTTCTTTGAGGCTTTGTCTTATCATGTGATGCCCAAAATCTTCCTGATGCAAAGCATGTGGAAGGCATTGAGCCATCATTCCTGGTGGGTGTAAGTTGCCTGTGTAAGTTGCCCATAAGGCAGTGTGCTCAACATACAAGCCTGGTAGACCTTTATCTTGCTATTGGATGTTAGCATCACATTCTCCAATACCCGTTTGGAGAGGCAAGCCATTGCTGTAGCTGCCTTGCCAATGCTTTTGTCCAGCTCAGTGTCAATTGAGAGGTTGCTGGTTATGGTAGATTCCAGGTAGACACCTACCATCTCAAGCGTGTGCTCACCACTGCTGATGCATGGAGTGCTGGCTACTTCCTGACCTAGGATGTTGGTCTTCGTCAGGTTGATAGTAAGATCAAATTCCAGGCAGACATTGCAGGATGCCCTGACATTGCTCCATGCCTGGCTCCATATTTGGTCTCAACAATGGCGAGGGCACCCTAAAAAAACCATTGAGGGGTCCCAAAGTGCCTTGGCCCCCAGGAACTGGAACCTATGTAAGGAAAGTAGGAACATGTGTCCCTCTGTACCAGCAGATGATGGACAAGCAAAAGAAAGCACTTCCTCTCCCAGTGATGGTCATGGCCCACTAGTTTAGCTTGCTCCCAAAGGTGATTTGATAAGTTTAGGGAGGATGGATCCATACTGGTTATTAGTCATGATAGGTAAATGGAACCTCCATGCAAGGCACTGTTCCTCTGTGTACCAGTTGCTGAGAGCTAATGACCACGTACTGTCCATGACCTTCTCAGATGCATCTGGTGGGCCTTGATGGAAGACTGCATACTAGCTATGGTGAACTTTGCAACTGAACCAATAGAGATCTTATGTTCTTACCTTAATGGAGCTCTTAGGGTTTGTTCACACCTCTTTTTGTTCCTCTTCTTTGCCCCTAGGAGAACTGCTGTTTAGTGCACAATCAGACCAAATGGCAATTCAGGTTTCCTGCTGGATTGCTGTTTGTCCCAGTCTACAACTAAACGGAGGGTTTTCCCTTGGAAAGGAGCAGGGCAAAAGGAAAACTGCTTGGACCTGTGCTTTCTATGCATGACAAAAGCAGAAGTGTGGGTGAGCCATTAGTTAAATTTTGGGAGCCGCAAATTAAGTTAATTTAGTGACATAGCCATGAATGTTGGGGCTATTAACATGAGTGCAGTAGCACTGCTTAAAATAATTAACAACAATTATTTACAGCTGCCAGAAAGACTTCCATTGCTAAACAAAGGGCAAGTGATGCTTGTCTCTTGCAATCTGAGCTGAAGCCTTTAGTTTTGGAGCTTTAGGGTCCTTTTGTTAAGCCATTTCTTTTTAATCTCTTGGAGAATTTGGTTCAGGAGGGCTGTGGCTCTCTATATCACTTGTGCTAGCTGCACAAATCTCTTTTGCTGTAGGGTAGGAATTTTCTGTTTTCCACAGAATTCTCGGGGAATTGAAGTGAGATGATAAATAAATATATGGCTTGGTGGAAGTAGATAGCTTGGAGGCTTTCCACTACACAATATATTGCTCTTCATAATTATAAAAACTCAAACCTTTTTCTTTTTGCCTCCACCAGGAGAAGAGCGCCCTTAGAAAGGCCAGTCCTTTTAGCTCTGTATTTTTTTCTCCAATTACCTAAACCTATTCTGCACTACATAGCAGCATCTAGGAACTGGTGTTCAAAACTGTTGGGCAGCTGATGTGAGTGGTGAATGATGGAACTTAAAAAAATGGGATGTGGCCTTTCTTTTTTGCTTGTCTTCTAAAACATCAAGAGGGGGATGCTGGTTGTGAGACGAATAATACATGATGCTTATAAATGTATGAACAGATCCCACTTTACACCATCGCTGGTTTCTTATCAGGGGTTTGTTCTGGTTGACATTTCAGAAGCATAGTCTCTTCCTTTGTGTACCTTCTCAGAATTATACACAACATGGAAAGAATCTTAACGTAGAAAAAGGATTGTCTTAGGATCATAGAATTGTAAAGTTGGAAGGGATCCTGAGAATCTTCCAGCCCAAACCCTACAATCCAGAAATATGCAGCTGTCCCATACAGGGATCAAATTCGCAACCTTGGCATTTATCAGCATCGTGCTCTAACCAACTGAGCTTTCCAGGCCTTGAGATTCATGAATTCAAAATTCAATCTAATAATAGACACCGAAGTAGCCATTGCTTTCCCCTTTCCATTTTAGTGCCAGTTTTGGGGGGTTACAAGCCTAAAAAGACCCTGATTTCATCTTCCCTTAACTATGGCAGGGGATGTTTTCAGTATTGGAACCTTAAACCAATAACTTAGAGTTGGCTTGACACTCCCTAGGTTTATTGATATCATCACCATCATTCATCATCAGGAGTAGATCAAAGACTTTGTGGAAATAAAATTGCCAGATACATATTTTTAAAGTTAATTTTCTGGATAAGTTTCATTTATTTATTTGTTCATTTCTTTATCTAGGAAATCATAGCTTACAAAATAAGGTTCTCCACGTCGTTCTGCAGAAAGCTCAAAATCATTATATAAAGAACGATATCACCATAACCTTACAAAGCATATTACTACTTCAGAGATGGGAATACTGACATAGTCAAGGTTAGTGGTGAGGGATGGAGGAGCTAAACCCAGCTCATCCAGTGCTAGGAACTGCAGGCTGTTCTAAACAATCTCACTGAACATGCTGTTGTCATTCAAGAGGTCACCAGGGTACACCTCCCTCCAGCAACCCCATTAATCAGTCACAGAAAGAGTTTTTGATAGTGTGAAGGTAAATGGAATCCATGTTGGCTTGATTGTTTTGTGGCTCATATTATAACCTCTTCCCATCTACTCCTATTCAGATTGGTACAATTGAAGAGTATCTAGGCATACAGTTAATAGTAATATAGTGGTACCTCGGGTTACATATGCTTCAGGTTACATACGCTTCAGGTTACAGACTCTGCTGACCCAGAAAGAATACCTCAGGTTAAGAACTTTGCTTCAGGATGAGAACAGAAATCTTGTGGCGGCGGCACGGCAGAAACAGGAGGCCCCATTAGCTAAAGTGGTGCTTCAGGTTAAGAACAGTTTCAGGTTAAGAACGGACCTCTGGAACGAATTAAGTACGTAACCAGAGGTACCACTGTAGTAGTAGTAGTAGCTGTAATAATAATAATAATAATAATAATAATAATAATAATAATAAGAAGTTGCACTTAAATGTGAAAGAGACCTGGTTCATTGGCCACCTTGAGCTTTTGACTGCAGCATCTGTTTTCACCTGTGAAGTGGTAGTGCATCAACAAACCACGGTGTATTGTTATGCTCATGATATATCATGAGCCACAGGATCATCTGCTTCTCTCTCACCTTGACATGTGAGGTGTTGGCCTTTTCCAGGATGTCAAAGTCTGTTCCTCATATTTAAGGGTGTCAATCAAATAAATCTTAGTCAGTTTAAAGTAAGAGTTTTTGACAACTAATCTATCCATTTTAAATTTGCATGCAAGAAACTCAAGATCCAGGCTTAACAAACTTTGGGTTGAATAAAGTACCAAGAAGGCAAAGTCAGACATTCCAATCCCATAAACATAAGACTCTCTCTTTCAAATCAATGGCTTTGGGTGAGAGTGTTTTCCTCTTAAATGCCTGCTGAAATCAGTGTAAGGTTCAGAGGTTAGCCTTTCTCCAAAATTTGGACTCGCTAATGAATGTGTGGGCTTCTAAAGTGTGGGTGTTAATGGCTGAAGGCAGCTGATGGCTGCAGTCCTAACCCTGGCTGCTGCCCTAGAACTTAATATCACCATGTGATGGCTCAGAATTTAATGGGCCCTCCTCGCCCAGAGCACCCAATTCAGGACTTTCCAGTGGCTGCTGTTGGAAGGGACTCACATATTCAGAATCTGAATTTTATTAAAATATATTTCTTTCTTGGACAAAGATAACACAAAACAATCCAAAGTGTCATAGCTTGATTTCGTTTTATATAAATGTGCATGTCAATCATCTCATGGTTCACTCAAGGATAGAAGTTCAGAAGTGTCATTTAGAAAGGAGGGCATTTGTTCTCCCTCATGTGCTTTGGATCACATGGTATGGAAAATCTACATCTCTGGTTATTGGGAACTACAAAAAGGAAATATAACACATGCTTATATATCTATCTATCCACAAGGAGGATTATGAGCCCTAGGGTGAATCTCCTCCTGCCTGCCCCTGGAGCCTGAATCTCTGCTTCTGCTTTTAAGTTTCTGGAGCCAGAGCAAAGCTAGCACAAAACAAATGCAAGCTTATATCCCTTTCAAGGAGTCAATAAGGCTAAACAATCAAGTTTAAGAAATCCATATTTCTATTGTGTAGCTACTTCCTTTATTGAGCTCTGGAAAGCTTGCCAGAAGCGGTACCTTAATGAAGGCGAGATTTCAGCAGCATTGGTAGCTTGACCTGAAAAAAGAAACAAATCCTTTTGCCTACAGCAGTGGGAAGATGCTGAGGTATAAATATGAAAAAGGAAAGCTCTGGCTACTGATGTTTTATGCAAGACTCAGTTGCAACTGGAAATCATAGATACTGGGAAATACTGCACCAGTCCTATTATTATATTTAGTAAAATGTATTCTGTCGCTGAGCTATAGCCTCTTCCCTAAAGATAATCTTGATACAAATATGAATTACTGTATCTGTCAGGGATACACAACAGCAGAAAACAACAGTAAACAGGGGCAGGCAACACTGAGAATGGTTGCAAGTTATTTTGATGATAGAGCTTTTGCTCTTAACGACAGTATTCAGCCTGTGGCTCCAGCCCAGCCAAAATGAGTTTTTAGACTAAAGCTGTAAGAGTAAAGTGGTAAGGGTACCACTTACCCTGTCTCCAGTGCACTTCCACTGCTGCTGTTTGAAGCCATGGATACATGGCGCTAGCCACAATACACACCTGTCCTGTAGAAAAGTGTTATTGCTTGACGTGTCTCCCCTCAAACCAGCTTCCATCCAATTTGCAAATGGAAGCCACATTTGTTTTGCTGAAGCATGTAGACTGGTGACAGCTGTTGCACATGTGCAGAAGAGGGGACATATGCAGGTGACTGCTTCAGTGAATAGGACTTGGGGTGTATGTCACGCAGGCTTGGGGAAACCAAACAGGTAATGCGCTTTGGGTGAAGACGTGCCTGCCCCCCCCCAGCATATGCAACAATGTGCAAAAGCGACCTGATATGCAACGGTGAAAAATGACCTCACTGCATTTTAAGCTGCTAATGTTATACATAGCCTCAGTCTCCTTGAAATCTAGGCTGGAGATGGCTGCTTTAGATAATCCAATCAAACTCTTCTTACAAATCAAGGCAAGGAGTGACCAATTTGCCTCCACTGTATTTTTTATTTATTTAAGGAAGTAACCCCCCATTTTTCTTTTGTGTGTTCAGACAATGAGAACAATACAGCTCAAGCTGAAATCAATTTGACTCAAGAGTGTTTAAATTTTGCCTGAATGATGCCCATTCAACTTCCCCCGTCCCCCCAGCTATGAAAAGTGTTCAGTGTATCAAAGAAACCCCAGAAGCAAATTACAAGTGTAGAATTAAAACTTGAACAAGACAGAGCAAGTAATTAATGGGAAAGTAAAGGAATTCAATATAGGAAAGAAATTAACCATGACTGACAGTTTGCAGCTTTTTAAACATTTTGCATTGACAGAATTCTCTGAAGAGATTTACAACGTGGTAGCCAACAGATGGCTGAAGGCTGTAATCCTACATTGCGTTATTAGGACATTTATTTGATAGTAAGACCCACAGAAATCAGTGGGGCTCACTCAAGTATTTATGGATGGGATCAGGCTGGCTCAGCTGTTATTTTTACTTAAAACACTCAGGTCCTATTGAAATTTGTGAGCTTGTAAATGGTCTCAGGATATCAGCATTAAGCTGTAGTCCACAAGAGGACATGCTTGACAAGACTGGCTATTGACAAAATTAAACAGAGTTAAATCAATCGGACTAAACTCATTTGCAACCTGATCCTATGAGCTGCTTGTGCTGACAATAGGGCCAACTCATGGCCAAGATCTATTTAAAATGAGCCGCAATTTTTAATTGGTTAATCTGCATGACTAGTCACTACTGCTTTAACCACAAATTTAAAGCTAGTACTCCCATGTAACTGCAGGGCTTGATGGCAAGCAACAAAGACTTTGTAGTCACATCCTCACCATACATTTAACGCACCCGTACCACTTTCCCAGAGACTCCTGGGAACTGTATTTTAGCCTTCAAAGAGCTATAATTCACAGTTCCCTTAACAAACAGCCAGTGGTGGAGTTATGTACACAGGGCTTTGTTGGGGTTCCCTATTCATTCACCTAAATAAATGGAACTAGGTCAAAATTAGAGGTGTCTGAGGTGATCATAATAATGTTTTTGCCTCCCCATTCCCAAAAGCAACTCTATTAATTGTATTGGACAGGGCATACTACATTTCAGAAATGGATTAACAAAATTGTGCATTTCCCAGTGGTGTAATCTCTGTTCCTTATGAGGTTTGCAAAAGTAACCACAACAAATGCTCTTAAAATCACAAATATGTCCAAGAGAACCCTTTAAGATACTGAGCAAAGATGCAACTGCTATGCCCCTGCTGTTGTGTGAATCTTGCCCCCCTCCCTTCACAATTTAAATGTTGAAAGAGAGAGAGGAAAGACAGGTTCTGAATGCTGAGCTTCTTGTATTTTTACTGTGTGCCTCAATATTTTAAACATTATCAACCCCATTCCTCCTGAGTTGTATCAGATCACATGAACTGGGAATTACATATGCCAGAAAAACGAAAGAACAGATGTGATCCTTTTTACCGCATTCCAACTGGCTGCATTCCTGAACATTACTTACTCATGAGTAAGCCTCATGTGTGACCGACCCTTGAGCAAAAATTCATGGGGGTGTTTCTTTATCTAGATGTGGTGTGACAAAAGCCACAGAAATAATCTGAATGATAAACAGCTTTGGTTTGCCCTTAAAATATTGCTGTATTCACATAGTCTAATTTCATCAGCAGTTTGAAGGCTGTTAAATTTAACTATGCATCATAACTAATAGGCTTTTCACTACAAAATCAACAATAATGATATTGAATATTAATATTGAAAAGTATAGTTACCAGCTCTATATTATTTAATGCAAATGGTTTGCATGAATGGACAAGCTATATGTCATGAACAAAACCATATTATTATTAACATTTATATCCCATCTTTCTTCTAAGGAGCTCAAGGTGACACATATAATTCTTCTCCTCATTTTATCCTCTCAACCACACTACAGGGTAGGTTAGGTTGAGAGTGAGTAACTGTCCCAAGGTCACCCAGTGATCTTCATGGTGAAGTGGGGATTTGAACCCTGTTCTCTCAGGTTCTAGTTCAACACTAGTCTGACCACATAACCACACTGGCTCTTTATCTGAGTGTGGTGTGTGACATACCTAGCACTCCAACTCATCCACGTGTCTGCCATGAGCTAGTCTCCCCCAAGACAGCATCTATATCCCAATTCTGATAATATGGTTAACAGAGGAGGGACTGACTTTTTGGGATTCTGCCATAAGTCTGCTGTGCATGGGATTGCCAGGGCAGTGACTGACTACACAGTCCTAGACACAAACCATTTCCATAGGTTAAGGCCAGTGAAGCTCTCAGGACAGGACTTGAGGCAGGTGTCCAGGACCCCACTGAGCAGAATGAGCAAGCAGTTTCCAAACACAGAAGAGCTGGAAACAAAGTTAGTGGACTGTGTGGTTCCCTGTTTTTGATTGAATAGTGTGTAAAAACAAGAGACTGTATATGCTTTGACCCCAGCCACCAACAGTGGTCATGGTACATCTTGACAACTTTCCTTGAGGTCATGCAACCCAGGGGGGGGGGGATGGTTCCCTCCCACTGGGTTTAAGGGTTTGCTGTCTAAGACCCCTTAAAGCCTATGTTTCTCTTGTTGTGGGAGCATGTAGCATGTGATGAAAAAATATGTGTGCGGCATGTGAAGGAAAAATACCTCCTGTACATTTCAATAATTTCAATTACTGGTCTGTCACTCAAAAGATAGATTTCATTGTTTTAAAGATAGAAACTTGAGTAGAATTGCTGCATTTTGGGGTTAACTAAGCCACAAGTGGGCCTTACTAAACAGAATATAATTGTCCGTGTCACAGCTGTTCAATAGTCTACTTGACTGCATGACTGTGACATTTTAATCTTTGTATGTGCATGTGTTTTGTGATGGCTAGTTGCTGAAAACGATAAAATGAACTGAGCTGAGCAATTACAGAGTGCAATCTGAATGGTTTGGGGTAGTACAATCAAAATAATTTGATCAATATTGAGAATATAGTGATGTGTTGCTAGTTTTCCATCTTGGAAAGTGGAGTATTTTCCAAAGTACTTAGTTAAAGATCAGGACAGGGGCAAAAAAACTGAGGCCCTCTAGAAGATGTTGGACTCCCATTCCCCTCATCCAGCACACCCAATGATTAGGGAGGATGGGAGTTGTAGTTCAGCTCCATTCTTTTGTAACCCATTGCCGTTCTAACCCATGGAGTGTGGTGGCAATTCATAGTCCTACTTGGTGTGTGACTGTCTTCTTCCTGACAAGTCCTCTTCCTCTGAAGGGTACTTCATTCCATTCCAAAATCAGAGCAATCCGACGAATGATTTCCCAAGGCAATTCTTCTAAGGCCAAGAAACATTCTGTGCTAACAAGAGGGGAAAGCAAAGAAGATATTTCACTGAAATAATTAACCCAGTGGCGCTAAAAGTTAGCCTTTAAGCTACTCAATAAAACAAAATGCTTCTGCCTCTCCCCCCTAGAGGTTAGTATGATTAAATCTTAACATCCAGTGCCGGGGGGCTAATAGGAATATGTGATTTAGTTCTGTAGCTATCTTGATGCAGACTGATTTCAATAAACAGTAGATATCCTAAATTAATCCCCTTTGGTCAAAGTTATTTTGCTTCCCCAAAAGAAAAATAATCCTTTCTATCTGTATCTGGTACTATACCAGGAATGAGGTTTACATCTGATTGATTATGTGGGGGAAGTGGCCTAGCAGTGTGGGTTTTTTTGTGGGGTGTGGGGTACTTTTCTTGGCTTCATCAGCGCTTTTCTGAGAACGATAATGCCTTTTTAGTTTATTTTCACGGGGCGCATTCAATAAAATATCTTGTGTTAAGAGCCATGTTATGAAACCACAGCTTTTCCTTGCCAAAGAAGAGTTGCCTAACCATCAAGTGAGATTCTCAGGCTCGGCAGTAGGTATTTTAATAATAAAGAACAATGGGGTATCTCTTATGTTCAGATTCAGATACAGCTTAATTGCATGGCATGTATTAGGCCAAACTAATATATATTTGTACCAAGATAAATGACCTGAATACAAAGACAAAAAACCTGGATTGTGATAAGTTTTTTCAGCTGCAACTCCCTTGCCCACGACTAGTCTTCTAAAATCTTTGGTTCTTACTCTGTGGTGCTGTTGTATGGTCTCAATTTGACTTTAGCTGTTGAGGCAGTGGGCTGTTTTAAACCATTTGGGCTTGGGAAATTTCAAAGTCCTGCAACTATTGCCCACAAATATGGACAGGAGATGGAAAAACTATTTCCCTTGCCCCTCCTCCACATCTAAAAACACACTATATTGCCACACACAATGCACTGAACATTGCCACAGTCTTTAATGACAGAGGGATGAGCCCCAATCCATGCATTGTCGCTTGTATAAATGAGGGACAACTAAAACAGGGCTAGCCAACATGGTTTCTCCAGATGTTGTGGACTATAGTCCCCATCACCTCCAGCCTCCATGGCCAGTCAGGGAAGATGGGAGTTGTAGTCCACAACATCTGAAGGGCATCAGGCTACTGCCTGATGACAATATGGTATATGGAAGCTAAATGGACTAAACACTGGTGAGAGGGTAGCATCCTTCACTGCACCTGAGGCAGTGAGCTGGACCAAGTCCCTCAGACAGACTGTGTGACAACAGGACAATAGTTGGTGTGCATGTCTGCTCAGGAGAAATAACTGCTGCCTTCCTAAACATCTACACCTGAAGCAGTTACCTCACTTTGCCTAATGGTAGAGCTAACTCTGAAGGGAACTTTTTATGCTGCTTAACCTCCAAGGCTCTCTAGCTATTTTGTACACCACCTTGAGTAATATATGTGCAATATAATTAAACAATAATTGCAATTATTATTACCTTGTTTGGTTTAGAGCAACAACAATGAAACAAAAATCCTGATGAAAAAGACAGTGAAGAGAAGAAGAGGAGTTTGGATTTGATATCCCGCTTTATCACTACCCGAAGGAGTCTCAAAGCGGCTAACATTCTCCTTTCCCTTCCTCTCCCACAGCAAACACTCTGTGAGGTGAGTGGGGCTGAGAGACTTCAGAGAAGTGTGACTAGCCCAAGGTCACCCAGCAGCTGCATGTGGAGGAGCGGGGAAGCGAACCCGGGTCCCCAGATTACGAGACTACCGCTCTTAACCACTACACCACACTGGCTCTCATTCTCCACGGTGGGGAAACTGATCTCTCAATAACAGCTTTTATGCATGCTGCAGATTGAATCTATGAGTCAGTTAGCTGATCACACAGAAGAGAATCTCTTTTACACACCCATAAACAATGTTGCACATCACAATGGAAAACAGCAACACAATGGGAATATCTGAGAGACCAGCCCCAGCCAGCCTCCAGTCTATGGTCTGGTCTACTATTCTGTGCTTATCCATTGGCAAGTTAGCCACAAATGGCAGCATGCAAGTATCTTCTTCACTTTCCCAACCTCACAAGAGGCGTTCAGTCAAAAAGTGGCGTCACCCGCACTTGCCAAAAATTCAGTCTTGCTTCAGCAACCAAAGTGCTGTTCACAAAGAGCACGCAGTATTATCATGTTGACCTTTCCAGCCAATTAAAAACCAAGCAGGGGGTGGAGATCGGCCATCGTTAGTGGCTGCTCCTGGGACATGCTGAGCTCAGCATGGATTGGCTTTTAGCATGCTATTGCAAGGCTGGAAAATGTTTTCATTGTTATGAAGTGTTAAAAGCCACACGATTTTGCTTTATTTCAGTCCACTACAATTGGACCTCATCAGTGCAGTGGCATGTTAAAAGCCAATCCATGCTGATCTCAGCATGCTCAGCCAGAGTAGTGTTATTGAGTCACGTCCTCAGGTAGTGTTGCTGGACCTGGATTCCATCATTTTCTGAGTGTGAAGGGTTTTTTGTTTGTGGTGTGTGTGGCAGCCTCCATTGAGAAATGGCCTGCAACTAAAACCAGAGACTGGGTGAGGGACTGGCAACCTCTAGCCTAAGTGCTGCAAGTGGTTTTTGGCTCAATTTCCTGTGGCTTTTGAATTAATTTATTGGTGGGGGGGAGGAAGAGAAAACTGAGGGAAAGGAAGTAGCAGAAAGAGAAAAGGGCTGCCCAGCTACTTTCAGCTCCAGCACCACCCACGGCCAGCCTCTGACAGAATACCCCTGAGGAAAATCAACTTGAACAGAAAAAGATTATTACCTACTCCTGGACATTTGAATGTCTCAGGTCACAACAGACAAGATGTGACTTATCCTTTAATTCATTAGCACATGTGGAATGGACAACTCTTGCAGTTTCTCAGTCATTCTGGTTGGTATAAGGGAATATTGATCCATTATAAACACATTGCTGACTTCAACAGTGGCAAAGATATGGAAATCTTCTGGGTTATGAAATATATTTTGCAAGACTAGTACTTGAGTTCTCTCATACCTCAAAAGGAGTGGTGGGGCACATAAGCCCAGTACCAGTAATGTAAGCAGCTAATAAAAGCATTTTGTATAGTAGTAGTAGTAGTAATAGTAGTAGTAGTAGTAGTAGTAATAGTGTAGGAAGCAGGTGGTGCTGTGGTCTAAACCACTGAGCCTCTTGGGCTTGCCGATCAGAAGGTCGGTGGTTCAAATCCCCATGACAGGTGAGCTCCTGTTGCTCTGTCCCATCTTCTGCCAACCTAGCATTTCAAAGCACACCAGTGCAAGTAGATAAATAGGTACTGCTGCGGCAGGAAGGTAAATGGTGTTTCCGTGCACTCTGGCTTCCGTCATCGTGTCCCGTTGCACCAGAAGTGGTTTAGTCATGCTGGCCACATGACCTGGAAAGCTGTCTGTGGACCAACACAGGCTCCCATGGCCTGAAGCAAGATGAGCGCTGCACCCCATAGTCACCTTTGACTGGACCTAACCGTCCAGGGGTCCTTAGTAGTAGTAGTAATATACTAAGGATGATGACCTAATGTTACCCTGTTGTCCATTGTCTATTATTTTCATTTACAGTAAGAAAATAAAAGTGACTTCCAAGTTGAAATAGCTATCAAATAAAACAACAGTCACTGTTACAGCAGACTGACTTATTAACTGACAGACTGATCAATATACATTGGTACTTTCAGAATAATGGTGCAAGAACTATCTGGTCTATTTTTCTTTGTAATGTGCTATAAGGAAGGATTCTCATTTGAATACTCATTTAATACTTATTGGGAGAAATAGTTTGTCCACTTCCATCACCCGCATGAAATTATTTCTGTTGCCATCAATTCACCCTAAAGAAACTGACCACAGATAATCAATCATATGCTTACCTTATCTCCTCCCGTTTCCATTCAAAATGCAATCCTGCTCACAACAATGCTACTTCATTCCCATTTACCCCCTATAAAACTTGAAATGGACCAGAATATTCTGGCATACTGGCCAGTATTGGAGAATGGTTTCACCTGAGCACCCTGCAGGCTGGAGTAACTGAATCTCACTGAAGTCATCCTGACCGTGTACAGAAGTGCAAGCTTCTTAACTCAGAGGGGTACTATAACCACTCAGAGAATATCACTATTTAGAATGTACTCATCAGCCAAGCTGAAATAGAACAAAGCTGCATTCTGCTGAACTCCCTGACATTTCAATTTCCTGCCAGCAGAAACTTAAATGCCAGAAGGTAGAAGAGAACAACCACTGATCCTTCCTTGTGGCTTCAAGCTTTCTGATTTTGGATTTGGATCAACTAGATTTTCAATTTACCTGTCCCCAGATAAGAGACTGGTGGGACCAGGCTTTGGGAAACAGAGAAAGTAAATACAGTGGTATCTTGGATTAAGAACTTAATTCGTTCTGGAGGTCCGTTCTTAACCTGAAACTGTTCTTAACCTGAAGCACCACTTTAGCTAATGGGGCCTCCTGCTGCTGCCGCGCTGCCGGAGCATGATTTCTGTTCTCATCCTGAAGCAAAGTTCTTAACCTGAGGTATTCTTTCTGGGTTAGCGGAGTCTGTAACCTGAAGCGTCTGTAACCCGAGGTACCACTGTAGTCAGAATTTGACAGGCCACCTGAAGGGCTCACAGGTAGTAAGTGGGTTGGGAGGTTCATAAAATATTCACCAAGGTTTCCTAAAATCCTACATCTGAATTTTAGCTTGGTTGGATATGGCTGCCTGCTGCTCAACATTTGCAGTGAATTCCTATGCAAGTCTCTTGAGAAGTCTTACTTGTGTCCAATGGGACTTGGACATCCCAAGTAGATGTGTTTGGGATTGAAGCAATCTGAAGTAAACTTAGCCAGCACCCTAACCCCACTTGCCTGAGAGTAAGCCCTGATAGTGTAGTCTCAACCCTCAAATAGCAGTATGAACAGAAACTCTCTGAACTTAACTGTTTATTTTTATTTGAGAACATTTATAACATGCCCTTCATCACAACAGTTCACAGGGCAGGGTACAGATTAGTACAAATCACATAAAAACCGCCATAAACTATACAACCCAATATAAAGTATCAGAGCAGCTAAAACTACAGAATGGGCTGCTCAACCTATGTCAATAAATACGCTGCAACACTGTGAATGTTTGGGCGGACATGTCAATCTTTGGCATTGAAATGATGAAAAGAGCTGGTACCCAGGTGATTTCATGAGGCATGAAATCCAGTTTCTGAAAGGTGCTCAGACTTAAGAAACAGTTTCCTAGTGGGCAGCTGACCAAAGGCAGAGCATGTTAATATTGGTTGACTTGAAACTGAGATTGATGGAACATCCACATTCTTAATTGGCTATGAAGATTTCAGTGGGGCATGAAGACATTCACTTGCAGATGGATACAAAGAGCTATATGCTGTTTAGATGATGATGATGATAAATTTATATGCCACCCATCTGAGTGGGTTGCCCCAGACACTCTGGGTGGACCGAGGGATGATAGTAACTGGTGGATGGATGCTTCCTACACAGGAAATATTCCTATCCCTAGTCATTTGCTTAAAGTTAGATACTACAGTGAGCACAGCCAAAGAATCTAACCTTCGCTGATGTGGCTTCAAAAGACTTTTCAATATTAGGAACGATATAAGCACATTTCCTATACCGATTTAGAACCTTGAACCACATCAGTATTTAAGTACATAGCCTTGAAGTCTATATCATAAAAATCTTTTAGCAGTTGTCGCTGTGCATATGCCCACTTCACCAAATACTTCCTAAGCAATTAAAATCTATTATGCCTGGAGGTGGACCACCGCCTTGCCCATACATTTGTGTGCAATGCATCAATTTGTTCCTGCATCGCTGTGACCTCTGCCGGCCCGATTTCAGCTGATATTATGACTTTAAACTCTCAGCGTTGCCTTTCCCCCTGCAGACTATTGTTTGAAATTTGATTGCTTATTGCTTTTCCCTTGGATGTCTCTTATTTAAAATGTTATTGCTTTTTGTCTTCTCGCTCACCATGCCTTTCTGAAGCTTCCTGCCTGCTTTCAATTTCCCTCCCTGCATTTCTGTTTTGTGTTTACCAGCTGCCATCATTTTTTAATCTCGTGCTTTTGCTTAGCAGTGTACACATCTTCCCATGCATCTCCAGAGTTTCCTCCCTGCCTCTGAACACATCAATTGCTCTCACTCCCCCTCTTCTGCCATGCTTTTGAGCACCAGCCTGATTTCTTTCTCTGTAATGTGCCCATACGTAGACAAGGATGCAAGGCTTTCTGCTTGAACACCCCCACCCCAACCCAGTATTCAATTTTTTTTTTAAAAAAACCAACAACCCATGAAAGACTCTAATAAATTAGCTTTCTAAACTGTCAGGGGATTGATGAGGGCTTTGTACTTTTATAATTTCAGTTTTAATATAAATGTTAATGGCAGTTGAATTAGTTGTGTCAAAAACTCTCTCAAGGCAAAATAAGGGTTTGGTCGCTTTAAATGCAGGTAAGTAAAACGTGTGTGGCTAAAGAGCTCCTCAATGATGCATGCTGGATGGAAGAGCACAACTGGTCTTGAAGGGAGCTTCCTCAAGGACCAAGTGTGCAGCTTGGCTGCTTTCCTGGACTTGGCTCTATCTGTGAAGTGTTGATAGTGCCTTTTAGCTGGCGTTCCCTTCATCAGATTCATTGGCCCAGTATAGCTGAAGGGGCATCTCCACCCTCATTGTTCTGCCCAGACACTGAAGTCCAGCTCCAACGGCCTTCTGGCGGTTCCCTCACTGTGAGGAGTGAGGTTACAGGGAACCAGGCAGAGGGCCTTTTCAGTAGTGGCATCCACCCTGTGGAATGCCCTCCCACCAGATGTCAAGGAAAGAAACAACTATCCGACTTTTAGAAAATATCTGAAGGCAGCCCTGTTTGGGGAAGTTTCTAAACGTTTGATGTTTTATTGTGTTTTTAATATTCTGTTGGGAGCCGCCCGGAGTGGCTGGGGAAACCCAGCCAGATGGGTGGGGTATAAATAAAATCATCATCATCATCATCATCATCATCATCATCATCATCATCATCATCCTCTCTTCCATATCTAGAGATAGTGGACTTTGTTACAGTCACCCATGTCCTGGTTGCTCTGTAATGCATTCTCTACAGTGACAGTCAGCAACTTGGACAGCTTTAGAAGAGGATTCCTACTAGTCATGATGATGGGTGTGTACTGCTAGTCTCTGAGGTATTGTATTTTTATTTTGTGAACCTCCCTGAGATCTTTTGATGGTGCATAAATCTAACAAACAAACAAACAAATGAACAAACACAAATAAATGCCATTTGCTGGAGGAAACAAAGGTGGGGAGAATGCTGTTATGATCGTTGTCTTGCTTGTGAGTTTCCTACAGATATCTGGTTGGCCCATGTGACTTTGTTCTCTTCCATCAGGATTCTTGTTATGTCCTTAGGCTGTCTTCAAAGACCTTTTGGAACACCAGCTGGTGTAGAATGTAACTGCCTCCTGCTTGGGGTGGGGTGGGATGGGAGATTAATATTTAGAAAGTATAACAGTGAATCTGTAACCAGCTGTACTGGTTGCCAGTGCTTTTCCAGTTCCCAGTTAAGTGGTGATTTCCTTTGAAGTTCTAAATGACTTGGGGCTGTGTTATTTGAAGGACCTGTCCAGGCTCTAAGATTGGCCAGGAAGGGTCTGCTCAAGGGCTTGCCACTGACGTTCATCAGATTGGTGGACATAAGAGACAGGGCCTTTTCTGTAGGACAGGCTCCCTTTATGGGCCTTAAGGACCTGTATGTTTCAATTTGCTTTTAAGTGAATAATGTTGCTGGTCTAAATGTTATGAACAGTAGTTTTCAAACTGTGGCTGATATTTTTGGTTTGTAGTGAAATGGAATGTTTTCTACCGATGGAGGGGTACTCTCATTTTGACTCAAGAAAATTACCATTTTATAGTTCAAATCAGGAAAAATAAATACAGTAAATGGACAAAAGTACAAAGATTCAAAAAATCTTTTAGGGGTATGTGTCCCCCCAGAAAAAGCTCTGTGTTCGTGTGTGTATATGCATGTGTGTAACCATTGCCGGTAAACCATTGTGAGAATGCTTTTTACCTAGAAAGGTGGTATAGAAATAAATGATGGATTTAGGTACAAACATTTGTTTTAGATTAGTGCAGTTGCTGTGTGTCAAGGTGTGTGAACCTGGTGGGTTATACAAGATTGGGGTGGCCTAGAAAGAGGCCACACGTAAGGGAATTCCCATGTGTATACATAGGGATGCATATGGCAATGAGCTGGATAATCCCATTTGTCCCTTTTTGCTGTGGTGTTAAATGCAAGATCCGCACTATCATCCTGTAAAAATTTGAAACTGGTGCAAGAAGGATTAATAACCATGAAACAAGTTTAGATATCTGGAAGAATGTGAAAGAATGAAAATCAGTGGGGCCTAATGACATTCACTGAAGGATTCTGTGTGTGTAAATCTCACAACTGCTGCCATTTATGTATAAGAGTTCGTGAAGAATGATGAAGTCCTTGAAACAAGAAAGGAGGCGATTAAAGAGAGAGAGATTTTAAGGAAGAGCCATTAAAATACACATTAGTTGCCTTGACACCAGCACCCAGAAAGAGGAATAATACAGTCATTTGTAAGCACTAGAAAACAGAGCACTGCCCAACATGAATGCACTAAGAAGTAATGATGCCATTTACAACTAGTTTCTCTCTATGTTAAAGCATTTTCTACAGCAGCTAATCAAAAGTATTTTCTTCAGTAGCTAATCAAAATCTCTTTGGTGTCTTTCAACTTCCAGAAGATTTCAACATACTTCTATCTGCAGTGACCCTTTAAAAGTGGTCTGTGATAAAATAAAAATAAACTACAAAATGATGAATGTGCATCTGACTGAAACATTGCATTCACATATTGAGGGCTGTATCTAACCTTCTCTGTCTGCTAGCACAAGGACTCTTGTGCTAGTGAATGGGTGAGTTTTAATCTTGGGCAACAGAGGCATCCAATGCAACAGTTGCGCTAGTGGAAACTCATTGCACAAAGTTACAATCAACCTGCTTATGCATTCTGTTGGGCAACGATGTTCCACTGGCACAAAACATTTCACCAGTGGAGCAAGTATACCATTACGGACTTTAACATAGCACTACAGTGGTGACAACTCTACTTGTGTAGCATTAGACAGGAAAAAAAAATTACACAGAGGACTTCTCCAGTGGCCAGGTGGGAGGTGCACATAAAATTTGCTGCTAATATCAGTCGTGGCAGCAGGGTTTGTGGGGAGGTGCTGAGCAAGAGAATAATTTGGGGCTACTTAAAAACATGAAAGGAACTCAGGCATAAAATTTCACTTCATTATACAAATGAAGCTATGGGGAAAGTATAGATAAATGCATCGTAATACATTCCTTGTAGCCCATTTTTAGTACAGCTGAAGTTGAGAATATTACATAATACTTTACAGTAACACAATAGTGTAAATACAAGCATGCAAGACATAAACAAAAAGAAACAAGCTGTTACCTCCATATGTTACCGCCATGTTGTTATTTTATTGAGTTTTTTTGAGCCTTATTGGAAGCAAACCTCTGTCAAATCACTGTAAATGAAATCTCTCCCAGTTTTACGTTCCACTGACATCAGCGCTCATCCTACTAGCTGCTTTTGTGACATAGATGATCATTTTTAAAATCAACTTCAAATTTGAAAAGGGATCTGTCACCAGAATCAACAGTCACAAGGACAGTGAGAAAAATGGGATGGACTCGTCAGCAACTGAGTCCAATGGCAGCAAAATGGCAGTTCTGCAGGCAGAGGGCTATTGGCCATAAACAGAACATATTCAGGACCACCATGGCCTATGGTTCATCAGGAAAAGGATCCATTTACTGATGAATCTGATCTTTTAAGCACAGGCTGCAATTATTTGTATTTGTTTCTCTTTTTACAGCACATTTGTAAGCATTTCTTTCCGTCTTCACTCTCTCAGCTCTTAGTGCTTGGTAGCAAATCTCTGAGACGTTTCTGTTGGAGAGAAGATAAGGGCCGACGCCAGACAATTTACAGCTTCCTCACTGGCTGTAGTTATTATCTCAGGTAGTGGAATGCATTAGAGCAGAGAGGCTATAATTCTAGCATCAAGCAACAACAGCGGCTGTATCTGCTTTTAAAGTGTGATAGAGCACACGGGACTCGTATTAATGGCTCAGGAGTCACTTTGTTAAATGCCAAGGTTTAATTCCACGAAATCTAACTCTGAAATGGTGCGTGGAGACGAGTGTGCTCCTAAGGCTCATATAACAACTACATCGCCATTTGTGAAAGGTTCAGAATTAATGCGCTTGAATCTATTATCAAGGACAAAACAATGTGGTACAGAAGGACCCAGCACAGTTCTTTTAAAAGGTTTGTAGTAGAAAGTCATAACAAAACATTTCCAAGAAAGACTCCCGAAGTGTCCATTGCCTCTCATACTTTTTAAAAGGGGAATTCTGCTTCTCATGGATGTAGTAGTGCAAAACAGTTTTTGAAACTTAACTTTGAGGTATACCGTGTTAATTGCTACTTAAATCTGAGTTCGAAGTAAATCCCCCCATCCCAACTTGTATGCAGGAGGCACTTTTGGTGGCTATGCGAGAAAGAGTTATGACCACTCTGCAGCGTAAGAAAACAGTACCCACTTTTATGGTTGATTTTAACAAGGATGCTCCATGGTTTCATGCGCTATATCAGTTTTTATAGCCAATCTCTGAAACTTTCTACCTTTACCTCAGATGGCTTCAGTTTCCTATTCATCCAATTGCCACCAGGGCATTGGCTTTGATACTGAAGTCTGGCCAGAAGTTTGTTTAAACCTTGTTTGTGTTTAACCTTGTCTGTATGTAACCTCAGACATGGGCCCACCTCTCCAGAGTCCTTCTCTGTGCTATCGCCTTGATTATGGTTATTCACTTTTCCGACTGCATCTGATAGTAACAGCACTCTAGACATTTTCTTGGAATAGAAAACTATTACCTGCCCTCTCAACTGTACAAATGCAGAACCATTGCACCTCACAAATAATTTCATCTTCTTCTTAGCAAGTTCAAGGCACAATTCAAAGCTGCTCCACCTTTTTTAAATCTTGAAATAGGATTGCAAATCGGGCCCTCCCTTAAAGTGTTACAGTAAGACCTGGCAACTAAACTCTGCATTGTGGGTGGGTAAGATTCGTTAGCCACAACACTCAATTGGTAGGTCCCTTAATGCAGGGTTTAATCAGGCCAATGAGACGCAGGCTAAATGGATCAAGGGATCTATATATACACCTATGCACGTGACCCAGAGCTTCCTCTTTCGGTGTGTGCATCAGAACACCCACCCACCTCTCCCTAATTTTAGGGCTTGTGCACTAGACCTTGCTATGCCGTCATGTGTCATCTGTCGTTGGGACAGGAGCACGGCAGGAATTTTCCCCACTTGGCTGATTGGCTGGTGCCATTTGGGTTTTGCCTGCTGTGTAGCAAATTATCACAACTTGTAAGGTTGCGGATAGGCTCTGGATCAGGTGATAGGGATGGGAGAACACTCTTGCCATCCCGATGTCAAGGGTATTCTGTTAAAGGAATCCAGGGACTCGATGGTTTGGTCAACCCCTGAGAGGGGGTTGTGCCTGTGCCTGAGTCCAGGGGGGCATTTGGGTGGCGGAGATAGCTGGCTCCCAGCTTTCCACTTATGCAGGTGTTCACCCTTGGCTGACCAATGATAGAGCTCTGGGTCAGCACTACCTGCAAGGGTGCAGGGAGCTAGTAGAACCAGAGCTTATGCAACCATTCACTTGATGTAATCAATAAAGTTGTGGCCAAAAAAACAAACCAAAATTTGAGTCTTGTCTGAATTTATTTAAGGGGGAGGTTTAAAGGTCTGAACACGCAATAAGTTTTCACTGTGCGTTTTCTTTCACCTGGGGTCTGCTGTGGCGCATGGTTAACAGGAAGTAAAACCATGTGAATAGATGCAGGAAGGACACACTTAAGAATGGTACCAGTTATGTGTCACATTCAGTTGTATGAGTGTAAGAACAATTCACAAGAATTTGTCAAATGCTTTGGAAAGATACGTGCCAATTGCCATTCAGCTATAATAGTGCTGTGGTAATGTTGCTGCATTTATTATAAAATTAGGACACAGCAGAAAGGATAGGGCTCCAGCTGTTGTAGATTGATAGATCTCTTTCGACATGCACAGTGTTTGGCAAGTCACACCAGTTGGAGTTTATTGTTCAGAAAAGAATGATAGCTTCACTACCAGCCCACCGTCCAAGGTCAGAAATTAATTCTAAAGGAAAAGGTATTGGCAGAAGAGGGAAAACAAGATGTCTTACATAGAAACTTCAAGTGTTTTTGCCTCAGGTGACCTTGAAATGAATCTCTTCCTCCACCCCCACCTGTGTAGTGAGAAAGCAGTTTTCTGTAATGAGCTGGGCAAGACATGTGAATGGATGAGTGTCTTTCCCACAAAACCATTGCCAGTTCTGTAAGAAGGATTGACACTATTGCCCCCATCAGTATGGGTGCATTATTCCCCGACATCCCCCAGGCGCTTGGGAGCACATCATAGAGAAAAGCATTTCTCACAGCTCAGTAGATTTTATGTGAAGGGCACCTCTGCAAGGAGGTATTTGCTGCTGAAAGTCTTTATCACAGCACTAACATTAATTTAGCAGTAGGAGAGACAACTGATTGAAATTATGTCTGTAATATATCCCCCTTCTCAGCGGTTAGATGTTGCATTAAACTCATGGATGGCTAAAGCTTGCAAAGTAAAACCACCCAAAAGTAGAAAATAAAAACTATGTAACATGTATTTATTTGCAAAGCAAATGGACGTCTAAATATGTAGTTGGGTCTACCATGTGTTGTCGTGCACTCAGAATGCATAAATCTCTTGCTAATGATTGCAAGCTAATTGCATCTAATGATAAACATCAAGACTGCATTTTTCTTCTGCCTCTGTCCTGCCAAGAATCCTGGCATGGTTCAGAAGATGATGGAAGGTGATTCCCTTGAGTGAGCACAGCAATTAACCAAGATGTCCACCCATAAAAAGGCTTACTGAGCAATGCTTGGAAGGCTGTGCCTACACCAAGGTGGTTCTATAATACAGGCTATTTTAATTAGGTGTCAGGCTTTTTTTTTGAAGTTGAAGTGAAACTGTGTAACAGTTCTCCCAAAACCAAGGCGTCCCATTTATTACTGCCAAACAGAAAGCAAAAAGGTCATTTCCCCACTTTGGAATTTCTGAATCATTTAGTAGCCAATTTGTAATGATAATTACAGGAGTTTGATGTGCATTTAGCCAGAGGTATTGTTCTTCCTCAGCTGTTCAAGAGAGTGAGAAGTGAAAATACACTGTAGCTCAGTGCCAGGTGGGCAGGAGGCTGGTGGGTAGAGACGTCCAAAATAAAAACAATACAGAAAAAACATCAGAGTCTTGAGGCACCTTAGAGACCAGCACATTTATTATAGCATCAGAGTTCATGCACTACACACCAGTTCACCAAATGCATAAATTATTATTCTGAGTTGCAGGCATGACTGAGGGGTGGGAACTGTATACAGTGAGGTCAGAAGAAAATAAAATGCTAACTACTTTAGCAACAGTGGCCATTAATTAAAAAACCGTAGTTTCTAACAACTGATTGCTATTTTTATTTAACTGCAGTATATTTATTGGAACATAGGACCTGACACACCATAGATCCATCTAGTCCAGTGTTGTCTACTTGGACTGGCAGTGGCTCTTCTAAGATCTTTTACCTGTGATCTCATCCTTAACCGGAGATGCTGGGGACTGACACCTGTGCAAATTGAGTAATGGAATGGTATCCAAAGCTCCCAGCCATATGGCAAATCGCCTTTGAGACAGGATGATTTATAAAAGCAGTTTGCAATAGGACATTGGCAGAAGGAGGTGTTCACTGCTCAAAGAAAAGAAGAATAATTCTGTTGGACCTGTGCAAAGCCCATGTGTGAGTCTACGTAGCTCTTCAGATCCTGGTCTATGTTAATACACAAAATACTATAGTTTAATATACAGATACAGTGGTGTGTGTGTGTATTTCATTCTCAGTTTTTGAACCAGTGGAAAATACAAGTTAAACAACATGACTCTGGGCAGCAGCAGCTGTCTACATTCTCTATAGCCTTCTTATGAATAATTTCACAACTGCTCCAGAAAAATGGTGTTGTGTGAATGCATTCCAGTGACCTAATGACACCATGGCCCTAAAAAGCACTTCCACAGATAAATGTTCACCACTGTGTGGATGGAAAGCCAGTGGATTGTTGTGCAAGTGAGTGAGCTGACTGAAATGGTGGTCATGAGAGGAAACTGCTGATAAATCTCCACTGGGCATCTTTGTGTCCTGAACCCCTGGCCTACCTGGTGGCAAGTCACTATGTCAAGTCCAAAGTTCCAAGACTAGGGTCACTCCATGCAAGCAAAGTCTAAACACAGTCCAGGGTCATTCCAAGTAGGCCAAGTCTGAAGTCCAGCAGTCAGGATACAGTGCAGAGTCAAACCCAAAGAGGTACAACAACATCCAAGGCAAGACCCAGCACCTCATCTCTGCTTCCCTTTTGTACTTTGCATGTTCTTTTGCAGCATATGGGCTTGATGAGGCATGCGACTCTCACCTGTTCCAAGCCTTCTCCTGCTGAGGAATCAAACACCTGCTCCTACAGCTAGCAAACCCCACCTGGACAGCTAGGGAGCTGGGCTGCTGGCCCTTGCCTGCCTCCAAGAGCTCCATTTCCACTGCCCCTTATGCCTCAGAGCCCTCTGTGTTCATGAGGACAGGGGCCCTCTAGCTCTGCTGGTGGGTCCTGCTGCTCTGGTTCCCGTGCCTTGTCCTCCATCTCCTCGCCATCCTCCACCACTCTGTGAGTACTTACTTCCCCATCGCCTGCTTTCCATGATGTGTCCCAGGCCCGGTTACAACCCTCACCCGGATCCTCTCCTTCCTCCCCATCATCCTGCTAGTTCATGACCCTTTGTGTTTGTTGTTTGAGCTCACAGTGAACAACTTCAGTTCATCAAAGCAATTGCTGGGAAGTGCAAAACTCCAGCCTTGGACTGTGGCGCTGAAAATATTAATTGGTTTTATAGTCTGATTAATGGATTGCAATTAATTAATTGCTGGCTCAAATTTTAATCGGTCCTGTGATGGCACACTCAGTGCTACTGGTATTATTGCAAATAATGAACGTCTATCTTTTGATCTGGGGAGATGCACTTAAGCCTTCAGCAAAGGGACAAATCACACAAGTCATAGAAGATTGTTATTTTGTACTGTTTCTTTAATACTTCATGGCAGATTAGCAGGCAGGCGCTATTCACGTTTCAAGTAGTGTGTGTGCGCGCAGGGAAGATGGATCACAGACAGGTGTTTAGAAGGCACTGCACCTGTTGTTTGCAAACTTGGCAGAAGCTAAATAGCCCAGGGAGTCTTCTGCCACATCCTTATAATCATTCAGGGAATTTATAGAATACTTGCTTGCTACACAAGGTCAGCTGTAACTAGGGAGATTATCAGTGCCTTTAGCAAGTGCCATCGTTTACTCTAACAGCACTACAAAGATAAATGGAAAATAGCAAGTGATTTGCTTTCTTTAAGGTTCCATCAAAGAAAGGTGAGCACATAGTTCTGTCGAGACAAGGTGGATCTTTTGACAGTTGATCAGATACTATCAAGATGCTCAAAGCTCCCTTTTCAGCCCAAAATTACTACCATACCTGTCAGAGCTGCCACCCAGTCCCAGCTCACATAGGACTAAGTCCGCCAGCGTTCACTTTATAAGAGTCTTTATTAAGTTACAGGTTTCATTTCCGAACTGCAGCGTGCAGCTCTACACCTTCTGCCCTAGGTCGGCGAAGACCCGTCTGAGTCCCCGCCTCTTGCACACCAGCTTAATACCCTAGCCTTGCTCCACCTCCTTCGCCTCTCCCTACGTCTCTGGGTCCTTCTGCCCCCCTGGGCCTCCTCCCTTCTACTCTCCTCTGACGCTGACCCCCCTGATCCTTCTGCCTCCTTGCGGCGGGCTTTGGGACCTGGCTCACTCTCCGGGCTGCTTACTGCTCCAGCTTCCGCTGCATTTGAACTTGGCGCGCGCGCCCAACTCTCTACTTTCCTCTTAACCGTTGCCTCGCTCTCTGAGGAGGGCGTGACCACCCCTGACTCGTGCCCTCCCTCCTGCTGACAGCCTCCGGAACCCGATGCCTGGCTACCTTCCTCCCTGCTGCTCTCAGTCTTGAGCGTGGGTCCCGACTTCCAGCTGCTACTCTCTGAATCTCCTCTGTTCCCTTCCTCCTGGGGTGTCCCCCCGGATCCCCCCCTTGCTCTGCTCACTGGGGCTCCCTTTTGGGAGTCCTCTGACTCACTGCTTAGGCTTGGAGATCTCGGGTCGTCATCATCACTCATTTTCCCTTCGGATTCCTCCCCCTCGCTCTCTGCTTCCTCCCTTCTCTGCGTCTCTGCTCCTGAACCCCTGACAATACCATAAAAATCTGTATTTACAGGCTGCTTTTAAATGAAATGCATTATCCTGTCTGGTCATGATGTCTACAAAATACAAATGGGCTAGATTTCCTTGCACCTCCCAACCAAGTATTTCCCCTCTTATCTAAATATAAAGAGACAGCTTGGTGCATTCTGATTAGTGGTGTGGTTTGAGGTTTTGAAAGTCAGGCACACACCATATGTATGAAACAATTTGGAGCACCTTTTTCATTCTAGCCTGTTTTAGGAATCCAAGTTCTATGTTGCTTGGTTGTGTCACAAAAAATATCCCCAGATTTATCCCCCCTTTGACTGCTTTAAGTCAAAATTCTATGGCATGCACTCTCCTGGAAAGAAAGCTGGACTTGCAGGATTGGGCAATGAGTTTTATTGACAATCTGTTCTTCTTTTTTTATGTGTTATGTGGAACCTGGATAGTGCTTTAAGAATTTTGTTACAGACTGGAGGGGGAGAGTTGAGATATTAAGTGACAACAGAGAAAGGGATATATACAAAGGGTCTAGAATAGGATGAAGCTGAGATGACTCCTCTAACTCCACTTGCAAAGAAGTCCACACTTGGGCATTTTTTTGGATGGGACTCCCTGAATACAGATGAAATGTTCACATCCATGTCATTACCAGAAGTCCTAGTGGAGGCAGCGATTACACCCTTTACTTCCCTTGACATCTGTGCCGTAGTGAGAACACTCATGCCCTCCTTATGTTTTGACTCTGTGAAACATCTGATTGGCAATGTGGCATCATCACAATGGTTTCTGGCTATATCAAGGAGTCATGAAGCCAACTCAGAGTGGGGGTGGGGGAAGCCCTCCTATCCTCAATCTGTCAGAGTGGAAGTGTGGAAAATGCAGACAGTGCAGTCACTGCCTTCCAGGAGTGGTAAGAGGCAGTGAAGAAATGCTGGGTGCAAGGTGAGAAAATGCTTTCAGGTTACATTTGATAGGGAGTTTTGATGCTGTAATTCTGATGGCGGCTTTGTATTTTGCGATGGCCACTGTGCTAACAGTTTGTTTTACAACTTGGTTGAACGGTGGATCCCCTCCCATTTTATTTCTGTCATATTTGATTGTTAGCCACCTTGAATTTCTTCTGAAAATTATGCCAGCTGTGAATGAGACTTAAGACATGGTAGACAGGACTAGAACAAAAGTGGGTGTCACCATCCCCCCCATCAGGACTCATCTTATCAAGACCCTAGAGAGAAGACCTTGAGCTCCATGGTGGACCTCACACCACCTGAAGTCCTGGAGGCAGAGTTTTGCCTGCCCCCACAAACCCTGCCTTGATCCCCAATTCTCCCCCATTGCTTCTGGCTTCAAGAGCAAAGACCTTTTGAGGATGCAAATCCTCAGCTGTCCCTAGCTCAGTACCAGCTATGGCTCTGGCTCCTACAGGCTGGGCTGTTCTCCAGCCAGCAGGTTTCCAGAAGAGGGACTGAATGCCCATAGCAGAGGTCTGAATTGATAACTAACAGAGAGTAGCAGCTAATAAGACCACAGTAGGTAATAAGAAGTCCTTACATCTTTGTGCACATAACAGTGCTGTGATTATATATTGCAGTAGTCTTCCATATTCTTTTTATAGTTGTATATCCATAAGTCCCAGTAGAAAAAGCTCTGGTTTCGACTGAACATTAATCTTTAAAAACTTCTGTATGTATTTGTATCCATTTTTAAAGCTTTTTTACATGTCAACAACACATGATAAAACGTCCCTTCTTGTTCTTGACATTTTCAACAAACATTTGGAACCCTTTTATACATTCTAGATAATTTATCAGGCATTAGATACCAATGATACATTGTTTTATAACCTTTAGTCCACATGTGTTCCCACTGATTCATCTATATATTATAACCATGTTTTTTGCTCATTTAGTTGTACATTCTTTAACTTGTTCCTCTTCCATTTCAAATTCAACAAAAGTTTATGTATTTTAGATATAACATGTTCATCATCATTACACAATTGAAGTATCAATTAGTCTCTGAATGAATTGCCATTATCTCGCTTGTTCTGGTTCCAGGTTGTTCTAGCTTTGTCCTCATTTTTAATTAAAATGTTTTCCTCCTTAACATGAAAGGAAAGAGACTCTTATTTTCTGGCCTTGAGCCAGCGTCTGTCTTGGTCAAGTAAACCTTCATCTGCTCTCCATCTTGCCAGTACACTGAAGAGGGGGAGGCCAGAGCCTTTCATGGATTCCTTAAATAAAAAGCACCAACCATCTCAAATGATGTTAAAACCCATGGCAGAATTGTCCTGTTGACTTCTGCGAAAGATATATCAGCTCCTTAAAGATGGAACAAATGCAGATGGTGATTGCCAAGAGGGACTTTACTGGGCTGAGATGCAATGATAGTTTCAGTTAAATTAGAATTAGAACTCATTCCAAAACTCCTAGTACAATTACACAAATGCTCAATATTCTCATTAAGTTAGTTCATTTAATCAACATTTTCTAATCATGTTTTTCCTAGTTCATTTCCAAGTGATTATTTGTTCAAAGTGTTTTGTGAGCAACAGCTTGTTGTCTATCATGTTGCCGAAATGTGTGCCAGAAAGCTTTACCCTCCCCGTGCATGGCTCCTTAGCTGACACTCATAATCAGTGCAACTGGAGTTGATTAAGCAAAAAACTGGCAGCATTTATGAAAATAGCAGGCATTTTTGCTGATTAAATGTCCCATAAGGAATTATGGAAGTGTGAGAGACCCTCTTGACTTTTTTTTAAATCACTAAATTAAATTATTTCCATTGGATTGGGAAGCAAAATCTCCTATATGTAAATTATCCCATCAGTTCTAATGTCAAAGTTTTTGGTCGCTTCCCCTGAATACAGAACTTCTAGCACTCCTCTGCAAAATATTTATTCCAAGGCTAGTGGTGTTCAATGGTCTTCCTTTTTTGCCACAATTTCCAGAGTGCACCATTAATGAACTGTAGGTCCTACTGTGATAGGAATTTTATGATCTAACACTACCCTATCATCTTAGCTACATATCTGCAATATGGTGAGGTAGGTGTGCAAATTTGCTATGCCCCTTCTCCCCTAAAAGGAAAGGAGAGTTTGCAATGCCTGGGGAAGGAAAGTCATAAAGTTTTGCGTTCACATTATCACTACAAGAAATGTAAAAGCTCATTTGAAAATGGTGCCTCACAGGAACCGTAGAAGCAGTAGGAGTTTATAGCACAGACTAAGGTGATGGATTATGAAGAGCAAAACTGATTTCATATTTAACACATGCCATAAAAATGAAATAATATGGAAATGGAGAATGTTGGTGGTAATGATTTTGCCTGTTGTGTTGGAACACCTCATGTTATCATCTTCACATGTGCTGTCTGGTTAGTAATACATAGAAGTGTATAGGAACATAGAATATATAGAAAACTGGCCAACATCATTGAAAAGCAGCCTGCACACTTTGAACAAACCAATTCACAGTTGCAGTCGGGGGCTTCAGTTATCCAAATCAAGTGGAGATTTGCCATTGACATTTATGGCCTCAGAACTGTGTCTTGAGTGAGAAGGCACCTTGAAGGCTTGCCTATCATCTTTACGATGGGACCAGTTGCCAGCTTCTCTAGAAAGCCATTATTATTTAGGGTCAGTATTCATTAAGAACTGTAATCATTGAGAGCTGTATGCTTGCTGGTACAAAGCATGGCACTTCTAATCAACCAGGGGATGCCTGAATACGTGTCTATTTGCTTTGAAATCTCAGTGTTTGATCATTTTAAGGATATCAGGGTGGGAGTAATCAGATTAGCTCATATAACAGACAAGTTGGAAAGAAAGCCTTGAAAATTTTGGAATTGGCAGGGCTCAGCAACAAACTCCCTTAGCCTAACTCATAATTAGCTGGTCTTGGCACCAGCTGTTTTCCGCCTTCCCTGTTGCCAGTTTTTGGCCCCTCCAGATTAACAGGGGTTTTCTTTTTCAGAGGTATTCTGTAACATGTCGTGGATGCAATAATAGTGCATTAGCAGTGGATTTATACAATGTTGGCGCTCGGTCAGATGCAGGTCAGCACACAAGATGCAGAGTATGGCAGTGTAGTTAATTCTGTATTCAAGAAAATGGCATACAGCTCAGCAATGCCTCCTGACAGGACTTGCCGCATCAAGCAGATGGCAGGACTGACGTTCCCTGCCCTCTACTTCCTCTAGGTCTCCTTCTCTGCCAGATGTTTCCCAAACAGCCTCAAACTATGCCAGGCACCTGTAATCTCTGTTTCACCCTACACATAAGCAAGACAAACTGAAGCCACAAATTCCAGGATTTGCAGAGACAAAGTGGAGATGTCTAACACACGCTCAGAAACACAGCAAGAGCTTCTTATTGTCCCTAGCGCCAGTTTCTCTCAACCACCCCTCAGGAAACTGGGGAAGGAGGTAAACCAATTACTGAGGATGCTGAGGATGATGTGGACAACGTACAGTGGTACCTCGGGTTAAGGACTTAATTCATTCTGGAGGTCCGTTCTTAACTTGAAACCATTCTTAACCTGAGGTACCACTTTAGCTAATGGCGCCTCCCGCTGCCGCTGCACGATTTCTGTTCTCATCCTGAAACAAAGTTCTTAACCTGAGGTACTATTTCTGGGTTAGCGGAGTCTGTAACCTGAAGCGTCTGTAACCCAAGGTACCACTGTATTTCCAAGCTTTCAGAGAACCCTTTTCCCTAGCATTGTCTGAAAAATCTTGGAAAGATGGGCTACAAATAACAATTGGATGATGCATGTGCTGTCTTATTTGAAGCACTTATATGTCATCTTTATTGATGATTTCAGGGTGGTTCACAAAAAAATCCAAACAGCAATAACATTCAAACAAAGCAGCCAGCAGATGAAAACACAATTGAAAGTCAGCTTAAGATATTTAAGAAAGTAACCTTTTTTTAAAAAAAGTCTGAGTGACTATTTTTAAAAAAGCTTTTGCCAGGTGCCTAAAAAAAACATACTTACATTTTCTATTTTCCTCTTTGAATTAACACCAGACAACATCGCAGAAGAGACACACCTGTTCCACCAAGGACCATAACATTTTATATAACTGATTAGCTAATCAAATCAGCAAACTGAAACACTGGTACACAGGTTTGATTATTTTTTTTAAAAAAATGAATATTGAGTAAGAAACGACACTGTTTCAACTAAGCCTTATTTAGCAGCAGGGTCCTTATTTGTCTACTTCGGCTATTTAATGTTAAGCTATGATACAACTGCCAATCTTTTTGAACCAACCTACAGTTTGAGATGTGGGTTCACATCAAAGGTACAGTGACTCATATGGAGAAAACTCCACTGAACGCAGATCCTGACTAAACTTGGGTAGGATCAGGCTTCAGGACAGAGATGTTGTACACAGTTAAGTCGTGATGCACAAATCCAAGCAGGTTCATAAAATTCCTGTTTATGAGCAGGATTTGTAGCTCAGAATTCTTTGTGGAAAGGAGGCTTAGAAGAATTAGTGTAGCATGCTGGCTGTTTTGAATTGCCGGTCTCATGCTGTGAAATAATATTCCAACAGAGACTGTGCAGGTATCCTCACTTTTGACTTTCAGCCCTCTCTTGAATACCTTTTTATTCCGGCAAGCCTTTGCAGCTTTGCAGCTTTTTAAAATTTTTGACCACATGTGTATCTGTATTGTACTTTATTACTTTTTTGGGATGTTTTTGATATTTTTTTAAAAAAATGTTTTAATGATGTACACCGCTGTGAAAGTTTAATATATGGTGGTATAGAAATAATTGTTGAAAATAAATGAATGAATGAATAATAAACATTAGAGAATGACTTGGGAATTTCTGATTCAGCCATTGGTGCACTAGGTAGTCCTGATAGCTTTCAAGTTTTAGCCACTCCTTTTAGGTGACAAACAAGAGACAGAAAAGTGGTAGAGATATCAGTGGTGCAACTTGCCTTCGGTTGGGGTGTGCCAGTGTTGACCCAGCTGAGTGTTCCTTTTCCATCAGTCAAAGACTCGTTCCACTGTAGGCAATCTGATCTATTTCAACTTTAGTCTTTTGTCTGGTATGCAGGCTAAGACCCTACCTGCCCGCGGACTGTCTCACCAGAGTGGTGCATGCTCTAGTTATCTCCCGCTTGGACTACTGCAATGTGCTCTACGTGGGGCTACCTTTGAAGGTGACCCAGAAACTGCAATTAATCCAGAATGTGGCAGCTAGACTGGTGACTGGGAGTGGCCACCGGGACCACATAACACCGGTTCTGAGAGATCTGCATTGGCTCCCAGTATGTTTCCGAGCACGATTCAAAGTGTTGGTGCTGAGCTTTAAAGCCCTAAATGGCCTCGGTCCTGTATACCTGAAGGAGCGTCTCCACCCGAGGGCCTTCTGGCGGTTCCCTCATTGCAAGAAGTGGGGTTATAGGGACCCAGACAGAGGGCCTTCTCGGTAGTGGCACCCACCCTGTGGAACACCCTTCCTTCAGATGTGAAGGAAATAAGTAGCTATCCTATTTTTAAAAGATATATGAAGGCAGCCCTGTTCAGGGAAGTTTTTAATATTTAACGCTGTATTGTTTTTAATACTTGATTGGGAACCGCCCAGAGTGGCTGGGGAAACTCAGCCAGATATAAATAAATTATTATTATTATTATTATTATTATTATTATTATTATTATTATTATTATTATTATTTTATTAGGGTAGAACACTACTGGTGCCATTGAGCAAGTGGACTCACTGCTGATCCTAACCTTGACCAGCCTTCTGTTGTTGTTGTTGTTTTAACCCAGTATGTTGAATTCATCCAGGCAGCTAGATCTAGCCTCCACCTTTTAATCTCCCACAAGGCCCTACATCTAGTATTACTCTAGTAGGCAGCATGGGAAATTAGAATAGTTGCATAGGAAGCTGCTTTATCTAGTTCAGTATTCTCTACGCAGACGGCATGTGGTTCTACTGGGTTTCAGGTAGGGGATGTTCCCAGGCTTCCAGCCCTATGTGTGATGCTGTACCTGGGACCTCTTGCAGGTCAAGCATTTGAACTGCAAAAGGGCTCAGACCTCTCCCCTTGCTAGACCCAGCTGTTCAGTACTACTTGGAGTAATGCAAGCCAAGTCAGAATCCAGGACCCACTTGCAGAGGAAGAGGCACACCAGAGGGCACTTTGTCCAACGCTCCCTCAAACCTGGATCCTGACTTTCCTTACAAATTGTTAAGGATTAGTGAAATAATGCATGTGCTGTGAAGTGCTTTGAACCTGCAGAGGATTATCAGAATGGTAACTGAACTCTTCCTCCTTGCATTACAGGAAGAATCTTTATAGGAAAGAATCATATAGATTCGTGACTGGTTTCTATCGTATATATATATTTGGTGCTTGGGTGAATATAGTTTTACATTCAGAATTTAGCAGCGCTCATATGTGACTGTTTTCATGCTGGTGCTCTAGACATTATTAATGTGGTTTCAAACTAATTTGTTTTCCTTGCTCTAATTTCTTATACCGGCCAGCTAGCAATCGGTAGGGAGAAAAAGAAATCCTATGTGATGCTTTTCTTTCATTCCCATCCCCTCCTTGAATTAGGCTATCAGTTTTGCCCAAGAGGCATTCATTATTTTGGAGCAACATGTGTGATTTTTGTAACACAGAGACAGCTCGTCCAGTTCTAATATTTCATATATTTTTTTGTTTGGGAAAGCCCCTGGCAGAATGAATAGTGTCTTTGCATATAATGTCTGGCTTTGATTATTGCCTCTTCCAAAGAAATGCAATGTTTGCTGATTATCTCTTTTTGTAAAGCATCAAAAATCCATTTGGTGGCATGGAAACAAGAAAAGTCACAGAGGCTGCTAGAACTTGAATATCTGGGTTGAATGCATAACTAAGGATTGTATCGTTATTTTATTTTATTTTTAAAATCCTCACTGGTTGGCTGGTCTCAGGTCTAACTGGAGTGATAGGCATGAATGGGCATCTTGCTAGAGCCCTCACACAGTCATGGACACACCACCTACAACCCCCCTCCCCAAATCCTGTCTGTTGGTAACACATTTTATTGCTGAATGTGCACAGGCAAGCACAGCTGTGATGACGAGGAACATGTATTATATGTTGAAAGGTCATTGCAAAAGCTTCTTCTGCTCACCACCCTGATCGACTGCCTATGCAGTTATATAATTTCATTAGCCTAAACCTTTCAATTGCCTGTCCTTTTCCTGGCTGGCCAGCCCACTTGCCCAATGGACCTTCAGTGAGAATGAGGAATATGCCTAGTAGCCATTGTTATGCCAGTGACAGGACTGTGAATTCAGTGGACCTCATCTCTCATTCTTAGTGGTTTGTGCATTCATATAAAAGAACAAAGGGTAAAATCTAAGATCTTGAAGAACCCTTTCCTAAATAAAAGGGATTCTGGATTCGGTATTTCAGAATGATTTGTGACATCTGAAAACATATGCGGTCAACTTAGATTATTTACAACCTTCTTTTCCAGGATCAGTCAAAACCAAACACAGAGCATTTTCTTTGGTTCACATATTTATTATACATAGAATAGTTATGTCTAAGAAGTTAAACAAATAAGATACAACACTGAATGAAGATGCTTAAAGGCGAAGCATATTCCAGATATAAGTGACTTATAATATTTACTTGGAGGTGGATGTTAAAAAAAACCCCACACTGAGATAAATAACTCATTTTTAAGAGACAGTTAAACAGTCTCTGAGGAAAGTTTGAGGCAAATAAATTCCACAGAACCCTTGAACAGTTAAGATGTATGAAAATGCAGCTTGAATTGCAAATGACATTTTGCAGAACTTTATAAATGGAAAGTTTGATTCCCATGGATAAATCAGGTTTGACGCTGGACCCTTTGATTCAAACTTCACAGTTATTAGAAAAGAAATATATTTATGATGTAATGGTAGCTAGAAGAGCCTCATGGGTTGTACCACATGATCCCAGTCACCTTCATGTTTTCTCCCCGTGTAAAAACATGGAGGAAGCCATTTGACTACTTAAGCCAAAGAGATAGAGTGCAATCCTACAGATCCTATTCAGAAATAACTCCCATTAAACTCAAGTTGACCTTACTTCAAAGAAGACATGTATAGCAGGGGTGGGGAACTTTGGCCCTCCAGATGTGCCAGAACTACAACTCCCATCAACCCCAGGAAGCATGGCCAACAGCCAGAGATGATGGGAGTTGCAGTACAGCAACATTTGGAGGAGCAAACTTCCCCCACAACTGATGTATAGGATTGCACTTTCAGGCTGCAATTCTATGCACATATCCTTGCGATAACTTCTGCACCTTTAATAGTTGTAGAAGCCCTGCGCTCTGCTTCACCTGGCCACCTTACATGGGAGTAACCCCACTGAACCTATAGAGCTTACTTCAAAATTTATATCCAGAAGATTGGGTTGCCTAAGTGCTGATAGGCAGGTTTCCCCCCCTTTATGAAATCATTTTTATTTGATTTTACAAATGCAAATTAATTACAACGCCAAATACATTTCCATAAAAAGAGATTTCTCTGAATCTCGCGACTTCTTCCCATCCCCTCCATGGGTCCTATTGTCAACATTTCCAGCAGCATATTGTTTCATAGTCTATGTTTTGTATCTATCCATATTGTCCATAAAATATGTTACATTACAAGTGGGATTAAAATCCTGCTAATGCAGATTTACAATGCAATTCTGTGACATGTCTACTTAGCAGTAAATCATATTGAGTTGAGTGGGACTTGGTCCTGGGTGAATGCATAGGATTGGAGCCTACAGCTGGTGTTGGTTGCAAATCTTGTTCAACAAGCCAGCATAGAATTAGACTCAAATATAGCCCAATAAGGAACACATCATGGAAATTAAATAACTGATAGTTCTCATAAAGAAGCATTTCATGCTCCTTTCTTCAGCACCGTTTATTAGAAACAACAATGCTTAAGGAAGCAGCATCTAATATATTGATTGGGAAACACCATAGGGTGATTTCATTTCCATGATGTGTTCCTTATTAGGTTATATTGGAGATGATTTCTACATTGCTTTTGCCGTTTGTGGAATTACTGTCACTTCACTTCACTGGCTAAGTTAATTTGCAGTGCTATAATGGACATTTTATTTGAAAAATAATTTTGAGTGCAGTGTAGGGTTTAATGAACCACATGCAAAGACCGTATGTCAAATTTCCAGCATTGTTCATCATGCTCAGTACGAAGGATGTCACAAGGCTCAGAAAACCCAAACTTCAGAAAATGTCCTTTCCTCTTTAGTACCAAGGCTGTAGTTTTAAGCACACTTGGAAGCAGACCACATAGAACTCAATGTGACATACTTCAGGACTGTGCTGCTAGAGTTTCAAAGTATTCCCCCAGCACAGATTTGAGGATAAACTTCACAGAAAGGATGATATTTACTTAGCCATTTGATTTAGGCTGCAGTCCTAGAAACATTAGAGAGTGAACCCCAATGAACACAACAGGACTTTAAATTTTATTTTAGTAAACATGCCTTGGGTTGCACTGTTAGTTGCAGTATCATCTTATGATGGCTGTACATTCCTGTTTAGCCTGGGGCTTGCTTGGTGTAGCTTCATACAAAGTACTGTCCCTCAGCACGCAGTTTAGCCAATCTGTAAAATGGGGGTTTGTTCAACTTATTTCCCAGAATAGTTGCAAAGGTGAATGAGATAAGTATACAGTAATCTTACTGAGTGGGATTCAACTAAATTTTTGTTAGAGTGGTCCCAATGGAATTAATGAACTTGACTAAAATAGGTTCCTTAATTTAGAAAGGTCTACTGTGAGTAAAACTTAGTTGAAAACCACCCAATATTTAAATAGGTGGATTGTTAATGAACATGGATGTGCAAAGAGATGCCTGCTTATTGCATTGATAATCATTGTTTCTTAATTTCAAATTAACAACAAGGTGGTTGATATATTTTTTGCACCTAACTATTTGTCCTGAAACTTTGAAACAAGTCCATCAAACCTCAGCAAAACTGTTACTCTTGGTTTCACCTATGGACAGCTCTCGTTCCTTGCTTATCTTAGTTATCTACAAAGCGTCAGGCTGGCAGTAATCAATATATTTTTTTTATTAAAAAAGATATAGCATTTCTTCAATAAGTTGATTCACTTTCACAACAAAGTAAGATTTACTGCACTTGAAACCAACAAAGGTCCAAGAAAATCCATATATATATATATATATATATATATATATATATATATATATTTGCTTTCGTAGATTTTCACGGGTACAGGAATGCAGGTTTTGGTGTCTTCGGGTGTCTTCCCGTGTAAGAAGACACCCGAAGACACCAAAACCTGCATATATATATATATATATATATGCAGGTTTTGGTATCTTCGGGTGTCTTCCCGTGTAAGAGTAGGGGTGTCTGGGCGACGTTTCGACGAGGTCTCACTCGTCATCTTCAGGCTGGTGCTTTCGGCTTCTTGTTACTGGAACAGAGCAGAATCTGGTGTTTGAGTTCCTATAAATACTGTTGAGGGGTGTGGTGTATAGCCTCCAACGTTCTGGGCAGAGAGGAAGTTCCTAGATTAGTGTGCCTTTTCTTCTTTTGTTCCTTAATTACTTGAGGGATATCTTGAGTGATTTCATGAGTGATATTCTGAATACCCCTGGGTGGGTCATTAAGTGTAGATTAGTTGCTAAAGCTTTCGTGTCTTGACCTCTTGAGCTTGTGAAGAGTTTTTCTGAGAAGATGGCTGTGCTGCATTTAGTTGTGCTCTGGCTTGGCTTCGTGTATAGGGGCGAGCTGTGATTTTGTGCCTTGTGCCCGCCAGATCTGTGTAGGGATTGCAGGGGGGTGCAGCATCCGGAGGTGCCACTATAGTTTGGCTACTGGATGGAGTCTGTAATATGTCTGTGGAGAGGGTCTGGGTTTGGGTCTGGTGTGGTTGATTGGTGACGGCGTTCTGTGTGCCTCTGGTTCTGGTGTCGGTTTTTGTGGGGAGGGCTAATTTCCAGATGTCTGGCAGGCGGGACGTGTCGTCACGCTTGTTCATGTTGTGAGGGTGTTTCTCTATCTCGATGGCTTCCATGATTATTCTCTTGTGGTGATGTTCCATGTTAAAGAGCAATTTGGAATCTGCAAAATTAATTTCGTGTCCTGTTTCTTTCATGTGTTGGAAAAGAGAGGAAGTTTTTTCTTCTTTTTTGACGGCATTCTTGTGTTCTGCGATACGTGCATTTATTCGTCTGTTTGTTTGTCCAATGTACGTGGCTGGGCAGACTTTGCAGGGTATTTCATAGACCCCTTGGTTTTCCAGCTGGATTTTGTCTTTTGGGTTTCTGAGGATATTGGCTATTTTTTGGTTGGTGCAGAAGGCTGTTTTGATATTGTGTTTATGGAGGATTTTGCTAATTTTGTCTGTAGTGCCCTTGATATAAGGAAGGAGGGCCATGCCATTGTTTTCTTCTGTGTCTTGGTTTTTGGGGGGTGTTTCTTTTTGGATTAGCTTCGTAACCTTGTTTTTCTGGTATCCATTGGCGATTAACACATTTGAGAGATTCTGTAACTCAGTTGTCAAGTGGTCTTTGTCAGCCAGGCGTTTGGTTCTGGAGATGAGAGTCTTGGCTACGGAGTTTATTTGTGCAGGGTGGTGGTGTGATTGTGCATGTAAGTAGCGGTTGGTGTGTGTTTTTTTCCGGTAGATAGTGTGTCCTAGGGAGCCATCAGGTTTTTTGTAGATTAGGACGTCAAGAAAGGGGAGTTGGTTGTTGTCTTCTATTTCCATAGTGAATTGTATTTTGGGGTGTAGGCTGTTGAGATGTGTAAGGAAGCTATCTAGTTTTTCTTTCCCGTGTGGCCAAATTACAAAGGTGTCGTCAACATATCTGAGCCAAAGTTTGGGTTTGTGTTCTGACTTGTCTAAAGCATTGGTTTCAAAGTGTTCCATGTACAAATTTGCGATGACCGGTGAGAGGGGTGATCCCATAGGTGCTCCTTCTATCTGTTTGTATCTTTGTCCATTGTGGATGAAGTACGTGTTGGTTAGGCAGTGGTTGGTCAGGTCCAGGATGTATTTGGGGGGATTGTATTTGTTTTGAATGGCTGTCAAGGCTTCATTAATGGGCACTTGAGTGAAGAGAGATACAACATCAAAGCTCACAAGTAGGTCATCGGGATGTAGGTATTGCTTCTTTATTGTTTCTATGAACTGGAAGGAGTTAGTAACGTGTGAAGCGATGGATTCTGCATAGGGCTGAAGTTGCTTAGCGAGAAATTTAGCGAGATTTTGTAGAGGTGAGCCTATGGAGCTGACTATTGGTCTGAGTGGTGTTCCTTCTTTGTGTATCTTGGGGAGACCGTAGAGTTTGGGGCATCTGGATGATTTTTCTCTGGGGATGATTCTTAGCTGGATTTCTTCACTGATAGGAGAGGCTTTTATTTTGGATTTGGTGGTTTTTTCCAGATAGGTGGTGGGATCTGTTTTTATAGGTTGGTAGGTAGGGTCTTGGAGTAGATTTGATAGTTTTGCTTGGTAGTCCGATGTGTTCATCACAACAGTGGCGTTGCCTTTGTCTGCTGGGAGAATGATTATGTTGTTGTCTTTCCTCAGGTTGGTGAGTGCTTTCTGTTCTTCTTTGTGTAAATTGCTTCTGGGTGGTTTGCTGGAGCAGAGGATGTTGGTGACTTCAAGTCTGATTTTATTGGCTTCATCTGGGTCGATTTTGGTCAGGCTAGCTTCGACTCCGCATATGATGTTTTCCGTGGGGATGCGTCTCGGGGCGACTGCAAAGTTGAAACCTTTGGAGAGTACTTTGGTTTCAGTTGGGGTGAGGATCCTGTCTGATATGTTATGTACTGTTTGTTTCATGGGTTGTTGTGGAGGGTGGCTGGGCTTCTGGCGTTTCTCTAGTTTGTAGAGTTTGTTGGTGTGTCTGTCTGTCTTATGTGAGGTCTCAGTTTCAGCTCTCCAGACGGCTAGTTGTTTGCATTTGTCCCAGAGTGCAGGGTGGATTTTGTTACATAGTTTGAGGTGAAGAGTGAGCAGCTCTTTGTTGGTTTGGTTTAGTAGGTATCTTTTCTTATGTATTTCGTTTCTGATTAGGGATAGTTCAGTTCGTTTCAGGATCCTTTCGGTAGCTGGGGTTTTAGAGTGGAATTTAAGTTGGAAGCATGTGGGAGTTAAGTTGTTGTCTCGGCAGTTGCGTAGGAACAGGAGATCACATAAGATGGTGGCTCTTCGGATTTCTAGTTTCTCGTAGGTTCTTGTCAGCTGGAAGGTTTCCTCCCCGTAGAGGTGAGATATTTGCTTTCGTAGATTTTCACGGGTACAGGAATGCAGGTTTTGGTATCTTCGGGTGTCTTCCCGTGTAAGAGTAGGGGTGTCTGGGCGACGTTTCGACGAGGTCTCACTCGTCATCTTCAGGCTGGTGCTTTCGGCTTCTTGTTACTGGAACAGAGCAGAATCTGGTGTTTGAGTTCCTATAAATACTGTTGAGGGGTGTGGTGTATAGCCTCCAACGTTCTGGGCAGAGAGGAAGTTCCTAGATTAGTGTGCCACATCTCAACAGCCTACACCCCAAAATACAATTCACTATGGAAATAGAAGACAACAACCAACTCCCCTTTCTTGACGTCCTAATCTACAAAAAACCTGATGGCTCCCTAGGACACACTATCTACCAGAAAAAAACACACACCAACCGCTACTTACATGCACAATCACACCACCACCCTGCACAAATAAACTCCGTAGCCAAGACTCTCATCTCCAGAACCAAACGCCTGGCTGACAAAGACCACTTGACAACTGAGTTACAGAATCTCTCAAATGTGTTAATCGCCAATGGATACCAGAAAAACAAGGTTACGAAGCTAATCCAAAAAGAAACACCCCCCAAAAACCAAGACACAGAAGAAAACAATGGCATGGCCCTCCTTCCTTATATCAAGGGCACTACAGACAAAATTAGCAAAATCCTCCATAAACACAATATCAAAACAGCCTTCTGCACCAACCAAAAAATAGCCAATATCCTCAGAAACCCAAAAGACAAAATCCAGCTGGAAAACCAAGGGGTCTATGAAATACCCTGCAAAGTCTGCCCAGCCACGTACATTGGACAAACAAACAGACGAATAAATGCACGTATCGCAGAACACAAGAATGCCGTCAAAAAAGAAGAAAAAACTTCCTCTCTTTTCCAACACATGAAAGAAACAGGACACGAAATTAATTTTGCAGATTCCAAATTGCTCTTTAACATGGAACATCACCACAAGAGAATAATCATGGAAGCCATCGAGATAGAGAAACACCCTCACAACATGAACAAGCGTGACGACACGTCCCGCCTGCCAGACATCTGGAAATTAGCCCTCCCCACAAAAACCGACACCAGAACCAGAGGCACACAGAACGCCGTCACCAATCAACCACACCAGACCCAAACCCAGACCCTCTCCACAGACATATTACAGACTCCATCCAGTAGCCAAACTATAGTGGCACCTCCGGATGCTGCACCCCCCTGCAATCCCTACACAGATCTGGCGGGCACAAGGCACAAAATCACAGCTCGCCCCTATACACGAAGCCAAGCCAGAGCACAACTAAATGCAGCACAGCCATCTTCTCAGAAAAACTCTTCACAAGCTCAAGAGGTCAAGACACGAAAGCTTTAGCAACTAATCTACACTTAATGACCCACCCAGGGGTATTCAGAATATCACTCATGAAATCACTCAAGATATCCCTCAAGTAATTAAGGAACAAAAGAAGAAAAGGCACACTAATCTAGGAACTTCCTCTCTGCCCAGAACGTTGGAGGCTATACACCACACCCCTCAACAGTATTTATAGGAACTCAAACACCAGATTCTGCTCTGTTCCAGTAACAAGAAGCCGAAAGCACCAGCCTGAAGATGACGAGTGAGACCTCGTCGAAACGTCGCCCAGACACCCCTACTCTTACACGGGAAGACACCCGAAGATACCAAAACCTGCATTCCTGTACCCGTGAAAATCTACGAAAGCAAATATATATATATATATATATATATATATATATATATATATATATATATATCCATATTTATGATTCAAAAAGAGGCATCACCAAGAAGCAATATCTTGGTATAGGTTATAAACTTCTGCTGTTACTTATGTTTTAGAACTTGGATCTTTTCCAAATCCTTACTCCGCAAGGGGGAAAAAATATTTTGTGTTGGAAGAAAGCTATTTATTTACTTGCTGTTCTGGACCAGACTTTGAGGAAACAAATAATAAAAGAAAATGGATATTTAAATGCTATTGACTTGAAATTATGTAAATTGGGAATGATGATTAAAAGTGCAATCCTATGCCGATCTAGCTAGAAGTAACTCCCATTACTTTTTTAGTAGAGTGGAAATCAGTGAGGCAAAATACAACAATTTTCTTCCCCAGGGCTTTGATTTGCCTAAAATAAAATGGCAAGACTTTCCGCTTTGGGGAAAAATAAGAAATAAGCACTCATCCTTTCATAGCTATGGCTAGCAGAAAAGTGAAAACACAGTCTCAGTACAAGCGTTTAAGTATCAGAAAGAAAAATGGCCAGAAAAGATTTCTAAAGTATTAATCTGTCAGAGCCTGGTAGGGTATGTTGTGAAGACACATAAAGCCACAATCTTGGGGAGGCTTAGCTGGTCTGTGTATTATCTGTGTCTGGGTAGGAGGTGCTCTGGGAACCACAAAATGCTGGAGGAACAGCCAGTGTAAAGGAGCAGTGGTAGAATCATAGAATTGTATAGTCATCTGGTCCAGCCCTCCTAATGCAGGAATCTCAACAAAGAATCATAGACCCGGCCTCTCAGAAGCAGTTTCATTGCCATGTACCAAAACACAGTCGTACTTTGGAAGTCGAACGGAATCCGTTCTGGAAGTCCGTTCGACTTCCAAAACACTTGGAAACCAAAGTGTGGCTTCTGATTGGCTGCAGGATGCCCCTGCAGCCAATTGGAAGCTACAGAAGCCCTGTTGAACGTTCAGCTTCCAAAAATAGTTCAAAAACCGGAACACTCACTTCCGTGTTTCGATCGTTCAGGAGCCGATTTGTTCGGGGGCCAAGGCATTTGAGATCCAAGGTACGACTATAGTAAGGATGGCACCTGGCTCTTGGATTTGGAGTTCTTTCAGCTTTGTGTCAACATCGTTTGAGAGCTCCTTTAAAGTTTTAGTACTGCAGTGATTTAAGCTTAGTATGCCATCATTTCAAAGGTTCATTGATTTCATATTTTACTGTTTCTCTGCGCTGCTCTTCTTTACAACCTTGTTTATTACTGTATTTTCTATACATACTTTGATTAGGGGTAGACACTGGATTTGGATGAATCCCAAGGCAACACAAGGTGCCTTGGAGGGATGTGGGACTTAGGGAGAAGCTGGATCTACGCAAGACTGCACAAACCCAAAGAGGGATCCTTGAAGTATCTTGTTGTGCATTGACAATGTGGGCGAAGGAGCAGGTGTGCAAAACTTAGACTTGCCTCAACAACTTAAGGGAAATGCAAGGATCAGAAGGGGAAGGAGAAAGTGATTTGCAGCTGACAGGTCTAGTTTTTAAGCAGAGGGAATCATTTCACCAACACTCTTGAACCCCTTGCTCTGCAGAAGGGAGCAGCTTCTCATGAGTAAAACCTATGTCTCTAAGCTTACGGAAGATGGCAGGATGGATAGCAGGAGAGGGACCACCCTTGTGACTGACAGATCTAACTTACACCCAGAGAAAATGAATTAGCCAGAAAGCAAATTTCTTTTAGTTCTTTCCACCCCCAAAACCAACTTTAAAAATGCCACCCAAAAAAGCCCCCCAACCTATTTGTCTACATTTTGGCAAGGGAACAAAGTGCCGACAAAATGCTCAGGGAGAGCAAATAAATTCCACCCTAAATTGAAATCGAGACTCGTATTTTACCAAACCCCAATCCTACAACAACGTGGAGAGACATCTTAGTTTATCAGATGTGCATCTAGTTCTTCTTTCATGTTAGATCAGGCTTCCTCAACCTCGGCCCTGCAGATGTTTTGAGACTACAGTTCCCAGCATCCCTGACCACTGGTCCTGCTAGCTAGGGATCATGGGAGTTGTAGGCCAAAAACATCTGGAGGTTGAGGTTGAGGAAGCCTGTGTTAGATCCCCTGCTAAGTAAAATTTCAATTTTCCCTCGGACGATTTGGCACGAAAACAGGCTGGCAACATCTCATCTTATGTGATGGCTAGGTTTGATTATCTCCATTTGCATCAGATGAGATGCCTCTTCACCAGTATTGTGAGCATTGTCCTCTTACGAGGTCTGATGGTGAGGTTGGTGTTTGAAACAAAATACATTTGAAACCTGTGGGTTGATCTATATGGATCAAACTGAATAATCCATAGCAAAGTATGATTCAGATTAAACATGTTACTAGCTGACATGTATAAGAATAACCCATGCAGTGCAAACTGGCAGGCAGCTTGTTTTCTTTCTAACTATATAATTTATATATTCCTGCCAATATGTGGCTTTTGTTACGTAATAAAATCTTTCTGGAGTGTTGTGAGTGGGCAGTGTATGGCAGGAACTGGTTATTTGCTTCAGTGATTCATCTTTACTTCTGTTTCATGTTTGCCATGGGGATGAGGTGGTATAAGGACTTAAATTTAATTGGCTGTTACAATAGCCTTTTTTATTGTGCTGTGCCGTTCGATGCAACTAAGTGAGTGTACATGTAACTTGGGACAAAGAACAAAGAAATAAGACTTGCAGCAGGGAGAATTCACACATATCAAAATGGATTGCAGCTATACCCTGCAACAGAACAAGTGTTTTAATAGTTAATTAATTTATTTATAAGATCTCCTACCCACCCCTCACCACAAGGTCCTGGCGTGAGTTTCAGCAGCCCTGCAGTTACCAAAGCAAGCAGAGCAATTACAGCTAAAAGAACAAGTAACACTATTCCAACCAAACAGAACAGCATAGGTTCAACAAAAGGATATATATTTATATGTTGAGGGGAATATATGTTGGTTAATGTGCACAACGACTGGACATTGTGCACATTCACCAGGTCTCATGGCGAGTGAGGCCTTGGGGAATGTGCATATCTTGCCTACATTCTGATGTTATGCAATCCATTAGGAGTGCGCAAGCAGGTTATTTTTATTTGTTGCTCACCATTCATTTCTTAAAATCCTACTTGTTGTGTTGTTTACTTATTATTTTGTTTATTTTTTATTACAGTGGTGCCCCGCAAGACGAATGCCTCGCAAGACGAAAAACTCGCTAGACGAAAGGGTTTTGCGGTTTTTGAGCTGCTTTGCAAGACGAATTTCCCTATGGGCTTGCTTCGCAAGACGAAAACGTCTTGCAAGTTTGTTTCATTTTTCTTAACACCGTTAATACAGTTGCGACTTGACTTCGAGGAGCAACTCATAGAACGCGGTGTGGTAGCCTTTTTTGAGGTTTTTGGTGATTTTTGAAGCTTTTCCAAAACTTTTCCGACACCATGCTTCGCAAGACGAAAAATTCACTAGACGAAAAAACTCACGGAATGAATTAATTTCATCTTGCGAGGCACCACTGTACTCTTATTTGTTTACTTCCCATTCCTTTCAATGAGAGGCTGAGCTCATATTGGGCTGCCTATAACATCTGTGCTTTCCATCTGTTTCGGATCCGACTTGTCAAATATCAGACATATTACAGGTAATTTTAAAAAGCATGTAAGATGTAACTACTATTTAAAATATCGTTTATTTTAGTCAAAGTCATGGATGCCAATAGGGGCTCACAGAGGGCAAACTAAAAGCCTCACAGGCCAGTGAAGAAGTGCAGTAACACTTGCAAGCGTTGGGACAAGGCCGCCTATTATAGAGGCTGTTGGCTGTTTTTGCATTTACCTCACCATAAGTTAAAGAAATCAAGACACAAGAGGGTCACATTCCATCAAGGGCAACCTTCCTGGCTCAAATGCCCATCGTGAGTGGGGCCTGAAGCAAAAGTGGGTGGAGCAACAGGTGTGACTCTTACTGTTGTACAATAGGTATATTCCACCCTTGCCAAAGTCAGAGGTCCCCTCGCCCGCAGATACCTCTGCATCTTCTATTTAGAAATGCAAGAGGCATTATCACCCGAATCTGCACACATTCCAGTCAGGCAAATGGGACAGAGCAGCTCCAGTTTGGGGTGTGGTCCAAAGAGCCAGATAGGTGTGGAGGGCCACATTTTTCCCCCAGACCTGATGTTCTCCATCCCTGAGTATACATAGGCTACCTTGCATGTTCTATAGTAGTATTTGTTCCTATCTTAGGCTTGTTAGATGAACACCTAGCTTCCTGGCAAAGGAGCATCACTGGGCTTCCCACCAGTCCTTAGAGACTTAATGTCCGAATGTGTTTTGTTGCTGCTGCTCTTTGTGAGCAGCAGTGAGACTTGGACCAAAAATAGATTTAGCTAGAAATCTAAAGGCATGTTCTTTCTCCTCTACCACCAATCTGTAACCTTCAGATGACCTGTCCTGCCTTGGCTCCTAGAGGAAAATGGAAATGAATGAATTCTGAATGAGTAACGAATGAATCTATGGACATTCAGAACTCATTTGTTACTCTGCCATTTGTTCCGTAATGAACCATGAATCAAATGAATGCACTCCATTCATTTAAACCTTCCACTCTTTATTCAAGTAATCACACCCTTACGGAAACTCACTCCCTGTGTTGCTGCTAGAGGCACTTTGTTCTGAAAACAATATTGGCGATTAGAGTGTTTGGGGGTTAAGCAGTAGGAACCACTAGATCTACATAAAATGTAGAGCTAGTCAAAGAATAGCTCAGGACTATACATTTTGAATGGGTTTATAGATACTTGACAACAAAATACATGCAGCTCTTTTCAAGGCTAAAGGGTGCACAAATGTAAATAACACATTTCTAGGAATAGAGAGGAAGTCTGTTTCTTCTCAGTGCAGGAATTTACAAAGGGAATGGCAAGATAAAAAGCATGTACACCATCTTGGTGCTGTGATACATTATGAACCTAGATGGCAGAGGTCTTTTTTCATTTTGCTGCACCACTTTGATGTGAGGGAGTAGGGCATAGCTGCCTGGGAAGTGTCTTTTTCCTGTATAACGTGGGCTCAGCAGTCACACTTACTCTACTAAGTATAGCATGGGTAATCTACAGAGCCATGCTATAACGATCTCCAACATACTCCAATCTCATCATGACAGTAGTTGGCAAAGAACAGTTGTATGCTCACACTGGAGCCTCGCAGTATAGATGCAGCTGTGCAATGTGTAGTGCCCTGGGAAATGCCGGAAGCCCTTTAAAGCCTCTAGGGAACATTGTAGGAGACAGAAGGGTTTGCTTTCAAATGGTACGACAAGTCTTCATCTATGCATGTTGCAGGAATGCACACAAAAAGGAGGAAACGCATGTTGACCTCTTAGCTCAGAGTCAAAGTGTACCATATGACAAATTACACTTAATATATATATGCCCAGAGTAAAGCAGACAACAGGCCAGAGCTTAAAATAAAAGAATATGCAATCTATTACAAGAAGGTAAATAGATCAATATGCACTCATAACAGAAATAAAAGGTTGATCATACAGGAAGTATTTAAACTGCACTTCTGTCAAGTTCTGCACTGTACTCCATTCCCCACCTTTCCCTTTTAGGAAATGTGGGACTGGTGGCACTACACACTGTTTTGGAGTGCTAATACCCTTTCTCCTCATTCATCCCACTGTTGTTTGAACCCAGGTCTTATAATCTACCCCCTCAGAACTGGGAAATAAAGTAGACTTACATATAATAATGGACTGGGAAGTTGCTACCTTTCAAGAGAGCTGGATGGAATCTAGATTTATAAAAGTATAAATTGGGGTGAATGTCATGGTTTTCATATGCATCTTGTAGTTCGCATCTGTCTCACAAGCTTCTTCATGAACACCCTGACATCCTTTGCAGCTCAAACTGTAGCTCTGGGTTTGTCAATAAGCAATTGAATTTGGACCTCATGGCATGAAACTAGAGTCACTGCTTTTTCTTTTAACCCTGTGAGAGTTGATTTTCCGATAGGTAGAAATTGCTTTAGATCTTACATTCCTCTGCACCAAACCAGACAGTGCAGATATTGCTTACTGTCTCATGAATCAATCTGAGATTAGAAGAGGGCACATCACTCAATTGAACCTGCTTTGATATGTTTTTCAGGCTGCCTTTCAAACAGCTATGAAGTTTTTGCCTTGTCTTTACTGCTGGAAAACCTACTATCTTGCATGCATGAGTTATTCAAAAGATGAATTGCTGTTCTACTCTCCCTGGTCAACATTTCATGTGTTTCTCATAACCTCTCTGCTGTGAGTTGTTATTTATCAAGTCAATCATCTATTTTCCCAGTTTTCAAATCCTAGCTTCTTATCACCTATTGGCACTGCTTCATCAGTTCTGTCCTTGGTCCTGAATTAGTTTTTGACTGCATGCTTCCTTCTAGGAGTAATACTGGATTTGCAGATCACTCGTAGCTGACAGCAAGTTTATTATACTGTTGAGGTCTTGCTGCCAAATGCTGTTTCATCTCTCCTGTTGTGTTTGTATTGAATATAACGGCAGAAAAGTGCAAACAAGTATTTATTTTCAGAGCAAACATTTCTGACCTTGAGCTTGCATGCTTCCTTTTCCCAGTTGTATTTTGTCCATGAGATTTCCATACCTGTATTATTTACAAGTTCTCCACACACACCACACAAGAGGCCAGAGCTCACAAGCCAACGCCCCCAAAGTGCTATTAACATTGCTATTAGAGATGTGTCAAATGTTATAACAACAACAGTAATAATAATAATAATTTTAAAAAAAATATTTATACCCTGCCCATCTGGCTGGGGTTCCTCAGCTATTCTGGGCAGCTTCCAACAAAATATTAAGAATACAATAAAACATCAGACATTAAAAACTTCCCTAAACAGCATATAGATCTCACGTGGTCTGACAGGGATAGTGTGTTGAAATCACTCCATTGTCATGGTCAGACCAATTTCTGGTGAAGTTTGGATTTGCTGAGTCCCCTCCAGATGTTGCTGGACACCAGCTCCCACCAGTACCAGCCAGCATGACCAATGGTCAGAGTTAATGGGACGTAGTCCTACAACATCTGGAGGACAACAAGCTGTCTACCTTTGGGGTGGAGATTTTGCCCCCAGTAATACTACCTAGTAATGCAAACTTTCTCCTAACTACTTCAGTTTACCCAAGACCCTGAGGACACCCACTAGGAACACCTACGGGACCGCCTCTCCTGGTATCTCCCACAGAGGACGTTATGGCCTGCAAATAAAAGCCTCTTGGAGATCCCGGTCCACAGGGAGGTTAGGCTGGCCTCGACCAGAGCCAGGGCTTTTTCGGCCGTGGCCCTGATGTGGTGGAACACTCTGTCACAAGAGACTAGGGTCCTGAGGGACTTGACATCTTTCCGCAGGGCCTGCAAGGCGGAGCTATTCTGCCAGGCCTCTGGCCAAGGCACAGTCTGACCCCCTCTCTCCTTCTGTAATCCTCATAGAACTCTAACCCAATGGTTGCCATTAATTTGATTCTGAATTGATTTTAGAATGTATTTTAATTAATTGACTGTGTGATTTTATGTACACTGTGCTATTTTTACTTGTTGTTAGCCGCTCTGAGCCTGGCTTTGGCATTATTTTAACCCTTTCTACTAAAAACATAGAAAAAAAGATCATTAAAGAATAAATAATCGCTGGGAAGAGGGATTATTATGCAGCTCTGTAAGGGGAATAGGCATCTCCTAACAACTCTAAGCACACTTGACAAGCTACACCAGCTAGAGTACTTTCAGAAAAGCCACAATTGTTTAAAGAGGTATTATACTGTTTTCAATATAAGGTGGAGAATGGGGCCTGAATGAACATCCCTTCTGTATCGCCTGCATATCCATTTGGAAGACTGTTTCTTGGTTATGCCAGGAAGGGTGACATAAAATCGGAAGCTGGCTCTTATGGACAGCATAGCATCTGAGATGATCTTATTTTCAAATTTCTGCTGTATATTTTGAAAGTGATAATCATTCTCTTCCTTACGGGAATAGCAATTATAATGGAGCAAACATAATACGAAGCTCGATGCACCAAGCATGACTTCTGAAATCACAAAATCAATGACTATGTTGCAATTACTTTCAAAATAATTCCAGCGAGAGAGCTAACAGTGAGATGTGCACTGTGGTAATATTTTTGTCACTTTAATCTAAGTGCTAATAATACCATTAATTTAGTTCCTTTACTTTGCCTGTCTCCTTGCCTGATTACCACAACTGTTTCACAGACGCATTTTTTTACAAGGATAGCGAATCCTCACCTTCAGCAGTTAAGCAGATTCCTAACTCTATTATTTTTGGTCTTAGGGAAGGCAGATTTATTGTTGAGTTTATACTCCTCTCTAATATTGGACAGGGCATTGGGAACATTGCTGAACAAGTCAGCAATAATGCGCAGAAATGTAACCCTTGTTTGCCTGCTTGATATTAATTTCTTTGAACTGAGCCCTTGGTGTGGTTGGCAATTGCCCAGTTTATAAGCTTTGTGAAGTTACCCCATCTCCTCATTCCCTTCCCACCATCAAATATGGAAAAATATTTCTAATTCCCAAGAGCCCATCTTGTACAGTGATGGAAAAAGAAAGGTGATAGGAGTGGCTTACTTGCTTAAAAAAATGAACAAAAACAGAGACCTTAAGCCATAAGGTCTCTGAGGTATAGTGGCATCAACAGAAACTTTTTTGGGGGGGCACAGAAGGGACAAGAAAGGTGGGCGAGAAAAGAACAGCATATGTTAATGAAAGGAAAACATCCTTTTGGGGAGACACCTGCCCCCTGCCCCCCTTTGGTGCCTTCATGTCCAGTACCTTGCATATTTTATCCATTGATCAGAGGTAAGATAAGAAGGGTTGGCAAAGCACCATGTACAGTAGTACCTCAGGTTAAGTACTTAATTTGTTCCAGAGGTCCGTTCTTAACTTGAAACTGTTCTTAACCTGAAGCACCACTTTAGCTAATGGGGCCTCCTGCTGCTGCCACGCTGCTGGAGCCTGATTTCTGTTCTTATCCTGAAGCAAAGTTCTTAACCTGAAGCACTACTTCTGGGTTAGCAGAGTGTGTAACCTGAAGCGTATGTAACCTGAGGTACCACTGTATTAAAATTCTAAGAATACTGGTTGAAGCTTTTATTCTGCTCCCAGATTCACTGAAGCATTCTCTCCTGAAGAGGCATGAGAGGGAGACACAAGGATGAAAATTGTACTACTTTTGAGTGGTGCAGGTCCTGCTAATGATTCCAAGGTGGAAAGGGCTTCCCCTGTCCTTTCTTTTCTTCTTTGACATTTGGAAAGCTGATCTAGCCGCAGATGCCCTTGGGAGGGAGGATGTGTGATGATGACATAGTTTTGTTCTCTGCAGCATTCCTGGAGTCTGGCTGTCCCCACGGACAGCCCATTTGGGCAAATAATCATTTTGTCCCAGGAATGCCTCCGGCAACAACATTATATCATCACACAGCATTGTCCCCAGGGGCATCTGCAGTTAGCATTTCAATGTCTTTGGCAGTTGGGCTGCCAGGCCTGAAGCTAAGCTGTGCCTAGGCTTTTCGAAAGTCGAAAAAGAAGATGAAAAAGGAAAGAAAAAGAAAGAAGCCTTCTCCACACTGTAATTAAAACCAGAAACCCTCTCCCAAAGGTTTCTCTGCCATCCAGATGTTCCCCTCACAGGCTTCAGGGAGGTTTTTCTGCCCCCACCCTTCTTAGAAATAACAAAACAAGACCTGTGCAAATTCCATGGCAAAGTCAAGGAATGAAGTAAAACCATTATTTGTAATTGCGATTGGTTAAAGCTATGAGTGGGGAAGGCTAGTGAATTGTTTTAGGATTACATATAAGATAAATCGGGACACAGGTGGTGCTGTGGGTTAAACCACAGAGCCTAGGACTTGCCGATCAGAAGGTCGGCGGTTCGAATCCCCGTGACGGAGTGAGCTCCCGTTGCTCAGTCCCTGCTGCTGCCAACCTAGCAGTTCAAAAGCACGTCAAAGTGCAAGTAGATAAATAGGTACCGCTCTGGCGGGAAGGTAAGCAGCATTTCCGTGCACTGCTCTGGTTCACCAGAAATGGCTTAGTCATGCTGGTCACATGACCCGGAAGCTGTATGCCGGCTCCCTCGGCCAATAAAGCGAGATGAGCGCCGCAACCCCAGAGTCGGTCACAACTGGACCTAATGGTCAGGGGTACCTTTACCTTTATCTTATAAGATAAACCAATCATTTCATATGTTTAAACAGTATACATTTTGAAAGAATTATCCTTGGAATTTGAATTGAAAGATGGTCATCCAACAGTTATCATGGATGCTTTAGCTGAGATTCCTTCATTGCAGGTAGTTGGACTAGATGACTCTCGGGCTCCCTTCCAATTCTACAATTCTATGATTCTATTGAGAGTCAAGACTACCTTCCCCTCATTTCACCTGACTTTTGTGTATCCTGCTTTGTTTGGAAGACTCATTCAGCTTTTGCAATTGAGATTGTAATCATTGCAGTGTGAACTGTGTTTGTGTGCTTATCAGCCAAATTCCACTTGCCCTGCAAACCAAGGTAACAGACGAATAGCACAGCTTATGAAAACATTGTCCTGGTCTCAAATGTGAGACTCATGTCAAACATTTGATGACATGGAATGTGCTCCTGGAGCTATCATTTAAAGCTGTTCCAACACAAAGAAATAAATATAGAACCAATTTAGAATTATTTTTAATTCACATACACAGTTTTAGGTCTTGAATCTTAACTTTTAAACTTCCAGAAAAGCAAACTTGAAGCTATGGGGTGCCCCTGTTTATTGGGCAGTTATCACTAATGACCTCCACCTTTTCCATTTTTTATGCAAAAATAAATAATATATAAGAGACAAATCCAAATATGACTCGCAATGGATATTTTCAGGTTTTGCATCCTACCGCTGCTTTTGTTTGTACCCTTCACCTGGTGACTGGGAGTGGCTGCCGAGACCATATAACACCAGTCCTGAGAGACCTGCATTGGCTCCCAGTATGTTTCCGACCACAATTCAAAGTGGTGGTGCTGACCTTTAAAGCCCAGTATACCTGAAGGAGCATCTCCACCCCAATCATTCAGCCCAGACACAAAGGTCCATCTCCAAGGGCCTTCTGGTGGTTCCCTCACTGTGAGAAGTGAGGTTACAGGGAACCAGGCAGAGGGCCTTCTTGGTAGTGGCACCCGTCTTGTGGAATGCCCTCCCATCAGATGTCAAGGAAATAAAAAACTATCTGACTTTTAGAAGACATCTGAAGGCAGCCCTGTTTAGGGAAGTTTTTAATGTTTAACACTGTATTGTGTTTTTAATATTCTGTTGGGAGTTGCCCAGAGTGCCCAGATGGGCAGGGTATTATTATTATTATTATTATTATTATTATTATTACCTTTATTGTGAATTATTATTCACCTAGGTATTAGTATTCACATAGGATTTATCATCTATTATTAGGTGAATTATTACTCCCCTAATGCATGCTAAAATGATGGTAGTCCATAGTAACAGCCATGGAAGCAGAGTTTGGGGGACAAGAACAACAAACCTCTGTGATGGCAGCAAGGAATAGGTGCAGTAAGAAATGGCAGTGGAGATAAGATGTAGTGGACATGGAAGCAGGAGCAAGCAGCGAGAGCCACGGAGTTATGGATCAAGCTTGTTACAAGGAAAATATCAAAGCCTACACAGCACATTGCTAATATAAATCCATGGAAGGGGCCGAATTCTGTGCAGTGCTGAGAAAGCTCTTGTTTATTTCACATTACTCATGCGAAGAGGGGACCTCATGAGAGTTATTGCTGCCGTCTTGCCATTTTATATTTAAAAATGAGTTTGGAAAGAAAGAATGCCTTCAAAATGAATGATTGATGTGCATGCAGCGCTTTCAAAGTCAGAAGCTTCCAAGTAAATCAAAGTGAAGGACATCTTACTTTTCCATCTGGACAGATCCCTGTTTAATTCATGACCTGTGCATTGCACCCTTCTCTATGTGGCTAAGCAGTTTGCTGGTAGGTAGATTAGAAATGGTTGCATGTATCAAAGAGATTAAAGGTGTTTGTTTTCAGTGTAAAAAACCCCAAATGAGATACCTCAAATCGAAATCGAAATGGCTTCATTTATTTCTTTATTTTGGCTGCCTTTTAAAAAAACCCACTTCCAAACACTGTATCTTTAACCTTCAAAATATAAGCTTAATGTGTGATGTCTGAATGCAGAAGTTCACATACACTTCAACCCTGTCATGCAAAGCACTCCTGTCTGCGCATGTTTCCCTTACCCAGGTAACCATGCCCTGCGTATGTCTGAGAATCACAACCTGCCTTTTCTATCCCAATGTCCTTGCATCTCCTTGCCACTAGACTAGGTAGTTCAGTAGACAGGGGACATATTGTTACAGATGTGGGGTAGCAGATTCTGGCGGTGCAACAGCACCCATTACAGCTAGAATTACTGGATGGTATAAATTAATAAATGACCAAATTTAGATAATATTTGGAGTATTTAAGGAAAGATACCAGGCTAGTGAAAAATACAAGCTAAGCTTCTTTTCCAGGCCAATGCTTCACCTGGAATAGAGGTAGTTAAGAATGATAGAAGGTGCTGGAGGCAAGTCATTAACCCATCAGTGAAAACCATCTTCAGGGCAGGAGGGGGAAGTTCTCATGGTTTAGGATTTCAGCTTCTGTGATGTAGGAAAATAGAGGAAGAGGCAGAATATGCCCACAGTAAAAAAGGGTCATTTTACAGGAGGTTTGGGTTTTTTTCCTGGCAAGGGTCATTGGGAAAGAGAAGGATGGAGGCAGAAGTACAGGCAGAGGCAGGTGATTTCCTCCGAAGAACTCCGAGAATCCCAAGCTACAATTCCCAGCACTCTCAACAAACTACAGGCAGGAATCCATGGGGGAAGTCATATGTATTAAATGTGTATTAATCACATGGCGTGTACACAGTAGAAAACTAGAAGCCAGAGAGATCAGCCCCACTATTACCATTTATGACAAGGCTATTTAGCTTTTGTTCTCTTGTAATATATTTTATTAATGATTCAAGTGTTAATCTTACAATCCCTCATTTGATCTTCTTGACTAGGTGAGTCTTATCTTAATTTGTTTAGCTGGCATGAGCTTAATAGCCTGCCCCTGAGAAAACAAGAGCTATACCTTGGACATGAGATATATTGAGTACCATTAATGCATTTTATACTATGTGCAATAAATATGCTGATTGAGTAGTGCAATTTGTTTCTACAGAATGGATTACTAAGCAGGAACTATGGGTTTGTTGTCAACAGTGTCCGATGGACTAAGCATGGCACACTACAATAAGAAACACTGGGTATCCGTTATGCACGTTGCAACACAGACTAATATATTGTGGGAATGGGTATCTATTTGCTGTCTTTAAATGAATTCATGATTCACATGTTCTTAAAATCACTTTGCACTGGGGAGACAAGGATGGGGCATTACTTCAGGAAAATAGTAAATTTTAGTTAGCTTTAATTCAGACCACTGAATAAACACATTAATCTGAATAAGAATAAAGTGTGGATCAGAACCAAATACTGGGAAGAGACATTCTATTAGCATAAATCTTCTTGAGGGTAGGCAAATGTAAAGCAGATGCCTATAGTTAGTAATGCAGTGTCCTGGAATAATAACTTAGCAGCCAACCGTTCAAAGATTTTGCTAGTAGTGTCAGGTCACTACTGTTGTTTCTGTTTCTACAGAGCACCTTCATTAGCTTTCCTCACCCTTGGTCTAGCTATTTTGATGGAAAAAGTCCTAGCTCACTGGCTGAGCACCTGCTGCTTGCTTTGTAGATAAAAAGGCTGCAGGTTCAATCCTCAACATCTCTAGGTAGTGCTGAGAAAGATCCCTACCTGAAATCCTGCAGTTATGTTGCCAGCTAGTGTAGGCCTGTGATGACGAACCAGTGGGCCTCCATATGACGTTGTTGGACACCAACTCCCAACAGCCCTACCCAACATGGCCCCATGGTCAGGGATGATATCTGTGTTGTAACCATCAGCAAGGGTCACAGGTTGCACCTCTGGGGTAGACGACACTGGTCTACATGGCCCTGACACAGTATAATGCAGCCACAACATCTGACACCTATCCATTTTTTGGAAGTTTCCCTAGCCAGCTCCTTAAGATGTCACTTATAAGTAAAATGGTGGGCTTCTTCTTTATAAGCCTGTAATGTTTAAAGGCCAAGCCAATCCCCTTCTAGGTCAGATCCACACTATACATTCATACCCTCCAACATTTCTCCAAGGAAAATAGGGACGTCCCATTCCATAATGATAATTTTTCTGTTTATATCCCACACATCTTACTGGGTTGCCCCAGCCACTCTGAGCGGCTTCCAACATAAATAAAGACATCATAAAATATAAAGCATTAAAAAAGCCTTCTGTATACAATTTCAGACAGCTCAGGAATAGAATAACTCCATACCCGCCAACATTTCCCCAATGAAAATAGGGACGTTCTAAGGAAAAGTGGGACATTCTAGGATCAAATCAGAAATTGGGATGGCGTCTCTAAATCAGGGACATCCCTGGAATTAAAAAAAATTCTCACAGCTACACAAAACCATTCTACAGTATCGCTTGTTCTTTAAGAGCTGGTATAATAAATCTGCAGCTCCCTTCTGAAGCACAGACTTCTTTCCCTGGGTGGACTGAAATTTTCTGCAGGATTATAGCAGGGCTTGATTCCCACTTATAAATCAGTAATAGGACCCAGTACTGTTGGGACTTGTGCTGGGAATACCTTTTTTGGTCTGTAGAATAATCAGGTTCTCTCTCTTTTCCTTTTTTAAACAAAATAGCCTGGTTATTTATCTGCAGTGCTTATTTCCCACAAAGTTGTAGGGGAGTAAATATTTCACATAAAAGGGTTTAATTCTTACATGTGCAAGTTATCAGTTTTCAAGCGTTTATCATAGGCTCAGTATTTCATTTAATAAATAATTGACAGATTTATGTCATTAGTCAAAGGATGACAAATGGCTGATGCCCTAATCTTAAATTAAAGAAGGATTTATTGAAAGCTGCATGTTAATTAAGAAACATCCTGGTGTTTCCTATTATAATATCTAATTAGGTTTTTCATTTAGCCCATTTAAACACAGCTGCTGATGCACTGATGCACATTTATTTGGGTAAAGAGCTTTAGATATACAATTCAGAGGCTTCATACATGGAAACAGGTCAAAAATGTTTGCCTTTCCTCCATTTGAGATTCCTGTGTTGGACTAGGTGACCCTCAAGATACCTTCCAACCTGACAATTCTGTGATTCTGTGATTTGTGCTCTGTAGAATACTGGCTGGGCTATTGTATCAGAATGGCTTTCCTGCAAATATGCTGGCTCTTGAGTCTTCTTCAATGGTGTCAGGGTACACTTTAGCTTTTGCTAAAGTGGACAAATGGTTGTGACTTTTCTGAGGAAATTAGTAATATGTGAGGGGAAGTAATGTCCCATTAAAAAGGTAAAGGTAAAGGACCCCGACAGTTAAGTCCAGTTGCGGCGCTCATCTCGCTTTACTGGCCGAGAGAGCTGGTGTTTGTCCGCAGACAGTTTTCTGGGTCATGTGGCCAGCATGACTAAGCCGCTTCTGGCGCAATGGAACACTGAAACCAGAGTAGTGCACGGAAACGCTGTTTACCTTCCCACCGGAGCGGTACCTATTTATCTACTTGCATTTCTTGGCGTGCTTTTGAACTGCTAGGTTGGCAGGAGCTGGGACCGAGCAATGAAATCCAAATGGCAACAGCCAATGAGCCAAGTGGGGAAAATTCCTGCTGTGCCCCTGTCCCAACAACAGATGACACATGACGACGTAGCAAGGTCAATTGCAAAATGCCCCAAAAGTAGGGAAAGGTGTGTGTGTGTTCCGATGCACGAGCCAAAAGAGGAAGCTCTGGGTCATGTGCACAGGTATATCTAGGTACCTCGATCCATTTAGACTGCACCCCATTGGCCAGATTAAACCCAACAACAAGGGACCTACCAATTGGGTGTTGTGGCTGTCCAATATATCCACCCACAACCAGGAGGTCAGTCTCCAGGTCTCACCACAACACGTGCCCACTTTTAGGGAGGACACGATTTGTATAAACCTTGGTAAAGTCTGCTCATATCTCTCTTGTGTGTGCATGGAGCTATTTTGGCTACGTAAGAACTCACACATGGAGAATGCTTTCATAAATAGTGTATAAGATAGATAATAATGGCCTTTCTCTGTTCAGACAAAACAGGCTTCTGATTGACAGAGGCTGAGGACAAACTTCACAGGGTACCCTTATTGTGGGTCTTCCAGGCATTTGGTTGATCAGCATTGGAGACAGAATAATGGATCAAGTAGAACTTGGGCATTTGGTAACTCATGAGAAATTGTCTTTAATGACTGTACTCGCTGCCTGGTAACCTGAGGAGTGAATACAGCATTTTTCCCCATAGAGCCGTTCTTTGTCCTCCTCCAGCTTTTGTAAATTGGTAAAGTGAAGCTCCAAATTATTGTGGCAATAAAAACATGCCTGGATCTTTTCACCTCCACTTAACTCAGATGATACATGATCTACCCAATATCTCCCCTTTCTCCCTATGGAAAGAGATGCAAGCCATTTCTTTCATGTCGCCACTGGCTGATGTGAGTGAGAATGATCACCTCATCCACTCTCCTTCAGCTTTCAACAGCTGGCTTTGTAACTCTTGTTCCTCTTTCTTCCTTGCTGTGGAAAGGTGACATTGTTATTTTACGGTTTCTCCACAGAGCTGGTGATTTTTTTCTTCCACTCCATAGCCCTGACTTTATTCTTAAGTGAAGTTAGAGCCTATCTTCTCACCAAGGAACCCTTTACGGACTAAACAAAAACATGAATATCCTGTGTCCAAGGCTCTGTGGTTGAGCATCTGGTGTATGCAGAGGGTCTTAGTTCAATCCCCAGAATCTCCAGCTAGGACTGGGAATGGACCTTGGAGAGCTTCTGCCCATCAGTGTAGACAGTGCTGAATTAGATGGGCCAATGGTCTGATTCCCTAGAAAGCAGTTTTCCATGTTCTGAAATATCAGCTTTGTGTTTTTGTCAGGAATACTGGGAAGGGAAGAGTTAAACTTCCCCTTTCCCCCCAAACACCCATAGGTCAGAGGCTGCTGAGTCTTCTCCCTGGCTTTTACTCACAAGCAAGTAATTGCTCTCACAGCGGTTGCATTCACATCTAGCATGCCCCTCACCCAAATGCTTATATTGTTATAAACCCTAGGAATTAATAAATGGTAGGATTTTGATTATTTGGAATATTGAAGGGAAGACTGCAACAAGCTAAGCTTCCTTTCCTAGGCAGGGCCCATGAGGGCCAGGCAGAAAGTTACCAGGATAACTGGGTGTGAAGTGACAGCAAAAGAGAATATTTAGCAAGGTGTGCTGGGAAGAAGAAGGGAAAGAACAAGGAGAGATCCATTTGGGGCAGGCTGGCTGGAGACTGGCTGGGAGAGATGATTTTGACCCCTGTTCTGCACTGCTGTGGGGAACAAGCCCTGCTTGAGATGACCATGCTGTAAGACCTGTAAGGCCTGGGCACCCTCCATGCGAACTGAAGGTGTAAATAGGTGAATAAACCACATTTCTTAAAACTATGACTGTCTCCGCCATGCCTTCAATTCTCTAAAGAAGCAGAAACCCTGGGTGAGTGCCTGAAACCCCCTGGAACCTTGCTACCACTCGGCAGAGAGTAGGGGTAGCACCCAACTTTTGTAACAATATTTTATGGACAAGCCATGTGCAACCAAGACCAGAGGCCTAATTCTCCACTGGCTGACTGAATAGGGAAAAAGCTTGGGGTGTGGATGCTTAACCTTTCCCTTATTAGTTGTTTTCCTATGAGTGCTCCCAGCTGCCTTAAAGGTAAAGGGACCCCTGACAGTTAAGTCCAGTTGTGAACGACTCTGGGGTTGCTGCGCTCATCTTGCTTTACAGGCCGAGGGAGCCGGCGTTTGTCCTCTCCGCAGACAGTTTTTCCGGGTCATGTGGCCAGCACGACTAAGCCCCTTCTGGTGCAATGGAACACTGACACCAGAGCAGTGCACGGAACGCTGTTTACCTTCCCGCCGGAGTGGTACCTATTAATCTACTTGCACTTTTGGTGTGCTTTTGAACTGCTAGGTTGGCATTAGCTGGGACCAAGCAATGGGCGATCACCCCGTTGCAGGGATTCAAACCGCTGACCTTTTGATCGGCAAGCCCAAGGCTCAGTGGTTTAGACCACAGCCCCAGCTGCCTTAATTCCCACCAATGTTCTAGAGCAGTGCTTCTCAAGCTATCTGATGTGGTAGACAGGCAATTCCCCCCCATACCCAATGTCCAGTGACCAGTACCATAATTGGTCCTGGAAGAAGGGTCTTACCCAATCTGGGCTGTGGTGGAATCAGTGGGGACCAGAAGTCGATGGGCTTGTGGACAGACACTGGCCTGCAGACCACCCCTTTGAGTAGTACTGTTCCAGAACCACCTTTAACTTGAAAACACAGATCAGGAACTCTGCAGGGAACTTCTAGGAAGAGAGAAGTTTCAATTGTTACCTGGCTAGCAAAGGAAGAATAAGAACATTCCCTTCCTTCTAGTTCTTTCTCTGCATTAATTGCTCCCTTCCTTCCAAGCAGTTTTTGATATGGAGGAGGGACTGTCATGTTTTTATTGCACATAAAATTGCTGTGCTCTTTAATGATCTGCTGCATACTCTAATGCATATGTTATGGCACCTCAGAGATCATCACCTCTGAATATCAAGAAATGCAATGTTTCAGAGAGTCATGGATTCATCTACAGAAAATGGTCTTCATCAGAATGACATTTTCCAGGTTGGTTCAAGATTTCACTAAAGTAATGATGCGTTCCTTGGGCTGTGGCCAATATTCTCTGTCCACTGGCAGATGAGTGAATACTAATGCTATGCAACAAAGGAATACAATGCAACAGATTCTACTATCTATTATGCAGCAAAGCAATCCACAACCTGCTTATGCATTCTCTTGACCAACAATATTAATCCGGCACAAAACATTTTGTCAGTGGAACTTGTATACTGCTAAGTGGTTTTAACTTAGTGCTACATTGGACACAGCCCATAATAGAGAAAAGGTTCAAGGAACCAGCTGAAAAGTTGTACAATTTGCCTTAGCTGTGCATTTATCATTCTGCTCATAACAAAAGTCAGATAAGACATTCAGACCAAGGTTCAGCACAACTTCCTCATTTCATTACATTTTTTAAGATAATCTCTTTCTCCCATCAAATAGCCAAGAGTGATACCAAAGGGAAGACTTGATTCATGAGTTTTACACTTTACAAGAATCCAAGAGGGCAGTGCAATTTTTCTCACTTCTTCCTCTCCATTAGTAGTTGAACATGTTTCTGATGTGGTCTAGTGCTATATGCCCTCTAGCAAGTGAGAGGGAGATAAAGAACTGCAGTTAGGAGTTATTACTCACAAGGGGCAAACATGGCTGAGCATAAAAAGATGGATTGGAGATATATTGGCCTGAAAATAAGCACAAAAAGTTAGAAGAAACTATTTACCCCAAAGTCAAAAGTATGTGGGTGTATTTTAGGGTCAACTGTATGGACTGCTTGCATCCCTCAACGAAGGTCAGAAAGTAGCTAAACCTTTTCAACAACAGCTGGGAAAGAATTCCCACAAAATCTGCAGTGGGATGTAGGAGTTCTGAAGAAACAAATGTGACTGTAGTAATGAGCAATGGTACAGTGAAACATTGCCTTACGGCTCAACCACATTTACCTTTTGCCCAGCTCTTTCAGGCAAAGGTCTCTGCTTTAACACTCCATTTCATTCACACACACACACACACACACACACACACACACACACACACCTGAGCTTTCCTGCAAACCCCCCCCCCCCCCGTCTTTAAAGCTGAATGGGAGCAAATGTCAATTCTGTGTTTGCTTCAATCAAAATTTAAAGAGTGGGTTTTCACGGGGAAAGCTTCAGAGAGAGAGAGAAAAAAAGGGGGGCATTTGGACATGGAATTTTAAAGTGTGGACCATACCTGGAAAGAGCAGAGGAAAGGTAAGTATGTATAAGCCCTTAATTATTATGGGCTGGAGTCAAGGCTCCATTCTTTAGCTTGAATTTATAGTTGTTTTCATTTTCCTTTGCAGTTGTGTGTTAGCTTATTCCTCAATACACAGCTTCTTGTCCCATCATACAAAAATGAGTAGCCCTGCCTTATATATTAAATAAGAACTTAGCAGTGGTGTTGAGAAAAATCAGATAGATATTCCATCCTGTGAGAGAAATGAGAAATTCAATCCACAAACAGAAGAAATGTAGCAATATGCGGAAAGACTGGGCCACTGTTTCCTTGCTAATGAAATCACTGAGGGTGACAAACAAAAGACAATATTTTCCAGTGCTTGTGAGAGTCAAACTTACTTCCTTTTAAGAAGTTTGGTGCAACCACAAAAGGCAGAGGATAAAAGTTTGGCATAGTTGCAAAAGATCTTATCTGGCTACTATGCTCCGAGGCAAAGTATAAATGTGGAATGTTTCAAATGTCAAAAGAGGAGGAGGAAGGAAGGTCAATCAATATTGGAGTACAGTGGTAACTCGGGTTAAGAACTTAATTTGTTCTGGAGGTTCGTTCTTAAACTGAGGTACCACTTTAGGTAATGGGGCTTCCCGCTGCCACCGCACGATTTCTGTTCTCATCCTGAAGCAAAGTTCTTAACCCAAGGTACTATTTCTGGGTTAGTGGAGTCTGTAACCTGAAGCATCTGTAACCCGAGGTACCACTGTATGTAGCTGATCTCAAAAAGCTTACTGAACACTGTTCTTTCTTTCATTCACATTGGTTGGAAGTGTGTCCCAGGAATTCCACAAGCTCAGAAGCAATCCACAACAATCTGTGACTGATTTTGCATAGGAAAAAGGCATGTGGGGCATGTTAGAGGTGTACAAAATTAGGCATGGTGTAAGGATTTTCTCCATATTGCCTAAGAAAATTCAGGGCGAAAAGAGGGCACTTCTATTATGCCCACTCTTACTCACCTTTTCTCCAAACTGAAAGCCCCAAATGTTGTAACATTTCCTCATAATGGATTTACTCCAACCTTTCAAACATCTGGGATGTTCTTTTCTGAACCTTTCTAGTACTATATATCCTTTTTTGAAGTGTGACAACAAAATACTTCAGTTGCAATTGCACCATTTATTTGTTCAATGGCATCATGATATCAGCAGTTTTATTTTCAGTCTCTTTCCTAATGATCCCTAACAAGGCATGTGCCTTTTTCACAGCTGTTGCACACAAGGCCGACATCTTCATTGAGCTATCCACTACAATCTCATTCCTGATCCATTCATTAGAGTTTACTATCAGGATCCTATTAATTGCCTTTGTAGCATTTTCCGTAATATTGACTGATTTCTAGTACTGCACTTAGAGGAGCCTCTGTTTCTGTTAAATGTTATTCTCCTGTGATGACAACCTTCCTTAATTATTCTGTATCACTTTCTGTATGCCTCAGAGTACCACAACCACATCTATAAAGACTTGTGTTCTCTCTCCTCCCGGAACCACCATCTTATCTCCACTGAATTCACTGACCTAAAATGCCAGGCAATTAAAACATGATAAATCACTACATGGCACATTCAGAGGGGGTAGAATCTGGTAAGGAAAGCCTATGAGGAGAAATGATGGGGCCAGGCTTTTGGATTAAAGCAAGGAAACAGGGCTGCCCCTGTTAATAGGTAGAGTAAGGTAACTACCATATTTTTCGGCCCATAAGACACACTTTTTTCTTCCTAAAAAGTAAGGGGAAGTGTCTGTGTGTCTTATGGAGTGAATGCATAGTCCCTGGAGCCAAATTGTCCAGGGGCAAAAAGGAGATCATGCTTCTTTTTTTGAAAGAGGGAAGTGGGTGTTGAAACAAAGCCACTGATTGTTTCCCGATTGGGGAGAGAGATAAGGGACGCTAGAGATAGAGAAGGCTGCCTGGGAGGGGGGAGGTAAAGACAGCAAACTTGCAAAGGGGGGAAACAAGAAGACTAAAGCAATGAGGAGAGAAATTAGAGGAAAAGGAGGAGCAAAAAACTGCTCCAGCTATGGAAAAGACACTAAGGCAAACAAGAGGGGAGTGTTGAAAGGAAACAACTGATTGGTGGGGTCAGGAGAGAAATGAGGGACACAGAGGCTGCCTGGGATGGGGGAGGTAAAAGCCCATGGATCCCCAGGATTTTTACATTGGGTCACCCCAAATTCACCATCAGATCACATGGCATGTCCATGGCTACATCCTGCACCTAAAAAATCACACACCTACTGTTTCCTGGGGCTGCAAAGGCACAAAAACGTGGTTAGAAAGCACGGATCCACATGGATCCTCAGGATTTTTGCATTGGGTCACCCCAAGTTCACCATCAGATCACATGTCTGTGGCCACAGCATGAACCACAAAAATCATACATCCATTGTTTCATTCAGAATATTTCCCCCCCTTGTTTTCCTCCTCTAAAAACTAGGTGCATCTTATTGCCAGGCGCGTCTTATGGAGCGAAAAATACGGTACCTTGGTCAGCAGTGGCAGACCCCTGACTATTCCTTGTGAGCTTCCCAGCTGTGCCCTTCTGTTAGTTGATAGAGCTGTGTGTGTCACATAGCCTGCCCCCCATCTCCATAACTATGCTGCTGCCCTCAAACCATAGCTTGGTGGTAGAGCACCTGCTTTTCCTATGGAAGGCTCTAGATTCAATCCTCAGCATCTTCAGGTAGGACTGGGAAAGGTCCATTTCTGAAAACCCAGAGAGCCACTGTCAATCAGTGCAGCAGTGAGTTTGCTCAATGGCCAAGAGGTCTGGCATGATGTTAAGGCAGCTTCCTATGGTCTCCTTGTTGCTTTAAATAATTGATATTTATTGCAGGTTTGCAATTTAGGATTTGCCACTGTTGTTTTATTAATGGAACACTTTTGTGTAGAAAGGTGGATTAGCATTTTTTTAAATAAAATAAAATAAAATAACAGTTTCCTACCTTGCTGCTGTAAGGTTTATTGGGATGGTGCATGAAGTACTCCATGGTATATGGAGTGATATGAATTGAAGTAGAGTTTTTAAAAGTAAAAATAAAAAAGACCTGAGCTGATGTAGAAATAAATTCCACATATGCTGTGGATCAGACACCAGCCTTCCTTTTCTGCTTCTTTTTCTATTGCAGTACCATCTGGAATGGGAAATTTAATATCCTGGTTTCAGAGTTCTTGGCAGGTGTGTTGCAATCCCTAATAGAACACTAACTGTTTAGTGACCCTTTTCTCCAACACACTAAAAGAATAAATTACGACTGTCAACATGTTCCAAGACGGAGCACTTTTGATTCCTGCCAAGATGATGGGGGAGGGGGAAACCGTTATTTGTGTTTGATGCATTTTGAAGCTCAGCAAGACCACAGGTGCCTATCTTGGCCATTGCTATTCGCCTTGCATCACAGAGGACCAGATTAGATGTCAGCTTGTCTTGTCTGATTATGAAAAACCCTCTGAGATGCCTCCTATGAATGCTCCAGTGGTGTTCAATCTAGACATTCACACCTGACATGGGAATATGCAAGTTATATTATTTTGTATTTCAGGTTTTTGTTATTTTAACCAGGAAATATACAGTATATTGCACAGTGTGGGAGAAAGACACCCAGAAGATGAATTGATTATAGTTTTGCCAGTTAATCCAGATTTTCTGTTCCCACAGGCCAAGCATTTAGCCCATTATGTGTATCATCAGGAGGCATTTTCATTTGAAGGTACACAGATGGGGGCACTTGAGGAAAACTGAGGCAAGGAGAATCTGACACATTCTTATTTCAAGGGCCTTTTTAATTCTTAAAACTTTTAAAACATTATTGACATAATAAAGGCTTCACATTTTTGCCTCAGAGGTTTGTGTCTTTGTCAGCTGCAAAAAAGAGGATATTTTCACTCTAATAAGAATAATAATATGGGTTGAGACAAGTAAACATAAAATAAAATAGGTTTTTTTTTAAAAAAATAATTACCTCAGGACACTGAATTTGTAAAAACACATTTAACTATACATTTCTAAACCTGCTTCTCTCATCCTCACTGTAGTGGTTTAAGATGGTAAATAATTAATCGCTTCCCAGATTTTTTGGCTACTTTCATTATAAAATTCATGATTAAATCATGCATCACTACCCAGTTAATAACAAAAGGTTAACCAAGGTCATGCTAAGCTTCAGTCCATCAAGAAAAGAAAGAAAGGTGTCTCATATTCAGCTCATTGTTAGCTTGAACAGATTCCAGGCCGGGAAACAACTTTCTACTAAGCAACAGAATTTAGGGGGCGGGGGAATGAAAGCTCTTCCAAACTGGGATGTGGACGATTCCAGTGAAGTGTGTGATCTGCTGTGGTGGCTTTCTTAAATATTACAATAATTTATGCTGTGTATGATCAGCAGGTAAGTGGATCAAGGCATTCTGGTAATATCCTTGCAAGCCACTTAAATGCTGATGCCTGATATTTCAGCTCTCAGGGAAAGGGCATGTGCTTATATTAACATTTTTGGTTCAGTGGGCAAGGCTTTGAAGAGAGCATTAGCTATTTATATTTATTTTTGTAACGCTCACCCTGCCAAACTGTTTCAATAGTCCCCAGGATAGCTTCGGTTCAGATTTACTGCACACGGTAGCATTTATAAGCAGCAAGCACACAGTCCTTTAAGTATAGATAGCTTCAATGACACACAGAATGGCTTGTACTTTCATTGCTTAGGGGGCAATCTTGGTATGGCAAGGAGAGGCCAAAGCTACATTGCTATGGCGCAAGGCAACCACAGTCTCATTAGAGAAAGCAACAAGCAGATATCAGTTAGGCACCCGTGTATTGCATTCATATATGAGTTATTTATAGTCAAGGATAGCCATGCCTTGACTTCACCATGGTTCACACATTGGCAACCTCATGATTTGACTCCTGTGGTGTGCTGAATGTGGGCTACCTTTGCGCTTGGTTCTGAAGCTTCTGCTAGTGGAAAATGTAGTGGCTCAGGTACTTAAATGGGAACCTTCATTGGGTTGAAAGATCTGCACTGAAAGATTAGCTACCAAGCCAAGTTCAAGATTTTGCTGCCGATATCTAAAGCTGCAAATGCCTTGGGATGAGGATACCTGGACTGCCTCTCCTGCTAAAGCTGAACTATAAGATCTTATATAAAACAAAGATGCTAGATACGCCTCTGTGGGGAAGGAGCAAATTGTAATTGTCAATAATAATAATAATAGTTAAAATGCCTTCACGTATAGTGTCTCCAGCCTCCGCTCCATCTCCCCTCAGCTGTGTGCTGTGCAGCATAGTATTCTGCTATTTTATTAATTAATTTATATCCTGCTTATCTGACAAATGCTTCTAGGTTTGCAAAGTTTGTATCTGACAAAGGCTTCTAAGCTGTTTACAAGTATTAAATGATTTATAAAATATCCACGCCTAATTAAAATGCACAATAAAACCATCCCAGCAAAGCATATAAAACATCTATAATTAAAATATATAATAAAACAAACTTCTTAAACGACATAATAATTAAACATGTTAAAAGAGCAACTACAACAGGGATGAGCTGAAGGTGGCCATCGCTACAGCAGCATTGTCCCATAGTACTGTGCTGGAACAACACTGTGGGCCCTGTATACATTCCCAGCACAAAGCACAGAGTGTTCTGTTATGCATTGACAGATGCATCTATGGTGGAATTGCTGAAAACTTTTTAAAGGTTCTGATAGAGTTCATTCCAGCATTCTGTGAGTGCTATAGATTGATTAATTATACAATGTGCAAAGAATGCTGTGTTAATTGGTGGTGATTTTACTTTTTAATGTAAATTGGCCAAGAGTGTTTCTCAACATCATTAATTAAACTCCTACATTTTATGTCAAAGACAGAAAAGCTCTTATTCCTCTACTTTTAGGTAGGTCTGCTCAGAGAACTGATCTGATTACCATCAACATAAGAACATAAGAGGCTGGGGCCACTGCCCCATCTAGGCCAGCACCCTATTCTTATAAGCAGACAACATGTGAATGAGAGGAGCAAGCTGGACCCACTGACTGTACCCTGACTATCAGAGCCAGCCCAAAGTGTCTGCTTCAGGTGGCAAAAGTGCAAGAGGCAGCGCTCCACCTGTCCCACTGCTTCCCTCCACCAAGAGGAAGGTGTAACGGTGCATGGAATTGCTGCTTGTCTTCCCTGTCCCTGGGCGAAGCTGAACAAGCAGCAATGCTTTGAGAAGTGCCCTGACTCCCACTAGGTTTGGTGGGAGCCAGAGTGTTCCTGTGTGCCACGTTGCAGATTGGTTCCCCACCTGGGATGAGGGTAAGCCAAGTAGCAACACTTTGAGGAGTGCCCTGGTGACGGAAGGCGATGCGCAGTGAAGGGCAGAAGGTTTTGCTTCAGGTAGCGAACAGGGGTGGATCATCCCTGCTGACCACCCTTACTGAGTGAGAAATCTCCAAAGAACCTAAATGTTGACTACATAGGTTCTGATTGTGTTACCTGTACCCTGCAAGCTTGAACAGCTGCAGGCTCTGTATACATGACTAGTTCAATGTGTGGAATTTGGGCAGGGCTAGGGAAAACCAGAACAATTCCACTCTCCCTACCATGTATTAATTGCATGTAGATAGACTGCATACTAAGGGGCTTACACCCCTGCTCACTTTGCTTTACTCACCAAACTCACCTGTCTCCTGTCGGAACCTGCGTTTGACCAAGCGACTCCTCTGGAATCGCCCTCCGACGTGATTAATGACCTGAGCCTTGGATAAGGCTCCAAGCACATTCCCATTACGCAGAGTTTCAAAGCAGCAGAAGTGATGAGAAATATGAGCCACATGCTAAGAGTTTTATTGCTAAGCTACGCAGACAGAAAAGAAATACATCCTCTCTCTGTGAGAGCAGAGAGCAACTGAACCAAAGGAACAGGAAACCAGTAACGTCACTTCCATCTCCCGTCTTCCGTGAGACTTCCAACAGTCTGGAATGCAAAACAGAGTCTTGTGACTCCAAAGCACTGCACAGTGGCAACACACAGAAACCAACATCTCCAACTCACAAAAAGAATGCCTCCCTTTACACCTCACCCACTGACTTACTTTATACCTCAGCCAAACCACCCACAGACCATTTAAAATTTGCCAAAACCAACCATCTCCTTGCTTTACACCTCACAACAACTATTCTTTAACACCTCAACCTTCCCTATACTCATTGCCAAACCTGAACCATCACTTTCCTTTACACCTGCCTGCCTACCTCTGTCTCTAAATCTGCCTTCCACTGGTGCAGCAAGTCTCAGAAGTGTCTCAGTACAGTGTAGTTTGCAGAGCCACCCATTAGTGGCTAAGCAAGCTGTAGCTTGATGACAGACTTATTTTTTTATTATATGTAAGAAACATATCCTTATGTGAACAGGAGAATAAATAATTATTACTAAATAAATTACAGTGCAATCCTATGGAGATGGCTCCCAGTTATGTAGCTATAGCATTGCAGTCTTAATTTTATGACCAGCCATATGTAGAAATGAGAAACAAATTGTAACCATTAAGAGGATATGAGATGTCTTACTTATTTTTACAGACTGTACACATGTTCTGATGGAAGTACAAAGCTAAGAGATGAAGTTTCACAAGGAGAGCTATAATGAGTGTCTTGAGTTTAGGACTGACCTTTCCTTTTGACTAAAATGTTACTGTTTTCAAATTCACTGACCGTGGCAAATTGACACCAGCCAATTTGCTCTCTCTGTGCTATGGAATTTTATAGTCCTTCAGATTTCCCTGCAGAGACTGCATTTTCAATTCAGCGGTTCAAGTCATCCACTATGTTTCTAACAATATAGAGTTTTTTTGATGGTTTATTTGCCTAAACTATCTTAAAGTATTTTTAAGAGCCAGCATGGTCTTGAAAGTAGAATACTGGACTTTGACCTGACAGATTCAGATCAATACTTGCCATTAGATCACTGATGGCCTTATTTCAATTGCTAAAGCTGCAATGTGTTTCTCATTTTTTAGAGTTTGATGAGGCAGGAACACTGTAGACAGTATGAGTACTAATCAGGAGAATTCAGTGTTGGTCAGCTCATTATGAGATATGAGAGCTAACATGCTCTTATACAGAAATGGGCAGCCTCCAGACCATGGGTCAATAATAGCCAGTTAGGGGGTCGAATTTGGCCCTAGCCATGTCCACCCATCAATGAGCTTATGCCACTAGGTGGCATTGCAGTGAATATGCTGGCAACTCAGACTTCTGCAGATAGCAGGAATCAAGTCCCTGCTCAACAGTTGGTGAGTGGAGAGCTCAATCCTGCTTAATTGTCAGGCATCAGAGGAATCAACCCCCACGACAGGTTGCCAGGAACGGATAAGACAAGGAAAAGTCTTTACCATCTGCTTTTTATCCAGTATTTACAGAGAGAGGCTTGGGAATGCAGCCTCTTAGAATAATGGTGTTGTCTCCACCCCCTCCACCTCTCCCACTTCCTCATGCGTCATTGCTACAGGTGCTGAAAAGTGCTTTTTGCCTTTGAGCTCTCTGCTCTTCCACTTTCAAGGCTCGCTGGGTTCTGGGAGGAGGGGACTGGAATGCTTTCTAAAAACACTGTGTCTGTCAGCTGCCGCCCCTCTGTTACTTCTTCTTCTTCCTCCTCTACCATTCATCCCAGCTTTCCCCCTCATCTGCCTCTGAGCTGCGGCCTCCCTCTACCCCCTGTTGTAATTCTGAACTGTCTTCTCCTCCTCTGGAAGGCTCAGGCTGAGGAGATGGTCTCCACCATTCCTCCTCTGCCCAGTCCCTTACGTTGATCTTGCTTTGCCAGCATGTTTCCTGTGGTGAATGCATTGGCATAGGAGAACCTTGAAGAAAGCAGGATTGAACCTTTCACTCATCAGCTGCTTAGTAATGCGTTGCCAGTGTGCTCCATGCCGGTACCACACTAGCAGAGCAGACCCCTGCAGAAAGCAGGATTTATCCTGTTGATGAGTGGAAGGTTTAATAGCAGGCTCTAGTATCAAAAAGGTTGGAATGGAGACAGGTTCAAATCCCTCCTCAGCCCAGCTTTTAGGGATGGCTTTTAGGTCGTAAGTCAGTCTTTTTCTTTGTTCCTTCTCTACAGTTGGAAGCAATAGTTCCTTGCCACATAAATGCACTTGTGGAGATAAATGAAATACAAGTGAAGTGATAACCTCCCAGCTGAAGTCTTAGCTCTTTGGGAGCTTGAACCAGCTTCTGGCTCTCATTGTTTCCTATCTGTAATGTGGAGATACAGTAGTGACCTGTCTTGGGGGCTAGTTGCTGAGATAACATGTAAAGTGTATTGAGAACATATGGAAAGGTTTACATAAAGGCAGCTTTTTAAAAAAGCACAGTGAAGTCCTTCCTGACAAAACCAGCTCCCTTTCTACTCCAGCGATCATAATGGCCATTTTCCTTAAGCACAGATACCTCCTGACAACCTCAAACAAAAATAATTGAAAATCTTCAATAGTGTTTTCCAAGGCAGTGGAGGCATAAATCAAGCAAGGCATCATCTTTCTCCAAATATTGGATTTATCTATACTCATTTGGGATGACCACTTTACACACTTGTGGCTCCATTTCATTCTGTCACTCATGAGTAATCCTGTCAGCACAATTTCACGTACATAAATCTTACACTCAAAAGAAAGCCCAGAGTCTGAAATCCTCCCTGCTGATAAAGGCAAAAGCCCCACAATAACATGCTGTGTAAAGTTCATGCGTGTTGAGAACAATATATGTATTGATCATGCCATGCTGTGAACATGAGGACATGAATTTAGAGAATACATGCCAAAAAAACGGGAGGAGTTCAGCAGGTAGAGTAAAACCCCATGCTCATGATAACTGAATATTTATTCTCTGATGATTCTGAATCTTCTCATTTAGGGATGCATAAATTGCAGCAATAAAGATGATGCATGGATAACATATAGGACAATGCTTCTCTGGTCCAATTCAGCCATAACCATACAGTCTACAAATACTGTAACTATTGTGCCAAAATGCCTCCTTTTCCACTTTCTTCCTGCCCTCTCTTACAGGTCCTGAAGCAATTCTTATAGCTGCACTGGGAATCTGTAGTTTAATTTCTTACTATACCCCCGGATCTGAAACAAAGACCTGAACCTAATTTTCAAACCTTGTTTGTGGTCAGAGATTAATCACAGGCTTTTTGTTCAGACGTAATGGAAAATTGAGGTTTGAGAAATCTTGGGCATTTTGCATTGTTCTGCATGACAATAGGGAGTTACAGTGCTCATTTGGCCCAGTTAACTAAAGTTTAATGAGCCACAGGGTTCTGTCCTGAACCCAACCGCTGTTCAACATCTTTATAAATGACTTCAACAAAGGAATTGAGGGGAGAGAGCCCAACTGGGAAGGATAGCTAATGCCACAGAAGATAGAATCAGGATTCAAGGTGGCCTTAGCAGATTGGAGAACTGAGGCAAAACTAACAAAATGAATTTCAAAAGGGGCAAATGCAAGATTCTACACTTAAGCAGGAAGAACTAACTGCACAAATATAAGATGGCGGACACCTAGCTTGCCAGTAGTATATGTGAAAAGGATCCCAGGGTATTAGTAGACCACAGCCGTCTCTTATGAAACATGTCTGATGCTAGTATTGTAAAAGTTTTATTCCATCTTTGCACTTTGCCATTCTGTGGTAAATCCAGGATGGAAAGATATAGGCATTATAATCCCCCATTGGTGTGAATTCCAAAATGTTTAGCATGTTGACTAAAGAGATTATGTCATTTTAAAATCTTAATACCCAGCACTCTAGATAATTAGCTGTTGCACCTCAGCTGAAGGGCCAATGTGATCAGCAGATGGCATTTTGCTTATTAGTTCTCTCCGACTGCAGAGCTGGAAGGTCAAGGTTGTGATCTCCTGTTGAGTTTCCTTTGGCTCACTAGCACAGTCTGAATGACAATCATGGCACAACCTGCCAAGAGTCTCTGTGTTTATATGCCATGCAAAGAAGGCCAGGGAACTGCAAAGAAGAACTTTCACATCAGAATGTGTGCATCCCTCTGTTCTCCAGCTCGCTCCAAAACTGCACATTCATTAGGTTCATAAGAGCCACTGGCACCTATAGGTTGTGCCTGTGTTTTAAATCACACTTCCCCCATGCTTTCTTAAAAAGAGGTGCCCTTCAAAAGAACAATCATCCAAGATACTTGTTAGAAGAGAAAACTGCATTGCAAAATGTGAAAAAATGCATTTTTCAAAGGAAGGCTCTGTTTCAGTTCTCATAGTATTTTAGAAATTTTAAATGCAAACTGAATTGAATTCCCCCATCCTGTCAGCCCTAGGACTCATTAAGTATGAAGATAACTAAATCTAAAGACCTACTAGTGAGATGTCAAGACAGCTGGAAACTAAGACCATATGAAGAACTAAGGGAGAGGTTGACGGGTTGGATACAGTATCATCAAGTTAATGCGATATGGACAGAAGATAAAAAATTAGGAATGAATGAAAAGAAGTCCAAATTCCAGATTGAAGTAGTTGAAAGTAAATCGAAGATACTATCCAAGATGTACAACATACTACTGGAATGGGAAACTAAAGATGAAAAAATTAAACAAGTTATGGTCAAATGGGCAAAAGACCTGGGACATGACATAGAATACGAAAAATGGACAAAATTATGGAGTGAGGGATTAAAATTCACGGCAAGCGCTGCAATCAGGGAAAACTTAGAAAAAATGATATTTAGATGGTATCTTACACCAGAAAAATTGAATAGAATGTATAGGACCGCAGACAAAGCTTGTTGGAAATGTAGGACAAAAGAAGGTAATTTCATACACATGTGGTGGACATGTGAGGAAATTAAAAAATTTTGGGACCAGATATATAATGAGTTAAAAAAGATACTTAGATATACATTTCCCAAGAACCCAGAGGCCTTCCTATTAGGGATGGTTGGGAAAGATATTCAAGAAAAAGATAAAATTCTATTCCAATATTCAACAGCAGCGGCCAGAATGCTAATCGCTCAAAATTGGAAAAGCACAAATCTCCCAACGGTGAGGGACTGGCAATTAAAACTACATGACTTTATTGAATTAGCAAGATTGACACAAAAAATCAGAAATCACAAAAATACAAAGTTAAAAGAAGACTGGAGTAAATTTATGGCTTATTTTGAAGGTAATTTTAAAAACCTACCAAATACAGCAGGTTTGTTGTAAAACTCCCGATGTGCAAATCATAAACAAATACCAGCGGTAAAAAGATAACTATTGAAAGCAAAAACCCGAAATCAGTAGGGAAGGAAGTCGACAGTTTTATGTTTTTATGTTGTAGTTTTTTTGTCTTTTTTTCTTTTGTCTGATTTTTTGTTTTCCTTTTTTCTTTTCTTCTTTCATAGCACTTAAGTGTCGCAATTCTTTGTTGAATGTTTTGTTTTTTCTTTTTGTGTGCATAAAAGAAATTCAATAAAAATTATTTAAAAAAAAAAATGAAGATAACTAAATCCATTTGTACTAGAATGCAAATTATGCATGATAGGAAGAACTGAAATCACTTTTATTTCAACCCTGAGAGTGCATATGGGCTTATAAAGTATGGAAGCAGAGGACACGACCTATGTCCCTTTATTTTAAATTCTTGTGATGACATCCCCTTTCCAACCCAAATACTTCAAAAGCTTCCACTTTCTGGTCTCACAACTGCTTAAATTATGATTACACTATTGTTATCAGTGACAATTGTGATTTCATTAGAACTGCAAGTCTTTAGACCTTGTCAGGCATTGCAAAGAGGGCAATATTAATATGTGCCCAGGGAAGGGCACAGATGACCATCTGTCATTGTTTTTGTCACCTTCCAGCCCAAGGAAGGCAGTTGCCTGCCATTGGGAACCTCTTACATGCTTGGAAGATCCCTGCACATTTTAGAGCCTCCTGTGCAAAATCATGCAGCTGATTAAAAAGACATCACCAGCATTCAGAAGATTTTCATTAAGCTGTGCTATAGCTGTAAAGATTTGCATCTGAGTGGGTAAGCAGGTTGGTCATTAGAAGCCTGCCATTAGCATCAATGCTTAATGAAAACACAGACATTATATTTTTAAAAAAGTAAATTAATGTTATTGTCTGTCACCATTCTGCCAAAAATAACATAGTTACTAGATTCCCATTCTCAAAAAAAATTCCATCTATCTGTCTTCCTGCCTACCTGTCACTGAAATATTGATGCTTAATTCATTGACGGTAAGAAACTCCTGAAATGTTGAGAGCTCAGCAAACTAGGAAGGTGGAGGGCGGCGGGAAGAGAGATAAGCAAACACAGGACTTCTTTACACAGGACTTTTCAGCATGTCAGACAGAAGAAGAAGCAAACTCATGCTGACTTCCAGACACTTCAGCCAATTGTGAAGATAGTGCTGTGAGCTGAATGTGCCTTCTTGGACAGCATCATCTACTCCCAGTCCTAATGAAACATATTTCTTTGCAACCAAGTCCCACCTATTCCAGCACATTCAGGACCGGACCCCTATAGTGATTTAGGAGTCTGCTGAAAGTCAAAGCCAAAGCATGTAGATATGGATAAGAAAGAATTTTTAGAGTTGCTTCAAAGACAGCTTATATGGCTTGGCATACATGATTTAAAAGTGTCAAACACACTCAGTGATAAGACATTCATAGACGCTCAGAAATATAATCAATGCTGAGTGACATTAGGCAGAGTTAATGCACCACTTAGGAGTCCTCGTGGGGCTGAACCACTTCAGACTACAGGTGAGGGCTTGCATTTGAAATGATGTAGCTCCCGCACAGAATGAAAAGGCTGGATTGGATTCTGCATATTTATTGTATGCAGAAGCTTCCTTCCTTTTGTTTGATAAATGGGAACATTTTTTAAAAAAGTGATTCTCCCCACCTCTCCGCACCCCAGCATTATGAAGCAGTACAATCCCATAAAAACTCTTATCATGTGCTTTTGATGAACCACTAATTTGACTCTAATGGCTTCTCCTTGGAGGGTATGACTAACATTCTGTTCCCAGTCAATCTCATATATACAAATCCCTTGCTACCAGATACTGAATTCTCGTAACACTGTAGTCAAATATTCATACTTAAGAGAAAAAAAGAAAACAACAGAATTGTACCTTTAATGTTGTATTACCAAGAATTCTAATGCCTATGTGATCTAGTGACAACTTTATGTAGAAAATGGCAAAGATGTTGTTGCCAGGAAACAAGTACAACATACACAGCTTTCCCTTCTTATTTCCACCTTTAAAGCAGAGGGGGGAATGGTAATCTACAAAGGATTTTCTCTTAGGTTGCAAGTTAAAACTATAGCCGCTGTCTCATGATTAACAACTAGAACATGAGCTTCTGGAGATCATTTTCTGAATGATGGGAATGTAAGGAAAAGGTTACCCTAGGACAATGTGAATTCTTTTTAAAAGCACAGGCCTGATCCTTTGTTGGTGTAAATCAACATTCTGTTCCAGGAAAACCAATACAGATAAGTTGCTGACCTATTGGTTTCCTCTCAAGATTGTACAAAGAAAAATCTTTACCTGGGTGGTTAGAAGAAAAGCAAGGACATGTTTATGACATTGCAAAAGGTGCTATGGTGAGATAAGAACATTACAATAAAAGAGGGCCATTGTACTGGTAATTTACTGAGCTCAGGAATTTACATTTTCTTTTGCATTCAAGGTAAATTCTTGCAGCTTGGTCCTGGCTATAGAGGATCAAATCTTCTTCCCCACAAGTTCCTGGAAATGAAAACACAAATGCTTAAGATACGTGACCATGTTTTCAAGCAGATCTTTGTTTTTCAGTTCTGTTCTTAACACACTGAAAGATGCAAATTGTTTAACAGTCCTAGAATACTATTGAGAAGTTTTAGGGGATTACCTGCAACTTTGGTGCAATTTTTCCATGTTTATTTGACCAATGTGCTATGAAATAACTTATAGGAGGCACCTATTTTCCCCACTCTAAGGACAATTTTGTTCATGTGTGCAGGTATCTGTAGAAAACAGTAAAGCAAACAACACTGGTTGTTTTTTTAAAAATCATCTGTGCAAGAAGTAATGGGGGTGGGCAGGGAATCTCTCTTTAGTTCTTTGAGGGGAAATCAGAGTTTGGGGAAGGTCTAATCCTAGAAATAGTGGTGCGATAAAAAAATAAATGTTGAGGTATGAATACACCCTAGGGTGGTCTCAAAATCTTGTAATAAGTTCCTGGGATATTAAATGACCTGTATGCCTACCTAAGTTTAGGGGAGGGACCATGTGTGAGTGAGTGTGTGTTCATGAAGAAACAGCAAGTTTGCAGTTTGAAAGAGACAAATTCAGGAGCAGGGGGAGCTGCTGGTTGAAGGCACCTTGTTGTGGAAGGATAGGCTTCTATCCTTCTTTGCCTTGAAAATGATTGTAAAGTTGCAAAATGCAGAAATGGAACTGTAGATGCACATATGCAAAAGTGACATAGATTTGAAACTGGTGTGTAGGGGGTGTATGTGTGTGGTTTCGCCAGGATCCAAGATTGCAACGTGAACTTGAAGCTCTGATGCTGACAGAAAATAAAAAGACTGACATTCCTAGAAAAAGTGGTGAGATGAAAAAATGTTGAGGTAGGAATACAGGTCATTGACCATACTAAAGTGATTGATTGATTGATTGATTTGAGGTAGGAGCTGAGGGGAATGTTTCCTGGGCCTGTATTGAAAAGGAGTGGCTGTTAACAAGCTGTTTCAAGGTGAGGAAAATATTGGACACTAATGAGAAGGGATCACATTATGGTTCTAAAGTGGTTATGTCTCCTTCAAAATCCCCAGAACACTTGATGAGGAAAATGGGCCTCTGAAAGCTAAAGAGTTTATGAAGCATTTTCAGCAAATTACAACAGAGTTCACAGAGAAGTTTGATAAAGCTTTTAAACCTCTTGAGGAAAAGATTACAGCATTAACCTCCACAGTAGATGAAATAGCTAAAACTGCTAACTTAACTATGAATCTTGGAGCTAAACATTAATAACCATTTTTAAAATATATATAAACCTTATACATGCTCAGAAAACCCTTAAACTGGAACATCATGAGAACAATCACAAACAATCTTCCCCTTCGGGTGAGGGGAATGATGGAGTTGAATTGGAGGATTTGAAAGCATCTATTATTAACTAGATCAATCCTCTCCCTCCTGATTTTGAAATTTCCAAGACAGAATTAGAGCGATCCCCTTTGGACTTTACAGCCCTGGCCAAGAGATAAATCTCAAGCCAGAGATATTGTAATTTGTTTTCATCAAAAGGAAGAATTGATGGGATAACTATGGTGAGTTAAAGACTTTCCACATAATGGCAAACAAATACAAATCTTGAAAGAGCTTTCCTCAGATAAGCTCCAATGTCATAGGGAGCTGAGACAAGTTAACAGTGCCCTTCAAGAAAAAAAAGTGAAATACAATTTCCTTTTAGAATTATTTTGAAAAAGGACAATTTCTTTTATGTTGCTACAAATCTCCAAGAAGGGCTGCAAATGCTTATGGTTTGGAGTAAGGAAAGGTGGCATACAAGTATGCATGTATGCATGTAATGTGTTTAACACATATAAAAAGAGTCCAACTGCATCCTCTATTAATTTGTCCAATCCTTTTTTTAAAGCCACCCAAGGTCGCACACTGGTAGTGCAACATAGGCACTGGTGGGCCTTACAGAGAAACATTTCTCGCCTCTAATAATTAGAGAGCCCCTTTCATTTTCCAGTGTCAGCTGCACTGCTGCAGTATGTAAAGTGACCCAGAACAGAATTAAAAAAGCTTTGAGATAATACCCACAGGAGTTTCAGGAAAGGTGAAGAGCTATGATGATAGACAAGGGGATGGCTGAGTGGGACCTGACAGGCCTACATTCCTAGAGTGTGAACACTCTTTTTAGCAAAAGGATTAGCTCCCTTGGGGGGGGGGATAACACCCTGTATTTTGACCATCGGTTATTGATCATATGACCCAATCTCAACTCACATAACTTTTTGAGCCAGTGGATGATGTGATATTTTTCTTTAACTTGAACTGATCCCCCCCCTTGCAATGCTACAGGGTCAGAAAAGCCATGTGACATCTGGTCATTGCTCCCAAATGCACATTGAGTTCAGCCTGGATCAGGCAATGGTTACAAAGAGCTGTCCCAAGAAGAGCTTAGTGTGCAACAGGCAGCAGTGGTCTGATTTTACATGACCATATGAACTCAAGACTGCATAAAAAAAGACATTCCAGGCTGACCAAAAGCCACTGCCTACCATGGACTCAAAAGTTTCTGCGAGTCAGCCTGAGAATATGAATTCAGATGATTCTTGAGAACCACCTTGGCTTGTCATTCTTTCAACACGAGCACATATTAAAAGTATCTTCTCCCCACCGTCTAGCTGCCTTTGAACTGAATTGACTTTGCTCCCAAGATAATGGATTGCAACTGGAAAAAGTGGTGCATCAAAAAGACCGCTCTCGCAACAAAGCTACCTGTCATCTTCAATCTAATTATCACTGAGTAATGAGACAAGCCTAGCGAGCAAGAAGTCACGATTTTGAGAATTTAGCTAGAGGAAGCTGGGAAGACACAATTCCTCTGATCTCTTTAATCTTACAGCACGGGCATCACTGTGTGCTGCTTACCACACAAATAGCTAGCTCTCTGTTGAAACCTGTCCACCATTTTTTCTAAAAGAACTTTCTCAGAATGCTCTAGTATTTCTTTAGCATTTCAATGAGGTCAGAGTTGAGCTTCCCTTTTTGTTACAAGGTGGCTGCAGGCAGTGGGGCTTTTCTTTTTTGCTACATTGCAGGGATGTTTTTGTCCAAACCACACCTGAGAGTCTGACTTACTTTTAAGTGAACATACGCAGACTAAGGCTGCAATGCGAAGTCAGTTTGCCTGGTCATAAGTCCATGAATTCACTAAAACTTAACTTCTGACCCAAAAAGGTTGGGATTCTAGCCGTTGCTCTTATTTTGTAACATTTCATTATTTCATTCCATAGCACTTAGGGGTTGCTGCCCTGGGCTGCTTTTGGGAGGGACGACAGGATATAAATTTATCAAATAAATGAAGTACCTAAGAATTTGAGGTAGTCACTTTCTTGAATACTCCTATAGGAGTTCTAGAGGGAAAGCCTAGATATATGGAAGTATCAATGGCACTTACTTCTGTGCAGACATAGAAATACAATGTAATTCTCCCCCCCCCCAAAAAAAGTACAAGGAGTTTGCACCTTGTCCCTGCCTGAGCATCAGGCAGTTGGAGTCTGTGTCCAGCCCCCCCCAGCACCCCTGAGAAGATGAGGGACATCTGTCTTAAGAGCCAATATGAAAATAAGGCATTAATTACTCATCAGATAGATAGAGGAGACATTTCATGTGGGCAGCACAGGCAGAGGCCTCCATTTTAGATACTGGAGTGATCTGGGTTTAGAGACTGTTTGAATAGGAAATGATTCTATGGGGTGTAACTCTAATATGTGGAACACCTCAGTTATAAAACTTAAGTTCTTTAGTGACAGGCTCCTGCTTAGAGTAAACACTTCACTTCTTAAGAAAATGCTATTTGGACCCTTTTATGTTGCCGTGCACATTGATGTAACCTAAGCCACTCTGTAGAAGGACAATATCTATTACTTAGCATTTGCGTTTTCATGAGAATCCATTACATATTCCTATTCAGAATCACCAGTAATTTACCTGCATTTTTCATCATGTAGGAATGCTTTAAGGGGATATGCAGAGTATTAAATAAAACACAGGATAATAAGGAAAGAGCTATGGCGTGCTTTCTGATTCTTCACATCAAGGCCACTTATTATATTAACTGGACTTCTGTCTTAAACAGAGGTCCTGTGGAGTGTGAGGAACAGTCCCTAGGAAGACATCTTATTATTGGGGGGCAGTACTCTTCTGAGAAGTGCTATGCTTACATCCAACCTCCAATTCCTCAAAAGTTTCCTCCTGCTTTGAAAGTGGTGTCCCTTCTTCTATCTCATTCTCTTTGCGCTTTAGAACTCCTTTATAATTTTGGCGGGTGAGGGGTTTTGAGCTTACCTTGCCACTGCAAGGTGGCCAAGTGTGATGTGTGCTTTTTCCTTTCCAGTTTACATTTATCCAGCACTCCCTGTAGCTTCCCTGTCTGCTCATGCTTCCAGATCTGAAAAAGTCCCATGGGAGGAGCTACCTCATGGTGGTCTTTAATTGAAGCATGGGCATCTATGAAGGCTGTACGGTGCAGGCCGCTAGTGAGATGACTGGAAAGGCAGCACACTCTCTTCCGGTCTGCTGCTGAGGACAATGGCAGTGTGCTAAGTGTCGTCCGCGACACAGAGCTGGCAGAGAGGCTTGAAGGGCAGCTCAGTGCACCCCCCAAAAAACCCCCACAGGAGAGTGGGGACCTGAGGATTCCAGTGGAGTGAGAATTCTCGCTCCCCCAATCGCCTTCCGGCCACTGTTGTGCGCGTGGAAGGGAAGAGGAAGAGGCTTGAGATCTCTCTCAATAAAACATTTCAAACGTGGAATTAGACTCTAAAATTGCGATTTGGCAAAACGGAAGCAAAACGGGAAGTCAGCTTCCGATCTTTGCGGACATGCTCTGCAAAGGGAACTTTTTTGTGAATGGGACTCAGACTCTGCTTATAGCAAAGGAGAATTGCAACAGTTAACTTTGGCTGGAGGGATGGTTACATTCTAATGGTTTGCAGCTTTAACTGTATCCAGTTACCTAGAGAGTTACAAGTGAAAGTCCATTGACAGCTGGAGGTTTGAGCAACTTTTTAAAAATTGGAGGAGCTAAGAAAGAAAAGGGGGAAGAAAGGAAAGGAAGCCTGCAGGGAACTCTTGCACATTTGGGGGGCAACCCCAATAAAAGTGGAAAAGAGCCTGGAACAGCTTCCCAAGCACTCTGATGTACCCCCCCCCATTTTTTTTAAAGAGCTCTTCAAAAAACAACTGTGAACTAAAACCCCAGCCTGTTTGCGAATTGCAAAACAAGACAACTGCCATGGGGTTAAAAATAAGAATTAATAAAATAAAAAGGAGCTACAACTTCTGGAACTATTGTAAACCATCATTATTAGAGATTTCATAAGTGGATAAGAATAACTCAAAGAACAAACACAAATACTGCATCCCACCCATGAGAATTTCACTATATTTTCTCTCTCGCCTTCATAATTTTCAAAAACAATTTCTTTTTTCATTGATTTATGGAGAATGGTTTAAAAAAGAGATGTGGGAGAAATTTTTGAGAAGAGCATGCCTGGTAGTTGTGGGTACTTTGTTCAGTAGTGAAGTTAACAATAACAAATAATGAGATTAATAGTAATAATACTGGTGCTGGTAATCATCATCAATTCTGCTCTATTGCCCAAAAAAGCTCAGGGCAGAAGTTCAGGACATTGTTTTATGTAAGCAATGAAATTAGTGATCTTTTGTAGAATTCTAGAAAATTGCATCTGTGAACCTCTTTAATCTCATGATGGAATATCACATTATTTTCACTGAGTTGTAAAAACACAGCGTCAGGAAGGTGTGATCCCAAGAGTATGGAAGAGCTACAGGTTTTGTTAAAAAATGTAAAGCAGTTGTAATATCCTTAAACAGTTAAGACTCAAATATAGTTTGTCTGATGATTATCTTTATAAATATTTATGAAACTGACATTTGGTTGCGTGGTCCCTAGTGAATAAAGGAAGGCTTCTGTTGCCTTTTCTTCCTGTTAGAATTTCTGCTATACACAAACAATTGTTATGAGCTGCTCTCCAGGGCTCTATACAACATTGAATGGTGGTGTGGTTGTACTGAGAGCAGGAGGGGCCAGGTGGTGGCCAGGTTGGCATGGTGCAAACAAGCTGGCGGAGCTATCCTGGCACATTTGTGCACCTGCAGGTGCATTTCTACTGCACTGAGCTCTCTGCCTGGTCCATTCCTCTCTCCATCCCAGCATGCAGCTGTGACTCAGTCAGAGAGAGATCAGGTGAGCTTGCAGTTCCATCACCCCATTTGCAACAGACTCCATTAGAAATATACTGTAGTAGCTCCTGAACATACTTTACATTGGTTGGTTTCTGCAGAGTGAGGATAACAGTAGTATAGATGCATGACACTCCATTCAAGACCATCTACTATCCTACGTGAATACGAGCTCAGGTGCTTACAAATGTAAGCATCACTTTTAGTGAACACACTTCACAGACATTTATCCTAACCCGTGACAACCTGCTCCTTTTTGTTCTTTCAGTTCTTACCCCGCCCTTATGCACTTCCAGGCGCTCTATCTGGCTATAGATGAGCAAGCAGAGCTTCTTGCAGATTCTTCTCTACATGTGCAGTTGACTCTCTGGGACATGAGTCGGCAAACTAAGGCCCACGGGCTGGATCAGGCCCAATTGCCTTCTGGATCTGGCTCGCGGATGGTCCGGGAATCGCAGTGTGGATCGTCAGCGCATGCGTTCTTTCCCTCTCCCTCCCTCACACGGTGGCAGTGCCTCCTCCCTCCCTCCTCCTGGCTTCTGCCCACGCTGCCTAGGGGAGGAAGGGGGCTGGGCTTTGTTGGTGCCAGCAGCAGCAGTGCTCGAGTGGCCGCCATTTTAAGCAGCCCCTCTCCAGAGCCCTTTCGCATGCTGCTCAATGTCCCGTTGCCGCCGCCAGCCCCTGCCGCTTGCAAGACACAGGTAAGCTGCCACTGGGGTTTGTGGTGCTCTTGCATCAGCCCCCCCAAATATAGTCTGTCCCCCCACAAGGTCTGCGGGAAAGTGGACTGGGCCTCTGCTGAAAAAGTTTGCCGATCCCTGCTCTAGGAATTTAGGGCCAGATTCAAATATGTTGTCCTGCTAGCAGAAGCTAGTGCAAGGACTCCTGCTAGTGCAGTGGGGCTTGCCCCTCCTCTCTCCCCTACCCTGTATGACTGAATTCCACCCTATATATTTCCCCTCTTTAGAGTACAACACCTTTGCTAAAGCATCTACGTAAGTAGCAAATGCTCAATGTCTTCTTTTACCTCAATAGTAGAAACTTTAGGTGCGGATAATCCTGTTTGAACCGTCCCTGCATTTATAATGGAAAACCTGTCCTTTTAATTAACAATTGCTAACAACCTGAACACATTACTGCACAAGATCATAAAGGGTACTCATTCAGATAATGATGCTATGCTGTTTACAAATCACAAATCACCTCTTTGATTTATCGCACCGTTATAATGGAACTGTTTGGGAAACTGATTCTTGGGCTCTTGATGCACTGATGGAAGGATTTGTTTCACTGGAGAGCTGTTGAGTGGTTGCGTAATAAACAAAAAAACCTTAAACAAATAAGAAACTAAATGCATACAGATGTATTCGACCATGTGCCCTCCCCCCCCCCAATTACACAGATACTCACTTGAGAGCATTTTCTGGAGCCAGTAATGAAGCTCCTTAAACCCATTTATGGCAATTTAAGGGGAGAAAACAGGGATTAAGAAGTCTTGAACAACTTACTTATGCATTAGGCTGTTAAAAAGAATAGCTGCAATTACCATAGCTATTCATTTTAGCATTTACATTTACTAATTCACAAATTTCCTGGGAATATGTCAATAGTAAGTCTTAATGAAATGTATAGTGATTGTTGGAAAATCACACAAGGCATTTGTAAAAGGCAGGAAAATGGGTCAAGGTCAGTTGCCAAAGGTATGAAGACCATTATAAAGAAAGAATATGAAACCTAATCAGCTCCGAATTTTATTTCTTGTAATTCAGTTTGGTTCAATAAAATACGGTATATTACCTGTAACAATTCTGAGTCTCGGCAATAAACGTACGAGATTCTAAACTGGCAAAATCAACTTTAAGTGGGCTAAATCACAAGTTTTAATTATCTTCTTGCACTTTAGAATCTGTGTGTCTTTCCATTTAGAAATGGGAAAATGTTCTTTTCATTTTAGAATATAGGGCCTTGGTTTTTATTACAAGATTCAGGCTTCATTCTAAGCCTGAATTTAAAGAGAGGCCACCACTCACTCATTCGTTTTATTTTTTAAATAGGGAATATATGTTTTACACGGGGTTGAAAGTACTTCTTGTAGAGGTCACCTGAAATTTCAGGGCTTTCCATAGCCAACTGACACAGGCCCAATTTGCATATCCCAACCATGGCTTAGAATGAACAAGTTTGCAGTTTCTTAGAGTGAAGATTGGAGCTATTGCATTCCTCATGCAGTCCTGCTGCTGCCATGATATCCAGGGCAAAGCAATGGTTTGGTTTAGTGATACATTCAGACCTGAGATGGTTTGTTTGTTTTACCCTGTGAGTGTCTGCTAGCTCAGGCCAAGACTCCATCTGGTCCAGCATTCTGTTCTCACAGTGGCCAACCAGTTGCCTATGTGCAGCCTGCAAACAGGACCTGAATGGTACAGCCACTCTCCCCTGTTTTGATTCCCAGCACCTGGTTTGTGACAAGCGCCTCATCAGCATGTTTCTGCTTCCTACAAAAAGTGCAACCTGTAAATAACACATGGTGCATTTCAAGATATCCTGCCAATATTTGGCTGGGAAAAAACCTACATCTCTGAAGCTGCTATTGTAGCCTCCCCAAAAGGGTCTATTATCCTGAGTTACCAGACAGCAATATGATAATCTTCTGACACTTTGGGGACTGGGAGTTTGCAAATGGTCTTGTTGACTTGAAAATGCACTGATATATCATTTCACTACTTGCAACAAGACAGCTAAGGGTGTTGCATGAGGGGGAGTTGGGGGTTATGGTGTTGTTCTGCTTATTATTATAATACTCCTCCCCCCTCCCTCAGTGAATTCTCTGTAGCTACAGGTTTTGTATCTCTAGCTCAAACAATGTTTTGTAATAGTAATAAATAAATAAAAATAATTCCCAGTCTTGTCCTCTATGGACTGTGTCACAGGCTCAAGTATTACAGTGTACAGCTGCTGTCAGATGCTTTTCCTATGAGAAATGAAGAAAAAGAATGAAAAGCAATTTATTTCTCCCATTTTATTTAGGATTTGAATGATTAAAAAACCCTAGGAAATACATTGCAATGAAGTATTCCCCCCTCCCCTTTTTGTCTCACCGGACCTCATCATGCTACGAAATCAATTCTCCAGAACAAATATTAAATGTCAACATTGTTTCCATACTGCAAGGGTGGAAAGTAATAAAGGGATAATAGATGATGCATATAGGCATTTTCCTTTCAAAAGAATGGATTTCTAGCATTCTTTCAGTACTAAGATATTTTCTGTATACTTCAATTCTTGTGAAAAAGTGAGCCCTTACATTAATGTGGAAATAGTTATTTGTGTAGAACATATTTGTACTGTTAGTTTCCTTGGAGACTATTATAATGGTTCCCCCAAAAATTCAAAACCTGATTCAGTAGCAGTTTGGTCTGCATTAAGGAATGAAACTTTTTGGAATTCTGGAAATAGATTTTTGTGCCAAATGGCCTTTGAGAATTAAAATGTGGTTGGTGTGGTAAATGAATCCAAAAGAATCAGAGCAAACATAGTATTAGACAAGACTCTGTTCTTCTCAGGCCCCGTCTTAAATGACTTTTAAACATATTTCTGAAAAGATAAGAAAAAACATTGAATGTTTGAAACGTATGATGACCTGGTTCAGATGAAAAACTAAATCATTGAGCATTCCTCACTCCAAAGTCCAGGGTTGCACCGGAGGGGGAAATTGGAAGCATCAGATTCTTGTTTTGCACTAACCACAGTTTGTCATGCAATTTTAACTGTGTTTTGTTGAAACTATGGCTTATTGAAACAAGTCAAGATCAAACCATAACTTCCAAAATTGATAAGTTTATTGAACTGTAATTCCTGATTCTGATGTAATAAGAAACTGCAGTTTACAAGGAAGTGAATGCTTCCAACCTCCTTCTTTGGTATCTGTTGGAGGAAGAGGGGGCGGGGGGAGTAAAAAATGGCTTGTTTCTGGAATGCTAAATTAATGTTTAGAATTACACCTGGACTGGACCTATATGAATGCTAAGTGTTCTTATTATATTCCAGTGGTCCACATTGCTATGCAGACACACTCAAGTTTTGCACTGGATATTGGTTTCTTGCAAGTAGCCCTATTAATCCTATAGACCTATCAATTTGCACTGAAGCAGTCTGTTCTCACGCAAAATTGGCCAGCTCAAGGCCTTCTTTCATTCCATTGCACTGTGTCAGGGAATGGTCTGAATCAGAGGAGTGGGGAATGCATTCTCAGGCAGATCAGCTCCTTTCTGAAGAGAAGGAGGAGGGGGAAGATTCCCCCCCTTGTTTCCAGTGGTTTCAGGAGCAGAGAGAGACACAGACACTCAGCAGCTTCGACAGGAGTTGCCTAGTTACAAGATAGTGGAAAGAGAAACAGAAGGGAGGGAAGAGCCAGCAGAGACGTCATTAGAACTAGGAGGTCCATCCATATTAGAGAACAAAGAACAGAGAGGAGGAGGAACTTCCTGTTGGTGCCCAGGATGTTGCTGGGGACGAAAGGGGGAGGACTGAGAGTAGCCAACTGCTCTCCTTATGGAGAGATATGGATTTTTGCTTGTAACCAGATGAATGAATAAAAAGAACCATAAAATATAAGCTGCTCGTTAATTCTTGTTTGTAAAGTTACCAAAGAGAGGGAAGGACTCTTCATGCAAGACACACTGTCATCAAATCTATGGGGAAGGTGGCTTACTGTTTCACTATATGTTGCCTCTTTTGGATTCCCAACATTTTCATAACAATTGAGTTCAATAATTCAAATAAGATCAAGTCATTACAACATTGTGTATGCTGAGTGCTTTAGCTACACAGACCTTTGGGTGGCAGTAGCATGGCATGGGGGCCCCCCTCCGGCCCTGGGTGCATTTTTTTTCAGGGGGTGCGACCAGGCACCCTCACAACAGGTTTTCTCATGAGAGCATGGCTCTGGCATGCAAAGGAGCTGCAGAGACAGCTTCCTCATGCGACAGCCCAACGTTGCCAGCTGCAGTTCCACCCCTGGTTCAGGCCTGCCCAGGGGGCAGAAAGAGACTGTGGTGTGTGAAGAAGCTGACAGGTGGTCGTGTTGGCTTATGCTATGCCACTGAGTCTGGGGCTTGAAAAGAATGGAAAGTTCTAGAAAAAATGAAAACACTTCACACGCTTCCCATTCTGAAAACTGAGACAGAATATCTAAAATATGGGGAGAGGGAAAGAGAAAGAATAGTATTGTCCAGATAGGCCTCTTTCTAGCCAGAAGGATTTTCAAGGCGATACACAATCCAGTCCCAATTCGCTTTCTAGCAGCTCTAATAGACTTGACATTATTCTTCGTAATGGCACGGATGCTGATTAATACAGCTGAGATTCAAAGCGGTCTTCTTGCACTGCTTCAGGAGTTCAGTTCTAATTCATTAATTTTCAAATAAAATTATTGGTACAGGTTTTTGTTTTGCCTCAAATAGGATAGCAAGAATGGTGCCTCTGGGGAGTGGAGGACAGTTTGTGATTGGCGTTGTGCGGTTTCCCCCTCAGATGCAGCGATAACCAAATTGGGTTTATTATGAGCAACAGCTTTATTAAAGACAACTTTTCAAAAGGGTTTGTGCTGAATAGAATGCTAGGTACAAAAGTATTTCTCTGCAGTGTGGCTCCCTCTTAATGTAATGTAGAGCTAGGGAACCTCAGGTCCAGGAACCAAAGCAGCCCTGAGCCATTCAGTCTGACCCTCAGGATTCTCCCTTTGCCAGTGCTGCTTTGCACCTTCCTTGAATATTGGCCTGACCGGAATGAGTCCTTCAACTCTGATAATGCCTTTTGCTTGCCAGGATGGAGAACAGAGACATGTGTGTGAGGGTCTGTAGAAACTAGCCTACTATACAAAAGTAAAAATTGCATCTGCTCCTCTGCCCACTGTTCCCACTGTCTTGCTCTGGCATGTGGGCTTCAGTAGGGAACTGGGCTGAGAAAGGGTTCCCCATCAACAGTTAAGGCATTGGCCAATTCCTGCTTATGCCCTACCCCTTTGGTGGGTTGAGACTGCATGCTCAGGGGTCCTGAGTAGTTAATTCTCTCACCTTGATGAAGTTCTTCTTCTCCTCAGAGGGAGAAGGTCCATTCCTACTAATGGAAAGGGATAGCTCTGACTGTGCTTTTTGTCCCTGCAGCTCTCCCTTGGCTAAAGTGAATGGGGCAGAAATGAATGCAGTGGTACCTTGGGTTACATACTCTTCAGGTTACATACGCTTCAGGTTACAGACTCCGCTAATCCAGAAATATTACCTCTGATTAAGAACTTTGCTTCAGGATGACAACAGAAATCGTGCTCCAGTGGCGTGGCAGCCGCAAGAGGCCCCATTAGCTAAGTGGTGCTTCAGGTTAAGAACAGTTTCAGGTTAAGAACGGACCTCCAGAACGAATTAAGTACTTAACCCGAGGTACTACTGTACCTTATATCAGGGGTGGCCAATTCCCAAGAGACTGCGATCTACTTACCATGTTCCTTCAGTTGTTCTGACAGTTACTGACCTCTCTCTCTCTCTCTCTCTCTCTCTCTCTCTCTCTCTCACACACACACACACACACACACACACACACACACACGTGGCTGCTTGCTTGACATGCAGCTTCCCATTTATTCTAATTTTTGTACCTCTTGGCACCCCAAAGTATCAAGATGGGAATAATTCAATCATGCTCAATTTTCTCACACAGCTTGGACTTCATATGGTGTCTGAAAAGGCACCAAATCCAATTTGTTTCTGACAAGATGCAGCCAATATTTATCTTAGTTAGCGCTAATGAATGGGAAGTATTGTTACAGGTGACATCTATTGGTGAATACACAAAGGCAACAGGTTACATGGTACAGTGCATTATCTACTTTCACATGCAATAGACAAATGCCTATTTCTGTTCTCTGCTGGTTCACCTCCTGTATCTGTGAAATAGTTCCTTTGAGTTACCTTCTTGGCACCAAAGTTTGGAAAGGGCATCAGTTTTTTCCTTTGTTTAATATGATTTGAAACCAGTCTCATAGTGCTTTTGCTATATGTTTCATTCCTTTATTGAAAGTAAAAAATGCATTTCCATTTATGTCGTTCCTAACTGGATGACAGAAATAGCAAAAGCGTATATTAGACATTATACAAGCTGATCCTGTTATGGAGGAGCTCACAGCATTAACACCCAAGGAAGGTCTTGCTTCCCCCATAGCCACAGCCTTGGATTCCAACAGAAATCAGGCATGACTCTGTCTCCCAGCTGCCCAACCTTCATCCTGCCAGTTTCTAGCTTCTAGATCACATAACTTAACTTTCCACTCTGCCTTTGTCTAACTGCCAGTGAGTTGAGGGAGGGGGCCCCAGACATTTGGCATCTGGCACAGAACCACTTCCTTTGTTACCTTAAAGGCCCATACTAAGAGGGCCATTACCTCTTCAGGAAGCTAGCCTGGCTATTCCAGGAATTTGAAACCTGACTTAGATTTTAACACTTGCTGGATCCAGGAATTAAAAGGGTCTCAGCACACATCTTATGCCCACCAACCCATAAAACTAAAAAATACTTTTCATTTCTCTTAACAATATAGAAAAGTGGTGCCATAGCTTCTAATTCCCTATTAAGGAGGGCAGCATTGCGTGGTCCATTGCTGGTGCCAGACCAGGAAAGCTCCATAAAATTCTTCCATACAACACAGCTGTGCCATGCAGAGAAAAGGATGGTGGGAAAGGCTGATGTGGCAGTTGTCTCTGTGAGGATTGCATTGAAGTTAAACCTTTGTATAGGATTGCTTGAATTTGCCTGAGCTATCATGTCTCAAACACAGCAGGATAATACACAGACAGTGAACCCCATGTGATTTGTGCTACCTTGCTAGATATCTTCACCATTACTCCACTCCTTCTGACAATGCATTTCAGGCAGATGACAAGAGATGCACTGTGTTTAAGTACAGCTGTTTTGCTTTGCTCAAAACTTTTGAGCATGTGCCAGGATCATGAGAATCTGATCAGTCCTCAAATTGCAGTGCTAAAAGCTGTTGTTGTCTGATTTTCTTCTCTCTCTCTCTCTTTTTAAATCCCACAGAGATAGAAAAACAATTAAAAGTGAGGCTAATGAAGGGCACTTCTTGCATTTCACTGTGGCCCCCTGAAACAGGAATTAAATTACACTGAATTTTCACTAGAGAATTGTATCCGACAGATTGTTGAGAACAAGAGAAGATTAATACTCTTATCCTCAAAGCAGTAACTGCCTGGACGGTTTGATAATAAAAAAAATGCAAGCACATTGTTATAAAGCGAATGAAAGCAGAGAAAATAATTGGCTCTAAGAGAACAGCAAAACCAAACAAAGCTCTCTGCATTTCACCTATTGTGTAATCCTGTTGTTTATTTTGGAGTAAGGAATGGAGAAGCAGTTTTGGAACAGACATGCTGACTCCAGACTAGCACTCTTTGGATACAATCCTAAATGCATTTACTAGGAAGGAAGCTCCATTGACCACAGTGGGATTTACTTCTGAGTAAACATGCAGAGGATTGTGCTGCACAGCAACCATTACTCATAGTGGCTTCTAGTGTGCTGTTAGCTTAACCAATTTTATAAATGTCTAATCAGAAGTAAATTCAACTGAATTCAATGGGATTTACTTCTGGGTAAACTTGCATAGGATTGTAGCCTAATCCATATTGTTTTTTAAAAAAACATTTTAGATGGTTTTAGCTGTCCTTTCCAAACCCTTGTGTCATTCTTGCAGATAAAATTCAGAATAAACTCCTGTACATGTCTGTGGACATCACTTTTAATAAAGTTCAAGAGGTGTATTAATCTTAGGTTTAAGCATCATGCTATATGGTGTTCTATAATTCCTCTTCTCAGCTGTCCAGGGAGAGCTGCAAGTTTGAGAGGAAGAAGGGTGGTGGGTAAATCTTTTCACCCTTTGGTCATTATTTCAGTCCAGAAATGCTCCCCTAGTTGCTTTTTTACCTGCAGCGGGGAAAAATATAGTTCCCTATGGGGACTTTCTAGACTAAAAAACCAAACAGCTGGGGGAGGAAACTCTCGAGCTCAAAAGGACTTGGGAGGTGATAGAATGATTATTTAGCCCCTCTCAACATTTTTCTTCACAGTCTCCTAGCTTGTCCAGGATGCTTTTGATTTTTCAAAAACTACTATCAATAAAATATGTTGCCCATATGTACAAAAACGGGATAAGAGACAAGAGTTCCTGAAGATGAGAGCATTTAGGGAAGTCAAGCTCCTGCTTCTCCCAAGACTGGCAGGGACTGTCCCCATCCTGTCACTGAATTCAGATGAGTTAGAGAGCAGATCACAAGCTCTCACCCGCTGGAGGTGGGAGACAAAAGGGAAGCAAATGACTTGTCAATTTAAAATTTTATTAATGAGGATTTATAATCTGCTTAATCATAAATACCTCGGTTTTACATAAAACCTCTTTTTAGCCTGGAGCCTAAAAGTGCCCCCCCCCCCAAATGCACCGTCAGACCCCATGCACCTATACCCTGAGCCCAGCTCTGCCATAGGGTCATTTAAACTACAAGGCGGAAATGGTTGTGTATCCAAATGCACATCCTATTACAGACACACCATCTGGGACCCTAGCCATCATCTGACCCTACCAGGGCTTTTGAAGGCTCAGCTTAGCATTGGACTTTCTTGAATCAGCTCTGGATGTCCCTGGGAGCTCTCCAAGGTCCTGTAGTAACTGAATCTGAAAGCAGCAATTTCAGCCCTTTTCTCTGCTCTCCAAAATCTTCTCTTTTCCACCGCATCCCACTGCCTGCTTCTGGTTGCTCTTAGCTCCAAGTCAATTGCCCCAGACATTGTTTAGCAATGTTAGCTGGTTTTCCTCAGGATAAAAGGTAAAGGGACCCCTGACAATTAGGTCCATTCGTGGCCGACTCTGGGGTTGCGGCGCTCACCTCGCTTTATTGGCCTAGGGAGCCGGCGTACAGCTTCCGGGTCATGTGGCCAGCATGACTAAGCCGCTTCTGGTGAACCAGAGCAGCGCACGGAAACGCCGTTTACCTTCCCACCAGAGCAGTACCTATTTATCTACTTGCACTTTGGCGTGCTTTCGAACTGCTAGGTTGGCAGGAACTGGGACCGAGCAACAGGAGCTCATCCCGTCACAGGGATTCGAACCACTGAGCTTCTGATCAGCAAGTCCTAGGCTCTGTGGTTTAACCCACAGTGCCACCTGTGTCCCATTCCTCAGGATAAAGCATAGCAAATCCAGCAAATTCTGTGTAACAACTGCAGACTTACTGCATTAACAACAGAATTCTGAAAGTTCCCATATCTTGGCTTGGTATAAGACTGTATCCTTTTCCCTTCCCTTTCTCTAGAAACCAACTTCTCCAGCTGGAGTAATGCTTCAGTAGCATCCAGAGCACCCCCATAATTTAAAACAATAAGAACAAAGGCAGTAGATCACATATTTTAGCGTGTGTGGGAAGGCTCCCCAGTTCATTATGATAGATTGGTCTCTGAAGATCAAAGATCCAACATATTCTGGAGACTTCATACTGTGGCGAGTCTGCCCATCTTATAAAACTATTAATAATTTAATCTGTTCAGTTTCGGCTAATGTGCTTCTGAGTGATGTGCCAGATGGGAAAAATGATACATTTATGAACTTTCTTAAACAATGCCATTGATCACATCTGGTGTCAGCTTCTTGAGAGGAGCTAATTCTTCAGCAATTTTGTCCCTGATTAGGTCTGCTCTCAGAAAATCTACTTACTGAATCTGGCACTGGGGGAAAACATTACATTACAAGACAGAAAACTGGATTTCAAATTTGTTATTGGTTGAAGATGGTCAAAAATCATAAATTGTTGAGTGGCATTAATTTGAAATCATCCAAAACAGGCACTGAAAAATTGACATAGATATCACAGATCTGGAATTCCTTGATATTCCTTAAGTTACTTTAACATATAACATAAAATAACTGTGTATCAGCACTTTTTATCTTTGTAGGAGCTGAAATATGAAATACAGCACAATGTGGGCTAATTTATAGTACAGTGTGTGGAGTGAGAGAATATCAAATGAGGTGGGTTTCCCCCTCAGAATATTAATATTGAAAAATGGTTCTCTGAAGTTGCCTCATCTGTTAGGAAGCCCAGACCTTGAATCAGAAACCTGAGGTTGGCACCTAAGCCTGGCAAGCTGTTAAGTCCCAATAAGATTTTCAGATGGAGAACAGAAGTGGACTATGTAATATTGGCTCTTACCACTGGAAGGTAATAGGAAGCCGCTGTTGTCCAGGCCGAGTATGCATTCTGTGAGCCAAACTTTCTATCCTTGACCAATCAACAGAGCATTTTAGGGCCCAGCCACTGACCTCAAAGACTTGGAGAACACACCGTTCATATCAGATTTGGGTATAGCCAGCACACGATTATAGGAACATGAATCATGTTTATATTGTGTTTATATATTGTGTTTATATTGTGTTTATATATGTTTATATTGTGGATTCTTTTAGAGGAAAAGTGAACAGGATGTGCAGTAAATGATAGCCTAGTATCGATGCAATGTTTCCATATTGCCAACCATGGGTTGGTGACTAGAAGGGCTCACACACTCCTTCCTCACTCCCTCTTCATCTTTCATTATAGGCACTGTCCTTCTCTTTCAGAGTAGGTAAGCGCTATAGTTACTGTTACACCTGTTCTGATATTTTTGCTAACCATAGTTAGCACAGTCTGCCAACATGCTTCTGACCATGATAGCAAACTGTGGTTTGTCATTTACTTTGGTTCACAATGTGAAAAATCAGTACGACAATCAGTACTATTGTAAAGGTTGTTGTAAATTCCAGCAACTGTTCATTTTTCATTAAATACAGCATGAATATTCAACTGTTGGAATATTAACAGATTCTAAGATATCTATGTATATATTTTCCATGGATTATACCTCCCTCTTTAGTTCATTTTTAATGCTTGTGCTGCATTTTACTGCGCTTCAAAAAAGAAACATAAATATAAAAATCCATAGCAAAGGTGGCAAACCTTTTTCATTTCAAGCACAATTCTCTCTCTCTCTCTCTCTCTCTCTCTCTCTCTCTCCTACCATATCTATATGGGCTGCATTAAATTAGTCTTAAAGGTAAAGGTAAAGGTACCCCTGCCCGAACGGGCCAGTCTTGACAGACTCTGGGGTTTGTGCGCCCATCTCACATCTATTGGCCGGGGGCCAGCGCTGTCCGAAGACACTTCCGGGTCACGTGGCCAGCGTGACAACGCTGCTCTGGCGAGCCAGAGCCGCACACGGAACGCCGTTTACCTTCCCGCTGGTAAGCGGTACCTATTTATCTACTTGCCCCCGGGGGTGCTTTCGAACTGCTAGGTGGGCAGGCGCTGGGACCGAGCAGCGGGAGCGCACCCCGCCACGGGGATTCGAACCGCCGACCTTTCGATCGGCAAGCCCTAGGCGCTGAGGCTTTAGCCCACAGCGCCACCCGCGTCCCTTAGGGACACATATAACCCATGTGGCCACAGGATGCTCATCCCAGATGGGAAGGGCCTCTCCCCCCAGTTTGCTATTCCTTTAAAAACCTCAGTTGATAAAGATTGATATCTATGGCTCTTTCCAATCTCTTTGCATAACTTTGGTATGTTAGATTTATTTCAGAGGTTAAAAGCATTATCATCCTTGTTAGGGGTCTCTGGCTGTGCTTTTGTGAATTAAAACTGATTAGAATGGATGGGGAATACAAGGACATATTTCAAGGTCACCAGCTCCTTGTTGATGTAAAAAAGCACAACTCTGTATTATTTAGAGAGCAACCCAGCTCATGGAAATGTGAGCTTCTCTTTATAAATATTAATCCACAAATGCATCCTTCTTGTCAGAGAGGGGTTGTGATCAAATCAAACCCCGAAGCTAAAACCGTAGAACAAGATTGTGGTAAAGGATGTCTCCAAGATGTCAAGAAACATCCAGGGCACTATTAAAGAAAAGGTGAATTTGAAAACGTTGAGACTATGCTAAGAGGGGAAATAATTCATGAAAGAAGTAGAGAGGGAAGCTGAAGTTCAAGTTGTACTAGTTTTAAAAGTCCTGGGGGTGATAGAGTCCCCATTAAAACCCTTGGCAAGGATACAGCAGCTTGCTGGGTTGGGTTGTGATGGTGGTGGACTATACAGAGAAAAATCACACCAAACCAGGCTAATGAGTAAACGTTGAATGTTTCTTGAGAAAAGCAGAGGCCAACTTTCCACAAGCAGAGCAGATTCCAAGGGGGATAGACCAGGAATGACCCTGGAATTAATGATAACAGTAGTAGTAGAAATGAAAAGTCAGGGACAACTAATCAAGGGCTCGGTAAAGCCTAAGATCACATCTCTCATCTTAGAAGGCACCTCTGAGTTTTATCATTACTGGAACAGCATAGGAATGGAGCTTATTTGGAGCAAGCATGCGAACGAAGATGGGCTGAAAATGCTTTAGGGACTCTAAAACGAAGAAATCAATTGACAGGCCAGAGTGAAGCGAAGTTGCTGTAGAACCAACTTAATTCTCACTATTGGAGAAACTCCTTCCTGAGACCGAGAGAGAATCAATTCCACAGCCACGCTGTGGTAGATTGGTCCTATTTCAAAGTAATCCAAATAATAACTGTGCCCTAGAGGCAACCTTGTAAAGATCCAGTGCCCCTTCTCCATATACAAACACTCCATTTTCCTTGCCCAGCCACATAGTGAAAGGATTTCTGATTTCCCATTCCAATAGCAAATAGGAACAGCATCTGCGTCTGCATAATACTTGGTGGCATTATTGGACTCCAATGTTTCGCCATCTCAGTTGTCAATTACTTATAGCAGTTATCTCAGGAGTTGGTCAAGACTTCATAGGATAGGAATGGAGAACCTCTGACCCATCCAGTGTTGCTGGACTCCATCTCCCTTCCACTCCAGTCGACATAGTCAATGATCAGTTGATTATGGGAGTAGAGTCCGCCAACATCTGGAGGGCCACAGGATCTCATCCTTGAGATAGGGCCTCTAAGTGCTCTTCAGGAGTTATTTGGGAGGGTTGCTGCACTTTTATTGGGGTTTATTGGGGACGTGTTTTTTGACGTTGACCATATTTTGTGCTCTCCTCTTTCACCTTCATTAAAAGGTTCTTTAATTCCTCATCACTTTCTGCCATCAAGGTTGTGTCATCTTCATATCTGAGATTGTTGATGTTTCTTCCGGCAATCTTAATTCCGGTTTGGGATTCATCCAGTCCAGCCTTTCGCATGATGAATTCTGCATATAAGTTTACACCCAGGTAAATGTGTACAGGATTGCAGCTCCCACTGAACTCAGTGATACCTATTTCTAAGTAGACTTGCAGTAAAAAGCCCTCTCACTGGCATGCCTAGGATTGTAGAGGAAGAACTTCTATCACCAGTATTTTTCCTACTGTTTGTCTTTGAGCATTAATAGAGATACATTTCTGGAGAGAGTCATTTTAACCCTTCCCTCACTGCTTTGACTGAAAAGCTAGTGCTAGTTTTGCAATTCATTGAACTGATCCAAAATAAATGAATGCAATTAATTCCACCTCCGTCAAGGAATTGCACTAATTATACTAATTAGTGCAATCCATTCTACTTTCACAGACATAAAAGAAGAAAGTCCCTGAAATGTTGGTCATATTGTTACCTTAAGAGCAAGAAAGATGATTTTGGAGAAAAGAATACGACTAAATAAACAAAGGTTGGAAGCAAATGCTTCAACTGCACTAGCAAAAATCTGAAACAAATACACTACTGGATCTTTCAAACTATTTCTCCTGGGTGGAAACACAAAGAGCAGGTTTTCCCCACTCCCAGGACTCGGAAACTTCACAACGAAAATGAGGAGGAGTAAATGATCAACTGAAAAAAGCAATACTATCTATTATTCAGAAATAAGCAGTACATTCCTTGCCAGCTTTGTTCCTGGCACCAGAGTGGAATAATGCTTCACACACACCCTGGGTTCCACAAAAGCAGCTAGACCTCATCCTGGTCTGTCCTAATAAAATGCTACATTTATTTTGTGCAGAATGTGTAACTATGGGATTTCACAGGAGGTTGCTTTAAGGGAGTATAGCAGGGTTGTTGTTTTTTAATGCCAGTGGTGTGCTTTTCAAATAAAATAATAACCATGCTGAATCAATATTTCATGTAACTTTTTAAAATACCCATAATGAGATCCGCATATGAAATCCTGAAATGCATTTCAAACCTGTTCATATTTACCAAACATCCTTTCCAACATTCCTTTCCTCCTGCGCATACGTGAATGAGATATGGCAACAGGGGCAACAACAGAAACAAAGAAACAAAAATATTGTGGATAGAGGGCTCTCTGTTTATTTATTAATCTGAGTACAAATCCTGCCTTTCTCATTACGCTCAAGGTGGCTAACCTAATCAAAGAAGCAGCAAATAAAAATTACAGAAACATAGAACTGCATTTCAATGGGAGAGTGAAACACATAGCAAGCTACCATATACTGGGACTGACCATTGGTCCATCTAGCTCAGCATTGTCTACTTTGACTGGCAGTGGCTTCCCAAGGTTTCAGCCAGGTGTCTCCCGTAGCCTTACGTGGAGGTGCCAGGGATTGGACCTGGGATCTTCTGCATGCAAAGCAGATGCTGTGCTATAGAGCTACTTGCCCATCCCACATACTTAACTATCTCCCATTGAAATAATGGGTACCACCAAGATGCTTACTGTATTGTGCCTGGAGATAGATAGATAGATAGATAGATAGATAGATAGATGATAGATTACATATCTGGTTCAATATACACTGAGCAATCATTGATGGTCAGATCTAATGGAGAGGAAATAGGAGCCACCTAGAGAATTCTTTTGGATTCTTTTTACAGCTTGTATTTTCTCCTTTAAAGGTAAAGGTACCCCTGCCCGTACGGGCCAGTCTTGACAGACTCTAGGGTTGTGCGCTCATCTCACTCTAGAGGCCGGGGGCCAGCGCTGTCTGGAGACACTTCCGGGTCACGTGGCCAGCGTGACGAAGCTCCTCCGGCGAACCGGCACCAGAGCAGCACAGGGAAACGCCGTTTACCTTCCTGCTATAAAGCGGTACCTATTTATCTACTTGCACTTAAGAATGCTTTTGAACTGCTAGGTGGGCAGGAGCTGGGACCGAACAATGGGAGCTCACCCCACCGCGGGGATTTGAACCACCGACCATGCGATCGGCAAGTCCTAGGCACTGAGGTTTTACCCACAGCACCACCCGTGTCCCATTTTCTCCTTTACATCCCAAATAATCAAAATTTATTAATTTCTAGGTTTTAGGAAGGTTCCGTCAAATCCATAACGATATATACCAATGCATTTAAGGTTTTGGTTTTTTTAATTGCAATACAGAAAATAGCATTGGGCATTCTGGCCAGATATCCAGAAACTGAATTTCTTCCTTTTAGAGTATTGAAATGTATTTGTATGAACAGCATCTCAGAAGAATTCACAGCAGAGCTGCCATAATGTGCCCTGCAATAATGGCCTGGAAGAGCTCAAATGGCCAGAATTTTCAATCTGCTGTTTCCTGTTTGGCCTTTTAGGACTTCTATTGATGCAGCGAATGACAGTTGTGACAGGATGGCATCTTTGATTGCATAGCCATTTGTCTTCTAGGTCTTAGAGTGATTTCACAAAGGATCTGAAGTGGCTGTCAAATGCTCCTGCCAATCTGATGTGGCTTGGATGGCTGACCTGGAGATTAAAGAAAACATCTAGGATTCTTCTTTCTCTCTTGACTATAATTCACTTATCTTGACAACCCAGCCAGCTTTCCATTTTTCTGCCTTCCAGCCTTGTTATGACCTCCTTACTCTCTCTTTTGCCTTGTCTCGCCTTCCTTTTAAACTCTCCTTTTTTCATGGTATCCTGTCTCTCTGAAGGGCATGTATATTTCAAATAATGTGCCCATCTTCAACTAAATGCACACAACAGTATCCATTTGTGTCTGTTCTGAGGCGGCCGCTTTCTCTTGCTAACTATGGGCAATTTCTCTCCTGTGGACCATCAAACATGTTCTATAAAGCCTGTGGATTTTTTTTCAAGGAAACTTGTGTGAAATACGGATGCAGAGTTTCAAATGTCAACAAATAGGCTGAAGCTGTATGTGAATTCCTGCAACATTTGGAATTGGGGGTTGCATGTGGAATTTAAAGATGGATTGTCATCTATTGGTACTAAGTGCAAATGTTGTTGGTTAAATTCTCTGATTATACATTTCAGAGAAAAAAGCTTCTCTCCTTCACAATTTGTTAGTGTGGGATGTAACTTCTCAGTCCTTTTTTAAAAAACCCCTAATTCAGTTATGTGTGCATACACAACAGTAGTTTATGGTGTACTTGCAACTGAGGAGTATCTTCCTAGCTTCACTTTGGGGCTCTGCAGGCACAATTTTGAGACCCAGCAATGGTGCCTCTTAAGGCTTAACAGTAGTGGCTGGTGTGTCAGCAAAGGTGGGGCTGCGCTGATTCCCAACATTGTACACAACTGCCACTGACTGAGAGGGAGAGGGGGAGGGGGAGGCAGCCTGGAGCTTACCACAGTGTGGCCAATCTGATGCCTCAGACATTGTGCCTGCACTGTGCTGACCTCCCTGTTACCTTGCCCCTTGCCCTCTCAGTAACCAGCAGTGGTGCCCAACACTGGGAATCCAGGTTAGTAACACATCCCTTCCTGTGCTGCCCCACTGGCTGCTATTGAGGCTTGAGGAAGTGCCCTCCTCAAGCAAGATGCCTTCTGATTGATCTCCTTTAGCATCTGAGTCTGGGCCATTTAATTTCCCCACAATTCTAGAGTGATGCAATGTTAGGAGCATTGCGAGAAATTATTTTTTTTTTGTCTGACTTTTCAAGGTGCTGACTAAACCTGTAGCTGTGGTACCTGGGCAGTTCATCAATGGGCAGCACAGCAAATGCACTAAACCTGGCAGCTGTCTAACAGTTATGGGGGTTGATTTCTGGCTTGATCTTGGGCATGTGAGCTTTGGGGTGAAGCTTTGAACATACAAACAGTGCATTTGCCCAATTGGGGTGCACATGAATAGCTCCAGACTTCCCAGACAATATCCATTTATTTTAAAGTATTCCTTATTCAGCAGGGGATGCATGGACCTAATCCAGCAATTTTCTTTTTGCTGGATTGGAACAGTTCCCTTCAAAGTCATTCTGCTGAAATCAATAGGTCTTTGCCCAAGCAAATGTGTTTAGGATTAGGGTGTAAATTGATAGCTGTTCAAATATTTTTATAGTAACATGGATGCTTACAACTTGCAAATATGTGGCTTGAACTTTACAAGCCATGCAGTGCAAATTTAAGCTCAGTCATTCAGCAGAAGAAAGGAAGGTAGGAGAAGCTCTTGAAAATGCGGTTACATACCTGCTTCGATTCTACTATATAGGGTACTATATAGTGGTGGGCGGGGGACACACACATGCTGGTCATTTGAAACATGTTACTGGGTTGTGTGTTTGACAAGACAATATACTTATGGTTTGCTGCTAATGACCTACTCTGCTGAGCCAGCAGCTCATAGCAACAGGTGCAAAGGTCCTCCTGCTGAAACGAGATGAATCTGAGAGCCCTAATGTGCAAGCTAGAAAAAGCTCTGGATCATGTAGGGCTCAACACTCCTCTGCAACAGCTGCTGCATTGTACTGGCAAGAGAGGAACCAGAGGAAGGCATATTTCCATGTGCCAAATAAGGGTCATGTACTGTTACATGGGTCATGTAATCCTGAGATTATTGTTCTGGGTTACATTCAAAATGCTTGCACTAAAAGCCCCATACAGTCTAGGACCAAGATACCATAAGAGTTGCCTCCTTCCAAGCCCTAAGATTGGCATCAGAGGTTGCACTTTGTGCCCTATCACCATTAGATGTAAAGCGGCTGGGCCACAAGAGAATAGTAGTGTCCAGGACCGCAGCTGAACATAGTTAAAGCAATATTATACTAGTTCAAGCAGTCATGGATTTCCCCAAAGAATTTGTTAAGTGTGTTGAGAGTTGTTTGGATACCCCCTCACTGAGCTGCCCCCCCAACTTCATTGTGCAGAAGGAATGATTGTTCAGCCATTCTGGGAACTGCAGCTCTGTCCCTTCAGTGGACTGACGGAATATGCTCAATTGCTCTTATGCAAACCCGGAATTTTTGGACCCACAATAAACAGTGAAAACAGTACCTCTCCTTGGCCATAGTGAACCCAATGCAACGGTTGCCTAGCAACTATTAAGGCATCTTGTAACAGCAGCAAGTGTCCCTTAAGAGCCATACCATTGACTCCACTATAACATGCTGTGCAATTTAGAAGAAAACATGCTATAGAATCACTTGTCTCAACTTTGAAATGGACCTCTCAAGGAAACATGGAGTATCGCGAGGGAGGAATTTGATTTTTCTCATCATCCTCTCCTTCAGTGTTTTAGCTGGACTAAATGAAATAAGGTGGCAGTTCCCAGCTCTCTCCACCAGTGCAAAATACGGTGCTCCAAAAATGGGTGCTGATTGCAGATGCTTAAGTGGAATAGAATGGCAATCCTCCCATTTTAAATAAGCTGATTGGTTTCATTTAAGTTGCTTCCTAGATGCATTGGGGGAAGGTGCAAGAAGCAGTCACTAATCAAGACTTCGTTTTGAGAAACGAAGTTCAAGCATATTTTGCAGGCAGTTGCAACTTCTAATCTGGATGCTATTTCCCCATGTGTGAGGACTTAGGGCTAAGGGAAAGACATTCTCCATTTGCCCAGAGACACTCTTTATGTGTATGTTGCTGGTGTCTAGCAGATTCCAGGGCTGCTTAAATTCTGATTTCACTTACGTGAAAGACAGTATTTTCCAATATCCCCGGAGTTACAGAGAGGTTTCCCCCTAAAGTATGACTTTTATTTTGAATCCCAGCTGTGATCTCTAACTGTGGAAATAAGGCTTCTGCAGGATAACATTGATTTACTGTCACATTTCAATAAATGTTATCCTACATCAGTGTGCTTTTATTTGTTTTAATTTGCAGCGACTGTTGGGTCTTCATTTGCTGCTTGTCTTAAAGAATCCTTGCAGTCATTTTATTATCAAAAAAACTTCAGAGACTTTCCAAGTTACTTTACTAGTATCTGCACCTTTCACATTTTGCTGTATCTTCGTCTTTCCAGCAATCTGTCTTGTGCCCATGAGAGATAATATGGTCTCATGCTTGCCATCCATTATGGATAACTCTGCGCTCTTGAATATGTATTTTCTGTTTGTTTTCTTATTGAGTAGAAGGTTTTTTTAAAGGAAATTTAATAGCAGTGTGTGTGTGTGTGTGTGTGTGTGTGTGTGTGTGTGTATACATATACATATATGTATATGTATATATATGTGTACACACACACACACACACACACACACACACACACACACACACACACACATATATATATCTGACATGATTGTGCAGTGCAATCTGGTTCCCATAGTTATTTTTAATACATCACTTGGAATTCCACAGTAGAGATACAACTTTTCATTTAATGCTAATGGCTTTTTTTGGAGAGGTGAGCATTACAAGGTAGGATTGCATGAGGCAGACTTGGAGGCTGCACTGCAAGAAAGGGTAACTATCTCCCTTGTATCCTTTTACGCTCCCTATAGGACTACCCCTCCCAAAGAGGCAGGTATCCACTTGATTCTATCCCTATTTACTCACAGATACATCTCTTGGGTTTCAATGGGAGTTACTCTGACGTATCCTTAGGCTCCCACCCTAGGGTAAATATTGACAACTAGGGCCTTGTAACATCTGCACACTTCCTGTGAAACCACTTGTATGCAAGCCCCAAACAAGAAAAAGTAGTGAACGATGGGGGAGTAGCAATTGCCAAGAAACGCAACACAGAAACATTCCAACAAGGACAAACTACTGGTGTGGATGAGAAACCCTGGAACACCTATGAAAATCCAACACTTAAAAATGGAGGTAGCAGATAGACAGATGATCCGTAGCCACTGAAATTCATTGATCCTCCATGAATTTGTCTAATCTCCCTGCAACTGCATAAATCGTTTTCCTAGCATGCTGTACTGGATAGTAGGGATTGTTTCACAAATGCTCCCACGGTTAAGGATGAAAAGAAATCCTCTGACCCGCAGTGCTGTGACCATTTTAAAAACCATTTCTCTCTCTTTCTCTTTGCTCTCTACTCCTTTTTTTATAAGCCCAATTCCAGCTTCAGTAGCACAGAGCCCAATACCATATGCCGTCTTTAAGATTTGAACTCCAGTAGTTTAAAGCCTCTTTCCATTTTGTTCTTTAATTGCTAACATCAGTCATGGTGCTCTGGAATACTGACAGCTAGGTGATGTTAGGGCAGCTGGTACTATCCTGTATTATCATGAAATGATGGTTGTGATCAAGGTTCTATTCAGTTGGTGGGGGTCTTCTTTTCGCAAAGGGGATGCTGCAAATTCACATGACCTACGCAGGCACACGGTTCCCTTCAAATAACTGCAGTTTTATGCACCTTGGCATTCTTTTGATGCTTCCTTGTATTGCCATTGGGCATTTCTGTGTAGCATTTTTCACTGGTGATTTTATCTCTCAGTTCTGAGCTTTATTTGTTGAATTATGGCACAGGTGACTGAGCTAGAACTCATGACTCACCTAGCTGAAAGCACAAGTATGCACTATATGGCTCTCAGAGTCAGATGAGAATGAAACAACCAAGTTCACAACTACTGTACCCATGAACTGAGGAGCTATAGTGAGTTCCTGATACTGAACCTAAGGCTAGTGATCAGCAGCTCGCAGGACCTGAGCTTAACTCTTCACAGATACTATTCTCCAAACCTAATTCACCTGAAGATCCAAATACCTCCTACTCTACCCTGTCTGCTCAACAGTGCAGGGAATGTGCTAGACTGCAGAAAGGTGGAGGAATGCTCCCTTTCAGGCGGATGATATTTCTCGATCCCCTTAAGCACTTGCCTTTCCCCCCATAATTGAGAAACCAGATGAGTGCACCATCAATTTCTAGCAAAAGTGAGAGAGGGGAAGCTCTCAACAGATGCTACAAAACAGGAAAGGAAATATAGGGGAAGGAGGAAATCTGCTGCCTAACTACCATTAAGGGTTAAAAGTCCTTTTCAAGGACATTTCAATTTTTTCAAGTTTATCCCAAAATAGTGATGTATTTTGCTATCTCCTACGCTGACGATTTCCTCAATCAGCAACTTGCCTTCCATTTAAGGCTATTGCATATGACAAAATGTGCCCTGGGAAACCCTGGGATGAGCTGCTGTGAGTTCAATTTTATGATGCTTGACAGAACTGTAAAAGTGCCATAAAGCTGATAAACAAGAATGCTGGTGGTCCCCCCCCTGTTTTGCAGGAAAGCTTCATTGCTGCTGCACAATAAAAATGCTTATTGTGCTCTGAACATATAATACAAAACAAATGACAAAGAAACAAATGAACAAAAAAGCACAACCAGGTTCCACTGAGGGAACTTATCTCGACAGCAAGAACATAATGGTGTTACTAAAGCATTATAACTGTGTGCCTTTTTTTTGCGCTGATCAGCCAAAATCCTTCTCATTGTAACTTCCTGCAGACCATGATAAGCCTGTCCATATGCACCAAAAGATAATGGCTCATATTCACAAAGCAATATGGCAACAGGTCAGTGGGGATAGCAGTAAAGTCCAAATGCAACCACGTTGCATTGGCGTACCCAAATACCTCCAATTGTGGAATGAGGGATGTTAGTTTTTTAAAAAAAGAGATTCAGTGCTATCTTGAGCTACAGAATGATTCAATACATGCAGATCCGTCTACACTGTCACTCCTCATGAGTAAACAGGACAATGACAGGCATAATAGTGATTGAGCAGGCCACAGAAATGGCCTCTTGGACAGATCAAGGGAGCACTGGTGGCAAAAATGATAGATTTTTCCTGGGACTCTTCTCAGCCTCCAAGTCTACCACGTGCTGTTGGAAATGTGTAAGGTTACCATCTACAGAAAACCCTACAACTCATAGAATGCTTTAATTTCATTCTCAGAATGAGCCTCACTGAACCTGATTAGCTGCTACAACAGTTACATTTGAGGGATCCCCATTTTTTCATAGAATCATAGAGTTGGAAGGGACCAAGCGGGTCATCTGGTCCAACCCCCTGAAATAAAGGAATCTCAACACACGGTCCCCCATCCAATCTGAAACCATGTCAGACTCTGTCTAGCTTTGCAAATGTGCTAAATTGCTCTTCTACCAGGGAAGGAGAAATTATCCAACAGCTTTTCAGAGGTGGAGCCCACCATTAGCGATGGCAGTAGCACAACTTCTTTCTCCAACGCTCCCCATTTGTTGTGTTTTCAAAAATATATACTGATCTGGTCACCATTTTGTAGCCTCCACAATTTTGCAGACCCAGCATCAGTCTGAGACATTGTGGAGGTAGGAGGAATGGTGGTTAAAAAACACACACATGACAAAGGGGGACAATAGTCAGAGAAAATTCTGTGATGTGATCTTCTTCTTGGTGGGGCAGGAGATGAGAAATAGGACCAGGGAAAAGAGACGGCGGAAGAAGATTGGAAGAAATTTAAGAACTATCTTAAGAAACATTGTAAAATTAATGAATGTTAGATTGATGCGGTTTTAGAAATTAAATGGATTACAGCTGCAAGGATTAAGTTAAAAGAAAAGAAAGGTTAAAAATTAGATAAAATTAAGGGTGAGGATTTGCTGAATTAAAATCTGAAATTGGAATACAGAAAGGGGAGGTATGAGGAGGTCGGAGAAGTAAGTTATAAGAAAATAAGGGTTTGAAATTATACTTGTTTCTTTTTTGTTTCTGTTTGTTTGTATTATTGTGTTTGTCTATATAATTTGTGAAACTTTAATAAATATCTTATAAAAAAAGAGAAATAGAAAAACCTCAGACTTTTTTTCAGCAAAGAAGTATTCTGAGAGACTTAGCCTAGCTCTAATTTGCTACTTATTTAGATTCATGGACTAAAATCCACATATCTCCTTTAGCCACAGCTTCAGGTGGGAAGCTATAGGTAGTGAAGAAGGTAGCATCTCATTTATTATCGTGGACGGACTACCTCTGTTGGACAATCTGCACTAGCTTTTACTGTGGAGATGCCATAAGTAGCTTTTTTTTTTAAAAAAAAAAATTGTGGCAGAATGAGAAAAGAGAGGGAGAGAATTGTGAGCTTGAATTTCATTGAACTGCAGGCTTGGCTTTATCCATTTCAAGCAGACATGTTTTCCTAGCAAGAACTGATTAGCTTCCGTGTTTTTCTTACAGCAGAATAATCTTGAGGCCCAAGATTAATGGGTCGCTTTCCTTTTCTTAAATTGTTTCCAGATGTACGGTTCCAATTGGCAAAGAGATAGCTATGCAGATTGACTGTGTTGAACGTTTCTGCTGAGCTGAGTTCTTAACAAGACCTGAAAGCATGAAGAATGTCCTGTCTGCTGCTATTAGAGCTCTGTGAAGTTCCTACATTTGGAAAGTATGTTGTCCAATTTGGTGCTCTGAGGCGGAAGAGGAACTGTCTCCATGTTGTTGTGTGGTTGTGCATGCAACTTTCACAGTAACATCTCTGAGGGTCTTCTGCCCTTCTCAAAGGAGGAAATTGCAGGCACCCTAAAAAGAATGGACTGAAAAATGGAATAAAGCATCCAGGAAATTGGAGAAGAGATTTTGGCACTGCCATTCCTACTTTTGACTTGGATGGATTTGCCATAACCCTGCTCCCCTATGAAGAAGCCTTGAATGGCTTGTCTTTACTGAATTTTCTTTGGGTCCCGATGAACCAAATTCTGATCAAACCTTCTTCAAAGTCAATATTTTTTCTTGCCAGCACTGCAAATTTTACAACCCTGCTGGAGACTTAATCATGAATCTTAATCAAGATCTGCTATTTATGTGCCATGACAATGCCACAAAGAAACAATAGGCTGTCTCTTGGGGGATTCATTATTATCGCCATCATTCATGTAAACAAGTTCAATTTTTTTTAATATCAACCACCATGAATGGTGTATCACAGAAAACATATTGGGAGATTTAATGACATAAAGCTTGTGATGGGATTGAAAAACTGCTGATGAAAAGATGCTATGAAGGTGTTCATTATTCTCTTGCAAGAACTGATTTGGATGTGCCATGTTTGTGTAACTTGCAGAAAGGTGAATGACTCATTCTTTGAAAGCCCTGCCTATATGGGATGTCTGAACTGTTGTTTATAGCAGCCTCACACTTTACAATGCAAATGTGTGTGAGGGAAGTACAGTCTTGCAGCAATATTTTATGCAGCTAACATATAGGCTGGGATATTGAGTTCCTTTCCATGAGAGGGAGCGCCCCTTCATGAGTGCTCCCAGTGGTGGAAGTGGCAGAAGAGACTTTCACCAATTCCTCATTTCCCTGCAGCCTAATAATAATAATAATAATATTTATTTTTTATACCCCGCCCATCTGACTGGGTTTCCCCAGCCACTCTGGGCGGCTTCCAACAAAATATTAAAAACACGATAAAACATCAAACATTATAAACTTCCTTAAAAAGGGCTGCCTTCAGGTGTCTTCTAAAAGTCAGATAGTTGTTTATTTCCTTGACATCTGGTGGGAGGGCGTTCCACAGGGGGGCGCCACTACTGAGAAGGCCCTCTGCCTGGTTCCCTGTGAAGGAACCACCAGAACTCCCTCAGCGCTGTACCTCAGTGTCTGGGCTGGATGATGGGGGTGGAGACGCTCCTTCAGGTATACTGGGCTGAGGCCATTTAGGGCTTTAAAAGTCAGCACCAACATGTTGAGTTGTGCTCGGAAATGTACTGGAAGCTTCTTTAAAGCCTGTTTTAGAAAGGGGGGGAGTCTGGTGGGCCCCAGGGAAGAACTTTGTAGGCACATGTGTGCCTGTGGGGGCCACAGTGACCCTTGCCTCAAATTTACTTAGGATCCAAACCTTATGTGCCATTCGAAAACAATTATAACAATACCACTCAAAAGCACAAAGAACATTGCTAGGAAACCGTGATTGAGGAATATTTCTACAGTGGTGTGCTTATAGCTTCCGAAACTGCCGGATGTGCATTTTGTAGTTCTTGCCAGTGTATGGAAGGCAAGAAAATCCTCTTTAAGTTTTGACAGGAAATGCTGTGATGTGTTACCATACAAAGCAAAGCAAGCTTTTCTTATCCCTAGCAATTCCTCAATATAGTAGTAATGACATCAAAACAAGTTAGTATTGTGGGTTCAGTGCATTGCTGAAAAGTGAAGGTATGTAGCTCACTTCAGATGCAGGCAGCCTTCCAAGATAAAATGTGTAAGCTATTAGCACATTTTAAAGGCAGTAATTAACTCTTCTCTTCTGCCCCTCCAGGTCAAGAGGTATACTGTGAAGAGTCCATTAGAAACACATAGTGGTGTGAGTGTGGTTTCTCTTTTCCTCCAAAGAGGCCATAAAACATTCGAGTCTACACCAAGGTTTCTCATAGCTGAAACCCATGAAGGATATGAGGCTAGTCAGTTTTGACTAGAAATGTTTGAACCACAGAAAATAATCAGTCTCCTTATCACTGATTTATTCAGTGATAGTCAGTCATCCCAACATGGAAATCAATCATCAAGTTGGAGTAAATGGGTCTAGTGAGTTCATATATTTTAATAGGTCTACTGTGATTATGACTAAGTATTGTCCATTGTGTTCATTGACAGGCAACTCTTGCCCATCTCTGCTGATATTCACAAACAACTTCTTCTTCTTCTTCTTCTTCTTCTTCTTCTTCTTCTTCTTCTTTATAGCTCACCTTTAACTCAAGATGGCATTGAGAATCCAGCCTCCCATTCCCTTCTGAATAGCAGAAAAGAGCTTCATGCATGCACTGTAGCCCCTATTATTATTATTGATTGCCCGCCCTTCACCCTATGGTCCCACAATTTAAAATGCAACATTAAAAGCAGTTTAAAAATCTACAGTTATGCACAATGCAGTCACAAAAATCTTATGGATTCTAATCATATACATCATATACATCTCAGGTGTCAAAGTCCAGGTTAAAGAGGTACATTTGCTGAAAAATGATCTTGCCAGATGTACCTCTGCTGGGAAGAGAAGGATAATTATTATTATTAACTATATAACCATATGAAATAATGGAGCAAATTAAAATACTCTACAGAAACAGCCCATTCAAACAGACAAAAAGATTAACCTGCTCTCACTTAATCAGCTCTCACTTTATGTTTCCCCAAGCTTTTAGGAACAGCTGATGGTATGATTCTATGATTGCTACAGTATGCCGGGTGATGTTTTCTGTTCCTGTTCTCTCTCTCTCCCCCCCTGCCCTTTCACACTCAAGCAACAGAGACAGACATGCCTCAACTTATCTCTCTGCCTTACCTCTCTGCCTTTGCTATATTTTTCTACCCAACAACATTTACCTGCATATTCTTATGGTTGCATGAAGATAGTGCATGATTGTGACATCGGATTAAGTAAGTAAATCATTTTTAAACTTACTTCAGATTGTGGTCTGTTTCATTGCATGAGGGCTGAAAGTGGGTCAGCTGCCTCAAACAGCTGGACCATATTTAAAAGCTTTTATGACCTGTTCCTATGCTTCATTAATCATCTAGCCTGAGTATAGTGGCTGCTGTGACCTGTTCCTGAGCTCATATCTCTTTTCTGTCTGAAGATCAATCTCTTCCTTACTCTCAAGTAAAAGCCAATGTGCTTGTGACCTGGGCAAGATCCAGGATAATAACACCCATAACTTAAAAAAATCAAGAGATTTACCCTGGGCAACATTAATAAACAGGAAAAATAAGCACAGAGAAATGACAAAAATTATGTCAGAACACTAAATATTTCTTACCACACTCCTTTCATGGTGGGAAAAGCTCCATGCAAAGGTTTTATTGGCATCATCTCCTTCATCCTATTAAGGTCTGGGAAGACAGATATAAAACTGCATTTCAGGATAAACAGAAAAACCAGGCAGATGGAAGAACAGTGAAGCTTTATGACTTATCTGGGGATCCTCTAGTGTGCCAATCAAGACCATTTCAAAAAGAATACTTTATAGCCACTGCAAATCTGAAGTATAGTATTGTTCCACCCTAAGGTGAGGTTAACTTTGATGATCACATAAAGTTTTCCTACCCCCTCTCAACTGTAAACTGAAGCTTGGTTAGAAATTCTCCTTAGATTAAATTAGGACCTAACGCACTTCTTCAGTGGGTGGGGGGCATATGTACTCAAATTTTGGGAAATCCTGGCCTATTTGTGGGCTTTATTATGATCAAATATATATTGTTCTCTTTTATTCAGGGAGACTATGCTCTGACAGCTATGGAGCTATTCATCTCAAAAATACCTTCTAATCATCCTTAATTTATCTGATAGTTCTGGGTACCTATAATATTTATTATGTGGGGCAGAGAATTAATTAGAAATCAGAGCATAGGAATCTCCCCATCATGATTTTAATTTAATTGATACCATCTGCATTAAATGATATCCTTGCTGAGCACCTCCATTACACTGATTTACTTCATATATTCATGAAATACTTGGGCTTTGATCCAAAATGTCTCTGTATAGTACAGTATTATTCTATGTTGATATTAATTATGGCACAAGGCGCTTTCTCTATGAAATCATGTTCCAGTAGTTGCAAAAATCAGTCTAGAGATTTTTATAACAACAACACTACCACCACCACCTTAAGATCCTGTTCATTTTTAGATTTATTGACTTCTTTTCTTGGTGTTGCCGGAAGTCACTTCTGCATGTGGAGAACTTGCATAGATAGATGCTTGAAGCCTAGCAACCCCTGAGGGATAGCTCAGTGCGTAGAGCATGAGACTCTTAATCTCAGGTTTGTAGGTTCAAGCCCCATGTTGGGTGAAAGATTCCTGCATTGCAGGGAACTGGACTATATGATCATTGTGCACCTTCCAATTCTATGATTCTATTGGGCAGGGAGTGTTAATTTTGGAATACACCGCAGCTATTACTCTTCCAGTGTTCCCACAATGCTCTTTTTATACCCTAATGATTTGCTTAGGGAAGGGCTATAGCTTGGGGGCAGAGCTCATGCTTTGCATGCAGAAGATCCCAGGTTCAATCTCCAGGCATGGCTTGAAAAGACTTCTGTCTGAAATCCTGGAGAATTGTTGCCAATTGACTTTGTTATGTCTCCAAATCTGATAAGCTATTTTGCATCAGAATTTTGCACTATTGTACAATTTTGCTTATATAAATGCAAGGACGGGTCTCTGTTGAAAAAAGTCAAGTGAAGGGCAATCAGATTTACTGAACACTTATGGAATAGGCTAAAAAGATTAACAACCTGATCCTAAAAGTGGGACTTATATCAAGCCAGCTTTTAGACCCCATCTTGTGCCTTTCCACTCCTGCCACGAGGACAGAATTAACTCCAGTGCAGATAGTTAGAATAGTAGATTAAGGAGAGTCTGGGTAAAATGTAATCTACATTGACCTCATGATCTAAACACTGCAAATTTGGTGTGGCAGAAAGCTGTCATGGAGACAAATTTTGCTTTGTTGCAAAATTGCATTGTGTGATAGCTCGTATCTGCAGGAGCATCTCCAGAACTCCCCATGCCTCAAAGGCCTGCCGTTAACAACCAGTGATGCAAAGAAACCAAGCAGATATACGTAGTTTCTCTTTCCACAATGATGCAAGAAACTTCTCTGTGACGTTCACCTTTCAAAGGCTCAGAGAAACCTTTTTAGGCAGTGGTGGAGGGACCAGAGCAAGCTCGGATATATTCACCATATCTGCATATTTCTGTACACTTCTTTAGCTATATGAGTCATTCACATTATTTAACCAGCACTGCTAGAAAGAGGCATGGGCAAAGTATTCTATTTGATCTCTGACGCAGGTGTCCCTTTGCTTCCAGTGAGGATAGGGCAGCTGATTATTGTTGAAATCACAAAACATGAGATCAGTTTGGAGCATTGGTGTGGTATGGACTGGAAGCTCATAGGTCAGGCTTTTATAAAAAGAAAAGTAAATGTATTTTCCTCTTAGTATGCAAGTACATATATTTTTTGTATATTTAAGGAGTTCCCAGAGTATGTGAAAACCACCTTTGGTGACTCTGTTTTTCTCCCATACTGATTGCACTCAATCACTTCAGTTTGCTATTAAGAGGAATGATGAACTTGAAACCCAGGACTGATTTATTATACCTTGGAAGCCAGGACTCAAGCAGTTTTCTTGCTTAATAAAGAACCTTCACTGTACCATAGATTGCAGGAAATTAACAATACATTTATGCTTGCATGAACACTCTCACACACAGCTGTGAATCATGTTGCCTTTTTATCTTCTTCACAGTTACAATTTTGTAGGAAATTGCGCAGGAAACAGCACAAAATAAGAAAAATATTAAAGGAGATCATTTAACTAGTACACGAAAGGAGCCCTGTGGTCCTTTTCTCAGGGACCATATGAAGAAGTAATTATCCAATCTTACGAGTCATTGCCCTAAAGGTCCTTCTAGAAATCATTTTTTTGTTCTTTATTTATGATGATTTATGCTCATGATGCTATCAGGGTGGTTATATGCAATTCCAGTTTCTTTTCTCTTTTGTACCTGCTAAGGTTTAAGAATGGATCTACTGCTGTGTTTCCAGTTGGGACACGTCTCATAGCTTCCTGCAAAAAATCCTGTAACTTTTCCTACTACAAATGTTCTGTTGCTGTTGTTGTTTTTTTGTATCACTTCTATAGCATTATAGCATAAGAGTGCCGTTTTAGGCAGCAGTGATGCAGCAACCCAGTGGAAGCATAACAGAACAATTAATTGATGTGTAGATGTTCAGAATAAATCCATCACTATCATGTTAGATCATTATTGCATCAGTATCACATTGCAGAATACATCCACAATAAATCACCAGTCTGGAGAGGCCCTAAGATAGGAACTCAAATGTTTCAGTATGATGGGCCCTATATTTCAGGGAAGGCAGTGATGGAACTTTGTTTTTAAAATTCTCAAGAAACACAAAGGTAATAATGACATTCTTTCACTGAAGAGACGCATTATTAACAGAGAGCTGACCTAGTTTTATATCACTGGGAACATCTGGCAAGTGCAAGAAAACTACTTTAGATGGGATGCTCCTCAAGTGATGATTTGGTGTGAAAGAAAAAAGGATGGCATAATTCTTCTCCCCTTTTTCTGAGACAGGGAAGGACTGAGGAGCCGCTTCTGTCCTATTTGGGTATCATTCAATAACAGATCTGTTTCATACCATTCCAGGCCTTTCTGTTGCATTTATGCACACTTTATACATAAAGGACAGACGTATATGCAAAATTCACACTTTGCAGTGCACTCACCAGCAAAATACAGTACATATTCTATATGCATCTTTTACAGAAAATATGTGTAAAAATATATGATAGTAAATAAGTCCGTGTTTTCTGTGTTTCAAGAGATTAACACAATTACAAATTGTAACATAACACCCACACTAACACCCATAACACCCACGCTACAACGGGCTCTTCTAAACATCTTTGAGGAAGATAATAAAGGATTATGGTGTAAAGAGTTGATTATCCGTATGCTAAATGTGGCCAGAGCCACTTATAGCCTGATTTTTTGGAGGGACATAACCAGAACACACACTTCGCTGGTACACGAAGACATGGGAATCAGCCCTGCTAGAAAAATTGACAAATAAACGGAGAAACTCTAGAGGTCAAAAAAGTAAAGGCAAATTTCTTTCTGTCTGGTATGACTTTATTGTTTACATTAATTATGCAGAACATCACCAATCTCCTGCTCCCCACCCCTGGCCTATAAATGTCTGTGGATAATACAATAAAGCAGGAATACGTGCAGAGCTTCACAAAAGGAGGTTTGCTGGAAATGCAGCTCATTCCTCTGGAAAATAAGGAATATCCATGTCAATAGTGATTTTATTTTTATAACTTGTTAATCTCTCTTATTTCAACAATCTGGAATGTATGGCCCCTGCTTCAATGTTTCATACTTGTTTTCTGCAATGATTTTGTTCTGTGCTTAATTTTGCATTTTATTAATTTTTTAAAAAACAACAACAATAGCAGCAGCAGTCTCACATCTTCTCTTCTTTCTTAGTAATGATTAGAAACAAAATGTGCCATGTATTTTCCCCACAAGCAGTAGCCGGAGATGTGGAGCAGGAGTGGGGGAAATTTGCAGCATGTGATACATCATCTCATGTTTTGCAAGCTGGTGTCATCCAGATGTTTTGAACTAGAACCTCCATCAGCCTCAGGCAGTGCAGCTGTGGCTGATGTGAGCTGCCATGCAAAACACCTGGAAGACACGAGGTTGGAGAAGGCTGCCTTATGGCATTGAAATAATGCACCCCAAGTCCATTGTAATCCAAAACATCTGGAGGCCACTAAGGGCTCACCCACAATTTCTCTTGTCCGGGATTTCTTCCATTTGGTCCATGACTTCTAGGCACATGTCCAAGCTGTTTTTCTTTTGTCCCAACACTTTCCCCAGGAAAAATCCGTTTCCCACTGAATTGGAACAAGCGTCAGTCTGCAGGAAGCTTGATTGACATTTGCTCTGATTCAGCAATAAACAGCAGGTTTTCCCAGTGAAACCAGTGGGACAAGAGAAAAACCTATTGGACCCATGCCCATAAGTCATGGACCAAACAGAAATGTGAATGAACCCATAGCTGAGTAAAGCTGCTGAGTCTGGTATGTTATAAGACTTTGAATGATCATTTATCTCATGGAAGAAATGAACAAAAGCTTGCATAAGAATTCCACTCATTTTGGGCAAGCAAACAATGATAATTTCCCCTCTTCGAAATGATTTGCTATAACCATTAGTAAGATTTAAAAAGGAAAACGACACTTTATGACTCTGTTCAAACCTCGAACACATAAGCTGCTACATAACCATCACAGGCAGTTTTATTACTCCTGATTGCCAGAATTAGCTGATGTTGTAAGAACACCGCAAAGCAGTAAATTCACAAAGGTGTCTTGTTTTGCTAGTGCATGGAATTCTTTAGAATAACAATGACAACATTAAAATCTGGTAGAAGTCTGCACAATCGGGTGTACATTAGTCACCTAATTACAGTTGTGTCGTGGAGGACACACAATGCATTTTAAGATGCACTGGGTGCACTTTTATTTTAGCTATTCGTTTTACAGGATGTGAAGGGTAGGTAAAATGAATATTACATTGCTCATTTACATGGTCACATATATTGCTGCACTTCTAATGAAGGCACAGATTGGCACAAATGTGTTTCTGGTAATACATGGATCTGTTTTGTTCATTTCCCCTCTTGCTAAAGTATCTGAACGCTTTCCAGATCTGCGATAATGGAATGCTTTTGCACAGGCCCATCTGATTAATTCATCCTTTCTGCTCAATGGCAGAAATCAATACATTTTCAAACTGGCAATGCTGATTCCACTAGAGAGAATTTCAGAATTTTCTGTCCACAACTAATTGTGTGAAGCATTTTCAAAGTTTTCTGCTTCCTTTGCTCCTTGAAAGATTGCCATCTGCAATGATCTGGTGCGGGGCAGGACAAAGAAACATCGTATCTTTATCTGCTTAATGATCAGCATCTGGGTCCACATCAATGGGAATGTGCATGTTTTGCATGCCTAATGTAATGGGCTCAATCTCTGGCATCAAGCTGGCAGGAAAAAGACCTCCTTCTGAAAACCTGGAGGAGTGGTGTCAGACAACACTGGACTTGGTACAAGGCAGCTCTCTGACATAATGGAGTGATGTCATTTGGAAGCAATGCCTCACCTGTTACGGGAAACCAAGTGAGGAAAAAAAAAGTATCTGCTTGATCACTTGACTGTAATAACCATATTCCTAGGGGCTACAATTTGAGATTTTAAAAATAGCCATCCTCCAAATTAAATACTAAAATAAAGCTTTCCTCAGCACCACCGGTAAAAGTGGCCATAAACAGATGTCCAATTATTCTGTAAGTTTGCAAATCATATTCCACTTGTAGGAGCACATTTTTGGGATGCGGTAGAATAGCACACTGGCAGGTGCTGTGTGTCCCCCCCCCCAGTTCTCTACCTGAAGTTCTGTTCTGTTTAACTGTCTATTCTCTGCAGGTAAAATGACAGGATACTGTGATTCATTCTGGGACATTCCTGGCTCAGTGCTTCTGAAGTCCCTTGGTGTGGATGCTTTGAGCCCAAGCACCTAATTCTGTATCCATGTTGACTGTTCTATGTCCCACATTGCACCTGACAGTTATATATCTAGCTGGGGGGGGGGGCGCGGCAGCAGAATGAGAACTGGATCTGTGCTACTAAACTTTTATGATACTTCTCCACACACACACATAGTCAAAAGAAAAGAAAAGTTGGTGTAGCTAGATGGAGTTACGGATAATCTTAAGGAGCAGGTGCTCTACTTCCATTCAGGAAAAAGAAAGATTTTATATCAATGCTGGAGTGTAGAGAAAAGCTCCAGGCATTGCCAGAGGAGAGACATAAAATGTCAATTCAAACTCCATCACAGCATTATGATAAATAGGAACCCTCTGGGTGAGGTTGTCTGGCACCAGAGCAGCACTCAAATCTTGGCTTTCCTGATGGAACAATGATTTAGTTAAAATGGCCTATTAGGTTATTCAAGTCCCCTTCTCTTTTCCCCCATGAAGCTGTCAAGTAGAGATGGGAAAAAACAAAAAAGAAGACTTGAGTCTTCTTCATCCCCTCCTACTGCCGTGACTTTAGGAGGGGATGAGCAAAAGCAATCCATTTCTAGAGTCTTAAATGGGTTTCCCTGCCAGAATGTAGACATTTTGAAGTGTGACAAAAATTCTCTCTGGAATTTCTCTTATTGTAATGTATTTTCTCTTCTCCATTCCACCAATGATCCCCCTCCTTTTAGTCCTATTGTGAAATACTTGTCAGTGGCATCCAGCAAGATCATCCTGCTTAACAATATTAATTAGACTATCAGCCATATTGATTGCTACATTAGGGTTATAAACCAGGATTTAAAGCAAATTGCTGGACACATACGCCATGGACATTATTACTGCCCCTGGTACATACCCCTTGCCACCCAGTATGCATTTCCATCTTGTGTTACTACACTTTGCAGTATGATTTTAGGACACAAGGGGGCTCCCATCACATATATTCAAAGCCTCATAAATTTCCTGTCCGTAGCTGACATAATTTCTTTAAATGAACAGTGCTAAAGCAACACTGATACTTTAATGAACAGAATAGCTGTCCAATTAGCCACAGACACCAGACAATTGCAGTTGGTTATACAAGAACCCAGCAGAAGTGTGAACTGTGGTTTTCGTTTTTTATGGAAGGTTAAGATTTGCTGCATAAAGTAATTAAGATGTGGATGATTACATCAAAGTGACTGAAGTCTGCAAGTCCTTTGAGTCTTTCTTTCCTATTGAAAGACCCTGTCCTGTGGAATGACTTTCATGTGGCACTGATACTCTCTTCTGCCTCACTTGCCACAGAACAACTTCTCTTGCTAAGAGACAAGGTCACATTTCTGCCTCTGAATCAGTGTGCCTGAATCAGTTTTTCCTGTTCTGCCAAGACCTCAACATACACAGAGCCTATGCCTTGAGTGCATTACAGGACTCATTCAGACGTCTTGCGTATGAAGCTTTCCTCTTGATTTGCTTGCACAAAAACTTACACAGAAGTTAGACCATGTCCAAGTTCTTTCTGATGTGAATGTTCTTTCTGATTTGTTAGTTATGCAACAATAATGAGCATGCTTGATCCTGATTTGCTTGTGGGGTGTTCACACATCTCCCTTTTAATTATTTGTTCATACAACACTTTCCACTGCATTCCCATGTCACTTTTGTAATGGCACATTTATTTATTTGTTGCATATGCTTTTTTAAAAGTTAACTTCTTGCGTTAGGGAGACAGAGCACTTTAATCGTGCAAACTTTAATTGTGCAAACCTAAATTTCCAGTATGTTATTGAACCCCTCCCACAAAATAGTGACAGTCTGGAGAAGGAGGAGGCACCCACGGTTGTGACAGCAAAGGTTAGTGGCCGTGCTGATATGTGGGTGAGATTGGTTCAAAGTGCTCTCATCAGTCCAGATATCTTCTTGTGACAACTAGAATCTGGTATTTAGGTGTCATGAACAGGTAGGGCAACAGGGAGGAGGAAGAGGATCTTGGCGAGGTATGTAGCCCGGACTGGGACACATTGAGACGAGCAGGAGATGGGGAAGTAAGTACTCAGAGGGTGATGGAGGATGGCAAGGGGATGGAGGTCAAGGCACAGGAACCAGAGCAGCAGGACTCATCACCAGAGCCAGAGGGAGCCCTGTCTTCATGAACCTGGCAGACTCTGAGGTGTAGGAAGCAGCAGGAAGGACACGTTAGGAGGCAGATGCAAGCAAGGGCCCACAGCCCAGCTTCCTAGCTGGCCAGGTGGGGCTCGCTAGCTCTGGGAGGAGGTGTGTGATTCCTCAGCTGGAGTAGGCTTGGAGCAGATGAAGGTCACATGACTCATCAAATCCAGGTGCTGCAAACAGCAGGCAAAATATAAAAGGGCAGCAGAGCTGAAGTGCTGTGTCTGCTTAACTGCCCATGTTGAGGGAACTTGGCTTGGATGCTCCTGGACCTCTAAGGGACTGTGCTTTGGGTTTGACTCTGGGCTGTATCCTGACTGCTGGACTTCAGACTTGGCCTGCTTGGAATGACCCTGGACTGTGTTTTCTAACCTTTGGAGTCCCAGACTTTGGACTTGACATACTGACTTGCTGCCAGGGGTTCAGGACATTAGCTGAACTGACTTTCCTAAACACATCTTTGCTATCTGGATCAGGAGATGAACTTCTTCAGGTCTGTTTTTATATATATCAAAAATCCAAACAAAGAGCCCGCACTGTGCATCTATGTGATTAATTGAGTTGAATAAGCTAGATCTTTCCATATTTCAACAGAATTATGCATAATGATGGCTGTATTGAAGGTGATCATAGTTTTTAGGACACTGAGATTTTATTTTATTTTAAAAATCTAAAACCAGCAACACTGGAGAGGCGAGCATAGTGTCTGAGGATGAAGTGGGCAACATACCGGTCTATTTCATATCTCCTATGACAGTATGTGCCAAAAATGGCTCATCAATTGGGGCAGAGGTGCTATCCTAGGTTCACAGCAGGTGTGTCAATATTACCTTATCAAGAGGGAGGGCGGGACGATGGGGAGTATGGTGTGGTGCAAATGCAATGGCAGAGCCATTTCAGTACTCCTGCTGGTGCATTTTCACCGTGCTGATCTCTCCACCACCTCATCCATCAGCCTCTCCCTTCCAGTCAGCCACTTCTGGCAACATGCACAGAAGCGAGCCTTTCAAACAGTTAGAATATAGGCAGTACTATAGAGTTCCCAGAGCTTCCAGGGAAGAGGAATGGTCTGTTACTCTGGGGACTGTAGCTCTGGGAGGGGGAGAGAGGTATTCTAACAATTCTCAGCACTCTTATCAAACTGAACTTCCCAGGATTCTTTCCGGGAAGCCATTGATATTTTAAGTACTGCTTTAAACAGAGCTGCTGCCATGCTCTCTGATGCCTGAGACTGTTTCATGGCATGCCAGTTATGCTCAGTGCTGTTTTTGTGGGGGGACACAGGGGGACACATACCCCTAAACATTTTGTGAATCTACATTTGGCCTCTTTGAGGGGCGGTATTTCAATATGAGTAGGAAAATGAGAGTGCCCTTGAACATTTTTTTAAAGAAAAAAAGCACTGGTTATGCCCCTCTGCCTGCACTGTTTCTGCCTTTTTTTGCCCTTGTTTATAACAGCCAGGGCTTTTCTGAAGCAATCATTTGTGCACATGTGCAGATTTTAAGATGATGTCCAGAATTGTATCATTCTAAGCTAAACTGAAGTCTGCAACTGTGTGGCACCGGCAAAATGTAATCATATGAGATTTGGCAGGAATAAAAGCACCTGCTTGCTGGTAAATTAACTTGTTCAGCATAGTCTGAGAGAGTAAAGCTGACTTGTCTGTAAATTGGTAGAGGGAAAATGTAACTATTCAAGAGGTCCAGAGCCGCAGATGGGATTGATCCTCTGAGAACACTGTTCATGAAAAAGAACATTATTGAAAATGCCCAGCTGTGGTTGCATAAACACAGAATCATAGAACTGTAGAGTTAGAAGGGACTCCAGGGTCATCTAGTCCAAGCCCCTCCAAGTGTCGCAAAGTAGTCTACATGCTTCTTCCCCTTCCCATTTTATCATCACAACAACACTGTGAAGCAGGTTAGTTTGAAAGCCAGTGGGTGGTCAAAGGTTGCCAGTGAGCTCCATGGCTGAGTGGGAATTTGAACCCTGGTCTCCTGAGTGCTGGTCAAAAACTCTTAATTACTGCCCCACACTGGGACCATAAATATACAGTGGTACCTTGGGTTCATTACTTAATTCATTCCGGAGGTCCGTTCTTAACCTGAAGCACCACTTTAGCTAATGGGGCCTCCTGCTGCTGCCACGCCGCCGGTGCCCGATTTCTGTTATCATCCTGAAGCAAAGTTCTTAACCCGAGGTAATATTTCTGGCTTAGAGGAGTCTGTAACCTGAAGCGTATGTAACCCGAGGTACCACTGTATAGCCATTGGTTCTGGAGGGAGTTTTGTCAGGCTATCTTCTTAGAGGAGAAAGACAGACTGCTTTCCTCTTGTGTTTTCCCTCAAACCACAGCTGATGCAGCCAGGTAGAACAGTGTGGGGAGGGCAGAAGTCCCTAAGCCACAGAAAGAATACACTTGCTGTATTCATTGCTGTTGAAGAAACGAAGCTGTGTGGCAGCGTATACGGTATTCAGAATGCCATTCCCCTTCTCTGGTCCCAAGGGACAAACTTTTTTTTTATGACTCTAGTTTCTATGGTGGCAATTTCAGAAGTTATGCTAGGAAGACTTGTGTCATCCTGTCTCAAAGGAATAAAGTGATGCAGCAGCCAAGTTCTTCTGTTGCCTTATATTTCCCCTCTGTGTATCATCAAAAGTCTGACCAAAGCCTTGCAGCTTTCTCCTGTAAAGCTCCAGTGCCTGCCGAGCTCTCTTCTCTTTCTCTCAGATATCATGGCAAACACCTTGTTTTATGGAGTGGAGTCTTGGGCCAGTTCTGCATTTCAATTCCAGCTAGGGGCCTTGTGAATGTCCATAGCATCACCATTCCTCTACAAATCTCCAGAAAACTCAGCCTTATTCTGAGCCTACAATAGCTTCCTACATTTCTCTCATTCTATCCGTGGCTCAGTTCAGACATCACACCAAACCATGTGCTAACCAGAGCTGAGAACACACACCATGATTTGGGCTTCCAGATGTACAGCAGACAAACCATAGCTTAGAGTAGAGATGGGGAACCTGCGGCCCTTCAGATGTTGGCTGAGACTGAAGCATGGCCCAGAAGGAGCAAGAGCTGCATTCAATCTATCTGGATGCCAGAGCAGTTGCAAAGGTAGGAGGACGCCACTGTGAGCCACCATCTTGTATTGCATTTGTCTCTGCCCTTGGCCTTAGAACCTGATTTCAGAACAAGACACAATCATGGAGATGTAGAGTAACAAATGTGCATTGAGTGATATCGTGGAGCTTCCACTGAGGGGCATAGGACATGCCTGAGATCAGAGCAGAACAATATTGACAGAGTACAGTATATATCTTAATTATTTTTCTCTATCCTTGGATCAATTTTGCTCTCTTGAATACTCCAAAGGAAATTTAACCAGCTGCTAGCACAGCAAACCCCACCTAGTATTAGAAAATCAATCTTCAATCTTTATGCTACATAAATAACCAGGAGCAATAAATGTTTAGTGATCAGGCATCAGCAAGCCAATGATGATAGCAGGGGAAAAACTTTGCTTCATTTTTATGAATTTATTATGATGACTATTACAGCAGGTAATGGGACATATAAGCAATCTCATGGGGGGGGGGAAATCTTGTTTTCACTGTGCAGTACCTAATGAATTTAAATTAAGGAGGCAGCTTCTAGCCAAATTAAATGATGTGTTCAATATGGAAAATGAAAAAGGATATTTTTCTGCTGCTTGAATCCCATATACTTAGGGCTAGATCCACAGTTTAGCACTATAATAGTTCAAGGGAGAGAAAGTGTTATTTGGTTTGTTACTACGGAAATATTTGCCTCTTAATTTTGATTTCTTCCTGTCTGCCATTCTAAAAAAATATAACAGATGAAAAGTTTTACAACATGAATAATCTCGGAGCTGATAAGAATATTCAGTGTTTTTAGCTTTTTAGACTTTTAAAAAAGTTTTCATAATTTAGATTTCAGTTTTTTAAATGTTCAAAGTGCTTTAGATTTAATCCTCAACACACCTTCTACGAAGTCCCATTGGACTCAGTGGGACTTAGCATGATGCCATTGTTTCTGCTTAACATTTACTTAATGTCATTTGTGAGCTAGATTCCAAGTAGAACGTAGAAAATGACGATGCCCAGAGAGATATTTAAGTCTACACTCCCAACATTTGTCTGACAGTTCAATGCATGGGGATGACAGACTGACTTTTTTGAAAAATGCCATCTCTATACTATTTTCGCACATATAATGTGAGCTGCATCATTTCTGCGCAATGGGTCACAAATATAGATTGGCTTTTTAAAACAACAACAAAAAACTACTGGAAATGAGCTTGAAAAATTTAATAAAGCAGTATCCATGTGTGTAAATTACTCCTAAGCAGGACTATTGCAAGTGAGACTATCCACTGAAAAAGCCTGATAATCAATATGGCCAGTAATATTGATTCAGTGGCAGAAACATCCCAGGTGAATCAAAGATAAGGCAAACAAATATCTCTATCCAGATTCACATCTGGTGCTTTACAAGTGCATAGAAGAGTCCATTTCATGACCCAGAGGAAGGGAACCTGAGGATCTCCAGACGTTGTTGGACTACAACTTGCATCATCCCTAACCATATGCCATGCTAGATGGGGCTGATGGAAGCCAGATTCCAACAATCAGGAGGGCCACAGATCCCTGTTGTAGCCTGCCAGGGTTTTGAATGTTCAGTCCTGGCCCCTACAGGCCGCCCTACACATCCTTATCTAGGGAGGAATAAATCTGTTGATTTTGATTTTTCTCAAATTCACAATTTTAAGTTCAGTTCTCAATGTGTATCAAAGTATTATATATGACTTCTCAAAACCACATTCTCCTACAATACACATTTTTGTAATCTATTTTCACTAATACAGGTATACAAGTAATTTTTTTGCAAGTATTTCCCCCCAATATACTGAGTTTTGTAAATTATTTTATGCAGACTTTCCCCAGCCATATGCATTTTTGGCTGGCTGAATTACTGTATCACAAAACTTAGAGAAATGATAATTTCAGAGGGTAGCTGATAGTTTGCATTTTGTTTTGGGATGTGTGAATCACGTAGTTTCTCATTAAAATGCCAGCTGAACCAAATGTCTCTCCTCACCCCATCCATCGAGGGTGCTGTCTTGTCATCCATGTTGAAAGAAGATTCAATCTCTGGTGTAACCACTTTCTGTACTGTACTGGAAGCACCACCTTGATTCCAGCAGCAGAATGTATTGGACTGGCGCTGGATAGTACTGTATTCAATTTATGGTGGGTCCTTTGTGAAATTCACCGGCCCTGACCACTGACTCCTCCCAGTTTAGCTTAACCTTGCCACTTCTAGCCTTCTGAAAACAATAGCTAAGGGAGATGACATCTGAGGTTAATGGGTCAGAGCCTTTCTTCTCGCTCATAATTTGGGTACTGGTTTAGATGGGTGTTGGCTCTGAGAGTGCAAATAGTGCAGAATGCAGTGAGCTTGTATAGTCTGATGACAGGTACTGGCTATGGAGAGAAATTTAATAGTGACATACCAGGTAAGCAGACTGTTCACCATTCTGAATTCTCTCCGTATCATCAAATGGAATACCTGGCTGTAGAGATTTAACAGATAACTCTTGGAGAATCTCTGATCTGATACTTAAATGCTTCATGAGAATGACAGCAGGCATATTATGCCTGACATTTCCATTTACATCTACTACCTGGGGGGAAGAGAGAAATCAGCCATTTGGCTTTTGTTATGAAGGAAAAAAAATACATATATTACTATTGAATCTTGGAGATTATTTTAGCCTGTAGGGGATCAGATAAAAAAACACTTCTAACATTTGTTGCTTGCCTAAGCAACCGCTAAGAAGATTCAGCCGTGGCATTCCTTTGCTGGCAACTATATAGACACCTTTTTAGTAATTAAGGCAAAGATCACACAACACAAACAGACGCCAAAAATATTACAGAGGAAAAAAGGCATGGAATACTCCTAGATACAGAATTATTTATTGCTTTATATGTGTTCAGTTAATGCTGGAATATGTGGCATGCCTAGTTATCCCTGCATCTACAAGTGTTACATTCTAGGTTTGGAATACTTGTATTACTCGTCTCAAGCAGAAGATCTAAAACTTCCACCTGCAGATGACTTGAAAATGACTAGAGTCTCAGCAGACCACTTCATATATATATATATATATATTTTCCCTTCAGCAATGGCATTTTCATCAAAAGCAGTTCTGTGTTATGAATATCACAGGCCCTAGGCTAGGCTGCTTAGAAAGTCCCCTTTAGCCAGAACATTTCGAGGGGGAAATTAGTAGACTGCAGTGATGCCATATTATGAGAAATCACAGGGCCTGTTTCACCAATCTGGCCCTGTAAAAATGGGCTAGATCTCTCTTGTTAGACAAAATAAATCAGGTGTGCTACCAACTAGACATTCTCAGTTGCTCCATAACCTTTCCACAGCTCACCTGATTGGAGATCACAGTCTGGAGCTATGCACCTCTATTCCACAGGCACCCAGTGAATAAATCTAGAAAGCCCCATTGCACTGCTGTGGAGGACCACAGTTATTTTGTTGACTACTGTTTTCATGAAGTCTTCATTAGTAAAGAAAAAACAGAAGCTATGATATAGGAATCAAACTAAAAACTGAGATTATATGCCTTACTGAATATGTTGTAGCTATTTCAGTTGATTTCAGGTAGGCTATTTTATGCTTCAGCAGCAAACCTTTAAAGAGACAACAGCTGGCTTTAAACACTGGAGGATGTTACATGCATGCATGGTATATCAACTATGCCCCAAGAAATCAGAGCCTCCTTAATCCCCCCACCTTTTTTAGTATACTGTGATTATAACTTTTCATCCACATCCGAGTATAATTACATGCCCAATTGGAAGTGTGTTTGTCTAGCAGGCCTGAGACTAGGGTCTCTATAGAAACACCTTTTGCTTGTTCAGACCCAGAAACCTCCCCCCTAAATAAATTCACACATCACTCAAATTTTGGTTTGGGTTTTTGGCAGAATTTAGGCCACAACTTTATTGATTACAGAAAGTGACTGGTTGCATAGGCTCTGGTCTGACTAGCTTTCTGCCTTGCAGGTAGCGCTGACCCGGGGCACCAGCATTGGTCAGCCAAGGGTGAACATCTGGATAAACGGAAAGCCAGGAATGGGCTAACTCCGCCACCCAAATGTCCCCCTGGACTCAGGCAAGGGCACAACCCCCTCTCAGGGGTTGACCAAACTATCGAGCCCCTGGATTCCTTTAATGGAATACCCTTCACATAGGGATGGCGAGAGGATTTTCCCATCCCTATCACCTGAACCAGAGCCTATCCGCAACCTTACAAATTGTGATGATTTGCTATGTAGCAGGCGAAACCCAAATGGCAACAGCCAATCAGCCAAGTGGGGAAAATTCCTGCCGTGCCCCTGTCCCAATGACAGACGACACACGACGGCGTACCAAGGCCAAGCGCAAAGCCCTAAAGGTAGGGAGAGGTGGGTGGGTGTTCCTAATGCACGTGCCAAAAGAGGAAGCTCTTGTTCACGTGCATGGGCATAAATAGGTCCCTCAAACCATTTGCACTGTGTCCCACTGGCCAGATTGCACCCAGCTTTGAGGGACCTACCAATCGGGTGTTGAGGCTGACCAATTGTACCCACCCACAACACAGGGTGTCAGTTTTCCAGGTCTCACCACAATACGTGCCCTCTTTAAGGGAGGACCCAATTTCCCCTCCCCTAGAAATCTGCCCATTGACCAGGGGTGATGCATCCAATTTTGTTGTGTGAAGCAAAATAGGAAGGTGCCACCCTGCCATCACTGCCCCGCTGCTAAAACCTCTGGCTGCCAAAGCCTCCCCCTTACCTAGATTGCGTGGCTGCAGCTGCAAAGTGGCAACAGTGAGCTCCAGCACATCTCACAGAGCCTACAAGATCTCATGATATTTTGGTGAGCTTCTGCAAGAGTTCACTGGTAGCCACTATCACCACTACTTTTCCGCAAGTGGGGTGGCCTACAGGGCCATCACCTCTTTGGGTTCTGCTGGCCAAGGCGGCTGCTTCAGCCTGCCTCATGGTCAGCCTGGCCCTGCCATTGATTGAAATGCTGCCCCGTTCTCAGAAGTTAAACAGGTGGCCATTTTGTTTGTGGCACCCTGGCTTTGGGACACTCTCCTCACAAGAAGGCTCACCTACCACCTACTACCTGCTCTGCTCTTTTATCTGCTAGGGCAGCGGTGGGCAATGCGTGACCCTCCAGGTATTGTTGGACTCCAACTCCCATGAGCCCGAGGCAGCATGGCCAGTGGCTGGGGATGATGGGAGACCCAGTCCAATAGCATATGGTGAGCCACAGGCTCCTTATGCCTTTGCCGGGTGGATATTCCCTAGTCGAAGAGAGTCTTAGCAATATTCATTGGCATTTTATGGTTTTATGGTTGATTTATCATTTTATATGTTTAATGTGAGCTACCTTGGACAATTAATCAGAAAGACAGGATGTAAATGTGTTCGTTAAATAAAATATATAAAACCTCTGCTGGTTTCAGTGTGGGATATTGGGTGTTGTAAATGTGTATGAGGGGGAGAGAGGGAGTGCCATGCTTGAAGTTTTTCTTGGGAATTTAGCAGGATTATTCTCTCTTCCAAGGTGCCTTTATTTTGTGACTTTTAATATTCCAGTATTATTATCTACACATGTTCTATCTTTATGCAGTACATTAGAATCAAGATGTTGGGTGATGGGGCAAAGGATTTTAGATATTTTAAGGAGAAAAGCAATACAAGCACAGTCATGTCCAGGCATTTGTGGTCAAGACACTGCTTCTTGCAGTCAGCAGCCAAACTAAACGTGACATTAGTTACAGGAATTAATGTGCATGGTTTCCCCAATGTAAATAGCTAATATGGGGGTGAAGAGCAGGAGTTTTACTGTGGCAGGCAGGACAACTTTACCCTTTCCTCCCAACTCTCTGATCCCAATGAAGATTGTGCTCACTCTCCAGCCCAAGAGCTGCTATTTGCCCTGGAACCAAATATTCTGTTGGCTATCTTTTAGAAAACCAGTGAGGAGCTTGAGTGCTATAGTCGAAAACTGCATGCAAAAGCTCACACAAGATGCTATTTTCTTGGTGTGAGGGTCCTGATTCTCATATTCCCAATTCAGCCCTTGTTGAAATTTTTTGACCAGAGGGATGAAAACCCAAATAGTGAGGCTATGGTGACCCAGGTTCAAGTCTCAATTCACCCATGAAGCATGCAGAGCACATCGGGACAGCCATTCTTTCACACGCTAGCCAACTCACAGGGTTGTTGTGGGAACAAAAATGGAAGGAGAGAGTGGAAGCATGATTATGAAGCTAATAAATCAATCAATGCTGATTGGGTATTTTCTTTTTTTGGGCGGGGGGTACTTCTTCTGAAAGATTTTTGCCTTATTTAGAACTCTTCCTGGCAGGGCTTCTGTGTCAGGGGAACAGAAAGCAAACCATTCATCCAAGAACGCTTTCCTGATGCCTGCCTGCTGAAAGCTTTACCTGCTCCATCTCTGCCTGTCATGCTGCGCTACGCAGGCTTGACAGGAGCGTTAGCCCTTATTCCACCACCTTGTAACTCCGTAAACATAACGGGTGATTTTTCACGCCGTACTACACACTGAATGAGCGTTGGCATTTCGCTCCTGGGTAACGCGTCTCTCCGGGCGAAAATGGGCAATTCCGGATGCTGATCAAGAGAGCCAAGGAGATCCTGCCAGAGGGGAATCTCCCGAGCTGGTGGGCGGGAGGCGGAGAGGCAGGAGAGCGTCGGACCACTAGAGGCAGGCAACAGATAGTTTTCCTCGACGGGGAGGGGCATGGAAACCCCCCAGGATCCCTTCAGCCCAGACTGCTCTCGGAAGCGAAAGGCGTCTCTTCTGCCAGGCGTGCTTGGAGCGGGACTGCGAGAGGAAAGGGAGTCCCGGCCAGAAGGCGAAGAGCGGCAGCGCCGCGTGGGCAGCGCGGGAGAGTCAGCGGCAGCTCCAAGAGGCCAGCGCGCCGTCGCCGACGCCGCAGTCGCGGCTGCCGTCTAGGGCGCAGGCTGCACTCCGGGCGCTTGGCTGGCGCTTGGCATGGACTCGGAGCGCCGCGCTGCACTCGGCTGGCCACGGAGGGCTCCGGAGAGACGCCGCGCTTGGGCTGAGGTTCTCACCTCCCTGTTGCCTCTTTCCATGGGATTAAAACCAAGGTGGTGAAGCAGCCGCCGGCCGAGTGGATCGGACCTCTCACCTGCCTCCACACCACCATCACCCCCCCAAAAAAAGCCCGTCTTCTCTTTGGACCGAGCCATGTGGGACCTCGCTCTAGAGGTGGGGATACGGGCCCTGCTCTTCGGCGTCTTCATGTAAGTAGCCGAGGAAGTTTCCTCTAGACGGCGGCTCGGTTCGCCAGTGCGCACCAGCCGAGTATTATTATTATTATTATTTATTATTTTTAAAAGCTCCGTTGCCAAAGCCGGGGAGAGTTGGAGGGGAGGGATAGACTAGATGGCCTTTGGGTGCAGCCAACCCGGGAGGACTGTGGCAGCGGGAGGGAGAGGCTCTAGCTGAGCGCCCTACCCGTCAAGGTGGTCAGGGAGGACCTGCGGTACTGAAAGCTTCCCCAAATGAACTTGCCTCCCCTTAAAGCCTTACTCTAACCAAAGGGTGCCCTCTTTTTTAACTTAAAAGTCTTTTTCTAGACACCCCCAGCCCAATATGCCAAGTCTGCTTGTGGTCACATGGTAGGAAAAGAAATGCACTCTGCACGCGCTCAGACACCTTTCTCAGAGGTGTCTCTGCGTGCTCCAGAGTTAAGTCCTGTCCCTGGAAACAGGCAGCCCTGGCACAAACGTATCCTGCCGCACAGAACGTGTTTTTCACTCCGAAAGCTGCCTGAGGGGAGGGGTGTTAAAATGCTCCCAACAGCAAAACATTGACACAGCCGGCCATTGGTTGGTGCAGTTTGTTCCACATGGGGAAAAGAAATAAACTATTTTCTTCTTCTCCTCATGAAAATTAATAATTCTGAAGAATTTGTAAAACAGCACCATCTAGATAATGGAACATGATTGCAACGTGTGGCTGCAAAGTGTCCCTCTGTATAAGTTCTGTTCATTATCTGCTGGGAATGGTTTAGAAGGGGAGGAGGGGATCAACACCAGGAGAAATCCCGTTTTTGTTCCTCAATATTTGTGCCTTTCTCTGCTTGACTTACAGTGCAATCCGATGCATGTCCTCCCAAAAGTAAGCCCCATGACCAGCACTGTATTTTTTCTATGGCTTGTTTAAATTTTTTTCTGTTAAAAATAAATAAATCATTGTTAATGGCTCACTTTAGTATCCTATCCATACTTTCAATTCTCCCTCAACCTGCTTCAACTTTTCTGTTCCTTCTCTTCTCCTCATTATAACTTTCGGTTGCGATCCTATGCCCACTTACAAGGGAGTAAGTTCTACTGAACCCAGTGGCACTAACTTCCGAGTTAACATAGGAAGCTGGCTTATACTGAGTCAGACCACTGGTCCATCTAACTCAGTACTGCCTTCACTGACTGGCAGTAGCTCTCCAGGGTTTTTACCAGCCCTCCCTGGAGATGCCGGCGATTAGACATAGGACCTTCTGCATGCTCTAACCCTAAGCTGCAGCCCTTTCCCAACATGCTGTAAGGTGGCAGCCCTATGGCTCCTTACCCCAGAATATGTCCCATTGACGTCAGTGAGACTTACTTTTTGAGTAGTCATGCATAGGCTTGTAGTGTAAAAAAAATGTACAGATAGTGATAAATAGCACCAAGGTTGCTAGCAGAGTTGTTTATTTCAATTCCTCACTCCACCAAGGATAGAAAAAACATGCTTGCTTTGACCAGTTGAACAACATCAAGGAATCTTGACCTGAGAGCCCCGGTGCTGCAGTGAGGCTTGGTTTATATGCTCTCTTCTCTCCTCCTTGCCTGTGCCAGGAATCTGCTGAATAGCTTCCTCCTGCCTTTTGCTGGAAGCTGACAAGAGGGAGAAAGATGACTGTGATTTGGGAAATGGGGGGGGGGGACAGAAGAAAACAGGTTTTTGTCCTGCTGCCTCCACAGCCTCCCTGCACCACTGCTGCTTCTTAATTGGCTGGGACGTTAGTGTTGTTAGTGTTGCATGTTTGATAATTGTAAAGGATCTTGGACACTTGTGCTGAGTAATTTCCACCAAGTGTTTGGCTTTTGTAGTGCATGCTGTAGCTTGGAAGTAGTAGAAAACAGCTGCTGATTCTCATCTTCTTCTTCTTTTAAAAAAGAAAGTGAATCAGCTGTATTTGGTGCCTTGTTTTGTCTTTTTTTCCCTTGCAGGGTGGAGGAGGACATGTTATGTAACATAACTTAAAAATGGTGCAGGGTCTATTTTGCTCAAAGGGACTCTGGAGCTAAAAAAGGAATCTTGTGTGCATTTATGAATGATTTGTCACATTTCTTGTTTTTAAACAAAAACTCACCCTTCTGTACCCTACCTTTCTTAGAAGAGGCAAACCACCTTTCTCCAGGGGGAAAAAATATGTATATCCCCCCCCCATAGGGAACACACTTGGCTTTCACTTTACAGCCTTGAAATGCCACACAGCAGTTGGTAACCCTTATGATCATATTTGGGATTCTCCTTTCCGTTGAAACCTGCAGCATGGACTAAGGATTTGAAGGGCACGCATTCAGCACAAAGTAAAATAACAATGCAAATCTGTTTAAATAACTTCTCACAAGTGTTTCGTTCGGCAAGGCTACCTTAAGGAGCTTCCAAAGTAACATTAAGGGCTTGCTCCAATGACTGGATGTGAGATTTCCCCGTACTCCCTCCTTTGCCTGTTAATACCAGCCTTCACCCTCCAGATACACTGATCAGAAAAGCTTATGGTACAATCTTGTTTGGATCAACTTTTTATTAAGTTAGTGCATGCTGAAAGTGTTCACTTTTATGCTGCTAAACCTGGAAGGATTTGCAGTGCACATTTTGTGATTTCTGTTTTGTGTGTCAGTAGAATATTTGTTTGACTATAGAGAAAGCAAAGGTGTTGACCCATAATAAATATCCACATTAGGGATTTTTATTAGGCCAATCAATATGTTACAAAATAGTTTGCATGCTTTCAGTTAAGTATTCTGAATAGTCCTGCCTGGTTGCTGAGCGCAGGAGCCAAAACTGATGAGAGGGAGGAGAAAGACTCCCTTTCTATGGGATCTCCCCTTCTTCTTTTTTTAAAAAAGACCTCCCTCTGGTACAACTAAAAATGACAGATAGGGTGTTAAAAATGTTGCAGTTTGAAATGCGCCATAAGAAAACCCAATGCAGGGAAATCTTCACAGAATTGTACTGTAGGCTATGAAAGGAAAAGAAAACATTAATGTTCCAGTTTGAATTGGCAACCACATCAGATGGTTATGTGCGGAAACATGTAAATAGTGTAGTAAGACACCAAGTGCGGGGTTTAACTAGGGTCACTTTCATTTGCTTCATTGTAGGATCTGAATGGGTGGAAAACATATGTGGGGATAAACTTCAATCCTTCTAACAGGGAAATAAAGCAGATATAACTGGATGAAACTCTCCTGCCAAGGAAAGAAGTAGTGAAATATATTCCCTATCCCCCTGGCCACACCTTTCAAGTGAGGAGGAAGGTCTTCCTTTCTCCTCTCTCCTTGGTGCCTTGTAGCTCTGAGTGGGTGATACAGGTTAGCCCCCCCCCCCAATGATACATATGGTGCTCCTGGGTCTCCCAGCCCTGAGTGGAAGCCTCAGGAATCACCGTTCACCTGCAAAAATGTCTCGGGGTGCCTACCTGTTCCTGCACATACCTGCCAAGCCATCAAATACAGCCAACCTATTTAACTTGGGCCCCTCACTAACGGTCAGTCTTCAGAGTAGAAAAAAATAAAAGCCATTCTTCCAGGCCAATCAAAGCACGGGACAAAAAGATTCCCATTCAACTCTTTGAAACCAGCCAGCAAATTCTATACCACATATAGGGAGAGTGAGATCGTTGTTGGTCAGAAGCTGTGAGGAACACCTCTAGGTGGGGCATGCTTAAAGCTGTTGCTTTCTCTTCCCACAAGCTGGCATGCTGCCCATCAGTGCTTCTTGGAAGCATCAGATGTACCCACCAAGTCCTTTCCAGATGAGATAAGCATGGTTGCATGCATACATAGATATCCTTTTCTAAATGGGAGTGAATGAGTTTAAGATTGGGATGCAATATAAGGGAAGACAGATGGAACAGCTACAGTCTTCAACCCAGCTGAAGAAAAGGGGAAATCCCCTTCCCCCCATTCTAAAATCCCAAGTGGTTTGGTTTGTGGATTGGGTTGGCAGTTTAGAACCCCTGACTGTGTTGACTGGGGCTGATGGGAGATGGAGTTCAACAGCATGCAAAGGTTTGTTGGCTACCCTCAGAGAATATGATCCTGTTAACATTGAAGGTGAGACTAGAGTTACTTCAGAAGAATGGAAGGTGGCAAAATTCTTACTTCGGGAGCAAGACTGTTGCTGCATTAAAGTGAACAACTCGGGGGGGGGGGTATACTCCTGAGATGTTTCATGCATTTCCAGTTCTGTTGGTCTTGAGTTTAGATAGAAGGCTTGTAGTTATTCTCAGTTCTTTTAAAAAACATGAGCTGGTTAACATGCTGTGTAAGACAAAAGTTTATCCTGTACTGGCAAATGTAGAGATTACCATCTTTTGTTCAGCTTGATTGCTTTTTAATTAACATTGATGATCATGCCATCTGATGTTTCCAGAACTGGCTGAAAATGTTGGTACAACAACTTTCGATGCCTAGAAGTTACTTCTTTGTTGCACATCGATGGCTGATAGCTTCTGAACTAGGAGATTCCCCGTCATGGTTGGCTGTGGGCTGGAGGGTTGTGGTCTATTCAGTGAAAAATTTGCAGTTGCCTAAAAGAAGGAGCCTTGAATGGGGGCTCCTCCAGGTTGAATCTGTTTGTTTCTTAGAGAGCTGAGGCTTGTCCTTAGGGAAGTTGCCTGATATTGAGCTAGAACATTGGTCTATTGTTTACACCAGGAATTGGGAACATCAGGCACAGGGCTGAATGTGGTGCTCCAAGCTTCTCTGTCTTGTAGGTCAGGCCATTCACTCCACCAACCTTACCCCATACCCTGCTTCCCTGCTTTTGCTTGGCTGAACTATCATAGTCCTTGTATTGTGATGTTGCCTCTTGCTTACTGAATGGAGAGGTGTGTGTGAACACATGTGTAGAAACACCTGACTTTTGCATGGCTGGAATGTAGCCTCCTATGCATATCTGTTGCTCTACTCACTTTTGCTGCTGGTCCCACCCTCAGGAGGCTCTCTTTGAGGTGATACAGCCCCTGAGCTGAAAACATTTCTCCATCCCTGGACTGCACTGAATGGCAGGAACTCTCCACCATTTCACATTGAAGTCTTAGTTGCACTCCTACCTGGAGATACCAGGATTTGAATCTTCTACCTTTTACATCCAAAGCATATAATATCACCAAGGAGCTTCCTCCTTTTAACTGATTTCCCACCTGTTCAATTATGTTACGTTCATAAACCTTCTACTGTGGAACTCTCCCCTCTGAAATTCAGCAGGTGCCTATAGTTGTTTCATTCAGACACAGCTTAAAACTTGGCTCTTCACTCTGGCTTTTGTAAGTTATTAATACCCAGCTGGAACTGCAGTTTTCTTTTTCCATTTCTGTGATTAATTGTTGAGTGTATTGTATTCTGCTCATAATTGTTATGGTCTTGTATTTTTTATTTAAATAGATTTTATTGTTTACTTGCCCAGATATCTCCAGATGGAGAGTGGACTATAAATATTTTAAACGAATACATTTGTCAATTGACAGCACAAAAATGCCACCACTCTCTTGACAAGGAAACATTCCCACTGAATAGATGAAAATGATGATGAGGTAATTTAAGTGCCTGGTGTATCTGTTGCTGGAGCTTGGTAGCACAGAAAAATGCAATGCCACTCCCTTCTACCACATATTGGCAAAGGTCATTGGGATTTGTATTGTTGCTGATAGATTGTTAGCTGAATAAGGTTTCAAAGGTACATTGGCCCCCTTCTTTGCATATATATATATATATAGAGAGAGAGAGAGAGAGATGAATAATGCTTGATAAATGTCACATCTTCATGTTAAAGCAGTTAGTCTGTCGCTCCATAAATGTTGTCCCACATAAATTGGTAAGGCTGATAAAATACAGAACAGCACCAGAATTCATACTTGGATGCTCTCATTATGGAAACGACACATCACTAGGCATGGATTTAGGCAACATGATTTTAATGATAATTACAATAGATGTTGTGAAAGCTTGGTTGTTAGCTGATTTGTGATAAAAGAGTCAAATAAAGACGGAATTGTATTTGTCAGGAGTACTTTCAGTGGGACTCCTGCTGGCAAGTGATAAGATTTCCATGTGTGCTAACCACCATGGGAACTACTCACAGATTTATGCTAGTATGATTCATTTTGCTACAATTCTCGGTTATGTTTTATGTGTTTGTGTTTAGTAGAAGGGTCTGGGGTGAGCTAGTGTAGCAGAATGGCTATGAAACTGAACTTTCGACCAGAAAGTAAGTCCTGGTGGAAAAGACATCTCACCTCTGCCAGAAATTAATTACCAGGGCACAAGAAAGTCCTGATAATTCCCTTCCCTAGAAGCAAGAGGGTGATCATACTGATTACAGGGACACATTTTAGATCACTGAAGTAATGCATTCATGTCATGACAAAGCATGGTTTGTTGCAGGGATAGACTATTGCAGGAGTGCAGAAGCTGGGGCCCACCCAATGCTGTTGGAACTCCAGTTCCTCATCACTGTAGTGGTAACTTCAAAGACAACCCCATTTCTCTTAGTTTTCCATATCTTCCCCCATAGCTCTGATGTGCTACCTGAAAAAGTGAACCGTGAACCACACTTCTAATATGAACCAAACTTCTAATCCCCTCCCCCAATGCTGCAGGAACTGAAACTGCACTTTTCTCAGGAGAAGGGGGAGAGTTGGTGAAAGCTCTTTTTGTTCTGTGTGACGATGTCACAGAGTTGCTGGTTCATGTGGGGCAAATGCTGTCAGGTTTGCATTCCGTATTCATGGGAATAAACTCCACTCTTCCTTGAATACTAAAGTTGGATGAAAGTGGAGAAAGAAAAATAGAATTCTTTATCAAGCCAGGATATCAAATTCATTGCTGGATCAAAAGATTGATTTTAATGAGAAGGGATTTGCAAATTATTACTGGTTTTCTAAGGTATCTATTACTCCAAATACATTTCCAGAGTCTGGCACTTTAAACCACATAAGAGAGACATCCTGTGTTCATTAGTTCTAGCTTTAATGAATGAAAAATAAGTACAGGTAGAAAAGTTAACTCGTCCCACCAGCCATCTGTTTTGCATATATAGTATCCTGGCTGTGTTCTTTAACCGTGATAGCAAACACCAGTGCTGTAATGGGCTATTTTCTTTGTGTTGTGCATAAAATTCTCCCAATAGTCTGCCTTTCCTTGCAGTACAGGCCAAGAATGGGTGCTGTCCAGTAGGACAGTGCTGATGCCCTGTTTCAGGACAATGGACAGTACCTATATTTATAGTACTTCCACTTCTCCAGAGCACCAACAGTGGTGCAGTGCAAGGGTGATGTGCACAGCACATAACAACCATTAATGCCTGTGTACACTCATGAGACCAGCTTTCTTTTTCTCATCATGCCTCTCTTTTGCGAGCATCCAGGCACTCAAGATTCAGATTGGTTTTTGCATGTGAATGACCCTGGCTGGACTTGACTAGCATTCTCCATCTATTTCAAAGTGATGAAAATTCTTGGGCCTAAGTTATCGCAGAGCACTGGGGTGTGACACATATTTGAGTTAGAGTGGGAGTATGGCATTCATAAAAGTAATAAAACTGCAAGCAATTGTTTGAGATGGCATCAGCTGTACTTGATGAATGAGTAATTAATAACCTAATTAAAATTTGAGTAAGTGAATACTCCTTTGCATTTAGAAATATCAAATGGTGAAGGTTACCTCATCCTCCAGGGTGTTCTGCTACTGAAGTTAGATAGCTTAAGTAGCCTAATGATGGTTCGAATCAGGGGTAAGATAAGTGTATGCTTTTGAAGGCAGAATGAAGTGAAGGCTTTTGAAGGCAGAATGTTTGACCTAGCAGGTCTATTCAGACATGATTCAGAGTCATAGTTAGACATTTCTGTGCCCAGTAAATAGTTGAATATCTATCTGCATCCCCGATTTACTCTTTTGAGTAATGGTGTTTTTTCCCCTCAGGCAGACACAAGAGATAAAGTAGATTGCTTTGCAATCCTGGTTCCCTTTCCTGCCTTTTCTTGGAGAGAAAAAGCCTGCCAGATCCTCCTGTTCTCTGTCCATCTCTGTCTACAGCAGGGTTGGGGCAACCTTTTTGGTATCAAGGTGTGCATTCCATTCTGGATAACCTTTTGGACTGCATGCCTGAGGTAGGCAGGCCCAGAAGCAAAAGCAGGTGGAGAAACAAGTGTACATCTTACTTTTGTACAGTAGGTTAATTTCTACATACACTTGCATGCACCTTTCTATTCTTTCTGGCCTTCTGTCGCCACCTGTTTGCATGTAGCATGCTGGATACTGTAGGATGAAATATAGGGTTGAATATCCAGACTTTGGACAGGGGGCTGGGATGAATCACACCACCAAAATGACACCTTAGATATGGTGTTATGATGTTAAAATGAATGACAGTGAGGATGCGAGGTGGATAAGAGAAGTCGAGGGGAGATTGCATGAACTAGAACCTGCTTAAACAAAGGTTCAGTTTTACGTGGAACCTCAAGGCAGATGTGGGCAGAGGAAAACAGACCACTAATTCTACATGGTTTAGTACTGTTGAAAGTGTATAAAGCAGATCTCTACGTTTCTTTTGAAAGGTGTCACTATTTTTTGCTGTTAGACTAGACACAGCACAAAGTCAGAGTGAAGTTTATGGCTTCTTCATAGTTTTGTGGTATTAAAAGGACCACCTTGCTTTTTATATCCCTGCACTACATTTATGGTCCATCACTGAGGCATGATTGACTGCTCTTGTAATGTCATGTTATCACTAACTAGAAATGTGCATGCAGAGTTGTGGCTACTGAGATTATGGAACTCTGTGTCCACTGGGATCAGGCTGGCACTATCTGCAATGTGTTTTAGGCATTAGCTAAGTGTTAATAAAAATGGCTAAATAATAAAATGTTATTGTTCCAGCAAGTCTTTGAAGGTGTATTGTATTTCTGCGAACTCATTGATATATACTGTATTTTATTATGTTCTCTGCATTGATTTGTGAGCTTGGTTTCTACATTTTGTATCTTGTATACCTGATACCATATAAATATATTTATCTGGATTACAAGATACAAATTGGAACAAAGTGTCTGCTCATTAAACACTTGAAGTAGATTTGGGCGTATTTTTTTTTAAAAAAAGAAACATGGCTGCTTATAAGATGCATGGGCTTTAAAAATACAGCAGTGATAAGGTGGGGTATGGTTGTCATTAGGTAGGAATAATTTTATTTGCTTAGCTAAAAGCCATAACAAAACAGAATGCAAAAAATAAACAATAGGAAAAAAATCATAGTTGAGTCACAAATTTAGCTCTTGATTTCCTGGCTGCCAGCCTAAATAAAGGAACATGCAAAGTAACATAGTTTTCATTATCAAACTGCAAAAAAGCCTACATACCATGCATCCCTTTGCATGGTCGCAATTAGCTTTTTGGTGAGATGGCATTCATAAAAAGTATGTTATTTTGTGACTTTTCAGATTTGACTACTGCAGCCATGACTGGGATCTAGTGTTGATTAAGGTGACATTGTCTAACATTAAAAATTGTTTCACGTGTTGATTAAGAACAACATCTTTCAGGGCCATTTTATCGTGGCTTGAGATCTTCACTGATTGTGAGGTAATTCACAGTAGAAATGTCATTCAGGGTAATTGGATTGTGCTTTAGAAGCAATATCTTGTTAACAGCATCCCTTGGAGACATGTGTTTATCTGTGGGGTGATATGGATGTAATCTGTATGGACATGTACATTATTATTATTGAATAGTTATTGTATTAAACCTGTGTAATCCTACGTCAGTTAAGACTTAATCAGCTATTGGTAACACAGACCTGTCCTTTGTGGGTGGCATAACAAATACATTCACTCATGACTATAGATAGAATCCTACGTTTCAGTCCCCATGAGAAACAAGGATACGAACATGTTTTCTTCTCTCCTACGCTTGCTGTATGATGATGCAAAAGTTCATCAAATTGGTCCTGTCTCTCACCTTATTTATATTTAATCTCAATGTCCTCAATGCGGGTGTTTTGTGCGGGGTGTGTGTGTGTGACGGTGGCTCTCATTTACTATTGCAAGCCTCCTCAACATGGAGCATGCCATTTTTACGTACTTCAAGGTACCAGCAAACAACTGGTGATTTATAATAAGTAGTATTAGTACTAGGTAAGCAGAAAGGATTAAAGCTTTTATATTGGCACAAAATTGTGGTGGTGAGTAGAAAATAGACCATCCAACAGCGCAGGCAATTGATCTTCAGAAGATTATGTATTTAATGCCGACAGAGTAATTTTGTCTCATGCTCTCGCTGATATGACTTGATGGACAGTGAATTGGGGTTCCTCTGCAGAAAGATTTTTGGTGCCTCAGATACAACTTTTTCTTGAAACAGTCTCCTTGAGATGCCAGAACAATTTTATATGATTTCCAGATGTCTGTGCACCTGTCTTTTGACCAGTGTGGACTGTCAGAAAGATGGCAAGGAAGGGGAAGGGGCAAAGGCAGTTTGGTGACAGCCCTCCCAAATGAAATACCCACTTAAGAAGAGCAGGAAGGACAAACATATCTTAAGGGTTGTTTTTATCCCAGGAGTCAGAAGTTGATTCTGTCTGCCCTCCCTGTATTTACACGCTTGGAAATTCTGAGATTACAATGGATAGGTGGCCTATGTTTAAAACTACAGACATAGTCAACATTTGGTGGGCTTCCTGCTAATGGCAAATTAATGTTCCTGACTGTTCGCTTATCTGTTCTGAACTCTGAAATCTGCGAAGAGTAACTAAACTGCTGAACCATTTGTTACATTTGTGCTATGGTTGTCTTTGCGGGGAATGAATCCTAGACTTGTAGAATTGGAAGGGATTCCCAAGGCTCATCTAGTCGAACCTCTGCAATGCAGGAATCTCAACTAAATCATGCCTAACCAATGACCATCCAACCTCTAATGTCATGTTATGGTTGAGTCACTTGGTGGCCCTGGACTTAGAGTGGAGCTGAGTGCTCTCTACAGCTCTTCTGTTCCTGTTTTCAGAGGTGATGAAATTCTTGTCCAGCTTCCTGTCAAGAGCAGCTTAAGGACATGTGTGGCTGCCTCATGTGGTAAACCACTGAAATGCATTAAGAAACCTTCTTAACTGCCCCCCACTTCCCACTACGCTGGCTGATCATTGTTTTTTCCTTGCAGGAAAAGGTATAAAAGGCTTCCCCTTTTCATCTGTGTCTTGCTTGAGCAGCAAACTCTGCCTAAGCCCTGGCATATCTCTGCATTTCTGATCTTTCCTTAAATCCTAACTTGTTCTCCCACCTTGCCTGCATGTTCTCCACTGGATCCTAATTATACTTTGGTTCTGCTTCCTGGTTTGATCTTTGATTGCTCTTTGATCCAGAGTCCTGGCTCCCAACTCCGGACTTGCTCCAAACTACTTCCCATGGCCCAGCCCTTCCTTGCTGGTCTGGCTGCATCTGCTGGTGGGCTCCCTGCCTTCCACCTCACCAGCTGTATTGGGTACCAGTCACTGCTGCTTCGGCACTTTCCACATCATTGTCAATAAGTCACCATCAATTTCGTCTTCCTTGTTGTCGTTTTTCAGTATCCCTTCAGTAATGAAGCTGCCAAGGGCTCTTGTTGAGACAAGACTGTGAAACGGATTCTGCAAATAAATTGGGTATTATCATTTTATGTCTCCATCTTTTCTATTCCATGTGAATGTCTGGATGTTCAGTTATAATGTGAGTGTGCTACATTGTTGCACCCAGTCGAAAAAGTGGCCAGTTTCCTTTTGAACCTGTTGATTGAATTTTGGTTTCAATCGATTTCCATTGCAATTTTGTATTGTGGGGAGGCTGTAGTGCCATCAAGTGCATGTTTTTCACTTGCAATGAGAAATGTAATTCATTCTGTTGCAAAACAACATCATCGACCTTTTCTACTGTGGTAGATAAATAAGGAGGACTTGGCTCTGAGACTGCTCCTTGGCACCGCTGCTGTCAGTTACTTTTTATTTTTGCAATCTCCATCTTGTGATTTCTAATAACTGAACAAAACTCTGAACTGTGAACATGGACAAGACATGGTCTGCCAATTTCAGACCTGTGAAGAGATGGCTCCCTGCCGCCTTTCACAGCTGCAAAGGAAGAAAATGTTACCCTTACGTATTCAGAAGCATGCTTTGAAGTGTATAAGCTGGAGGATCTGGATTTTAGTCAATAAGAGTCACATGGCTGGTAATTTTGTTGGATGTTGTTCTCCTCTTGTCCTATCAAGAATGACATATCTGTGACATGAGGCACAACTCAGTGAACCACAAGTGCTTAAATTTAAGATGATGTAGTGGAGGAGCAAAGGAAATGTGCAGATACAAGAAAAACACAGAGAAAGGGGGAAAGGGGTGGTGAAACAAAAGCATTTGTACGAACCATCGAGCCATATTTATATGCCTTCCTGAAATCAGTGTTTTGACGACAAAATGTATGTAGCTGTATGAAGCCATCTTTGCAGTAGAAACTAATTTCCTATTGAGAATGACTGCTTCGAAGATGCTATTGTCTTCAGATTTGACTACCAAGAGTGAAGCTTATATTTCTCCAACATTAGGGCATTTCAACGAATTACCTTTGCCTTTCTGTAATTTAAACCACTAATATGAATGAATGATTTTCATTTAGTTCTAAAGGCTATAAAACCACCTGCTTTGAATTAATCCACAAGGAGAACAATGTGTTTCGAAAACTCTCCTCTAGTTCTTCAGCATTTTAATTCTAGGCATGGTTAAAAAAACAGAGCAGCTTGGGAGATTGTGATGAAGCTTTCAGTCCAGTCCTATGCATATTTAAGCAGAAGATCCTTTGATTTACTCCACCAATGTATGATCTCTTCTCCAAAATAAGTCCCCCCAAGTTTAATGGTGCCTACTCCCATGTAGTTGTGTTGCAGGATTCTACTGAAAAATATGGGAAAATTCCAGATATCCAGATACCCTTCTAGTAAATCTTTCTCTCCCCACTCCCACTGCCTCAGATCAGCACTCTGGGAGAGGATGTGTATCTTGGAGAGTGGAATTTAATTGGCAGAAGGGTTCAGCAGCCCTAGATTTGTTGTCAGGCTGAGCTCTGGAGTATGTACAGCAAAAGTTAAGAACAGTGCCTATGCATGCGCAGAGTGTTTTCCTTCATCACCAAAACCAGCAGCCTGTCCCTGACACTTGGGATGAGAAAAGGAATCCAAGGCAGATTGAATTTTGTTAGCAAACCCACTAAAGAAAAAATTCAAGGACTGGCCCAAGCAACAATAGAGGTGCCCCAAAAGGATTGTCTGTCCTTCACTCACCCACCCACCCATTGGGTTTGATCAAGGAAATTAAAGGAACTCCAACCCATCTACTATCTCTGCCTCATCCACAGTTCATAGGCAGCCCTTCTGCTGTGCTCCTATATCCTAACCCAGGCTGGTCATAACTCCCACTAGACATGTGTTCCGCAACTGTTGAGAAAGGGCCTCATCCCATTGTGCACCTATAGGGGAGGTTCAAAAAGTATCTACATGGTGCTTGAGAATAACTTGCACCTAAATATTAGTAAGACAAAGGAGATGGTGTTGGACTTCCAGAGGAAGAGAGGGGAACCTGCCCCATTGTATATCGGGGGGGGGGGGCTGTGTGGAGAGAGTCTCCTCCTTTAAATTCCTGGGATTGGAAAATCAACATTACTCAGGTGGTAAGAAAGGCCCAGCAGAGACTCCATTTCCTCAGGGTTTTGCGAAAGAATAATGTTAAACAACAACTGATGAACTCCTTTTACCGGTCCACAATAGAAAGTGTCCTTTCATATTGTATCACAGTCTGGTATGCTGGCTTGACAGCCACAGACAGAAAGTCTCTACAGAGGGTGGTGAATACAGCACATGATATCATGGGCTGTCCCTTGAGTCTGCTAGATGACATCGCAAGGGATCGTTGCCTCAGGAGAGCGAGAAAAATTCTCAAGGGTGACTCACACCCCGGCCATCACCTCTTTAATTTTCTACCCTTGGGCAGGAGATATAGAGGTATAATCAGCCGTACCAACAGGCTAAAAAATAGCTTCTATCTGTGGGATGTTAGGCTGTTGAACGGAAAATAACATCGCGAAATTGACTTGCGAGGTGGTGTGTTGTTCAATAAGAGATTGAGTTGTGGTGGGAGGAGGTTTGTTTAATTTCATTTTACACAGGTTGTACAATAACAATAAAGGTGTTGTTGTTGCTGCTGCTGTTATTAGAGCTCCTCCTTTGCAAATCAGGATCTCCCCTTGAATGGAGCAGTACTCTGCAATGTGACCCCCCATTGTTCTTTCAGCAAATGAGTTCAGTTAAGCCCTTTCTCGTGAGGTGACAATCTAGTTCTCTGCCACCAGCATCAGATGCTGGGCAAGGTGAGAGAGAACAATGTAGGCAGCAGGACACCTCAAGTGGAATAGGGCGTTTGCTACAGAAGAACCGACGGGTAATCCTGACCCTGCTACGGTTGTCAAGCTCCAGCTTGCAAGCCGGGGATGTGCTCTGCCTCATCTTCCAGGCTGGCTGACCTACTTGGAGGGTAAAAGCACCCAGGCTGCTGAGTTACCATCTGGATCGCTGAAGCTGCTTGCTTCCAAGAAGCCAAGCAGACTTGGTTACAACAGGGGAAAAGGAGTTATGATTTACTGTAATAATGCTTATTTGTGAATTATGGCATGGTTATCATACACTCCTGGTGTGTGAGTGGTCTGGGTAAGCCACACAGTGATTGGTAAGGGCTCAAGCAGAGGAAAAAGAACAACTTTGCAGGGGATGAACCTGGTCCTGGTGTGGTCCATGTGTTACATATCTCTAGCTTGTGCTCCTGCATCCCTGACTATTGATCATGCTGTTGGGAGTTGAGAGTCCAACAACCTCTGTCCAATTCCCCATCACTGCACAACTCTGACCTGCTCTTAAGGTTAGGACAATTGTTTCACCTGTGTCTCCATATCTACCATTGAAAGCCATGACATCTTGCCTTGCTTCTGTTTTCATAGCACTGCTAAGGGGAGAGGGCAATAAAAAGGAAAGCAAAGAGCTTGTTTGATCAGTTTTTCCCTTCACTGAACTGTATCTATCTTGGTTCAGTGGTTCACTACTGTCACATCTGAAACAGTGATACTTAACAGTTCTATAGAGCTTTTCACATCCTTAAGAGCTCACCAAACATTATCTAATTCATAAGAAGAGAAGCTAGTTTATTAAGCTCTTGGAAATCTTTGGACACAAGTAAAATTTGTGGGGCAAGGTTTCACATTGTGTCAGCCAGATTTCCCTTTTAAGTCAGTGGCTGGCAGAAGGTAGATCTGGATGTGCTGGTAGATTCCTGGGTGATTGGTATTAGATCAGTAAGGATTTCTGACTCTGATTTGTTTAATGATAGCAGCAACAAAATGACGTCCCCCAGTCCACCCTAAACTATACTGCTGAAATGAAGAAAGCTTGAGGTCACTAGGAGTGGATTTTTTTAATGTGAGCTCTGTTCAGTTCTGGTACTTCTCAGAACAAATTAAATTCTGAAGCTTTGGTCAGGCATTTTGTTGCTGGGTAGAGTAATGCCATAAGAGTGGGCTGTAGGGATGAGTGTGCTTACTCTCTTTCCCCTTGTTACCTTCTCTGAGTTGGGGGTAGGTGGGGTGTGATCGCATGAAGCAGGGAGGCTTTTGTGTTCATCGATGCTCCCCACACATTTCAAAACCCTGGAAAAGCAGGGTTCTAAAAGGCACAGGGTCCCTATGGATACAGAAGATGCCCTATTACAGGAGGCCCTCCCAATATTTGAATGCCAGGGGCCCAGAATGAATAATGTACTGAACAGGGTTAATGGTGGCTGCTACTTGTGACATCTCAATGGCTTAGCTCAATGGTTTGTTATTGAGTAATTGGTCTTCATATGTTTTACTGAGTAGAGGTGGATATTCAGCTATTGCACAATTTATCCTTTCAATAAATGAAATTCAGTTCATCCCCATGGTTGGAATGAAGGGCTAAAACCTATTTAAGCTCCATGATCTGGTTTTAGATACTTACGGGATTGTGATGGTTTATTCCTATCTACTGTGCCTCCAAGACTGTTTTTCATCCTCCATTATTAAAGCTGTAGTGTGCATGTTTGCAATCCTAAACACAGTAGACAGTAAGCCACATTGAACACCGCAGGGCTTATTTCAAAATAAACATTTATAGGATTGTACATTGCTTTGCTTGACATCTTAAAGTCCCCACCCCCCACCATCACATTAATGTGTTTTATTAGACTATGAAGTGGGATTTATAAATTTGCCTTTCTTCTGGGGTTATTTTCCCAGTATTGAGACACACAGACACACACACACACACACACACACACACACACACACACACTACTTTGAAGACAGAAAAGGTAATTTTTCTCTCTTCAGTGTTTTGTTTAAAGTATTTTGCAGTATTATGACACTTTTTCCTGAAGGGTTTTTAAATAAATAAATGCATTTCATTCATAGGTACAGAATCAACACACAATTAGTTTTAAATCACTGTTCTAACTCAGCTTGATCCAGAGTAGATCTTAGACAAACTCAGCAAGAGCAACAGTCATTTAAAAAATGTGCTGATTCCGTACCTATAAATGTTTTATTTTAATATTTTAAAAAACTGTCATGGAAAGCTGTGAGGACACACTGAACAGTTAGGTAAACAAGAAGTTTATCTCTCTTAAATGAGAACAGAATTTCAACAGGAAACTCCTCACCTCAGCCGCAAACACTTAGTGACACAGTATAGTACTATATGACACTAATTACAATTACAATGACACTAACTGTAATGTTTCCTGGGACTCATTTACACAGCTGCAAGTAAAACATTTTAAATGTGCTTTAAAGTGCAATATACAAATGTGACACTAGATGGTGACAGTGAGCTATGCAAAATTCCATGTATTTTTCGAAACCTTAAAAAATATTTCCCAGCGTTTTTTATATGTGTGTAAATTCCATCCGGTTCTTGCTAGAGAACTCTCTACAATGCACCTTCAGAGAGTGGCAATACTTGTGATCTGATACTGGTTTTAACCCATATCTCTCTGTAAGCTGCAGGGCCATAAATAGGCTAGGAATGTTGACACCTCCTGGACTTCCGGGTTGGTGCGATCTGGAAATGGCGGATTCCCTCCGAGCTGCGGAGGGAATCGGCTCAACCGAGGACGGGTCTTGCCGCGCCGGCGACGTGGGGACCCTTAAAAACCGCAGGCGCTAAAGCCTGCTGACTGAAGACTCGGCGGGTGCCTTAAGCGCCCCCCCGACCCACGAAGAGCCTTTTTAAAGGCTGCGGAGAGGATACGGAGGGTGGCATGGCACTGAGAGTCAATCGCTACCTCGGTGGAGCGAAGCCGCGAGCCATGACTGGAGAGCGCTGACTTCCTTCCTTGAAATTCGGACTGAAAAGAATAACCCGTGAGTAAGACGGAATTGGACTTTAAGAATATTATCCCGTGAATTTGAGACGACCGGGGTGTGTGCTAAAAGGAAGTCCGCACCCCCCCCTTGCAGCCGATCTAAAGCAACGATATAAGAGCTAAGCTGGAGAGCCTACCCTTTGAGGGGTGAGTTAAAAAAGACATTAACTTCCAAGATTTGGCTAAAAGAAATTTTGAGCTGGAGAGTGGAGTTTTGGAAGCTTTCTTTTTGTTGTAAACAACCCCCCCTCCCGGGCCCGGGAGCGTCCTGTTTTTGAGCTTGTGTAAGAGGTGCGGAGTTTGACAGCTGTCAAAGCTGTCAAACGGACAGTTTAGAGCGGAAAAATTGTCATTTAAGATCCCTCTGGACTAAGATGAGTTATAATTGAACTAAAATTGTTGGAAACAAAGTAATAACAATAACTTAGAGGATTGTTGGAGAAAAGACTAATAAGTAACCAGATTCCCTCTAGGGGGAACTCTGTGAAACTACAATGGCTGTGGATGGAAAGTTACTAGTGGAAATCGAAAGAATGTTTCATCTTACAAGAGCAGAGTCTGGCTATGAATAAACAACTCATGACCTTGACTTCTGGAACAAGCAGCTCTGCTGAATGTATTGAGGACTTGAATGAGAAAGAATCCACAGCTGAATCGGAAATGATATCTAAAGAAGTGGAAGAGACTAAACAAGAAAAAGAGAAAGTAAAGTTGGAAAGTAACAACCAGAAGCTGACATCTGTGGAATACAAGCAAGGAGACTTTTGGATTATATTGGATTATATTTACCACAAATCTGCGAAAGATGCAGAAGACGAAGGAGGAGGTCCCGGGAGTTTATGGAATACAGGAACTTAAAATAAAGAAATATGATTGGGGCCTCCACTCTGACTCTGACTCTGAAGATGCAGGCTTTGTGGAAATTTTCCAGCAGCTGTTTTCAAATGTCCTTGTGGGAAGAGAATATGGTTTGATGGTGATAGAACTCTTTCCAGATTTGACGACCGACATAAAGGACTACCAACAAGACCGGCGGAGAGGGACTGAAAGAGACTTGAAAGCCTCGGACGTGAGGAACCCAGGCTAAGAACTGCTATTCTGGACATGTATTGGGAAGGGACGAAAACCGGGGATGGGAGGGAGGGAAGAATAGATTTTTAAAAACACTCAAGACCTTTGGGTTTAGTTAATATGACCTTTAACTAAGACAAAATGAGAAATCGATGGAAGGGAATTTGAGTCCAACTTAGGAAAAATTTATATTTCTTTATAAAAGAGGTAATATTAAGATGGTTAAGAGGAGAAATACCAATTTGCTGACACAATTTTGGGAATTGGGATGCACGAGGGGGGTGGGGGGGAGTCAGGGAACAGGGTTAGGAAAGTAGGATTTTCTGAAATTATACATGTTTTTGTCTTTTGTCTTTTTTGTGTGTGTTTTGTCTTTATAAAAGGTGAAAAACCAATAAAAATTTTATATAAAAAAAGGAATGTTGACACCTCCTGGAAGGAGCTTACTGTGCTGTCTTAAAAAGCCTCGTCAAGTCTGTATGTGCAGAATTCATGATATTGCAAGGAATGGAGATGTTATTGGGGTTCAGTTTGTGAGAAAAAAGCAGAAGGGCTATATATTCAGATTAGGGGCCAGAGAAGGGGCTGAAAAGACCTCTAGTTGGGACAAATGTGTAATTCCTTTCCTCTGTATCTTCCTTAGAATATCTAGGTTTGGGGGCAGCAGTGCCAGCTCATGGGGGGGGGGTGAGCTGTCTTGGGCGGTGTGGCTGGCTGCTCCTCCTCCTGCTACTGCTGTGGAAGGAGGCTGAGTGCGAGAGAGGATGAGCTGCTGGCCTTAGAAGCCACACCATGCTTGGCTCCCTGCTTGGCCTCATCCAACAATGTGTGTGTGATGTCACACTCGTGCATCTCACGTGTAACGTGACCCATGGGCCCCTTCAACCTACGGCATAAATTGGCCCCTCTGTTTAGGGGTCTTGACGCTCAGTGAGATTTAGGCCATTAAATATAGGCAGCGTGAATATGAGCAAGAGATCTTGCACTGCAGAACAGCCGTAGCCTAGGGAAAGGTAAGCCCTGGTTTGGGAGCCACCTGCTGAGTGAGAAAGAAGGAAAAAAGCAGCTACAACCTCCCGTTGTGCTTAGAAGAGAACTTGATTTACAGAACACCTGGTGGCTTACTGAAAAAGTCTATTGGGTTCCACAGACACGCTTAAAGCCTTTGTTGCCTCCCTACCTGCTTATCGTAGTACATTGTAAGTCAGTGGCAAGGATCCATTTCCTTGGAATATCTACATTCACACTCAACTTTCCAAATCCCTTAACAAACTTTGGTCATTTGTAAATGTATAATTGATGTTCCTTTATCAGCAGAGTATCAGGATTGTATATTTCATGGCAGATACCCTAGCGAGACTAATGGGGATATCAAGATCAGCATAAAATTACAATAAATTGTGAATCGCAAAATCAGCAGATTATTGGATATAAATTGTGTGTGCACAAACTTTTAAAATTTGTTCATTCTCCAGGGCTTTCCACAGAAAGCTTCTGACTGTGGTAAGAATTAGAACTCATAGTTTTTGAACTGCTGATTTTCCTTGACGTTAAAAGCAACAAGGAAGAATATATAGCGAATCTTTATCTTATCTGTATCATTGGACTAGGACAAAGACAAATCCTTCTCCACTGAAATTCCCTTTTAAAAGTAATTTATTATTTCTACTGATTTCCTTAAAGTATCTCTAGGGCGCAACCATGAATTTTTCATGTTTGAAATGATACAGAGTCAGGTTCCACAAAGAAGCAACGTTGTTAAACATTCTGAGGTCACTCCTACTTATTCATCTGGGATACCCAGGAGAGGATGTGCACCACAAACTAGTGTTTCATTGGAAAGCTGATTTTAATAAACAAATGTAAGCGAGACAGACTTTCTGATTGCTAGTCCAAGTTTGTCAGAAAATACAGGTGTGTTCTAATAACTTTTTGTTTGCCAATTAGTATCCCAGTGCAATTTAGTTTCTATAATATTTGCCCAGCATTTGACTCAATAGTGGGTGCTGACACAGTGGGTGCTGATCCTTTACCTACATACACCAGTGATTTCTGTAAAATTAGCTCTTCCCTGCCTCCCTAAGGAGAGGAGATAAATAAATAGTGCATAGCTTGATAACTGCTCCAGGCCTGTGGAGTCAGTTGGCCAGATTGACAGTATATAAAAGCAATTTCCATTTGACAGAGGAGGAACACATTATTGAATGGAGGGGAGATGTTGTAAGGAGCTCATCCTACTCTCGAGTAGGACCCTGGCAGAGACACATGCCTGACTGGCATGTTATCTCCCTCCTGGTCGATTGTTCGGGAGCTTCAAAAGCTTTCTTCAGCCCGAACATTACAGCGACCGATGCCAACAGACATTGGCACACTTAGGGATCTGCAGAGTCTTTGCAGCTTGCGTAACAGACCTCAGCAACTCAGCATTTTGGCTAATCTACTTTATTTACATATAAACACACATAGAGCACTGCAACATGGCTCCCTCTTTCTCTAGCATCAGACAGCAAAGAGAAAGAACAAAGGATAATAGTCCCACTTCATGGACAAGTAACACAAACATCCTGTCTCCGTCACTTCCCACTCTGTGGAGTCAAAACATACATCGTCATGTGATAGACAAAAATCCCATGACTGCAATCATGGAGCAGGAATTCTAACAGATGTGACTGGCCAATGGGTGTGTTATGCATTTGATCCATGTCCATCAAAACTGGAGGTGAATTGTAGCCATTTATCTGCTCACCCAGGTAGGATAAGGGAGCCACAACTTTGGACCCTTTTATTCTCCTTGAGTTTTCTAAAATTTTATGGTTGTTGTTGTTTAGTTGTTTAGTCGTGTCTGACTCTTCGTGACCCCATGGACCAGAGCACACCAGGCACTCCTGTCTTCCACTGCCTCCCGCAGTTTGGTCAGACTCATGTTTGTAGCTTCAAGAACACCGTCCAACCATCTCGTCCTCTGTCGTCCCCTTCTCCTTGTGCCCTCAATCTTTCCCAACATCAGGGTCTTTTCCAGGGAGTCTTCTCTTCTCATGAGGTGGCCAAAGTATTGGAGTCTCAGCTTCAGGATCTGTCCTTCCAGTGAGCACTCAGGGCTGATTTCCTTCAGAATGGATAGGTTTGATCTTCTTGCAGTCCATGGGACTCTCAAGTGTCTCCTCCAGCACCATAATTCAAAAGCATCAATTTTTCGGTGAACAGCCTTCTTTATGGTCCAGCTCTCACTTCCATACATCACTACTGGGAAAACCATGGCTTTAACTATACGGACCTTTGTTACTCCATGGACAAAGACATTAAGGCATATAAAATTTTATATATGTGTTTAAACAGACAAAGATATATTTTGTTTCAATTACTGTATCCTTTGTTTTAACTTTTGCAAATGAGACACTATCTCTGGGAAGGGGAAGCTACTTTGAGAGTTAGAAAAGAAGTGGATAAAAACTGCTGTTCCACTGAATTAGAAGTGATAGCCTTAATTACAGTTGAGTTTGCTCCACACTAGTTTTCGACAACTATGATAAAACCGAACTGAAACAAATGGAGATTAAAAGAAAATAAATGAAGGAGAAATTGCTCTGGCTTGAAAAGAGGAAAGGAACAATTCAAGATCCTACCTGACAGAAGGACCTGACTAATTAAATACAGCGGTACCTTGATTCTCAAACTTAATCCGTTCCGGAAGTTTGTTCCAAAACCAAAGCGTTCCAAAACCAAGGCGCGCTTTCCCATAGAAAGTAACGCAAAATGGATTAATTCGTACCAGACTTTTAAAAACAACCCTTAAAACAGCAATTTAATATGAATTTTACTATCTAACAAGACCATTGATCCATAAAATGAAAGCAATAATCAATGTACTGTACTATAAAATAGATAATAAAAATTTTTAAAAATATTTTTTTTCCTTACCTGCACTGATGATAGTCATTGTTTGGATGGGGGGGGGGCTTTTATCCATTTCTGCAGTCACTCACTGACAAACTCACTCACTCACTCACTCACTCAGTCAATCAATCAATAGCTGAACTGGGTTCCACACAGTCACAAAAACAAATTAACTGAAAAAGCCACAAACGCAAAATAAATAGCAGAAACAAAAATGCCAAACTTAATCCGTTCCAGAAGTCCGTTTGACTTCTGAAATGTTCAAAAACCAAAGTGCAGCTTCTGATTGGTGCAGGCGCCCTGGAAACAATAGCTGACAACCACATCAGATGTTTGGCTTCTGAAAAACGTTCGAAAACCGGAACACTTTCAGCATTTGGGAATCAAGGCGTTTGAGGACCAAGGTACCACTGTAGCTAATTCATATCTAATATGAACAGGAAACAACTAATTGAAGGGCTACAGGCTTCAAAGGTGCTCCTTTTCTAAGGTAGTAAGTTCGAGTGAAACAATGAGGCATACTGTAAAATAAACTTATAGTGTAAAATTGTGCAATGCATGTTAAGTTCCAGAGATTTACTCCCAGAGAACTGTGTATAACCAGGGAGTGGGTGGCACTGTGGTCTAACCACTGAGCCTCTTGGGCTTGCATATCAGAAGGTCGGCAGTTCGAATCCCCGCTCCTGTTGCTCAGTCCCAGCTCCTGCCAACCTAGCAGTTCGAAAGCACGCCAAAAAAGGTGCAAGTAGATAAATAGGTGCCACTCTGGCAGAAAGGTAAACGGCGTTTCTGTGCACTGCTCTGGTTTTGGTGTTCTGTTGCACCAGAAGCAGCTTAGACATGCTGGCCACATGACCGGAAAAACTGTCTGCAGACAAATGCCGGCTTCCCTCGGCCTGTAAAGCAAGATGAGCGTCGCAATCCCAGAGTCGTCTGTGACTGGACTTAACTTAACTGTCAGGGGTCCTTTACTTTTACCTTTTTAACTGTGTTTATTGCCATAGAACTTTTACTTGGACTCAGGTCCCCGGTATTTCACCACTGGGCACCACAGTGCCATTGGGCATGCCCCTCACTCTTGGCACCCACTAAGACCTTTGTTTGTTGGGGTAGGTGCCCATTTTTTAGAAGCGGGCATTGCCTGCTTTTTTGTGGTGCTCTTGACCATTTCTTACAGCTGCTGCACTCACTGTCATTGCATAGCAATGTACTATTTTAGCATTGGACTGTACCTGGAATGTGCTTTTATGTTTTGAATCTCATTTGACTTGCCATTTAGTTTTGATTGGGCTTCCTGGATTCTTGACCCATGCTTTACTAACTTTGTCATCTAGACTGCCTCCTACTGCAAACTATATTATCTATTCCCAATAGTTGTCATTACCGCTGTCTTAATATTTGGTGTGGTTTTTTTAAAGCAATCCCTAATTACAGTGTGGCTAAGAATAAAAATGAGATACTGTACTAGATCTGTTCATTTCTGAAACGAATTTTAAATTCTTTGCATGGTGCGTTTGCTGAATATTAAGAACCCTCTGTCCCTTAGGACAATCAAAGGCAATAGAGGCTCATGTTTGCTTTATAGACTGTTAATCAAAACTGAGAGTAAACACTAAATATTACTTTGTTCAGAAACTTATCATGCAGCATTTCCCCTTTACGACACAGGAGCCAAAATTTGATTTGCAATTGTGTTAACAGCCTGGTCAAACTATAAATCTTACGGTTTGCAATAAGCCTTTGTAGTGCATGAACACAACAAGTATACTTGATGAACATTTGTTGAAGTGTGGGGAAAATCAGGATAATTATTGATGCTTTTAATTATTTAGTAGACTTCAATGGTTTTTCAGAAGAACAAATACTGCTGTATGGGTAGGAAACCTGTGGCTCTCCAGAGTGGAACCTACACACATATAAAAAATACACTGTGAAAATCTTTTTTAAAAAACGTTTTGAAAAATACATTGAATTTGGCATAGCTGACTGTCGCCAACTAGTGTCACAATTGTATATTGCACTTTACAACACATTTAAAATGTTTTATTTGCAGCTTATATCTGAGTCCCAGGTCTTGTTTGTCCCATCAGTACCAGCAAAAACAGCCAAAGGGTCAGGACAGGGAAGGTGTCAGTCACCAATTTTCCACCCCTGAAATACAATGTGTTGCTGGAATTTAGTTTTTTTCTTCTCTCAGGTCTGGCAAGCATCTCTCTTCCCCATCCTGAATCTATTGTCTTCATACCCTTCTGATATATATCACGAGTGAGGAATCTCTGGCCCTCCAGATGTTGGACTTCAACTCGCAACAGCCCTAGCCAGGGTGGCCAATGGTCAGAACCGATAGGACCTGTAGCCACAGATTCCTCACCCCAGGAAAATATGAAGGCAGCAGGGTAGGCATGGACAAAGCAGTCTCTTCCTAAGCCATGCCACTTTTACACGTGCACACTCATAGGTTTGTTCCCTCCAGTTTTCACATTATTTTTTAGGTTTTTATGAAGACCCCAAAGAAAAATTCAGATCTAAATGGAAACATTTGTTCCTCAAGATAAACATTTTAAAGGATTTGATCTCAAAATGTTCATTTTGAAATGCTTGTTGCTGCCTCTTTTGGCTGAAAACAGAAATGCCCGGAGGAGAGCGAAAACTAATGGATGACTGAATTCCGATCCATGCATTAGGCCAGGAGATGTGGATTAGGACAACTTCTAGTGGAATTTGCAAAACATGAGCTCCTCAAACATCCTTTGAACAGGGGTCCACAGCAATAATCGGTGTGATGTGTCTCCCATCACTTGGGAACTGTCCAAACAGATTCTGACCTTATGGCCATTTATATGAACTGCCTCCTCTGTGTGGGGACTATACATACAGAAACCATAATGTGTGCACTCACATAAGGATAGACCTGCTGGATCAGGCCAGTGGCCCATCTAGTCCAGCATCCTTTTTCCACAGTGTCCAGCCAGAGGCCAGTGAGATCCAGCACCCTGAGCTCAGCATCAGCATCTCCGCTGTTATGGTTCCCAGCAACCAGCATTCAGACACAGAGGAAGACTGAAGCCATAAGGGTTAGTAGCCATCACAGTGGTTCGTTCAGCATTCATCCTATAGGCTTCTGAAGCTGGCCCATACTCTCTGCTCCACTGAATCTGTCACAGTCTTTATATATTCATCGAAGAAGGCAGAATGTTGCCCTGTAGAAGTGGGGGGCATTGTCAATGCCAGCTTAATATTTTGGTAATAGCATTCTGTTTATTTTATTGCACCCTTCAGACTAATGAATTGCAACTGTCCTGAAAACAGCCTCCCTGCTCTGGGGAGTCTTTGTGCTCAAATAAAAGCAGTTTATTTGAGCAGCACAACTGGTCAGCAACATTTTGTTCTGTTTAATAGAATTCCTCCAACTTCCATGTGGTAAACAGGATGACAGTGATAAACACCGGCATTTGTACTTATCTTGCCTCACCAATGCCCCTGACTATCAGCTTCTGGCCTCCTTTTGGGTTGGCTTTTCATCAAAGCGGCAGTAAGAAATTTCATATTGGTCATTTATTTGCAGAGGAACTAGAAAGAGGTTCAAAAACCTTTTTTAAAAAGTGGTATTTTAAATATGCATGAAGTCGACATAAAGTTTCTTTTGTGATGCAAAGGTTCCTTAACGTTTATGGTGGTTATTTGCAAGGCATGAAAGGTGAGGTTTAAGTAGTGAAATAAAAGGAGGGAATTGTTGGTAATATATTTATTCAATTTATTGAAAAGCATTTAAATGAACTGCTTAAAATTTTTAAAATCTCTAAGTATTGTACCCCAGATTAGGATGCGGGTGGCGCTGTGATCTAAACCACTGAGCTTCTTGGGCTTGCTGATCAGACAGTTGGCAGTTCAAATCCCCACAATGGAGTGAGCTCCAGTTGCTCTGTCCCAGCTCCTGTCAACCTAGCAGTTCGAAAGTGTGCCAGTAGATAAATAGGTACCGCTGCAGCGGGAAGGTAAACAGCGTTTCCGTGCGCTCTGGCTTCCGTCATAGTGTTCCGTGCACCAGAAGCAGTTTAGTCATGCTGGCCACAGGACCCAGAAATCTGTCTGTGGACAAATGCCAGCTCCCTCACCCTGAAGCGAGATGAGCACAGCACCCCATAGTCACCTTTGGCTGGACTTAACCATCCAGGGGACTTTTACCTTTATCTTTACCCCAGATTATATTAGGAAGTAATCTACAATACATGTATCTTTATTATTTAGTAAAGAAGGCTTCCTCCACATCTTTCATGAGTGGAACCTCTATTCCTCCTTTTCCTTATGTTAGGAATGGGGAAGGTTTTTCTGGGGTATGTGGACTACAACTTGGCAATTGGCCATGCTGAGAAGCACACTTTGGTATGGAGGGAGGAGCCATGGGCTTCCAGATTCACCTGGACTCCAGTTCCCATCATCCTTGGCATTTGGCCATGCTGGCCAGGGCTGATAAGTCCAAGTGCATCTGGAAGCCCATCATAGCTCCTTCATTCATACCAAAGGGTGTCTCTCAAAACGGAGCTCTTCTCTCTACGATGGAGTCCCTTGACTCTACTTCTACTTCCAAATTTTATATCTAGGCTTGATACCTGCTAACATGTTCTTTTCCATCCTTTAGAGTCTTTCCTGTTAAGATCGTCTTCCTCAGTTAGCCTGGCTGTGCATCCTCTCACAGATGGCCTCACTTTGCAAGTGGCTGTGGGAGGAAGGAAGGTTTGAGAAACTTATCCTCTAGAACGTTCTCAAGTTAAATTTGTGGTGATATCCTTTTGAGAGGCTTGCTATATTTTGGAGGTAAACTCTCTGGGAGGTTTATGTAAGAAGGTACAGCCTCAGGAAGATGGAGACTGATGGGAGCATTGTGTGAAGTAGCTAACATGAATATGATGAAATAAATGCTAAAGCTACCTTCTGATTGTTAAATAATTGAAACATCAATTATATGGAAGAAATCAGATATCTGTCCTCACTGGTTCATCTAACAAACTTATCCAAGCCTGTCCCTTAACTATGGTCTGAGTCTAAAACCTTTCACGTTGGGTCCTCCAGCAAAGCATAAAATAAAAAGCACAGAAACCTGAACCAATTTTTATAAAATGTGGCAATCTTGACTTCCATTGGTATTTCTGAAAACTCTGTTCTCTGGGAAAGTCTCATTAAAAAGCACTAAAAGTCAGCAAATATTGTTCCATTGGCTTAATGGCACCTGTATCATAGCTTTAGATTTGAAATGTTTGCTCATAGCCTTCAGCAAATACACATTTCTATGCCAAACTGTACAGAAAAGGGCAAAAAGAAAGAACACCAGGGTAAGTATTTTGTTTCCGATGACTGATATATAGCTGGAAGCCTACATATGGTATTCTGGACTGGAGATTCTGGATGAAATACAAAGACCTTCCTATTTTCACTGAAAAAAAGAAAAAGAAAAAAGAAAAACAGGCCAGACTTTCCTTTGTGAAAGTCTGTTGAAATATTTTCCGGTATGTCTTTGGGAGTAATTTTTGTCTGAACTTTCCTGAAGGAACTCTGGTGTGTGAGAGAGAGAGAGAATGAGGAGAGGCAAGAGACACTTCAAACTTATGAAAACTACTTTTTTTTTTTACTAGAAGCCCAAGAGCCACTAACTGGAGCCTGGTGCAAAAGAAATAAAACCCGCCCAACAACAAATATTCACCTATACTATCAGCAACTTAACACATACTCAAAGATGTGTTCCTCTTCACTGATCCTGCAGATGCAATAACAACTGACTTTGCCAAACCCAATATTTGGGTTTCACGGTTTGATGGCTGCTTTGGAAATGTCTTCTGGAAACTGCAGTCTGCACTTCTGACTCTTTCTTGCTTAGGGCTTGTTCACATTTCCACCAGTTTTGGCTTTGCCCTGCTGCTTGTCCCAGGAAAAACCCGCCCTTTAGCACTAAATCAGAACAAAAGGCAATTTTGTGGAAAATGTGGTTGCTGTTGGTTCCGATTCAGTACCAAACAATGGGTTTTTCTGGGGGAAAGTGACAGGGCAAATGGAGATGTGGTTAAGCCCAAAGTTCCAGCCACAACTACAAGGTTGCTACATTTTTAATACTGTGATATAGCTGTTGCCATAGACTTTCGATCCCTGTGAAGTGTTTGGCAGAGGGTGGTTGTTGTACTAAGGGTTTCACTATAGGACTCCCAGAGCTCCCCCCCCCTTCCAGTGACAAGAAAAAGTAGAGTAAATGGTGCAATGAAAGCAAAATGTGAACATACTTGATTGAGGCAAACAGTAACTTTGAACCAACTTCTTGGTTCAGAATTTGGCATTTGGTTCTGATGGCATTTATTTTGCATGGAGTTCATGGGTGTGCATTGGGGATGACAGATGGAAATGTGCTCAATGAAATGGCTAATTATGCTGCATGTTCTGGAAAGAAGCTCTTGCTCAGAAAACCTAGTTAGGATTAGCCTTTTTGGGTGATCCCCTGATCAAATTAATTTCTGAATGGATGTTATGTAATTTGATGGCACAGATTTATAACATACACACACTGTGTGTGTGTGTGTGTGTGTGTGTGTGTGTAGATTGTAAAATGGCCACTTCAGGAATTGCACACAAAGTTGCTGGTAGTGCTGAGCCATAGATACGACAGGTTTACTTATGATATTTCAGAAGAGGGGAAAAAGGTGCTTGTGACTTCTTTTTCATTAGAGAAAAAAACCCTTTGCTTACATTGGCAGCCAACAGCTTCCTGTTTGCTAAAACATAATGGCTTGGATCCAAACATCCCCCTTCTGCTAGCAGAAAGCCTCTTCTGATCATGGAAGGGCTGTTTCTGACCAAGTGGAAGAGCATAATGGGAGAAAAATAACCCTAAATCCAAAAACCTAATTTGTTTATTTTACTAATAATATTTATAAGAAATCCCTAAATGGGTTTACTTAAAACAGAATAATTTCACACACACACACACACACACACACACACACACACACTATAGCTTAAAATACAAAAAATTGTTTTTTCTTTCTCTTTTTCTAGCTTGTTTTCATTTGTAATTCTAAAAATTTTTCAATAAGTATCATTTTTTAAAAAAGAAATACATCAGAAAAAACAAAGAATCCATCAACAACATCAGTAAAACAGAGGAGTGCAATGCATGCTATGAGCCAGGGAAATCATGTACGTATAGATAGGTCTTTAGGTATTATTTGCACCTTCTGAACAGCCCTTTGCTGAGGAGGGGGGCAGGGATTGCAGGGTAGGTGATAATTCATATACTACAGCAGAGGTTCCCAAAATGAGGTCCATTGACCACCAGGGCTCCACAAGCATCATTCAGGCCCCCAGTGATGACTTTGGTATCTGGCACAGTGCACTACAAATGCTTAAAAAAGAGGCAAAAAAGTGGTCTGCCAAGACCTCCACTAATCGGTCTGTAGAGTTTAGGAGCCACTGTACTACTGAGTTCATATATGCACAAGTGTTGACAAACAGCATGAAATACATCTGGTCTTTTGACGGGAGGGGGGGGTGGTGCTGTTTTGTGTTTTGGATTTGCAGCCAAGTCTTCAGCAGGAGTTTCTTTTTCTGTTGTGACTCTAGTTGATTATTCGCTTTCATCAGGTTAATTTGCTTGTTCCCTCCCTCCCCCGCATATGGCTGAAAGACATAATTTGAACATTTTACATAGACGGAAGAGGAAATGTAGAAGGAAGCAATCTGACAGTATTTAATGCAGTGGATTTTGTTGCTGTGACTACATTTACTTTTTCTTTATAAAACAAAAGGTAACGTAGGCCTGAAGAAACTGATGAGCTGGCATGCCGAATGCAGCATGCATTCAAGCATGTCAGATGCATGACAACGCCTCATCCTTTGCTTTTGCATTCCCAGAAAGGTAGCAAACCCAGTATTTTTAATGAGTCTTTGGGTCACGTTGGCTTGCTGGGCCACAGGTTGTGCAGGCCAGCCTGCTCAAAAATGCTTCTGAACACATCTTTTAATAGGTTTTTCACCCATCCAGTGCAAGACTGGGAGGTAGGAGGGAACGAAGAGATCACAGGTGGGGAATCTCAGCCCCAGAGGGTGAACGTAGTTTTCCAGGGATTTATAGAATTCAGTCCAGGCTATACCACTCCAGGCTACAGTCCTCCTTGGCCCTGGACCCTCCTCTAGTTATTTAACCTGACTAGCCTGTGTCCCTGATCTGTGACAATACCTCTTGATTGCTTGGATAGAGAATGAAGAGTTATGTCTGTTGGGCCACACCCACTGTTGCTGCGCCCGCCATTGGTTTGCAGATCTGAGACGCATGAGTGTGAAGGCTGTGTGGCATAGAATCTGCTTTGCATTCAGAAGGTCCCAAGTTCCATTGCCAGCATCTCTAGATTGGCCAGAGCCTTGCCTAAAACCCTGCAGAGCCATTGCCAGTGAATGTAGACAATGACTGGGCTAGATGGACCAGTGGTCTGACTCAACTTAAGCCAGGCTCCTGTGTTTCTATGTGTGGCCATTTATGGCAGCTTTGACAGATGTGTGCCTCTTGGGGGTCAGTTTACATGTTATGGTTGCCCTGTGGAAACTCTTCAGGTAGTTCCAAGTACGGTAGTACCTCGGCTCCCGAATGCCTTGGGAGTCGAACTTTCTGGCTCCCAAACAATCAAAAACCAGAAGTGAGTGTTCCGGTTTTTGAACATTCTTTTGTAAGATGAATGTCCAATGGGGCTTCTGTGGCTTCCGATTGGTGCTTTGGTTTCCAAATATTTTGGAAGGCCAATGGATTTCCGAAACAGATTCCGTTCTACTTCCAAGTACGACTGTACTCTCAAAGGCCAAACAAAGGGGAAACAAATGGAGGATAAGGTCCAAAATATTATATTGCTGCCCCACAAACTTTGGAAACAAGAGATTTCTTCAATGGGGCAATCATCTTTAACAGTTCGGCAAAGGAGGAAGCTAGAGTACTATATTTTCACAGCTTGCTGAGGAAGTTTGCTCCTGAAGAACAAATTTGTTATTTTCCAAAGTGTTTTGGGCAACAATAAAATACTTCAGGCATTTTGTCTTTGACTCATTGCTCCAAATACTGTCTGTCACTGCTTTGTAAGTTTACCACATAACTCAGGTTTATTTCTTCATGCTGCTGATACCTTTTCATTTTGGACAACAGTGGTGTGAGGAAAACTCCAGCTTGTATGGTATAAGGAACTGGAGATATAAAGCAATGAGTGTGAGTGGAGTACCATTCATGTTACATGGCTTTCCCTTCTTCTACTTTTCCTGCAAACTGTTAAAATCTGCTCTGGAGAATCCCCTAACCAATTTTAAGGGTGTTCAGTGAGAGGTTGCTGGGGGTAGGAGGGGAAGTTCTATTGCACAAGTGCAATAGCTTCATTGGATACAACTCATAATATGTATTCTGCTTTCTTAGTCTGGTTTTATTTTGCTATGTCTTTGTTTGCGTATTGTAATATAGAATTCACCCTGGACTCTAGAGATGGGTAAGGGTAAGAAGGGAGATAAACAAACATTTTCTGCCTTGTATTTGCTTGCACTTGATTAAACAATGTCTCTCTTTCAATATGGCAAGCGGGAATCTCCCGTGATGTACTTTTTGAGGTTTTTTGCTCCAGGTACATGGTGAAACAATGTGTTCTTTTATTGTTTTGTTTAGTTTTACAGAATTTTTGGATCCATTCCAGAGAGTTATTCAGCCAGAAGAGATCTGGCTCTATAAAAACCCTTTGGTTGAATCTGACAACATACCTACACGCCTCATGTTTGTAAGTACTAGAGATTTAATGATAGTTTGACGGCTGTGTGAAGCTTGTTTGATGACTGTGTGTTAGCTAAAGCGAAACTGGAAATGAGTGCATTTTTAAAAGAACAGTTACGTTCGCAGGCTGCAGTGAGAACATAAATGGAACATGATATTATTTGCATGTTGGGGTGAAGGACAGTATGACATTTCTTTAAGCCACCCTGTCACAAATTCTGATTGATTGATGTTCTCATTTTATAAATTGTTGACTGCCAGTCAAATTAGGTTTGTTCAATTTATATATCACTCCCCCTCCAGAAGTTCAAAAACTGATTTACAACCAAAGATTGTGTGTGTGTGTGTGTGTGTGTTTGTGTGTATTACAAGAGCATTATTTGAAATAGATTTAACCATACAATATCATATCATTGGTGCTGTTCAGATGCCCCAGGAAAATGTCTGCCTGCAACCAAAATTGTTGGTGCCAGTCTGCTTTCCCTGTGTCAGGTAAACATGGATCCCAAAGCATTTTAAATATTGATGTAATAGTGGTTGTAAATCAAAGCAGGCTTCTGGAACTCAAACGGTTGCAGCTAAACACCCATCTCTTGTTCAATATCCACCACATCTCCTCCCCAGCTTGTCAGTTTCATCATTGCCATCTATGCTTCCTTGGAGGAGTGAGAGGAAAAAAGCATCCTTGCAGCAGTTAGCCTGATGGTCTGTCTAGCCTACTGTTCAGATCTTTTCCCAGTGCAGATGGCAGTAGAGTAATTCTAACAGGGATTGGGCCAGAATGCTAGAGGGTTCCCTGCTTTTCTTCATGGACTCTGTGCCATCATGCTATCTGGCTTTCCAGGCACTATTACCAAGTCAGTTTGGTGTCTTACAGCTGGAGGACCTTGCTGTGTACTGCAAACCTGTTTGCTGAGGGAGATGACAGCCCATACTGTATGCACCACATGCATTCGCCATGTGAGATGTGGGACTGCTATAAGTTCAGCGCCAGCCAGTAGGCCTGAAGTATATAATTGTTTTCAGCACCAGTGGATTTATTGAGCAGGCAGGCTAGCTTTTATTTTTTTGGTTCGACATTGCTCAGACAAGTTTTGCAACATGGATTCAGTCGTCTGGATTCCTATTGAAAAGGAACAGAAGTGTTCTGTGCTCCTTAACCTTTCATGAGGTGCATGCATAACTGAGGTTGCTGCAAAGGATATACATTCAGGGCCAGCCCTACCATTAGGCAGAGTGAGGTGATTACCTCAGGTAGAATATATGCCAGGGACAGCCCTATAGCCATTCATCCTGAATCACCACTCATTCTCTTCTGTTAGAGATCAGAGCTGAGTGCACCATGTAGCACTCTCCTCACCCAAAAAACACCATAGCCTGTATGGACAAGATCCTGTCACCAGCACTGAAGTAATATTGAACTGCCAATCATGTTGTCTTCTGTACACAGAATGGCTGGCACTATCTTGTCCTTTACCTCAGATGGCCAAATGTTTGAGGTCAGCTCTGCATGCATACGTTTTTTTCCATGGCACTTCTCTCTTTAACAAACACAAGTTGTCAACTGGGAAAAGATTAGGCCTGTATTTGGGCCAAGCCCTCCTAATACATAGTGTGCCCCTCACTTCTGGCATGGGGCATAAGCATTTTGTATTTGGGTGTTGTAGATAGGTATGAATCTACTCTCTGATTGGAGAGGGAGGTAAAATCTTGCAAATTCTGTATACTGATGTGTTGTTCTGCACTTCAGGAGCAAAACATGGCTTCCTTTCATTTCATAATAGTAAGGTTGTCCAGTTGTCCACTGACTTTTTTGTTTAAAAGGAATGAGGGGGATGTTTAAGTACAGCAGTGACCTATTAAAAATATTATCCAGGAAAAATATTATCCAGGTGGCCCTAAATGAAAATCAATATTTTTCAGCACACACATTAAATCTTATCTGATAGTGGGTTTTCCTGAAGCAATGAGAGGGCATGAAGTCCTTTTCTGGAAGGTTTGTACAGCTCTGTATCTTTCAGCTGCCAGGATAGATAATGAATGTGCTTGATTTTAAGAAGGTCTTACCCATGAAAGCAGCCACCATCCAGGAAAATGTCACTGGCAGGACAGAAAACATTACCTGGAATTATATAGAGGAGATCTCATCTAGGATTATTTTATGGATTTTATTCTGAGGAGAGATAATAACTTGTAAAAGACAACCAATTAGCCTTGGCTCTTGAAGGGGGGTGGGGAGTACAGAAGAATGTTTTAGAGTTGCACACCATAGCATTGTATTTATAATTACATTTTTTGGGTGTGCATAAACACAAAGTACTCTTATTAATTATGCTATTATGAGTTGGTTGCTGTCAGGGCTAGAACTGACCTTGGAGTTAGGCGAACTTAGGTGGCTAATTTGTAAAGATGGGGCTTTGCTATAGCAGTTAATGGAAGGGACAAGCATGCAGGGATCTCTGTTGCTGGAAAATAGCATAATTAAGACAAAGGACAGCAAATCTGATACTATGTAAGGAACAGAGAGCAAAGCAAAGCAAAGGAAAGCAAAGGAAAGGATGATACGTAGGGGAAAGATGGTAAAGGTCACAAAAAGATTTAAGGTAGCTTATGATTGATTGCTTTAACTTGATCTGATTTTTAATATTTCTATGCCCCTTTTTCATTCAAATAAGTCCCAAAGTGGCTTACAAACAATAAATAATAATAAGAAAATGGAACATCACAAATACAGCATAAAGCATATAGAGTAACAGATCACCAGTGAAACAACTGCAATTTATAAAACTCTGTTAACAAAGCAACAACTAAAAAAATAATAAGCTGAATGTCACAATCACAATTAAAGCAAAAGTCATGCCATATGATTAACGAGTCAACATTTGCAATCTATAGAACAGTATTAACAACATCAACAAAATAGCAACCAAAAGATAAACTAAGCACTGTTGTGTTCATACACCCACCGGAGGGGGAGGATTTTTGAGTGGGAAAACTTCAGGGGGAAGTATTGAACCTGTTGCTCTCAACAAATTGGCAGTGTTGCTCTACGACTACATTTCATTAAAAAAAAGGGGGGGGGGAGAACAGGGAGCTCTAATGATGTCCCACATAAAGGGAAGCCCATCAAAATTATCAGGACCTTTATGTGCTCCAGACAAATTGGCAGCCCATGTGGGACAGCACCTGGGGGACAGTACCTGGACAGCCAACCACAGATCTACTGCAATAATGTGTAGTTCAGCCCTCAGGCAGTTTAAAGAACAACAGAGGGAAATGTTCTGTGAATTCCCACATATATTAATAGGAACTCAGGAGAGGGCATTGTGTATGATTGCCGTTGGCTAGGAGACCTGTTTTAACCTGCTTGGAATACCTTTTGAGCAGCTTTCTTTAGTGCAAGGGCAGCTCCACACTTCACGTTACTGAGGTCATCTTCGCAAATCATGGTTGCTGCAGGAAATGCTGGTGTTACTAGTCTCATATGCATGCACATGCTAGGTGTGTGCAGCAATCACACGATTAGCCTTGTATCTGTAGCATTCTATTATTTATTATTATTTACCGGATTTATATACCGTCCTATACCTGGAGCGGTTCTACAGCCCAATCTGTTTCAAATCTGCTTTGTGTCATTCCAATTTGATTTGTTATTTGGGTCCCAGTCAGATTGGTTAAATACGAAGCTGTGTTTTGGCCCTGTTGGCTATAATGTGGAATCTTAAAAAGGCTATAACTTTTCCCTCTTTACACATAAGTGGTTGACATTTGCTTGCAAAGGAACCCTTCCTGAGTGGATTGTGCCAGCCAAATTTCAAACAAATTTATCAGGGCATTTATGTGTTGGTGTTTTGTTATGTATTTTTTAAAAAAGACTTAGCCTCTTCTATTTTCTGCCAGAATTGGATGCTCTCTGAAGGAATGAAGCCTGCCAAATTTCAGAAAAATATGTGGCAGCGATTTCCCTGCAAGGGCAGACTTTTACCATTTGAGGACGAGAAAATAGCAGACACATTACGTCTCTCACATTGTTTGGGGCAATCATTTTGAAAACTGGGGACATGAGGGGAAATTCATACATGGTGCCTGGGTACCAAAGCCACAAAAGTCTGGAGAAATAGGTCCACTGGCTATTGTGCTCAGTGATTTCACTTTTGAAGTAAAAAAATCCCTGAAAAGTTAGGGGTTTTTTTCTCATCACTCTTCCTGGAAGTACCCTCCATGAAGAAAAAACAAAGTGCTATGATTTTATTTGTAAGAGAGAGAAAAAGAATGATTGGGGGGGAAAGCAGGTCACCCCCATAGTTTAACCCAACCACTTTTGTTCTGCTTTCCCAGCCAAAATTATAAGGAGGAGGATCTGTGTGTTTCCTTCAGTATCCCTCCCCTAAATAACTTTGATTGGATTTCACTGGGAGAATAATTCACTGTGATTAAAAGGTAGACCTGCTTGTCAAAACAAATGACCCAACTTTTTCTTTCTTGACTGCTTGACATTTCCCTAGTCACCTTCATTTCATTTCTCGGGAAAGCAAAGTAAGGCAGTGGGTAGGGAGCTGAGAGTTTGACTTTATGTACAAAAAAGGAGGAAAAAGACAGCAGAGCCTCTCAGAAGTTTGGGAACTCCCTGATCCACCTCGACACGCCTTGTTAACATGGATCACCTCACGTTATTCATACAAACACACAGAGCTGATGCCACACTGTTAGTATACACAGCTCAAAATCCAATCTCAATTATATACACAAACACAGGTTGCTTAAAGATTTATAGCATTAAAAAAATATGATTTATAGCCATTGTGGAAAAGCTAACTCACCAAACGCATTTATCCAAGGGATAATCAAAGACAGGCTCATTTGTCTGAATGTGGTAGGATGCAATTCTTTATACAAATAAGAGACCGAAGAGGCAGAAGTTTCTTCCCCATTAACAGCCTGCAAACATTTGGAATAATAATATTTTTTTAAAAAAAGATGCACGCACATGCATCTATGAGGTTCTCATGTGTCATGTTGTATATGGTAACTGGATGGTAAACACAGGTGCAAACTTGTGATGTGTGGAGCCTACATAATTGCAGCAATGGAGAAGGCTTCCAGAACTTATGTATAAGGAAAGTCTTATACATGCTTATCTGGGAGTAAGGTAAAGGTAAATGGACCCCTGACCATTAGGTCCAGTCGTGACCGACTGGGGTTGCATCGCTCATCTCGCTTTATTGGCCGAGGGAGCCGGCGTACAGCTTCCAGGTCATGTGGCCAGCATGACTAAGCCGCTTCCAGCGAACCAGAGCAGCGCACGGAAATGCTGTTTACCTTCCCACCAGAGCGGTACCTATTTATCTACTTGCACTTTGATGTGCTTTCGAACTGCTAGATGGGCAGGAGCAGGGACCGAGCAACGGGAGCTCACCCCATTGCAGGGATTCGAACTGCCAACCTTCTGATCGGCAAGTCCTAGGCTCTGTGGTTTAACCCACAGCACCACCCGCATCTCTTATCTGGGAGGAAGTCCTATTAAATGCAACGAGACTTCCTTCAGAGTAAACATACACAGGATTTCACTGTAAGTCTTGTTCCAATTAATTGGGCCTTTTGAATTTAGACTTACATTTTATATCGTAATCCCATCTCAAGACAAAAATAATCCTTTCTGTGAGAGTGGCAGGAACAAGTTGAAATGATGAATGGTAGCAGTGTCCCAGCACTAATGAAGCTTATGAGGCTTGTGATAAGAGTGATGGAAGCTGTGGGCAGTGGCATATTTCACAGCAGACAAGGCCCCGTGCATTTCCACTTACCAGACCTCTGGGCTGTAAATCAGCCCATTCCCTTATTTTTTGGAAGCAAGAACTGTAACACTCTCAATTCTTGGAGAACTGAGCCCAAGTAGAAACCCCCCACACACATCATGCCATTGCACAGAAACATTGTGGCTGAAAAGCAAAAGTTGAATGGAAAATCAAACAAATGAAACAAAGGACTTTTGAATCGGCAAATAAATGCGGAAAACTGTTAGCATGGCAGTTGAAAAAGAGACAAAAACTGAATACGGTTACCAACTTAGAGATTGAAGGAAGAAATATTCAGAACCCTGTGGAGATTAGAAAATGTTTCCAGAAATACTTTAAACAACTTTATACCCAATGGCCGCAAAAAGAGACTGAGATAGACCAATTTTTAAGAAACAACGGATTACCAAAACTATCTCAAGAAAATAAGACAATACTGTACTATAGAATAACAGAACAAGAGATTGAAGGTGCCATTCAGAATATGCAACTGGGCAAATCTCCAGGGCCGGATGGGCTTACCTCCAAGTATTATAAGATCTTGAAAGACTATTTGATTCAACCATTGAAGGAGGTCTGTAATGAGATTATGGAGGGGAAGAAGGCACCGGAATCGTGGAAAGAAGCCTTCATCACACTTATACCTAAATCTGAAACTGAAAAGACACAACTTAAGAACTACTGTCCCATCTCCCTTCTAAATGTGGATTACAAAATTTTTGCAGATATTTTAGCAAATAGATTAAAAAGAGTGTTAAACGAAGTGATTCACAAAGACCAGGCAGGCTTTCTCCCAGGTAGACATTTGTCTGATAATACAAGGAACATTATTGACATTTTGGAACTTTTGCAAATGAATACTAATACTAAAGCAGTGCTGATCTTTATTGATGCGGAGAAGGCCTTTGACAATATCACATGGAATTTTATGAAGAAAAATCTTAAAGGGATGGGAGTGGGATGGGGGTTTGAAAATGGCATAGATGCAATTTATTCAGAACAAAAGGCAAAATTGATAGTCAATAATGTGGTGACAGAAGAGTTTAAAATTGAGAAAGGAACACGACAGGGTTGCCCTATTTCCCCATTGCTATTTATCTCGGTCCTGGAGGTGCTCCTGAACATGATCAGAGGGGACCGGTTGGTTGAAGGAATCCAGGTCGGAGCCAAACAGTATAAACTTAAGGCTTTCGCAGATGACTTGGTTTTGACATTACAGGAGCCAGAATCTAGTACGAAAAGGGTGTTAGAACTGATTCAAGAATTTGGTCGGGTGGCAGGATTTAAATTAAACAAACAGAAAACTAAGGTTTTGGAAAAAAAACTTGATAATTTTGGAAAAAGAAAGGTTTCAGAAGGAGACAGAGTTAAATGTGGTTAAAAAGGTGAAATATCTAGGAGTTAATATGACGGCTAAAAATCTGAATTTGTTTAAAGATAACTATGAAAAATGTTGGTCAGAAATCAAGAAGGATTTAGAAATTTGGTCAAAATTGAAGCTTTCCTTGTTGGGTCGAATTGCTGCTATAAAGATGAATGTATTGCCAAAAATGTTGTTTTTGTTTCAGACCTTGCAGATTGTGGACAAGATGGAATGTTTCAAGAGGTGGCAGAGAGATATCTCTAGGTTTGTCTGGCAGGGCAAAAAGCCCAGAATAAAATTTAAAATATTAACTGATGCTAAAGAAAGGGGGGGTTTGCCCTGCCAGACATGAAACTGTATTATGAATCAGCAGCTTTCTGCTGGTTGAAAGATTGGCTACTTCTGGAGAACACTGATACTTTGGATTTGGAAGGTTAAAGCTCACAAAGCTTTTAAGAACCATATTGTCAGGAAGGCAGTGTTTAATGTCTGGACAAGATACAAAGATTTATTAGAAAGTAAGACCCCAAGGTGGTTGTCACCAATGGAAGCTAAGGCTCAGAAAAGACTCAATATGGAGGCCAATTGGCCAAAATATTGGGAGATAGTAGAAAAGGATGGAGACACATGGAGATTGCAGAGTTTTGAGAAACTGAAGGATAAAGTGCGGGATTGATTACACTATGGTCAGATTAGGGAGGTTTTTAATAAGGACAAAAAAACAGGCTTTCAGGTGGAAAAATCGAAACTAGAAACAGAACTGTTAGAACCAAAAACTAAGGTACTTTCCAGAATGTATAACTTGCTGTTAAAATGGAACACTCAGGATGAAACGGTTAAATCAGCTATGATAAAATGGGCGCAAGACATTGGTTACAACATCATGTTTGCTGACTGGGAACGGTTATGGACCACCGGTGTGAAATTTACGGCATGTAATGCCCTGAAAGAAAATATTATGAAAATGATATGCAGGTGGTACATGACTCCAGTCAAGCTTGCAAAAATATATCATTTGCCTGACAATAAGTGTTGGAAATGTAAAGAAACTGAGGGAACATTCTTTCACCTTTGGTGGACATGCCCAAGGATTAAGGCTTTCTGGGAAATGATCTATAATGAACTCAAAAAGGTATTTAAATATACCTTTCCTAAGAAACCAGAGGCTTTCTTTTGGGCATTGTTGGCCAAATGGTGCTAAAGAAGGACAGAACTTTTTTTATGTATGCAGTAACAGCAGCAAGGATACTCATCGCGAAATATTGGAAGACACAAGATTTGCCCACCCTGGAAGAATGGCAGATGCAACTGATAGACTACATGGAACTGGCAGAAATGACTGGCAGAATCCGAGACCTGGGAGAAGAGATAGTGGAAGAGGACTGGAAGAAATTTAAGGACTATTTGCAAAAATATTGTAAATTGTATGAATGTTAGAATGATGCAGGATATAAAGATAATATGGCATTAGTGACATAGCTGAAAGGACTGTGAAAATAATTGGCCTATAAGAACAAAGGTGAAACTTGAACAATATTATGTCAAGCTTAAATATTTGATAATAAAGGGAAGAATCGGAGACATAATAGCTGAAACGTATAATTTAAAACAAGTTTTGAGAGAAGGTGAAGCATTGCTGAATAAGATTCTGAAACGGGAATACAGAGAAGGGAGATGTGAGGAGGTCGATGAAACAAGTAAAAGAAAGATAAAGTTATGGAACATTGGATGTGTGTTTTAATGTTATTGTGTGTTTTTATGTTGCATTGTTGTATTGTTTTCTATGCTTTTTCTTTAATGTATCGTAATTTGTTTTTGTTGTTTTTCTTTTTTCTGTAATTTTTAAACCTTTAATAAATATCATTTATATATATATATATATATATATAAGTTTCTAATCCCTTTGTTAACAAGGAGCAGAACATAAGACGATCCTGCTGGATCAGGCCAGTGGCCCATCTAGTCCAGCATCCTGTTCTCACAGCAGTCGACCAGATACTTGTGGGAAATGAGCAAGCAGGATTTGAATGCCAGAGCACTCTGCCCTTCTGTGGTTTCCGGCAACTAGTCTATATGCTTCTTGAAACTCTCAAAGAACACTTAATAGGTCAGTGAGAAAGGACGTGCGCTTGCAGAAACCATGCTGGCCCTGCATCAGCAAGACTTGTTCTTCTGGAACATGCCTTGATAATTTTATCTTTTGTAATGCTTTCTATCAGATTTCACAGAAGAGAAGTTAAGGTAAAGGGTAAAGGGTAAAGGGACCCCTGACCATCAGGTCCAGTCGTGGCCGACTCTGGGGTTGCCGCGCTCATCTCACTTTATTGGCTGAGGGAGCCGGCGTACAGCTTCCGGGTCATGTGGCCAGCATGACTAAGCCGCTTCTGGCGAACCACAGGAGCACACGGAAACGGCGTTTACCTTCCCGCCGGAGCGGTACCTATTTATCTACTTGCACTTTGAGGTGCTTTTGAACTGCTAGGTTGGCTGGAGCAGGGACCGAGCAACAGGAGCTCACCCCGTTGTGGGGATTCAAACCACTGACCTTCTGATCGGCAAGTCCTAGGCTCTGTGGTTTAACCCACAGCGCCACCTGCGTCCCAGAAGTTACGTTAGCTGCTCTTAAATTTCCCATAACTCCTCTGGATCCACTTTTTATTAATTGGCCAGTTCTCAGCTATATAGACTGATCTTGAGGACAGGTTACATATTTTCATTAGAAAACCACAATTTCAAATTTGAATTTTTAAAGAGTGGATGCCATTAGGATCAGGTGTTTGGTGATTTTTATTTTGTCTATTAGGCCAAGAACATCTTCTCTTGTCACCACCATTTCCCTCAGTTGCTCAGACTCCCTTCCTGCAAAAGTTAGTTCAGACACTGGGATCTGCGCTATATCTTCTGTTGTGAAGGCACATGCAAAGGATTCATTCAGCTTCTCCACAATCTCCTTATTCTCCTTTAGCATACCTTTGACTTCCTTTCCATTGGAGGATACGGCCCCCTCCCTAGTCAGCCTTCTGCTATTAATGTATTTAAAGAATTGTTTTATTGTTGGTCTTTTAGCATCCCTTATAGTCTGCTTGCTCCCCCCCCCCAAAGTAATAACTACCTGACTCTGCCAGTTAATAACACTGGCATCCTAGTGGTACCAGGGCCAACAACATGGTTGCTTTTAAAACAACAACACTAGGTTGCATTTTTGTATATCACTAGCATGAAAACCTATTCAAAGCAATATGAACTGCCTTGACATCCTTGTGCCAAACTTTGCTTTGTCTAGGGCAGGAAGGGATTCCTTGCTTCCTAGGAGAATGCAAAAATCATACAGGCTAGTTTACTGTTTAACTTTGCAACATTATTTTTATAGTATGTTATCTATCGGAATAGATGCTGATGCTGCAAACATTTAGGCGCATTACATGCCAGGCAATAAGCCCACACATCAAGGATGCATGGAAGCTCATGCTCAAGCCTAAGGAGGCTGCTGATTTCCTTTCTGTCTGCAGTTCCTTATCCGCACCAAATACCACTCTGCCCCATGCTTTCCAGCTTGTGTTGGGAGGAAACCAACCATGATCCTTGCCCTTAGAGTTTATCCAAACCCAACAAACAACAAAATGTAGGCAATGTTTGTTCTTGGCTTACTGATTCTGGTTTGTTGGAGAGAAACAAATCATGTTCCCTGGGTTGGACATAATACTTAACCAGGGATCATGGCTTATTTCTCCCTGGTGTGATTGGGAAGTAGTGCAAGTACCCAGTTTGGTGTGCTCATGGGAAACCATTAACTATGGTTTCCCATGATGTACAAACTGGACTGTCATGTACACACAGAGATTCCACACATTTGGGGCTTACAAACAGTGTAGCTATTTCTGGGAAACACTGCTGATCTGCAATTTAGTAATCTGTCCTCTTTTAGCTCTTAGTTTCCATTTTAAAAGCTGACACATTTTAAGTAGGGCTCCAAGCGATTTATATATCAGTTAAGATTCAGAACTAAGCCTCTGATTTCTTTAAAAAAAAAAAATTAAGCATGTGTGCTATTTGGCTACAGATAGTGATCATGCAGCTTTGCTCTAATCTAGGGAACTCGCCAGAGATAATTCAGCCAGATCATCTAAATGAAGCTAACTGGAAATTATTAATTCCATGGGACTGATGGAGAGAAGATGCAGTAACAAATGATGCCTTTTTATATCTCTCTCATAGGCCATTTCATTCCTGACACCTCTGGCTGTCATTTTTGTGGTGAAAATCATTCGACGGACAGACAAGACTGAAATTAAGGAAGCTTTTTTAGGTAAACTGAAAATCATATTCTTTTTTATTTGTTTTTTATTGGAAAGCTATTGCTCTCAGAAAATGTGGGGGGAACATTTTTATTTCTTTCAGGAAGCATGTGTCAGATGTTCTTATACCTTTAAAAGAAAAAGTAAAACAAAAACAACCAACATTTCCTGGGCTTTGTTAGGCAAGAGCTTTTATTCCTCCTGAAACCTGTGTTCATTCCGGCACCTTAAAGTCAGCAGAAATTACTGATAGAGCAGTAAAGAACAGGCAAAGGTGAGAGGAGTGGGTGAAAGCTACGTGGCAGTGGAAGGTTGTATTAAATAGTGTTTCTTTCTGTCCTTGGGGAGATGAGCAGCAGTGTGCGTGTTTGAATTTCTGCTGCAGCTATTTGGAAGAAGCCTACACTTCTTGTGGTAATTGATCTAAAGAGAAAGAGTGAGAGGTTTCTAAACTTTCTAAGCGAGCCTCACACCAAAGCCTTATATTTTCATTCAGACTGCCAGGCAGTTTTAGGCTAAGCCCGGCAACCTTTCCCAGACTCAGCATCATATATGATAACCAGGCACAGAAAAGTTCAAGCTATGGCTTGAAACTTTAAGCTGCAGTGAAGACAAAAGAACTTGTAGCACACTCTCAAGTCTTCATTTGCAGCCAACACTCTGTGCTTTTTGAACTGGGTGCCTATCTGACTTTTAGAAGACGTCTGAAGGCAGCCCTGTTTAGGGAAGTTTTAAATGTTTGATGTTTTATTGTGCTTTTAATATTCTGTTGAGAGCCACCCAGAGTGGCATACAAATAATAATAATAATAATAATAATAATAATAATAATAATAATAATAATAATAATTTTTAAAAATTGTTATTTCAGCAACCTCTGAAAGGCTTAAGGATCCCCACACCTGGTGTGTACACAAAAAATCCAGGAGTTTACGTAGAGTCCAAATCTTCCTATGTATCCCCAGTTTGAATTAATCTTGGGAATAAAATAGATCTTCCTTTGCAGGTGTCATTTGATTTCAAGGAAGAAAGGATTGTACTCTTTCATTTGAAGCCGAAGCAGCTACCATGCTAGTGGCATCACCTGTCAAAGTAGCTTGTGGGCAACTGGGGACTGGAAAGATCTAGTCACCTCCCATTACACTCCATCAAACCAGTTCTATCCCTCCCTTCTACCCCTTTCCACTCTATTTTGCCCAGACCACCAGAGTTACACGTCTCTTCCTATTACATTAGCCTTTTCAGTGGCTTTGCTTTTGAGCAAACCTTTATGGCCTCTCCAAATGCTACACAAGGAAAAAGACACATTTGCTTTGAGCAGTCACTGAGGACGTACTCTCATGCCACTATTTCAAGGTACCTACTTGAGTCATTTGAAGTGTGATCATAAACAAGAACTGTGGGTGGAAGAGTTCACAAAAGTATTGGCATCCCCTGCTCATTTACCGTTCATAGTTATTTTCTTCATACTAGCTGCAAAGCTGTTTCATGGAACTTGTTCCTTGAAATGGCACATATTTAATGTCAACTTTGACCCCTCCAGCACTGTAGCCTTCATTACTTGGGTTGTCTACCTCTATTGCAAAAAAGGATACTTTCAATCACGAAAGTGTGAAGTGCCTTGCCACATTCTACACAAGAAAGCTGTTTCTTAGGAGCTGTCCAGCACTTTTCTGCTGGCGCATAAAGCGTGAAAGAATGCTATTCATATGGCAACACCTTAATTTAATTCTGGCTCCTCAAACCGGAAGCATCTCAAGGTAATGCCACAGACTTGTGCTGTGGCATTCTTGCATTTCCAATGAATCCTTTGAGAGGCAAGTAACCCTTAAGAAACGATTGTTCAGAAATTTTCAGGACAATTGAATGACTTCAGATAATTGCTGGATGATCCTGTGCTAACTTGCCACCTAACAGTGTTGCACAGTGCTATGACTCTGCAGAAAGGAACACTGAGTAAAAAAGCCCTATAAGTTTGTTAGCAGAGGCCATGAAATGCTGTTCTTTAAATAGTATTGCATAAACAGGCCTTTTTATACTAGAAGAAAAAACTTGTTGTTGAGCAAGAACGCCACTTGGTATACTATGACAAGAGATAAGCCACGCATATTTTGCTCAAAGATGGGGAATTCTAAGCTATTGGTGGGCTTTTCTCTCATACTAGCACAGTCTTCATGCCACTGGATATGCAAGATTCCAGGTGTAGTTAGTTCAAAATATACATATGTCTCACTGTGTGGCCTTTTAAAATCGTATTAGAGAGCCATCATGAGATTTTAAAACAGGCGCCCGCAAACTCGGCCCTCCAGATGTTTTGGGACTACAACTCCCATCATCCCTAGCTAACGGGACCAGTGGTCAGGGATAATGGGAATTGTAGTCCCAAAACATCTGGAGGGCTGAGTTTGGGGATGCCTGCTTTAAAACAAAACGCCAGACCTCATGGAGCAAGTCTCACCTGAGTGATCTGTCTCAAAATATTGCAGGATGCTTTTTTAATCAAAGCCACAAGGCAGTTGGGGAGAAGCTTTCTTTCACTTTTAAGGATCTATAGGTCTCAGCACTTGGCAGTTTTCTGTATAACTTTTCTGGATGCTAATGAACTGACCAACATCCCCTGCTTGTCCTTTTGGTTGGATGGAAGATTCCTAGATGGTCTTCTGCTATCGATTGTTGCTTCTTTGATTGCTGGCTTGCTGGGACCCATATGCTTTCTTCTGTCCACTTTCCTCTTATCTCATTGACTCAGTACAGGGCTGACCTTCTCAGTGTAACCTTGGAATCACAATCCAGCTTCCTAATTGGTTAGTTGTGTTACTTTATTTAGATATTTATAAACCATGTTTTTATAGGAAAGCTATCAAGGTGATATGCAACCTGAAAACATGGTACAAGAACAGTAACATTTGATAAAAGCTGGTTGGAGAAACAATGAGACTTTTAAAGACCTGCTAAGCAATACAGTGTTTAAAAGATGAGAAAGCATGGATGACTCCTGCCACACCTCTGTTGGTAAGGCATTTGACAGTTACACTAAAGGCTCAGTCCCTGTTAAAGGCTGACCAAACCTCAGGAGTGTGGGAAACTACCCAACATACCCCAGAAGATCTCTTATTGAGGTAGAGCTTAAGAAATCAGGAGCCTTATGGGCTCCATCAGTGCTATATGTGTAATTGGAGCCCACCACAAAACCATCTATTTCACCAATAAAGAGGCAACTTTAAGACACAAACCCACGATGCAAGAAAACCAAGGAGAATTGGGTATTTGAGTTGTATCTGACTACTGTAAGCCATACTCAGAGGAGATCTACTAAAATTACTAACTTGCCCATTGATTTTAGTGTGGGTTCTCTGAGAATAGTGTGTATACAATATTTTAGATTGTTATCCACCCTGTGATTTTTGAAGGAAGGGTGATACACACACACACACACACACACACACACACTTTTAATATTTACAAGCTATGAGTTAACCTTACTGAAGACTCTTATTTCAATCTATTTCTGAGTTCTCAACATATTGAGAAAATGTATGGTTGGAATTCAACATCATGCTAAGGAGATTGTTTCCTCAGTGCAAGCTTTTCTGTTTGCCAGGATGGATGATCTCTCCTCTCTATTCTGAGGGTTCTTCTGACCTTCTTGAACAGATTTGGGGAGGGAATGTGGAGAGGAGAGGGGTGGAATATCCTGTTGCACCAGTGCAACAACTGACTTGAATCTGGCTCTATATGCTGTGGTTCTGGGTTATTATGTTCTTGTTTCATTTTGTTTTTTAGCTGTTTCCTTGGCTCTTGCTTTGAATGGAGTCTGCACAAACACTATTAAATTAATTGTGGGGAGGTAAGTCCTGGAATATTCCAGCTGTTGACTTGAGCTTTGCTAACTGACAAGTAACCATGAACTTCTGAATGGAAATGGTAATCAGGAAGTTTGCATAAATAAAAGTTAGTACAAAGGTAGTGTAATGATTGCAGCACCTGTCCTTGTAGAATAGGAATCTGCTATATAAAGGATGGAGATACTAATGGCTTGTTCTAACAGTTCTGCTATTCTTTAGAAATATCTAGTATGTGTGGGCTCAGTAACACATCTGAAGGTATTAATCTTCTGTACCTGAAATCATTCATTGTGCATAAGCAGGAATAATGCAGTCCCCTTATGAAACAGTATTCATATCCAGTATTCCTTCTTCCAGTAACTACCTCCCATGAACCACTTTTTCATATGGCCAGTGTGGAATCAACAATTGTTTTAAATGCCCAATAGAATGAACAATATAAATGGAGTTATAGTTACAAGCAGGTAGCCGTGTTGGTCTGCCGTAGTCTAAACAAAAAAAAAAAATAAAAAAAATTCCTTCTAGTAGCACCTTGGAGACCAACTAAGTTTGTTCTTGGTATGAGCTTTCATGTGCATGCACACTTCTTCGGACATGCAGGTATTCAGATAGAAGCTATAAAAAATAACCTGGCAGCCAGAGCTCCACCCCCACCCCCGCATTTTATAGTCCTTGAAAATAAAATCTCATGAAAATAAGTTTCAGCAACAAGCTCATAGCCACACTGAAAGATTATGGAAAGTTACTGTGGAATGGACTGGACATAGTTAGATCTCTTCCTAGAAGAGCATTAGGCTTTTTCTTTTCTTCAAAATAACTAGTAGCAAGAACATAAAAGGTCAAAGAGGAAGTGTCACTTAAATGATGATTAAGGGGAATGTAATTTGAATAGTTAACAACTGCCTCACAGAGAATGTGCAGAGGGAATTGTGGCACATTGCTTGGTCAATATGCAAAATTTTAAGCAGGGAAATATGCATTAATCAAGTGAATTTTGTATATTCTCTTGTCATTATGCATAATCCCCAAAAGGCCTTTTGGGATTATTGTTATGTATAATGTCAGATAGAGGGCCTGATGTCAAGCTCTGTGCTTCTCCTACTCCCTACATCCCAGTTATTTTTCATTCAAACACTTGCTGCAGCAATATATCTTAACTCAGCGTTGGGGAACCTTGGCTGTCTAGATCCACCTTCTCGAACCTGATGTGCCTCTAAACTTTTTTGGACCACAACTCCATCAGCATAGCCAGTGGTCAGGGATGGTGGGAGCTGTAGTCTAAAATATCTGGAGGACACCACTTGTAGAAAGCAGCTCTAGATAATGCTGGACTACAACTCCCAATAGGCCTCACCACTGACCAGGGCCATAGGTTCCTCATCTTTGTTTTAATGGAATCTTACTCTCTTCCTTCTCTCTGGTGTGTGAAAATGGGGCATCACTTGGAAAGCATAGTCTTGGTTTGTTTTCCTTACATTAGCTTCTCAGGGTTACTCAGTTTGAATGGATCAGGGATGTGGTGGCCAGCGGGCTGGGAAGACCCATGACATTCACCCATGGTTTTGCATCAGTTTGTCAACATCATGAGCAATAGGAGGGTGTGATGTGTTTTTCACCACTTCTCTGCCCATGAATTTTGATAATGTGCACTCCAGTGATTCATTAGGAGTTGGGCAGATAAAAGCTTAGCTTGCTGAAGATCTTTAATATTTATGAACAGTTTTCCCCTGCCTTAATGTTTCTTCATTCTTGTGTCTGTGTCTGTGAGATACGTACTGTTTCTATAAATTGTTGTTTACATATTCAGCTTTCTCTGGTGTCTCTTATAAAATAGTGGATTTTGGGGGGATGGTAGGGATCCATAATAATTTTTAGGTTCACACCAGTCTGTCTCTCTCTTTTAGCTTTGTTTCATCAGCTGAAATCTCTGTCAGCCTTAAAAGAAAGACTTATAATAATCTGGAATTTAGTTGTGCTTTGTGCATGACATATGGGCCCATACCACAATTTTCTCCATTTCCCCCTCACACACAGTTCTGGGTTTTTCAGAGATGAAGAAACTGAGGCCCCCAGAGATGATGTTGGACCACAGCTTCCTCATTCCTGACTGCTGGTCATGCTGGATGAGGGTAATGAAAGCTGAAGTCTGGCAGTGTCTGTGTTGGTTTGGTAAAGGGAAAATAGATATGATAGAATAAAAGGTGAATTCCCTGGATGCCTAGATCCAGGTTTGGGGCAAGTACTCTCTGGTGAGAGCCCCAGCAGAGATTTAAAATAACAAAACATGCAACAAAATAAAGTGTGGAAATATAAGACCTTTAAAATATCACATTCTAAATTGCTTCCAAAGTTCTCCACTTCCCTTAGCATAGAAAGAGACCACACATTTGGTAAGTTAGAAATGGTTTACTTACAAACTCTTCAAAGGTCAGATTCAGGTGCTACTCCATACAGCAGCAAGAAAAGACATGCAGCTTTACTTAGGTTCCAAAAGTTGTAAATGCTTCTAAATCATTTGTATAAAAACACAAAGATGGTTTGCTTAAGTCACACTGTCTAAGCTTGGATGATCTAGTTTAGACTTCCTTACCGGTAGGGTTCACATGGTGGAAAGAGAGAAAACAAAGTGTTTCGTAAGTAACTCTTCCTCCCAAGGTGAGAAGTTGTGACCTAGCAAAGCCTGGCAGGACAGCTTACTCTATGGTCTTAACCCCTTCAAATGTACTTTAAAACTGAACTATCCAGTTAATTTTCTAAAGAAACTGCTCTGCACTCTGAGGCTCATCTATTTCTTTACCAACACTATGTAGTAGGCTGTTAGAATTCCTAACAACTTTCATGGCCAGAGCACTCTAGATTAAATCACCAAGTAAATTGATTTCCTGCAGCACCCTTGCGCAACAGAACACAGGAGGAAATGAACTCCCTCAATGTAAACAGTCAGTTTAATGTAATTATCACTTTGAGGTTTTACTAATGGCTGCTCTTTCGTTTCAAATGTCCATGGTGTTCCTTGCAGACCTCGTCCCGATTTCTTTTACCGCTGCTTTCCAGATGGAGACATGAAGTCTAACATGGACTGCACAGGTGATCCAGATGTGGTCTCCGAAGGCAGGAAAAGCTTTCCAAGTATCCATTCTTCCTGTAAGTTCATCCCAAAGTAGCTCCACATTTTTGCTCAACTGTATTTATTTATTTATTTATTTATTTATTTATTTATTTATTTCGGCCTTTATTCCTCCTGAGGGTTCAAGAGTGATTTGAGATGGAAGGAATGTCCAGGGCTGCAACTTAAAAATAAATGTTTTGGGTCTAAAGGACTAGCAAATGTCAGTACTGCATACTGGGCTGGTGAGGGGTGACAGCGAGGTCAGGAAAGTTAGAGTATGCTGGCGGGAGCACCAGACTGGCTCTGCCAATCTGAACTGTTGCAACCTTGCAACTATGCCACCTCACCTGCTCACTAAAGCCTCTCCTTGGGAGGCCAGGTTCAGAACTCTGCCCTTCTCTACCAGGTGCTCCTGAGAATGGCCTGCCAGCTACTTCATCAGTCCCTGTTTTTTGGAAGGCCATGAGTTTTTCGAACCTTGAGAGGCCATCATACATGGCTGGTGAGCTGCATTCAGTACGTTGCATCACAAGTTGTTCAGGCTTGGTTTACAAGATAAGTAACTGTATAAATTTAAATGAGGAAATAAATGATGTGTTGGAGGAAGTGCAGCCTTTGTGATCGTCATCTCTCTTGGCAGTCTTTTGTTCAGCACCTGTCATTTCTGTTGGGATACTGTTATTGCGTTGTTTTTTAAAGGAAGGAAGAAAGAAACCTACACAAAAAACTACTGCAGGTAGATGCACCAGTAACACACACCCAGCAAATTATGTACAGAAGAATGTAAAAGAACACTGTCATTGTGCACGCAGAGCTGTCAGGCATTCATGGAGAGTGGCAGCTACTCAAGTGCATTGCATTTGAATGAATAAGTAATCTGCTTTGCGAAAATTGCTGAAAGATTAGCAGTGTTGTTAGAGAAGTGGCTGTAGAATTATATGCATGCTTTTGTTGGAGTTTGATTTGAGACGCCCCTTTCCAAAATATATAGGATCTCTTGAAGAAGCAGTTGTCAGTAACTGCCCATGCATGTGCAAAGTTGACTTTGGACAAACCAGTATCTCCCTAATGGTCTTCACTAGGGCATGTCTGGGCCCTCCAGAGATGGATTAATGCTGAAGCAGGAAAAGAGGGGGTGAGTCTGTGAATTTGTGAAACAAGTGAGAGCCTGGCAGGAGATGTAAGTGAGAGGGTTGGTCTTATTTGTAGCCAGTTAATTCAACAGAATGGCATTCTGCTAATATATGTTGTGTTGTCATAGGGAACCTCAGGCCTGGGTGCTGAAGGTGGCCTGCTAAATCTATCAATCCTTCGCGATTCTTCCCAGGCCTTCCCCCTCCACAGGCCACATTTCCCACTTGCCTGCTCCACACTCTTCTCAAATGCTTTTTCCCTGACTGGAAGGTGCTCTTTCACTCTTAATAATGCCTCTTGCTTGCCTGGATGGAGGACAGAGAGTGATGTGCATGTGCAGAACCTTCTGGCTTTTGCATAGTTGAAACATAGCCTACTATAGAAAAAAAATATGTGGCACCCTTAAATTAAGGTTACCAGATTTCTTTCAATGAATCCGGGGACACTTTTCAACTTCAATGGATTTGGTATGGGGACTGATTTGTAAATCTGGGGACTGTCCCCGGAAAACAGGGACATCTGGTAACCTTACCTTAAATCTGTCAGTGAATGAATGTGGCCCTCAGATTGAAAATGGTTCCCCACACTTGTTGTAAACACCATTCAAGGTTAGTTCAACAAATTTTCACCAGCACCTGTTGCATTTGGAAATATTGCAAAAACAACAACTGGTTTTCATTTTTTTTACAGTAGGGTTTTTTTAAAAATGTAGCTGGCTCTCTCAGAAAAGAATGGCAGTTGCCATGATTAATGCATGATGAGTCTCTTGAAAGGAGAATTAAAAGCAGTCTCCTATGATTAAATATAACGCCCCCCCCAGCCCAGGTTTGTCTAAACATGGGAAGGAAATTGTAGATGAAGCTAACATGTCACACGCTATGAGTAAAGAAGATCAGTTGAAAGCAGGTGATCTTCTTAGAGCATAATATCAAATTCTTGCTATGTGAGGTTCCATTTTCTTGACGTTGTTCAGCAAGGATTGGATTGGCATGTTTGACATATTACATAACATTTCCCACCTTGGTCCTAGAGCCAGATCATGCATTACCTTCTCCGGTTCTTTCGAATATTTAACAGCTGAAGTGAGAAAGCTGCATAACGCCAGAAGAAGGAATCCAATGAACACCTCAGCAAAGGGGAAGAGTCATGTAGTGAGATTAGAAATCCATTACCATGGAAGCCCAAGAAAATGCCTTCCAGGCTTTTTCTCTTCTAAATAAATGGATTGTGATTCTGGATGTAGTCGCAGGGGAGGAGGAAGAGCCAGGGGACAGATTTTCACTTCAAAGTTGGCCTTGAGTTCTGCTCTTTGATCACATGCTAAGAAGAAAGTGCTGCATTTGGGTTCAGCATTATAGTGCCTGCAAAACTTGCTCATTCTTCCTGACGTGGAAGTCCTGGCCTCCACTCACATGAACTCCATTGGAAGGGAGATACATTGCAATGTATCTCACTGCCTGTCTTTATGACATGCTTTTGGATAGCAGCAGAATGTTGGCGAATATTCTGTGATTTTCCTCTTCTCTTTATGCCTTGGAGAGGGTCCTACTGAAAGCAAAGCAAGACAAATCTCACATCTTAAAGAGGGAGGGAAAATTGCTGAATAGTTTGCTTTCACATAAATCTGCAGTCCATCCTCTTGTGTACATCTAGTCCTAGATCTGCCAGACTTAAAAAACCCCAAAATCCTCTGCTATCTTTCCACTTTATTAACAAGCAAGTGTGATAGCTGAACATCCAATAAGCAACAACATATTCTTACCACCAATGATCAGTGGTAGGATCAAAACATGCTTTAAATCATACAATTTGCTCTTGGCATCAAATGAGGGTGATTTCTTTGCAGGCTGATTATGACAGTGCTAAAATGGGGACTGTTTGATATGTCAGCCTGTCCTTGTATTATTCTTATTCCAGGAAGTATTGCTGAGTGTTTCTCTTTATATAATAGCAATAATAATAATTTATTATTTCTACCCCACCGATCCTTTTTTGCTGGGAGAAGGCTGGATGTTCCTTGGATGTATAGGAAGACAATTAGCTGAGTAGCCCCTGAAATAAACTGATGAACAGAAGTTGACAAAAGTGTGTGGTTCATGAAGAAAGGCCTTATTTTGTGCTCTGTCAGTCTTTTTATAGATGCTGGTGTCTGTTCAGCTGGCTGCAAAACAAAATTAAATGAGAGAGCAGAGGAATACAAAAAGAGGCTCTCAGTCTTTCAAAACATACTGCTTGTTTACAGAGATGTTGATTGCCTATCAGTTTCTTAAGAGCAAAGGATTGAACATAGTGATTAAGAACATGAGCCTTGCATGCCCCTATTCAAATGTCAGAACAGCCAGGGGCGCCGACTTATAAAAAATATTGGGGGGGCCCATACCGGGGTCCTGCCGCTGGTTCGCTCGGGTAGCCGGGAGAACGCAGTTCGAGGTGGCGGTGTTGGGGAGAGACCCTCGCTCAGGGCGCCACTAGACTTGGCGGCTGGCGGCCTATCTGGGGGGTTTTGGAGCGTATTTCGGCGGAGCGATTGGGGAGGAGGGGGCTTGTTGCCGGATTCTTCAGCTGAGCCGGAGATCCGCTGCTGGGGGTCCCTGGGCCGAGTTGTGAGCACGGCCTGCTGAAGGGAGATCCAGCCGATTGCGCGACGGGGACGGCCGGGGCTCTCCGGCTAGGGCGCGCGGCTGGCTGGCTGGCGAGGGAGCAGGTGGGGAGGAGGCGGGGGTCCTCACTCTCTTAGGAAACGCACCCGCGTGCCCGATTGCCACGAAGTCCGAAGGGTGCGTGTGTGGAATTAAAAAGCAAAAACGAGATACGGGCAGGGCAGGCAAAGAGTTTTCTGCAAGAGGATGGAGGGCAGGTTGAAGAGAAAATCACTCAGGATGAGACAGTCAAATCAGCCATGATAAAATGGGCTCAGGATATTGGGTATAACATCATGTTTGAGGACTGGGAAAGGTTATGGACCACCGGAATGAAATTCACGGCATGTAATGCCTTGAAGGAAAATATTATGAAAATGATTTATAGGTGGTACATGACCCCAGTCAAGCTTGCAAAAATATATCACCTGTCTGATAATAAATGTTGGAAATGTAAGGAGGCTGAAGGGACATTCTTTCACCTCTGGTGGACTTTTCCAAAAGTGAAGGCCTTCTGGGAAATGATCTATAATGAGTTAAAAAAGGTATTTAAGTATACCTTTCCCAAGAAACCAGAGGCCTTCCTCTTGGGCATTGTTGGCCAGAAAGTGTTAAAGAAGGATAGAACTTTCTTTATGTATGCAACTACAGCAGCAAGAATACTTATCGCAAAATATTGAAAGACACAAGATTTGCCCACACTGGAAGAGTGGCAGACGCAATTGATGGACTACATGGAACTGGCTGAAATGACTGGCAGAATCCGAGATTTGGGAGAAGAAACAACGGAAGAGGACTGGAAAAAATTTAAGGACTATTTACAAAAACAATATAAGTTGTATGAATGTTAAAAATTTACACGATTCGGAAACTATAGCTTCAGCAATTAGATTTGGGAAACAGGAAATTATATTTTAAGTAAGAAAAGGTCAAAATCTAAGGTAATACTATGTTTAACTTAAGATATAAGTAACTGATGAAAAGTATGTTAAATTTAGAGGTATAGTATTTGAAAAGTACAAAATAAGGTACGAAACAAGGTAATAATTTGCTGATATCTTTATTATAAAGAATGCAGGGTAAGGGAGATGCGAGGAAGTCCAGTTAGTTATATAAAAAATGTGTTGAATGGTTGGTTTTCTTTTCTTCTTTTTCTTTTTTTTCTTTTTCTTGTTCTTTTACTTTTTTCTTCAGTGTATGTTTCTAACTTTGTATTTGAAAACTTAATAAAATATTTATAAAAAAAGAAGAAGAGAAAATCCTTTCGCTTTTCTGGGGCGCAGGGAAGTCTCAGAGCCGGAGGTTGGGGAAGGGACCCCCTTTGCTCTGCCCTCTTCTCCCGTCTTAGATTCGCATGGGGGTCCCCGCCCGAGCTTGCCTGGCCACCGGGCCACACAAGGGCCGCGCTCTACGCGGCGCACCTTGCTAGCCGCGCAGCTGTCCTCCGCGGCTGTGGAGGGGCCCTGCGCCGGTGCCCAGCCCCTCTGGGCGCCCGCTGCGCTGCCAATGACAAGCGGGCGACGTCGCGGGCGGGGAAGGCGTCGCTTTCTTTCCCGATCCTTCATCCTCCCAGTCTTCCAGCCCTTTTTTGGGTTGGAAGCTCGTCTCGTTCGCCCTTCTCCTTTCTTCACCCTGCGCGCAATTTTCCTCCCTCGTCTCCCTCCCCATTTCTCCTTCCTGACTGACGGGCTCGGGTTCGGGCTTCGGCTCAGGCTCGGGCTTCGGCTCGGGCTCAGGCTCGGGCTCGGGCAGCCACAGCGTCGGCGGTGTTGGCGATCGGCGCGGGGGGATGGCCCTCCCGGGGGAGCCGGCGCTGCTCAATGGGGTTGCCAAGGAGACAGGCCGGCCGCCCCCCTCCCCCGGCCCGGCGCCCCCCGCCGCGCCGGTGCCCGTTATCGAGCTGGTGCGCGCCGGGCGCCCTATAAAAGCCGCGGACGCGCCCACCGCCGCCTGAGATTATTGGGGGGGCTGAGCCCCCCCAAACGAATTTTTGAGGGGGCTCGGGCCCCCTCAAGCCCCATGGAGTCGGCGCCTATGAGAACAGCCATGGAGTTATTGGGTGATCTTTGACAAGCCACTTATTTCTCAGCCTCTTCTCCCCATCTTCAAAATGGGGTTAATATTAATAATACTGATTTCCCTTACAGAGCCATAAAAATTATTCTCAGCATGCATGTAATGTGCTTGAGTACTCACAAAGTCCTACATGAGTACTATTAGTAAATCAATTCCATGGCAGCCACAAAAATGAAGCACAAGATCCGTGACCATGTTGACCTTTGGGAAAGGTCCACACAAGCGCATGACTTTATATGTTGGGTTTTGTCACAGGCAGGAGCTTTTGGTCTGGCTCACTTGCAGAAATTGACAGACAGGTGGCGAAGAAAGGAATTTGAGAGCTGGCTCACTGAAAAAATCCAAACCAAAGTTATTCCCAAAGCAGCCAGGAATAGTGCAAAAGAAGAAAGCCATAAAAACTTGCAAAAGGATTTAGCAAAGCTAAAAAAATCCTTTTTGAGCACCATCCTCCACCAGGGCCAATCATAATTAAATGACACAAACAGTATCAGATAAATCTCGAAGGTACCTATGACTTCATTATCTTGTAAAAGCAAAATATATTATTGTATTATTGTTAGATTTTTATACTGCACTTTCTCCAATGAGCTCATAAAGTACTACTATATTTTGTTCTCTCCCTTCGGTTTCAATGATGGCCCAATACCTATGGAATTCCCTTCCTAGATCATGTTGTATGTCCTCTATTTTGAAGGTTTTTTAATGGGTTTTGAATACTTTTTTTTAATTCCAAATTCCTTTTGATAGATACTTTTCTGGTACTGGTCTTTTTATCTGCTATTCTTGCTGCCTGGGTCTGCACTTGTATTCTCCCCCCACTTGAAAGAGGGGGAAACATTTTTAAAGCAGGAAGATTAAGGAAACAACTGTAAAAGAAGGAGCTCTGATGGGTAGATGGATGCAGTTGCTTCAGGAAGCACTAGGGGAGGACATACAGCCCCTAGGCTAAGGTGTACTCACCTGTGTTCTCTAGAGACCAGTATATGTGTTTTAATTAAATAAGATAGAAAAGTTGGCAACCATTCCATGTACTTTAACAGAATAATCAAATGGTACTTCCAGATTGGACTTGTGGCAGGTTCAAGTAATATCCATGCCAAGTTTCATAAGGGAGGTATGTGGCTTGAGTCCTGTAGGGTAATTCATCAGCAAATTAATAATGTGTCACTCTTTGGATATTTGTTGGAGAATTTCCGCCAGACAAGCGTCTCTTGTTAAGTGTAATTTTGGCTTTAAACAATGTCACAGAGTGAGAGTGCATGGGAAATAAACTCTTCTGAGGCCATCATTTGCATGCAAATCCAGGCTGACCAGATGTCCAGCGATAAAAGGTTGGAAATTAAATCTGGGAGGTGCTTTTAAAAAATAGCTCCGCTCTTTGTTACTGTAAATAGCCCTCTGTTTTTGAGCAATTGAGGAATGATTTCTCAGTGCATCATTTCTGAATGCCTTCTGCCCCTTGCAGTGAATACTTGATTTCAGGCACCAGCTGCTACTTGTGAGGGCTGGGAAGTTACATTCATTCTTGAACTGAGGAGATGAATGGCTTGAGTGTGACCTAAATCAACACTTGGATTATTTTAGCCTGCAAGTCTGAACATCGCTGCTTATGTACAAGGCTCAGTGTTATTAATACAACTGGAAAGTATTCTGAAAAGCATGTCTTCTAGGACAATTATTAATGTTAAACTTTTAAAGTGTGGTTTGTTATGAAAGGTCTAGCTAAAAACCTTTGTAATTATGTGTACAGTGTTATAAAAAATGAACCATTTGTCAAATACTTTTTTTGTGAGCATGCAGTATGCATGGGATATATGGAGGATTCCCAGATTGCTTGCACACACGCGCGCGCACACACACACACACACACACAGAGCTGTTGAATTTAAAAGGAAGTAATTAAAGAGCAAAGGTCCATCTAGTCTTGTATCACAAGGAGGGCACAAAAGCAGCAACCCACCCCAATAAGATTAGGAGGAATGTGTATTGCCATTAGAAGTTGGAAAACAATCTGCTGGGCATTATATGCACAGCCTCCTGCTGAATTAGCATACCAATTTTCTAACAGTATGAGAACCTGACAAGTCTCTTTTTCAAAGTTATTATCTGAATTTTTAATTAACTTCCATCTGTTTAAAAATGGTTATAGTAATTGGAGCTTTTCTGGTGCCTCCTGTCTAGCTTTTCATTGCAATGAATCAATTTTTTAAAAAATATGGGGGTGTTTCCCTCCTGGGTTCAACATTCTGCATGCAATGTATATACTTTACCAGGTTTTCTTCCATATAGCTGGGATTCTGCAATCCAGGCAGGGTGGAGTGTAATATTTTAACCTGGGCATTAAGCTATTTCCTGTTCATCACCCATGTCCTTTCTACCAGACAATTCCTGAATTCCCTGTTTTTTTAACACCCAGTTACAATTTCAGCCCTAATGTTGGCACTCTGTTGAACTTCTCTTGACTTTTAGAGACGTTGACTTACTTTGTAAATGAAAAATACCATTGTGAGAAATGTTTATATACCCTAATATTGATGAATAAAGGGACTACTGTGTATGCTGCACTCCTGCCAATAATTGTGTGGCCTCTGATGAGATCATTTAATTCAGGCACCCCCAAACTCGGCCCTCCAGATGTTTTGGGACTGCAATTCTGATCATCCCTGACCACTGGTCCTGTTAGCTAGGGATGATGGGAGTTGTAGTCCCAAAACATCTGGAGGGCCGGTTTGGGGATGCCTGATTTAATTTATTCCCCTTACCCCTGTAAGTTGTTTAATTTTCTTAGATATATTTCAATTAGTAAAGATTCACTTATGTGATATGTTGACTTTTGGGTAGAGTGTGAAATTGCTTTTGAAGCCAAAAGCCTTCATTGACTTAAAAGCAACAACACTCACTTGACATCTGAATATTTAGGACATTTTTGGGGGTATTATCTCTGCTCATTGTTTATTTCTTCCACTATAAGTTTTAGCACTTTACACTAAATCTTTCTGTTTATTTTCATCTAACCATTATGTGTGTTCTATTGACTGAATAATAGTTGTGGCAATTACTGTTGACTACAGCAGATCAGAGTCTTTCATTATGAGAAACCGTAAGATAAAGCATGTAATCAGTGTATTTGGCTGTAACTTCTATAACAGTAATTATCGTGTCCTTTGCTTGTGGAAGTGGCTGCACTCTGACTTCTGTTTTTTTTAAGCTAGAATTTTTTATTTTATTTTATTTGAAAGAATTATGTCCCTATAAAAGAAAGGCTGTTTCACTTTTCCAGGTTCACTAATACACATAATAGTATGAAACTGAAAGTTAAAGCACTAATAAGGGGTGCTATTTCTGTTGATGCTTTCTGGTCAAAAAGCATGCTCTTTTATATTACTTTTTATTGCCAAGAATGATAAAACAGCAAGCATTAACCGAAACCACTAGAAAACCTTTGCTAGTGTTTTAAAAAGCCAATATAAAGTTTATTGATCACCCCACCCCACCTACTCCTGCGAGAAGACTGGAGTCACATGGAATTTCCTCACCTGCGATTCTGCTGAGAAGATGCAAAGATTCCTCCCATGCCATTGCAGGCAACTGAGTATCAGAAAACATTTGCGTAGACAGGCAGAGTCCCCCCCCCCCAACCCCAGGTGACTCCCGGGTGGAATAATGACTCAAGACAACGTGCTATGGGATTAAAATTGGCCACAACTTTATTAAGTTTCAGATGTAGGGAGACCTTGGCTCAGGCATTGGGCACCTATCCTTCCTAGTCCCCAGCCGGGGATCTGGGGGACGTCAGGGTTATCCAGAATGTGTGGGGATCAGGCTGGCTCTGGAGAACATACGTTCAAGCAGAGAGCCGGCCCTGGTTTCGCTGCCATCACAGGGGAGAGTGATGACAACCTCTCAGCATATGGCCAATACCTCCCTGAAGATCCCTTTAACGGGGAACCCTGGGATCACTGCTACAAGGGCGGCGTGGGTCACCACTTCACACACGCCCCCCCCCCATTTAGGGAAGATAGCCTAAAGGATTCTGCCCAAGGCCTGAAACCGCCAAAGTTGTGATGTTTTGCTACGGGGAAGGCAAAACCTGCCAATGCAGAAAAATTAATTTCCGGCCCTTCAACAGCGACCATGACGTAGCAGCACCCACATACCTGTGGAGAAGAGGTTAACCTGTACAAGAAGGCTTAACTGAGGGAGGGCAGGGTGGGAGAAGCTCTGGAGCCAACTGAGGCTTTTCAGGTGAGATTCACCTTCTGTTGTGTGGGCAGGGCGGGCCCTACCCTTACCTGGCCAATCCCTTGGCAACACCTCCCCAGGTGGGATTGGGTGATTGGCTGAGGTATGGGGAGACCTCCAGGTATCCAGCCTGGGGAGGGTGAAGCCAGCCCATACTACTGGGAGCCACCCTGGATCTGGGGGACTGCATGCAACCATGCAAACGGTGCCCCCCATTTGATGTGGGGAGCGGTCATCGGAATACCTGGAGTTTAGGTAGCGCATGGTCCAGGGGCTACACATCCTGCAGGGATGGAGCACCAAGGGTATGCAACTCCTGACTGTGGTCCATTGCACAGGACAAGGATTTGGCTTCCTGTCTTTTGTGGGGATGGGGAAGGTATGCCCATGAGCAGTAGCTGTGTGTATCATATCTAACAAGCCTGTGTCCACCCCAGCAGTTTAATCAGTGAGCTAATTGGAAGATACCTAATATGTAAGCAAGGAATTCCAAGGGGGTCAGCTAGCATGACCCCTCACTCATAAGTCCCTGAATAACAATTGCATTCCTTAATAGACGATGGGGCATTGACTGGAGATGAGTAGAAATCCAGTGAAGGAATCTCAGGGTAGCTGCCATAGCTAGGGAGGGTGTAGAAAGTGGTATAATATTGCTTTAAAAATTAAAATAAATTGAGTGCAAGGACATAGGATCACACTGACACTACACTACATTACAGATCTAAAATATAGAAGAAGCATCTTGGATATTTCTATATCAGTGGACTGCAGAAGAGCACTTCAGTATGTAACTGATTGGACACAGATATATTGGTTGAGGCTGTTGTCCAGCTCCCCTTGCATAGAAATTATAACCTTTTCTCATGGACTCTCAAATGTAGGAATGTGTTGTGCCAGTGCCAACTTATAGCCTATGAAATGGCTGCAAGTTGCATCATATTAGTAAACAGGGGCAATTGTCCAGAGTTCTTTAGCTGGATGAGCTGTTTGTGAAATAGTCTCTCTCTCTCTCTCTCTCTCTCTCTCTCTCTCTCTCTTTAATATTATCTGTTTCACAAAATGCAGATTGATCTCATTGTGTTCTGCCCAAGACTATAACCTTCTGATGTTTTTGCTATTCTTTAGGTAGCTTCTTTTATTGCTTTAAATTGGGACTGGACAAAGTAATAGAGGATAAAGCTATCAGCCACAATAACTGCATTCTACCTCCACAGTCCCAGGTGATAATGCTTCTGAATACCAGTTGCTGGAAACTGAAACTGCAGAAGGAGAGAGTGCTTTTGTGCTTGGGTCCTGTTTGCAGGTTTCTCATAAGCATCTGGATGGCCAATATGAGAGCAAGATGCTGGACTATATGTGCCATTGGCCTGATCCAGTAGGCTTTTCTTACATCCTTATCTTCTTAAATTCAACGATAGTTTCATTTTAAGCTATGGTAACCTCAGGGCTGCTCCTCTTGCAATGTCTTTGTGCAGATACCAACCATTCCCAATATGTTTACAGTATTCAAAAGCACTCACTGTGTAAGAATTATGAAGCAGTTGGTCCTTGACAATAACTCCACATTTTTTAGGAGCAACTGCCAATATCTGGTTGGGTGAACACACCTCTAAGGAAAAAATTGCTTGCAGGATTTTATACATAATAAAATGTATAACTTTAAAGAAGATTTTATGTTTAGGTGGGAACTTCCTAATTTGGTCAATTTTGTGATGGGAAAAAAAAAAAAGGCTTTAGCATTATCCAGGCAAAACTCCAGAAAGCAGACATGACTTAATATACATTTCTTAACCCAGCTGGTTGCATTCCTGATTTTGTTTTATCTCTTGTTTAATTAGGCAGCCAGTTAGTGGTGTGAAATGGATGGTTCTAATTTGAAGGTGCCATTGAGGCATAAGCTAAATTATATAGGGCAAATCTTACATAAGAAATAAAAGGTGAAAACTACACACTCCTTAATCTTGCATGGTAAATTGATAGCTTGATTTTGATTGACTCACTAGATATGAATTGAATTGAGTTGAAATTGAATTAGTGCTGCACTTGGCCACTGGGTTGTACTGGTTGTACTAGCAACTAGGACATTGGAGATAGGTCACCTTGGACTAGTTGCTGTCTGTCAGCCTAACACACCTTGCAAAGCTGTCAGGGTATAATGGAGGGATGATAAAATGGGATGATTCATACATGTTTCCATGTAATATCTGACTATTTGAACTTAACTCCTGCATTAGCGGTTGTGTGAGATAATAGGAAAGTTCTGCCTGTGGTTTACCTGTGATGAGACTTCTGCACATTCAAGTATGTGAAGTGATGATATGCATGTTTGAAGCATTCCTAAGTTTAGAAGCGCATCCTCTATGGTGTGTGTGTGTGTGTGTGTTTGCATTTCTGCTGCTGAAGTTGAAGGGTTGCATTCAATTTACACTAAGTAGACCCATTGAAATCAATGAATTTAAGTGATTCATGGCAACCTTGCTAATTGAATTCATTTCTGAATATATGGATTTACTCCTGCACCACAGATGACTAAAGAGTTCATTGATTCCAGTGGATGTACTCTGAGTATGATTTAGTAAGATGCATTCTAAAGGAAATAAGATTAATGTAGAAAAATATGCAACCTGGCAGATTATTTTCATCAAAAATCTCTTCACATAAACTAACTGGGACATGAATGAATAATGGAAGACAATAGTCATGTTTTTCCTGAAGCTATTCATTAGCTTAAAGAAACTCAAACTGTGTGTGGTGTAGTGGAGACATAATTTAGTTTCAATAGCCTACTTTTGTACAGTAAGAGAATTTATATCATGCATGATTTCTGCACATGCCATTATAGTTGGGTATGAGAATCTGAGCTATTAATTATCTTCAGTTAGTAATTTCATGGAGTATAACCATATTTCCTTCAGCACTGATTGAACAGTTTAAGTAATAGATGAGCTACAAGCTCCAGGTCTTTGGCCATAATTGCAACCACTTTCCTATTTTCAAGATAAATCTGTTAATTAACAACTGTGTAGGAATGTCTCTGAAATATTTCACCCTCTGAAGAAGCCATAGCAATAAAGGGAAGAGTTCAGTTGAGGAGAACGAAGACCTCCTGTAGACCTCCTAATTTTAGTTTGGGGACATTTAGTGTGATTTGTTATCCTCATTCTCTTATATTTGTTTAGAATAGTTTGGACCCTGTAAGGTTTTCTTTCTCTTAAATGTCTCCCAACATAACAACATTTGAGTTAGGGACATCTGCCCCCATCCAGTGCTTCCTTGTTAGCGTGGAAACATAAATATATACATGCAATGCTCCCTTCTGTAAGGGCAATTCCATAAACTTCATGAGTGAGGTGAGCCCTATTCAAGGCACCCAGAAGCATGCAGTGACAAGCATATGATGGATGTGCACATTTGCCCCATCCCTGCTGTTGTGGATTGCACTGGCTTCTTCCCTACACTTTGGGGGGAATATCTGCAGTAGGGATGAAGGAGGAATATATTTTTTAAGGGAGTCACACCTGAAATTTGGCAATTCTGACCCATTTCAGTTCTGCTTGCATTGGTCTGCCCCGTTTCGAACACCCTCTTATGTCTGAGATGCTCACGTGTTGTTTTCCTTTTAAAGCCTGGCTAATTATGCAGCGTTATATGCAAATATACAGACAAAATTAAATAGCAGTAGAAACAAAGACAACAGACAAAACCAATCTTAAGAAGAAAACAACTAGACAGGTCAACCACAAAAGAATTCTCTATCCAGCTGGTCAAATTCTACTAAATCTGTAAAGGACTAAGGACAATCAATAGCTTTTCAGAGAGAAGCTTGGGACAGGGAAGAGCTTGCGACCAAATTATACAAGATGTTCTTTTTCTTTCAGTTGGGGTTTTTCTTTTTGTTGTTATACAAAATGCAGTTACAGAGGCTGCAGCCCTAAACTGAGAGGGAGAAAGCTATCCAAATATGGGTACCCAGATTATTATTATTATATTCTCTGTGGCAAAAAGTAGCCAGGAGGGGAAAGGGTTAAGAAGCCACTCTCCTTCATGAGTTTTTCACTGTAAAGTGTAGTTCCTATGACTTCATTTTTTATTTTTTATTTGTAAATGGAAAAATAAAGTAAGGGGACAAAATGCACATGTCTAAGCATCCTGTTTAGCTTAGTCTGCATTTGTAGTCCTAAAATTCTGAGCACCCAGAGCATTGGAACATACAGCAGAAATCTATTTTTTCCTGTTGTTACACAGTCCTCTGCAAATTTGGAACTAGTAGCTTTGGGGCTTTGGCTATGAGTAGGGCTGCTTTTACATTCCAGTTCTGTGTTGTTAAATCCCAAATGTTTAAAATCCCCTGAGCCAATAAAATGAAATCCTTGATAGAGGCCTAAAAATAATGAGAACTGCTATCATATTTTCAAACTTATCCCCAAAGACTCAAGAGCTGTAAATTTACTATTTCAACTTGACCACTGGGATTCTTTGGTGCTTAATAAAATCCAATTGCCAACACAAAACACCTTGGGGAGAAGTGGGCCATGAAGAATCATTTGAGTTGCATGCAGCCTACTCATGATGTATATTATAACCAAACAGTTTACTTGCTTACTTTGATGAAAATGACATTGATTTTTCAGTGCACACACCACACAAGTATGAGCTGAGCATTTTCGTCACAGTCTAGAGAACTGCACTCCCAGTGTAGTTTTAAATCTTTCCCCCCTCCTCACTTTGAACAGCAAGCCACTTTTGAAACACAGAAGTGCTTCAGATAACATTTCCACTGGTGTTCAAACTGGGCAGGGAAGGCCAGTCGGACATGAAATGAACAGGTAGTCTCAGATTATAGGTTCCTCCTGTTTATTGGGCATCCATCTTGGATTAGGTTGCACAAAGGCAAGCAACCAAGAGGGCGCTCAAAGTTGGGTGTCCAGTATTTAAAACCTCTGACCCCTCCTTCAAAATTGGCAACAAGCAATTCTCCCCAGAGACCCAATTAACCAATTCACTGCCTGGGTCCCTTCGCAAATCCGCCCAGCAACAATGGGGTGGCTTGTATCCCCCACCGCAACACGCGCTCTCTGCTAGGGAGAACACGTTTTATGCCCACTTTGTTTGATGGAATTTACTCCTGTTCACTGAAGTCCTCTGTGTGGTTAAAGGTAAAGGTAAAGGTACCCCTGCCCGAGCGGGCCAGTCTTGACAGACTCTGGGGTTTGTGCGCCCATCTCACATCTATAGGCCGGGGGTTGCAGCCGAAGTGTATACAAAAATGTGTTTAGGATTGCAACCTCAAGTATTTTCCTTCTAGAATCAATACAACCGGGGCTATGTTTTTCAGCCAGAACTCACCAGAACTCAATTCCGGCACCTCTCAGGTGGGCACCATTGCCATTCTAAGAAAAATAGCACTGGATATGGGATCCTCCTTAATGAGGGTCCTGGTTGCACATGGGCCCCTAAGCCACCCCACTGGGAGTGTTGTTGCCAGGCATGGCCCAAGCCTTAACCATTGGGCCCCGGGATTGCGCCAGGTTGTTTGGGCCAATTGGGGGCGCGATTCCTGGGGCCTATAAAAGTGGCAGCGCGGCGTAATTGGGGGAACTTGCATCGTGCTGCCAAACACCCACCCCCTCCCTAATTTTAGGTGCTGCTGCTTTGGCTTTGCTTTGGATTGGGTTGCCTGCTTTGGAGCATGGGCTGGGTAGGAATCATTCCATTTGGCAGATTGAATGTAGCCACTTGGTTTTCGCCTACCCCCTTAGCAATCGTCACAACTTTGTAAGGTTTGGCGGTTAGGCATTGGCTTATTGAAGTGTGTGGGAGAGGAGGTGCGGCCATCACCTGCCCCTCCATGAATAAGGGTATTCCGGTCAAGGAATCTGGGGGTCCTGGATCTTGTCCGAAGTCTGCTTGAGGGGCTAGGGCCATGCCAGGACCACAGGAACCCCGGGGTGAGCTTCGTTGGTCTTCATTGATGTTGCTCCTTCGTTTGGTGTTTACCCTTTCAGACTTCCAGACAGAGAGGCAGGAGTCAGTTCTAGTCTGTTGTCAATGCCTAAGCCAACACCGTTCACTTTGCTGTAATCAATAAAGTTGTGGCCTAAATTTTGCCCAATAACTTAAACTAAAATTACATGTCAGTGTGAAGTTATTTTCAGGGGAAGGGCTTGGGGGCCTCGGGGTGCAAACATTATTAGTTAATTAGCTAAGTTCCTGCCCCAATTTCAGCTACCTACCATTGGTCATGGTTGAAGCTTCAGAGGAGAAACAAAACTCCTGTTTAAAGTTTAATGTTTATTAACTTTTTATTATTCAAGAAACTTTTAAATAAAAAAAAATGAGCAGCCTCAAATATTATATAGGAACCTGATGAAGTAAATCTTATGAGGAAAATTAATCACCGGTCTGGCTTCTGGGAAGAAAGGCAAAGAAACTGAAAGGAACCAAATGATTAAGCTAAAAATAGCAGACAAGAAAGCAGGATTGAGAAGAATCATAGCAGCTTGTGACTAAACGCCAAATTAAATATCGTTCTATGAGAGAAAGCAAAAAAGAAGTCCCATTGTTGGCTGAAGTAATACTATTATAAATGTGATGCTATGACCCAGTTCAGTTTGAACAATATTTGCTACATTTTCCCCAAAGGTAATTCCACACACCTTTGTCTCATACAGACTTGGGAGATGAAAAAGCTTGCTATAGGTAATTGGAGACTGGGCAGATTCCAATAAAACACAAATCCCAAGAGACTGGTAAAAAATGTCCACATGTGCTCTCCTTTGACTTTAATAAGCAGTACTTTACCTCTTACAGAGGTACAATACATCAAAAGGATAAATGTGCTTAGGAGAAAGGCAAACTTTCTGCATGGGTTTAGTTATTTTGAGTGTTCCTCACATAAAAATCCAAATCCAGCTATAACTCTGTAACAAATGCCTCAGCAAAAGGTGTTTTTGGTTTGTTTCTTGCTTGTTTGGTTTGCTTGCTTTCCAACCTGCCTGACTTCACATACCTACATACCCTAGAGGGCAGGCTCTGAGTCTGAGAGTGGTCCTGGGCAAAATGCCCCCTGGGTGAGCCTCATAGGATAAGAAGAAACCTCCAAGGGGCAGCTGGGAGGTGCCACTTCAGTTGGCCACGTTCATGCCAAAAGTTAGTGTCACTCCAGGGCATTGTGGGAGATTTAAATGGATACTTGCAGACCCAGCTGCTGAACGTGGAAAGTTCTAGAGAAGTGACAACACTGTTGGGGTGTTGGAGCTCATTCTCCCATATTTTATAGGGAGATTATATGACTGGCTTGCCTTACAGGGATGCTGTGAGGAACACATACTGTATCTAGCATTGGCAAGTTATGTATCATTGTAAAATCCTATCGCCAATGTCTGCTATATTGTTTGTTTATTACGTTTTGTCTCATATTCATAATATTCATATACCTTCTTTTGAAAGGTTCACTGCCTTCTTTCTCTGCTACTCTGTATATTAAAAAATGTGAGAACATGCCGTTCTGTCCTGGTTTATTATCTCATTTGTTCACAAAGGTGTTGTTCCTGTGCCAATAAGTCCAGAATGTTGACCTTGAAATGTACATCCATCAACTGTTCTTTTGGTTGCACAGTCAGATTGTAATTTCGGCTTCCATCTGATGTCATGCATTTTCCTTAAGGAGAGAGACATATATCCAGTTGCAGGAACAGTGTGAAGCTCGCAGTGTAAAACCCCTTCTAGAATTGTAGCAAGTTGTTGTGCCATTCCAATGATGAATGTTATCTGTTTGCATTTGGAAAATAGATGGTAATCATGGCAAGTATCAGGCTCTATAAACAAAAGCGCTGGATCATTTGTCTCTTGCTGTTGCTCGGGCAGCTTTGTAAATTGGTGTTTTGGCAATTCTGTAATTTTCTGCCATTTAGAAATTGTGATAATTTTCTTCTTTAGTGCAAAGTAATATATGCTCATCGGATGCAGCTCATATTTCAGCAGACATGTTATGTTATATGAGGTTGCAGGGGGTTGGGCTACAAGACCCTTAAGGTCCCTTCCAACTCTACAATTCTATGACCTAGCATTGTCAAGGTATGGTATGTCAGCCCACTGCAGGAGACCAGCAAGAAATTCACTAGGTACCAGGGCTGTATTATAGGTGTAGCTCTGTTCCCCTGGGGCATTCTGTTCCCAATTTCCAAGGGAATACTGATGGGTTGCTAAGGGTAGCCAACCACGCCTGAAAGTCTCAACTGTTCCTCACCATCATCACACACATTTTTTTTTTAGGGATTGAAAAGGGCTGATGGAGGGGGTGGGGGTGGATATCAGTTATTACAGCACTTCCGAGTACTCCGAACACAGCTGCATTGGCAGCACATCCAAAAGGTTACATGTTACGCATAGTAACACATTGCAAAGACTTCTAAGTCAAGCTTTCCAAAGTCAAGTATCAGTACTAGAAGATTAGCACCCAACTACAGAAGTCAGCTTTAAAATGATAGCCATGTAATTGGGGCCTTCAGATGTTTGGCCATATATTTTTGTTCTCCTATTTATGTTTGTTTGTTTGTTTGTTTGTTTGTTTGTTTGTTTTGTTTGTCGACTGGCTGGCTGGCTGTTTTGGTAGCGTTTAATGGCTGAGGAATGTGCTGGTGTTGAGAAGCATTCATCGACTTACCCTACATAAAGTAGGAGAAGTTCATTATGATAACTATACTGTATTCACCAACTGACATGCAGAAACATGTTGCCAGGTATGCGTGGGTTCAAATGTGTGTCATGCTTATGGGCCGCAGAACTAACATAGTGTACAGGCGGTGACCATTTTGGGTGCATGCAATTGACGTGCAACCGCAGACGTGTGGGTCGTTTTGAATCTGGAAGAGAGCAGAATGAGGATGGAATGGGATCTGCAAATCAGGGGTTGCCTGTATTTTGTGAAATCTGGAGCCAATCCATGTTGTCTAGATGGCTGCTCTCCTTCCAGTCTCTGAAGTGAGACCGTAAGGGTGCACTTAAAGAAGTCAGTTTTGCACAGCCATGAAGTGTCTTTCAAGGTCCTTACCTTTGCCACTGTTTTGCTGCCCTTTCTGGTTCTGGGCCTCAGGTGCAGGTGAAAGGAAGATTGGGGCAGTTAGAGCTTTTTCCCTCATCAGACTCTTCCTGTTTTTGTCTGTTAAAATGTGGGCAAAAATCTGCCTGTCCAGGAGCTTCCTCTGCAAATTTCTTGTGCATCTGTTTCTGCAAATAAATAAATAAAAACCTGGCGCACTTCTGGTGCTTTATAAATAATAAATATTCACCCTGAATTATTTTCTTCCAGAATTCTCTCAGAGAGAGAGAGAGAGAGAGAGAGAGAGAGAGAGAGAGAGGATGCATTCACATCTTACAATGCCTGTGGGAGAGGAAAACGATCACTGCTTTACTTTCTTTTTTGCTTAAGCTTCCCAATCTTTCCCCTGTTCTGTGGCCTCTGTGATCCAAAAAAGTGACATGTTAAAGGGAAGAGCCAGCTCAAATCTGAGTTAAGACTCTTCGGAGACATATCTGTCTCACAACGAAATCAACACATGAATATTTACCATCTGCTGCCTCAAGCTAAGACATTCTGTGACAACTGTATACAGAAAGAGCTAATTTGTCATACATGTTGCTTTGCAGTATTAAAATCAGAATACGATTTTTGTTTCATTTTATACAAAAAATGCTGCATGCACATATTAGTTGTATTTGGGTTGTATCTAAGCCCTATTCAGAGTAGACCCACTGAAATTAATAAACCCAAGTTAGTCATGCTCATTAACTTTAGTAGGGCTACTCTGAGCAGGACTAGCACAGAATACCACCCATTGAGGTTTAATTCATCAGTCTAAAAAGCTTGTGCTTTGCACATTCTAGATACGAAAAGTGCAAATCAATCAATGAAAATTCACTCCAAGTTTGCATGCTACAATCATACCAAACCACTTTTCTAAGTGAAGAAGATGAGGCTTGTTTATTAGGTGTTCCTTAATTAGACAATCAGTCATGATGACCAAGCTTCCCTGAAAATCAGTTGTTGTTTTTTTGCCATGACTGATCTTCCCCTGTAAATGAACAACCACAGAGGAGTTTGGCTGTAATGCTTTATTACATGGATGAAGTTTTAGTCCCAACAACCCTGCCTAGATTAGAGTGTGCCCTAGGCTGTACCTCAGAATGCTCACCCATGTTCAGGGGTTTATTGAAATATAGGTCCATGTCGAGAGGGTGCTAAGCAGATGAGTCCTTTCCAAACCATAATGCTAGACAATTGTTCCACAAGGCATGAACCTGTTGCCCGCTTTCCACCATTGCAACCAAATAGGCTGGGAGGACTGATAAACAATTGAGCTTTAGGTTCAGCCTTTCACAATTTTTACAGATCCAGGTGCACTTTGAATGTTTTTAACTACTGCTTCTGTCAGCCCCAGCCAGCAGTGCCAATCAGTGGCGTAGCGTGGGTTGTCAGCACCCGGGGCAAGGCAAGTAATTTGCGCCCCCTAACCCCTGGATTTGCGCCCCCTAACCTGTGGATTTGTGCCCCCTAACCCTAACCCCCAGATGTTGCGCCCGGTGCGGCCGGCCCCCCCTGCACCCCCACGCTACGCCACTGGTGCCAATGGTCAGGGATGTTGTCAGGAAATCTGAGCCTTATCAGGAGAAACTGTCCACTCTCCAGGCACCCGGCTTGATCTCCTGGTTGACCTCCCTGTCTGCACTCCCGGCAACAAGTAACAGTTGTTGGCTGTTGTCCAAAACATCTGGAGAACAACAGGTTGGGAAGGCTTCTTAAAGGTAAAGGGACCCCTGACCATTAGGTCCAGTCGTGACCGACTCTGGGGTTGCGGCGCTCATCTTGCTTTATTGGCCGAGGGAGCCGGCGTACAGCTTCCGGGTCATGTGGCCAGCATGACTAAGCCGCTTCTGGCGAACCAGAACAGCGCATGGAAACGCTGTTTACCTTCCCGCTGGAGTGGTACCTATTTATCTACCTGCACTTTGACGTGCTTTCGAACTGCTAGGTTGGCAGGAGCAGGGACCGAGCAACGGGAGCTCACCCCATTGCAGGGATTCGAACCGCCGACCTTCTGATCGGCAAGCCCTAGGCTCTGGGGTTTAGACCACAGTGCTACCCGCGTCCCAGAAGGCTGCTTAGGTATTTCTTAATGTGGACATCCAATGAATTTAACCCCTTGTGGACATCCAGTGAAGCTGAATGATGGAAGATTCAGAACCGATAAAAGCATTTCACTCAGTACATATGGAACTTCTACTGAAGGCAGTGAGGGCAACCAACCTAGATGGCTTTACAAGAGGAATAGACACATTCATGGTGGAAAGAGTCATGGCCATGATGGCTATGTTCTGCCTCCACCGTTGGAGGCAGCAATGTTTCTGAATACCAGTTGCTGGAAACCAGAAGACGGGGAATGCCGTTGTGCTCAAATTTTGCTTGCTGGTTTCCCACAGGCATCTGGTTGGCCACTGTGAGAACAGGATACTAGATGAGATGGACCATTGGCCTGATTCAGCAGGCGTTTCTTATGTTCTTATTTTTTTTAAAGTCTATTGAATCATTTTACATGATTTAAATATTTATAATTAATATTATATTCAAATATTTCATGGTTTCTCTTTCATCTTGCTGTCTTCCATGGGCTTCAGCAGCCTAGAGGAAAGCCAGTCCGTTATCTTCTTTGCCAGGCACCACAGAAGAACAGTGTTTATGGAATGATCTGCCCCAGTTGCTTTGTTTCCTCTATCTCTGCAGCATTTACTTATAGCTTCAAAAGGCCTAGATAAAGTAAACTCTGTAATATTTCCAGTGTTTGTCAGGGTTGGCATTGGTGCTGACATACTGCAGAGTCCTAAGTGGAGAGAGCAGTGAACTCCCCCAGTGAATTTCTGCCCCTTAAATTATTACAAAGCAGACGATAAATACTGTTTTGTATTACTTCACCGTGGGAACCTGCGTGAAATGAATGTGCACTGCTTCACCTCTGCCTATGGTGGGTTGATGGAATGTTTCTCAGCATTGAAAAGATAGGGGAACTCTTTGAGGAGAAAAATTGCTTTGGCCCTCCCTCACGTGGAGATCATGCAATGAGCCATACTTCTGTGGGGATTTTTCTTCTTCTTCTTCTTCTTCTTCTTCTTCTTCTTCTTCTTCTTCTTCTTCTTTTTTAAGACAGAGCTATTGATGAGCTTGCAGACAAAAGGAAATGGAGATTGTTGGCTTGCAGGTTATTTTCCCATACATTCAACATGAACCCTCTTCAAATGACAATTACACATAGTGCAATAGACTTAAGTGTTCACTACAGTATGTAAAACACAAGTGTAAGTGTAAAACTCAGAAGTAAGTCCCACTTGGTGCAAGGGTTCTTATTTTCCTATTAGCACCAAACCCAAGATCCACCAAGATGAATGGACTTGGAATAGGTGTATTCCTAGCATCAAGGTTAGAAAACAGTGAGCTTATGTTAATGGTAGATTTATCAAAGCCTGACAAACTTTCTGATGATTGTTTGCTATTTCATTTCCTCCTGTTTTCACTGGAGTTGTAGTATGTCAAAACATTACATGGACCGTCTCAGAATATTAATTCTTCACAACTAGGGGAAAAGGTAGTTGATAATGGAGCAAAAGTAGAATGTAAACCTTGTTTAAAGTACTTTAATATGATGTTTTCCAGCTTTAATACTTTAATATGATGTTTTCCAGCTTTAATACTTTAATATGACGTTTTCCAGCTTCATTTGTTAGCTTGTATAGGTGTATTAGAATTATGTGTGTGTTTGTGTCTGCATGGTTGGATGGAGGTGATGAATTTATACTTTGCATTTTAAAAATATATACTTTGCTTGAGTATCTCCTTGGTTAATAGGATTGCTGAATGTGCTTTCTTCATGACCTATCCTCAAATGACTTTTCATTTTCCTTAATCATTGTGGAAAGAAATTGCTGAGAAAATAAGATAATGAGATAATTTTGATCAGACTGTGCATAACCTATCTCAATTCAACCACATCAAATCCCCCAATACTTACCTTTGCTTCCCCCTTCCTTTTCACTCTACTGAGCACTACATTTCCACGCCTAAGCTTCTTCCTCCTTGTCCTTCATGAAACCAATCAAATAGTGGTTTGATTCTCACATAATTGCAAGCTATGGTTTTGCTATTTCCCACATCTGGGCTTGTATGCTCCCTCTCTTTGCATATTCTAGTTCCTTCCCGTACTTCCTAGTTTGCAGAAACCATAGTTTCCCTAGTTCAGATTTAATGGCAGAGCATAAATTTCCTCAACCAAGGAAGTGAGGGAGCAAATCAAGAGTGCATGATGTGGGGAGGAAGAGGAAAACATGCATGTCTAATATTCTGGTGGTACCACCAGTCAAACCATACTTGCCATTACATATGAATTGAGCTAGCATCCTTAGGGGCCTTTTACCATTTTCACAAAAGCATTTTTTTGTGCCATCAGGTTTAACACACACTGTAGGAGTTTCTGTGCCTGCAAATTTAATACGCTTCTGCCCAAAGGGGAAAAAAATTCTATTCATTTTTAGATTTCCCCTAAGAATGAATGTGAAACACAGAGCTTTGATTTACGCAGAGTGAATTGGAACTCAAATCACAGATCAAAGTGAACCGAGGACAGACTGAGAAAACTATGGGACTGTTTTAACAACACAATTATGGATACAAGGTTAATCATGGGGTACATGCAGGGTCCTAGTAGAAAAATGCCATACCACCTTTCAATCTTGAAAATGCAGATCAGTTGTGCTATTGAGAATCAGCTGTACTATTGAGCAGGTACCTGGCAGAAGTATGTTGCATATGAGAGAGAGAGGCTGGCTTCTGTATGCCATGACTCATCCTCTGGATCCTTTTGCAACTGTGCAGGTGTGCCATAAGCCCCTATTACATTGTGGCCACAGGCTGATCACCTCACAATGTATAGAGTGTAGCAAAACAAAGTATAGTATTGGAAGAAGCAAAGCTAATTTGTGGCAGAGGAAACAGCATCCCCAAGTCCTTAGGACATAATGTTACCACTCCTATTTATTTTACTAGTTACACCCTCACCTTATCAAACTGAGAATTAGTTTACAGACAATGCACAGCTATTCGAGAATTTCAAAATCCATATGCATCTCAAGATTGGAGAGCTTTCAAACTGCTGATAATTACATTTCTTTTCTACTAACATTTTGTGCACTGGTTGTTGGATAAATAACCCAATTTTGGATGGTTGCACAGCTGGGAAAATCAATCTTAACAATAAATATTTCACTAGAAAGGCTAGGGCTGGCAAAAATTGCATTTAGTTTCATAGCCACACAACACAGCAGGGTTCCCTTGGTTAGTCATCTTGCACAAGAGTAGCAGCTCCACGTGACAGGAAAGATTTGATGGTACTCAGGACTGTAAGTGTCAATATTTGCCCTCATCCCCTTCACCTTAAAGGAATAAGCTTAACAATTTAAGGCAGAGTTTGCTAGATATCCACCTTCTGGTTCAATCCTATCATGTTCTTTCTATTATTTACCAGTTTTCACACAGCCAAAAGATAATACTTAATAAAGGGAGGAGGAAAGAGCTGTATTGATTGTAACAGCTAGATTAGACTCCATTTCATAGGTGGACAACATCACAAGTGCTTTCCCTCTAACATACCAGCATCAAATGGCATTAAAATATTACAACTATACAAAACACAATGTGGGGACACTGAAATGTCATAAAGAGCCCTGAAATGTCATTCCCAGCAAACTCAACACTGAACTTTTTGTTATACCATTCATACAAAAAACCCCAATGCTTAGTCTAGGAGGTGTGAATTAGGTCAGTTCTCTTAAATAAAAACCAAACAAATTTAAAAACACACACAACTCCATTCCTAAACAATTCTTAGTTATAGGAACAAATTCTACTTCACATCTGGCATTAACAGCTCCACATAGTCTGTTTGATTCCGTCGTAATACATTTCAGTCTGATTTGTTTCACAGCCTTTTGCCCCTTACCCCCAATTACATTTGTTCTCTTCTCAAAGGGGGGAAAAGCATTAAAGCCTGCCTCCTTTTTTCCCTAAAATAAGGCCTGGAAACCCTGTGGATGTGGTAATTTGTGCCTTCTTCATGTTGCCTTTGTGTAGTTAAAAGGAAAAAATAATATCTCATACTCTGGGAACCCTCCTGAGACTGTCCGTTCTGCAAAAGCTAAACATCAAGGAAGCTGCCTATTATCTCTGGTTCCTATGAGGCTGGAGGAAAACTCATAATGATTCTAGCTATATCTATCATCTATCTATCTATCATCTATCTATCTATCTCTATCTATCTATCTATCTCTATCTATCTATCATATATCTATATCTATCTATCTATCTATATCTATCTATCATCTATCTATCATCTATCTCTATCTATCTAATCTATCTATATATCTATCATCTATATCTATATCTATATCTCTATCTATCTATCTATCTATCTATCTATCTATCATCTATCATCTATCTATCATCTATCTATCTGTCATCTGTCTATCATCTTCAAGTGCCCATTTAGATTATTAAAATGACTTGTAAGCTATTTTACCATTTTCATCACTATTTTACAATACCCTTCCCTGAGACAGCTCTGTGGCAGGTACCCCAAATGTGACAGTCATTCTCTGCACCCCTGCACAAGATTCCCATCTCCCCTTCTACATGAGACGAGATATCTTCTCACCACTGACACTCAATTGGAAGTATTACTAAGATTTAGTGTAACAAAACATTAAGCCTTTTACATAAGACCATAAAAGTTAGTTACCAGCAAAAATATTACTTATCATGCTTTGACCTCAACTGTGTGCCGGCAACCAAACCCTCTTATGAATAGAAATCATTCATATTTATTTATTGCATATAAAAATGTAAGAAGGCCTAATTATCTGTCCTACCCTGTATTCATTGCATGCAGCACTGTTTCCATTCTGTTGCAGTTCATCTTCCACCAAACACTACATTACTTTCCTGCCTGTCCTCTGTGATGAAATTGCATAGCATACAGATCCTCCAAGTGTCCCTGTTTTCCAGGGATGTCCCTGATTTAGAGACGCCATCCTGGTTTCTGATTTGATTCTGGAATGCCCCACTTTTCCTTAGAGTGTCCCTATTTTCATTGAATAAATGTTGGAGGGTATGGAGTTATCCAACCCCCAAGTCATCTGAAGGCAATCCTGTATTGGGAAGGTTTTTTTAAACATTAAATGTTTTATTATGTTTCTATATGTGTTTGAAGCTACCCAGAGTGGCTGGGGCAAACCAGGACTCAGCTATACAGCTTCAAATAAAATGTTTTAAATGTGTTGTAAAGTGCAATATACAAATGTGACATTTGGCTATGCCAAATTCAATGTATTTTTCAAAACATTTCTTTAAAAAGCACAGCGTTTTTTTATGTGTGTAGATTTTACCCCAGTAAGATGTTGGAGGGGGGTGTAAATAGTAAAATTATCATTATGGATGGGACGTCCTTATTTTCATTGGAGAAATGTTGGAGGGTGTGAGCTCACATAATTTATGCAAGGAATTATGTAAATGACATGTTATGATGTCATTACATTATTCCACCCCATTCATTTTAATACCAGGGATACACATTACAAATGTGGCTGGGGATCTCTGGTTTTATCTCTGACTACAAACCAGGATATCAAGCAACAATCAGAGCCCAGTTTGATATCCTGGCTTGTAGTCAGAGACTGAACCACAGTTTCTCAGTTCTGATGTAATCGGAAACTGTGGCTTATTTATTTATTTTGCATGAGAGAGTAGAGGGGAGGAGGAAGCACGGAAAGCAGAACGGGAGTGTGGGTTTAATATACTATGCTTTGTTATACCAGGAGTGTTTTAGATAGGCAAATGGCTGATTGTAATCCAGATCTTCCCTGCCCAACTCCATTAAAGGTAAAGGTAAAGGGACCCCTGACCATTAGGTCCAGTCGTGACCGACTCTGGGGGTGCGGCGCTCATCTCGCTTTATTGGCCGTGGGAGCCGGCGTACAGCTTCTGGGTCATGTGGCCAGCATGACTAAGCTGCTTCTGGCGAACCAGAGCAGCACACGGAAACGCCATTTACCTTCCCACCGGACCTATTTATCTACTTGCACTTTGATGTGCTTTCAAACTGCTAGGTTGGCAGGAGCAGGCACCGAGCAACGGGAGCTCACCCCATTGCGGGGATTCGAACTGCCGACCTTCTGATCGGCAAGTCCTAGACTCTGTGGTTTAACCCACAGCACCAAATACAAAGGAAGTAGTAACCAATAGGATACCATTTGCTTCCTTCTCCATTTGCTTCCATTCACTTAAACTTTCCCTAAATTGCCAGTAGCCAAGAATGGGCATTGTACTTCTACAAAGGCATAATTATCGAGTACTGGAGTTTTGTTAACCCTCTTATCTTGCATGCATTGCTTCTGAAAACAAAGGCCAAAATGGCATTTGCTTTTGAAGCTTTTGGCACATTTCATCCCTCAAAACAAATGCATTTTTAATCACAGATTCAAATCGATGGCAAGTTCAGTTGGGAGGCTGATTGAGAGAGGTGTTTCATCTTTAGACAAGGCATAACTATAAATCTGTAAGGAGCTGCCATCCTGATGGAAATTGCAGCTGCTGATTCTTTTTCTGTGTAGAAATTGACCTTCATTGATGCTAAATGAAAGAAGGCATTATACCAAAGAAATGTTATGCCACAGAAAAGATTCACCCACTTTTCTGACCCCTTTGGAAATGTTCACGTGAAACAATCTCATGAGAATAGGCTTGCATGATGAAGTTTATGCTACATTTAGCACTGTGCATTTCCAACAGATCTTTTCAGAGGTGGGGCAAACCCCTAACAAGAGGGGTTTTCAGTAATTGCTCTGACTTAAATTGTAGTTTTGAAAACTGACAGCTTGTGCTCAAGGGACAATCTATTCACCAGCGCTCCCCCTAGGTTTTATCTTATAATTCCTATATGCCTTCATGCAAATCAGCTGCTGATGTGGTCTATGCATTTTGCTACTTCCAGTAACTGCCTTCCTTGCACCACATTGGGCTGCTGGTGCATCTTTGCAAGACTTTTCTGAAATCATCATGAGAGAATTTGGTATCTGGGCTCCCCCGTGGTTTTTGTTTCAAAGAGGTGATGTATTGGTGTGATTAAAGGCAAAAAGCAGCTCTTTAGTAATTGTGCACAAACGCTTGCAGGCTTCAAATTAGAGCCTGCTTTAAAAACCAACTATTATAATTTCAGCTAAAATTGCATCTTTATCTGTCTTGCACTGAAGTAATTATAATTTTTTTCCCATTTTGTATGGGAAGGTACGTACAGTGGGACAAGTGGAGGCCTGTGGCAAGTTTATAGAAATCAAATGTGTAAATTATTATATTTGAACTTGAATTTAATGGGGATTTTTCTTTAAGTGCTTTGCGAGCAATAACAGTAGCTATTCCATTTAAATTATCTCACATGCTCTATGTGTAAACACAACTTGGATAGCCAGAGAGCACCCTGTAAGCAATGCCTTTGAATCAAGTGAGAAATTGCATTTATTTTTCATATCTTGATTCCCACCTTTGGCAATGGAACCCCTTAATTAGAGTGGGAATCCTCACCGGTTATCCCAGGACCCTTGGAATTACCTTTTATAGACACACCAGAGCCAGCCTGAATAACCTGAGGACAAGGCATTACAAACCAGGCACAACAAAAGGATCTGCCCTAAAGACTGGTCTAGAAGCTGCTGTTGGTGCAGAATGGAGTGGCTAGGTTGCTAAGTGAAGTTACTTGCCATGATCCTGAGACACCGCTTTTAAAAGAACTGCGCTGGCTGCCAGTTTGCTGTCCACAGTCAGGTTTAATGTGTTGGTACTGACCTATAAAGATTAAAGCAGTTTATCTGATGAAATGCCTTCTCCAGTAGTGGATACTAGGGTGGAGTGGAGTGTAGATGCCCACCTGAATTACCAGCAGCTGGAAGAGGAAAAGTGGCAAGTAGTTTTGCTGTGCAAATGCACCGGTGGAGCCAATAAGGTGCTAGCTCACCCCACCAAGAGTTGCCATCCCAGCCCACCATTGATTACTGGCCCTCTTCCATATTGACCTGCTCTTTCACTAAGAACTTCTAATGAGGCCCTTGGAGGGTTGCCATGCGTCTGGAATTTCCCGGACAACCACAGAATACTGCAGTTGGAAACAGTATCTGGGCAGAAATCAGGGAAAATGTCCGGACGTATGGCAACCCATGTTGGCAGTCTTGTTTTTGCTGATTTTCCTTAAAAATAGCTCCAAAACAACCTGCTGAGGTCCATCCTGATGAGATCCAGCTCACAGCAAGCAGAGGCGAGGCCTTTTTGTTTTGGTGAAGTCCAGTGTACAGTGGTCCTCGGATTAAGTACTTAATTCGTTCCGGAGGTCTGTTCTTAACCTGAAGCACCACTTTAGCTAATGGGGCCTCATGCTGCTGCTGTGCCACCGCCGCCCAATTTCTGTTCTTATTCTGAAGCAAAGTTCTTAACCTGAGGTAATATTTATGGGTTAGCGGTGTCTGTAACCTGAAGCGTATGTAACCTGAAGCATATGTAACCCGAGGTACCACTGTATTGAACAACCTCCCCTCTGAAAAAAAGCAGGCACCAATGGTGCCTTGCTTTCAGAACCTGCTAAAAAAATTATTTATTCTCCCAGGCCTTCACTGGTCATTACTACCAGCTTACAGAGATTTGCATTGGTTTATAACTGATGCTGTATTGTTTGTTTTATTCTATTTTTATGTTTGTGTGGTGTTTTTTTTAAAAAAAGTAAGTGAATCACTTTGACATTTTTTTAAAAAGAAAGATGGTAGGGACATCTTTAAAATAAATAAATAATGTCAGCATCGCACATTACCTAAAGCCAATTACGTGTGCATCTTGATATATATCAGCCATATATGAATATTTACATAATGTTTACCAGAGTAACATTATGTAAATATTCACAAATGATTGAAATGTGTCATGATGTATCATGGGGGGGTTGGGGTGGGGAAGAGGTGAATTAAGCAATGCTGGTATTGATATGGAGGTGAATCTTTATTGCAATAAAACAGGAAGAAACTAGAATGTACCTAGGGGTTGTTGTAGATAAAAAAGATGGAGAAAATGTATGTCTCTAATAAGTCGTATGAGAGCAGATACAGAATAAGGTCTCTGAATACCAGTTGTTGGAAATCACAAGAGATCCTTAACGATGATGCACTGTGAGCTTAAGATCTCATCATTAGCTGTTTCTTCCCTGCAGCAAAAGGATTGGATTTCTAGATGCACAACTCTCTAAGCAGCCTCTTTGTATCATTCTGCTAACTCTCATCTGCTACCTGGTTCTACATTTTCTTTTTCCTTTGGCAGTTGCATTTTCAGGCCTTGGCTTCACCACCTTCTACTTGGCTGGGAAGTTGCATTGCTTTACCGAGAAAGGCCGTGGGAAAAGCTGGCGGCTCTGTGCAGCGATTCTACCTCTGTATTGCGCCATGATGATCGCTCTGTCACGCATGTGCGATTACAAGCATCATTGGCAAGGTGAGCCATGGGAATCTCCCCCTTATGTCAGTTGTCCATGCTCTTTGTCTTCTATAGTGATTCTTATCCATGTACTGCTCTGCTCTGATTCAGTATCCACACATAGGCTTTTTAAAAAAAAATACAATAAATATTTTAAATGAAATGCAGGGCAGAGGTAATTAGTTAAGGCTTTTTGACCCAGTTCATTTTTGTAATTGTAGGCTTGTAAGTGACATCTGTTCCAATTTCAGAATTGCTCTTCCATGAATAATCCAGCAGAGGCTCTGGCTTGTGGAACATTTTTGCCAATTTCCTCTTCCCCATCCCACTTCTCTTGTGACTCTGGGGGCTCTCCCAATCCTCTGGAACAGATTTTCCAAGGAAAGAAGGGTGTATGTAGGTTGGAAGGGAAATTGGTATTGATGGCAGTGGGCATCCAATAAACAGCAATTTACTCACAAGATCTCTGGCTACAAATTGGAAGCTAGATCTCTGGCTACAGGTCAGCAATTAGTTTAGCCAGTGTAAAACAGAACAGAGTTGGCAAGGGTCCAAGCTGTCCCCCATTCCACCTTACAAATTTTCTGACCCCAGGGTATTCCTTTGGAAATATATTTTTTTATTTACATAATAAAGTAGAAAGAAATGATGGTCCACTCTAACTGTTAGTTTACTGAGCCTACATGTGTCCATTTTTGTGTTATGTTTTACTATAGGTACTGATTTGAGGTACAGGCATGCATGTATTTGATTTACATCATCAAGTGTTATATCCAGGCATCATATGCTTAACTGTATTTTCAGGATGCTTCCTCTACTGCAGAAAGCAGAATCACTGTAGATTACATCTGTAGTTAACTACATAGATAAATACTGTATTTGTAACATCATACTATAGATGATATAACATTAACACAGTGAATCTAAAATATAGTGAATGTTTACATTCATATGAACATTAGCATCCCAGATGAATCTTATGCCCAGAATCTTAGAAATAAACAGATGGCTGTTAATAGACTCCTAAATGTGATTTGTCAGCATACACTGGTGTTTTTTTCAAGAAGTGTGGGAATGTATAACTATTTTCAGACACACACAAAAACCATTTGCTATAGTCAGCATTTGTGTCTGAATGTCTATGTTCTCTACATTTTGGGTGTTGCCTATTAATTCATTTTTTTTATAACCTATCTTAAACTTTGAAGGTCTGGGAGTAGATTATCCTCTGTTTTTGACAAGGGATTGAATAATTTTATCATCTGGTGTTTTGATCCAGCTCTGAGTCATTGAAAATGAATCCTTTAATAGCTTTAAGGTTTCATTTTAAGATAATATAGAAAAAGGAGAAGAAACCCAGTTTGTTTAAAGGTAGTCAGATAACAGTCCTGCAACTCCCTAATAAATGCACCAAAGGTTTATAAAAAGACCCATTGAATACAGTGGGTCTTGCATCCGGATGAGCACGTAGAGGGTGTGTTGGAAGGCTCTTGGGGATAGTTCAGTGAAAACTATTTCAGAATTCTACTCACACAAGAAGTCTTCTCTTAACCTCATATCATGACCTGAGAGTGTGTTGTCAAATTCATAGATATTATGTTGTAGAATATGCTTTCCCCTGATCTGCTATACAGGGCATGTGATGTGTTCAGAATGCGTATGTGTGTGTACCTGTGGGTATGCATATGTATATGTGTAAAAGGCAAAACTATTCCGAAGGCTGCTGTAGAGGTAAGTCTGGAAGTATGTGCTTAAGAAATCTGCTGTGCCAAAAGCCAGAATTATTCATGGAATGAAATGTGTGCTGTGAGGTAGATAATTACAGGAGCGTTTTCTGTATGGTGGAAATACACTGTACCCAAGGGGATTACTGCTATGTCCATTACGGCTGTCTATGCTTGTCTTTGAAGTTTAAGGAGGTAGAACAGGGAAAACTCTGCTGGCTTTTTGATGGGAACCAAGGACTGTATTAACAACATGTTTTTCTGCAGGTGGCCTTAGCACTTACCTAAAAGGACCACGTCCAGAATGGGGAGACTTAAATGACTCAGTAAAATGCAGCTACTGGCTTTGTTGCTCAGTCATTGTCTCTTATGATGAGAGGAGACAGGCAATTGTGCTGAATTACTTGTGATAACAGCCTTTATTGCCCAGTGGGGAACAAACAGGGACGATCAGCATAACATATGGGACACAGGTACTGTATGTGAAAGGCAAATAGGACAGCCATACACTTAAAAAGTCATATATATGTTTGACTAAATTAATATGATGAGCTGCTTTCCACTCTAATGGGAAAGCATAGCATACTGGTGGAACGATGGCAGATGAACTTGCTCCATTATGAATTCCAAGCAGGTCGGTAATTACTTTTAACAAGGTTTTCCACCCTCCTTTTCTTTTCTTAAAAAAAGACTGCAATTTATTTTCCCAACAAGGTACACAGAAATAATTATAATGGATAAAAGGCTACTGAGTGTCAAGCATTAAATCTGGCCTAACAGCCTATTCCTTGTGACATCCTTTGTGTATTTCCGTACTGGAGAGATAAAAAAAGAAAGTAAAATAATTCTGAGGCAGTTCCAAAAAGTTCAAAGTCACAGGCCCTTCCCTTTGAGGTGGGGGATTGGGGAAATGGCTTTCTAGTTTGCCAGCTGCTAATGGAAGCACCACAAAGAAGAGAGAGAAGATTGGGGTTGCATTCAGGTTCTGCTTTCAGGCTTTTGTTTTTAACGTCTTATATAGAACTTAATTGACAAAAATCTCCAAGTGGATTATATAAAAAATATAAAATATTCATTAACTACTCATAAAATGATATGTTGAAAAAAAGCAAAATGACTTAAAATTCATGCAACAGTGGAAACACACCTGTGCAAGATGAGGTATTTTCATGCAAGATGGGGAAAGCATGCTCATCAGGGTGTTCAAATTAAACTCTTGGCTTTCCATGGGTATCTGGCTGGCCACTGTGAGGGAATTGCTGGATTAGAGCCAGCAGTTCTTCTTATGTTCTTAGGTTTCTGATTATCCTACACATTAGTGTTAAGTTGATTGCATGAAATAGTTGCTCTATATGTGTGTCCCCCAAAATGTCTCTTGTTTTATTAGTTGCACAGGTGAATGTGTGTGTGTGTGTGTGTGTGCAAGTGTAATTCTTCAAGTATCCTGGGGCTCACTGTTTCACATTCCTATGTGGTTGTCATTGGCAACCTTAGATGCATACAGCCCTCTTGAATACAAGATGATACCCAATATTTGCTTGTGTTAAATTTGTTTTATCTTCTTTGGGACACCATTTATTTTCATGGGAGGGAAGAAAGAAGATTCTCTTGATAGAGGATGGGGGAGAAGTACTGCATGCTAATTATAATGAGGGCAGAATGCAAATGGAGAAAAATAAATAGATCTTGGTTATTTAGTGACAGGGCACTATAAATTCTGTGTAGGAAGTTTTAAAAGGCTGAGGGTAAAGACTATAAACATGAAGCCATGTATTTAAATAGATTTCTTTTGCATTTCCTTGTGGAAAGCAGTCATGCAATTAAGAAACAAGAACAAGCACTAATATCTTGGTTAAATGTCCTGGTTTTATTGTGTCAAAAATAATAAAAGTAGCAATAAGTAGCTGAAGCCCCTCATTTGAGTGCACACATAGGTGCAAAGGAGTTTAATAAAGGTGGAACAAATGGGTGATAATGCCCAGAGAGAGGGTGTTAGTCATCAATATCAATTAAAACAAATATGCATTGTTCAGCATGGATGTTGTTGTTTTGCTCTAATTGCTTGATAGAACAAAGTATTAGTTTCCTCTAGTGGTTTCAAATAATGAACAAGTTTGAAGTTGGATGCAACCTTGTAAATCTATTCAAATTACAGTTGCTTGGAAATTACCTGGGTTGGTCTTAAAAGGCACAAATTTCATTTACTTAACACCAATGTAATAGCAACAGCATAACCCAGTACAGTCGCACCTTGGTTTTCGAACAGCTTAGTTCCCGAACGTTTTGGTTCCCAAATGCTCTAAACCCGGAAGTGACTGTTCCAGTTTGCAAACTATTTTTAGAAACCAAATGTCTGACGGGGTTTCTGTGGCTTCTGATTGGCTGCAGGAGCTTCCTACAGCCAATCAGAAACTGCACTTTGGTTTCCGAATGTTTTGGAAGTTGAACGGACTTCCGGGACAGCTTCCATTTGGCTTCCAATGTACGACTGTACTTATGTGATAACTGGTTTTGCTGCATGGAATGACTGTCATAGACCAGCTTTAATAATGAAGTGTTTTCAAGTCATTATACTATCCACATGGCAATTGTAGTTGTTACTATTAAAGTGAATATGTGGAATTGTTAGCACCAGCACTAGTCATTAAAGATCATATGTTTAACCAGAGTGGTGATTCTCACTTAACCTTTGCTTTTCAGGTCGATAGCATTTCCAGATAATAGGCTTCATAACAACATGATATAAACCCCAAATTAGTCTTCTGCCACTGCTAATAATCACACTGAAATTGTATATGAACCCTCTGTGGGTTTCGTTTCTCTTCAGCCTCTCTGTTGCCATCCGCCAAGATTTGGAGTGTGAATTTCAGCAGTGAGGAGTCTGCTGCACGTGTGTAAGCTCCTTACATGTTTTAGAACAGGGAAAGCTATTGTAGTGCTCTCCAGATGCTATGAACTACAACTCCCATAAGCCACAACAACCCTGGCCATGAGTCAGGGATGTTGGAAGTTGAAGTCCATAACATTGGGTTGCCTACCCCAGCTTTAGAATCCTTATATATTTAAATACAGCAAATTGGGGCTCTAATATATGCAGGAAGCATACATGAGTGTAACAGGCTCTTGTAACAGTGTAATTCACACTGTTACACTGAATGTAACTGTGCAGAAGCTTGCCTTTTAATATGTAGAGGACAGCGCTGGAGGGCATTGGGGGCAGGGAGGCAGTTACCCCAGCTTCCTTCTCTATGTAATATCAATCTTGTAGGGAAAGAAATATCTGAAGACGGATTCTCTGGGTACAGTTTCTTCTTCTGACTATCGAAAGTTGACCAACGAAACTAAAGTGTAAGAATTTTGCAGCTAAAGTATTCCAGGTCCCCTTTAATACAGAACATGTTGGTTAACCAAAATCAAACACGTGTGATTCCTACTTTTCTTAATGTGTGTTGCTTGTTTCAGTTGACTTACTGAATATAACAAGATGATCAAAATAAAAACCCTAGGTGATAACTAACATTAAAGCCAGAAAAGTTTCTACCAAATCGGGGGGGTGGGGTGGCTGACACTTGTGTTTTACTAGACCCCAAGCTCCAACAGGAGCAAGGCATTAATCAAACAATTAATTTTAATGTGCGGACATGTTGCCTCTGAGCAGAGCATAGGATTTTGTTTTGAGGACCGGAACCAGGTGAGCTTCTACATTTTTTAAAATCAGCCTCTGGTCATTCCAAGCTGATTTCATTTCAGCAGTGCAGTTTAAGAAGACAAGCTATTTTGTCGTGAAGATTCTTCAGTGCCCGCTGGTGTGGTGGGGCAGAGCCACCAAGCCACCCTCCGCACACTAACTGCGCTATTCCCCTATCTGAAGTGGTGGGAAGGCCGTAGTGAGTTCATGCGATATCTAATTTGGGGGCTCTTTCCCTTTCCTGTAATATAAGACTTTTTAGCAAATATTGTTCTCCTTTCCCTCCCACATCTAGATGCCTTTGTTGGAGGGGTCATCGGCCTCATGTTTGCTTACATTTGCTACAGACAACACTACCCTCCATTGGGTAACCTGTCTTGTCACAAGCCTTACGTCAGTCTGCTTGCTCAGACCGTGCTGAAGAAAGAAGAGGCGCCCACAGTGGATAATGCAACCAGCCTGCCTCTGGAAGGGATAACAGAAGGTCCGGTATGACTAATACACATGCAGGATGAACTTCTAGCCCTTTCATACATTCCGCCAATCCAAACTGGTCTCTCTGCATAACAAATGTCTCTTAAACAGCTGTGATTCTGCCATACCCCCCCTTACTTTTCCATATCCTTTTCTTTCCCCTCACACCCCTCTGTCCTGTGTTTCCCACACCCTCCGTTCCATGCAAAAGCAATGATTGTTTAAGGGGACAAATACAGAACTAAGATCCGTGAGACGCCGCTCATGATTACTAATCTCTATTTACATGGCACTTCCAGCGTGCAGAGTGCTAGCTTATTCATACTTACCAACAGCCGTCTGAGGCAGGTCATTATTATTCCCATTTTATAGATGGGTGGCAGAGGCTGGAAGAGAATGTGTTGCTCAAGGCCACCCAGTGAACCTGTGGCTGAGCTAGAACATGGATCCGGACCAACTCTTACTCGGATGGACCATATCGACTGCAAAGGGATTAAATATCTTCTGCTAAGAAGTTAAAGGCATTCTGAGCTGTGATTGACACCACACCTTCTTTTCTGAAGGCATTCAACATGTATCAAAAAGGTTTATTTCTTTTATGTCTCATAACTCTGTATGCGGTTACAAGAGCATTCTGCGTGTCTCCTGGTTGTCTAACACGTAGCAGTGCAAATATCTTTGTGCCGCCCATCAAGTCTGGCAGCGTTCTTCTGTGCTGACTATAATGAAATGATGGTTTTAAATATACAAAAGAGCAAGAGCTGGAGGAGGCCAAGATTGCAGGCATCAGTCATTCCTGAGCAAGATGTCCACAGCACAGTTATGCAAAGACCTTGGAACTCTCAGCTGGCAATAACGTATATTGATAGGATCACTTGGACACTCTTAATATTAACACATTAGCGGAACGTTTTTTTCCCTTTCCCTTGAGAGCATAATTTACATTCAAGCTGAATAACTCATTGCCAAACAGCAACTTGTAGTCCTTTTTTTAAAGTAACAAAACAACCTAACACCGAAAATATCCTGAATTGTGAAGGTGAAAAAAACAACACATTTTTGTGAATATGTGAGCTAGAGTCACATTAGTTTAATGGGTTTTCCTTCCTTTGTTTATTTGCTGGGGGTTTTAATAGTTTGCCATTCATGGCAATCTGTTTTTGGGAAGATTGACTCTCCCTGTCCCCACCAACGCTATATTAACTTGTGTTATCTTCTGCATCTGCAATTCTGAATCTAGCACTTTCCCAAGTACCTTGTTTGCATAGCTGTCAATATTTCCCCTTTTTAAAGGGAAATTCCCCTTATTCCGAATAGGATTCCTCGCAAGAAAAGGGAAAAGTTGACAGCTATGCTTGTTTGGGAGGCTGCTGTTATATTAGTACAAGTGCATGCATGGGAGAGTGTGGGTGTGTGGCAGCACTCAGTGGCATATATGTGAACAATCGTAAACCTCATTTCAGAAGTCTGTGGCAAAAAGCGAGGACTCCCAGCCGAGCATGCTGCTTTGGTGAACTCCATAGGGACCCTTCACTCGTGTGCAGCCTTTCGCTTATGCAAGGTTGTTGGCAGTGTTCAAAGTATGAACTAGCCCACTGTATTTTGATAAGTACCTCAGGCTGTACCTCAGATTCGTGAACCTGCTGTGATATTTCACAGGTGTGCACAAGACTGCAGCTACTGACACAAAGGTTTATATCCTGTTCATTATTCCATCAGCCCCTCTTCAGATTTCAGATATCTCAGCAAAAACTTACAAAGTCACTGGCCACTGTTTGGTGTGGTGAATAACAAGGGTGACTCAAGGGAGATTTTTCTTTCTTCAGTCCCTCATTGCACACTGCGCACCCAGTGTTGGGAGCAATGCTCACAGCCTCAGGACATGAATACAACCACGTGGTCCAGGTTGCTGCCTTGAGCATCTTTTCCCCAGTCTAGTTAGGGATGCATTGGTGAAGGTCTCTGCCACCCTTACAGGAGCGGAGCAATTATGTAGCATATCCACATTCATTAATCTTTCCCTCCTTTATTTCTTCTTCTTCCATTAATTCTTTGTGCAAGTGTCATACTGCAGTGAAATCATGTCCCTTTTGATGGCAGAAAGAAAAACATGCCGCTGAAATCTTTATAAAAGCGTATTAGGGAAGAAGATGTTTTATGTAATAATCTGACAATGGGATTTTTTGGTTTGATCAGCTAGCTGGACTAACGGAGGCTGCTTTGATCAATGCTACCCATTATGGTGCTTTCAACTGGAAGGGATTGCTACCATAGCTATACTTACACCTAATGTGTGCCTGATGGACTATGCATTGGCCTAGTCTGTAATTTAACAAGCTCACATCCCCCTATAAAAACTGAGCATTTTCTTTGCCCATTTTTTCCTTTTTTGCGGGGGGTCAGGGGTTACCTGAAGGAAGTGATTGTTGGTTGACAACTATGATTTTTTTGGGTCAGAGGTGAGAACAGATAAACCCCCCTTTTTAAAATAGATCCATTGCACACAGTAAAATAAAAAAAAATACCCGGAATGAGGATTGTATATACTGAAAAGATACAATAAATTTGAATCACATTCTTTTAAAAGCCCTGTAGAATTTAATAGGAAGAGACATTTGTGTTCCTGTGTGTGTTTTTTATGTAAATATATTGGGATGTAAAATATACTGTGGAGATATGGATCTTACACCTCTGTATGTATGAGAGAAAAGGAAATTATGAATGGGTGGAAAGTCAGAATAGTATCAGGATTCACTTTTCCTGAATATGCAATGACATAACTTTTGTCTACCTTATAGGGTTTGGGAAGTTTTGCAGTATTTCCCCCAATGATCAGATACTTACATATACTCTGAATCACTTGTCTTTACTGTCTTACTAGTGAAATTTTCACAATGGTCCTAGATCTATATTTTTGAGAGAGAAAAATTCTTACAGAATGAATTCTGTTATAGAGGTGCTCTAATTTTTTTATTCAGACATCTGTCTATGCATGAAACAAATTGTTCAAAACCTTAGTATGTTATATGTGCCAACTGTGGTTGGAGGAGGGACAGTGGGAATGTCCTGAAGAACACCCAAAGCCTTTGTCATGGGAACCGGCCTTTAAGCAGGAGGCGTTGCTGAAGTTGCCCTGGGCTTTAAAAAGCTTTCCAGAAGGTTTAGCTGCTCCTGTGCCTTCAGGTGTCCTGGTGAGACTAGTAGATCAGGCACAAGGTTTCTCTCCAAAGGTCTGTTTTCCCTGCTTCGTTTCCTTTGAGGCTGGCCCCAATCTGCTATTGTACTACCCATACATGCCCTCCACCAATGTCACTATATTTGGGATAAAAACTGAAAGTTGCTGCACTGGCACATCTCAAGTTTCTAAACCAGGTGGAGCTTTGGAGGCTACCAAGTCAAGTTGACTGTATGGGAAACTTCAGGCCCAGGAGGCAAATGCAGCAATCTAGGCCTCTCTGTCTGTGGCCCTTGAGACCCCCTCTAGGCCATACATCCCCAAAGCCACATGCCTCACCAGGCATGTTCCTTGAGTGTTTTGACTTGGCTGAAATATGTAATTGACCTCTGATAATGCGTCTTGATGGAGGATCAAGAGAGGTGTGTTAGTGTGAAGAAGCTAGCATACTGTATGAAGGTAAAATTCATGCTTGTTGCTCTTACCACTTTTGCCACTGATATGTGGCCCCCAGAAGGTTGCCCAGGTCGGTGAATGTGGCCCTCAAGCTCTGGCTTAATCCATATGTTTTTTTGAAAAAACTTCTCATGGTGGCCCAGTTTACAGGAACAAACTGAACATGGTGTCCATTTCAAAAGCAAGAATGCAACCTCTTGTAGCAAGCCATTTGTGCACCACAATTCACTATGCAGAGCATTTGACTTCCACCGTACCATTCCAAGCTCTTTTCTGTGGCTTGCAGTGTCAATGGCAAAATTGGCCTGGTCACTATGTAGAGCAGCTTCACTCTGCTGATTTGAATGTAGCCACTGTTCCAGTATGCATTTGGATCTTGGCTTGATTCACATAATGATGTTAAGGTATCATCAATCATTCTTAATTTTCCTCATAAATGTTCCCTCTTCCATAACAAAGCTGCCTTCCTAGTTTCCTCTCACAACAAGACTGAATGTTTCTAAGTGATGCATTAAATGCATTTCGTTCTGCCTAATTCTTAAAAATGAATGAAATACATAGGCTCTCCTCCAGAATGTTGTATGAACTCACCATGTCTTGGAAGAAGACATCCTTTCCTCCTCCAGCCATTTCCACCCATTTCCTTAAGATATAATTAGAAGACTTGCCAACCATTAAATGAATCCCGGCTAACCAGATTATAGAATGTGGCATTCAGTGCCACAAAAATATATCTATACTGCTAGATAAATAGTTGGGAGAGAGTTTGCAATGCGGCAAAAGAATGAAGTGTATTTAATGGAGGTAATTACACTGAGGGCCATAAAAGAATCCATGTAAAAGCTTTTGATTTTAATGTAATTAAAATTTACTGAGGATGTAATGATGTAAACCTTACGGAAATATCCAGAAGAGCTGCAGTTACTAGTGCAAGATGGTGAGGAAAAGGCATTTTTGTGGATCAATGTCTTTTTAATTTTGTGCTTTTAATGTGAAGGAAATGTAAATGCTGTAATGCACCAATAAAAATGAACTTGAATGTGGGAACTTTGTACATTGTGATGCTGTAATTTTTATTTTGTTGGCAAGAGACTTGGCTTTCTAAGCCTTACTGACTTCTGAATGTTTATAATGTTGTCAAGTAGCTGTCATCAAGCTGGTATTGGGAAGTACCCACGGTTGTCTCACAAAGGAAATGCTGTCTGTAATATTCCTTGAATCCCTAAATGATCTTATTTCTTTCCTTTTTATACAACTTCCACAATCCAATTTTCAGCTTCATTCATGTTTACCTCTCTACGTTCTGCCAGGAGAAACTGTGGTTTCTGTGATGCATGTGAGAGCAACTGATAGCATATGATGCACGGAAGATTCTGTGCATCAAAATGTTTGGCTTAGCAGAGAAGGTATATTATGTCCTTTAACTGAAAGCAAGTAGCATCACATTCATAGGGCCTAATCAACTCAGAGCAATAGATGCCCAGGTGACTTTGAATTATAGCTTCAGGGGAAAATGGAGAGAAAAGAAAGCCAGTAGACTATAAACCAGGTTTTTAACACAGCTGCCTGGTTCAGTGGACACATTCAGGTTCTGGGTATCTGTTTCTCTGGCAGTGAAACATGAATTATGATTCAGTCTTCTGCTTGTTTTTTTTAAAAAGCAGAAGATGCTACATTTTGGCTTCATTCATCCTAGCCCTGTTGCTGGTAAGTTGGTAGAAGCGGAAAACGCATAGAATAATTACAGGACAGTAGAGATTTGTCTCTAGTTTTGCATCTGTTTAATTTAGCACAGAGATAGCCTATGTGGCTCCCTCCAGACATTGCAGACTCCAACTCCTATCAGCCTCAGTCAGCATAACTAGTGGTTAGGGCAGATGGAAGTTGTGTCACAAAGCAGATGGAGGGCACCATATTGACTACCCTTAATGTATTATTATTATTATTATTATTATTATTATTATTATTATTATTAATTTCAATTTATACACCGCCTTATACCCTATATAATTGGTCATGGTTGGGGGACCTATTTCCCTTCAAGTTTTTCTCGACTACAACTCCCATCATCCTCTATTATTGGCCATCCTAGTTGAGGCTGATGGGAGTATGAGTTGATGATATCTGGAGAGCCATAGATGCCGTACCCCTGATCAATAGTTTTGATAAAGCTACTGCTATATTTACAAAGCACTTATTATAGCTTCAGGCAATCCAACTGCACAATTTATTTATTTTTGATAAGTGGTTCCCACATTCTCAAAGCAGTCCTTTTTTGTTCCTAATTCTTATCCCTTATGCACAATAAAAATTCAACCGTAGCTATATTACACAATATTTTCTTGTTGGCAGCCATCAATGCATACTGAAATGACAATGTGTACATAGGCAGAATTTGTCTTCTGTGCATATAATAAGAACTCACTCAAAGAGAGCTTTTGGCAATCAGCAGATTTGTGCTATTTCATACAGTGGTACTCAGTGCATTGGATAGCTGGTCAGATAACTGTGAGTAAAGTCTGGTTTAGTGGTATCATTTAAATTTGTATTTCTAGGTTCACAGATATTAGTCTTGCAAGCATACAATACTCACCTGAAATATAAGGTAAGGATTATATATCCCGACATGTAATAGAAGCAGCCAATAGTAGAGGCAAGAAGTGATGGCAAACTGAAGGAGGAAAGGGAACACACAGTCTCTCCCCCTACAGCTGTTCTGCTGCAAGGTGTAAGGTACAATAATTGGCGGGAAGATTATTTTTGAGCCAATCCAGTTTAATCTATCACTAGTATTAAGATGAAGCCAATATGCTTTTTGTGTGTGTATGTGTGTGTATGTGTCAAAATTCTTAATGAATTTTATTAGTATTTTCCACACAATAACAACACGAAAGATATCAAAAAATAATAATACACATTGTTATACAAGCCAATATGCTTAATATACAAGCCAATATGCTTGTATGAATCTCACAAGAGAAATTTCACTACTCTTATACTCATTGGATTTCTCCCAAAATCCCTTGCCTGCAAAGTTGCCTTGAAGGTTGACCATTCTGAAAGTCAGACACAGAATCTGTACTATGGAGCCTCAATTCCTTGGAGATGGCTCTGTGGGGGTGATGTCAAATAACATGTAATAAATGAATGGGAATTTCTGTCACTTTGGGTAATTTCAGACCTGGAATACTGATTTGAAACAAAACGTATGAAATAGGTAAGCCTTTTGGTGCCAGTTTGTTGTGGCTAACCTGTGGCAGATGAGTATTTTCTTATATAGCTTAAATTTATATTTTGAGACAAAATGGTCTGGAGTTATCATCATCATCATCATCAAACCTTTTATTGGCATCACATACAAACATCCATAGTAAATCAATACAGAATTACCACCTCCCCAATGTCACAGAACATTTATCAAATGAAAAGAGGCAAAAAAGTCTAACGTTACAGCTCTAGGTCTCCAGGGAGATCAGACGTCTGCAATGTGTTTCTGCGACAAAAAAACAAATAAAGATATTTAGCCACTAATTTGGTGAGCTCCTGATCATTCCCCAGTAATAGAAAATGTATGACCTCCAACTCTGGTTTCCATTTGGGGATGCAAAGTTGATCTAGAAACCGCTGGCGGAGATCAGCATATAGTTTACATTTAAGAACCATGTGAGTAAGAGTTTCCAGCAAGTGGTCTTCACATGGGCATATTCTTTCTCCTTCCACCATTCCCGAGAACCTACCCCAAAGGAGGTTTGATGGGTTTGAATTAAACCTGGCAGAAATTCAAGATAATTATAATTAGTTTCATGTGCCCCAGAAAGTTTAAAGTAAAGAGGGGAAACATGTTTTCTCTGCTGCTGCTGTTGTTGTTAGTTCCTGGAGTTCAATGTCCCACAACCTAGTTTTGTTATAGCCTTGGCAGATGGTGGAGGCATCGATTGCAAAAAGTTCCATTGACAGTCCAAGTTGCTGTACCTTTATGTTCAGCTGTTGTAGCCATGGGGAAAGAAGTCTGACAAGACTTTGCTGAGGAGAGGATCTTTGTCTAATGTGAGGTAGATGTTTAACTAACATAGAAGAAATCTCGCCCAGGCAACGGTCTCTACCTTATGTTGACCGTCTGGAGTTATGGTGCAACTAGTTATATCATTTTTCCTAAGAAGATGAATGCCTGAAAATGGTCTTTAATAGATTCTAGTCACTGCTTGAAATAGCGGTCAATGGTGATGATGTCCTAGGGTAAGTTACAGCAATATAAATACAGCATTAAAAATGGTTTAAAATAAATTTCAATCAAACCTAGAAAGTGTCCTAAAAATATGTCTCCCAAGGTGTCAGAGGCCCAGGGTGAAGAGGTGTCAGCCACATCTAAGGAGTGAGCCAGTAAGTTCCTGAGAAATGTAGAGGTTAAGAGAAGAAGATCAAATGGAATAATATGAGGCATGAGAAAAAAGGAACTCCCTGTGAGGAGAATAAAGAGGGGGGAAAGCGTCTGAAGGGACTATGGGAGTGCTGGCAACAGATCCAAGAACATTTTCAGTATCAACTGGAGTCACTGCCAGAGGGGAGAACAAGCCTCCAGAGGAAGGATATCTTAAGAATGAAGAAACAAATGTAGAAGTATAAAGATGAGCTCTGTGACCCACTTAATACTCAGTTGTAAACGTCAGGATGGAGTTATGTCTTGAATATCACCAGGAGAATATAAAGTGATCTGGAAAGAATCAAAGGAGGGAAGGAAAGTCAATGTTTTGATTGCTTAATTCATTATTAGAATGTATAAAATGTAGCAGAATTTTAGTCACAGCCACTCAGGGCCAAAGTATATGATATGTTAAATTCGTGAATGCAATAAACCTGTCTTGATTTTTGTTATTTGAAAAACATCCACCAGGGGTAGGGAAATGATGCTCCCCAATGGCAGCTTTTCTACCCAGCCAAATAGCAGCTACAGGGGAGTCCCCCCCCCCGCTTTTTCATTTTTTTATCAAGACCACCGGGACAAAGGATCAGCCTCATCCCTGTGCAAAATAGCCCTGATCCTTATCCTCACCCCCACTCCAAACAGCTGCTATTTAAATAAGGAAAATCAGAGACATTAAATGCATTCTTGTCTAGTTGGACAATTATTTATTATTAATACAATCAATTTATTTCCTTTCCCACCATAAGGCTAATGTCTCTATTGGATGATTAAAAAGCTCTCGCCATCCTCATTAGGTAGCAATTGTAAATATTGTCCATAGAAAACCCCAAGAAAATAAATGTTATGTCCTTGGAGAAATCTTCCCAGTTCCATCTGAACACAAATGTCATAATATGATGTTTTCAGTGCAACATAAAAACCTGGTAAAGCTCTCCCTACTGAGCTCCACAAAGGAGACTATTACGCTGATCCTACTGACATTTTAATGGGGGGGGGGGGAGTTGAAAATAAAAACGTACATTTGATTTTTTTAAAAAATATTTATTTTCTCCCTTGGGAACAGAGTACCCAAGCAGGATGAAACATTTAAATGTAAAGTATTTGGTTTAAATTGCTACGTACTTGGAGATTCTGTCAGCCATTTTCTGCTGGAGAGAGCCACTGCTGCTCATATCTGATGTGCTAGCACACTCTTAACTACCCAGCTTTTTCCTCCAAAACAAATACAGTGGTACCTCAGGTTACATACGCTTCAGGTTACATACGCTTCAGGTTACAGGCTCCGCTAACCCAGAAATAGTGCTTCAGGTTAAGAACTTTGCTTCAGGATGAGAACAGAAATCGTGCTCCGGCGGCGTGGCAGCAGCAGGAGGCCCCATTAGCTAAAGTGGTGTTTCAGGTTAAGAACAGTTTCAGGTTAAGTACAGACCTCCAGAACGAGTTAAGTACTTAACCTGAGGTACCACTGTACCTCAGATAGAACATGAACCTCCTTCTTTTCTTTAAATGGTTTATCTACAATATCCCCCATTTTATCTTTGTAAGGGAGCAAGCTACTGAATAGGAACCTGGTCTATGACTGGTGAAGAAGAACACAAGGTGAGCCCTCCTGGATCAGACCAAAGGAAAATCTAGTCCAGAGAAGCCCACAGGCAGATTGTGATGGCAGTTCTTCAGTGCCTAGTCTTCAGCTGCCTCTGGTCCTTGGGGAAGTACACAGCCATCATGAGCAGTAGCCAATGACAGCCATGTCCTCCACAAATTTGCCTACTGCGCCTAGGGATGGACGAAAAATGTAACTCAGTATGCATCTAAAGCCAAATCTATCAAATTTGCACTTTACAAAACAGTGCACAAATGGAAACACATCTATCCTTCAAAATTTGCACTTATCTGAGTTTTATGATACAGTTCCCCAACCAAACTACTTTTTACAGAAATACATATATTTAGGGAAAGTGTGGGTAGAAATGAAGATATTAGTGGAAATAACTCACACCAATGCATTATATTAGGGGAATTTGCTTGTAAAGATTTGTACATTGATCCACAGAAACATGCATTCATTAGGAGAAATTTGCACTAAAACACTGATGAAATTTCATGAGGATTTTTTTTAAAAAATCAAATATCACTGCAAAATGTGGAGAACTGAATTTAAGATTGTAAGAATGAAAAACAGAAGGAGCCAAAAATGGCACATTCTTCTATCCCTAAGTGTGTCGAACTCATAGCTGTCAACGTTTCCCTTTTTTTAAGTGAAATTCCCTTATTCCGAATAGGATTCCTCGCAAGAAAAGGGAAAAGTTGACAGTTATGGTCCAACTGTTCTTCCATGCTACTAAGTGTTTAAAGAGGAATATAGGAGAGACCAAGATAGGTTTTGCCCATTTAAGATTCTGATTCTAAGACTGGGAAGCCATTTCTCTACCATAGAGAGAAGGTAGCTATCTCCCTCCAAAGATTATTCCACCCATCTGGGAGTTATAAGAAGTGTTTGGAATTTGTAGCATTCTAGCAGTTGTGAAACGACAGGTCCAGATGAGCTCATTTCCTCCACGTATACGAGCAGAAAATGTTCTAATGAAGCTAGCATTATGTATCCACCTAGCTTCCCTTTGGATATTGAAACAGAAGCACTTCAGGAAAGAAATACCTCTATGAACATATGTCTCCGCTTCTGTAAATCTCCTCGGCTGAGAAAATATTTGCTTGCTGGAGAAATTAGCACCAACTACTGATTACTTTATTCACAGGAGCTGCTGCCAGCTACATATTAGGAACAAAAATACTTCTTTCTACAGATGTTCCAGTGCTGTCTCAGTTTCCTTTCTGTTTCATGTCAAGAAGTTACCAAACGCTCAGTTGTTAATGGTATGTTATGTACATCCAAGAATACTATATTAGGGCTACAATCTTATGCCAATGCCTATCTTATCTTATCTAAATATTATGTAAATATTTTCAGTGGCCCAAATAGATGGAAGATAGAAAAAACATACATCTTGATTATATGGGAGGAACAATTTTATTAGCTGTAATATGCTTTGTTGAGTCATCTCAAACACACACACACACACACACAACTGGGGAGACCCAACCGGAGTCAATTCGTTGCAGTGCTAATGTTTCGTTTAGGCTTTAAAACTCCTATACAGTAAGGAGCGTTTTGGGGAAAGGTTTATGCGGGGGCGGGGGGGTCTCACCGGAAACTTTACCGTACTCCAAAACTTCACAAATCCAAAATATATTAACTTCAGATATTGAGGTCCAGCGCCGAGGGCCTTCTGGCGGTTCCCTCATTGCGAGAAGCAAAGCTACAGGGAACCAGGCAGAGGGCCTTTTCGGTGGTGGCGCCTGCCCTGTGGAATGCCCTCCCATCGGATGTCAAGGTGATGGACAACTACCTGAAATTCAGAAGACATCTTAAGGCGGCCCTATTCAGGGAAGCTTTTAATGTATGATATTTTAGTGTTTTTTGGTTTCTGTGGAAGCCGCCCAGAGTGGCTGGTGAAACCCAGCCAGATGGGCGGGGTACAAATAAATTATTATTATTATTATTATTATTATTATTATTATTATTATTATTGCTCCCAGTTCTGTAGGCCCTAGAATAGGCATAGGCAAACTTGGCCCTCCAGATGTTTTGGGACTACAACTCCCATAATCTCCAGCTAACAGGACCAGTGGTCAGGGATGAGGGGAATTGTAGTCCCAAAACATCTAGAGGGCCGAGTTTACCTATGCCTGCCATAGAACTTTGGAGCTTGTGATCAAGCAACGATATTGTAAGCTCCCATTAAGCTTCCACAGCTGTTTGATTTTCATTTGCTAAAGGTACCATGAAATGTGACATTTGAAAAGGAAGATGGGATAGAAAAGGCACCGTCTTTCTCCACTCCCTCAGGACGGTCTTTGTCCTAATGAAATGATACCTCAAGTCCTATTGCATGAAATGTAGTCACTCGGTAAAATAATTAGTGTGTGGGTTTTATTGGGTACCACCTGCTCAAAATTGCCAGTCGTGTGGCATTTTTATAATGAGGAAATTAAACTTTGTTATTCCATTGCTTCTCTCTTTGTCCGTAGGTGGCAAATACAATCCTGAAGAAAATGTGTTTTTCCTTCATTGCTGCCAATTTACAATTCTATTAGTCTGCTAGTCTGTTGCCTTCATAGGCCTGGTCATTTCCTCCACAGACCTCTCAGCATCCAGTCACTGATTTGGCTGTAGAAATCTCATTCCTAAAGCATTACCAGAATAACTTCTTGCCAAGTGACCCCCTGGCACCTTGGACCAGTGTGTTCCCACCCCCTTCCAACCTGTGCATTTGCTATGTCAGGTTGTTAATTAGAAAGTTCTTCACATCCCCTCTAATCTCTTCCCCCAATTAAGTAATTACATGTCTAGGCTGATACTAGGAAGTCATCGAGGAACCAGCTATTACAATTAACTGATTTGATTACAGAACTATAAATTGGATAAGCTGTTTGCTGAAGAAGTATCAGGTCAAAGCACCATATGCTATTCTTATTTCATATTTCTATTTATAAAGTTTTTCATACAAACATAACATCACAAAAATAATAAGGGCAACAGAATATCAGGAGAGTACATATATTAATAATGGAGTAGTTGTTAAGCTATAATTTTGAGACTAATAGATAATTGAGAGGGGAAGTAGTTAACTAAACAGTTAACCAAAGCCAATGGCTCTAGGCTTCCATGCATCCCAGGTGGTGTAAAGGTGTGTGTGTGTGTGTGTGTGTGTGTGTGTGCGTGTGTGTGTATTTGATTCAATAAAACAATTTCTCCAAATATATCTACTTTAGGTCTTTTCTTGATTGCTTGCAGCTTAATTGTTAATTCTTCCATCAGCGCTGTAGTCCATATTTCTTGATATTGTATTTCTAATCAATTTAAATGTGATGTTTTCCAATTGGTTTGCAGTTGTTAATGTGGCAGCAGTTAATAGCACAGCAACCAAATCCTCGAATGTATGGCTCTCTTCACATGGTCCTTATGGAAAAAGCAGCTTTGTCCTTCTTCAGCTTCTGCGCATCGGTTATTCAGAAAATTGGAGATTATCAACTTACATTCTCTTTTGTCCCTTTTCTGCAGAGTTGTGATTCAATGAAAATATGAGATTTGGGAGTTGATCACAGTGTTTGGTATATTTATATAACACTCCTCTAGAGGTTTACTTGGAGGTAAGTCTCACTGCACTCAGTGGGATTTCCAGGCCTGTGCATGTAGCAGGGAAAGGGAATAAATACTAAAGAATGGTTTTTAAGCCATCAACTCCTATTCAGTACATGCTGAACACTGAACTCAACACTATTATATCTGAAATATCCTTCCTGTGAGATGCTATCTTGTTCATCAGATTGCTTTCTTTCCTACCCTATCTTGTTTCTCATTTAATCAGCATTGCAAGCTATTTATGTACACATCATCAATTTCATTCTGATCATCGGAAGTCACTATCTTTATTAGTGCCCACTATATAATAACATGACAGAAAGTGGCAAGGGAAATAACCTACATGGAAACACAATTCAGTAGAGAAATTTCCTCGTGTATGCTCTCTTCAAAAAAGAATCACTGGGATTTCTCTCTCTCCCTCTTTCTCTCTGCCATCTTTTAATGCAAGGGCAAGGTTGCTGCCACCCTGCTACAATAGATTTAAAAAGAGATGCTTACCCTACCTTTCATTAAAAGGAAACAGAATGGTCCGTTGTCAAAGAGACTAAATAGTGGATTCTGAAAGCACGTTTGCAACATTGCTAACTTGTATCAAGTGTTGACAGGGTGCAAAAATATTCACCAAGCCTCATTAAGTGAAACATCGGTCTGGTTTCAGAACTACTTACACATTTTAAGATTTCTTTTCACTCCCCCTAGGGCCAGAAATCTGCCTTAAAATAGAATATAATAAAGCTGAGATTTTCAGTGATTTACATTGCAGTCTTATACAAATTTACATAGGTGTAAGAGCCATTGGGTTCAGTGTAGACATTGAGTTCTGTGTAGTCCCTTGGGCTGCACTATTACAGTACAATTTTATGCATGCTTGCTCAGAACAGAACTAAGTAACAACTGCTTTCATTGTGCAGGAAAGTATGCATAGAATTGCAGCTCTAGGTAATGATCTGGAGTCCAGCTGTTGCATGGTGTGCACAAGACTTAGAAGATACTACTTTTTCTTTCATTGAGGTTTCCAAGAACTGCATCCCAGAATTGAATTGGTACAGTATATATTTCTTACTAAACCTCGCCGTGACTAAGTTTCAGTGTACGAGTCCCTTGTGAGTGCACAGCAGCCCAGATAGCTCTTTTACTGCTAGGTGAGATACCAAGCTGAAAAAGCAAGGAAACACGTTTCTGACAACTTTATTTGTGAACTCTAAAAAAGTAGTGTGCTGTAGAGTAGAGTATAAATGATACTGGTCCAATGAAACAAATGGAACAGCTTTGTTGCAACCAACAACAGGATCAAAAGAGCAATGGGACACGTGCATTTTCAAAAGCAAGACCATTTGATTTAATGGTGCTTACTCACAAGTAACTGGGCATAGGATTGCAGCTTTAGTCAAGGTAGACTTTACCTAGATTGTGGGTGTTTAGTCTTGCTAATATTGCAGCAGCAGCTTTTATTGACTTAATCAGATGTTGTGAGAATAAAATGGAGACAGGGAGAACCATGTATACTGCCTTAGGCTATAAATGTAAAATAAAATAAAATGCACGTGGTGATATAGATGGCAGCCTGCTATTTCTCATTTATATGTAAACCACTTAATCATAAAATAACTTAAAAAGCTGTTTAAAAAGGTGGACAGAAGTACATAGAGAGTATACTTAGAACAAAAATTTCTTATGCCACAACATATATATATATATATATATATATATATTTGCTTTCGTAGATTTTCACGGGTACAGGAATGCAGGTTTTGGTGTCTTCGGGTGTCTTCCCGTGTAAGAGTCGGGGTGTCTGGGCGACGTTTCGACGAGGTCTCACTCGTCATCTTCAGGCTGGTGCTTTCGGCTTCTTGTTACTGGAACAGAGCAGAATCTGGTGTTTGAGTTCCTATAAATACTGTTGAGGGGTGTGGTGTATAGCCTCCAACGTTCTGGGCAGAGAGGAAGTTCCTAGATTAGTGTGCCTTTTCTTCTTTTGTTCCTTAATTACTTGAGGGATATCTTGAGTGATTTCATGAGTGATATTCTGAATACCACTGGGTGGGTCATTAAGTGTAGATTAGTTGCTAAAGCTTTTGTGTCTTGACCTCTTGAGCTTGTGAAGAGTTTTTCTGAGAAGATGGCTGTGCTGCATTTAGTTGTGCTCTGGCTTGGCTTCGTGTATAGGGGCGAGCTGTGGTTTTGTGCCTTGTGCCAGCCAGATCTGTGTAGGGATTGCAGGGGGGTGCAGCATCCGGAGGTGCCACTATAGTTTGGCTACTGGATGGAGTCTGTAATATGTCTGTGGAGAGGGTCTGGGTTTGGGTCTGGTGTGGTTGATTGGTGACGGCGTTCTGTGTGCCTCTGGTTCTGGTGTCGGTTTTTGTGGGGAGGGCTAATTTCCAGATGTCTGGCAGGCGGGACGTGTCGTCACGCTTGTTCATGTTGTGAGGGTGTTTCTCTATCTCGATGGCTTCCATGATTATTCTCTTGTGGTGATGTTCCATGTTAAAGAGCAATTTGGAATCTGCAAAATTAATTTCATGTCCTGTTTCTTTCATGTGTTGGAAAAGAGAGGAAGTTTTTTCTTCTTTTTTGACGGCATTCTTGTGTTCTGCGATACGTGCATTTATTCGTCTGTTTGTTTGTCCAATGTACGTGGCTGGGCAGACTTTGCAGGGTATTTCATAGACCCCTTGGTTTTCCAGCTGGATTTTGTCTTTTGGGTTTCTGAGGATATTGGCTATTTTTTGGTTGGTGCAGAAGGCTGTTTTGATATTGTGTTTATGGAGGATTTTGCTGATTTTGTCTGTAGTGCCCTTGATATAAGGAAGGAGGGCCATGCCATTGTTTTCTTCTGTGTCTTGGTTTTTGGGGGGTGTTTCTTTTTGGATTAGCTTCGTAACCCTGTTTTTCTGGTATCCATTGGCGATTAACACATTTGAGAGATTCTGTAACTCAGTTGTCAAGTGGTCTTTGTCAGCCAGGCGTTTGGTTCTGGAGATGAGAGTTTTGGCTACGGAGTTTATTTGTGCAGGGTGGTGGTGTGATTGTGCATGTAAGTAGCGGTTGGTGTGTGTTTTTTTCCGGTAGATAGTGTGTCCTAGGGAGCCATCAGGTTTTTTGTAGATTAGGACGTCAAGAAAGGGGAGTTGGTTGTTGTCTTCTATTTCCATAGTGAATTGTATTTTGGGGTGTAGGCTGTTGAGATGTGTGAGGAAGCTATCTAGTTTTTCTTTCCCGTGTGGCCAAATTACAAAGGTGTCGTCAACATATCTGAGCCAAAGTTTGGGTTTGTGTTCTGACTTGTCTAAAGCATTGGTTTCAAAGTGTTCCATGTACAAATTTGCGATGACCGGTGAGAGGGGTGATCCCATAGGTGCTCCTTCTATCTGTTTGTATCTTTGTCCATTGTGGATGAAGTACGTGTTGGTTAGGCAGTGGTTGGTCAGGTCCAGGATGTATTTGGGGGGGTTGTATTTGTTTTGAATGGCTGTCAAGGCTTCATTAATGGGCACTTGAGTGAAGAGAGATACAACATCGAAGCTCACAAGTAGGTCATCGGGATGTAGGTATTGTTTCTTTATTGTTTCTATGAACTGGAAGGAGTTAGTAACGTGTGAAGCGATGGATTCTGCATAGGGCTGAAGTTGCTTAGCGAGAAATTTAGCGAGATTTTGTAGAGGTGAGCCTATGGAGCTGACTATTGGTCTGAGTGGTGTTCCTTCTTTGTGTATCTTGGGGAGACCGTAGAGTTTGGGGCATCTGGATGATTTTTCTCTGGGGATGATTCTTAGCTGGATTTCTTCACTGATAGGAGAGGCTTTTATTTTGGATTTGGTGGTTTTTTCCAGATAGGTGGTGGGATCTGTTTTTATAGGTTGGTAGGTAGGGTCTTGGAGTAGATTTGATAGTTTTGCTTGGTAGTCCGATGTGTTCATCACAACAGTGGCGTTGCCTTTGTCTGCTGGGAGAATGATTATGTTGTTGTCTTTCCTCAGGTTGGTGAGTGCTTTCTGTTCTTCTTTGTGTAAATTGCTTCTGGGTGGTTTGCTGGAGCAGAGGATGTTGGTGACTTCAAGTCTGATTTTATTGGCTTCATCTGGGTCGATTTTGGTCAGGCTAGCTTCGACTCCGCATATGATGTTTTCCGTGGGGATGCGTCTCGGGGCGACTGCAAAGTTGAAACCTTTGGAGAGTACTTTGGTTTCAGTTGGGGTGAGGATCCTGTCTGATATGTTATGTACTGTTTGTTTCATGGGTTGTTGTGGAGGGTGGCTGGGCTTCTGGCGTTTCTCTAGTTTGTAGAGTTTGTTGGTGTGTCTGTCTGTCTTATGTGAGGTCTCAGTTTCAGCTCTCCAGACGGCTAGTTGTTTGCATTTGTCCCAGAGTGCAGGGTGGATTTTGTTACATAGTTTGAGGTGAAGAGTGAGCAGATCTTTGTTGGTTTGGTTTAGTAGGTATCTTTTCTTATGTATTTCGTTTCTGATTAGGGATAGTTCAGTTCGTTTCAGGATCCTTTCGGTAGCTGGGGTTTTAGAGTGGAATTTAAGTTGGAAGCATGTGGGAGTTAAGTTGTTGTCTCGGCAGTTGCGTAGGAACAGGAGATCACATAAGATGGTGGCTCTTCGGATTTCTAGTTTCTCGTAGGTTCTTGTCAGCTGGAAGGTTTCCTCCCCGTAGAGGTGAGATATTTGCTTTCGTAGATTTTCACGGGTACAGGAATGCAGGTTTTGGTGTCTTCGGGTGTCTTCCCGTGTAAGAGTCGGGGTGTCTGTGCGACGTTTCGACGAGGTCTCACTCGTCATCTTCAGGCTGGTGCTTTCGGCTTCTTGTTACTGGAACAGAGCAGAGTCTGGTGTTTGAGTTCCTATAAATACTGTTGAGGGGTGTGGTGTATAGCCTCCAACGTTCTGGGCAGAGAGGAAGTTCCTAGATTAGTGTGCCTTTTCTTCTTTTGTTCCTTAATTACTTGAGGGATATCTTGGGTGATTTCATGAGTGATATACTGAATATCACTGGGTGGGTCATTAAGTGTAGATTAGTTGCTAAAGCTTTCGTGTCTTGACCTCTTGAGCTTGTGAAGAGTTTTTCTGAGAAGATGGCTGTGCTGCATTTAGTTGTGCTCTGGCTTGGCTTCGTGTATAGGGGCGAGCTATGGTTTTGTGCCTTGTGCCAGCCAGATCTGTGTAGGGATTGCAGGGGGGTGCAGCATCCGGAGGTGCCACTATAGTTTGGCTACTGGATGGAGTCTGTAATATGTCTGTGGAGAGGGTCTGGGTTTGGGTCTGGTGTGGTTGATTGGTGACGGCGTTCTGTGTGCCTCTGGTTCTGGTGTCGGTTTTTGTGGGGAGGGCTAATTTCCAGATGTCTGGCAGGCGGGACGTGTCGTCACGCTTGTTCATGTTGTGAGGGTGTTTCTCTATCTCGATGGCTTCCATGATTATTCTCTTGTGGTGATGTTCCATGTTAAAGAGCAATTTGGAATCTGCAAAATTAATTTCATGTCCTGTTTCTTTCATGTGTTGGAAAAGAGAGGAAGTTTTTTCTTCTTTTTTGACGGCATTCTTGTGTTCTGCGATACGTGCATTTATTCGTCTGTTTGTTTGTCCAATGTACGTGGCTGGGCAGACTTTGCAGGGTATTTCATAGACCCCTTGGTTTTCCAGCTGGATTTTGTCTTTTGGGTTTCTGAGGATATTGGCTATTTTTTGGTTGGTGCAGAAGGCTGTTTTGATATTGTGTTTATGGAGGATTTTGCTGATTTTGTCTGTAGTGCCCTTGATATAAGGAAGGAGGGCCATGCCATTGTTTTCTTCTGTGTCTTGGTTTTTGGGGGGTGTTTCTTTTTGGATTAGCTTCGTAACCCTGTTTTTCTGGTATCCATTGGCGATTAACACATTTGAGAGATTCTGTAACTCAGTTGTCAAGTGGTCTTTGTCAGCCAGGCGTTTGGTTCTGGAGATGAGAGTTTTGGCTACGGAGTTTATTTGTGCAGGGTGGTGGTGTGATTGTGCATGTAAGTAGCGGTTGGTGTGTGTTTTTTTCCGGTAGATAGTGTGTCCTAGGGAGCCATCAGGTTTTTTGTAGATTAGGACGTCAAGAAAGGGGAGTTGGTTGTTGTCTTCTATTTCCATAGTGAATTGTATTTTGGGGTGTAGGCTGTTGAGATGTGTGAGGAAGCTATCTAGTTTTTCTTTCCCGTGTGGCCAAATTACAAAGGTGTCGTCAACATATCTGAGCCAAAGTTTGGGTTTGTGTTCTGACTTGTCTAAAGCATTGGTTTCAAAGTGTTCCATGTACAAATTTGCGATGACCGGTGAGAGGGGTGATCCCATAGGTGCTCCTTCTATCTGTTTGTATCTTTGTCCATTGTGGATGAAGTACGTGTTGGTTAGGCAGTGGTTGGTCAGGTCCAGGATGTATTTGGGGGGGTTGTATTTGTTTTGAATGGCTGTCAAGGCTTCATTAATGGGCACTTGAGTGAAGAGAGATACAACATCGAAGCTCACAAGTAGGTCATCGGGATGTAGGTATTGTTTCTTTATTGTTTCTATGAACTGGAAGGAGTTAGTAACGTGTGAAGCGATGGATTCTGCATAGGGCTGAAGTTGCTTAGCGAGAAATTTAGCGAGATTTTGTAGAGGTGAGCCTATGGAGCTGACTATTGGTCTGAGTGGTGTTCCTTCTTTGTGTATCTTGGGGAGACCGTAGAGTTTGGGGCATCTGGATGATTTTTCTCTGGGGATGATTCTTAGCTGGATTTCTTCACTGATAGGAGAGGCTTTTATTTTGGATTTGGTGGTTTTTTCCAGATAGGTGGTGGGATCTGTTTTTATAGGTTGGTAGGTAGGGTGCTTTAACATGGAACATCACCACAAGAGAATAATCATGGAAGCCATCGAGATAGAGAAACACCCTCACAACATGAACAAGCGTGACGACACGTCCCGCCTGCCAGACATCTGGAAATTAGCCCTCCCCACAAAAACCGACACCAGAACCAGAGGCACACAGAACGCCGTCACCAATCAACCACACCAGACCCAAACCCAGACCCTCTCCACAGACATATTACAGACTCCATCCAGTAGCCAAACTATAGTGGCACCTCCGGATGCTGCACCCCCCTGCAATCCCTACACAGATCTGGCTGGCACAAGGCACAAAACCATAGCTCGCCCCTATACACGAAGCCAAGCCAGAGCACAACTAAATGCAGCACAGCCATCTTCTCAGAAAAACTCTTCACAAGCTCAAGAGGTCAAGACACGAAAGCTTTAGCAACTAATCTACACTTAATGACCCACCCAGTGATATTCAGTATATCACTCATGAAATCACCCAAGATATCCCTCAAGTAATTAAGGAACAAAAGAAGAAAAGGCACACTAATCTAGGAACTTCCTCTCTGCCCAGAACGTTGGAGGCTATACACCACACCCCTCAACAGTATTTATAGGAACTCAAACACCAGACTCTGCTCTGTTCCAGTAACAAGAAGCCGAAAGCACCAGCCTGAAGATGACGAGTGAGACCTCGTCGAAACGTCGCACAGACACCCCGACTCTTACACGGGAAGACACCCGAAGACACCAAAACCTGCATTCCTGTACCCGTGAAAATCTACGAAAGCATATATATATATATATATATGTCTTTAACGTACCATAAGATACTTTGTTGACTTTGCTAGCATCCACTGTGAGGTGACATCCAGAAATATAATAGTATGCAAGAGCTAGATCTGGCACCTAGAGATAGGTTTCAATAATCTTAAAGTGTATGTGCCAATCAGTTGCATATGGGTCCAAAGAACTATTGGAAGTAGAATTCAAGGACTTCTCAATGCTCAATAAGATTTCGGATTGTTTTTCTTTAACCAGAAGTCCCTGCCCTCTCATATCTCTAACAACTACTAAAAGTCTTGACAGTTTCAAAAGTGGTTCGCTATGTGGTAGAGAGCATTGTTTCCCCTGAACCCAGTCCAAAAGCTTGGGAAGATGGAACTACCCATGCAGCTATCGGGATTCTGACCTGGTTGAGGTGGTTGGAACATAATTAAGCAGAAAGACTTAGAAATTATTTAGTGGAGCTTGCCAGCGTTGGCCTCCATGGAAGCGGCCCATTTTTGCTGCTTGCTCTTCTCCCACTCCACGAGGAACTACTCTTTCTCATTCTATAAAGCACTTGCCTAATTCCACCAGACAAACATCTGAGACTTGCGGGGTTCTGTGGAAATGGTAAATGAGCTGGAACCCTTGAGCGAAGCTGTGATAGGAGGAATGACTGCATAGGTGGTGCTTTGCCTCTGAAATATTTATTACCCAGAAAATTCAACTAGAAGAAATGTACCCTCAGGAGTTATAGAGCACACATGCCCAGAATTTTAATACCTTTTGCTAATGCAGTCACCGGGTCTGTGGGCTGCCCCAGAGAATCCAAGTTTGGCTCCCACTCCCTGCATATCAGGGTGAATTACTTAAATCTTTGAAAGTACAATGCACAGCTTTAGCTTCATGGTACTTTTTTTTTTAAGCTTCTGAGCATGCCCATGTTTATATAACTATAAATGTGAGTTACTCACTATAGTTGTGAAGGAAAATGAGCAGAACATAGGCAGATAGCAGATAACCACATTCTTATTTGTGCAACAGCATGTGTCATGTGGGGTTGCTGCAACTGAGCTTGATTTTTGCTGCTAACTTACCCTCTCTTCCTCACTGAGCATTATTCAGATATAGGAAAGTGCTTTATATCAGGTCAGGTTATTTGGCAATCTTCTTCAGTACTGTCTACTTGGACTCTCAGTGGTTTTCCAGGTTCTCGAGGAGTTGTGCTGGTGGTCTTCAATAGGAAACATAGTGTTTGCTTTGCTGTTCCATGCGTGTGTTGAAAGTCCAACTCAGAATGGTCCATAAAGGTAGGATTAACTGACCTTTTTGTGTGTCATGGAGGACAGGTTGTGGGATAAAGACAACAAGACCATTACTACTCTTTCATCTTAAGCAGCATGGCTGATGGGCTCATCTCACAGAATTGTACAGTTGCTAGGGGTCTCAAAGATCATCTGGTCCAGGTTCTCACCCCATGCAAGAAATCCACCACTACAGCATCCCTGCTTGGTGAACATTTAACCTCTGCTTGAAAACCTGTAGTGAAGGAGAATCCACTACTTTCAGAGGCAGCATGTGCCAATGTCAAATATTTGTGCTGTCAGGAAGTTCTTCATAATGTTCAGTCTAAATCCTTTTCCATGGAAGATCTGAACCAGTTGGGCTACAAATTTGCCCAATTGCATGCAAGAGAATGCTAAGCATATTTCAAGTCCTGTTGAGTTCAAAGGGACTTCCTCTCATAGTCAATGTTTACTTTCCTGTCATGTTCTCCTAAGTAACTGGCATGTACTCATTTTCCAATTTCTTCCTCTATAATTTTGCCTTCATACCTCCCTTCTCTGTCCCTCATCACCCTGCATCTTTTTGTTTCTCTTAAAACATCATTCTCCTAATAGAATCATTTTTCCCCCCAATCCCCAGGAGCAGAGTTTCATTTCAGAATGACGACATAGGAAATAGAGAAAGGTATCCTCCTGTGGGAGGCCACTAATTTAATTAAATGCAGTGGCTCACTCCAGTAAATAGCAAGAGGAGGGGAGAGTGGCAGCGAGGGAGGCTGGTGTATATGGACTTTTGCAGGTGATTTGCATCCACCCATCTATCGACTGTATTTTTCGCCCCATAGGACGCACCTAGGTTTTTTTTTTTGGGGGGGAATAAAGAAAAAAAATTAATTCCCCCCCCAGGCGCGGGGCTGGCGCGGGGGAAGCCCAAGCTTCCCCTGACCCCAGCCCCCAGAACAGGCTGCTGCCTGCAAGCCTTGCGAGCCCGGCGGGACCTCCTGCCGGGCGCGGGAGGCTTGCGGACACCTTCCCGAAGCACGGGGCGTCCTCCGAAGGGCGCCCCGTGCTCCGGGCTGCAGGCTGCTGCCCACAAGCCTTGTGAGCCCGCGGGAACTCCCCTGGGCTCGCAAGGCTTGCGGATAGCTTCCTGAAGCCTGGAGAGCGAGAGGGGTCAGTGCGCACCAATGCCTCTCACTATCCAGGCTTCAGCGAAAGCCTGCATTTGCCCCATAGGACGCACACACATTTCCCCTTCATTTTGGAGGGGGAAAGGTGCATCCTATAGGGTGAAAAATACGGTATATTCCCTCCGCTCTGCTTTGTTGAGGTGCTTTGAGAAGTTTTAGAGTACCTGCACTGAAGTGTAAATATAGACATAGTGGTAAAAGCAATAATGAAAAAGGCAAACAAACATTCCTTTCAGAAGTGCTTGTTTCTTTGTTCTCTCCTGTTATGAGACAGGGTAAACTAGGTTTCTAGGGAGTCCCACTGAAGAACGAATTGGAAAGTAATGTAGCATAGTGGTTAATAGAACTATCTGCATGCCAGGATGTCCCTCTTCAAATATCACCTTTGGTGTGAATTCACAATGCGCTGCTAGTTCCTCTGTAAGAAAACTATCCCCTCAACAAACGCACTGCAGTCTGTAATATAGAGGTGATCAGGGCTGGTCATACTATTAGAGTGAGGCAGCAGAAGCTGCAGGGTGGGCAGTAATGGGGAGGCATCTGAGCAAATGTCACACGGCCTGCCCTAATCTAGACAGCATCTCTGGGGTGTAACAGAGGACACTGCTCACTTTACGGTGTTGAAGATGCACCTGTCAATCTGGTTGGCTTTTGCACATGGAATAGGGAGAGAGGGAACATCTTGGCCTTTACTTTGGGCAGCAAACTGGATTAGGCCAGTCCGGGAGATGACAAGGGCACAGACCCACAGCTCTGTACCCTGGAGCCGTGTAATATTCTCTGCCGTACTGAAGAGGAAAGGGCACAAGGCAAAGAGGCATGGATAAAGAGTTGGCACAGCATCATTTTGTCTGGAAAGTTTGTAGAAAGTTTGGGAGAGACAAAGACCTACTTCAGGAGCAAGCTGTAAATTTCCAGCTGAGACACTGCTCCATGCATCATACAGCATACGGAAGAAGGGGAAGGTTTTGTAAAACAAAATCTGTTACTGATGTGTCAGTGGTAAGCATTAAATATTGATATGCATGCAGGCTATCTGGAAGCTAATACTTCCTTGTTAAATGCTCCACGCAACAGTACTTGGTTCCTGAGCTATTTACAGTAGCAAGGACGTGCCTTATCATGAAGATTTATCCTAGGGTGGGAGCCTGAGCATACTTGGAAGTAATTGCTACTGGGACCCATGAGTTTCACCTCTAAGTAAGTAAGGATCAAGTTGTCACCACCACCCAAACCTCCATGATCAGGAACAGAAGGTGGGGTGGGGGTGGGGAGAGGACACAGAAGTAGCCTAGTTTTCCATTTATCTCCCCCTCTTTCTAGTTCACCGGTATTTTTCTGTGCAGATTTTTGGGATTCAGGCATTTGTACAAAACATTTCTTAAAAACCAGTTTTTGCTCCAGTGAAAATCACCCGTCATTCATTCACTTGCTAGAGACAGTGTTGTGGAGTGCCTAGTGTTAGGTTTCAGTTGGAGCTCAGATGAAATATCCCAGAAAATACCTTTATGATAAAATCAGAGGTCCCCCCCCCCATTTCTCAGTCTAGAACTGGTTTAGGGTGTGCATGTTGGAAAGAGGGAAGATGTCCTGTTGTGCAAGCAGAACTTGTTCCCTGCACACAGACCCTCACTTAGGACTATGTTGAATGTCGCCCACAGTCTGTGAGTGGCATTCAACACTAGTCCTATTTAGAGTAGACCCACTGAAACTAATGGACATGACTAACTTAGGTTCATTAATTTCAGTTGGTCCGCCCTTAGAGGGACCTACTTGATTACAACCCCATAACACCCACTGAGTGCTGGATGTTATGAAGTGTATAAATGTGTATAATACATGTGAATTTGGCTATACTTTGAGAAGATTAATATACTGTACCAGGGCTTTTTTCAGCCAGAACTCTCTGGAATTCAGTTCTGGCACCTCTCAGGTGGGCGCCATTGCCATTCTAAGAAAATGAGGGGAATGTTCATGGTGAGTTCTGGCACCTCTTTTTCTAGAAAAATAGCACTGTACTGTACAAATGTTAATTCAGTGACTGATAAGCATAGCTAGTCAATGGACCTGCTGTTTTGGTTTGTGAATAGAGACATAGGCCATGTGTATACACTGAAAGCACACACTATTAGGATATTTCCGTTCCACCTTAAAAGGGGAGCAGGTTGTTGTGTCACAGCCTGCGTATTTCCTGTTCACAGGATGTTTCTCTTTTGTTATATAGCTGTTGTTTTCTCTCTCTGTGCCTGAACATCGAAGCAGGCAGTCATGTTTTTTCTTTGTTCTGATCAACGCTGTATAAAGTTGTAAATAATGCTCTCCTGAGTGCACCTTTCGTTGTACGAACTCTGCTGATAGAGCGTGCACGAGCTCTGGAATGTGGCAAGCTATTTCTTGAGGTTCGTGTCGCTAATTGACTGATACTGTGTTTCTACAAGAGATCGATGGATCGTTCGGCATCGACGTGGGGGCATGATGGCCTTTGTCCCCCTGGCAGTATCCCAACACTCAATAATCCTTGGAACTGTCATCTACCCCAACTTAGCTACAATTCCCAGCACCCTTAACAAACTACAATTCCCATGATTCTTTGGAAGGAAATTGTCTTTCAGTGTATGGTGTGTATGCTATAGCTTCCCTGGTCTGATATGAATGGGACAGAAGCAATTGGCAGAAAAAGAAAGTAAATATCCAAATAACAAGAAGAAATGAGTAGTACCTATAATTTGTTTTACTCCTTCGAATGCATGCTCTGTGCAACTTCCCCTGCTGCTTGAAAAATTTAAGAAATCAGTGCACAAAGTCCTGAGGCTTATTTTAAGCCAAAGGCAAGATTTTGCAAGACACACTTGGACATGGTTTCTATCATCAACCCAAACATTGGTCTTGAGGAACAGGGGGAATCTTTTCACCTAGTCATCATTTGCCACAACTGCAAGTAAGTCAAGAATTGCATTTGTGTACTGCAATTACCCCACACCCAATGTGGCTCCGATATGGAAACAACAGTGTAATCATTAACTTCATTATGAAAATTAATAAATCAACAACTCTTTTAAAAAGCACAGGACAATGTCAATACCCTATCCAATATTCAACACAAAACAATTTGTTCCACTAGAACAACCAGCAACACTATAATGACAACGTTACACAAAAAGATTCACAAAAAGATACACAAAAAGATTCAGTTCAGTTAGCCAAACTAGAAAAAAACCACCCACAAAACTCAGCAGCCACAAAAATACATATAAATGTAAGTACAAAAAGGAAGTTTAAATGCTCAGCTGGAAAGGAAGCACTGTCTGAATACAACTGTCTGAAGATTCATAGTGTTCAATATCACTCATTTGTCTTCAAAAGACTTTCCAAACTTCAGATTGTAGATGGCATTCATTTTCAGTATTGATTTCTTCCTTCATTCTGCCATGGGGAAGTTGCTATAGATGTTTTCTCAAGGATTTAGGTTGCTAGTGTCTACCTGTAATCCTACTGCCCCCCCCATGGCACCCGAGGAGTTGGTGATGGGATAGATAGTGATGTCTACATAAGGTACATCAAGGTTGTGAGAGAGCAATGAGGACACAGATTTCAGAGGCACCACACAATGTGAAATTGTTGCATGGCCTGAATTTCCATACATAGGGTTTGCCACAACTGAGGGACATTTAGTACTGGATTTGCCTAAAAGCTTTTCTGTCATTTCCTCCAGGAGACTGAGTAAGCACTTAGATCCAAGACAGGGTGGCAGCTGCAATTTGCCCTTCCAAATTTGTTAGAGGAATTTTGGTTGGGAAGAGAGTCGTAAAAAGCTTCACTGAACATAGAAAATTATAAAGTCAGCGGATGAAAAACAAAAGGACTTTTTTTCCATAAAAGACCAGACTCTGCCAGTCAGCTTAATATTTTATTGTCCAGGGAAACGCTTTCACTTAGCAGTTTAAGAGCACATTATACCTTTCCCATACAAAGTGCGCCTTTTACATCTTGGGTCATTACAAAATTCTGACATTAAAACCAGAGCAGCTTGAAGAGGTCGCTAAATTTATTGATGTGCCAAACACAGAAAAAGATCTTTTCCCCTTGGATTCCTCCCCACACCCCATGGTCACATCTCTATCTGTATTCAGGCTTGTATAATAAAGAACCCCTAAGTAGTTATGATTTGTTTCCAATATATGCCTACATTTATTGGTTTAGAATATTTATATCCTGCTTTGTGGTCCTAAGAGGCTCTCAAAGCAGCTTTCAAAAGATTCGCACAATAAATAAATAAAAATCATTCAAGACTTGTATCAGGAACAGAAATAACATGGTGTTCCTGTGGTGGCAAACTTGGAAAAGGGTATATGAAAAATTGAAAAAATTGTATGTTTGAAATTGACATAAGATATAGTCCATCTTGCGGCAGCTGAGAACAGCCTGAGAGTGTGGCTAATTTATTTTCTTCACCTTTGAAACCCAGCATTCTCTGACCAGGCAAAGGCTTAGATGTGATGCAACTTGGAAGCATCACGTACCAATCCAAATCTTTCAAGGAAAAGCATAGCATAAATGATTTAAATAAATACAACCTATGGGTTCCACAAGCTTGTTTAAAGTTTGTAATTGTGGGGATATTGCGTGCTATAACTCTGAAGTGAGACAGCACAAAATCAACTGGGCAATGGGCCAAATTGGAGCTGCTCTGTAAGATGCCCAAAGATTGGGCATATTTTACTTGTCTGCACCCACACAGTATAGCAGTTCTGAAGATGAGCATACTGCCTTTCTCCTTTTTTTTTGAGCATCTTATCTAGGTTAGCAGTAAGGAGGAGAACTTAATGAGATCTTTCAATACTTCCCCCCCTTATGCAGTTCTGGGAATCTTACCTGCAAGGAGGGGGGAAAACCTACACCCATCTTCCGCTAATGAAATTATTTTCTTTAGTAAAATGGAGAGAGTTGCACAAGGAGCTAGGAATGATTGTAGGCATTAAGTGTTGAATCAGGCAGTCCTTGACCTTGGGTCGTCTCTGAAGACTGGAGCATTATAGGTGTGTTACAGTTCTGTGGATTTAAGTGCAAGGGAATTAGATGGTATCAACTTGCCGAAGCAAGTAGTTCAAGTGGACAATAGAAAAAAACCCAGTGCATTCTCTAAAGCCACCACTTCTGAAATTTCACTGGTTAATTGGAAAATACCCCTTTTATTGATTCATTGTTGAAATAAAATCCTGTCTTTAGAATATTTGTGGGAATTGTAAGACATGAAAGTTTTAAACGAGGTACAGTATCTATATAATTTGCATCAATTTCCTTGTAATGAGATCATCCCTAGCACACTCCTTACATCCACAAGCTGGAGCAATCAGATCATTTGTGTGCTTTATGACTTGGAAGAGTTGAGAAAATTTCTGGAGGTGCCAGATTGCTGACTCATCCTCACATTCTGAACTTGATCTGACCAGTTCTTCCAGTTCGTGAACAGTCAGTACCTATTGGGCCTCAGTTAGCTCTTCTTCCTGGATGAGCTAAACAAAGTCATCACACCTTCTTAACTGGGCTCCTCTGATCACCTTCTCCACCCACACTCTGAGATTGCTGTCTGCATTTTTCTGCTCTCCTGCCCCCTTTCCTCCCACCCACATGCAATTTTCTTATTCCCACCTCACACTGCACACCATTTTTGTGCCATTTAATAAATAATTATTTTTCAGTAACACGTGTAAAGCTGCGATCACGTATGCTAAGTAAGTGTAAGATGTGAATTTGAATCATAGGAGAGTTGGAAGGGACCACAAGTATCATCTAGTCTAGCCCCCTGCAATGCAGGAATCTTTTGCCCAACGTGGGGCTTGAACCCATTACCCTGAGATTAAAAATCTCATGCTCTACCAACTGAACCTCAGGGCTACCTGTATAGTAGTTGGGAGGAACACAAGGCAGGCCCAAGCTTCTCACTTCCAGAGAAGACAAGGATAGTGCTACTCTCCATGCCCTGTCTTTTATTTCTTTTCTTTCAGCTGGTGAGAGGGTGAACAAAGTTCCTGACTCCAATGTCTCAGAAAGGAGGAGGTGGCTGTGCTGTGACCCATGTGAAGAGAGGGGAATGTACCACATTTCCAATGCACGAGTGGCAGAATGGTGACAATCCTTTGACTTTGAGAAGAACATATTTTGCTGGCTCACCTGAAGGGCAAATCTTGATGTTCAAATCGTTTTTTCAGTGATAGCAATAGAGAAGGATGGAGAGCTTCTTCAGTGGCTTCTGACAGTGTCAGCTCCAGGCATTGGAGGGCATGGGCAACGGGCCCTCTTCCCTCAGTGAGTCTATCTCTACTTTATTAGTCTCTTTCTGAGGAAAGAAATCTTTTGTGCCATGACCTGGCTATAGAAGATGCTTGGAGTTGCTTTGATGAAGGACTGAATTACCTGGCACAGGAAGCCTTGTAGCAATTTAATGAGACAGAAAACTGGCAAAGTGGAATCTTGGTTCATTATCTCTTAAAATTTAGAAGAGTCAAACAATTCAACATTCAGATTGATGTCTGTAGCTCATTCTTTCAATTAACTACTAATAAATTTGAGTAAAACCTCTGTCATATCTGACCTTCATGAAAGTCATCAAGATCTATGTGGCAAGTAATTTTTGTTCACTGCCATTCTTGAACATTAGAATTGTATTATTTCAAGTTATGCTAAATTCTGTCAAGCTGAAAGTGAAACCATATTACTATTTCAATTAACAACACGGCTTTAGTTTTGTTTTGTTTTCAAAGTGGGTATATTAAAGGTGGAACAAATTGGCAGATGAAAGCTGCAATCCAATGCACACATTCTTTGGAGAAAGTCCAAGTGCACTAGATGGAATTTACTTCTGAGCAGGCATGCAGAATATTACACTCATAAGGCTGCAGTCCTGTGCATGCTTACTTGAAACTCATCATCAGTGAACACAGTGAGATTTCTGAGTAATCAGGTATGAATATGTACTTTACAAGGATGAATCTAGTATGTGCAGCAAGCATCCAATAAGAGTTTGGTCTACCTTCTCCTCCAAGAAAAAGAAATACATTGCAAAACTAGGATAGGCAATCTTTATTTCAGAACCACTCTGGTCCCTTTTTAGATTCATAATCCAGACAAAGTCCCATTGACTTCAGCTGGTGATATTAGATATGTGCTTAATTTTCCTAGCCAAATCAATGGGACTTGATCATACCTTTAGGAGTTGAGAGAAGCATTAGAGATCATCTGGCTTGGTTCCTTGTAGACACAATTTACTGCTCTAAGCATTGTCTGCAAATCACAAACTTTTCATAGATACCTCTCATAAATGTGATTATTAAACTTTCCTAACCTGTTCAATTGCCTAATGCTACAATATCTAATATCTATTCAAAAATTGTTTTCTTGAGTTAGTTGTGTGTGAAGACCTCCAAAACCACCACCAAATGAAGACACAATAGATTTTAGTTTAAGGTTTTTGGCATTAAATTTTGGGCACAACTTTATTGATTACAGCATGGGAGTGGTTGCTTAGGCATTGGTTCCAGACTACCTGAACCTGCATGGTGGCAGCAACAGGACTGACACTGGGCACCACCATATGTCAGTAAGGGAAAGCATCCTGGGGGAGCAAGAACTCCTTCGCTCTCATAGCTCACCCCAGATGCTCCCAGGGGCTCTGGCATGGCCCTAGCCCCTTGACAGGACAAAAGCAAGGCGAGCCCCTGGATTCCTTTAATGGAATTCCCTAGCAGCAGCAATGGAGGGGCAGGCATAGCCAACCACTTCCCTCCCCAAAACATTGAACCAAATGTCTAACCACCAACCTTACAAAGTTGTGACGATTTGCTACATGGTAGGCAAAAACCAAGTGGCACCAGCCAATCAGCCAAATGGCAAAATTCCTACCAGGCCCCTGTTCCAAAACAGACGACCCCTAAACAGGCATAGCAAGGCCATGAGAACAACCTTAAATATAGGGAGAGGAGGGTGGGTGATCTGCTGCACGTCTCAAGAAAGTGAAACTCTCCAGAGACGTGCAGCAGCTTAAGTAGCCCCTCAGCAGGCAATAGCCAACCCAACTGACCAAATTTCTGCCCCAGCAACAGAGGGGCAACCAATGGGGCATTGTGGCCATCCAAACGGTCTCACCCCACAACAGGGAGGCAGTTTCTGGTGATCTCACCGCAACACGTGCCCTCCATGATGGAGGAGCTGACATGTCAAACTGTCTGCCTCTTGTTCCATTGCTGGTAAACTTGGGTACTATATTTACACATCTCCTTGGTGATAGCCACTTTTTGTGAGATCTTCGTTTAATTTTTGCCGCAGTCGTTTTCGAATTCTTGTCCTATTTATTTTGCTACCCTTTCCTCTTTCTCTTTCCTTCACTTGCAGAGCAAGAAATGTTCCATCATGCAGCATTTCATTATTATTATTATTATTTTGTGTGTAGCTTTTTGTCCAGCAAGTTAGTCTTATTCCTTTCATGTCTCACTCAAGCCATATCTCTTTTATATTACCGCTGTTTCTTTTGGACACAAACATAGTTCATAATTTATGTGCTCCTGACTTAAGTTTATGTATTAAATTTGACAGAATATACCAGGCTCTGTTTCTTCAGTTAACCTTCAAAGCTAAAATAACACATTGCCCTTCCCTCTCTCCCATCAGAATTCTGATTTAAGACATGTTTCCTAACCCAGTGAATGACTGGCACATGAAGACCTGATTCCACACATCAGTCTCTTTTGTTGGACTGGGGTGTCTGTCTTGCCTTGCTGTGCTGGAGCTTCATTGCCCACCAGCACAATATAACAAGACAGGGAGCTCTGATCAGGTTGCCACCGCAAGGGACTAACACATTTTCCTCACTATGAACAATATCACAGGCATTTATGTACTCCCGAAACACTGATGGGGTGCTTTGCAGGGGCACAAAAATTGACCCCCTTCCCATTTTTACTCAGCTCTAAAATAATACTTATACCTTGTAGTAAAGGTGAAGTGAGGACAGAGTGATTTAAGCAGACATAGCTGATGCTCCTTGCTGAAATAAAATGCTCTTGACAGATTGATCCTGCCTCTCCCCTGCGTTGAATTACCATGACAAATTCCTTGATGAGGTGCACTTAGGGTGCTATTTTGGTACAATATACCTGGCACTTAGCATATGAAACTTCCTATGCTAAATTAAGTTTATGCATCTCCCTTTTCTTCGTCGTATTTCAGTGAAGACCAAGACTTGGAGATAGCCAGAGCTCAGGGAGAGAGGTATGCGTTTTGCATGCAGAAAGTCACAGGTTAAGTCGGAAAGGATATCTGGCAGTGAGGTTAGAAAGCTTCTGCATGACTTCTGCAGAGTAGCCAATACCAAATGTTGGGCTGTCTTGCCAAATGCAAGGTGGTTCTTTTAAAATGAGATTCAGAAGTAATACAAAACACAAGTGAGAAGATTAAAGATTTTATTCTAAACAGCAAGCAATATATACATACCAAGCATGCACTTCAGTCTGCCACTTGGAAGCCCTCAAGAAGCGGCAACGTGACTCCCCAGGTAGCCTCAGTTTGCATGGCCCCGCAGCCAGATCAGTCCATGCACGAGCTTCTCAAAAACTCTGCCCAAAACCATCCAATTTATAGATAGCTACCCTGTGTGGCTTGCTCGACTGGCTACATGCAGATCATTCATTAGCCACCCCTTCCCAATGCCTCACTTTTTCAAAACAATGCCCAACATCAAAGAAGGTACCTAGCACTATTACTTCCTTCCAACTGATTAGGGCATTAAAGGGCGTTCATGCCACCAAAGAACTTAAGGAACAGAGTCAGAGAGGGTAACCATGTCAGATCACTAGCTCCTCTTTATCTTCTGGATAGATTGTCCATACATGGATCAAAATTAGGTTCTTCAGAGCTTATTGGGAGAAATGGCAGTTCGGTGGTTTGAGGCAAAATTCCAAGGAAAAGGTCTCAGTTCAATCTGAAAGACTCCCTTATAGATAATATTGAACTAAATAGACTAATGAGCTGGCTCAGTAGCGGTGGTGTTTGTTTTTTTTCAGCCAGAGCATGCTGGAGCTCAGTTCCAGCACTTCTCAGGTGGGCACCATTGCAGGTTGGCAGTCCCCTTGCCCACTTCTTGCCTTTATGTACTTCTGAGAAGCCCAATGTTCTGAGAACATTTCAAGTCAAAACAGAAGCTGGTCAGTGTATACTCTTTTTTTTTTTTTTAGATCTATGACTCCACCTACCTCCTAGCCACTCCTAGCTGCAACCTGTGTTTCTTTGTCCACTCTTGTGTTGCACATAGTTCATTTTTTTTTCTTTTAGTGTATCTGCCTTGCTCCACCTTAAGTACTTGTTGGGGTTCACAGCAGTTGTTGCTATGGGGGGCTGCCATAACAGAAGGAAATAATATTGATAGTCTGCTTTCAATGGATTCCTCTGACATCTCTTGCCGTAATACATCAGTTAGTTTTTAATATCATTTTTAACAAGGCTTTGTACAGTGTGCATAAGTATTTGGGGGCCATATGGACCTTTGCTGCCTTGCGACTATCTGTATTTTCATTAGAGGCAATATTTTTTGCCAATGTCCCATCTTAACTTATTATGTAGCACTTCTGTGACCATTAAACAGATTGAGAATCCTATTCAACAGATGGCTGCGCTTTGGTTCAGAATGAAATGAACAGGCTTCTATCCTATATACCTCTTTGTTATATTTTTTAAAAATTTGCTTTTCGGCAATAGCTCTGTGGATAGCAATATAGAACTTAGATCTGAATTAACCAGTTGTCCCAGAATGACCTTAGAAACAGCATATTGTTTCTTTTCATCCCATGTCATTAACTTGAGATAATGGTTTTCATTTTGAGTTATGCAACTACTTTTGAGAGATCTGACCAATTTTACACAGGATATGGGAATGCTGGCTCATTGTTTCCATCCATCGTGTGTGTGTGTGTGTGTGTGTGTGTGTGTGTGTGTGTGTATTCATAAAATTGGTCTATTATGTGCAGTCCCCCCTAATCAAGATACAAACTGCCACGGGTGTACCAAGACTTCAGACCCTGCATTCTAACTGCAATAGCTCACAGCTTTCAAATGTCGCTCCTGAAAGTCAGGGCACTCTCTGATCAGCATTCAATAAGAAGTCACTGAATGTAGAAGGAGAAAGAGAGAACTCCCCTGTGCATACAGGAATACTAGGCAGATCAGGCACACCCATCTTGAGAGGTAATATTAACAAGGGCTCACACCAACATTAGGTCATTCAGCCCTTCCCTCAAAGAAAGACTGTGGTGGAATCTACACACATGCTGAAAACGTTGTGAAAATGCTTTTTTAAAAAATCATTTTGAGAAATGCATTGAATTTGCTATAGCTCATCTAGTGTCACAATTGTATATTGCACTTTACAACACATTCAAAATGTTTTGCTTGCAGCTGTATAGCTGAGTCCTTGGGCTAGCTGAAGGGGCCAATGTTGTCTATTCCTTGTATCTGTTGATCTAAAATATTTTTTGTTTAGGGAATACTGTCACACGATGACTAGATGCAACGCAGGACTATGCAGGTCTATGAAGTCCAACTGACGCTCTCTGTGAGCGTGCCATGTTCACTTATTTTAAGGACTGAAATTTTTGGCATGGCTGATAGGTTAAGAACACCGTCTTTAGAATCTGCAATATTCATGCCTTAGTAAATAATTAGCAAACCATTAACAGTATTTTCTGAGTTGCTGCTAGGCACTTCAAAACATGAAAAACTTGATGGATCTCAAACTTCTGGAGTTAGCTCAAAAGAAAAGGAAAGAAAGAAAGAAAGAAAGAAAGAAAGAAAGAAAGAAAGAAAGAAAGAAAGAAAGAAAGATCCTGCTATGGATCTTGGAGAATTCAGAGAATCTTCAAAAGTGTAACTATTGTTTTGCTTCTTGTAAAAATGCATTTCACACTAATACTGCATTTGGTTTATTTGGTAATGATGGTCCACCTTTGTGTGCTGAAGCAAATCTCTTCCTACTGCAGTAGCACATTTCTTTTTTACTATTCACATTATTATTAGCTGGGGAACGTCCATAGCTCAATGGCAGAACACATAATTTGCATGCAGAAAGTCTGACTCATCTTTAGTTAAAATGTTCAGGTAACAGATGGTGGAGAAGAACTCTTGCTGAGACCCTGGAGAGTCATTACCTGCCATTAGAGTGGACAATACTGGCTTAAACAGACAAATATTTATTGGGGGAAATGGTCCAGCTTACTGATAGAGCAAAAGCTTTGCATGCAAAATACCCCAGATTCAATCCCTGCCATATCTAAGGTACGACAGTAAAAGATTCATGCTTGAAATACTAAAGAGCCAGAGAGTTCTTGCCAGTCAATGAAGATAATAGATAGACCAGCATTGACACATGAGGTTGCATTGCCGCTGGTGGTTACGGAGAGTGGGAGCGGCAAGGCAGCAGGAAGCTTGCAGTGGTACCAACCTTGAGACCGAGACAGGTCTCAAAGTTATACAATTTGATGAGTCTAGGAGGGAGGCTTGAAAGAACAAAAGGCTACTCATGAGTAGGAATTCTACATCCTGGTGAGTTTTAGGGGCAGTGTAGACTTTCTTCATTTTTGCTCCAGAGGCTTTTTGGCTTTCTATAATTTGGGCGCATTGCCTTTCTTTCTTTGCAACAACTGCACGTCTTCTATTCCATATTTCCATTTCAGTAAACTAATTTCTTGTTTCATAAAACTGTGTGGTCTGAGTATAATGTAAACATCCTCAAGCCTATCAGTTTAACTTCATACTACCTAGGGAGGCTTCAGATACTCAGGGGAACTTTTGAAGGCAGCCCGGCGGAAAATAATCAGTCCCTTATCTGATGGCAACAAGTACCTCAAAGAAGGGCAGGGTGTGCTGAGGAGAGGCATAAACTCTGCTGTGGCCAGAACTTTCTTCCCCAGATGACATGGGAGGGTGGTTGGACATGCCTATCACAGAGGTGCTGATAACGGGGCATATTTTCGTAGAAGAGACTTTTGAAAGAAATGTCACATTTCCTTACTTCTTTATGGAAACTCACATGGAGTCATAGGGGTCATATGTTTTACCTCAGACCATAAACATTTGACTCAGTCCTCATACACCACATTTCTCTCAGATCCAGAAATGTTGAATGCTTTGGTGCAGGCTATGATGCCAAAGACAGAGAAGCAGAAATTATAGAAAAGAATCAGAGGCAAGCCTTTCTTGAGGGGAAAAGAAGCTCATTATTCTAATGAGTTGCAACAAACACCCTTAGAAAAGACATGCCTATTGACTCAGGCACCTAAAAGTCAACTTAGTAATTATGGGTAGTAGAATATTGAGCTGAATCTCCAATCTGATGTTTACAAATTGCTCCTTTATACTTACAAATTGGTCTTTGTATTGGTTTTTGCATAGTTGAGAGAAATGTGCCTGAATACCCCCTGACACTGTGAAGGAAGGAGGACTGGATTAAGTGGCAACTCAGTGTTACGAAATTGAATAATCCTAGTGTTGGGATTTCGCTTCCTACAGAGAATTAATTTGACACATCACCAGTTTATTCATAAGTCACTCTTAATGCAGCTAAATGTATATGTTAGTCTTCAAGGCTGTCACTGAGAACAATCTGATTGTCTGTGTCTCTTTCCCCCTCTGTTTGGTTTCTGTAGACAGCAACATACAGACCAAGAACGCAAAGAGAATTCCATCTCTGCAAAAATGGGCAGAGAATGTTGTTGAGGCAAGAAACTACTCACTTCTTTTTAATAATAATAAAAAAGCAGGACTGGAATGTGCTAACTGTGGACCATTGAAACAGAATTGAGTTTCTGACTGTCACTGTAGGGAAGAGGAAATGAATTATCCTGAAATACTCAAAACCTACTAAGAGACACAGTGGGAAAGTGATTGCCTTAGATGCTAATGTCAACCTGCTGTTCAGCGGAAGCAGCTGGCATAGCCCAAGGCTTCCGAAGAAGCAAATCTTTCTCCCTTTCCCTTGCACTGAGTGAATATTCTCCCTGTTTCTGGTTACTATTGTCCTACTTCTGAGGCTATCCAAGGGATGGGGACTGATTAACACATTAATCACAGTTTTCAGCGGGAACACCCTCCAGAACTTGCACAGAAGGAGTAACCTTTAAAAGCACCTCCCTTTTCTACCTGTCTAAACACGTGGATGATTTGCAATCCAGTTCCACATAGCCCAGGAAGCCATGTGTTGGGAAGCTAATATCCTGCCAAGTAAGCAGGGATGGCAATGAACCTGACATTTTGAACTGTCTGATGCTTATGCTATCTGTTTAATCACTGATCATGGCTTAGCTACCCTTAAGCTATGAATCCCTTAAATGAGTGAGCAACATAATGTCATAAGAATAGCCCTCTTGGATCAAGTCAAATGCCTATCTAGACATTCCCCCCACAGTGAGTATCCAGATGCCTCTGGGATGTGCACAAGTAGGGCATGAGCTAACCTCTCCTGGTATTCAAAAGTGTGCTGCCTTGGAACCTGAACCACTGGTATCATGTGTGAATCTGTTCTCCGTGGATTTGTCTGATCTAAACTAGGGACCATCACCACCACAGCACCGTGCATCATGGCAGTAAGCTCTATCAATTAATAACATGTTGAATGAAAAAGCCCATTTGACAGGTAGAATTCAAGAGAAATGTAGTGATAGCAAAAGCTGCACTATCAGGTTATGAGACTGGGACTGCTTGGGTGTTGCTGGTGGATGACCTTCAGCAGAAAAATGACAGTGGACTTCTCAGCAGCTTTCAATGCCGTTGACTATGGCATTTTTCTGGACTGTGTTGCCAGAGTAGGGCTAGACGCAAGATCTGGTCTTTCTGGAGGGGTAAATCCAGAATATGATGCATGGCATTATTGGTCTTTGAGGTATCTCAGGGTTCCAATGTCATGCTTTTTAAGATCTACTTGAAACTACTGGGATAGGTCATCTGGGTATTAAGAAGAGCCCTCCTGGATGAGACCAAAGGCCTATCTAGTCCAGCATCTTATTTCCCAAAGGGGCCAACTACATGACTACGGAAAGTCTACAGACAGATCATGGGGGAATAGTCTTTCCTACTATTGTTTCCTAGTTACTGGTACTGTACTTAGATTTTGGACTGATGTATTACAATTGTGCAACTGACACATAGCTCTACTTCTCATTGCCTCATACTGACTGCTGCCTTGATTCCATTATGATTCTACTCTGTTTCTTTCCACTCTCTCATTCTGTGCTCATTCATTCAGCAACAGACTTGAATTTGATTCACTTTGAGCTCCAGAGTAGGTGGCACTCAAGTTTATCCAAAGATTAACTTTCAAAAGTTGAAGCTGAGCTGCATATTTTGAACTAATATTCAGAGGGGATAAGGCACTGATGTATAGGAAATTTCTCAGTGATCATAAAAATTATTCCAATGGGAAATTAAGCTTTGCATTAATCTGAACTTCAACTGATCATTGGAGATAATCATGTATCATTTCATAGGTGGATGCTGCTCTATGAGGTTTAATTAAGCAGCACTTATAATATTACTGTTGCCATGGTTAATTGAGTAAAGGTGTGTGCTATTTTTATGGCATGTTTGCCTGAGATTTTTGAAAGCTGCAGAGCACCATCCATGCTGAGTTACTGTTTAAGGGTTGGGGGGTATTCATCAACTTGATCATAATCCAAATAGTCTCAAAAACTTCATAAAAGTAGCTGAAGTGAATTCTTCATATGAATTAAGTGCCAGTTGCTGGTGTATGCTGATCAGATAAAAATGACACTTTAAAGAAAACAGTATCTTAATAGGGATAGGTTGTTATCAGTGGAGGTCATTTCATGCAGTAGTTCAGCCTTGTCTAACTTGGTGTCATCCAGATGTTGATGGGTTACATCTGACTATTGGGCATGGTGGTTGGGGCTGAGAAAAGCTGTAGTCCAAAATATCTGGAGGGCATCAGGTTAGGCAAAGCTGCAGTATTCTACTTGGGGGTGAACAAATCCTTCCATTCCTAGTCTGTGTCACTTTTGCATTTTTTACCCATAATCCAATTTGGTTTTATTAACCTGCACTTTAAAAAAAGAAAGTATCAAAATTGTATTTTAATATTCTCTCTCAAAATACATATCTGAATCTATGCTTTGATATATCTAAACTGATGAAAATTACATTGCAGTATTTTCAAGTGATGGGTAGTTAAGTTCCAATCCACAAACTAATCTTGAGATGTGAGGATCAGGATATTTCATATAGGGCTTTATAAAGATCAAATTCCTCAAGCACCCCTAGTTTAGCTTATTGTTGAGTAGCAGTTCAGTTTTATACTGCTAAAATACGGGAATTCTCATCAATATTGGCATTCAACCGGCTCATGAATGCTTTTTTAAACAAGCACTTCCCTGATCTTCTGGCTTGAATCTTCTGCTCTAACTGTTGTCTTGACCACTGCACCATTTAACAGAGTTTTTAATTATATATTTTAACTATGGATATTTTAATGTATGGTACCTGCTTTGCTATGTATTTCAATTGTTGGCAGCTGTTATTTTTAGAATTGGTTTTATTTTTGTTCTTTTGCTCTTGGTTTTTATTTGTTTGTGGTGGTGTTGTTGTTGCTGCTGTTGGCATTCATCTGTCTTGAGAGACAATGCACACCTCTGGGGATGAAATCAAATCACTGTGTGACCTCCTTGGGGTTCAAGCCTGTGCATTGTGTATGGAGGTGCTGGGCTGCCCATTTCATCTTCAAATGAAAGGCAGTATATAAATCCTTTGAACAACAACAACAACAACTGTTTGTTGGCTGGATATGTCCCATTTTGTTGTTTAGTCGTTTAGTCGTGTCTGACTCTTCATGACCCCATGGACCAGAGCACGCCAGGCACTCCTGTCTTCCACTGCCTCCCACAGTTTGGTCAAACTCATGCTGGTAGCTTCGAGAATACTGTCCAACCATCTCATCCTCTGTCGTCCCCTTCTCCTTGTGCCCTCCATCTTTCCCAACATCAGGGGCTTTTCCACGGAGTCTTCTCTTCTCGTGAGATGGCAAAAGCATTGGAGCCTCAGCTTCAGGATCTGTCCTTCCAGCGAGCACTCAGGGCTGATTTCCTTAAGAATGGATAGGTTTGATCTTCTTTCAGTCCATGGGACTCTCAAGAGTCTCCTCCAGCACCATAATTCAAAAGCATCAATTCTTTGGCGATCAGCTTTCTTTATGGTCCAGCTCTCACTTCCATACATCACTACTGGGAAAACCATAGCTTTTACTATATGGACCTTTGTTGGCAAGGTGATGTCTCTGCTTTTTAAGATATGTCCCATAGATTAGACAAAATCCTAACATAGTTCCACAGCAATTTACACTACTTAGGAGTTCTGTTTGAGGATGTTTGAAGGCAGTACCTGGTATGAGAATTTCCCACATGATACGAGTGCCTAACCACATTCTGATAATCTTAATGGGTCTTCTTAGCTTAAGGATGCACATTGTTTCCAAAGGTCTGTAAGAGCAGTTGCATACAGGGGATTATTCTGTTCTCTGCACTAAATCAGTGATCAGCAGTAAGTGAAAAGAAGGTGTTCACTTCCTCTAACATACAGGAGAAGGGAGGAGGACTTTTCTAAATACATCTAAAGGCACAAAATCTGCTGCCCCATTTGTGGATCTTGAGGTAGGATCAAAGCTAAGCACTCAGTTGGCAAAGCTAAATGCAGAGTTTCCCTTCCACATCCATCCTGAAGCCTCTTGTGCATGCAGAAAATATGATTAATTGTGTAGGGGATAAGTTTCAGCATGTGACTTGCCTTGGTGAATTGTAGTGGCTTTATAATAATTTGGAATTAAAAATAGTACAAATGATAGCAGCTGAAGACATCTGACATGATGATTCAGCCACTAACCGTGGGTGATTAATCTAGTCTAAATTCACTTTTGGATTCCCTCAGAAAAGGTATTTATCTTTCATCTGTTTCAGGTAATTATTCACTTTCACATTACCAGATGCTAACATTAAATAAATTCCTTTGCCATTTTATCACTGACCCACCCCCCCAACATAATGCCTTTCTCAACTCAGGTATTTCATGACAACTGTGTTCTCATTTCCCATTAGTCATTTGTTCAAACAATAGATATTTATTTTTAATTTATCTTCAAATGTCACTTTCTCCAAATCCCTAATTATTGTTTGAGTAAGAGATGGGGAAATCACTGCAAATGTTTCTTTTTGATTGTTAAGTAAAATATTATGAGTGAAGCTAATCAGAATGCTAATATTAGAGATTGCTGTCTGAAAGCCTTTTTACAGATGTAAAATTTTGTCTCTAGAACTCCCACATGACATTATTAAATATTTTGGGGATTTTTGCTGTACTTTTTCATAACTTACCAAAAAAAATGTATATAATCTTATATAAGAAGCATATACAGCAGATTTGTTGTTAAAATTGGTTGACACGCATTTATTAAGCTAATATTTTGCTCATGCCTTGGGAGGAAAAACACTTTTAAAAAATATGTTCTAATTATATACTTATATTTCCCTGTGGGATAGAATATGGGTGATATTCAACTAATATCTACTCAGAATATTAATGATCATGGCTAAGTTAAAATCATTAATTTCGGTGAGTCAGCTATGAATGAAAATTAGTTGGCTATGCAATTTTCTTCAAAAAAAAGTGTAGCATTTACACGCAGGCCTCACTTACCCAAACACAATGTGTTCACAATGAGAAATCATCTGCTAGGCGAGTGTTTGCATAACAAGTCCACAGTTTCCATTGATTCCTATGGGAAAATTTCTAATTAGGGATTTGTCCAGTGCCTCTCTGCCTCTCTCTACATGGTTTCTTTCTGAAATGGCTGCAGCCAACCAACAAAGGAAAAAGTGTTTTGTCTGACCTCTCCTGCTTTCTGATTTGTCTGATCTCCATCCATCCCTCCCTGGTTTCTGCCTGAAAATGGTTGCCACCAACCAGCAAACCACAAACAAACAAGGGAGTAAGGAAGGGGGCAAACTCTTGGTGTTTGGATATCTGAATCTGTGGAGTGTATAGCGAGGTTTTGGCAGAACTATATAAGTTCAGGTAAGTGAATTTTTGCATAGCAAGCATGCAGATAGTGAGACCTGCATGTACAGAAGCGCTGAGTGTTTATTACGTGCTTTTATTTTACTCTCTCTCTCTCTCTCTCTCTCTCTCTCTCACACACACACACACACACACATAATACAACAATAATAATAGAAAAAAGGGACAAGGGGGAAAAGCCCCACACCAGCTCCAATTAACAATACAAACAAGCCACCCAAAAAAGGTAAGAATAATTCCACCCTAATTTAAACATTTAAATTAATTTTAAACTTATATTGCTGTATAAGTCATGCATATGGCCAAATAGGTATCCAAATGAGATTGTTGATTATATGTTCAAATGTAGAAAGAGCAATAAGATTTCCAGGCCACTGAGTAACAGGTGGTAGATATTTAGCCTTCCAACCTTGAAGTTTAAGTCTTTTTGTCACCATAAGGTCCCACAGGATGTACTTGTCCCTCTGTTATTCCCCACCTCACAGGAATATAATTTAAGAGTTTGTGAACATCCACAAATATCAAGGATTTCTCCAAAACAAAGTATATATTAAAAATAATTTCTGATCAGAAACACTACAGGTCAGGCCAACATCAATGAGACATTATCTGCGTTAAATCACCAGCATCTATTCCTTCCAATAAGGTTGCTGTGGATTCCAATATACCATAAACATAAATTTTGAGATGGGGGAAACAAAACAAAAAATGTTGCAGTAGTTCATTCCCTCGCATCCATTTATAAACAAATTCTACATTCTATGGTAGCATATTTGTTTCCTTTAATGAACTCTCAGGACAGCTTATGAAGATGCTGTTGATTAATGGGAGAGTTTTAAACCTTCACATTTATTGTTTCTTTGCTCTGGACACCTCATTATGGTAACTGTACATCTGCAATGCCTCGTGATCACCGATGATGGATGAGCACTTACGTTTGGGAAGCATAATAAAAAAGGGGGTGTTGACAACATTTTAAAGATGCGAGGCATGTTTTCTGCCTACAATGTGCCAATGTCAAGGCATAAAAAAGACTTACATCAATGGCAAAATGATCTCTGCAATATATATATATATATATATAGAGAGAGAGAGAGAGAGTGTAGTTTCAGGTCCTGCCTTATTTCCTCATTTTTTCTGCTGAAGGATTAAAATGAGATCCTTACCCTGTGGCAAACACGTTTCTAATAGTGCCTTGCTGTTAATGATCATACCTAGGTTTGGTTGAATCCCATAGGCAATGAGCTTTTATGAAATAGCTTAATCTGCACCTGCATCAGTCCCACATTTGAGGCAATATAAACATGTGGCACTGGTATGTTCTTTCCCTTTACTGGACCGTTAGAAGACAGCAGCATTCCAGTGTCTATTGATATAAGATTTTATTGGGGCAAGATACAAAATCATTAATATACATCTGCCAGCACATACTTTTCTTAGGGGACCTTCTCTTGTGAAGGAACATGGAACAGCTTCCATTCAAAACACTAAGGTGGCAGCGTGCCCTACTGAAGACAGACCTCTGTTAAAAGGGCTGCTACAGCCTTTGCTGAAAAGTAAATGGAGACTGGTATAATTAAATAGCAGATGATTTAAAAAATGGGAAAGAATACCATCACAGTGCTGAACTTAAAAGCAGTAAACCCGGTCTTATAGTTAATGGTCACAACTCAACTTGAGTCCATGGATTTCAGACAGCTTAAGACTGTAATACTATATACACTTAAGCAAGGAAAAGCTCTAATGAAGCTCGATGGGGCACTGGATTGCTCTGTTAGCAATTCATTGTGGTCATTGTGCTTTTAGATTCACACTTGGACAAAATTCGGCCAGGGGAACATAAGAGTCTTAATCTCAAGGCCATGGGTTCAAGCCCCACCTTGGGGGCTAAAAGATTCTTGTTGTGGTTTGGGCTGTATGATCTTTATGGTCCATTTCAATTCTATCATTCTATGACAATTTCAGCCACTGTTATATTACAAGCATGCGGGGGCAGGGTGCTTGTGGTGTCTGTGTGGAGCTGATAGACTGAAAGCTGCTTTCCTCACAGGTATCCTGGGCATTGTCTACTTTGTGCCATTAGCTGGAGCCCCATTAATTGCTATGGGACTCAAATTTGACTACATTCTCCCTAGACAGAGGCCAAAGTCTTAGCTTAGCTTAGCCAAAGAAAGGAAGTGTGGCAATCAAATTAAGAAAACGATGCATCCAAGGGCATCCCAAAATGCGTAGGGTGAAATCGGGTATTGCACAGTTTTTCTCAGACCGAACTGCTGCAAATGGGTATGGGGTCACTGGGCTGCAGAAGCCAAAGCAAGCTGACTCATGAGGCAGTCAAACACTGAAAGGTGTGCAGGGACCTATCCACCTACTTAGTACCCTGAAGCTTCTTTCTGCACTGCCTCTGATCATAAACCCACCAGGTGTTTTCCACAGTCCTAAAAGCATCCTGTCTATGACCCTGAAGACTTACTGCCAGCCACTATGGACCTTATACAATTGGACCAATGGACTCTTGCAAGTATACGCTTTCAGTGCACATACTGTTTCTACTTCTTCTTTTCAGTGAACTATTTGACATTAATGAAAGTTTTATCATCTGTATAATACTGAGAGAAAATTTGCCAAGGATGTCAGAGTTGCATCATTATAATATTCAGAAATTTTAAAAGGACCACTTTAGGATCTTATTGTAAAGATTCAAATTTTAAGCTTCCTGGAATTATTTTTTATGCTTTTCAGACTTCTCTGTTATATTGCCATGATTAACAATGTTTAAATAGCATAGGTTCCACTTTAGCACTTCAGATGACCTGCATTTTACATCCTTCTGAGTTATTAAAGCTATCCATTATTTTTATCTATTCCTCATCTTTATATTTTCTTCTATCTTCTTCCGCTGCAAAAAAGACATCCCTCTTATGCCACTTCCTTAATTGCTTTTTATAAAGTTGGGCAAAGTTCTTTATCTGAAAGATACCATCCTCAAGAGATTTTGAAAGATTGACAGGTCATGCCTTCTCTTCAGCAAAACTGTTATGGTTCTTCTCTAGCTCATACTATGTTTATCAGTTTGCCTGGTTCTCACTGGGGTATTGAACAATTTCATTTCCAGAGATGCATTGCCTAAATTCCAATTTTCTGGTACAGGTTGTATTTATTGATAGAATATACCCCACATTGATAGATCTGATCCTGGGGATGTTGTGATTTCATTTTCCAGTTTGCTCTAAACTGCAATATTGTGAGGCCTCCAGCAGATCCAACATGTAGTTACGTCCACTAGCTTGAACATTTTGGGGCTGATTCACCAAATTAACTAACATGTCAGATTCAGCACCAAATACTTGGTTAAACAGATACAAGAAGACGACACTTGTGAACTTCTACCTAACTTAGCAACTCACATGTACCTCTCCAGATTTGAAAATCATTATACTGGGTTTCTTTCAAGCCACTGTCCTGCTTGGCAATGAAAACTTCAGAATCAAATTACATATTATAGCCCACTTTTCACATAACAGTTACAGATAGGTACCCGTGTTGGTCTGCCATAGTCAAAATAAAAAAATTCCTTCCAGTAGCGCCTTAAAGACCAACTAAGTTAGTTCTTGGTATGAGCTTTCGTGTGCATGCACACTTCTTCAGATACACACGAAAGCTCATACCAAGAACTAACTTAGTTGGTCTTTAAGGTGCTACTGGAAGGATTTTTTTTATTTTCACATAACAGTTAACCCTTGTTCCTGTAAACAAGCAGCATGCTAATGCTTTAACTTTCCTTCTCCCCAGGCAAGAGAGGGAACAACAAACCATTCAGCTTGATTTGTGGTATATTTCTCACAAACAAACCACAATAATGAAACCATGCTTTGTTTTTGGCCTGCTGGTTATGGTTTGATAGGGAGAAACAAACCATGGGTTCTGAAGTCATAACAAGCCAAGCTTCATGATTTATTGCTTCTGCTTATGTCAGAGAAGAAGCAAAATGAAAGTGATCAGGGAACATGAACTAGCACAGGGCTCATTCATAGTAAGCTATTAAGCATGGCTTACTGTGATGTGTGACCTAGACCTATAAGTATGGATATGTAAGCTGTAGCCCACTGGTCCCCTTTTGTCTGAAAAGCTGCTTTGGAAGATGGGAATTTAGAGCAGAGGATGATAGCTGGGGAAGACTACCTTCCACTTTTCTGCTCTCAATGGTACCTTGCCAAAGCAGTTTCACAAACAAACAAACAAACAAACAAACAAACAAACAGATGAGGTCACACCAAAGTCACATTTTGGTTCACCATCTTGATTTAAAATGGCAGACAGCATCCAAACATTGACAAAGAGCACTGTCCCCAATCTCGAGAACCCTAGTGCCAAATTTGGCCACAATGCTGTTCCTCCCTTTGGGAGGGGGGCAGACAATTTGCCACATCCTTCCTCCCCTGGAAGATGAGGAGAGTTGGCATTTCCCTAGGGGAGTAAGTTATGGTCTGAGGCAATTTTGCCCAATGGAGAGAGGTGGTGACAGGCTATTTGTCCATATTTGGTTGTCTTGACTTTTCTTCTTGATGTGCTGGCAATATCTTGCAAGGCATCTGAATGAACGGATAACAAACAAAAGGGACAGACAGACAAACCACTTTCCAAAATATATAGTACATAATGCCTCTTACAACACTTATAGGCCTACAAGACTTATAAAAATATTTTATATAGATATCTTAAAACCACACTTTCATAGGAAATATAACAAAGTGGTGTACAATATAAAAAACAGAACTACAATAGCAACAGTAAATATGCCAATGGAGTATCAAAGCTATTTTATTTATTTAGATATCACACTTCATATATTCTTCTTTAAACAGTGAATTTTTTGTCTGGTTGTGATGCTTCTGCAGTCAGTCACTCTTATGTCTGTCTGTCTGTCTGTCTGTGTATATATGTATATATATATATAGAGAGAGAGAGTCTGAAAAGGCAACTATATGAGAAATTCAAATCACATTTTCTTTCCTTGAAGCTTGGAGTGCCAGTAAAACTGGAAATATGCTATTAGACAAGATAAATGTAAGAGGAAAGTGGCAGAAGTAAAAAGAAAATAACAGGCTTGGGGGATAAAGTTGCTTTACAGCAGAGTGACTTGATTAAATGACCAGAGAAATGTAAACTGCAGAATAAGGATTGAATAAAAGCATTTCTGCAGAAAAAGTCCAAGGAATAAAGATGGGCGTGCATAGTTTTGTTTTGTTTTAGTGTGGTGGTGGATTTATTCTAATTTGAAAGATGCATAGCAAATAGGTGGCAAGATTTCATTTCTGATCAAAAGCCGCCTCAAACCAATCCATTTTCAGTGCTAAGCTACTTTTCTCAGTATTGTCACGGACCGATGACAATTCCAGATGTTCTGATGAAATAGTGAGCATGGAGGAAAGAGTCATTCATGCATTTGCTTTTCAGGCTTTCATGTAACAGCCAACAAGGGAGCTCTCATTTCTTCCCCCTGGAGAGCAACATAAGTTGTACTGAAATGTGGCTGCTTGCTGCACATCACAGCGCCAGGAAGACGTGCCACTTGCCTCTTCATCCATTTTGTTGGAAAAACTGATGCATGAGTTCTGTGCACATGGTTCCTTCTGGTATATCGAGGTTTATCTTAATTTAATTTAATTCATTTAAATTTTTTTTTTAAATTGCAAGTAGGATTCTAATTTTGGGGTGGGGTGGATTTTTATTGTTTTTGTTCTTTGCCATGCCTGCTTTATGCTCTCATCTTGGTTGCTTTCCTAGAATTCATCTTCCAAATCTTCCAAATTCTTCGCATCCTTTTAAAATTCCACTGTCCGAAGTCACACACAACTCTCCAACTAGTGCTTTACCAGCCCTGAGACCCAGTTGCTGAGTGAGTGGTTCTAGATGAGAATTGGAATCACTGGATAAAATAGGAAGAGAAGAAGCAAAGAGATCAATAGACTATGGGTGACTTATTGATTACCTTGCATTCTGAGATTACTTGTCTGGGTGAATGTATGAGGCCAAATGAGTTGAAAGAGAGTGTGGCATACAGTTTATTGAGTAAGTGAATAACTGAGTGGTAGAAAGCCAGTGGGACAAGCTTGTTTTTGATGCTAATGTACAGTTCATTAAAATGTGAGTAATAGTGGCTACCACAGATATATTTATGCACATTCATTCATTGCTTTCTCCCTGGTTGTTTAGCAGCTCTCAGCTAACCTCCGTGCGATTTAGTGTATGTGAGCCGATTGCTAAACAGAACTGTTACGTGATAAAAACAAGCTGAAAATCCACTATTTGCCTGCATTTCCAATACTCAGAATCTTGATGTCCAAATACCATTAGCACAAAACCATTCCAGTCATCTGTTGTGAGACTTTGGACCAACTTCTTTGTTATGTGCATAGCTCACCCTAAAAAATATTCTGATTCCTTCTCAAGTGTTTCACTCAGTTGCAATTAGGCTGCTGAACCATACGAGCTCAAGGGACTGTCATAGTTCAGCTGTGGAGCACAGAAAACCCCCTCCACTTCCATTCCCTGCTGGGCTCTTGGGTAAGAGCTCTGCCTGAGATCTAAGACAGTAGCTGTCAGTTAGTGTAGGAAAAAGTAGACTGGGTGATCTCATGGCCTGCTTCAGCATACAGTAGTTAATCTGTAGGAGCCTAAACAACAGTGTGGAAAGGTGTTGCCAGGGCAAGTTATATGTCCAGTGCTGAAGTCAACTTGACTTTCATACAAACACTTATTTGCAAGGGTAATGGGAACATTGACTGGAATTAAATAGGCCACCACTGTTTGTAAACCATAAATATGTTAACTGTGCAAAGCTACAGACATTCTAGGTCAGTGATGGAGCCACAGTTGTCCCTATGCCATCTGGACCTGGAATGACAGTCCTGCCAGTTGTTCTCAAGTGCTGGCTCAGCACTGAGCTGCCCAAGACCAGGCAAGCCCGCCTTTTAATATGAAGGGCAGTGCAGCCAACAGCCACCTGGGCTCTGCCATCCAGCTAATACTCTCCCCCCAACAGTTTTCCTAGGTGTCCTGATGTCTCCTACTTGTCTCCTGAGGATATGTTCTTTCTGCCCTATGTCTAACGGGATCTTCTTCCACCACTGCCCCATCTGCCAAGTTTTGACAAAATAGAATCCAGTTAGGCAAATTCACAAATCAACAACATGTCCTCCCCAAGCCCATCACCCTGAGGAAGGATAAAAAAGTAGTTTCATACTAATCTAGCAACAAACATACACACACCAAATGGTGACAAGCTCCATTTGGACAACAGGTACAGTCTTAAAGAGTGGATTTGAGGCTTGATGAAACCAGGAGCCTGCAGCTGCATAATTCTCCGAGTGTGGCTAGTTTAAATCATAGAATCATAGAATCATAGAATCATAGAGTTGGAAGAGACCACAAGGGCCATCGAGTCCAACCCCCTGCCAAGCAGGAAACACCATCAGAGCACTCCTGACATATGGTTGTCAAGCCTCTGCTTAAAGACCTCCAAAGTAGGAGACTCCACCACACTCCTTGGCAGCAAATTCCACTGTCGAACAGCTCTTACTGTCAGGAAGTTCTTCCTAATGTTTAGGTGGAATCTTCTTTCTTGTAGTTTGGATCCATTGCTCCGTGTCCGCTTCTCCGGAGCAGCAGAAAACAACCTTTCTCCCTCCTCTATGTGACATCCTTTTATATATTTGAACATGGCTATCATATCACCCCTTAACCTCCTCTTCTCCAGGCTAAACATGCCCAGCTCCCTTAGCCATTCCTCATAAGGCATCGTTTCCAGGCCTTTGACCATTTTGGTTGCCCTCCTCTGGACACGTTCCAGTTTGTCAGTGTCCTTCTTGAATTGTGGTGCCCAGAACTGGACACAGTACTCCAGGTGTGGTCTGACCAGAGCAGAATACAGTGGCACTATTACTTCCCTTGATCTAGATGCTATACTCCTATTGATGCAGCCCAGAATTGCATTGGCTTTTTTAGCTGCCGCGTCACACTGTTGGCTCATGTCAAGTTTGTGGTCAACCAAGACTCCTAGATCCTTTTCACATGTACTGCTCTCAAGCCAGGTGTCCCCCATCTTGTATTTGTGCCTCTCATTTTTTTTGCCCAAGTGCAATACTTTACATTTCTCCCTGTTAAAATTCATCTTGTTTATTTTTGCCCAGTTCTCTAATCTGTCAAGGTCGTTTTGAAGTGTGATCCTGTCCTCTGGGGTGTTAGCCACCCCTCCCAGTTTGGTGTCATCTGCAAATTTGATCAGGATGCCCTTGAGTCCATCATCCAAGTCGTTGATAAAGATGTTGAATAAGACCGGGCCCAAGACAGAACCCTGTGGCACCCCACTAGTCACTCTTTTCCAGGATGAAGAGGAACCATTGATGAGCACCCTTTGGGTTCGGTCAGCCAGCCAGTTACAAATCCACTGAGTGGTAGCATAGTCAAGACCGCATTTTACCAGCTTCTTTACAAGAATATCATGGGGCACCTTGTCAAATGCCTTGCTGAAATCAAGGTAGGCTACATCCACTGCGTTCCCTTCATCTACCAGGCTTGTAATTCTGTCAAAAAACGAGATCAGGTTAGTCTGACATGACTTATTTTTCAGAAATCCATGCTGACTATTGGTGATCACAGCATTCCTTTCTAGGTGCTCACAGACTGTTTGCTTAATGATCTGTTCCAGAATCTTCCCTGGTATTGATGTCAGACTGACTGGGCGGTAATTATTTGGGTCCTCTCTTTTCCCCTTTTTGAAAATAGGGACAACATTTGCCCTCCTCCAGTCTGCCGGGACTTCGCCTGTTCTCCAGGAATTCTCAAAGATGACTGCCAGTGGTTCTGAGATCACATCTGCCAGTTCTTTTAATACTCTTGGATGCAGTTCATCTGGCCCTGGAGACTTGAATACATCTAAACTAGCCAAATATTCTTGTACTATCTCCTTAGTTATTCTGGGCTGTGTTTCCTTTGCTGAATCATTTGCTCCAAATTCTTCAGGTCGGGCATTGTTTTCTTTATTGGAGAAGACTGAGGCAAAGAAGGCATTGAGTAGTTCAGCCCTTTCTGTGTCCCCTGTTTGCATTTCACCATCTTCTCCTCTGAGTGACCCCATTGTTTCTTTGTTCTTCCTTTTGCTACGAACATACCCATAAAAGCCTTTTTTGTTGCTTTTAACCTCTCTAGCAAGCCTGAGTTCATTCTGTGCTTTAGCTTTTCTGACTTTGTGTCTACACGTGCTGGCTATTTGTTTGAATTCTTCTTTGGTGGTTTCCCCCCTTTTCCATTTTTTCCATTTTTTGTACACATCCTAATATTCTGACCTGTCTTTTCTTTTCCCAGTCAGGCACAAGGATGTTACCCACTGTGCTGGCCTGGTATACCCTGTATCCAATCAGGCCCCTGTAAATTATTCACACCTGAAAACTATGCCCATCAGGTGACCCTGAAGCATTCAAACCATGCTATTGATCCATTCAAAAGACAGGAGTGCCTGGTGTGCTCTGGTCCATGGGGTCACGAAGAGTCAGACACGACTAAAGGAGTAAACAACATTGATCCATTCACTTAGATATAGCTCAGCTTCCATCCTTTCTCATTCTGGACCCATTTGCACTCAAGACAATTATGAATAGCACCAGGCAAAGGTTTATTTCCCAACAGGTCCCAAGAGAATAGAAAGGGGGAAAGAGTTGAGATTTTAAAATATTCTCAATGAATTAGTTCAGGCAATTCCAGCTACCATGTTCATATCATTTAGCACTGCAAACTTAGTTATGCCAGGAATGAATTTTCTGCCTGGTAGGTTGGTTTTTGTTAAACAAAGTCCCATTAATCTTCTGAAACCGATAGCTGACATCTTCTTGTATTATTTTTCTAAATATAGTGAGTGCTCTGTTATTCTTACCCCCAAATTAATCCTGGGTCTGAGTCTATCTGAGTTAATTGAGTGGCAGTTGCTACAAGCCCCAAAAGGTAAATTATGTGAAAAGGAAAATAGATCTTTTGCATCATGTGAACCATATGTGCAGGAACAGATAATGTGAAAGAAGCAATTTATTCTGGAAAATTTCCTTAATAATCTTCAGTGACTGAAATGGGGAAATTTTGCAGGCATAAGGCACATCTAGCCAGCTTTAAAATACTTGTGGAGAACCTGTACCAAATTCTGATGCCCCTACAGGCTAAAAAATTAAGTACCATTCAGAATTGGATGCATTTAGAGACATGCGGTGCTTCCTGGAGAGGCCTAAGTCTTGTGTTGGCATAGCAAGTTGAACATTACAAATTACAGCTGTGTGAATTTGCCTGCTGTATCAAAAAGTGCCCTATCATGAGTGAAAGTATCACTGGTAAGAAGAAACCCTGAACAGGAAATGGAACTGAACTTAATCAATGTTTAAAGCGGAATCTTGTATACACATTTATCAGGAGCTAAGCAAAACCTATTCTTTTTGAGGGTATAGAAATGATTAGCAATAACTATAAATCTTGTTATGCATTCATTCCTCATCTGTAATTTAATACTTTCAATTTGGTTCCAGTATTCTGCTAGAAACTTCACTGGTGTCATTTGGGCAAGCATAGGTAGATATGGAAGTTAAATATTAGGGATCTGTAGTGACTTTAATATTTGGTCAGGACTCTGTTTCTGGTGCTTCATAAACAGCCTGCCTCAGTCTAAGGCACTTTGTAGACTGCCTGATTTGGCTTGGTATCCATCTGAATTCACTTCACACACCCACACACAATTCAGCATAACTACTATAGAACTTTCCCCCCTCTTGCCAGAAGTGGATGAAATTTGCAAACATAGTAGCCTCTCCAGAGTGGCTCTCCAGAGTGCCAAACTTCGGGGTTGAATTGGATTAAATTTGTAGGCAAGATTGTCCCTTCCAAGGGCCTGAATCAATTTACTTTATGGATAAAATCATTCTCTCTGACTGCAAGCTCTTCCTTTCCCTATTACCTTTCCCAGGGGGTTATACTTTATATTTAGTTTTTTTTTCTTTTAGTAGATGCTGGTCTGCATCATTGTTTTGTTATCTGGACCACTGAGGCACCGTGAAATACTTCAAGGGTCTCTACTTTGTCTCAAGCTGCCTCATTCAGATCCAGTCTCACCTTTTTTTTTTTTGCAAGAATTAAGTAATACAACAATCTCTGATTACCTTTTTCAAGTACAAAAGAAAATGTTAGCACACAAATTGTTTTAAACCATCTTGTGAACTGAGAGGTAATAATTTATGTCTCTTAAAAAAATGTCAATTTCAGGCACATCAAAATATCACTTTGCATGCCTTTTCCTTTGCTAATTGTGTCACCAACTCCTTTGGGTCAAGTGCTGATGCTTGGGCATGCTCAAGCAATATAGCTGCCAAGCCCATCCCGCCTCACCTCTGAAGAACCTACTTCATTTATGATACACATCCCTGGAAAGGACAGTACATACATGTTGCCCCTCTGCTGTTCTGAGGCTGAATTTTTATTTGAAAATACTTTCCACATTTGTGGACAATGCTTGATCTTTTTTGTTCTATGTAAGAACAAAGGGGAGCATATTATAACACAATATGCTTAACAGTGTCCTTGCAGGGTAGCTGGCTTGTCACAAGACTGGCTAACGTGAGATTGGTTGGAATTCAAACCTACTCTTCCAGTTCCAAATCTTGACTTTCTGTCCACGATACCTTTGTGACCTAAATTCCCAGGAGTGCTTTTGGAAGAATTCCTTATAGAAGTATGTGTGCGGGAAATGCTCTGTCAGAATCTGCTGCATGTGGATTCTTCGGGGAAGATTTGTGAGTGACTTCAAAAGTGAATCACTAATGTGATTAACTCCAGTGGATAAAAAACATTAGCTCAAGAGGCTTATTGGATATTCTTCCAGAATGTGTAAGCTCAGGGTGAGGGCTACTCTATGTATTATGAACTCTAGGCAGAAGCTAATTGTGACATCCTCCTCATGCTGACTATTCATACTGACTTTCACCATGCTAGTCTATTTCCAAGTCAACATTTCCACCAGATCTGGGGTCAGAGCTGGCCCAATCGCCTTCTAAATCCGGCCCGCGGATGGTCCGGGAATCAGCATGTTTTTACATAAGTAGAATGTGTCCTTTTATTTAAAATGCACCTCTGGGTTATTTGTAGGGCATAGGAATTCGTTCTCCCCCCTCCCTTCAAAATATAGTCCGCCCCCCCCCCCAGGATCTGAGGGGCAGCAGACCGGCCCCCTGCTGAAAAAGTTTGCTGACCCCTGTTCTAGTGGCTCCCCTTGTGATTTACAACCCTGCACCGTCGCGGTTCTAAATAGCAGAAGGAGCCTCCACACTAGTGCTGGTTCCACACTGCTGACGTTTGATCTCCAATGCATGGAGGCAGCAGGGTCAGGCTATCCGATTGCGAGGGAAAGGGTAGGAGCAGCAAATGCAGCCTCACTCTCCCAACTTCACATACAGAAAATACATGAGAGGGAAATGCCTGAATAGGGTTATTGTGAACCAGTTCAGAACTCTTGGGGGAATTTTAATTTCTGTAGTATTCAGCAGTGACATTTGCAAGCTGCAACCTAATTATGGCTTGATATGAAAGGAATTAGCACATTGCTGCTTTCACTTGCTTTAACATTCTGAGATGCCTGACACAAAAAAAGAAACTTAGAATTCTCTGTCTTGCTCCATGTAGTTAACAGCTCTTTGATTGGGAGGATTTAAGTGGCTTGAGCAGAGCGGCAGTCTTCTTTACAGCACCTGCATGACTAACTCATAACAAATGGTAAAAAAAAAAAAATCTACTTTTCAGAAAACCTAATTTATCTCTCCGAGACCATCAAAATTGTCTCTGATGAGAGGGAGCTTCCCTGAGGACCCCTTTGCCTAGAATAGTAGATGAAATAGATTGCTTAGAAATAAATTACAAATTTGTTTCAGCAGACCTGGGTTTACCTTACATAACTTAAAGGTACTTTGTAGTGAATATCTCAGGGAGTCTTGAAAACAAGAGACAAAATGCTATATCTTCCCTTTCACTCACTCTCTCACACATGTAAGAGGACCTTCTCTGGAGGGGATGAATTAGGGCGACCACCTTGAACCTGCACTTTGAGGTACCATTTCCTGGCACTGGGGGCCCCACTGCCTGGCCAGCACTGACACTCCCTGTGAGGCTCAGCAGCTCTCACCTTCTTGAAGACAAGGTAAAAAGGTAAAGGTACCCCTGCCCGTACGGGCCAGTCGTGTCCGACTCTAGGGTTGTGCATTCATCTCACTTAAGACGCCAGGAGCCAGTGCTGTCCGAAGACACTTGGCCAGCATGACGAAGCTGCTCTGGTGAGCCAGCACCAGCGCAGCACACGGAAACACCGTTTACCTTCCAGCTATAAAGCGGTCTCTATTTATCTACTTGCACTTAGGGGTGCTTTTGAACTGCTAGGTGGGCAGGAGCTGGGACCGAAGACGGGAGATCACCCCACCGCGGGGATTCGAACCACCGACCATGCGATCGGCAAGTCCTAGGCACTGAGGTTTTACCCACAGCACCACCCGCGTCCCATTTGGAGACAAGGAGAGGGCCCCTAATACTGAAGTGTCAGTAAAGGGAAAATGTCAGCCAGGAGCTGACAAAGACCACCGCTCCTAAAGTGGCAACAAAGAAAACAACAACAAGTCAGCTGGGAGAGAGGAAGGGGCATTGCCACTACTGCCATGAAGAAGAGGAATGGCAGAGATGTGGGGCACTGAAGGCAATGGGGGCCCCACATACTTGCATCTCCCTTGGGTAGGCCCTGCATACATTCACCAAGTTAGCTGCCTCTTGACATAACCCAGTTCTAGTCTGAGTAATGCAGGGAACAGCTATATGTGTAACAGCTATATTCTAAGGTTATTTCCAGATGACCTGTTCACTGAACAATTATCCTGTGTCATGAGCTGGTAAGACGATGGGGAGGAGAGAGAGGATCCCAGGGGGGTAGCTGGGACTGGGACACACCAGGGCAAGCAGGAGATGGGTAAGGAAGATTGTGAGGAGATGAAGGTCAAGGCACAGGAACCAGAGTAGCAGGACCAATCACTTGAGCCAGAGGAGCCCCTGCCTCCACAAACACGGTGGTCTCTGAGGTATAGGGAGCACGGGAATTAGCACTCTAGGAGGCTGAGGCGGGCAAGGGCCCACAGGTGCGGCTCGCTAGCTCTGGGAGGTCCTCAGCTGGAGTAGGCTTGGAACAGGTGAGGGCCACCTGCCTCATCAAGCTCAGATGCTGCAATCTGCAGGCAAAATACAAAAGGGAAGCAGAGGTGAGGGGTTGTGTCTGCTCAACTGCCAGTGTTGGTAAACCTTGGCTTGGATGTTCCAGGACCTTTATGGGACTGTGCTTCAGGTTTGACTCTGGACTATATCCTGACTGCTGGATTTCAGACTTGGCTTGCATTTTCCTTTGGACTTTGCTTGCCTGGATTGACCCCCAGACTGGACATGCCGGCTTGTCACTAGGTAGGCTGGGGGTTCAGGACATCTGGAATTATTTGCAGGAAGATTAGCTGATGTTGGCTGCTTAATGAGAATTTTGATTTGTTTGTGAGGCGTTTAGACAACATTGCATCATAGCAAGTGTTACCACCCATTTCCCAATCATTTTTCTGATCCCCAAAAAAGTTTGATCTTCTGGGGAAGGGAGGTCTTGTGCAACAAACCCACAACCAACTTCAGTCGTAGATCTTGAATTTGCTGTTAAACAATTGAATCCCACTCACAAATAAGGTCAATATGGGCAATATGGAGCACACTGAAAATACATTTCTTTCTAAATATAGCTCTGATTTACAACAAAATCAGTTTCTCTTTCACAATCCAGCATGTTATTCACATCACAATTTCACTAATGTGAGTGTTACTAAGATCTCAACAGAATGATGGAGAATTTGCACTGGGAGTGGGTGCCCCCCCCATTGCAATAAGCAATGCTTATTACGATTAAATTAAAAATAATCTCTTTAATTCCAGAGGATTTAGCCATCTTGCTAACTGCAAAACCAAAGTATTTACATTGCAAAAAGAAAGCCAGATATCTCTGTGATACAAGTAGCAAACACCAGCCTAATCCTTGTATTGGATAACTGACAGCCAGTTAGTTTGGTGAACATTTTACACTACTGGGTACATCAAGATCAAGGAGGGTCTCAGTCCCAACTGCAGCTAAATAAATAGACTGAACAAAGGAGTAGGAAAAAAACTTTATTTCTAGTTTTGACTCCCAATTTTTAAAAGACCTACCGGAGATACACGCACACACACACACACAAAAAAACAACTACTGTAAGCCGATTTTAGGTGCCCTTTGAAGAAAAGCTATAAAAGCTTCTCTCCTAGATGACTCAATGAAAATTATCTGCTTCTTAGCTTGATTTAGAGGATTGTTTCAGGCTTGCCCCAATTTTCTTAAGTATTGAAACCCCCCCCCCCCCGCACGTTTCATGGGTTACCACAAGCATCACAGGATTTCTGTAGCAAGCAGTTCAGGCCTTTCTCTGCCTGAACTCCAAAAGTGTCCATTTAGTGCTTTTCTTTTCACACAGAGGCACCACAGTGGCATTGCCTCCAACCAAGGGAGCATGGAAGAAGGCTTGCCCCCTCTGGAATAAATCTCTGGCCATCTCTTTGGTTACGCGAAGATAAGTCATTACACCTATCAGTTCAGTTATCCCAATGAAAGGGAAGGCTATCCTTGTCCCTCTCTAGCACTTTATTGTACAACCAGAATCACAGGCAGTGTAGGTTGGTCCACACGGGCAAAAGGGGCACCGCCCTGTTAAGTATTTGTTTGACTGTACACTGAAATGGAAGATGACTATATGTGTATTGCTAAAGGGGCATGGAAAATTCCATTGAAGCTAAGAAGAGCTCTCTGGGTCCCTAACAGGTTGGTAAATATCTGTTGGTGTATCTCTGCTGCTCTTTCACATGATGCTTAACTTTAGTTCATATGGGAGGGGTATTCAGTTGCAAAGCTCCATTTTGAGGAAGTTGTCTTTGTTCCTAGCCGCCGTAGTAGAAAGCTGTGCAAATGAGTCTCACCAAGAGAAAACAGCTCCAGGATGCAATGGAGGCTGTGGAGAGAGGCAGACTTTTGATTTCAGGTCTGTCTGGAGTAATTTTATATTTCTAAGAAGCTGGGCCTGTGCTTGGACAAGCATGTGATTTCATGCAACTATTTGGATGTAACATTATTTTGTGTGTGTGTCTTTTTGAAGACAGTTCTGTTAGTAAAGCTTTTAAACCATATTTATGGGCTGGACAATTTTCATTCCAAGAGCAGCCAGTTTTTATTCATCCTATTCTAGCTGCATGATATTATGTGCATTATGCTCCACTAACCAGTGTGTCCTCACCTGTCTGCCTTCTTATAACCAGTCCACTGGGTATCCCTGGCTGTGCCACTATCCTCCTTCTTAGACTGTGTTGCACATGTAGAAGTCAACAGGGAGAAAGATTGGGGGAGGGGCTAGAATTAGTTGGCTCTCCTTGTTATTGGCTCTGATTCCCCCTGGCGTTGGTCTTCCTGTCTTCCACCTGATTAGTCCCAATGGACACCAGCCACCACTGGTCACAGTGCTGGAGGGGACCCTGAAACCCCATTTATTCCAATCCCAATCTCATGGCAATATTATCATTCCTGTTGCTGCAACAATAAAGCTAAATAAAAACAATGTGCAAGACCTTTAAATATAAACAAACAGTAACAGTAAAAAGAGATGAATACTTCTAAATTTCTTCAAAATGATTAAAAAAAAAATCATTGTTGTGATCATCCCATGGCACTCTCATGTTGGATGAATTCTTAATGCTAACAAACCAGCAGATTATTTGTTTCATCTAAACAAAATCACATTTTTTTTTAATGGTCCCCAGTCTTTCTCTGAAACAAACAATGGGAAGCAAGAGATTATGCTTACGCCGAGGTAATTTCGAATATCAAATTAATTTGGCATTTCATACTGCAAATGCTCTGTGTGCACTGAAAACATTAATGCAATCAAATCTTCTATTGTCACTGGAGAACAATTTTGGTTCTTCTGCTCATTAATATTTCAGCTGGGTTTTAATGTAAAATTATGATATTTTCATAGACAATAGTTAGAGAAAGCAGGAAAGAAAGACAGTGAATATTAAGCAGGAGGAACAAGTCCGTCCCAGTTCTGAAAGTGGGGTTTAGATCATTGGGACTCTCATAAAAATAACTACTTAAAAGGGTAGTTATGTAGGGAAGTAATCATCTGTAACCTCAAACTACAGGAAAGTGGAGGTTATAACTGACCACTCTACTCACACTGGCAAGACTGGAACCATGGGCAGGATTCATCTCACAAGTCCCATCAGCTGAAGCCCTGCACAAAGACTTCTGCTTGTGCACTGGGGTTACCCCCCCCAATGAAATTGGCTTGGGGGAGCTGGGAAAACCCCCATAATATGGGGAGAGAAAGGGGGGGATTATTCTATGTGCCAAGCTAAAATGCTCCCACTGAGGGAATGAGCAGAAGAGCGTGATGGTGAATTCATCCCAGTCTTTCTCAGGCTCGCATCTATCTATTACAATGTTATGAATATGTCTCCAGATGCTATTATAAGCAAATGCATCAGTGTTAATTTTATCTTGTCTCTTCTTCAGCATGTCATTTCTCCTACAAAATATCTCAGTAAATAACATATTGCCGTTGTCGTTAGCATCTGTCTGTCTTGAGAGACAATGGGGGGCACTTCCAGAGGCAAGGTCAACCACTGTGTAGCAGCACTTAAGTGACCTCCCCAGGGCAGAAGCCTGGGCAGTGTGTATGTAGGTCCTAGACTGCCCAGACAACAAGCCCCCTCACCGATGTTGTCCAAAGGAAAGCAGAGCAATACATTCCACACCAGTTTGGCTTCAGGAATTGCCAGAACGAGGATTACAAAGTGCTATCCAATCATTTTATAGACTCCACTCTGGAGAGCCAGCGTGGTGTAGTGGTTAACAGCGGTGGACTCGTAATCTGGGGAACCGGGTTCGTGTCCCTGCTCCTCCACATGCAGCTGCTTGGGCTAGTCACACTTCTTTGAAGTCTCTCAGCCCCACTCACCTCACAGAGTGTTTGTTGTGGGGGAGGAAGGGAAAGGAGAATGTTGGCCGCTTTGAGACTCCTTCGGGTAGTGATAAAGCAGGATATCAAATCCAAACTCTTCTTCTTCTCTTCTTCTACTCATTTGCTATGCCCACATCTCTTCCATTCTTCAGCAGTTTGCCACTCATTTGTTACTCAGCTCTATTTACCTTCAGAGCTCATTTTAAAACCCCAAAAAACTAGTTTCCTGTACACTATTCAAGATGAGTCATACATTTAAAAGATTGCTTTTAATATGATATTTTTACACAAAGGCACACCTGAATGTTAACAATTGTTCCTCTGTGTCTTGGTGATACAAGTATGGAAAACAATTTCCTTTCAGAAAGATAGAATGCTTCTTTTGAAAAAGCTTTGTGGTAGGGGAAAAATATTTCTAATTACCAGCAAGTCTTCCAGTGCCATTGTTTGCTTATGTAACCCTAACAGAATTGAGTGCAAGTAGAAAACCAATAGCAGAGCCTGGTCTTTGCTTATTAATTGTAAGGCACTGCAAGTCTCAGAGGAGGAGTCCCAACAGTCAGACTACAGTGTCTTTTCTCCTGTGACACTGTGCTGATGGGCGAGCCACCCTCTGTCTGCCTACATAGGATTCATCTAAGGCAGGCATCCCCAACCTTCGGCCCTCCAGATGTTTCGGACTACAATTCCCATCATCCCTGACCACTGGTCCTATTAGCTAGGGATCATGGGAGTTGTAGGCCAAAACATCTGGAGGGCCACAGGTTGGGGATGCCTGATCTAAGGCTTTTGATGTTGCAGCTGCATTATAAGGATAGACTGCTGCAACATTCTGGCAGTTTTGTTGCTCCACACTTAGTCCTGGGGGCTGAATGTCCTCCAGGACTCCCTATCTGACCCTTAGGGTGGTCCCCAGCCTCATGCCCCACTCCAACCCTGCTTGCATCACTGGGATGTGTCCTTGAACTCTCATAATGCCATATCCCACAAGTGTGTCCCACCCAAAATGGTACATCCCCTTTTTTTATCGTGAGACAACAGTGAGACAGCGGTTATTGTAATCTCAGAAAGTTTGCCCAGAAGTGAACAGAGTCCTCTGGCTGAAAAAGGTTCCCCACCCTTGCTGTTCCTGTACACTGCTATGGCTTGCCACATTGCAGCTGATTCTATTTACTTTTTGTCATGTACAACACTCTCTGATTATATTAAGCACCATTAATCTACATTAATGAGCATATACTGTAGCACAAGTTGAAGGTTTTAATTTATTTTTACTACGGCTTTTTTTACTCTGCCTTGGGAAAAATAGGTTTTATGTCAGACAGCTGATAAATATGTAAAATAAATAAGTTCCTTGTTCCTATATAATCAAAACTGATGCCATCTGTGGAAAATATCAAGGCTTTGTCCATGCGCATTACCAATGGAAGGTGTCCAATTATTGGGAGCAGAAAACATTGTGGTCTCTGAATTGGTTTGATCAGTGTTTATGGACAAGCTGTGTTTGAGGTAGTGTTGTGGTGAACCTCCACAACCATCATAAGCGCCTCCCCTGCAAAATTAGCAAAACCAAAATTAAACATCGCTACCCCAAAAAGCAGTGAAATGCCACCCACCATTAATTACCTAGGTATGCAGTGTCAAATTTGAAGGGAAACAGGCTTTTGCTAAAAATTGCCTGCCATTATTTATTTTGGCATTAAGTCCATGGAACACAATTTGAACCCCATCTTTGATAATGTGTTAGATCTACTGATTGAAGCTGCAATCCTAACCCCACATGCCCTGGAGCAGGAGTGCACTGTAAATACTTAAAGCCTTGATATATAAACACACCTGAAATCCTTGAGCCATGGGAGAAAACCCAGCAAGAATTCCATTTAATTTGTGATACATCCTGTGCACATTTGTCTCGTTACCCCTGCAACTAGGCCTGTCTTCAGCACCCAATAACACTTCCTAAAAGATTATGAGTGATTAATTGGTGATGTTTGAAGTCAATTTAACTGCTTGGAGAAACTATATGACTCATCTATTGTAAGGTAACTTCAAAGAAGGGAAATGTTTGTTTTAGAAAGCGGAAGTTTAACCAATTAGGGAAATAGCAACATTCTGCTCCTTCAGAAGATTCAGCCACAGTTACTGGCAAAAATGCAATTTACAAAGATCTTTAAAGGATAGGAAGAAAAATTTACATCCTTGCGTGGAAGTATCCATCCTCTGAAGCACAGTCTCAAAAACTCTGTCATTATATATGGATCTAAATTGCCAATTACCTTCATGGCATCTATTTAGTTAGGAAATAAATTGCCATCTTTCCCACCCCAAATATCATTTTCTTTATATTCTCTCTTTTTTTCTACTTTGGGGGGGGGAAGAAAACCGCTATAAAGAAACTTCTTGACACTTAATACAGCAGCTTTTCTAAATCCCTTAAAGATTTCACAAAGACCTGTTCAGTTAAACTTTATCTTTGTTCCAGCTCATCAGTTTTGCACTGAGATTGCAAGTTCTGTGCTAGAGAAGAAAAGTTAGGCCACCAGGTATTTTCTCTGTGCCTTCTTGGTTTATGCAGTAATATCATGCAGTCTGTTAGGAGAGATGCTGAAGTAATGAATCACGCTTTTCCTGACTGTTCTTTACTAGTTCTGTTAGTGGTCCTTGCCTGGAAAATGCTGAACACTGAACGCAAGGAAGCCTTTTTCGGTCATCATAACTCCCTAGCCCTATTGCTATGAACTGTTGTGGGTTACTTTCCTAGTGGCACCTCTACAATGCCATTTTCGTACCAAAATATTGCCCATAAAACTGCAGGGAAGTAAGCAAATGCCTTTTAGCTCCCTCATACAATCAACGTAAAGGGTCCTAGCATAGAAACCCTGCATATTTTAAAGAAATCAGTGTAGAAAAAAAAGATAAAGGGAAGACTTAACTTACAAACATATTCGGTGAGCATACTGATCTCAGGTGCTTGCTAGCCACAAACACCCCAGCTTCCCACACTTCAACTGAAACTCAGAGAAAAAGGTCATGTGCTAACTCTTCCCATGGGGATTTTTGAAACTGCATAAGCAGTTGGGGAGGCTATTGAGAAGAACAAGGCTCATGTCGCCCAAGACCACGTCACAACAATAGACAACAAAGATCAGTCTGGCACTCACCAGAAGTATAAATAAATTCTAAAGCACCCCATGAAAGAGGTAGAAAAGCAGAAGGGAAAGAAAATCTTTGAGCAACTGAAAGACTGGTTTTAGCACAGCACTACTGAAAAAGGGATGTCATTTTTTTAAAAAAGCTTAGTACTCTCAGTTTATTTTTTTAAAATAATGGCTGATGATCTTCGAAAATGGTTCACGGCTACTAAAACCCTTTGCCTTCCATTTGCCATGAAGTGTTTGGCTTGTACAAAATTAACAAACTTAAGCAGAATCCCCATTAGACACTGCCTCTTTGTTGGCAATACCATCATCTTTTAAATATAGTCTGAGTGTAGCTTGCTGAACCCACGCGCACACTCCCACAGTTTCCTAAGATTACTCTGATATCTGGTTCCCCTGTTAATCTTTCACACACTTCCCATTTTACTTTCTAAAAATATTGCCTTGGAGCAGCTGTTTAAAAATCCATCTTTGGAGTTGAGCAATTTTTAACCTAGCGAATTGGAACTATATATGACCAATGATGGAACATGAACACAGCACAATTTCCCAAGTGTGCCAGATGGGCAAGGTTTATTTTTTTCTTATTAAAGAGTACAATAGACAGGATAGAGTTATTGGCTTTGGATGGGCATGAATCGCCACACCCTGTTTTCCTACCCTGCTACAGCATCCTGCACAAACCTTGTCCTTACTCTATCTTTTATGCTGTTTCTCATTGCACCACATTGCCTTGGGCTCTGACCATTCCTCTACCTATACCAGCCTCAGTCAATAGTAGGTTTTCTGACACCTTAAATTGCTTTGACCACTCTCTGTTGTTGCTCCCTGTGTATGGATTTGTCTCTCCTGAACACGGATGCAGTACCACCACTACTCCCTCCTCAAAACCCAGCTTTCCATATGGCTTTACCTCTCAACCCTTATTTCCAGCTGTAACCAAACTTAAAGAACATGCATAGGCATTTGTCAGTTTTTTTCTTGCCTCCCCTTGACCCTCCCCACCCCTTTATTGCCTCATTCTCTATTTTAGATAGCAAGCTCTGCTGACATTGCTTGTGTATTCCTTTCAAGTGGCATATGCCATTCATGGTATGTTAGCAGTAATAAAAAGCTAGTTTCTAGCTAAGGTTTGCTGCTAATGCTAGCTGTTAAAAGATATTCACACTTGGATCAGCTGTTCACTTCTGTGCAGAGTGTTATGGGTGGTAATTACATACCTCTGTGCTAAGCCTACTAATATGTGACCGTCTTCTTAGTATGTCTTACGTGAAATCAGTGGCTTAAAAGTGTCCCCCCCCAAAAAACTCAATTTTTGTGTGTGTTAAGCTCTGGATGAGACATTTTAATGTGTGACCCTCTTTATATTCTCCTTTGGTGATCACTTGTAGCCAAGTAAGATTGTCTTCCATAAACACAGTCTTAACAGTGAGTCCATAAGTGGCTGTGCAGGCCAATTCTGGATCCACGTGTCCTTCCACAGTGGGGACTTTGGTTTCTGGGTGGTAACTGATCATGCTGAGGGTTTGCCAAGCGTGCCTTCCTCTTAGCACATTTGTCGCTTTCATCCTGAGTTCGAGTGTCTTCAAAGCCCATGACACCTTTGGTAAAGGCTATTATCCAATTGGAGCACTCTCAGGCCAGTGTTTCCCAATTGTTGGTGTTTATCCTACTTTTTTTTAAGATTTGCCTTGAGAGAGTCTTTAAACCTCTTTCGTTGAGCACCAGCATTACACTTTCCATTTTTAAGTTCAGAATAGAATAGTTGCTTTGGAAGACGATAATCAGGCATCTGAACAACATGACCAGTCGAGCAAAGTTGATGTTAAAGAATCATTGCGTAGACACTGGTGATCTTTGCTTCTTCCAGTACTCTGGCATTAGTTCGCCTGCCTTCCCAAGTGATATGTAGAATTTTTCAGGGACATCTTTGATGGAATCTTTCAAGGAGGTGGAGATGGCATTTATAAGTGGTCCATGTTTCACAAGTGTACAGTAAGGTTGGTAGTACAATAACTTTGTAAACAAGCATTTTGGTTTCCCTGTGAATGTCCTGGTCCTCAAACACTCTGCACTTCAATCGGGAAAAAGCTGCACTCGCAGAGCTCAGATAATGCTGGATTTTGGCATAAATGTTGACCCTTGTGGAAAGATAACTGCCCAAATAGGAGAACTGATCGACACTTTCCAACATTACACCATTGAGTTGGATTTGTGGCACTGCAGAGGGGTTGTTTTGTTCTTGTTGATGCAGCACTTTGGTTTTTTGGATGTTGAGCTATAGGCCAAGCTTTTTGTAAGCCTCTGCGAAGATATTTAAGATGGTTTGGAGGTCATCCTCTGAGTGTGCACACACTATGTTGTCATCAGCATATTGAAGCTCATCGGCATCCAGTGTTGGTACATAAGCACTTAATAGAGCTCTGTAAAGCATATCTGAGTATGCATTTAACACCCCCATGTCTATTTTTCATGTATTAAGAACGGACAATGCTTGGGCAGGGGTGGGATGGTCAGACAACAAGCTGTTGTGTAATTACTCATTCACACTCAAATATCTGCTTGTAAAAACTCCTACAACCTTTGGAAGCAAAGGAAGTAGACACTCACAGGACTCTATCAAAAATTCTGGCATGTGTATTATTTAGTAGCCACTCTCAGCCTAAGAGCTGGTGTCGAAGGTGTTGTGTTCCCTTGTATCAGTCTCTTGAAAATAACAGGCCCCGAAGTTTGATACGAAAGGAGGGCAATACAAAGTGATCACAAATCAAACTTACCTCTCCCTCATCCTGCGCTCCAGATAACTTTCCAATATTGTCTCCTCCAATCTGAATTCAGCTATCACTTCCCACACTGAGATTCTTGCTAATGAAAATGCCTTTCAACAGTCTGCTATAAATGGGAACTCCCATTTGAAAGAGTTTTAAAATGAGAGAATAGAGTATTTTCCTCATCTGCTTCTCATTTGTTCATTTTGCTTCACTGGGCACATAAGCCATATACACCCACCTACCTACCCCCCCCCCAAAGTAAAATGGATTACATAAGTGCAACTGATAGGTATGGATGCTTCAGGCAAAGAGATGGAAGTGATAATTATCCCTGAAGACATTAAACCCAACATGAAATAGAAGTGTTTGAAATGTATTGACATCTGTGACAGAATACAGTAACAATAACCCACCCAATGTCCCAAGGATACAGGCTTACTCCCCATTCAGAAAAGGAAAAAGAAATGATTTGTATTAATTATGTATGCTCCAATTGCATGGGCAACAGAGCCAGCAATTCTGGGATGGGAGTTTATATCATAACTGAGTAGCAGCACAGAAATCGGTTGTTTGGCACTAAGTCAAGTGCTCATAGAAAAGTGAGAGAAAACTGGCACACTGGTAATTTTAGATTGATTAGTCTAATCTTCCAAAGCAGTAGCCTGAAGTATGCCAATGGGTGAGCTAAGTTTAAATATACGATTCTGGACATGAAGGGGGGAGCTTATTTACATTAAGTTGACCAAACTTAAAACATGGTGATACCTTTAATCTATCTAGCTTAGTTTTGTCTATTGACTGGCCATGACTCTCCAGGTTCCGCCCTCCCCAGCCCAACCATGCATAGCAGATGCTCTACTACTGAGCTGGGCATATGGCTAATGCGTTCTTACTCTCCCTCTTTAATAAATGTTTTTATTTATTGCTGGGACAAGGTACATGAAAGGATTGGCAGTAGCTATCATTTGAAACAAGCTCTATTTTTTAGTTGGTGTCACTGGGTGAGAGATGCCCTAGATACCTTGCAAGAACTATTGCTTATGCCAGGATTTTCCAGTATGGTTTCTGAGCTGCATAGACCTTCTCTTGGCCAATCCAAAGAAGTGAACACAAATAAAATTAAAATATACCCTAATGTACATAAGGGCCAGATTGGCCTTCCCCTTCACTCAGTCACACATGTACCCAAGGAACTGGACAATACTGAGCTTGGTGGGCCAATGGGGCAAACTCATTATACGGCTGCATCCCATGTTCCTATGCTATATGTCTATCAATGGAGAATTTGGATTGCCATTTTAAAGCTTGGGAAGGTTTGCTTCTACTTTCTTCCATATGTTCCAGAAGAATATGGTGCTCTTGATAGGATGACAAAACGGATGATCTCATTCCTAACTTTGATTTATCATATCAGTACAGTTCCATCCAGTCAGGGCCAGGTTGAACGAGTCCTTCCAATTTTCAGGCAAATGGTAATGGTTTTGATCTGGCAAGCCTTTTTGTGAGGTTGTTATTTCTAGGGATTAAAGTATCAGTCCTTTAATGCAAACGTCCAGTTCAGCCAGCTTCTGAATGAAGAGACAGATTGCATGGATATCAAAGGCCAGACTCTCAGGACTACTGCCATGTCATTCAAGCTGTCTGCAGGCATTCTGCACACCAGACAGGTAGAACTCACATTAGCGCTGCTGGACTGATCTACCCAAGAGCCAGAGACAATCAAATTGCCACATGCTCTCAAGTTCATAGCATCTGTTTCCTGATGTTTCTCTCATGAGCACAGCACACCTGGAATCACTTGGCTTATATCAGTGATGAAAGTGGATGAGATGTTTCCCCCCAAATGTCAAAGCATCATAGTGTTAAGTCTAAGCTTTCTGGAAGAGCTAGGCAGACTTTTTGCTGCTGTTTCAAGTCTCCTTGTATTCAAAACCACAGCAAGCAAGCTCACACGGCCACTGCAATCACCACCGCCACTAGAAGAGAGAGGAAAAAAACAATCAAGCACACTGGATTCTGTGCTTTGTGCCAATGCAAAATGAAGTCTGGAAAAAGTCCCATTGAACTCAATGGAGCTTAGGGACAGATAGACATGTATAGGATTTTTAAGAGGGTTGCATCCTTCAGAGTACCAAAGCCACCTACAATTTAGAACCATAAAGCACACATAACATAACAACAAAAATGGCAGGTTGCTGTGTTATAAAACGGAACTGCACATTATGTTGGAGCTCTTAAGCCTGCAAGTTTCATGGCTAATATAGAAGTACTGGGACAGGGGGTGGATTCTGGTTCAAGACCTCAGCATGTAGGATGCAGCAGAGTGATCACTCCCTCATCCCTCTCTGCAAATTGTCCCAGTCCAAACTGTCCTGTGACTGCTTTTGCAAACACAAGATGACGCAGGGAGCTCCAGGTGCAGATGTAACACACCATTTAAGGCTGTACTAAATTGTAGAAAAAGCAGCTCTGCAAACTGAACAGACTGCACTGATACTGGTTGCGCTGACAACTTTCAGTGGTTTCAGCATCACCCTGGCCACTTCATCCCATTGCATGTACCACAGGGTTTGGCAACATATGGAACGCATGCTTTCCCAACCTCATCTTTATGGACCCTTATTTCAGTAAAGTGAAACATGGTGGGAGAAGCCCATTACAACATAGCTTGGGAAAGTGATTTAGTCTATGGAGCAAAGCTTCCTTGAACTACTCTGTACCATAACTTGTGTTTGACAAAGCAACCAGATGTTCATGCTATCATTCCTTTCTTTGCAATTAAAAATGATTTGTATTTGTGTGTGGATGTTTTGATGCTCTGAGTGAAGAAGCATTTGCCAAGACATTCAAATTGAGATCTTGGGGAGGATTTGAGCTAGTAGGGTTAGCAGAAATGAGGTAACACCTACAACAGCGGGGGGGGGGGACACCTGTGGCCCTTCAGATGCTTTTGGACTACAGTGGTACCTCTGGTTATGAACTTAATTTGTTCCAGATATCCGTTCTTAAGCTGAAACCATTCTTATCCTGAGGTGTGCTTTCGCTAATGGGGCCTCCCACTGCGTGTGCACCAGAAGCCTGCAATTTCTGTCCACATCCTGGGGCAAAGTTCACAACCAGGAGCAGCTACTTCCAGGTTAGTGGAGCTTGTAAACTGAAGTGTTCATAACCAGAAGCATTCTTAACCAGCAGTACCACTGTACAACTCCCATCATCCATTACCACTGGCCGTGCTGACAGGAGCTGCTGTAAAATTTATCTTCTTAACAAGCCTGCCTCTCTCTCTCTCTCTCTCTCTCTCTCTCTCTCTCTCTCTCTCTCCACATATCTCTTTCCTCCCAGGCTTTTAAGAATCTCTGGTATTTTTATTTCACGTAATATGAATCAATGTTCTTTTAAAACCTAATTTAACCACATAGCTGGAGACCCTTAGTATTCAGCATCAGCTTTGGGGTGTGTGTGTGTGTGTGTGTGTAATTAAACACGATTTAAAGATTATAATGGATACAGCTGGGAAATATTAATCAAAGAGAATAATATCGAGAAAAGTAATTGCTCATTTGATTTCAGCAATTCAGGTCAAATATCTCAAGGGAACAGACATTTTTTGAAATTAGGCAATTTCATTTAAACGACTATTTTTGAAGTTATTTGCCAGCAATCCAATATACTCAAGTACTAAGGAAAGTTTATTTAAAGTTCCCCTTGCTGTGTAATTGTAAGCCATAAGGACTTTGATTATGGGAAAGAACAGTCTTACTAGGTAAGACCAATGGTAGTCCAGTCTAGTATCCTCTTGACAACAATGGCTAAATTCTGGAAATGTCTACAAAACAATTTACATTATTAAATGTTTTCTAATAAGAACTACCAACTTTTCAGCTGATTGGCTGTTTTTCAAATAACATGCCAATTACTATTTATTTTAATCAGTTATCTTCAGTACCGATCTTGGTGTTGGAAGTGCAACAGCAGGCATCATTGTGTGTATGATGTAAGAGTTATTTCTGTTCTCTGTTTTCCTCTTGAGAAGGTGGAAATGTTGCTTACCAACCAGTCAGAGTAGTGTAAGATTTCTACTCAGATGGCATGTGCTCTGATTGGCTGTGTAGGAGTTTCCCCACTGTATGTTTGGTTAAACTGCTTCCGGCTATGCACAAAGCCCGACCTAAGAAACACAAAGGTTCTTTATTTCATTCTCCTAAAATTATGCAAATTTGTTCAGTTTCCTGCATAAAGTGTTATCAAGACATAAATCCTGGAGAGCCACTGCCAGTGCATGTAGACAGCTGACTCCGTATACTGACTCAGTATAAGACCGTTTGATTCTGCAAAATGTTCAGGGAATTTAATGACGCTAAGCAAGCTGTTGCTAAACAAATGAGGAAGTTGTTTATTGCTAATATTGATCATGCTGTGGGGTGATTATGGCACTTGGACTTTGAGTAGGTGCAGAGTCTGCTTCAGTCTTTCCTGGCTTTCTTTCAGTTTGTCATCCACTACAATTCAGAAATCTTTCTGATACGTGTTGCTGTTTCTTCGGTTTTTGGAAATTGTTTTGCATGTGTGTAATTGACTGCTTAATCAATTACAACTAGGGGAAGAGTGAAATAAGTATAAAAAGTAATCATCAGTACTGACAGAATGCAAAAATGCAAGGGTTTGACCCCAGTAGTTTCCTATTTTACTCAAAGCACATTCACTTCACTAGCTTGATATATAAGCACTGAGCAGGGCTAAGGACAGCTGATCTGGGTCAACATTTGAAAATTCAGCATACCAGCTTTTCTCTCTCCATACTCTGTAGGAGGGACCTTTAAGGGGTACAAATCTGGGGATAACCTCAAATTTCACAGATGGGAAGTATATTTGGCTTCCCAACAGCAGGGTCACTTGTTGATTAATTAGTGTTTATTCTCCCCATCTGTACTGTAGCTGATGTTTGGGAAGTTGTTTTGAAATCCTACTTCCAGACCCCTTGATTCTTAATTCTTGCAACACCTTCTAGTTCCCCTTCCCCACATATCTGACTGATGATGTTATATAGGAAACCTATTGCAGAAGAATTTTGTATATTAAGCTTTGTACAGTTATTCCACCTTATTGCCACATCTTAAAGAATTAAAACTTTTAGGTCTCCCAGGAGTTTTTTGTTTATTCTATTATCTTGATTTACTGTTTTTATCTTGCGTCTGCTATGTTTTTTTTAGCTTAAAGACTGTTTCACTGCTTTTTATTCTGTTTTCAAGCCAGCTACTTAGTAAAAGCAAGGAACCTCTTTCTGCTAGTGTTGTTATTGTCACTTAATCAAAAGTTACGCTTTCATTTGGCAAAACATGTGTCTTCTCTCCGAATCTGATCAGTGATATCCAAAGCACCCTGGATAAAGCTGAACTAGCTAAAATATTGTCAATGTGTTTTGATGTTCTCAAGATGGCATTTGAAATAGAAGTTCTTAGCATGTGAAAATTAGTGGAGACAGTTATGATACAACTTGAATAATCTGAAAGGCTGAGGAAGCACTCAAATCACTCAGAATTACATGGGGGTGCACACACTAAGCAGGGGTATATTACATATGGTGGTCTCAGTATAAGTATAGTATTCTGCCTAAATGGAGTTTCTGACATTTAAGGAATTGTGGTTTCTTTGTTCTAATCCTGCATTTCCTTCCCTTGTGTTGGTTCCAGAGGCAGACAAAAACAGAGAGAGAGAGAGAGAGAACGAGAGAGCACTTGTATGGATTATGACTTCCTCCTATTTGCTGAATAGAAATCTCACAGTAAGTTTTGTGCAAATATATGTAGGTTGAAAAAAACTTTGGAATTGTATGTGTGGTACTAAACAAATGATGAAGTTATTGAGTTTAATATGAGAACACCTCAGATTGTTTGGAGAAGCCACACATCATCATCCCAAGACTTCATTCCCAGGTGAATATTAGAGTTTGTGTGCAAGCAACAAAAATAGTGCTGTGATATTTACAAAGATCAGTTATGGATAATTTAAGCTTTTGCTCCTAACCTTGATCTTGCTATGGCAATAAATAAGAACTTAGGAGGTAGTATTCTGGCTCTGTTGAATTTGGGTATGTCATGAAATGAAATCTACAACAAGGATGGGAAACCCATGGCCTCCAGACATTGTTGATCTTCATTTCCCATAAGATGAGAGTTGCAGTACAACACCTAGAGAGTTATAATAAATTGATTAGTATTGTGTTGTTATTTTTTAAAAGAAATTCACTTCTCATTATTTCATTTCCAGTTTTCTTATGCTTATATCCTGCCTTTCTTCCATTATGGAACCAAGGTGGAATAAATATGGTTCCCAGGCAGCAGCCCAACCAGACATTGGCCAGACCCAGGTCGTCTTAGCTCCAGCAAATTGGTGGCCTCATGTGACTTCAGACCATACCTTGGAACAGCTGGTGACCATCTCTTAGACAGTGTATCAATTTCTGGCTAAGATCTCATACTACATGGAGAAGTACCTGTTTCTGTGGTCCATGTATTGCAAAATGATAGCATATGTTTGCATCAGATTAAGGAGCTGTGAATAAGTGGACCATGTCTATTAGAACTTAATGTATACCACTTGGCACAGCTTTATTGAAATCAACTTCCTTCTTAAATAAAAAAATGAGTGTGGCTGCTTGGCTGACTATTCTCTGGAACTGCTGATCTGGAACTTTCTGAGAGGCAATTTATACCCAGAGTTGGGGAACTCTGATTTGTAATGCAGAGAGCAGGACAGAGACTTACGGTAATCTTTTACATTGGCCTCGTGCTTACTTTTATTAGTATGTTTACATACTGATGTTTTATTATTCTATTAATTTTATTTACACCTCATTTGTCAATTTCTACTTTGATAAATAATATATTAAGAGGACGAAGAAGAAATGAATATAAAAAACTATCTTGGTACACACATCTAAGCTTGTTCTGGGATGTTACATAATAAAATAACCTGGGAAAATTTCACATGTGACATTATTGATTCATAGTCTCTAGATACTAGGGAAATATTACAGGAGACTATCTGGTTGTCTCTGGAGGGCTAGATGTCGATGTGATTTTATAACAAGTTTAGGAATTTATTTCCCCTGAAGGTCATTATGGCACACTTGATTATGCTAGTTATGAAATTTCACCATCCAGCTCTACTACACAGCAGCAAGATGATACCTGCCATGTGCAATTATCTATCCTTTAAGACTTTTTCTGTTCCAGATCAGGTTCTGTAAATGTGTTTTAATATGCTTGTCACATTGAATCAGATCGTGGCAGGCTATAAAAAAACCCCAATTTCATTGGTTAAAATAAATAAACCAAGGCAGGTAAAGTCCTCTGAGTTGAAAATATTCCAGTAGCTTTGGCTGGCGGTCCAGTTGCACTTCTGTCTTGACAGGGATAGCCTAACTTCTGTTGTCTAAGCTCTGGTAATCTCTAGGTTAGATTACCGCAACACATTATACAGAATTTGGCAGCCAAGTTGCTCCCCAGGGCAAGATGGTTTGAGCATGTAACAGCAATCCCTGCATGTTTTGGGTACTGTAGCCTGGGTAACTCCACCCACATTAAGATTTGGCAGCAAATGATTCGGACGCTGGTTGCCTATCCACAGGTTAAGCATTTGTTGCAGCTCCCCTAGATATCAGTTAACATTCCTGTATGAAATTCCTATGCTGTTGCAGAAAGAAAGCTCAGTGTGCCAGCAAATGAGTCTGACTCCATGCTCTCTTATTCTCTCACTTAATAGCTTGAGAAACAAAAACAAAATTGAAACCCCTCTGAGGCAGAATGAGCAAAATGTTCTCTGCATGCTAGCAAACCTACTGTTTGCGAGCCACAATGAGGTCTTTCAGCTGTATGTGTTTAAAATCAATGAAGGGATTCCACATATGGAAGGGGGGAAGTTTATATTTATAGATTACTCCTTGCAGATCCTTGTGGCCCTGCTTTGTAAGACTGATGGAGCCTTCAGAACAGTGTGGAAAGTGATATTGGGGGCGACAGAGACAACTAGCAAAAAAATCCCTTCCTGGTGCTTCCATGAGTGGGAGCCTCTGTTGAATTGTAGCCTGCACCATGAATTACCTGCACTTGCTGAAGAGGCAGCACTAGATAAAAAATGCTGATGCTGAAGGCCTGAAGAGCAGATACAAATAACCCTTAATGCATGTTGGGGAGATGTTGATGATAAAAAGTTTGGTTCAAACGTAGGACAAGTCTATACAGGAGCTTGTGCCACTTCTTTCAGGTGAAGCATCAGCTCTAGCTGCTCATTTGCCTTTTACCTTCTGCATTCCTTCATGCATACCTTAGGTCAGTGTTTCTCAACCTTGGGCTGTCAGCTGTTTTTAGGACTACAACTCCCATCATCCTTGATCACTGGCCCTGCTAGCTATGGATGATGGGAGTTGTAGTCCAAAAACAGCTGGAGGCCCAAGGTTGAGAAATGCTGCCTTAGGTGATGCTGGGTGACCTGTGCTGGAACTGTACCTGTGGTGGGAGGGTTTACCTATGTGCCATTCTCCTGCATTATGTCCCTTTTAAAAACAATAGAAGCATGAGTTGAACATCCCCACGCAGCAGAAACAACCTGATGACTAGTACACCAGAGATCTGGCAGCTCCATGAGCAGCTGACACTCTGTTATGCCAGCACTCCAGTAAGACTGATGACAGGAGAAGTCAGGTTGAAGATACAGTACTTGAAGTATGGAGAGGAAACTATGGCTTCACTGCCCATCCCAGATCAAATGCCACTTAATAAAAATCTATCTTGATAATAAACAGAAAACATGCTATGAAGGGAGAGTGGAAACATGATGGCCAGTGGCAATGAGTTTTTATGTGTGGATTTGTATTTATGTCATGATCAGCATTTGTTCTGAAAGAAGAGACATTTCTGAGACAAAGCAATTGTGATAACAGTATTCAGTTATGCAACTCTTAAATTAGGTCTGGAGACTAAACAACAATATTGTTGAAAAGTGTGGCAATAAAAGGGATCCATTTTCCCAAATATAATCCAACTACAATGCCCTTGCTTCACTTTGCACATAGCCTCCATTACAGCCTTTATTGCCCACTTTGTTCTCTTTCACGAAGTGTTAGGTATTATCAGATTTCCCATCAAACTCTGCAGGTACTTCATTCAATACATTTTTGACATCATTCTTGAAATATATGCAATTACGCACTAAGCTAAATTTCATTATGCCTTCGGTTAGGTTTTTAATTTTACAGTCTCTGCTTCATAATCTCTGCTACTTTGTTGTTATGCTTGCCCAGAAAACATGTCTCTATGGACACCTGCAAACTACTTTTCAGTGTTCAGGGACTAAGTCTGTCTGGAACACAAATGACTGCAGGAAATTTAATTTAGGGCTGCTAGAGAAACTATCTCCTACTTTTCTGCATGAGGACAGTCTCCACCAATTATGCAGTAGCTCTAACCCAGAACATAGCACATTTAATGAAGTACATAGGAGCACAGTATGCTCCTTTGGGTGGAGGTCTGGATATCAGAGTGCCAAAGTAAGGTATGGGGTGGAGATGGGGAGACAGAGAAGAGATCAGAGCTTTGGAAGAAATGAAGCTTTATGGGGAAAGTATTAATTTTTTTTGGAAAATTAACAGTTAACTATGAAGGCTGTTTAGAGAAGGAAGGAAGAGAAGTGAAAAGTTTTGTGACTGTCCTTCATGGACTTTGTGCAGGAATTGCTTCCGCTTGGGGAGGCAGAGAAAGGCAGGGAAAGGACAGTGTGAATTAGAAAGCCAATGCTGCGGCTGTACAAGCTTCAGAATGAATAAAATAAAAAACAAGAGTTTCCTCGACCAGGACCAGAATTCACCAACCGGCAACAGCTCAAAGGGGCACTAAAGATAGAATTCTAGAGTGAGTTGGGATATGTTTAATTCACAGCAAGACTCTGCTTTGCAACTACCTGGAATACAGAAGTGTAGATGTACAAGAATGGGCATGCGACTAGGAGCTCCAAAAATGTAGTTATCAAAGCCAATAGAAGACACACTTGAGGACTATGAGGAAATGCACGTAGGACACAGGAGACTTGCTGAGCTCAAAGGTTGTGAGGCCAGTTATAACCCTTGATTACAAAGTAGGATGTTTCTGGAGTGGCAGTTTCCAGGTGCACAAAAAGAGACGACTGTCTTCTATCTGCTTTAACAAGAGAGAGGGGGTCTTGGCTCTATGTGGCATTCAAGCACCAGTTATAGAGCACAGTAGAAATCTTGGGCCTCTCCATGCCCAACTGAAGAATGATAGCTTTGCTTGGGTTGGAGTAGGTCTCAGAGAAAGGTTGGGGGCTAAACCTTACCAGCTCACTCAAAGAAAATATAGCCTTTTTTGAGCCTTTTTTGAGCCCAGGTGGTTGTGAAGGGACACGTGAAATGGAGGCAGAATAGGGGTCGCCAGTAACAGCTTTCTTATTTTGCTACTTTTCCAACTGACTAAGAACAGTAAAATGAGTTGCTATTTTTCTTATTACATTTTTTTTTGTACTTCTACTTGGATTTCTACACTGGTGGCCTGATTTCCTCAGTTTTGTATCTCAGAACACTTAGCATGTGAATAACAAGATTTTCCATGAGAACACTCCAATATCAATGAAGTGGATTTCGTAATTTACCTGAGTTACATACTCTGGGCCAATGTCCTTGACAGATGAAAATTAAGTGAGTCTGGAAAGTGCTGTTATGCACCAATTAAATCTTTGACATAGGATATGAACACATTTTAAACAGTTGTATATGGTAGGTAAGGTCTGGAAAGGTTAAACGCTTGAGTATTATGAAATGTGGTTCTGTGTCACCTCTAATCTTTCAACAGTATGTATTGAGCTTCATTTTTAGCTTTCCAAGTGTTTGAAAAAACTGAAACCAGTTGACATGTTGCCTTCTTACCATAGCTGACAATGTCTCCACAGCAGCTCTCACATCTTCCAGGAATGTGTTCAGGCTTCTGCCTACCTGACTGCTCCAAAGAGCATGTTTATATATCACCAGGGGGCACAAGCCCCTTTAAAGCATTCCTGCTACATTTTTAACTATGGTGACAGAGAGCAACCACATTGTACAAAGCCTGTAATGCATTTCTAGACCAACATGGGATCAAGTGCATATGCATTTGCAGCTTTGTTTGATAAGAGAATGTGTTCAGGCCCCTTCCCTGTCGAAGATTTATCATATTTAATTATTGTAACCTGCCCTGGTGATGGGATGGGCAAGTAATAAATTGTTATTTTTCAAATAAGATCAGCTGCAAATGATTATCAAACCACGGAGGTTTTTCCTGGTTCAAACAATGTTTTAACTTTTGAATATGCAGTCAGCCAGCACAAACTGGACTAAACACTGGAACTTTAGTACTCATCACAAATTTGGACCTCTTTAATTGTGAAATTATTTTTTAAAAAATTGGAGTACAACAGAGCCCCTGGCTAAAAATGAATTAATGAATAGTTTTTTAAAAAATGAAAGTAAATTGAAGTGAAACCCATTTTTAATGCCAATTAATTTTGCTCAGAAATAAAGGATAACTGTATTTATATATTATCCATTCCTGATGCCTTGACAGGAAATGTTATGCATCTCCCATGTATTTAATTTCAGGCATCACATTCCTCGCTTTACTGCAGCATCAAGTGATGACTTCCATTAGTGATGATAGAACCTCCCAGATCTCATATTACAGATAGAACTTTTATATTTCTCAGCGCCATCTGAGGCACATCATTTGAATCGAGTCAGCTCATGTATTCAGATCCTAGTTTTCTAATTCTTATTAGTCTTATATTGCCCTTGGTAAAATCCAGACATCCCCATAACCTACCAGTAACTGGTTATTTAAGCAGATTCGTTCTAGGTATTTTTTGCTGAATTTATAGAACTTTTTTCATACATAGGGGGTTAATCTGTAGCACACAGCTCTCATCCCACTTTGCTCTCTACAGCAAACAAAGGTATTGTTTCAGAAGGACAAGATTATCAGTTGTCTTGCAAGGTTAATTAAATCCAGCTACAGGACTGCCACTCTTGCTGCTGTCAGTAATATGAAGAGATTAAAGTCTGTGCAAGCCTAAATAATCAATAATATGTTCTCGGACCTTTATAGGTGTTTGCGTGAGAAAATGCTCTGGCCTTTCGAAAGAGTTAAATCATAGTGTACTTTCTTGGGTGAAGCTCCCAACCTTGCCTTCTGGGAAAATATTAACTCCTGAATTGAATATGATCTAAAAGAAAAAAAGCTTGTCAAACACAGCTAAAGCTGCAAGCAAACTGAATAACATCTCCCAGTCTGCTGAATAAGCTTAAAGAAGCACTGTAGCTATTTCAAAATAAGCTGTTGGCAGATTTGGTAAGGTGACTTGCAAAGTGTTTTCAGACTTGAGTCCCAAACAACCATGAGGAAGAAGGCTAGCAAATTCTGAATCCAAAGTTCAGAAAGAAATATGGATGGAAGAGAGAGACATTGTAGAGAAACTGAAGCTGTAAATTCCTTGATTCAGGCTTTAATACTTTCAATTTTGAAAGAATAAACATCTCTACTTCATACAGTTTTCTAGTGTACTTCCAGACTGTCAGTATTTTGTGGGAGGGATTCAAGTGCATACCAAAACTTGAAATTTATTCCAAAATTAAAATGAGTTAAAACATAGTATTGTCCCAGTGTGACAAATAACACTTTTTAAAAAGGGACTTTTGGAGTTTGGAAAGTGATTGGGGGGGGGGAGAGTGAAAAAATGAATGATTAACAGGAAGAGGTATTAACAGTCTACAAGCAACTCAGGATGAATACTCTTTGAAGCATAGACATAGCCTAACCACTGTGTGAGCTTTGTGCAAATCAAATCAAGATAACTGTTGAATAACTGCTCACCTGGATGAATCCTAATATAATGCACTAATTGTATCAGGTAGAGGCAACACAGAATGAAGTTTTAGAGCACAGAATGATATATGTATACCATCGTCCTATCAAAAGAGTTAATTAAAGTGATCAAGGTATTGAAGAATGTTCTCTGCAAGAAGAACGTAAAAGAGTTTGGGGACAGTTTGGGGAATGTAAAAGGGAGTTTAGATGACTGAAATGTGTATGTCTCTCTGTGTATAAACATGACAAAGATTTATAACATGATAGTGCAGAGATGACTTTTTTCTCTTTCTGATTCTTCTAAATCTGATGCCAAATGAAAGGAAGACCTTTTCTACCCAGCTATTGATTTGGAATTTATTGCCACAAGATGGTGTGATGACTATATCAAAAAGGGATTAGACAAATTAATGAACAATAGATTTGTTAATAAATGTCAAGAAGGCAGACTCACATTTCAGTTATTAGCTATTTGAGCTGAGAGGCAGGCAGGAAATATTAAGGACAACAAATAGGAGCACTTTTGAAGAGTACTGTTCTGTTGGTCTGATCTTCTGAGGCAATTCTTGTATTCTTAAGTCTCTTTAGCAAAATGCTGGGTATGCCAATCAGTGCTTGAAACAGTAGTTTATGAGACCCATTTATTAGAAAACAAATTAAGAGAAGTCCCAGTTTGCCTGATTGCATTTTTAAAACACATTCTTCCCATTTATTTTTATTGTCTAAAAGAAAGCACAACATATCACTTTTCTACTGTTATCACCATCAAAACCAACCTGTTGTAATTAGACGCTTTCCAGTCCACATATGGTTAACTTCAATCTGTTTCTGCTTCCATCTGCTTTTGCAGACATGTTTGAGACATTCCTAAGCAATTCAGTATGTTAGTACTTGAAGACTTTCTCCTTGTACCTTTTCTTGTGTAAATAAATAGAAAACCAGTTTAACATCTAAGGTCAATTCAACAAAAACGAGACTATTGGAAACAGAAATTCAAGGACCCTAAAGTTCTTTTGCTATAGCAGCATAGTTTAATCTGGTGTAGCAGTAAACAAAAAAGCAAGACACTTGTCCAAGTTTTCTTTTTACAAATGCTGTGAACTTGTATCCAGGTTAAAGTGATAAACATGGTGTTAGGCATTTAAATGCTTCCCACCACTGTCACTGATTTAATAGCTGCCTTTCAGCAACCAAGTAGCTGCTGAAATGTCAGACTATTCCTTTTTATTACTTCCAGCGCATACAGGCTTAAGCCTGTTTGGCCTGTACAAATATCAGTTTCTCTGATGGGGATAGAGTGGCATTTTCATATAAGAAAACAGTTTGCTACCAGAAGAGCCCTCCTGGTGTTAGTAAGGGCTTGGTTGCATTGAAATCGCAAGTGGCTGTTTTAAACACAAGACTGCAACCCTAAATACCCTTACTAGGGAGCAGGCCCCATGCACACTGGGTTTTTCTTCAAGCTTATGCACAGAGAATTGACTTCTAAGATTGAAATTACAGTGGTGCCCCGCAAGACGAATGCCTCGCAATACAAAAAACTCGCTAGACGAAAGTTTTTTCCGTTCGCGATTTGCCTCGCAAGACGAATTTCCCCTATGGGCTTGCTTCGCAAGACGAAAACGTCTCGCGACTTTTTTTCTTTGACTAAAAACAAAGACATGTTTTGTTTATAAAGTTAATTTATTTTCCCTTAAATTTTTGAACTGCTCTTTACAGTATGTGTGACTTTAAAGAGCAGTTAATAAACTGTTGTTGTACCAAATTTGGCTTTGTTTGGACTTTTTTTGACCATAGGAACGCATTAATTGATTTTCAATGCATTCCTATGGGATTTCGTGCTTCGCAAGACGAAAAATTCGCTAGACGACAAAAATTGTGGAACGAATTAATTTCGTCTTGCGGGGCACCACTGTATCTATCCTAAGTAGAAATGGATGAAGCTGTCCATTTCAATTTCTCTCATTTCCTCAGTCTTCAAGAGTGCATGATTCCCACCACAAAGAATCTTGGGAACTGTAGTTTAAGGGGACTGGGAATTATAGCTCTGTGATGGGTAAGATTCAGTACCCAGGAGCTTTCCGGGTAAGCCACGTGCTTCAATGGTATGGTGAGTGCACAACCCTAATCTAAGTTTCTCCAGTTTCCACATCAGCTTGGTGTGTTTTTTTCAAACTCTCATGGAAATTTATACACATTTTCATGTGCATTTCTCCTAACACACACTGCAGTTGTGTCCAATGTATGTATTTATGAGGTAAACTTTTCAATATTTTCATTAATATACATGCACTCTCTCCCTGTAACATGTGTATTTTGTGTACATTATTTTGGTTGGGAAACTACATTGCAAAGTTCGGAGAAGTGAATTTTGAAAGATAATGGCATTTCCATTTACATATTAGTTTGGGAGGTACAAATTAAGTAGGTTCCTCTAATTATAAGGAACTGTTCTGCACCCTTTACAAACTTTTGAAAGTCAGACTGGCTGGTAGAATATATTAATTTTGATCAGCCAATTATGTCAGCAACTTACTACTTGAATCTTATGACAACTGATCAAATATTTTACATTTAAATTATGAGAGTCCCTCTCACGCTGATGAAAGCACCAGGGCCCCGGGTCATGGGTCATGGGCAGTTTGCAGCTCCCTTTCAAACCTTGCCATAAACTGAAATCTCTATTTGTATTTCTGCAGATGTGCATAATGCCAGCATGATGCCCCAAAGCAAACCTTGCTGACTGAAACAAACAAATAGAACTGCGGGAGAGGGGGATAAGATATCAGCCATGATTTTAGTGCCTGGAGAAAATCCATCATTGTTTAGAAATATAAGAATAAAATTCAGTAGTACTGCGGGGGGTGGGGGGACTCTCTGAGCCAGAGGTGGATTTAGGGGAGTTTGAGTGGTGGTCTCACTGGATGTGGATTCTCGGGGGAACTGCAGGGGTTGCAGCGAATATAGTGTAGAATGGAAGGCGAGAGGTGGGGGGCACTGAATTCGAGACCTCAAGGTTCGCCATTTCCTGAGGCAATCAACCTTGGAGAACTCCAGTTGGGGACTTCTATAGGACTGTTCACAAGTTATATTCAACAAGATCTGTGTACCTATGTGTATGTAAATAGCTGAGCTGTACACTCAAGAATGGGGGCACAGTTCAGCTCAATGCCAGAAATTGGTGGTGCAGTCCAGAGTTTTAGACTAGGACCTGGGAGACCAAGGTTCAAATTCCTGTTCAACCATGAAGTTCACTGGGTGACAGTCCTGGTTCCACAGTTGGACAAAGAACTCAAATTCCCAGCTCAGCTTCTGCCCAAGGCTTGAATGCTCAAATTGGAATGGTAATGGTCAGGTTACAAATCACGGGAATCAGCCAGAGTCCAAGGTTAGAATACTTGGCTAAGTGTTAGCTAATATGTTGATCCAATAAGTGGAGGTGCTAGAGGCAAGAGGTGGCAGACCATGGGTGCCCATGATCTTGGAAGCAGGATGCTCTTCTGACAACCCAACACACACATCCTGCTGGGCCCTTCTTCTGGGTCAGATGGCTCTTGGGGTCCGAATTTCTCCTTCCCCAGCCCTCTAGGACTCTCCCTGGTGTCATCCAACTCCAGCTCCCCAATCTTCTCCCATTTTTGATCAGCATCCAACCACCGTTTCCAGGACATCTCCATGGAGCTCACAACAGAGGCCTTGGGTCAGTCACAATCTCTTTGCCTACTCCACTTCACAGGGTGGTTGTGAGCATAATATGCAGAGGGGGAGAAAAACTACATATACCACTCTGACCACCTCAGAGGCGGAGTAGAATATAAATGTAATTATAATAATAACAACAACAGCTGCTGATACACAAAGGGCTCTCTGTGTGGTTATTTGGTATAAAATTGATGTTCTCAATCTCCCTTGCAGTGAGAAATGTTCTTTTATTTCCGTAACTACACAGTGTAGCTGATTCTCTTCTTCATTTTGTGTGTGTGTGTGTGTGTGTGTGTGTGTGTGTGTGTATTTCTTCATGAAAAATGCATTTTTAAGTATAAATAGAGTGGCAAGTCAGCTTTGTTCTGCCAGTTGATAGAACAAGGTTTAACAAGTTCACTCTGCAGATGAATACCTATTGCTGTCAACTGCTGCCAAAGCTTTTAAAGCTCTCAGACACTTTATAGAGACTTGGGATATGTGCAGTTAATTATGCCTTTTCTAGTAACTATTTCAGTATTTCACTTTTACCTTTCTTAAATTCACAAGCAAAACATTGTGGGAAATGTTATCCTGTAGGGTGTTGGCTGGAGGAAAAATTATTTCCCATATTTTTTTTTCTTTTAAGAAAAATCTTTGGTAAATGCATCTGATCCCAGCAACATAGCATTAAAGTTTGTGCAGAGTTAGGGTTGTGCTGTGGAATCAACACAGGTGCAAAGCCCACACCATACTATTAATGGGCTGAGAGAATGTTTTTGCGAAATTCTCTTAGGTCAAAATTGCTTGCACAAATTTTATTTTATTTTATTCTATATTTGTAAACTACCCAGTTATGAGGTGGCCAGGTGAAAAAGAGTATTGGGCTCCTCCACCTTTAATAGTCATGTAGAAGAAAGAATTTCAAGAGCAACACTGTACAGGGGGAAGAGAATGGTTGCTGCATTGGCCCATGCAGCAGCTATTTCCCTTCCAAAATAATATTTTTGAGAGATACAGCATGATGGAACTTCTGAGGACTGGGGGGTGGGAGGGGAGGCCGGTAACTCCTTTGCGCTCTTCTCCTAGTGCCCCCTGAAACTGCCATTAGAGCCAGAAGCTGAGAGAGCCTGAAGCGGAAGCAAAGTGAGGTAGTCCGGGCCCATGAGGAAGCGTCCAGCTGATTTGGCAGTTCTTTCTGAGCAGGATTATTTCCCAAGAGACCTGCTGTGGCCCAGGCATTCAGCAGCAGAATACGAACTGGAATATCTGAGGCTAGGGGTGGGGTGGGGGAAGTGTGTTGACTCCACCTGGGCTGACGAGTTTGCGTTGCTCCAACCTCACTAGTCTCCCTCCTGGTGAGGAAGGAAAGAAAGTAGTATGGAGTGGGGAACTGACTGATCTCTCCATCCCTACCTGAAATACGACAGGTGTCCACATAGGTCAGAGGAGAATGAAGTGGTGCATCAGAAGCTCCTCCAGGTGGTGATAGTGGCACATTTGAACCACTGGGTCTACAGCAGGTCTAGGGCATAACAACAACAACAACAATTTATTATTTATACCCTGCCCACTCTGGGCGGCTTTCAACAAAATATTAAAATACAGTAATGCATCAAACATTAAAAGCTTCCCGAAACAGGGCTGCCTTCAGATGTCTTCTAAAAGTCTGGTAGCTGTTTTTCTCTTTGACATCTGGTGGGAGGGCGTTCCACAGGCAGGGTGCCACTACTGAGAAGGCCCTCTGCCTGGTTCCCTGTAACTTGGCTTCTCGCAGTGAGGGAACCGCCAGAAGGCCCTTGGCGCTGGACCTCAGTGTCCAGGTGGAATGGTGGGGATGGAGACGCTCCTTCAGATATACTGGACCGAGGCCATTTAGGGCATAGGACTGCACCCTTAAGGCACCAAAATGTAAAAGTAATGACACCTCCCTCATAGGCTTCACCCTGACACATTGGTGTTTCGCTGAACTAAGAAGAAAGGGAAAGGTTATATAAAGCGCTACTGCTGCTGCTGACATCTAATGCTGCTTGCCTGGTGCATCAATAAATTATGCAGTTCAGGATTTTCTCTTACAGATATCTGTCACCCAAACAGACAACATGCTTCCTTTATCTTGATGCGAGATATGTTTGTACTGACATTTCAAAAATGTTTCTGGCTTCTTGAGATTTCTTTGAAAGGACTCTCTCCCCCCTCTCTCTTTGGCAGTACTTTTTTCAGTCATGGCATTAACTTTTGTTTCCCCCCGACATTCATTTTCTCCAACCTATAATGAGGCCAAATAGACTATCTCTCCCACTTTCTTGCTGCTACCCATGGAATTTTTCAAGCTACATCTTTTGCAGAAACCTTTCTCTGTGATCAGAGAGAACTGAAGTAAAAAATGTTCAAGATGAAGTTCTGTGATTGAAGTCATTGAAAAGTTTGTGGTTACTTAGTTATTGTGTTCAGGACATAAAAATCAGAACATTTTAATTAGATGAAGAGCTATAGGCATCCTACTAGTATAAAGATACTTCTTGGCAAACAAAACCTCAGATAATGCAGGAAATACAATGTCCTGTTATATTTCATATCCAATGGACAGAAAGCCTGTTTTATAGTTGGTTCTGTTCTATGCTATTGAGTCTATAACATTTTTTTAGTGCACATTAAAATACCATTAGACATTGAACTCTTAGAGTCCTCCTGGAGGTATGCCATTGTTTTGTTCTAATTAGTAGGGTTTTTACACTTGTGTTATATTATGTAACAGTTTTTCCTACATTTTCCTTCTTTACTTAACCTTGTTACAGAAGTGTGGAGTCTTGGCTTTCTAACTAGTGCTGCACTGTATCTTTATGATATCTGATGGCTGCTTCAAAACTGGTCACGGGGGCTTCTGAAAACTTCTGTATTCCAGACTTTGGTGTTGTGTTTGAGGTACAGTATCTGAATGCACAATCATGCTCCTAATGAACTCAGTGGGATTTACTTCTGAGTAGACATTACAGGGCAGCACTGTGGAATGTCTTGGCAGTAGCTAAATGAGGTGTAGAATGAAGTTCTGTGCGTATTTATTTCACTTTATTTCATACAATTTTGACACCCCCCCTTGATTGTAAAAAAACAACAAAAAATGGCATTACAATTACAATAACACAGTGGTGTGCTAATGAGAGCAGCCAGTTGAAAACAGTAATATTATCATGGCATCACAGCAGGTGACCCATAAGAAAAGTTCATCATCATCTTATAAAGTGAGTTTGGAGTAGGGGGCTTCAGGCTCTTGGGAGTTATATGTGGCCCCTGGACCACATACTAGTCACACCTCTTTAATAGAACAAACATAGAATTGAGGGAATCCTAGCAAACTGTGGCCATAATCTATTGCTTATCAGCCATATGCTATTTCAAGCAAAATTACCAAAAATGACATAATTAAAAGAGAGTCAATGCATACTAAATTAGCAAACGTTTGCAGCAGTCATTAAACAGCAAGACTCCTGGATAAATGGTTTTTCTCTAACAGGGAGCAAAAGTAAACAATCATTAAAAGAGAAATGGCTTCTGCATCTCTGCAGAAGACACAGCTAGCTTGAGTACCGGTACTTGCTGCAGCCAGTTTCTTCTTTGTAAAACGTTGTAATTCTTGGTGTTTCATTGCAGCCCAGCCATAGAGCCTTTTGTTACAGAGTGGCATACAAGTGTAATTTGTAGGATTGCACTGCAGAACAAGGTTCTTACATTAATTTACTCCAGGGGCCACCTAAACCCTTCCATTCCAGCTCCATCACAGATATCTGCTGGAGCATCACTGGTCATTCCCTAGGTTAGTAAGGCTCATTTGACAACAAGAAGGAACCAAACTAGTCCTGTGGAATCCTCTGCCAATAGACATTCAGCAGACTTATTCTGTTCCAGTTTCTTTCTTTCTTTCAATATAGATTCAGTAAAGTAAGCAAGCAAACAAAAATCCATAAAAAGATACTCATAATATTACAACAGTACTTAAGCCATAGGGACACGGGTGGCACTGTGGGTTAGGACCTGCCGATCAGAAGGTCAACGGTTCGAATCCCAGCGATGGGGTGAGCTCCCGTTGCTTGGTCCCTGCTCCTGCCAACGTAGCAGTTCGAAAGCACGTCAAAGTGCAAGTAGATAAATTGGTACCACTTCAGCGGGAAGGTAAACGGTGTTTCTATGTGCTGCTCTGGTTCACCACAAGTGGCTTAGTCATGCTGGCCACATGACCCGGAAGCTGTACACCGGCTCCCTCGGCCAGTAAAGCGAGATGAGAGCCGCAACCCCAGAGTCGGCCACAACTGAACCTAATGGTCAGGGGTCCCTTTACCTTTACCTTACTTAAGCCATAGCATCTCAGTTACAGGCTAGCAGATGATGAAACATCTTATTCCACTTCTGCAGAATATTATTATATGTATTAAACCGATTATAATAAATACGTTAGTCTTTAAGGTGCCACGGCCCTGTCGCTTTAAGTGCAGCTGTCTAGCACAGCTCCCTCAGCTGGAATCACTTAATAGGTGCTGAGTATACCTTAGCACAATCAGCTCAGAATCTTTCCCAACAGGAGCCCCGGAATTGGTGATAAAACTAATTACATTTAAATTTTCATCTATATGATTTAATAGCACCTCTGAGACCCATGCTAGGGATGGCTCTGTTCACACTCATGTTTCCTTAATGTTTCCTCTAGTTGTATTAGGCCTGAGGTTTATTAGGCAGTGCCAGTAGCAGCTTGTTCAATTGCTTTCTACTCAATATATGCATTATCTGGAGAAGGGATAGCCTAGCATAAAAGGTTTCCAATATCAGACACAAAACACTGTGGGGAAAGCATCTGACATTTTGATTCGCTTACTAGTGAATTAAACCAACCTTTTGCCAGCATGGATCCACATAAATTCCTGTCTGAAATGGGTGTCCCGTCCCCCCCCACTTCAATGCTGATTCACAGGCCTCCCACATCCCAACACACCGTGCAAGGTATGGACTCTACCTCCACCTCTAGAGCTGTCTGAGACTGGTTCTGGCTCATCCACTTTGCCTGTCACACCACCAGCTCTGCCAGAAACCATGTGTAGTCCCTTCCCTCGGGGGCGTGTATGTTACCCTACTTGTCTCATCCACCTCTGATGATGCAGCAATGTCTCCTCCATTGCCCAGGTCATGGAGATGCTAACACAGGCATGAGCAGATGGGACTGGCTTTGCCTTCTTGGAGAAGTGCTAGGCTGCTTGCCCAGTCTAAGGATGAAAACCACTTGCTGTGCTAAGTTGTGCTTGACCCTTTGCCTTGCCACAGGGTTGAAAGGGACATGTCATTGTTGGGTCAACATCTTTGCACCTGCCGTGCCTTTGAAATGCATTTTGCCCATGCATCGAACTGATCTGAGCATTAAAGATTTGCGTAGCGTCCAGAATCATAGCCCCATCAGAGAGCTTGTGGGGAGTCGCGGAGTGCAAGATCCCAAAGAAGGATGCTAAAGTCATGAGAATGGCTAGTTCTAGGTATAGACTTGCAGCAAAGCAGCCTGACAATTTCCTCACACTCACCACCACCACCACCACCACCACCACACACAAGGCTGTTGTTTTAATTATTCAATATCTATTTTATCTGAGGAGATAAAGCTGATGGGAATTCTGGAAACGCTTTTCACAAGAACATGTAGAGGAGAGACAAATAAAAGCTACGAATGCATGTGTGAGATGTTTATATGCAGATAAAGTAAATCAGCATTCTTTGTTGCCTTGACAAAGCAGCAGCATGTTGACAAAGCCCTAGATACTGGTTCTCTCACCTGGAAAGCGGTAAACTCATCTCATCATACGAAGCACTGCCAAGGGCATTTGAGCAAATATCAGCACGGAGCAAAACCTGTTTCTCGATTTCAGCTGATTAAAAGTTCTTCAGTCAAGACTTTTTATCATTTGGCAAACTTCATAAGTGACATTTCCAGAGGTATTCATATATTTAAGTATATTTGTTAATTTAAACTTCCCCATTTTCAGAAAAGTTGTATCAGGTAATAAGCTAAAAAGCAGAGTTAAGGCAAAAAAACAAACAAAAACCCAACTGCTACAGATTTGGGTGAGGGACCTTTTTAGCATTATTTCCCCCACCTCCCATGGGATAAGTGTGACAAGTGGGCTGAGTTGCCCAACAGTCAGTCACCTGACCTCATAATGAAGTCAGGTGACCTTGTTTGCCTGTAGGGATCTTCAGAAGCCCCTTTCAAAGTGCTGTGCAAGATAGTGATTGGTGGTGTCTCCAAGCCAGTGGCCCCCTAGTCCATCATTCTGCTTTCACAATGGCTAACCAGGTGCTTTTGGGAACTCTGCAAGCAGCTCACGGCCACAGCAGCTCTCTTCTCCAATTGTGATTCCCAGAGTCATACTGTATTTCAATATAGAGACATCCTGATTTAAGTGAGTCTAATTATGACTAAGTCTGGATCAAACCCAAAGTTATCACAGATGGAAAATGAGTTCTCAAAGGGTGAATCAGTTTATGTTCCCCCACAGAAAGAAAAATAACATGTTTACCAAGATTCAGATTGTCATGGAGTTATCAAATAGCCCAGCTTTATAATGCCTGCTACCATTGCCTCTATGCTTAATGTCTCTCCCCCCCCCCCTATAGCACTTCTCAATATGCTACCTTGCTGCCAGTGCATGAAATACATTTGGTGTGTTTATAAATCCCTAATGTAATTTATTTTATTTTTATTGATTTGCTCACTTCCTTTTCATTTCATGCTGTAAAATGCTGACAGCGTGCAGTGACGATGGTAGGAGATTATGCAAAATTTCTAACTTTTACAGTCCTATAAACGGGCAAGAGGAAGAAGGTGAAGCAATTACTGTGCAAAGCTACTAAAATATGTTTTGCTAAAAATATAAGGAGGCTATATAGTGTGATAGAAAATGTCACCTTAGCTTCCTTATCATTCTTCTAAATTATCTTCTGAAATGGCCAGACTGCCCAGAGAAATCAAACTGCTGCTTATAATGTCACTCTAGAATCTGTGGCATTGTCTCTAGCCTGTGTTCCTTAATAAATCTGCACAAATGGAGTAAGGTATAATCCTCATGCTATAGGGATTGTAACCACAACTATTCCTAGTAATATCTAAGCTTGACTACTGTAATACAGTGGTACCTTGGGTTAAGTAATTAATTTATTCCGGAGGTCCGTTCTTAACCTGAAACTGTTCTTAACCTGAAGCACCACTTTAGCTAATGGGGCCTCCTGCTGCCGCTGTGCCGCCGGAGCATGATTTCTGTTCTCATCCTGAAGCAAAGTTCTTAACCTGAAGCACTATTTCTGGGTTAGCGGAGTCTGTAACTTGAAGTGTATGTAACCTGAAGCGTATGTAACCTGAGGTACCACTGTACATTATTGTATGTAGGGCTGCCTTTGACCTCTGAGAAACATCAGATAGTTCAAAATGCAGAAACTATGCTGCTGACTACCCCCCATAACCTCCAACATATCTCTGATGAAAATAGGGACATCCCATTCCATAATGATAATTTTACTATTTATACCCCACACAGTGGCGTAGCGTGGGGGGTGCAGGGGGGCCCGGCCGCACCGGGTGCAACATCTGGGGGTTAGGGTTAGGGGGCGCAAATCCACGGGTTAGGGGGCGCAAATCCACGGGTTAGGGGGCGCAAATTACTTGCCTTGCCCCGGGTGCTGACAACCCACGCTACGCCACTGACCCCACATATTTTGCTGGGTTGCCCCAGTGACTCTGGGCAGCTTCCAACATATATTAAAACATAATAAAACATTAAACATTAAAAAAACGGTTGGATAACGCTATACCCTCCAACATTTCTCCATTGAAAACAGGAACATCCTAAGGAAAAGTGGGGCATTCCAGGGTCAAATCAGAAACCGTGGCAGCTTCTCTACTTCAGGGACATCCCGGGAAAATAGGGACACTTGGTGGGTTTGCACCCCACCAGTTTTGAAATAGCTTCACAAGCTCCCCATGCATGTCTGGGTGCAATATACAAAATGCTTTCCATAGTCCTCCTACATAGTCCTATTCCCATACAAACCTGTCTGTAGTATTCAAAATATTCCTGGGTGCCCTTCTCTGCATTCTGCCCCCTCCTCAGAAGAGGCAGATGGAGGCAGAGAAAAGGCCTTTTCTGTGGTAGTCCCCTCTACACACACGTAAACATCCTACTTAGGTCTGTAGACTAACCACCAACGGCTATGAGTTTTACAGGCCAGCTAAATCCTTTTTTTCAGTTTGCCAAGACATTTTAATTTCAGAGTATTATTTTGTTTTGCTCCCAGCTGTCTTCAAAACATTTACCAGTTTTTACACACTCTATTGTTGCTTCTCCTGCTTTTGCTTCAGTGTCTTAGATTCAAACTGCAATGGACCGTTTGTTTAGACATTGCTCATAGTATTTACAGCCCAATCTGTCTCTGAATGGCATAAGGGCTAATATCATCTCAATCATTTTATACAAGCACCCATTTTTCATATTGTGATTGATGCTGATTTTTATAATGCGATCCAACTCTATTGTGATTCTGACTCCATTGTTATTTACACATAACAGAGTGAATTATGCTTGGGAGGATGCTATTTTAAGCACTTGCAAACTAAAAGGGCAACGTGCATATATCCCCCCCCCCCGAAGCTTAATAAGAACCTAATATAAATCAGTTGTCTCCTTGAGCAGGCAAAACAACGGAGGAGTACATGTGGTTGCCATATATTTTAAGTTCCCAAATTAGTTGCCTTTCTTCTACATCCTCCTACTCCTGTCTATCCCTTCTGTCTCTTCTATGAGTGCAGTGCCAAGGTCTCAAAGTTTCTTTATTTGTGGTTCCTCATGAGAGCCCAAAATAACTTGCCGGCAACAATTCCTAACTGGTCTGGAAACAAATAGGAAGCCAAACCAAAGCAAAAATGGGCCAAACTTTCAAATTTCCTTCCTAGATATAGCACAAAATAGATCAAAGACTGGAAAAACTGGTAAGACTTTAAAAAAAGGGGGATCACCCTTTTCTTCACATTTAATTCTAAATGAGAGGCCGGGCCCTAAAGAAGAAGAAAAAGAAGGTGTGAGTTCCAAAGGGAAATAGAATGGATACGCCATGTCATCTAAGCCACAAGGGGAATGAAATGGCTGGGTAGAAAGTCCTATAGAATATTAAAACAGAAGTAGAGGATCTCATGTAACTTCCAGGAAGCCCAAAATTATAGAATCAGAGTCTCAAAAATCAAAATAGTTCTGATGAGATCAGCACTAGTTCATGGGACTATTCAAGCTGTTGGTTGTTAAGAAGAGGCAGCTAGTGGCATCAGGACTCACCCACCATATAAAAAGTCATTCTCTGCAGCCATTCAGAATGATCCAACCAAAATGAAAAGCTTTATATCCCATTGATTTAAATAAGAGAGCATGAAGGAAGCATTTTTTTTTTAAATATCAGCTGCTTAAAACGGCAGGACCTAAAAGTACTCAGGGTGTTTTGGGGAGGGAGGGGTGTCAATGAAGTTTTATTGAAAGTTTCCAACATAAAATACAATAAAGGCCAAACTAATTTATAGAAAAGGGATTTTTAAAAACAAGAGTAAAGGAAGGAGGGGAATAAAAAAAGGAAAGGGGGGATGAATCGCAGAGTCCTCTCTCACAGTTGCTGTATTTTTCGCCCCATAAGACGCACCTGACCATAAGACGCACCTATTTTTTAGAGGGGGGAAAGCAAGGGAAAAAAATATTCTGCACAGAGCATGTAAGCGGCTCTCGCTCTTCTTGCTTTAAACCCTTCTGTCCCTCCTCCTGCTTCGCTGAGAAGCCAGCAGAGCAAGAGCGATAGCTGTGCAGCGTCTCTTCTGCTGGCTTCCCAGCAAAGCGAGAGAAGGGACGAAAGGAAGCCCTTACAAGGGAGCGCTGAACAGAGCCTGGCAGCAGCTCTTGGAAGGGACAGAGGGAAGCCCATCAGTCCCTTCTCCCACCTCGTGGAAAAGCCCCCCCCCCCAGTTCTTTAAAGGGAGCGCTGAGCAGAGCCTGTATGCATCCCAGATGCGATTGCAGGCAGGAGGCTCTGCTCAGCACTCCCTTTAAAGAGCTGTGCGGAGCATGTGTGCGGCTCTTTAAAGGGAGCGCTGAGCAGAGCCTCCCACCTGTATTCGCTCCATAAGATGCACACACATTTCCCCTTACTTTTTAGGAAGGGGAAAGTGTGTATTATGGAGCGAAAAATACAGTATCTCTTAACTCTGAGTCCACACACAGACGGGTGAAACCCTCCCAGCTCTCACCTGGAAGTTCCCCCCTCTTCCCCCAGCCTCCCACCTTGGGGAAAAAGTGCTCAGCTTTGGAAGGATTGAGACCATTAATTTGTGCTAAATGTGTTCCACAGTGCTAAACAGATTGATGGGATTCACTCCTATGCATATTTACTTGGATAAAGTAGATTATATTAAACGTGTGAAGCCTTACACTGCAAGATAGAAGTCTGAATGTTGGAAAGGAGTGTACTAAGTTGGCAAATGTATGTGTTTTAGTCCATCACATCATCTCAGAGCAATGAGACACATCAGAATCACTTAGTCCAAACCCCATTTTGTTAATGGGTTTAACTCATCCCTAACAGATGCTCTTCCGGTCTGCTAATCAATCTTCAGCAACAAAGCAAGTGAAATGTTGCCACACTACATGGAAGGGAAATTGTAAGCATTGAACATGTACATAGTTTCATTCATTGCAGAGCTGTTGTTGCATTGGAAATTTGAGTGCTAAATATATAAACTAAGATTGAAATACTGATTCGGTCTTTCTTACTGGCACAGTAGAAGAGAGACAACTTTTATTAGAGAAACAAAGGCTCTCCTTTGGTAAGTTTCTAAGCTGCTGAGGAAAACACCCTCTGCACCATCACTTTCAGTAAAACCATCTATATTTTCGGTCTGAGATGAGGCTGAGTATCTGCCTGTTTCATCCTGGCCCTTTTCAGCAGCAATCAATACGTAAGTCATAAAATGGATTTAGCAAGCAATAAGTGGAAGGTTTTTTCTAACACAATGTCCAAATATTAAAGACAATCCATCAATCTTTTTTATTTCTATTCTGCCTTTCCAAAGTTAAAACCATGCTCATGGCGGCTTGCAACACATTTAAAAAATTGCCTAACTACAAACGTACCGTATTTTTCGCCCTATAGGACGCACTTTTTCCCCTCCAAAAATGAAGGGGAAATGTGTGTGCGTCCTATGGGGCGAATGCAGGCTTTCGCTGAAGCCTGGAGAGCGAGAGGGGTCGGTGCGCACCAACCCCTCTCGCTCTCCAGGCTTCGCGGACCTCTCCGCAAGCAGCGGGAGCGCTCCTGCTGCTTGCGGAGAGTTGCCGGTATGCTGAAGCCTGCGCGCGCTGAGATCAGCGTGTCCAGGCTTCGCGGACCTCTCTGCAAGCTGCGGGAGCCAGCGCTGGGCTCCCACGGCTTGCAGAGAGCTGCCTGTTTGGGGGCTGGGGTCAAGGGAAGCTCAGGCCTCCCCTGCCCCAGCCCCGCGCCTGGGGGGGAAATAATTTTTTTCCCTTTATTCCCCCCCCCAAAAAAAACCTAAGTGCGCCTTATGGGACGGTGCGTCCTATAGGGCGAAAAATACGGTAACTAAAGTAGTCATAAACAAAATATCAAAATAACCAGACTGAACAATTTCCACATACATCATAAGATTCAAAATAAAAGTGCAAAAAATTAGCAGCAGTAACCCCACCCGCAACAAATAGCCCTACATAATAGCTTAGCAGTCTCAGCTTTTGTAGCTGGAGTCAGTCAGGACCCTGCCCTCCCAGGCCAGGTGGGAAAAGACCTGCAAGGCAGGGAGCAAGTCTTCCAGGACTCACAGCCAAGATTTTAGCCCTTATACTCAAATTATATATCTATCTTAAGAGAACACCATCAATTTACATTCAGCTGCAGAAATGCTTTCTAATATTTTTGCAGTGATAATTTTATCATACAATAGAAGGTGGTCAGGTGATTGCTGAATGTTTCTTCCGAAAAGATGCTTTCTGGAAATCATGATAATTAAGACATCCTGGTTGCCACAAAGTGATGGTTTTGAGCAAAGAAGCAAATATTTGCAATTAGTAACTGCCATCTGAAAGCTGCAGCTGCTCCGGTATTTTTGTGTGCAATGATATAGCTGTTTAGAATATATTGAAACTCAATTTGTCCTCCTTACACAATCAAGGTAAGGCATATCCTCAACCAGCACAGAATGTGACTGTTGAAGATAAATTTTGAAGAGGGGTGGGGAAGCGGATAAGAACTTTTCAGGGTCACAATCATCTTAAGGACTAATAATCCTTAAAATAGCAAATATTTCTCTGCATATATGTTTCTAAGGTAGGTAACCTGTGTATTGGTGGCCAGGGGAGAATCTCTTCCAGGACCCTCCAGCAATATGATCTTGGGCTGGGGGAGAACAAGTACTTTAGTGCACTGTGAATCCCTTTCCCCATCAGTCACCTCAAAGGTAAAAGGAGGAGTGGCACTGAGTAGTCTTTTCTTCCCTTCCAGAACTTCTGGAACCAATCAGCAGCACTGGCATGGAATAATGGAATATGCACCAACATTCCAATTGCTTCAATTTTCAGGTGCTCTTTTCAGCTCTGCTTAGCTAACACACAGAGACAGGTTGGTCAGTTTTGAGGAGAAGCTCGATGATTGGGTCCAGAGAGTGGAGAAGTTAAGAAATAACTGTGGAGACATGGTGAAGGAAGGCATGATGCAAAGGACTGTGAATGAGGAACCTAAGGAAAGGGTAGATGGGGGACAGACATTTGCTGTGCCTACTGCCACAGAAGCACTGTGGCTTGGGCAGGGCCAGCCCGTCACTTGTACTAATACTCAATAATAGTGTTTTGCACTACAGGTCATTTTGTCCAATCAGCTCCTTTGGGTCTTGTAACCTGTTCTGCTGACATTAACTTGGAAGGCAGTTCTTTTGAGATTAATGGGACAAGAATCCTACAGTCAAGGAACTGTCTCAGAGGGCAACTAATATTATGCATTTGAAAGCCCGCCAGCAGTAGTGTAATTTGAGGAAGGGAGATGGCAGATAGGATTAACTCTCTCCTGTCACTTTTTTGCCCTTTTGGAAGTGATTTTTCTGGTTTAAAAAATGGTTACCTGGGCAATGTTACACACATATATCTGCTTATATACTTTGCTGGTAAGGAAGAAGTACTTGACTATCTTGGTATTCCGTGAAGCTCTATTGAGTTTGGCTCTAGAAATTTTTCCTCAGTTTATCTGCACACCTGTAAAGCCCTCTGATCTCTTGATTAGATGCTTTTTAAAGCAGCTCAGCAATTAATCAAAGTGGAGTTTGTAGGCTACAGGTACGTGCTCCACTCTTGCTTATGTTGGGGAGCCTTCGCAAGTTTGTTCACAGCTGCACCAAGTAAACACCTCTCTCCCCACTTCTTACTTCCACGGAGACGACAGGGTTTTTTCATTTTTCCTGCTAGGAGACGTGGGCTTGTACCATTGCACAACAAACACAAATTCAGCAGCAGTGGCTTTTCTGAGCATGGAGATGAAATGACACAGAATTTATTCCATGAAAAATGGGGGAACCATTGGAAAGCCTATAGTGCAATACTATGGATATGGAATCAGACGTGATGCCTGTTGAGTTCAATGGGACTTGCTACCAGGTAATAGTGCATAGGCTTGTGTCCTTAAAATACTTTCCTCATGTGTTGTCTTGGCTGATTATCTATCCAGGGAGAGCAAATTATGCCTATGGCCTCAGTGTCATGACCTCAAGTGTCATTTCCCCTGAACACTCTCTATATCTCTGAAAGTCTTTATGATGTTGTTAATTAACCATAACTGAGTAATTTGATAAAGAGATTGCTGATTGATTTCCAGACCTGCTATTCACATAGCCTCCTTTCTGCTTTGATTCCCTGAAATGTCTTTGGCCTTGCCTGTTTCTTCCTCAGAATCCTACTCAAGCATCATGTCTTTTGTGCGCGCGCATTTGCCTTCTCCCATTTGGCTTCTTTTTCTAGTGTCAATTTCCGTAATATAGTTTCCAGACATTTTCCTCTACCAGAGTCATGCTGCAGGCTTAATATCTGTTGGCCAGTTAGGTATCCCAAAATGCCTCAGCCTATTGTCCTCTTTTGAACGTTCTATGGAAGTGGTATGAGCATTACTTCACACTGACCAAAGTTAGGTCATTTCCAAAGTTTCCTGTTTCATACCATTGGGGACCAGGGACAAGTGTGATTAAAATGCCACATGAGAAGTTTTAATATTAGTACTAAAGCAATCTGCAATGTGCAAATATAAACAGTCTCTTGACTCCTTTATGCGCTTCATTAGCAAACATTTTCAAGCCCTTCAGAGGAAAACAATCTGCTTTTTTTCTCTATTCTGAGGATGGCTGTTTGAGTAGGAATTACTGTAATTAACTCTGGGTTTTAAAAATATCAGCATATGACTGCTTCGCTCTTTCTATCAAAATGTGGAAACGCGAGGCTGGTTTGGTAATCTCCATTTGTAGAGCAAATATAAATACTAAAACTGATGAAGCCTTTAAAGATAACAAAAAAAAGCAACACAAGCTTTGTGGTAAAGTTATGACAATGCAATGCTATGCATATCCACTCAGAAGCAAATCCCATTGATTTCAATGGTCCTGATTTCCAGATAGTATGTATAGAATTGCAGGCTTGATCAGCTTAAACTTGTCATTTAAGAGCCATGTAATGTTATGTCCACATCAGTAAGGCATTGGTCTTTTCTCATGGCAGCACCTACACCCAAGAACTCATTGCCTTTTGACTGGCACCTTTGCTGTACTGTTTTCAACACCTTCTAAAAATGTTTTTGTTTCGGCAAGGCTAACCAGATAAGTAAGATTGATGTGTATTCTAATATGCATTCTTTTTTGAAGAAATATATAATGTATATTTTTAACCGCTGGCTTTTTTATGTCTTGTTAGGTTAACTCCTTTTTTTAACTTGATTTTTATCAGTGGGGCAGCATGTGACTGAGTCACTCAAAAGATCTACCTCTTACACATGAGTATTCAGGACCATGCGTGAATTAAATGTACATATGTGTTCCTAGAGCCATTTGTAACAGCGTACAGTGGAACCTCTGGTTATGAACTTAATTCGTTCTGGAGGTCCGCTCTTAACCCGGAACTGTTCTTAACCTGAGGCACGCTTTTGCTAATGAGGCCTCCTGCTGCCGCCGTGCCACTGGCGTGCGACTTCTGCCCGCATCCCGGAGAAAAGTTTGCTACCAGGAGCATCTACTTCTGGGTTAGCGGAGCTTGTTACCCAAAGTGTTCATAAGGAGGATGGTACATAACCCGAGGTTCCACTGTTTGCAGCCTCAGGCTACAATCCTATAACTGCTTTCTTAAGAATATGCCCCACCGAACTCAGTGGAACATACTTCCAAGTAGCCATGCATAGGAATGTGCTGCATGCCTGCAAAACTATGCACGCTTAGCAGGGAGTAAAACCCAATGAATGTAGTGGAACCTACCTGCAAATAAGTATGCATTGTTAGGCTACAGTCTGAAAAACGTACACCTGGGATTGAGTCCCTTGTTGACCCTAAGCGGAACTTAAATTCTGAGTGAATCATACCATAGAGATAAAGCTCTGTTGGAAGCTAAAATGCTGTAAACCAGCAAGATGAAATATGAATGACAAGCTAGATATTTTGGCAGGCGCAATCCACAAATGCTTGCTGCAACTACAGGTGCTTCCCAGTTTGCAGGCCATATGGGTTCCTTGGTAAAGCAGCCAAATCCCAGATAATAGAGCGAGCTATCATTTCTGCTGCAGTTGATTCTCTGGCAAGCTCAGCATCCAATGTTGTACACTGTGGTCTCATTGCCAGAGAGCAACAATCATTCCCACCGAACAAGGGTGGAATGCAAAACACAAAGAGTCTCTCCAAGTTCAGAGATACAATATGCTGTGCCAAACAATTATTTTGTTAACAGAACTGGGTGTTGCCATCCAGAGCAGTATTCAAAGCAACCTTGCCAACCTGGTTCCCTTCAGATGTTTTGGACTACAACTCCCATCAGACCCAGCCAGCATTACTGGGAAGGACTCTAAGAGCACAAGAGACTGCTGGAGCAAGCCATTGGCCCCCCTAGTCCAGCATCTGGTTCTCACAGGGGCCAACCAGATGCATGTCAGAAACCAGCAAGCAGGACCTGAGGACAAGAGCACACTCCCCTTCCACAGTTTCCAGCAACTGGTACTTGGAAGCATTACAGCAGGTTCCCAGCTTGATAACACAGTTGTTGTTGTTTAGTCGTTTAGTCGTGTCCGACTCTTCGTGACCCCATGGACCAGAGCACGCCAGGCACTTCTGTCCTCCACTGTCTCCCGCAGTTTGGTCAAACTCCTGCTGGTAGCTTCGAGAACACTGTCTAACCATCTCGTCCTCTGTCATCCCCTTCTCCTTGTGCCCTCCATCTTTCCCAACATCAGGGTCTTTTCCAGGGAGTCTTCTCTTCTCATGAGGTGGCCAAAGTATTGGAGCCTCAGCTTCAGGATCTGTCCTTCCAGTGAGCACTCAGGGCTGATTTCCTTCAGAATGGAGAGGTTTGATCTTCTTGCAGTCCATGGGACTCTCAAGAGTCTCCTCCAGCACCGTAAGCGTAGTTAATTAAAAAGGAGGATTTATTGCAAAAACAAACAGATAGCTCCGGACGGCTCTAACAAAGCCTCTGGCATCATTACTCAAGATGACCCTTCTGAAGACTCCTTCCAGTGTCTCCAGCAGATATTGAACTTATGACCTTTATGACTCTTGTTTTGCTTCCTGTCTAACAACCCTCCCTTTTGCCGACTCCTTGGACTTATTGGATCAGCTCCAACTTCTTCCAGTTCTGAGAGGCTGTCTCTGAGTTTATTCATGCCTGATTGTGCTTCCGGCAAGCTTTGGCTGTGTTCCAGCCTGCTCTCAGTTACTGCCTTATCAGTCTCTCCATCAGGGTCAGGAAGAGCTGAAGTCTGCAGCTGCCCGCTCTCCCCTGTCTGATTAACATCAAAGCCTCTCTGTTCCTGGCTGTTTACTGCAGTTGACTGCAAACCTTCCCTTGAGCTGGCTCATTCCTAACAATAGCCATCATGGATAGTAGCCATTATCTTCTATGAAGAGCTGTTACCAGTCAGCGTGGACAATGTTGAACAAGATTTGTTTCTAAGATTCCCTACCTACCCTTCATAATAAGGTCCCAGGGTGGGTTGCAACAATATAATCTTACAATTAAACACAGGTACAACAGTTTATAGAATTATCAAAACAATTCCCAACAAAAGCAGCGTAATGAAGTTTAAACTAAACAGAAGCTGTACAGCCCACAAAAATACCCTGTTGAAGATCAGGGTAAAGATTGACTGTTGATCAGACTCATCATACGGCAGCTTCCTATGTTCCTATCTTTTAAAAAACCACTTTCAGTATTTATTTGCTATGTCTCTGTTTCTGGAACTCTCTAGCAGTGGTTCCCAACCTTTTTCTGGCCATGCCCCACCTAAGCATATCTAAAATCCTAGTGCTTCCCCTCCTGTGACATATAATTCTTATTATTCAAAAAGGGAACTCCTATTCACGTGGAGGAAGCCTTAAAGGCCATTAACTGTTAATAACTCATTCTCAAATTGTCCCCCTTAAAAATCAAATTGTCCCCCTGTGTGGGGCAATTGTGGGGCGTGTGCCCCACGTTGGGAACCACAGCTCTATAGTCTGTTGCTAAACTTTTAATATTTGCCATGACTGCCAGTTCCGTTCTAGAGATATTTGCATGGCCCATCATGAAACTGCTCTATCTTCACACTGGGCATCCTGCCATATTAAGCTTTGCTATTGTGTACCATGCTGGCCAAAGCTGGTGAAAACTATTCAAGGCCATCACCACAGCCACCATCTAGACAACCAAGTAATGTTGGGGTCCAGGATTTGATTGGTTATATTTCTATGCCACTTTTCATTCAAATGAATCCCAAAGCAGCTTACAAACAATAAGTAATATGGTAGAACATAACAGAATACCACAAATACAACATATATCATTTAGAAAAACTAGCAAATCATCATTGAAAACAACTGCAATCTATAAAACACTTTTAACAAGGCAACAGCTAAAATATAAGTGATACATCACAATTAAAGCAAAAGTCCTATTATATGATTAATAAATCAATACAGCATTTATAACCTATAAAGCAATATTAGCAACATTAACAAAATAGCAGCCAAAAGATAAACTAAGTGCTGTTAAATTCGTGCACACACTCTCCACAACCCCATGAATCATAATCTTTCACTCTGTTCACCTCATTAAAATACACGTACGCATAATGCCCAAGGTAGAAACTCCCTTCTGAAGGTTCCTCAGGTTGCCGGTTGACACATTCTATGTGCTGCAGGTTTTCAGTTGCGTGTGTAGGTCCCCAGGCCACCCCTCAAATAACTTCACACATAACATGTAATTTAGTTTTGGTTTTTGGGCACTATTTTGGCCACAACTTTATTAAAATACAAAATCAGTGAGTGGTTGTTTAGACATTGGTTATGACTATCTGTCCCCCTGCCTGGGACAGAACTGACATCCCGAGATCCGATCGGTAGCCAGTAGAAGGGAAAGTCTCACTTGGGGGGTCATTTGAGCTAAGCGTCGGACCCACACCGCTCACCCCAGCAGCTCCCCGAAAGCTTGCTGGCCCGGTCCTATGACAAGGATTCCCATGACAGGGATTGGGCGGCCCTGGTCCCATGACAGGGATTGGACGAACTCATGGCAAGCCCCAGGATTCCTTTAACGGAATTCCCTTCAGTGCAACGGGAGGGGCAGGCACGGCCTAACCTGACCCCTCCACCACCAGCATATTATAACCAATGCCTAACCGCAACCTTACAAGTTGTGACGAATTGCTGAGTAGTAGGCAAAAACCAAATGGCACAGCCAATCACCAAATGGCAAAATTCCTACTAGGCCCCTGCGCCAAGGCAGACGACCCCATGACAGGCAAAGCAAGGTCAACCGGAAAAGAGGGCGGGCGGGCGGGTGATCCGATGCACTCTGCAAAGAGAAAGAGAAACCAGAGTGCACTGATATTTAAAGACTATGGTCCCACCCACCCAATTTGCAACATACAATTTGCCCCAGCAACCCGGTTATCCAATCGCAATGCCAGGCAACAAATATTAACCTGCCTGGCAACCAGAGGCCTGGCCCGGCGGCCCACACCGCAACACATGCTCTCATTTATTGGAGAACACGCTTTGCATTTGAACAGCTTTAAAAGCTTCACGTGCTCTGACTGGTAACTCATTTTGCCTTGAAATTTTACTATATGTTGAGGAGAGGCTGCACGTGTTCACTTGAGAACCACATGAGCCAAGTGGCATGTTAATAATAATAATAATAATAATAATAATAATAATAATAATAATAATAATTTATACCCCACCAATCTTGGCTGGGTTTCCACAGCCACTCTGGGCAGCTTCCAGCAAAATATTAAAATACAATAATTCATCAAATATTAAAAGCTTCCCTAAACAGGGAATGGGACACGGGTGGCACTGTGGGTTAAACCACAGAGCCTAGGACTTGCCGATCGAAGGTCAGCGGTTTGAATCCCCGTGATGGGGTGAGCTCCCGTTGCTCGGTCCCTGCTCCTGCCAACCTAGCAGTTTGAAAGCATGTCAAAGTGCAAATAGATAAATAGGTACTGCTCCGGCGGGAAGGTAAACGGCGTTTCCGTGCGCTGCTCTGGTTCGCCAGAAGCGGCTTAGTCATGCTGGCCACATGACCCGGAAGCTGTACACCGGCTCCCTTGGCCAATAAAGCGAGATGAGCGCCGCAACCCCAGAGTCGGCCATGACTGGACCTAATGGTCAGGGGTCCCTTTACCTTTAAACAGGGAATACTGTTAATACTGGACGCTTTTTGTTTTTTTGTTTTTGTTTTTAATGCAAAGGTACAAACTTTACACAAGATATAATGGGTGTGAATACATAGCTGGGTGAGTAGATATGTACATCTGGATGAAAAATTTGAATGGTGTTGCTGTTTCTTTACAGACCAGCTACCCATCTTGTGGGCCTGCAGGCCCTGTGCACCCAGCTAGAGTGTTATGTTGTTTATGACCCATTCATACCTGCAGGTCATCCCTTGATAATCAACCTGTACAGCGGCTTTGACTCCTTTGGACCGATGAGGCTGGAGTGACCTATCCCTATTCATAAGAGCTGTTGATACTGATGTGTGTGTGGGTGATACCTGTGATATCCTCACCTTCACTTCTCCCCCTACTCCTTTGCCCAGATCAAATATTACAGCGTACTACGAGGTCAGTGAGGCACCCATAGTCTCATAACTACTATATATTGATAAACTCCCAGAGTAATTCATGTACTAACACTCTGGATTTGTAGTCACATGGATAACTCACCATCATTTTCCAGCCTCTGGAAAAATATTAATTTGATTAACTGCAGTTTTGCTATGGAATTCAGCTCCAGTTCTGCAGTAATAAATGGAAGAAATGCAAGATTAAAAGGGGGGGGCATGATTACAGCAGGGAGAAATTATCTGATGTTTGTGATTTCTTTAAACCTTTTAATATATTTGTCATGGAAACTGAAAACAGAAAATACCTGCTTTTCCGATTGCACTTAATGGATTGTTTCTTATGGTACAAAATGTCAGCATAATAATTTCACTGCCTTAAGTGCATCTTGGTGACATTTTAAAAGAGTAATATGAATCCACTCTCTGACTAATCTTTGAAATGCAAGTATTTTTTTTATTGTTGTTACAGACCAGCGTATGTTGTAATGGGCATGTATAGTGAGATAGACAGCAGGCTTGTGCATGGTGAAGTAGACATTAATCACAAGTGGTGAATGGACTTCTTTCCTACGTAGAAAATCATCATGCATGAAACAACCCTCATTAGATGTTTTTGCCACTTGGTCTGTCTTAGTGAGAATTAGAAAATATACATGTTTCGCCCTGTAGCCACATGAAGTATCACAACATTGCATTTCCTTGTTAAAAGCTGAGATGCCATTAACAACCCATCTGAATATCATGAGGTTGTAGCTGAATATTTAGACTTAAGAGCACAGTAGTCATCTGATACATCAGAATATGGACTGAGCCACTCCTCACCACAGCATTGTTAATAGTGAAGCAGTGGCCTAGTGCTTCACCCGGAGATGAGATAGCTGGCAAGTTCACATTTTGCTGAATGACTTGACTCATTTATGATTCCTCTAGAGAGAAGTGAATTTGTAAACAGTGGTAGAGTCATCATCACAGAAGTGGGTGGGAAGCTTTCCTAATCCACCCAGTCATCCACCCAGAAACCCATGACAACTTGAAATGGTCCAAGATAGTAAAGAAAGGCAGATAGAAACATTATAGAATTCTTGTGGCTCCATAGTTCCACTGGGACTGGCAACAGAAGAAGTATAAGTGGCAAGGGATGCATTGGGGAGATTTATGGTTCTCTCTTTTTGTACAAGCCTCAGAAACAAAGATGAGAAACATGAGTCATTCATACTTCCTTTGTCATCGCTCTGGATGAACATCTGAAGCTGTTCTCAGAATAACAACCTCCAAACAATAATGAATCTGCGAAACCACCCTTGATTTTTTAATTGTGAAAACAAACCTAGAAACTTCTTCTGTGCTCCTCCACATATCCTTAAGCTTCCATACCCTACAATTAGTTATCTCCAGTGCTTTTTCTGGGGGGACATGGGGGGACTCATACCCCTAAACATTTGTGAGTCTTTTTACTATTTTCCATTTACTGTACAGTGGTACCTTGGGTTACAGATGCTTCAGGTTACAGACGCTTCAGGTTACAGACTCCGCTAACCCAGAAATAGTACCTTGGGTTAAGAACTTTGCTTCAGGATAAGATCAAAAATTGTGCAGCAGCCACGCAGCGGCAGCGGAAGGCCCCATTAGCTAAAGTGGTACCTCAGGTTGAACAGTTTCAGGTTAAGAACAGACCTCTGGAATGAATTAAGTTCTTAACCAGAGGTACCACTGTGTTTATTTTTCCTAATTTGAACTATAAAATGGTGATTTTTCTTGAGTTAAAATGAGAGTACCCCTAAACATGTTTTTAAAGAAAAAAAAGCACTGGTTATCTCTACCTCTAAACCGACTCTCCAGAAATCATTCATTGCAATGCCCATTATTGTTAACAACGACATTTTTAAAAGGACAGGGTGTTAATTTCATCTCTGCTTCTGTATTCAATTAATTTTTGCTTGGTTTTGTTTTCAAGATGAGGAATAGAGATGCTGGGCTATGCTAATCCATGTCAACAGCCAATTCGAAGCTGTCAATATCCCAACACATGTTGACAGTTATTCCCCTCGGGGAAACACTTTGCTTTTTTATATACTGGAGCAGGAGATGGCAAACCATAATGAAATGTTTGCTGCTGTCAACAGCAGGCCTTGCATATCATCTGCAGATTGTTTCCACCCTCTGCCATACAGCAAATGCTTTCCTTTTTGTCAAATCAAACAGCAAATTATAAGTGGCAACCAGATAGAGAGGGTCAGCTGATATTTGCTGAATGAAATTTGGTTTAGGTGCAGGGGAGCAAATTAATACAGTCAGAGATTAGCTGTAAGCAGTAGCATGCCTTCAAGGGAAATTGGGGTCAGGAACTTGGCATTTGCAGCCTCCCTGATTGAAATTTTTAATTCCGGGAGCTCAGTCGTCTAAAACCCATGTACCAATGTGCCAGTATTCAAGTAACCTTTATTTATCAATTGAATACCATAAAGTTGCTGGAGTAGTCTTTTGATTTATTATCTTCTTGAGCAGATGCTTTATCACTTTTCCTCCACCACATTCATATGGCATGATGTATTGTGCTTTATTCCAGTCAGTATAAACAAAGAGAAGAAAATAGCACCACCATCAGAGAGAGCTATTGTATCTAAGCACTTCTCTCACTTAATAATACATTGATGGTCTCTTTGGAGCTAGTATTCCCAGGGGATCGGCTTTCATTAGGACAGTTTGGGTCAACAGCAATTTCCCAATCACAAAAGTTAATTGATCAGAGACTAATGGTAGATCTGGGGCTTAACAGCACATAAATTCCTCTTCATATGGGAGTAATTTGCAGTGTGTTGGGGGGGGGCTGGAATTAAAATCCTAAAAATGCACTAGTCCTTTTATTAAAACCCAAAACTTTATTAAATCTTTCTAGTTGGTCTCTTATTTCTGGAATGCCGTGCCTCCTGAGATATCAACATCTCTGTTGGTTTCATGCTTTAAACAGTATTTGGAAATACAGTTTTCCTTGAGTTTTACTTCTTAGTTAATTCTCCTCCATTTCTCTTCCTGTATCCCTCTTGCCTTTGTTAGTAAGGCCGCAGATAGGGATTATCTATAATGTGATTTATTCTACCCCACTTGTTTTCAAAATGCTTTTGGAATAATAGTTTTTCTTAAAGCATTGCTAGTGGTTTTTTCTCTCTAGATTCTGGCCTCATCTGTCTGCACCGGGCAGTTGACTTCCCTGCAGTTACCCTGAGATGATGACATGGGGCAATGGAAGGGTCAGATAAAGAGTTATGGCAAGTAGAAAGAGAATGCAGCACTTCTTTTGGGACTGGGCCAAATCAAAGAACATGTTTGACCAAAATAAGAGGAAGAGAAAATTACTGTATCAAAAACACACACACCACTTTAATAAGGGATCGCCCAGTAAGATTTGCCACAAATAACATGTACAAAATAGAGTGGGTTTTTTGTAACAAAACCAAACACTGAATCAAGAGTTGCCCTTTAAAAAAAATATCTTTAGCTAACTGTCGACTCCTGATTTCACCACTGACGGATAACCATCTAAATGAAGAGGGCGCCTAGGGCAGTGGCCTTGAGCACAAAATCTTGACTAATGGACCTGCAAGCCCGTTCATGGTCTCCAGCGGCACCTTGCTCTACCCATTATTTCATAGCTATCTGGGGTCATCTGAAAACAGAGCAATCTGCAATGTTGCTAGGCAACTACTCATGTAATGTTTATCAGACCCTCTCCTCTTTCGGAAGACATTTTTGCCACAACATTAAGCAACAGGTGGTGTTCTGCAGCAGTGAATAGGGTCATGACTCCAATGGCCAAGAGGACAGTCCCTTAAGAAGAGTATCGTAGGAGCACATCCTATACACTGCTAATGCCTGCCATTCTCTTTATAGGTTTTCAGTTTGAATGGACTTTATGAAATAGTGATGCCCTTACTGCAATGTGGTTTTTGTTGTTGTAGCAAAAGGTGTTTTGACAAACCTTTTATAACTTCTTCCATCATTCCCATTGCTGTACTCCACCCCAGTTAAAATAGGATTTCATGTTTTTCTAGAACCTCATGTAATTTTGTATCACGACGTTAAACTACAAAGCAATGTATGTAGGGCAAAGCTTTAAAAATGCAATGTATGTAGGGGTTCCTTTAAAAATGCTCCAGAAACTACAGTTAGTCTGGATGAGGGCAGCAAGATTGTTAACAGGGCCTGGGTGATTTGCTTACCTTCAGTGGATTTCAGTCCAATGCCAGGTCCAATTAATGGTTAACCATTCATGTCTTAAATACCCAGACATGTAAAGTTGGCATGCATTTTAATCTGTAATTTTATTTTATAATGTATTGATTTTATTCATGGTTTTTATTTATTTTTAACTTGTTTTTAACCTTGATTTTTATTGACATTTTCAATGTATATTTAATATTCTTTGTATACTGCTTTGAGGTTTAGTTTGCAATCAAGTGGTATATAACTTTTATTAAATAAATACATGGCTTGGAGCCATACATACTTCCATTTGCATGTACCTACTGGGACCTTAAGATAATATTCCTTCTGCAGCTGTTAGATCTGAGATTCAGAAGCAGCTATCCTTTAACATACAGGACACACTCCATCAAATTTTATGATGCAGTTGTGCAACCAAAAAATGAGTACCAAAAAAAGCATATATTAGGGGAAAGTGAGTATCAAATTGTGTATAGAAGTGAAAATAACATACAAAAATGCATTTTATTCAGGAAAATGTCTTGCAGAAATGTGTATATTTGGAAATAATGTTCACAGAAATGTATACGAATTTTCATTCCCACATGTACATGTGGGAATGAGGTGAACTGAACTTGTCTGGGAGCAAAAATAGCAATTTGGAAAAATCAAAATTGTCAAATTCACCATCCCTACTTCCAAATAAACATGTATAACAGATGGTCTAGCTAAGTTGTGGCCCTCCATATGTTGCTGGACTGCAGCACCCGCATCCCTGATCCTTTGGCCAGGCTTGCTGGACCTGATGGGAGTCCAACAACATCTGAGGGGGTGGGGTGGCACAGATACCAGATATACAGGCTTTCCCCCACCCCCCGACACACATTCTACTATAATCCCAGACCATTAGTTGGAGCTGAGTCCAGCAACATCCTGAAGGCCACATGCTCCCCAATTCTGATGTATAGCGGCCAAATCCTTTCAAGAAGTTGGGAGAAGGAATGTGAATCAAGGTGCCCACCCATGAATAGACCTTGTTTACCATGGAATTCATCCATTTTATACTATGGTGGAGCTCAACCTTCAGGATAATGAGATCCTATTCAACATTTGTGTGCTTCCTTTGTTGAATAGGGCTTAGCACTACCAGCATCTCAAATGGTGCTAACAGACTGTGAGACACTATCCTCTTTGGGCAGAAAATTGAAGTGCAAATGTAGTATTATTTCGTTACCGGTTTGAAGGCTGGCTCAGTTCAAATTCAGTTAAGCTCAGGTGGTGTTGATGGCAACAGTGATAATGAAACACCATCAGATGGTTATGTTCAGCAGATGGTTGTACTGAGCAGATGGTATCCCATCCTACTGTTATTTGAAAACTCAAGGAAGCAGGACCAGATTTGGTTTAAATTGGACATATTGCATTGTTAGCTTCTGTGGTTTGGGATTCTACCAGGAACAAAATGAAAAAAAAAAATTTTTTTTGGAGGAATGGGCTTAATGGAGATGGAAGATGAAGATGTTCAGCTCCTCACAAGGAGCAGCTAGTAGCTTAGAGGGCCACTTTTTGCACTGCTTAAAGTAATATCCTGCTTCCCTGTCCTCAAGTAAAAAAAAAAAGTATGTTCAAAACTGTGTATGTTCAGAACATAAAGCAATCCCATTAGGGAACATTACCATAGAACACAGTGGAAACTACATTAGTTAACTGAATAGGGAGGAACCAAACCTATTCACAAACTGCAGGAAAAATAGCATAGCTAATGAACTATCCTAAGTCAAAGGCTCTCTTTCCATTTTCCATTTAAAAGAAAAGCAAGAAACTGCTTGAACTTTAGTTTTCAGAGTGAGAGATAATGAGATGGAAGAATTATTGATCATTCCATTTATATGGCCTGAAAGTTATTCTGAAGGGGAAAATATTATGGAGAATCTAATTTAATTGCAGCTGTAAAGTGTGACTCACCCTAAGCAGATTTTATTGCCATTCCACCAAAAGGGAAACAAAGAAATCAACCCTAATTTTGATAGTGATTACTTCCTCACTAACAAGAGTACATAGTTCTTGCGCAAGCAGTTTCTAGTACTACTAGAAGGGTGGTGAGCAAGTCTGGTCCAGGGGACTGAGTTTTGAATGAAAAATGCAATTGATGCCCCTAATCAGTCATGGATTCTCCTATCTGTCATTTGGACAAACTGACATCTCAGTCACAGTCCCTCATCTGCAGATAATAAATGGAGTTAATAAATGGAGTAAGGCTTGCATGACACTTTGCACATACAAAACAGAGAACCCCACATTATGTCAGTGGTTTTGATATACACTTTCGCCATACAGAAATGAGCATGCATGTGTTCCATAACACATGTTATTGTTAGACACAGCATGACAGCTATAAGTGGATACGAAGGTAGCACTTCTAATTGCAAGAGGAGTCCATGATGGAATTCCCACAAAACTATTTCAGAACAGACAAAATGTAAATTGGGGGGGGGCACAACCCACCCCCAGCAGCTCACTACAGACAAGACATGTAAACATTTCGTCAGATTTGTTGCACTGGAAAGCAAATTAAATTTTTACCATTCACTCTCTTTTCGGCATCTGAATTAAAGAAAATGTCTGAGTGCTTTGAATCCCTAACCTCATGTTTTTCTCCTTAATAATTTAAGTGTCACTGCTTCCCAAGAGTCAGATCATTGCAACCAGTTTCTAACACTATCCTTAGTATACCTTTTGCATTCTCTCTCTCTCTCTCTGATATGCAACAAAATCTTCCTTATTGCCTAAGGACAATGTTTCAGACAGTTGAATGTTTTCAGGCATCTGTGGGGTTGTTGTTGTTTTTCAACCAAGACAGATGGTTTTTAATGAACTCACATAAAATTGTATATGTGTGTGAGGCTTTTGTATTTTAGTGCTGTTCATTTGGTAGTTTGAAAAGTTTCCTCTAGGGGCAATATCTGTGTTTGGGAAGCTAGCATTGGCAGTGCTGAAACAATGAGGGCCTGTGTGTGTGTGTGTGTGTGTGTGTGTGTAAGAGAGAGAGAGAGAGAGAGAGAGAGAGAGAGAGAGAGAGAAGGAGGGAGAATGTTGATTTTTATGGGAGGGTGAATGTGGTCCATTGTATATTGGAGTAAGTGATTGTAGACTTCCATTGATCGTTCTCCATGATGTGCTAACAGGATTGTACTCAACGCCATCCTCAACTTTTACCATACTCACTAAACATGGCATCAGAAATGTCATTTACATTGTGGCATCAGAAGCACTTATCTACATAGAGTTCCTAGATAATTGAAAATGAGAGGTTGTGCTGAACTGATTTATATAGCTAAAGCCATTTCTGTTTTTTAAAATCTACATGGTATACAATAATACATGGTTATAATCAGGAAAAGTAATAATAATAATAATACCCTGCCCATCTGACAAGGTTGCCTCAGCCACTTTGGGTGGCTTCCAATAAATAAACACATACATATAGTTATGTAAATATACAAATATGCATAACTAAAGCAAGGGGGTTGATTACTGTAAATGGCCACAAGTTCCAGAGTATGGGCTAAGACATTAAAGTGCCCAGACTGTGTTCCTGCTTATTCAGAGAGAGTGCAAATGTAAAATCCAGTGGATAGTTAAGTTCAAACAAGCACATTAATATGATCAGCACAGATCAAGTCACCTTGTATCAGAATCTGCAAAACTCCCAACTCCTCAAAAATCCCAACTCCAACCTTGTGATTCAAATAGAGTAGGATAAGCCCAGTGTTCCATACTGATGGCAGCCTTTTGAGACCCAGAGCCCTTCAGATGTTCTGGATAATTTCCCTCAGCCTCAGCCAAAGCAGCTGGAGGGTGTGAGGTTGGCAAAGGCTGATCTAGGGGATGGTATATACTTGCACATATTTAACAACTTAATTTCGGATGCTGTGTACTTTCAACCATTCCAGAGAAAACCTACCGGGGTGCCTATGGCAGTAATAGAGAACTCAGAACTGATTATCAAGAGTTTATAATGTATCCAGTATGAAAGTGGCAACTGTGAGACATGGCATTGTCCAGAAGGTAAGACAATTTGGAAACATGCCATTATGCCCCAGATACCTTCGTAGCAGGATTCAGTTATAATTTTATGAGACTGAGTGTGAAGCTGTGGAATGTACTGAAACAAGTTCTACATTACAAAATCAGTTTGAATTGAGATACCACAATTCCATTATTCACTCTTCTTTTCCTTAACCTTCATTTGAAGGGCCTGAATATATCTTACTTTCACAAGTCATTATGATTCCTAAAATGGTGGGTTGGACTGTTTGTTACATTTGCAATGGTCAGAATGATAAGATCTTATATACGGTAAATCCCGTAAACTGAAGGACTCTGGTACATTATGATAAATGATATGTGGGAGAATTTTTGCAGCTGGGAACTGATTTTCACCTTTTGCAAAAAAACAGCAATTCTGCAGGATGTTATTGGTGATGTAATAAGTCATGAGCCAATACTCTGATGGCAACATTCTTGGGCTACCTTAATTGAATAGACCTAAATGACACAAACATTCTACCCTATCCAATTATTTGTTTTGTGTCTTGAACACATCTCTGCTTCTTAAAAACCTGCACCATTTGTTCTTTTGATAAAGGAATTTCATATAATTGTCTCTTTTTCTTGCAATTTAAGAATGTCAGTTTAAGAACCAGGGCTTTTGTTACCAGCTCTTAAATTATCTGAAATGCTTTTCAATTGGATTAAGTTTGAGCTTTCAAACAATCCAATTTTCAGTAGCATCTTTTAGAATTTAAGCATTGCTCACTTGTGAGAAAAATATCAGATTGTCAAAATACTAGCTTCCTGTGTTTCGCATAAAGCTAGTCATCAGCATATTGGTGACACCGAACCTCAAAATTCTGGATGACCTCTTCCATCAGTTTCATGTAACCCCGCAGGCCAATGGCTAATGCATTGAACAGGAGTCCCCTAGGACCATCTACTGGGTTCACCACTCCAAGAAGGAACAGAGTCATTGAAAAACAGTGCCTCCAAATCACATCCCAGCAAGGCCACCCAAAAGGATGTCATGGGCCATGGTATCAAAAGCCACTGAGTGGTCCAGGAGAACCAACAGGGATACACTCCCCCTGTCCAGTTCCTGGCATAAGGCATCCACCAAGGTGGCCAAAGCCATCACTGTCTCATAACCTGATTGAAATGGATCTAGATAATATTAGGAATAAGAACAGTAGCACTCTTCTGCTTTTGATTCCCAGCAAATGGTAGTCAGAGGCATATTGCCTCTGATATAGCCATTATTGCTAACAGGCATTTATAGCTGTTTCTGCCATGAATTTATCTAAACCCAGGCATTACTACATCCAGAACAAAATGTGGAGGGTCAAATTTCTCTTCCGTACTCAACAGGCTTCAACAAAGTATTATGTTCTTCTTGCAGAGATGCTGAATTCAAATTACACAGCAAGGCAAAAATGAGCAATGCATTGTCTTTTTATCTTTCTTTTTTTCTTTCTGACATCTAGAATGACATCTAGAAAATTTGCCTGAGGGCAGTTCCACACCATACATTTTGAGCACATGACTTCTTCTTCCGTCCTTGGACATACCAACCGTGAAAGAGGTACTGTCAGGGAACTGACATCAGAGGGAAAGGAGGTGGTAGGGCTCCCAGAGACTGGGAGAGACTCAACAGCCAAAGCAGGGACCAGCAGGGGGAGCACGGGGTCTCTGGAGGGGAATCTCAGTAATACTGAGAGAGACGCAGCAACGCAGGCAGGAAGCAGGGGAGAGAAAGGGGTGAGAGACACTTCTAGCGAAAATAGTGGGGAGGTGTCAGAAGCAACTGCAGGGAGACCCATGCTTCGTCGGAAGCTGTCACGTCGTGAGTCCAGGAGACGTGTTTCCGTTAAGGAACTTCTTTGTTGGAGGCGTTTCCGCAAACAGCCACTGTCGGACTCCACCAGTGACTAGAGCAGACATGTCTGATGAGCTCTGTCACGCACAGAGACTTGTGGGGCCGCACAAACTCTGAAGGGGCACACTTTTAAGCACAAGCAGCTAATCAACCCCCTGACAGCAGTCCGACAGTCTTTGTACGCTGCCTGTGCAGGAGAAAGCATCATGAGCGACCCAGCAGGAGCCGGAGCAGGAGGAGCTGATCCAAGCTTGGAGGAAAGATACCGAGCATTGGAAGTCCAACTTGCGCTGCAGACGGCGAGGCTGGAGGAGAGGAGGGCGCAGGATGCTGACAAGAAGGGGAGAACCACTCAGTTCCCCAGAAAGGTACCAGGATTGGTGCAGAAGTTTGGGGGGGACCCCAAGGACTATCATGCCTTTAGGACAGAGATGCAATATGCCCTGAATGTGCAGTTTGATGAGTTCCCTGATGAGGAATCGCGAGTTGCTTTCGTAATTGGGCATCTTGAGAAGGGCGCGCGTGATTGGGTTCGGCCCCTGATGGCAACGCACAACGATATCCTAAAGGACACTATGAAATTCTTTCGTGCAATGGATATCATGTTTTCCAGTGATATTGAGGAAGGGTTGGTGCGCAGACAGCTGATGGCTTGCAAGCAGGGAAGCAGATCTGTCCGTGAGTACTGGACTGAATTTACCATGCTGATTCACAGATTGGGGTGGGATTTATCGGCAGCACCCATTCAGATGCTGTTTGAAGAAGGTCTTTCTTCAGCTGTGAAAGACGAGCTGTCCAGGAGCCCCAGGGCTGTGTCGATGGATCAGCTGACCAAGTCTGCGCTGACCATTGGAGCGCGCCAGGAGGCAAGAGCCTTGGAGAGGCGGGAAGGGAGAGGGGAACGTTGGAAGGAGTTACGCATTCCAGACATTCCTGAGCCAGCTTTCCCGCCGGCAGAGCCGATGGAAATCGGAACAGCCCGCGCGCGCGCAGTTTCAAAGCCCAGTGAGGGGGCGAAGAAGGAGGGAAAGGGAGCCCGGAAATGCTATCTCTGCCAACAGCCAGGCCACTTTGCCAGAGTCTGCCCCCAGAGGAAGGAATGGCAAGGGATGGTGGGGGCAGTGGAGGGAGGAGAGCAGGGAGAAACGGAGCAAGTAAAAGCCAACGCCTGGTTGCCGTCAGGGCACTGCAACCAGGCTCAAGAGCAGTGAAAGTGCCCGTACCAGAAGCTCCTCGACCTGCCCTAGTGATTGAAGTGTCGCTAGAGCTGCAAAATGGACACCCCCTACAAATAAAGGCGCTGTTGGATTCCGGCAGCTCTTGCAATTTTATGAGCAAGGAGTTTGCTGCTGAACATCAGATACAGACTATCCCTTTAAGCAACCCCCTGCAGGTGACCACAATCGATGGCAGGGAGCTGTTGGGAGGAGGAGTCAGCTTGCAGACCGTCCCAATGATAATGAGGGTGGCAAGGCACACAGAACTGATAGCGTTTAATGTGGCCACCTTGGGAGGCGCTCCCATTATTTTGGGAATGAGCTGGCTAGCCCTACATGATCCGCTGGTGGGCTGGCATCAAAGAGTGGTTTCCTTCGGTTCAGCACATTGCTTAGAACACTGCAGGGGGGAAAGGGGTTCAGCAGGGGCCCAAGCCACCCTGGCAGGGACTGAAGTGATGGAGAAAGGGACGGTGCCACCACAGTATGCTGATTTCAACGATGTGTTCAGCGAGAAGGAAGCTGATCAACTACCCCCGCATAGGCCCTTTGATTGCCAGATTAATCTACTCCCTGGAGCCCAGCTTCCTGTAGGCAAGCTGTATGCCATGTCAGACAGGGAGATGCAGGAGTTGAGAGCGTTCATTGACAAGAACCTGAAGAGAGGCTTCATCAGGGAGTCTAAGGCAGCGGGGGGTAGCCCAGTGTTTTTTGTGGATAAAAAAAACACGGACAAGCCGAGGCTGGTATGTGACTTTCGACAGTTAAATGCAGTGACTGAGCCTGCGGCTTTTCCCATGCCCAGGATTGATGATATTTTGACCAGGGTGCGAAAAGGAAAGATTTTTACAAAGCTGGACCTGAGGGGGGCGTACAACCTGATACGTATAAGGAAAGGGGATGAATGGAAGACCACCATGTTCACCCCTTTGGGGGCATTTGAATATCTCGTGATGCCTTTTGGATTACAAACAGGCTCCGCGTGTTTTCAAGCCTTTATGAACCACGTACTGGGGCCTTTGCTCTACAAGAATTGCGTGGCCTTCCTAGATGACGTGTTGGTGTATTCGGAGAACGAGGAGCAACATGTGAGAGACGTCAGGGAAGTGTTGAGCAGGCTGCAAGCCAACAGACTGTGGGTGAAACTGGAGAAGTGTCAGTTTCATACCAAGGAGGTGGAATTCCTGGGGTACCGCTTGTCCGATAAGGGGTTGGCTATGGACCCCAGCAAGGTTCAAGCGGTGCTGGAATGGAAAACACCCAAGACCAAGAAGGATGTGCAGAGGTTCCTAGGGTTTGGAAACTTTTATCGTAAGTTCATCCGGAACTTCGCCCACCTGACGGCGCCCATCACGGACTGTCTTAGCGGCAAAAAGAAGTTTGTTTGGACGGGGGAGGCGGAGAGAGCGTTTGATGAACTGAAAAAGGCCTTCGCCTCTGACGAACAACTTCTACATGTGGATTTACAAAAAAAGCTGAGGGTCGAAACAGACGCGTCGGACAGAGCCATAGGGGCGGTGCTTCTTCTGCAGCCGGGGAAGGAGGGGTCAGAGTGGCGACCGTGTGCCTTCTTTTCGCGAAAACTGAACAAATCTGAGAGGAACTACACGGTGTACGACCGGGAACTTCTTGCCATTTATGAGGCCTTCCGGAGATGGAGGCATCTACTAATTGGTGCACAACAGAAGGTGCAAGTGTGCACGGACCATAAGAATCTAGAGTATTGGAGAACTGCGCGAGTGCTCAACCAACGGCAGTTGAGATGGGCTCAGGAGTTCTCCAAATTTAACTTTGAGATTTGTTACGTACCAGGCCCGGAGAACGTTAGGGCTGACGCTCTCTCACGCAAACCTGAATATTTGGAGGGAGAGGGTGCACCCGAGGAGACCCATGTCATTCCCGAGGACCGCTGGGTGTGTGGGGCGGCATTGGTGGGGCAAAGGGAGCTGGTAGAGGGAACGGTGCAGGATGAATACGCCAAGGACAAACTCAGGAGTCTCAGGAGGGAGGGAGACAAACCCGGGGGTTTTGAGGAGAGAAATGGGGCATTGTACTACAAGGGAGCGTTATACATACCTGAAGGGGAATTGAGGGAAAAGGTACTCAAGCAACTGCACGATAACCCCACAGCCGGGCATTTTGGGCAACACAAAACCATGTGGCTGGTCACCAGGGAATTCTGGTGGCCCAAGGTCAGGGAAGATGTGCGGGAATATGTGAGAGGGTGTGACAGATGCCAACGAGCCAAAGGGGAGAGGCGGGCACCGGCAGGTTTATTAGAACCACTACCCACGCCGGAGAGGCCATGGGAGGCAGTGGCAATAGATTTCATAACTGATCTGCCCAGGTCCAAAGGGAAAACAGCCATCATGGTGGTGGTAGACCTGTTAACCAAGATGGCCCACTTTATAGCCTGCTCACATGCGGTCACAGCAGAAGAAACCGCCAAATTGTTTGTGGAAAATGTGTTTAGGTTGCATGGCGCCCCCTTGAGGGTGGTTTCGGACCGAGGGAAACAATTTACTTCCAGGTTCTGGAGGAGGCTCATGGGCTTATTGCATGTAGAGGTCAATTTCTCTACTGCCCGTCATCCCGAAACCAATGGGCAGGCGGAAAGAGCCAATGGTGTCCTCCAGCAATATTTGAGGTGTTATGTTAATGACAGAGAGAATGATTGGGTGGAGAAGCTGGCGTTGGCAGAATTTGCCTACAACAATGCAGAGAACGTGTCCACGGGGATGAGCCCCTTTTTGGCCAATCACGGGTGTCATCCCCGAGCCTTCCCAGGGGGGGAGGGGGAGAACTGGAGCGTTCCAGCCGCAGAACAGTTCGTTGAAGAAATGGAAGCTATCCACCGCCAACTTCAACTTAATTTAAACCGGGCGAAGGAGGAATATAAGAGGCAGGCAGACAAAACCAGAAGGGAAGGGGAAAGCATTAGGGTGGGGGACCAGGTGTGGCTGTCCACCCAAGGGTTACCGTTTAAAGGAGGTTGTAAGAAGTTAAGACCCAGAAGACTGGGTCCATTTGAAGTCACGCAACAGGTCAACCCAGTGGCTTTCAGACTCCGGTTACCGAACCACATGAAGTTGCACCCAGTGTTCCACAGATCGTTGCTGTCACCGTATATAGGGGACAGAGAGGGGAGGGTCAATAGGGGACCAGCGATGGAGGAAAAAGAACAAAGCTACCATGTAGCGGAGATTCTCGATTCCAGGTGGAAGGGAGAGCAAGTAGAGTACTTGGTAAGGTGGGAAGGGGAACCGGAGTCGGAAAACACCTGGGTCAGGGCAGAGGATGTAGATGACGAGGTTCTGATTGAAGCCTTTCATCAGAGATTCCCTCGTAAACCCCAGCCAGTGGCGAGGTTCCGGAGGGAATACTTCGCCACCACCGACGAAGAAGAAGAGTTGGAGGGGTTCGCTGATTCCGAGGTGGAGGAGGATTCAGCGAGTCGGAACGAAGACCGATGGAGGGAGATGTTCGAGACGTCTGAAGATGAAGAGGATTCGTTTCGGGGTTTCAGCTCCTCACCGCCCAGAGGAGAGGGAGGGGGCGGGGGGGAAGGGGGCCCTGGAGGGGAGGTGGATGTCAGGGAACTGACATCAGAGGGAAAGGAGGTGGTAGGGCTCCCAGAGACTGGGAGAGACTCAACAGCCAAAGCAGGGACCAGCAGGGGGAGCACGGGGTCTCTGGAGGGGAATCTCAGTAATACTGAGAGAGACGCAGCAACGCAGGCAGGAAGCAGGGGAGAGAAAGGGGTGAGAGACACTTCTAGCGAAAATAGTGGGGAGGTGTCAGAAGCAACTGCAGGGAGACCCATGCTTCGTCGGAAGCTGTCACGTCGTGAGTCCAGGAGACGTGTTTCCGTTAAGGAACTTCTTTGTTGGAGGCGTTTCCGCAAACAGCCACTGTCGGACTCCACCAGTGACTAGAGCAGACATGTCTGATGAGCTCTGTCACGCACAGAGACTTGTGGGGCCGCACAAACTCTGAAGGGGCACACTTTTAAGCACAAGCAGCTAATCAACCCCCTGACAGGTACATTGCAAAGTTAGCATTTTTAAGCCACAATGATTTTAAGAGGAGCCTAAAATTCACATTGACATCAAGATTTAAAAGTGCTTGAATTTGCAACACGGTATCCCAAATTTGTAGGGCATTCTGCATTTTTGCATTTTTAAATATACTTTTTCTTGCTTTTTTTTTTTGCAGGTAAATGAGAAGCAAAGCAGCATTCTTCTGAGCAGTCACAGCTACACGCTATGTGCAACCCAAATGTAAGCAGCACCTGTGAAAACAGTATCCCTCAATTATCTACATCAGAATACAGCTGTTTGATTTTTATGACTTAAGAAGGTGACAAATCTAAAAGGACAATAGTGATAATATCCATGGCACAGTGACTTATTTTCTAAATGTGAATAAGTTATGTTAGCTGTTCCAGAAGGCAGCAGCCACAAGAATAGGTCATAAATCCCCTCCATGAATGAATAAAATATGGCATGCATTGTGAATGCATGGATGGATGGATGAATAAAAGATGACTCAAGTCGTGTGCAGATGACTGAAATGTGGAGATATCCTGGGAGTGTGAGGTTACCCCTTTTGATTCCATTTTGACCCTCTATACATTGAGTTGGTTCCTATACACAGATAAACTGTAGAAATGGCCACCAGTATAAATAGCTATAAGTGGGGATTAGACAAATTTGTGGAAATTAAAGCCTATCAATGGGTACTAGTCATGATACTACCTCCAATAACAGAGGCAGCATGCCTCTTAAAAGTACCAGTTGCTGAGAAACATGAGCAAGAGGGTTCTTGTGGGCTCCCCACAGCCATCTAGTTGGCTACCACAGGAACGAGGATGCTGAACTAGGTAGTCTGTATCCATTGGGGCTCTTCGTATCATGGGATACATTTTGCCTAGAGAGAGCTAACTCCATCAACATATGGATCTGGGGCCTGGGGCCAGGAGGCACAATCCTACTCTACCCTTCACACTCATTGTCCCCACATTTTGGTCCTCTGAGCATGGAGCTACTGACTGCCTCACTATATAGTACAAGAGGAACTAATACTAATAGTATTTACAAACTGTAAAGCAGAAACATCATTCATGCCACTCAGCTTCAGTGGGGGAAAGGCCATTAATGATATAGCATGGTGAAATCTGACAACTGCCCTTTCAGGCTGCCCTTTTAGGTAAACGTATGTTCAAGCATTAAAGCTATAGCACGTCAACATTTCAGATCTCAGATAGGCTGTTGTATTGAGGTAAGGTAAGTTTTCCATCCTCTCTTCACTTAATAAAAGTTGGGAAATAGCATCTGACAGAGGCCAAGCCTTCTGTTATGCTTTTAAATGAGGTCACCAGGTCTCTGATTCTACAGTTTGATGTATTTGGGTGTTTACAGCTAGGGAAAATCCCCACCAAATAGCTGTTCATTGCATGCAGGCATCTCAAAGGAGACTTGATGGTCCAAGTGAAACTACACATATAGAAGGAAGATTCAAACTGAAATAGAAAAACAGTTCTCAACTCCAAAAATAACTTAGGCTCCATCTGCATTATACATTTAAAGCAGTATTGTGTTGCTTGTGGTGTAGTGGTTAAGAGCGGCAGTCATGTAATCTGGGAAACCGGGTTCGTGTCTCCGCTCCTCCACATGCAGCTGCTGGGTGACCTTGGGCCAGTCACACTTCTGTGAAGTCTCTCAGCCCCACTCACCTCACAGAGTGTTTGTTGTGGGGGAGGAAGGGAAAGGAGAATGTTAGCCGCTTTGAGACTCCTGAAGGGGAGTGAAAGGCGGGATATCAAATCCAAACTCTTCTTCTTCTTCTTCTTGCTTGAAACTGTCATGGCTTCCCCCAAAGAATCATAGGAAGTGTAGTTTGTGAAGGGTGCTAAGAGTTGCTAGGAAACCCTTGGTCCCCTACAGTTCCTAGAGTTCCCTGAAAAAAGGGGTTGATTGTTAAGCTGCTGTGAGAACTGTGAGAATTCCCTGGGAAAAGCCACAGATGTTTAAAGTGGCATGATACTGTTTCAAATGTATAGTGCAGATGGGGTCTTCCGACAATGATGAGAAAGGATGTAAATTTGTTTCACATTATTTAATCTTTCTTTCTCATTTGGGAAGCATGACAGTATGGGACCTGCAGTTTGGGCACAAACAAGATGGGAAGGAAATAAAGTGTGGAAAATAGATGTATATTACTGGGATCTAGAGGCCTGTGCAGGGGTGGAAGGCTATTATAATGTGGGGTAAAGGTAAAGGGACCCCTGACCATTAGGTCCAGTCGTGACCGACTCTGGGGTTGCGGCGCTCTTCTCACTTTATTGGCCGAGGGAGCCGACGTACATCTTCCGGGTCATGTGGCCAGCATGACTAAGCCACTTCTGGTGAACCAGAGCAGCGCACAGAAATGCCTTTTACCTTCCCTCTGGAGCGGTACCTATTTATCTACTTGCACTTTGACATGCTTTCGAACTGCTAGGTTGGCAGGAGCAGGGACTGAGCAATGGGAGCTCACCCCGTCACAGGGATTCGAACTGTGGGGTAGGGAAGCAAAATTCTTTAACATGCTTGAGGATGTGTATACAAAATTATTGCCATGTACATCTGTATGGTTTTATGTAGTTTCTAGATGTTACAATCTCTTGGGTCTTGTAAGAGCTGCTGGATCCTCTGTGAAATAGTGTACAGAACAAGCAGCAGTTTGACAAATGAGCTGCTACCCGTGTCTTGCTCTAGGCTACCATACATCTGGGGGAATTTCTGAAAGGTGGCGCTTTGTCCTGGATCTTAGGCAGGTCAATCAAAAATTGTGGTGTTGTTTTTTCGCCTCTTTGTAAAAAGAAGCTCAACAACTTTCGGGGTGTCCTGGTTTTTACTTTTTGAAATATTACAACCCGACATGCATACAGAATGGTGAGATAGGCACAAACTGTCACAGTGAGAGCAACTTAGTGACACAGAGGGAAGGCACGTATTGAGGAAACTGAATCATGAAGTGACTCTGCAGAAATAGCAGAGCCCCCCCCCCACACACACACAGAGAGAGAGAGAGAGAGAGAGAGAGAGAGAGAGAGAGAGAGAGAAGGATGGAGAATGAGAAGTTTGCAGCAGTTTATGGAATATGAATCCTGTATACTATTAATAGGAAACTCATTCTCTGCGTTCCTCTCTTTGTTTACCCAAGATGGCACCATCTGTGCATAAGCAGGCCTGGGGGCAATCCCAAGGCTTGCAGAAGTACAAAAGGATACACTAAAACAAGGAGAAACCTGAAAAAGCCAAAGAAGACTAGAATATGGGCTAACTGAATGGAAAGGGATTGTGGCAGAGGAGAAGCAATGGAATAAGGTATCCTGGGTCATTTCTTGCACATTCATCTGATTTGTTATATGATGTTTGCTCTTTATTGAGCATTTGTTTATCATTTGATTATCTCTCCTTTTTTATCATCATTTTATAGCAGTGCTGCAAAATCAAAGTCAACAAAAACAAACAGCTACAACTGTCAGTTCTGGAGATTTTCCAGTTTGCAATTGAATCCCTCCTGCAAAATAGTGACAGTTTGGAAGAGCTCATTGGCATGACTGGCTGGAACCTTGACCAGGAAAAATGCAACATTTTGTTACAAACCCCACTATTTTGTTCTAAATTGTTTTGATCCTCATCAACCTGCTAAATTTAGAAAGTAGAAACAATGCTTTTCTCTGCTCTCCATTTACTTAGTACCTTCATTTTTTCTGAATGTTTAACCAATACTTTATTGAGTTGCCTTTCTCCTTATGTAACAAAAACACAATCTTATACAAAGCCTTGACAAAAAAGAAAATCCCCAACACTGCTATTTCCTTCCCCCAGGTGATTCATTTAAACCACCAACTAATAGTGCTTAATGAAATGTTATGCCTGAGATATTGTGGAAATCAATAGTATCATTCAGGCCACTCAACCTTTGGCAGTATTCCTGACAAGTTAAATTTGTGCAGTGAATACACAAAGCTGTATTCTGTGACTGGTGGTGATATCCATTACCATATTATATCAAGTGTACACTGGTTTGTGCATTCCACTAATGAAGAGAGAAGACACAACTGCACACCAGTTCCATGTTCCCTTAGGGCCATATTTATATCATAATAATAACCTAGCAATAATGACTGAAATAGGGACGCGGGTGGTGCTGTGGGTAAAAGCCTCAGCGCCTAGGGCTTGCCGATCGAAAGGTTGGCGGTTCGAATCCCCGCGGCGGGGTGCGCTCCCGCTGCTCGGTCCCAGTGCCTGCCCACCTAGCAGTTCGAAAGCACCCCCGGGTGCAAGTAGATAAATAGGTACCGCTTACCAGCGGGAAGGTAAACGGCGTTCCGTGTGCTGCGCTGGCTCACCAGATGCAGCTTTGTCACGCTGGCCACGTGACCCGGAAGTGTCTCCGGACAGCGCTGGCCCCCGGCCTATAGATGTGAGATGGGCGCACAAACCCCAGAGTCTGTCAAGACTGGCCCGTTCGGGCAGGGGTACCTTTACCTTTACCTTTAATGACTGAAATAATTACAAAGCAAGCAGAATTTAAAAATGTGCCTTTGCAATCCAGACATCCGCCAGCTGGGAAACAAAGAAATGGAGAGAGAGAGAGAGAGAGAGAGAGAGAGAGAGAGAGAGAGAGAGAAGGCTAACTAAGCATGTATAAACCTGAACCAAAAACCAAACAAATGATGGGGGGGGGGCTTACTTTCATAGCCTCTGTGATTCATGAAACATTCTTCCCCTCTTCCAGAAGCTTCTTTCTTAACTTACTGAATAGAATTCCTCCTCACAGCTGAGTTGTTGCCACTTACCAAGGCAGAGCAGTGGTGAGGTTAGGGCTTTGTGGACACACCGGCAGAGCCTATATAGCATGGGTAGGCAAACTGAGGCCCGGGAGCCGGAGCCGGCCCTACCATCTTCTAAATTCAGCCTGCAGATGGTCCAGGAATCAGCATGTTTTTACATGAGTAGAATGTGTCCTTTTATTTAAAATGCACCTCTGGGTTATTTGTGGGGCATAGGAATTTGTTCATTCCCCCACACACAAGGTCTGAGGGACAGTGGACCGGCCCCCTGCTGAAAAAGTTTGCTGACCCCTGCTATATAGTGTTTCTGCCATGCTGTCATGCAGCTCCAACCTTTCCACTGCTACCATCTTGCCCTTTTAAATGGGACATATTGGGGGGGGGGGGAGAGATGCAATATTTTTTAAAGGCAAATATGCTTAGTTTGTCCATTCCAATATAATATGGGAACCAGAACACAGCCGTCCTCCAAATTTCCGCCTTTAAAATTTTGCAATGCAAATCTCCAGCCAAGTAATACGTACAGAACTGTGCATGCTCGGGGAAGGTGTGAATGAAAGTGCATTGTACTAGTGAGCTTCTGAGTGTCCAATTTTTCTTCTGTAACCTAAAGAAGTAGGATTCCAAGGTCATCTGCTCAGCACTACATTTGTGCAATTATATTTACTCATGCAAATAAAACTACACATGGCATTGGGCGGGGGGGGGGTGGAGCATATAAAATCCATAAAGGCCCATCTGTAATGCTTAGCCTCCTGTAATGTCGGATAATTTTGTAATCGATTTTAGGACTCCCAGGCTTTAAAAAGGGAAACCTATTAATGAACCTATTAATATTCAATATTGATTTTGCAGTAACATCTATTTTAAAAATTATGGGCGGAACAACCAAAAAATCAGTGTAAGACTGGTGGTGTCATGGCCCTAGGAAGAAACTGCCTTTCTTCAGGAGATGAGGCTGAGGATTTGGAATGTGAGACAGAATTGCCCTCAGGCCAGATATGCATAACCAATCAGAAGTACTTGCATAAGAGAAGCCCATGATGTCAGTGCCTCTGTGGCCTGAGGACATTACACTCTCCTGCTCTGATACGGAAGATTCCAGCTCAAGAGGCCTGAAAGAACCACAGTCTTTCCTGCTCCACTAGCATCAATATGAAGGCTTTATATGAAGGGTCTCCTCTCACTGAAGGTATAGACAGTGCTGCTGCTTCTACTTAGGGCACAGTCTGAAGATGGCTGCTTCTGAAACAAATCCTGAGCCCTGTTCTCAGGGAGTCTTTAGCAGGAACCTTTCACTGAGCTGTCCATGGTACTATGGAAGCCTTGCCTTTGTACTGCCAAGGCCATGGCTCAAAACAGAAGAGGCTGAGGGTCATTGGAAACAGTGTAAGTGCTGCTCCATCAAGAGCAGGGGTATGCAACCTAAGGCCCAGGGGCCAAATCTGTCCCAATCACCTTCTTAATCCAGCCCGCAGACGGTTCGGGAATCAGCGTGTTTTTACAAGAGTAGAATGTGTCCATTTATTTAAAATGCATCTCTGGGTTATTTGTGGGGCATGCCTGGTGTTTTTACATGAGTAGAATGTGTGCTTTTATTTAAAATGCATCTCTGGGTTATTTGTGGGGCATAGGAATTTCTTCACCCCCCAAAAAAAATATACTGGCCCACCACATGGCCTGAGGGGTGGTGGACCAGCCCATGGCTGAAAAAGGTTGCTGACCCCTGATCAAGAGAGAGGAGCTTGGTCTGTGTGCTGATGTTTACAACTGGTAAGCTGGTGGAAAGTTGCGCCAGAGTAGATTAGAACACCACTTAGAAATTCCTGTGAATAAGTAGTATATAAATATTTCAAAGAAATAATAGATGTGTGAGTGGTGTCTCACCAGCAGTAGGACCTGAAACAGGCCATTCTGTGGGTGTGCTGTGGGCAGGGCAGGGCTCAGCCTTAAATCCACAGGACCCTCATTTCCCTGCCATAAACATAAATAAGGCCTAAAAATTGTATTAGCCCTGGAGCTGACAGAGTTCGTTTTCCTCCCACTGTGGTAAGTGGGAGGGAAATGGGGTGGGCTGGAAAAGAAGTAGAAAAACTCCCCTTCTAGGCAACAATCTGTCACACTGACTGTAGGGAGCTGGCAAGGCTTTGTAAGTGGCAGAACAAATGCCATGGTAACTTTGCTCAATGCCCCTCCCCTCCCCATTGAAATGAGCCTTGGTGTGCTCAAGAATATTAAGCTGCAGTATTAGAAAGGTTGTTTTCTTGTTTTTAAGGGACTGGTAATTTCACCTTAACATTTTATTTTACTTTATTGCATTGGGTGACATACTTAGAAATTGCATTGGCCTGTAAAACACTTTGGAACTATGTTTTCTTCCAGTCATTACAATCTTATCTTAGAAACCTGTTTATGATTATTATTTTTCTAAAAAAACCAAAGAGAGAAAGAAACAATTGTGCCCTACAATGAGGTAAAATAAGCACACAGTCATGTTTTTAGTGAATGTAATTAAAACAAAGATGTTTATGACAGAAGCCATTAACTAAGCAATTTATAGATTCTCAAAGGAAACTAACTCTTCCTTATGCAACTGCAAATGTATAGATCCCTCCTGCAAGTTTTATAAAAATCAAGCTAGTTTAAGAACAGCAACAAAAAATACTGCAGAGTAAAAGGAAGCATCATCAAAACTAGGTTCACACAAGGTAATGCATAAAAACCAGTTCTGCTCTGTCAGAGTTTTTGACAGAATATCCAACCTTCCACTTTGCTAGGAGCAGATTGAAAGAAAATAAGCCAGCAGCCAGAACCTTTCCGAAATGGAAAGGCCTTCTGGGCACAAAATTAATACCAGTAATTATTTCTGTGTGAACCCTAGCAGCAGACCCACCAAGTGTCCCTATTTTCCAGGGATGTCCCTGATTTAGAGAAGCCATCCCGATTCCTGATTTGATCCCAGAATATCCTGCTTTTCCTTAGGGCGTCACTATTTTCACTGGAGAAATGTTGGACAGTATGGAGTTATCCAACCTCCAAGCCGTCTGAAGGCAATCCTGTATAGGGAAGGTTTTTTTAAAAATGTTTAATATTTTGTTATGTTTTTATACATGCTGGAAGCTTCCCAGAGTGCTGAAGCAGCCTAATTAAGATGTGTGGAATATAAATAGTAAAATTATCATTATGGAAAGAGACGTCCCTATTTTCATTGTAGAAATATTGGAGGGTATGTAGCAGAATGAATGGGAGCCACACCAAAGAGGCTCTGGATTACTCTGCCCCCAAGAAAACCTCAGACCCAGGTCTAAATGTGGAATTCAGGACTCACCCTTTCTTTCCAGGACACAACCCTCCCCGACCTTTCTTCATACACCCCTTGACCATGTTTTGCCTGGCTGAATATGACCTTGAACTGCAGTAATGATGCTTGCTTCTCTGGATGGAGGATAGAGAGGGAAGAATGTAGAAAGTAGCCTAGTGCACAGAGGTAACAATTATATCCATTGTTTCATCTGACTTTGTCTCTGACCTACGACTGGCATGAGGCCACTGCCCAGTAGGCACAGAGGCGCTCAGGCTAAAAAAGCTTCCTCACTCATGTCTTATACCGATTTCTGACCAAGTGATTCATACATTTGAGACACAGACCAGTGGCTGTGATCCCTTTTTTCCTGTACAGACTTTCAGTCTTGGCTGCCTTCAGCAAGATAAACTCTTTAATCTGATTATTGTATCGATTACTTGCAGGTCATAGATCAGTATAAGGCATGGAAGGATGGAGTAAGTAAGTTTAGGGCTGCTAACAAGACATTGGGAATTCCAGTCTTTGTCACTGGACACTGAAAAGTTGGATGCAGTGGGAAAGATCCACCCATTGTTATTAATAGTTCGAATAAGCAAAGCACATGGTTTTACAATTTCATATATCAATGCTGTATTTTCTTATTTTCCCAATGCCAGTCTAAATTTAATATTTCAGTTGAGAATGAAGACATGAAAAGTTCCTGGTTTTTTTCCAGCTTACCACCAAATGAATAATGTGTGATTTGGAAAAGTGTGTCTCAGGTGTGGCCTGGAAAGTTTTTTTTCTGGTTGCCCAGTTTCTTACCATATTTGGTAGATTATTTAGCTGCCGTCCTTCAGTTACCGGTGTAGTTTCAGCTAACATTTTACAGCATTAATCCTGTGCTGTCCTTCACAGTCCAAGCTTTAATTCCTCCAAAATGTGGCATATCAACTTCAAAAAAGATAAGGGATAGAGTTCTTCAGATCAAAGTGGTGGTGCTGGATAAAAGAGAACCGGGTAGTCCTTGAGGAATTAGAGGGGCTTGAGAAAATGTATATAGAGTACTGATTGGCATGTGTGGAGAAATACATGTTTCCTGAAGAGGTGCAGAGTCCTAACAAAGAAGCAAAGGATTGCTCTTAGTTAATCAAAAATTGAGATTGTAATAGGAGAGACAATAGATGACCACTCTCACTCCCCCCCCAAAAAAAAGTATTGCCTAATTCTATATGTCAGGTTATAGAATCACAGTCATGGCCCTATATTCAGGATAAGCCAGCTCATTATAATGAGAAATCAGTAGGGGGCGGGGAGATTTTATGACATAGTTATAAAGTGATTCAACAGATGATGAGAATCTTTAATATTTTACTTTGAAAACTTCTTGGGGCTATAAAACAGGGTTGTTACTGACAAGCTTGGTGGAAGTAGAATTCTGCACATACCCCAAGATTATGTGTTTATTTTGGCTTCACTTTGAATGAAAAACATAGCTCTAGTGCAAATAATCAGAGGAAGTTCATGCCAAGTAGAAGCTGAGCTTAAGCCCAGAATCATTTATCTATGGGAAACCCCAGGGATTCCCAACAGGGATCCTCCCCAGAGTCACTGCTGTAGAGGGATATTTCCCTGCAGTAACTGATATGCATAATGAATCAAGTATCTGCATTTCTAATCAGTCCCCAGAACTTCTACCATATCTAATGCAAGGATAACCCTTATTTGGCATTAATTAATTCTAGATAGTAATGAAAAGGGGCAGCCTCCAGCAAGCATCTCCCCCTGGTAATTCAATTGCTTAAATTCACATTTCTTTGGAAAACGCCAATGCCATTTCCAATGAAGACAAAATTGCACCCCTAGAGTACGCTTTGATTTGCTGAAATGCTGCTCATGACTCCCCTGAAACTCTCTGGCAAGAAAATCATATTGTGATGTTTAGTAACACCACATTACCTGTCCCCTCTACCCAGCCCTGTCCTGAACAAGATTATCCATGCCTTTCACGAAGCTTCTTCTCTACAGCTTGATACCGCTCAATTCCTAATTTGTTCAGTTCAGTTTTTCCCACTTGGACTGTTCCTTGGTTCAGCTTGTTGGGAATCCTCCAGGAGGCAGTTGGATTTTACTCTGAACCTGTAGATCATTGTGGGCGCTAGGGTTCTTCTTTAACTTCAGCTTGACCAGGGATGGGGGAACCTCTGGTCCTCCAGGTGTTCTCAGATGCCAACTCCCACCAGCCACAGCCAGCATGGCCAAAACTCATGGACGATGAGAGCTGTAATCTGCCAACATCTGAAGGGTCACAGGTTCCCTATCCCTGAGCTAGACCTGTGTTTTTTTGCCCTTGCCTTTAAGCAGTGTTTGTTGCTTCTTTTTCAGATCAGTTAGGAACCTTGTGGGGGAAAGTCTGCTTTTCCCCCAAAGGAAAGCTTCTATTTTTAAACTGTGTGGGAGAGTTTGAATCTTATTTGGGAAATGAAAACCCAGGCCAAGGTAGTAAAGGACCAATGGTGGTCCTTTTAGAAAATAAGCTACCAATATCTGGCTCTGCAATATCTGGACCTACCATCCATAAGAAAATTCTGCCATCCATCGCAATCTCATTTGGATGCAGACACAACCTTGAATGCTTAAATCATGGTGAAAAGCCAATAAACTGCTTCTCTTTGCTCCCACTAATGCAAGATAGGCAACCCTTGTATGTGAACCATTTTACTTCTCTTAGTTCACTAATCTCACATCTCTAGTTCTCTCAAAATCTGGACTGTTGCCAAATCTCTCCCCCTTTTCCTGGTTTGCTTATTATCTCTGCAATTTTAGCAGGTTTCAACGTGTCACATCTCCTCCTATCTCTATATCTCTGGGAGGCATTGGTTAGGGTGGTTAGTCTGTGTAGTTTGTAGAACATAGACTTCCCCGATCTAGTACCTTTGGCCAGGCTTGCTGGGGCTGATGAGAGTTGTGATCCAAAAGAAAGGGTGGGAGAAGGCTGGTATAGTGTGCAAGATACCGTAATCAGAGATTCTGATCTGGTTCAGACCATATGTACTTCCTGCTCATACTTCACAATGCTTTGCAAGAAAATACGATTCTAAGATCTTCATACACTTCATACGTTTGGAGACTTAGAAGGAGTTAGACCTCAGTTGACAAAAGGCTGCAAAAGTCCCTGTGGCAACCATTGGCTTTGACTGTCATTGGTGGAGTGGGAAAGTTTGTGGGCAGGCAGCTAACATGCTTACAGGCTCCGTGGAGTCTGTAGAATCTTAATTTCAAGGGTTTGGGCTTTTTCTGTAAGCATAGTGAAGCTGCCAGTAAACTAAACCTAACTCCTTTCTGTCAGTACTCTGTGGGCTTTAGAATGACATCTTGCTGCGGCTACAGATGGAAAAGGGCAGACAGCAGACTTCAAGGTGCCTTATCTGACAGTTGCTTTGAGTTTGGGTCTACCAAAGAGAATCAGATCCTGACAGGGCCGGCTGACCAAGGAGACAAGGCAACAGCCTTGGGTGGCAGCAGCCACAGAAGCAGCAAAACTGGCCTCCTAGGAATGCATCAGCTGCTGCATTCAGCTGTGGTGCACTCCTAAGAGGACAGATCTGCCCTCCACCTCTACCATGGTCTCTTGGTGAATAGGAGGTGCTGCTCGTCTCCTCCCACCCATGTTTCTGGTGTAGACGTTATTTCCATCCTGTCTCTGATGTAGGTCTTCACTTACCCATTTTTTCCTGGTCGGGGGTGGGGCCTGCCATTTTGTGGTTCACCTCAGGTGCCAAAATAAATGTCAGCCCTGGATCCTGAACTACAATGTGTACAAAAAAAGGTGGGAGAGGGGGAAAACTCAGTGGCAAGGTATAATAAATTGTTTCCAAATACATGTATTGAAGCATCCCTATTTTAAAAAATGAAAAGCAATTTTGGAAGGAACGGGGAAAGAGATCCTTCAGATTTTATGCATAGGACTCCTTTCTGCTGAGAGCTGCCCCCAGCTGTACCTCACAAACTAGTTACAAGTACATGTATCCTGAACCTTCTGGGGCACCCTGAGGGGAGCAGTTTGGAGTGAATTTGTGTTGGGAAATGACCATTTACTTCTTATTACATGTATAGCCCACCCAGGAGCTCAAGGTATCATGCATGGTTCACCCCCTGGCCTCCAGTTTAAGGTCACCCAGTGAGCTTCATGGTTGATCTCCCAGGTCTTAATAAGACACTCTAACCACTATACCATGCTGCCCATCAGGGAATGTGTTATGTACTGTCTTTTTCAATCTCCATTCCTATTTCTCAATTCAAAATTGCAGCCTGACTGCTTTTCTTTTATATAAAAAATAATGATCATGATTAGGGCTCCATTCTACAGTTTTGCTTGTAATGTGTGGTTTGACCTTTCTTCCTATTACAATGATCTTGTCACGGGAAATTTTAATTAGTGGGTGCGCCAACTTCACATTATGACCACACATTATGTAATCAATGCAGGGAATGGCAACGGCTTGTTTCAGCTGGCAATTCTGTTCTGGAAACAGAAGGGCAGACTCCAGTATTAAGTGTGGTTCAAATGACATAGGAAGATGATTCAAAATGCACAATTATTGCATTACCCCAAAAAAGACCCCATTAATCTTAAACAATCTGTTATTTTTCCATTAGCTGAATGTCACCAGTCAATGAAGACTTTCAGGAACCATTTGCATATCTGTAGGGTATTATTTGTTAGGCTACACACTTATATCCATGGATAATTGATACTATGGACATTTTGCCAAAGTTGCCTTCCTTCCAACTAAGCCTCATCAATGTTGATCACTGACCTACCAGATTATCCCTTTGATGATGATGATGATGCAGAATAGTGACACATGATTTCCTAACAACCATCACTTTATCTCCAGCAGGGGTGGGGAAATATCATCAGCTTTAAGGCCGTATTTCCCATGGACAACCTTTTGTGGACAGCCTGCCAGGGATGGACAAGGCCAGAGGGTAAAAGCAGGAAGAGTCGGATGTGACAGAGATTTTTACATAACACCACCAACCACCCACCCACATGCACACATCTTTACCCAAGCAGTGATCACAATTCAACAACATGTAAGTTTTTAAACTGTTTTAAATGCTGTCTTTAAAATCACTGCCCTGTAATCTTAGGGTGAAGGGTGGAATGATGAGAATAACAACAACAATAATAATATATTTAGCCAGGCAAAAGCACTTCAGGAGGGTGCAGAACCAGGACAAAGGGGTGTGTGTATGTGACGGTGTAGTAAACATATAGCATTATTACAATTTTATTCCACACAGTTGGTATTCCCACATTTTCTTCTTCCAACCATGAATCATTTGTGACATAGCTATAGCATCAAGTTTGTGTTTGTTTGTTTTAAAAGGGAGAGAGATGGAAGTGGTCTTCATGAGGCCTCCATAAATCTGAGAAGGGGTTTGTGGTGTTTGGTTCTAATCAGTAGTCGTGCCTCCACAATTCAGGCTGCAGTCTATACACTCATTTACCCATGAGTAATTCCCACAATGGTACTTACTTCTAAGTATAGATTTTGCTGTTGGTATAATAATATATTACAAAAATGGAGTCTGTTATCTCTGTGAATGGCGCATATTTATTTGTGTGTGCAGTTTTCAGAACATGTAGAAGTTGAGCTTTCTGCTTATAAAACAGAGTGAATATGCAGAAATATGAGTGAGCATGGGATTCTTGTCCCAATGTCCTATGCATGGGTAATAAGGGATTATGCCACAGCATACAATTGCCACAGCATACAAATCAGGGTCAAAGTTTCTCTCTTAGTGTACTTTCCTATGTTTCAAAACTGCAATTTATGTCCTTCTATCAACAGCAGAGTAGGCAATAATCTGGGAATTAAGTCTTAATGGATTCTTATTAAACTGTATTTTAAGAAGGCTGCATCTGGCAAATCAATAAGACATTAAAGCATGGTCCATGTATTCATCCCCAAGGGCTGTTCAGGTGGATATTAAAGATCCTGTTTGAAAGGAAGAAAAGTTAATTCCACTGAGCCACTTAGCACAGAGAAGCAATATTAAGACTTCTGCAGGGTGTGGGGGCAGGATGGCTGCACATGGCAACAATTACAAAATGTTTGCTGTGGTTTCAGTCACTTTAAAAAAAATCTCCTAAAATTGTTAGACTTAGCAAAGTTTCTCCTCGTTAATAAAGATGTAGCAGATACAAAAGAAAAAAAATGTATATGCCAAAAGCTCTTTTTTTGTGGGAACAGTAAGTTTGTTTCAGTAAGTACTCCTAAAAGCTTCACACTGAGAAGCACTTAGAGTAGCCAAGAGTGAAACATATTGTATTGTGTGTTCTTGTATGATTATCTGGTTCTTTTAACTTACTATTTCTGTTCTTGCTTCTCTTATATGTCAAACAGAAAACTCTTGTTTGCATTTATCAAAAACTGAACACAGAACAGGAAACTTTGTGGTGTATTATAAAAAATAACATCTTTTCTTCTCCACATCTACTAAATATTTTTGTCATTGGCTTGGATCTTATAAAACGTTCACTTAAAAGGCATATGTGGAAGGAAAGTGTCTTGTCTGCCATCACGGTACCCACTCAAAAACTTAACTGGGCCCTCCTGAATGAGCTGAGATGGGGCAGAGAATCACCCCGAATCGAGTAGCGATCTAAGGCTGTTAGAGATTGGGAGCTGAAGATGGTCTGGACACTTTGGCTCACTTTGATTTATATTGGATTTATACAGTGCTTTTTTCTATGTTTAGGGGTACTCTCATTTTCCTACTCATATTGAAATACCACCCCTCAATGAGGTCAAACTTAGATTCACAAAATGTTTAGGGGTATGCGTCCCCCCAGAAAAAAGCACTGGATTTATACAACAAGACACCCATGGTGTGTTACAATTTTAAAATACTAAAACAAATACAGTAAATAAAACAGAGAGAAACGGGCCAACTAGAAGCTGACAGTTGCAGAAGCTCCCATGCCTGGGCTCCCTCGCTTTTCACTCCCTCAGCAAACACAGAGCTCTAGGGAAGGTAGCAGAGGAGCTGTCCCAACATTTCATTCAGTCCACTGATGGAATATGTGCTCCCTAGTCTTGACCCCCTCACTTCTGAATATGATAAGGAGAGTGTTAATTCGCTGGGACCAGGCATCGTGAGCATATCACACTGCTTCTTTTACAGCTGCGCTGCATACCAATTCCTTTCTAGGTTCTCATCTAGTCTATATGTGACCCCAGACACTGATTTCAATATTTCCATCACCTCACCTGAGTCAGATATGACGCAGGGAAGGAGGCGGGGGTGGGTGGGTGTCAGGTGTCTTTTGCATACCAATAATGTCCAACTTCAAAACCCCACATGACTAACTCAGCAGCTTAATGCAGACACTAAAAAGTATGAAAGATGAGATGCAACTCCACACTGCAGCTTCTTTTGAAATTCCATTTAGGGTGAGTTTAGATTTCAGTCTAGTAGTCTTAACCAGTATGTTTGCTACTGCTGCATTATAATTCTTCAATTAAACGTATCAGCTCTTCAACGGACCGGTGTGATTGCTCGCTGCAAAGGATCACAGTTAGAATGGAAGTGGAGGAGTCTGACTGCCTTCTCAGTGTATGAGTCCTTTTAAAGCTTATGACTGGAGCAGTGCAGAAGCTGTGCCTGTTTACTTGACAACACAACAGCAAACAAAAGCCCTTATTAAAACCTTTACAAAGAAAATGGCAAAATAAGCTGTAGATAATTTATGAGTGTACAACTGACTTTTGCTGCTAGCATATGTAATACCCTCAAGGCAGATCAGACTCATTTGTAGAATGTTGCTCAGCTCTTATAAAATAAACATCATGCTGCTCAGGTTGCAGTGGCTACAATGTTCTCTGAGACTAATTGTTTCCCAGATGGTTGATCTATGGACAGCCTTTCTCTGGATTTAATCTATGATGAGGCAGACAATAAGACGAGAGAAGCGACGCTGCAGGGACAATGCAGTACATGCCACAGGGCTGCAACAATGAGACTTGTCATTCAGGAAAGAGCTAGAGCACAGAATCAAGAGCTTGCTATAGAATCCAGGGTGGGATGTGAGCAGGCATTGGCCCATTTAAATGGGTCAATCAGAAGTTTTGGAGGAGGCTTTTGGCCTTTTAAATGAGGGTCGCACCTGGGGTTCCCCCTTCATGGGGGTTAGTCATGTGAGGTTTGGAAGTTGGACATTATCAGTATGCAAAGGAAACTTCTGGAATATTCTATATGAAAACAAATGAGGTTCCCCAAGCTGCATATATAAATAGTGCACAAAAACAGTCCAAAGGGCTGCAAATGCAGCACTAAATCTTTCTTTTCACACTTATTTACCTCACACATATTGTGAAGGCGGAAAGGCAGCAACACACAAGAGCTCTTTGGTGCCCTGAAACCCTGTTTGAGTAAAGCAAACACCAACATTTCTAATTAAAATTCAGTCAGGCAACAATGTTATCTCTGTGTCCCAGGGACCTGCAATGATGCAATTTCTTCCAAGTTTTAAGTAGCAGGAAGAACTTGGGGTGACACACTAATCACTGGGAAAATGTAGCAATTAATACAAATAATTAAGGGCAATAAAGCAAAGTGAAGAACTTGGAAGGGGATATTTATATGTAAGCAGAGCATTATTTCCTCACTCCCCCCCCAAAAAAAAACCCCCTTTGCAGTATGAATTAATATAAATTCACGGAATCGGATAAGACTTAAAGCCAAACAAATCCATTATAGATTAATTTATTTTTATCTATGGAAACAAGGAAGTTCTATCCAAAAGAGGTGTGTGCTCTCTATATTGCATCTGGAGCAACATGAATTCAGTCTGACAAGTTCCAAAGTTTAAAATATAGATGTAGCTCCCAGCAGCTGCCTGAATAAAATTAAACAGGAATTATTTGTTCTCTTTGAGGCTACCGAACTAAAAACATTAGCTATGTACAAAAGGGAATTGCTAAATCCAAAGATAATGTTGCTCAATGGATGGTCTGAGCTGCTTAAGAAGAATGTCTATAGCAAAGTTATGTGATAGAAGATCTGTGGTTTTCAAACTAGCTTGAGCATAGCCGTGGGATGGCTCAGCAGCTTACTCATCATAAGATAATAAGTCATGGTGTGCATTTTTTCTGAATGTTTGTTCACCATTTTAACTTACTGTACCAGCTACTGCAGTGCTCTGATGTTTCCTTAGCCATCCCTACAAGCTGGGCAATAGAGGTGTGTCAAGCCTCACACACTAATATCCCTTTACCTGTGGTTGCACTAGCCCAACCCTGAGATACAATAATAAAGAAGCGAAATAACAATAGACATCACATTTAAACACTTCAAAGTACAGTAAATGCAATTGTTTATATGTAATCGCAGTGTGTGGCTGATGTTTATAACTCTCAGCACTTTTAAAAAATCTTATTGCTATTGCTTTGTAACAGTAAACCCATTCTCTATATAAGGGATTGTGAATATCAGCACTTTTAGAATGCCCAGGGCAACAAATAAACAGTCTAACTGAAGTGGCTCCTTTGGATTTGATGTTCCTGCTCAAATAACGCAAATAGCTAAAAACAGGCTTGTAAGCAGTAGCAGTGCATGCGGTAAGACAAAGCCACCCTCCGAAAAGAGCATTGGTGTTGCTTCCCTGGATGAGAGTGGACAGTGGTGAGGTTGGGGTGGTGAAGTTGCTCTGCTGGGAATGCTATTGTCAATCTGTTACTCCTGCACAACCCCTAACCTCACCCCAATATCTGCAGTCCTTCTCAGCCTCTCTAGACTGGACTTCTGGGATCTTCCCAGAGCAGTCAACCCCTCCTGAAATTCCATGTACTGAGCATGCCCCACCAGCTAGCTCTGAGAAGAGAAGGAAGACAGCAGCTGCCACACCTTACTCATCCTATCCTCAGTCCAGAACCATTGAGAGCTAACATTGTTGCAGAAGGGCTATGTCCTGCTATAATGCTTACGAGTTACAATTTTTTTGCATTGAAGGGTCTAAGGTCACTGCCAATGACTGCTATTGTAGTCTTCGTTAAAGGCAATACTCCTTGGAGGACAGAAATAAAATGTGAAGGTCTCAAGTTTAGTACTTGTTACTATGATAATGCAAAAGGTTTGTTGAGAGGGCAGCAAGCTGTCACTGTGACAAAGCTAATTTGTTGCCACGGTGCTTTTGTAGCAGGAACAGATTATAAGGTTTACTACATGTGACACTGGCATCTGGGCTTACACATTCAGGGATGTAAGAACTCTGTGAGGCTTCATTGTGCACCATTATGGGGTGGTAATTAAAGCATATTGCCATTGTCAACTGCTACTATTAGGATCAGCCACATGACCAACCACCGGCACATTTTTAGCATTAATACTACCTTCTGTGGTGTGGGCAGAATGTTTGATAATCAAAGATGCTTGTGCCTCCAGTGGTGCAAAAATTGGACAGATGGAAAGCACTTAAGCATCTAAGAGACTTAATGTGCACCAGGAATGTGAATGAATGTAAATCCCCAACCTTCAATGGCAAAAAAAATACAGAATAATATTCTGGCTCCTGTGCTGTATATTTATCTTCAAACTGCTTTTGAGAATTCTTGAGTTTTAGGCTGTAGTGCTATATACACCAACCTGGGAGTAAGCCCCATTGAACGCAATCAGACTTACTTCTGAGTAGACACATGTGGGGTGGCACTGTTACTTTTTGTTGTATACCTGATCAGGGAGATCATTTCCTAGTTTGGGGGGATGTGAGGTGAGTAGGTCAAAATTACCATGAAAGGAACCATACTGTGTCAACCGTGGTTGTGTATGGGTGTATTTTGTCCCTGCTTTGCATATTGCACCAGAGTCCCTTTGTCAGTTGTTTGGGTTGGGTTGTATGCCTTTCTTGAGTTTCTTCTATTGTGGGATGAGAGAGGATAGGTAAAATATTTTCCTCTGTGTGAATTTGAAGGAGCATACTCCTGAGTATATGTGGTGCTGTTACAGACAGCACCACAGAATTTCCTCACTTGTTGCTAGTGCCTGGCTCTATGTATTTCTTTCCCCATGTGGATTTGAGCCAGCAAACTACTGAGTAAATGTCTGCCTTAGCAGACAGCACCACATCAGATTTTCCTCGTTGAAACATAAAAAACCATCATAAAATAGCAGTCAGAACAGAACAAAAAGGCTTTTGGTTAAATACTAATCTAGAAATCCCAGGCAAAACACATTTGGGTTACCTGATTTTCATAAATGAAAATCATATATGAAAATCAGGTAACCCAAAATGTGTTTACAACAACGGGGTTTATGATATAATGAAACTCGTGGCATATAAATCCAGGAAAGAAGAACAGCACATTGCAGTTTTCTTTTCAGTCTGTCAAAGAGACCTATAAATGCTTTTAATGCCAGCCAAGGTAAAAGTGTGGGATCTCAGTCCATTTTTAGATAGCAGAATATCATTAATATTCAACGAAGGAGAAGAACTTGCAATATTTGATGCAGATAAAATGCATATAGAGAGAAGTCAGATTAATAAAACATTAATTTCATATCAACCTGTCAAGTAACATCACAGGTAAATAGAGAAGAAAGAGAGTCAGGTGTTTTCTGTAGGCTTGGATCCTGACAAAATGAAAGGGAGATATCAGGAATAATTAAGTCATCAGCAATACTTTAACTAGCTGTTCTAAATAAACAAGGCCAGATCCCATCTCAGCTAGGTAAACACGAGTGTTCCATTTGCTATTCATCATTTAAAGTTTGGAAACACTCAGAAAATCTCCAACTAACTGCACACTTGATGTATCTGAAAGTATATACTTGTGATAACCTAAGCATTTTGTTTATATGAAAATCAAGAAAAATAATGGTGGGGGGAACAAGTTCAGAAAGCATCCTGTACTCATTTCGTCTTAAAAATCTAACATGCTGCACTAATGTGTTCTGTGGTGGTAAGGGTCATATTAAATGTGACATTTGTCACATAGTTTGCCCTTGCATAGTTCCACAAAAATAAATTGGTAGAATTGTTTTTTCCCCCTCTTTAGTTGGCTTTCCTGGATCTATTGGGACCATGACACAAGGGAATATTGAGTTTATCCCTGTGCCCAACAGTTATATTCCTTCAGAGGCACTAAGCACCTCTTTTCATACCAGCTTCAATAGCTAGAGTAATTTAAATGATCAAATACTGTACCATGATTATACTGTAGTAACAATACCCTATGTGTTTTAACATATGGGCATGCTGAATATTGTGAGTCAATACTTAGCAACTATATTTGGGGCTTATTTTATGCTAGCATCAACATATTATTTATATAGAACCTTTAAACATACAAAGTGGTTTATTTAATTACTAAAGGCCTTCTTCCTGCTTCTTCCCCATAGAAGAGGCTTCCTATTTTGCAGAAGGGAACTGAGAATGATATATAATAACTTGCTGTTAACTGAGCTTACGACTGAGATGGGATAGAATTATCTCTGCCTAGTCCAGAACTACCTTTATCTTCTTTTAATGAATTTCACTGACAACCTTAAAGCATCCTGCAAATGTAATGGCTGAGTCTTGAGTTTTACTATTGAAGAATTCCTGCTAAATTGTAAAATATCTCTGGTACCTTTTCAGCTCAGATGCAAGGCTATGATTGCTCTCCAACAATACATTTGATCTTCAAATGTAATATATATTATTTAAACTGCTTCAGAGAAGGTGAATCCAAATGCTTTTGTCAAGTGAATGTGTTCTCAATCTGACTTATTGCTTCTGTGAATAAAACAGGGTGAAGATGAAGGAATGGGGGAAACTGAGCAGCTGCAGAATACATAAGCAGCGCAAAATATATGCTAGTGCAATGAAAATGTTTCTCCTACTTAGGAATTGTATTAAAAAATATGTTCACATTAGAACAGGGGTGAGGAAAATCAGAGGAAGGGACAGGAGAGAAATTCGGTCCTGTTTGCATTTAAAGGCAAATCTACCTTTGTTTGTTCTTTCTGAAAGAACAAACTGAAACACAGCCATTTTTAAAAATGCGCACTACCCTAAATTTTGCAGCGCAATTCTCCAGCCAAGTAATGTGTGCAAAAATGTGTATACTAGGGCAGTGTTTCCCAACCTTTTTTGGGCAAAGGCACACTTGTTTGATGAAAAAAATCTCGCGGCACACCACCATTACAGCCCCGTGACGTCAGCGCGCAGCGTCACGCCGGGAGGGACGCACGAAAGTGAACGTTTTCAATTTTTTCCCCTCCCCCTTGCCGGGGAACCTCCAAGCTTTGGGGGTGGGGGGGGGAGGAGGCAGCAAAGCGAGGGACTGAGGGACCCTAACCCTAACCCTAACCCTCACCGATCACCCGGGAAAGCATGCGAACGAGGAGCCCCCATGTCCTGCTCCCGGCAGCGGACGGCACAAAGTGAGGAGGCCTGGACAAGGCAGCACGCTCCCCGCTCTCGCTGCATCGGGGCTTTTCTCCTCCAGGCCGCTTTCGAAGTCCCCTTCTCCGCTCCCAAGAGCCGGAGCCGCTGCTTCCAGGCCCTGTCCGAGCCCCGACTTGTGGCCTCACTTCGAGGAGCGCCTGTTGCTGGGGACGGGGCTGCATCCCCCTCAGCCGCCGCCTCGCTTCCTTCCAGGAGACCCGACGGCTCCCCCTCTCCCGCTCGCCCTCCTGCGCCCGCAGCAGACCGAGACCTCCCCGCCCCCGCCCGGCTCGGCCCTACCTGGCGCCTCCAAGCCCGGCCGGCTCCGCGTCGCGCTCCACCCCTGGCAGCTGCAGCGGGGGCGCGCGGCGGCCCGGCTGAGCGCGCCCCGGAGCTGCCGCACCGTCGCTCGGGAGTCCCTCTGAGAGCCCTCGGGACTGACTCCGGAGTCGCGAGGCGGCGCGTCGCCCAGGGAAGGGGCGGCTTCCCACAAGTCCTCCGGGAAGCAAACGCCCTCGCCCGCCTCCCTCCAGGCAACATCTCGCGGCACACCAGGCAACATCTCACGGCACACTTGTGTGCCGCGGAACACCGGTTGGGAAACACTGTACTAGGGTAAAAACTCATACATTATTGAAACTAACAAACAAAATGCATTATAATAGGGAGCATTGTGTTATAAAAATGCCTATATACAAAAATACACCAGCCCTTTCATTCAAAGCAGTCAGTTCCCAAAAGACTGTTGGAACAAGGACAAAGAGGAAGCCAGTCTAGCTTTACCACACAATGCTCCACATGGAGGGAGCTCTGGAGTCTAGGAGCTGCCACCAAGAATGCCCTTTCCCACGCCCCCACCAAGCATTCCTGTGAGGATGTGCATAATGTGCCTCCCCCAATAATGTGCATATTAGGAGAAATGGGCATTAACATGCTGATGTTACTGAAATGAAGATTCGGGAAAAATGAGAAACCAGGAGAAACTGAATTGACAGATTTGCCCAGCAGTAAGTGGAGCCAGCTCCTGCCAACCTACCAGTTCGAAAGCACGTCAAAGTGCAAGTAGATAAATAGGTACCGCTCCGGCAGGAAGGTAAACGGCGTTTCCGTGCGCTGCTCTGGTTCACCAGAAGCGGCTCAGTCATACTGGCCACATGACCCAGAAGCTGTATGCCAGCTCCCTCGGCCAATAAAGCGAGATGAGCGCCGCAACCCCAGAGTCGGCCACAACTGGACCTAATGGTCAGGGGTCCCTTTACATTTACCCAAGTGGAGCCAGAGCCAAAAATGGGTAGGACGCCCTCTCTCTCTCTGTCACCCCTTTCCTTTATTTTGGATACCCATCTCTCTCTATTTATTTCTCTCTCAGCCCAATGGATTTTAGAGGGATGGACAGATCAACTCTGAACTGATGGCTTACAGAGGGCTTTTTCTGCTCCTCTTCCATCTCGCCATCCATTTCTGCCCCCCTTCCCTGTTTCTCTTCCTTCCCATCCCCCTCTTCTCCTTTGGGTTCCCTCCTACATCTGCATGAAATTAGGCCAAGGGCCTTGTGCAAACCTTGAGCTGCAAGTTGCCAATACCTCTATCAGAGCCCTAGGTCACCTGTTTTCATCTGTGAGATTTCCACCTGGCAGCTGCCTCCAGGGGCATGACAATAAATTTTGGTGTCTGAGGTGGAATAACAAACAATGCCCCCTTCCCCAAATTGAGGTGTATATAAGCCCAGGGCTCTGGTAAAAAACAAATGTAGATCATGCAAGCCTAAAGCTTGCCAATTTCCTAAGGTAAATACTCCTGAGAGCAGATAGCATCCAATCGTTCTACAAGAACTGTCAAAATAGTCATGTACTGCCGAAGGAAATCAGACAAGATGATGAATTCCACTAACTTTGTCTCTCTTAATGCATGTTTGCCACTTGGGCACGTGCTTTCTGAAGAATAATCCTTAACTGTAGTACATAGGCTGTTTACTCTGTTTTACTAGAATTATGATGGCATACTGAAGCAATCTTTCCCCAGAGTACCTTGTGAATGTGACAGCGGCTGGATCTAGACACATCAAAGAAGCGTTTCAGTTTGAAGCGGCGTAAATTTAAACAGGGAAAACAGGTAGAGAGAAGCAGAACTCCACATCACCATCTGGTGGCACAATGTTATATTGCACATACAACGCGTATGAATTGCTTTTTCTTTGCCAGTCAAGCTGAGTCCAGCCTTTCATACACACACACGTGTATGGAGTCCTTTTTTCTGGGGGGACGCAGGGGTGCGCATACCCCTAAACATTTTGTGAATCTAAGTTTGGCCTCATTGAGGGGCAGTATTTCAATATGAGTAGGAAAATGAGAGCGCCCTTGAAAACATTTTTTAAAGAAAAAAAAAAGCACTGGGTGTAGGGTACTGGAAGAAGCAAAGATCACCAGTGTACTAGAAGAAGCAAAGATCACCAGTGTCAAAGCGATGATTTTTCAACATCAGCTTCGTTGGACTGGTCATGTTCTGCAGCTGCCTGATGTCTTCCGAAGCAACTACTCTATTCTGAACTTAAAAATGGAAAGCGTAATGCTGGTGGTCAACAAAAGAAGTTTAAAGACTCAAGGCAAATCTTTAAAAATGTAGTATAAACACCAACAACTGGAAAACACTGGCCTGCAAGTGCTCCAGCTTTTACCAAAGGTGTCATGGGCATTGAAGACACTTGAATTCAGGACAAAAGGGAGAAACGTGCTAAGAGGAATGCACACTTGGCAAACCCTCACCATGATCAACTCCCACCCGGAAACTTATGCCCCCACTGTGGAAGGACGTGTGGATCCAGAACTGGCCTCCATAGTCACTTACAGACCCAGTGTTAAAACCGTGTTTATGGAAGCCAATCTTACTTGGCTACGAGTGATCACCAAAGATAAAAGATTTAGTGGTCTTGGGCTACAAATATTCTCCAGTGCAGTAGCTTTTATGATATTAGTATTGGGGTGGGATGCTGGACAGGAATGGAACAGTACACATAGCTGATTAATTTCATTTCCTTCTGGACATGTCAGGACAAAGTCTGAATAATGCTCCACTTCCAATCCCCTCAGCAGCCTTTGGCTAAGGAAGGTATTTTCTGTAGTTATGCTGTTGTTACAAGAATTTATCAGTTAAATGGATAGCAGGTAACAAATCTATCAACTCATCTCATAGTGAGGAGTAGCATTATGGCAATAATTACAAAGCTTCAGAGAGCAGAATGGTTTGACTGAGAAGGAGCAGAATGAAGTGGAAAGATCTTGTATCTGTTTAAGCCCCATTCAGGTATTCTTAAATTGCATCCCTGGAGAGGGGCAAAGGGTCCTCTTGTCAGCCTCGCCTCCTCTGAGAGGGATGAATCTGTCAATGTTAGTTTCTCTCAGTGTCTCGTTTTATCAATCTTAAGCTTACTTTGTCACGATTTCTGCATTAGCTTGCATTTTTAAGTCCTCACAAAAACTGGTCAGCATTTTCGTGCACAGTTCTAAAATACACATTTCTGTATGTGACCTTGCCTAATAAACATGGTTTCAGCAAGCAATCGTCTTAATATAATATAATATGCATTTGTGTATCTTCTTTAAAAATATGAAACTTGGAAACAGAGCCTAATTTTATCTGCTTTGCTACAGAAACTCCACACGATCCTTTTGAAATTCTGTGGGGATATAAATGAAAAGAAGGTGGAAAATGTAGCAGTTCCTCAAGTGATTTAAAATCCTGTTTATAAGGATGGGAGTTCTACTTTTAAGAGAAAAGTTGAAAGTTCTTTGGAAGAAGATGAGATTGTTTGAGGCCAAGCTTGTTTTTAAATGAGTGACAGACCATTGCTGTGGGAGGATGCTCTTATATTTCAGAGAGCCCTTTTTGTAAGCGTTACCTTCAGACTCTGAGACTGGGAGTCCTTAATTAGGCATTTCTTTGGATCAATATTTCATATTCACTCCCTACCCAACATACCCTTGTTTTTGGAAAAAAGAAGGTTGCCTTGCTTTCCCATGGTTCTCAGGAGACATAAAAGCAGCAGTTATAAACAGGAACACTGTAAATAAAACCTACCATAACATTGCTGCCAATGTGCCCTGGGATTCACAAGCTGATCTCTTGTGCTGCCAAAACTGGTCATTAAAGCTACATGCATAGACAGAAGAGTACACATCAGTGGCAGCTAATGCTTTAAGGGACCATCTGTTGTACCTCTGGGAAATTCTGCTGTTCTTTCCGAGAAGTTCCTTGAAGAAGGAAATGTGAACATAACACCCCCACACGTGCGCACGCACAATCTAAGCGGAACAAGTTGTATCTCAGTAGATTTTCCTCACATGCTTTGAAAATAATTTCGTCACCTGGGACTAGGGATGGGGTTCACAACTGTGTATCTATTTGTTCATTCTTTTCTCACTGTAAACTTGGTTTGTTTCAGTCCTCAGCTTGTAAAATGCATGCCAGCTTGGCCTGCTTTCACCTTTATGAAAACGATGCAATTGACTTTGATTCTCCAGTTCTCTGTGTTGTGAGAACTCCTGACAGATTTTCAGCCATTTGCAGTTCTGCTCCTGTTAATCAAGGCCCACCAAATATCCATTCACTTGCCCCCAGGGATATTGTAATTTGTTCCTCTTACAGTGTCTTTGATACCAACAGAGCAACTTGGGCTCCTGACCATCCTGTCCCTTTTATATCACATTTTATCCTTAATTTGGTTTCAATGCAAGAAATAAAATGGTAAAGGGAATCGGAGAGCAGGGGTGGCTGAAATTTTCTGTGATAGTTACTTAGCAACAGTAAAAAATAATAATAAAAAAGGTATAAGGGTGGAATCCTAACTTGACTTACCTGGCAGTAAGCACCATTGATTTAAATGGAACTTACTGCTGAGTAGACATGGTTAGGCATGGTTTTCTGGCTAGGCCAGTCGTGTACATAGATGCTATTATTTTACTATTTTTGTTATCTGTTAGCAAAAGTAGTGACACTGCCATGGAGATGGCATCTTGTACAACGTGGCGAAGTGTGTGTGTAAATGGATGCCTCTCTGTGTACAACTTTTACCCAAAAAATTAGTTTCCCAATTACCACCTTTAAACATTATCCCCTTCACAGGCACACACATCAATCATGTGCTAATCATGTAAGGATTTGAAACATAACAAGGAATGTTAATGGCTACTATCATCACTTCAATTAAAGAGAGTTCAAGAGAATACACATTTCAGCAGCAGAACAGATCTGACATTGAAATGGGTTGCACAGTTATTATGGTCTGGTTCTATAAATTGCCATTTAGCTTGTTATTTTTTTACGACTGGATAAATTTGTATTGCTGAGTATCAGCTACACTCAAATGAAATCTGATCAGCTCGCAAAGCTCATGAATGGCTGTGAGCAAGCAAGTAGGACTCAGCTTGAGTGCAAACTTCATTATTGCAAAAATCACCACCACCCCACTGAAGACTAGGGCTGCCAGGTTGCAACAAGCAGAGCAGCCCAGTAAGGGTGGGCAAGAAAGAATCTGTAGCAGTAGATCATCCAACCCTTTCTGTAAAATTTATTTTATTTATTAATTTTTATGCCACTCTTCATCCATCACAGTGCGGTTCACAACATAAAAATACAAAATAAGAACACAAAATATACATTTTGAATGCATTTACCCTTAAAATTTGTATTTATTGTACACGTTATGGATAAAATATGCACTTTTGCATATGTATCACAAACTTCAGAGTAGTGAGCAATCCAGCTGAAAGCAGAATTCTCATCTGCGTATATGTTTGGGAGCTGGAAACAGGCCAGTTTGCTTTAAAACGTGGACCAAATGGAATTCTCCTTTTTGTCAACTTCAAATGCATTTGATGTTTGCTATTTCAGCCCCCGGCTCTAATACATTTATAAAGTGTTAACTTTAAGGACACCATTATTTGAAGAGTGTGAGCAAGTCTGTGAGTCCTACACATGCCAGATGTGCAATACAGTGGCACCTCGGGTTACATACGCTTCAGGTTACAGACTCCGCTAACCCAGAAATATTACCTCAGGTTAAGAACTTTGCTTCAGGATGAGAACAGAAATCGTGCTCTGGCGGCATGGCGGCAGCAGGAGACCCCATTAGCTAAAGTGGTGCTTCAGGTTAAGAACAGTTTCAGGTTAAGAACAGACCTCCAGAACGAATTAAGTACGTAACCAGAGGTACCACTGTATTGGAACATAGCTAGTCAGCACAGCTATTCCATGCTCACATGTAAGGAGAACCTGCAAATAAAACTTCTGAATAGGACTACCATTTGGTCAACAGGTATTTGGTGATCAGGGTTAGAATCAGGTTGGCAAATGCAATCTCTTTGTTTAAAAGTGTTTCTGACAACCACAATTCTTTAAGAAGTCTAATATATTTTCAACTCTACTAATGGACGTTATATTTCAGTAATGTCATTCCCTTGTAATGACATTTGCAAGTGCAAGATGTTTTTATATGTGACTTGCGATGGTTCTTGCGGGATGCTTTATTTCCACATTAATTTTTAGCAGTGAACGTAAAACTTGCTTTTTCAGCACTATTTCACAGTCAGATCAAATCACGGGGGTACTTGAGGGAAACATTTACATAAGCTCTTTCAACTCTAAAATTCAAACAGGGAACAGGCCACAATAGGAAAAATACCAAGAACTATTTTTTCTGGCTCTCTTAACTCGTGGCATGCTTCACTGAAAAAGTTAAAAATGCGAAAATAGCTTCCATCCGTCACTGCAGTAATTCATATAATCATTAATGAAGGATAGCACAATAATGCAAATTTCATCCATTGTCTATGGACCAGGGAAATTTCAGCTGAGGCAGTTTTTAAAGATAATTTATCTGGTTTTGGCAACTATGCCAAACTATGGAGAATATTCCATGAAGATTTGTCTTAGAAGAGACAGGAGCAAATGCTGTTGTTTTAAAATTGCAGATAGAAGTGGGTGAGGCTATGGCTTTTATATTCAGAAGCACAAGCCAGAGCTATAAAACTTATACACACACAGAGAGAGAGTGGTGCTGTATTTAGGTATCAAGCCCAGCCAAATACATTTTTTTTGCCGGAGGTGGCACAGCAAATGACACTGACACACACACACACACACAGAGAGAGAGAGAGAGAGAGAGAGAGAGAGAGAAGCCAACCAGTAGGGGTGGCTTCTCCCAACTCAGGTCTATGCTAAAGGGAGTTCCAACAAAATATAAGTTGGGGCTGTCTATCCATTGCAGCTGCAGTCCATATATGTGGTTTAGAATGTAATATACTGTTAAACTTTTCTTTTTTAAAAGGTTTTTTTTGTTTTTGAAGCTTAAAGGTAAGCATGAACATCTCAAAAGTGAGACATGGGACCAACCAGTGGTCGGCGAGTCCCTTCCTGTCACTATCTCAAACAGAATAAATTATGCAAATATATGCAAATATCCTCGGCTCTGTATAAATTATGCACATTGGAAAATTCACTTTTCTTTAACATTGAATTTTTATTTATTTTCTTTTAGGCCAACAAAGATAATTCTGATGGCTTGATCAGGGATTGATAAAGTATTGGTGAAGACTGAGTAGAAAACAGATGGCTTTTTGTAATGTTGGTCATAGTAGTAGTAGTAGTAGTAGTAATAATCTATTATTATTATTTAGTCTTCCTGTACCCAAGTTTCATCCCTGGCTTAAAGAGATTAATTAGTTAAATACAATACTTATTTGGAGTGAGGTTTTTATTCTTGCTGCTTACCCAATAGGAACAACCAACTTTTTAACTCATTAGGATTCTGCTGTACATCCGTTTCCTCCCACGCCCAAATGTAACCACATAGCTTCCCACAGAGAACAAGAAAACAACATCCACGCAGGCTGCCTTTTGCACTAAATAGGCCTCAATACATCACCCAGGACTGGCATGAGGGGCAGACCATGATGGTGGCTTCACTTGGCAGTATATCGCAAGTGAAATCACCACTCTTGGCTCCCTCCAGCTGGCACTGTTAGCAGAGGGACTCAGGAGTGACGGCAGTTTCACCAGCAATATACCCCTGCGTGAAGCCACCATCCCACTCTGCCCTCATACCGGCAGAGGAAGAAACAAGCTGCATCCACGAGGTGTGATACAGCTTGTTCCTCCCTCTGCTTCTTTAAACTGCTCAGCTAAGGAGTGTGCAACTGCCCTTGCCTCAGCCAAGCAGTTTTATAGAGCACCCACTGGCTTGCACGAGCTGGTGGTGGGGTGCGGGGCTCCATGAAACTGCTCCACTGAGGGGGCAAGTGGTTACTGCTCTCCTCAGCCAAGCAGTTAACAGAGTCCCAAGTCTGCCATTGGCTCGTTCAGCTGGGGGGGGGAGGCCTCTTCCACCCCCCAGCTGAGCAGTTCAGGGAAGCCCCAATGAGCCTGAGAGGCATTGGGACTCACTCACTGTGTACGGCTGGGCCATGCATCTTGGCTGCTTCTTGCTTCCCTAGGGCGGGAAGAAGCAGCTGAGATAAATTCCAGTCATCGTGATATATCAGCATATTCCGGTATTTAGCTGCTGATATATCATGATGTTGAAAAGAAAGTATCGCCCAGCCCTAAACTAAATCATCAGAGGCTGAGCTGTCATTCTAATCATAGTGGCAATTGGCTTAGCTATTTCCCCTGTTGGGCAAGATGAGGCATGAATCCCAAACTCGTAAGTCAAACCCCAAATTGGGAACCAGTGGTATAGAATATTCTATGTGTTTGGCAGGTACCTGGGAAATTTGGGGCACTTCAAATTTCTACATTTGTTATTATTATATTGTCCTCTACATTCCTTTTCAGCAATAGTAACATATGGTGTTTCTGCTCCCCCTGCTGGCCAGGTGCAGGTAAATCCTTTAAATGTTAATTATTGCTGACACCTTAGCCCTGTCTAGGGAGATAAGGAGTCTAAACTTTTGTTGACACTGAGACCAAACCAACCAAAAAGTGAGGGGTGTGTGTGTGTGCTAAGGAGCTCAGTGGAGACAAGGAAGAGGCTGGAATAGCAAGCAAGGCTCCTCCACGAAGAGCCTTGGGTCAGAGGCCTTCTGCAGGCTCGCCCCCATCAAGCCCAAGTGGATAGAGTCAGAGAGGAAATATCAGATGGAGGCTCTGTGGGTGGCTGAGTCCTATGTCCTGAGGGTGCTCCTGGATACAGCTTACTTAAGCATCCTCTGCAGATAGCAATGCCTTCTATCAATCTTGCATGCTTCCCCAGCTACAGCTATTCTTGGTCAGGGATAGCCTGGCCACTGTAGTCAATGTGCTGGTATCCTCCAGGCTGGCTTACTGCAATGCACTCTAGAGTGCCCTTTGGTCTGGTCTAGAAGCTCCAGCTGGTGCAGAATGTAGTGGCTGCTGAGAGGGGCAAGTAGCTGACATATGGCACCACTATTAAAACATCTGCAATGACTGCCTATCGGCTACCGAGCAAAGTTCAACTTTCTTGTTTGCAAAGCCTTAAACAACTTGGGCTCAGACCAGCTTAGTTAAGTACTGCTTGAACCCTTCTATCCCACCCCGATCACTGAGAAGGATATCTAGAGCATCTTTGGTTGTCTCCCAAGTTGGCGAGGCTCATCTGATGTCAACACAAAACTGAGTCATCAGGCTTAGCGGCCAAATCTTGCGGAATGCCCTTCCCATAGAGATTCTGCAGGCATCATTCGAATTAATGTTTAAGAAAAGAAAAAGAAAAGAAAAGACCTTAGTTAGCTGGTGATCTGTGATTTTCCTTACACAAGGAGGCCCAGCATGTGTGGATGTTCTCTGTGTTTGCTGAGCATGTAGGGATGTTTTCCCTGTATCTGAGGTCCTTGCAATAGTCACAAGCAACACCTTGTCCTTCATAGTGCTGGGCATCTTGTTAATACCACCAAACAAGGTGCTCAGAGACAACTTCATAGGAGTACAAATTCCAATTCAGCATTTCCCCCTTCTCCACCTTCCCTCTCAATTATCACTTCTCTTCGTGTCCAACCTCCTCTCAATTATCACTTACCTTTGCCTTCAGCCTCTCTCTTTACCTAGCGGAAGATAGCCCTGAATCACTGAGTAGCTAGTCACAACACACAAAGGCACTGAATTGATATTATCTTTGATAACTGCAGAGAGGTGAGTAGTAGTTATCTACCAGGGCAATAACACTGGCTCTAACCTTGCTGTCAGCAGCTACTGTAAATTACTATTTTTGCACTCCCCTGATGAAACTCCTCAGCAGCTCACCTTAAAACTCTAAGGCTTAGAGCCTGGTAAGCTGGTGTTACAAGGTGACACTCAATTAAAAATGCTGCAAATCAATTGGCTTGCTCCAAAAAAAGGCAATCAGCAAAGGCAACCTTTGAGGAGTTTCTGACAGAACAGGCACTGCTGCCTCAGGGCACTTCCAGACAATCTGTTTATTTAGCACTCCTCCTGATTTGGATTTTTTTACAATTATTATTTAATTATATTTCTATACCGTTCTTCATCTGAGGACCACAGGGCAGTTTACAATATAAAAATGCAAAAATACAAAAATATATAGCATAATAATGAACAAACACAATTCCCCCCCTCCCCATTTTAAAAGGCCATAGATTGTTTCATTAGCCAAAGACCTGAGAGAAGAGGAATGTTTTTGCCTGGCACCTAAAGATATATAATGAAGGCACCTTACCTTTTGTCCTGCACTTTCCAGGGACAGGTCTGCACTTTAAAATTCAATGTCTGAGATCTTTTCTTTTTCTTTTCTCCCATCACGTTCCCCAAGGAAACACGCTCTTTAACACTGGATCAGAACAAACAGCAATTCGGGTTTTCTGAAGTAAATAATGACTTTTTCTGGGGAAAGCACCAGGCAACAAAAAAAGCAATCAGAGGGAGCTTTAAAGCACAGACCTGTGCCTAGAAATGCAGCACAAGAAGTTTGGATGAGCCCTACATCATAGTCAAGGGCTAGTTATACCATTGCAAGAAGATCAAACCAATCCATTCTTAAGGAAATCAGCCCTGAGTGCTCACTGGAAGGACAGATTGTGAAGCTGAGGCTCCAATACTTTGACCACCTCATGAGAAGAGAAGACTCCCTGGAAAAGACCCTGATGTTGGGAAAGATGGAGGGCACAAGGAGAAGGGAACGACAGAGGACAAGATGGTTGGCTAGTGTTCTCGAAGCTACCAGCATGAGTTTGACCAAACTGCGGGAGGCAGTGGAAGACAGGAGTGCCTGGTGTGCTCTGGTCCAGGGGGTCACGAAGAGTCAGACACAACTAAATGACTAAACAACAACAACAGTTATGCCATATTTTCCAGTGCATTTCCCATCACCTTTCTTATTGCAAAAAGACTGATTACTTTTTTTAAGAAGCAGATTTGTTGAACACTGGTGCATCTTGTAAAAATGTACCCCTTATTATGGACAGGTGAAATTGTAGGATTGTACTCTGGTGCCACACCCCGAAATGTTCTGTTGCACTGCAGCAGGATATACCTTGCCCATTTCCCCTCCAAAAACTGGTATGTATCTGTGCAGAACAGATCTTGGCTGCAAACAAATGGGTTAGGTAAAAGGTAAAAATGGCCGGAGTGTTTCACTGCACCATAGCAATCATAGAGTTCTGTCTGGTCAAGTTGAGTGGGATCAATTCCAATCTGTTACCTCCGAGGATGTGGACAGGCTGCTTGGACGAGTGAAACCAACCACCTGTCTCCTGGATCCTTGCCCATCCTGGCTAATAAAAGCAAGCCGGGAAGGGCTGGGCGATGGGCTTCGTGGGGTGGTGAATGTTTCCTTCTCTGAGGGAGCCTTCCCAGACCCGCTGAAAGAGGCGGTTATTAAACCGCTTCTTAAAAAACCATCTTTAGATGCGGCCACGATGGCCAACTATCGCCCAGTCTCAAATCTTCCATTCCTGGGCAAGGTGATTGAGCGAGCGGTTGCCGAACAACTCCAGGCACGCCTGGAAGAAGCGGACCATTTGGATCCCTTTCAGTCGGGATTCAGGCCTCATCATGGGACTGAAACTGCCTTGGTCGCACTGGTTGATGATCTCCGGCGGGCTAGGGACAAAGGTGAGAGCTGTTTCCTAGTTCTGCTGGATCTCTCAGCGGCGTTCGATACCATCGACCATAGCATCCTTCTGGACCGTCTTGAGGGGCTGGGAGCTGGGGGCACTGTCATACAGTGGTTCCGCTCCTTCCTCCTGGGCCGTGTTCAGAAAGTGGTGGTGGGGGATGAGTGTTCAGACCCCTGGGCTCTCACTTGTGGGGTGCCTCAGGGTTCTGTCCTCTCCCCCATGCTTTTCAACATCTACATGCGGCCGCTGGGAGAGATCATCAGGAGGTTTGGGCTGGGTGTTCATCAGTATGCGGATGATACCCAGCTCTACCTCTCTTTTAAATCAGAACCAGTGAAGGCGGTGAAGGTCCTGTGTGAGTGTCTGGAGGCGGTTGGAGGATGGATGGCGGCTAACAGATTGAGGTTGAATCCTGACAAGACAGAAGTACTGTTTTTGGGGGACAGGAGGCGGGCAGGTGTGGAGGATTCCCTGGTCCTGAATGGGGTAACTGTGCCCCTGAAGGACCAGGTGCGCAGCCTGGGAGTCATTTTGGACTCACAGCTGTCCATGGAGGCACAGGTCAAATCTGTGTCCAGGGCAGCTGTTTACCAGCTCCATCTGGTACGTAGGCTGAGACCCTATCTGCCTGCGGACTGTCTCGCCAGAGTGGTGCATGCTCTGGTTATCTCCCGCTTGGACTACTGCAATGCACTCTACGTGGGGCTACCTTTGAAGGTGACTCGGAAACTACAACTAATCCAGAATGCGGCAGCTAGACTGGTGACTGGGAGCGGCCGCCGAGACCATATAACACCGGTCTTGAAAGACCTGCATTGGCTCCCAGTACGTTTCCGAGCACAATTCAAAGTGTTGGTGCTGACCTTTAAAGCCCTAAACGGCCTCGGTCCAGTATACCTGAAGGAGCGTCTCCACCCCCATCATTCTGCCCGGACGCTGAGGTCCAGCGCCGAGGGCCTTCTGGCGGTTCCCTCATTGCAAGAAGCAAAGCTACAGGGAACCAGGCAGAGGGCCTTCTCGGTAGTGGCGCCCGCCCTGTGGAACACCCTTCCAGCAGATGTCAAGGCGATAAACAACTACCTGACATTCAGGAGACATCTTAAGGCAGCCCTGTTCAGGGAAGTTTTTAACGTGTGATATTTTATTGTATTTTTGGTTTTTATGGAAGCTGCCCAGAGTGGCTGGGGAGGCCCAGCCAGATGGGCGGGGTATAAATAATAAATTATTATTATTATTATTATTATTATTATTATTATTATTATTATAGCAAGACCACTGATCTCTTTGATTATATGGGATGAGAGCAAAATACAGGCAGCTCTGAAGTAGCCGTTGGACTACTGATTGCTTCAAATATATTGTCAGTCAGTTGGCTGCTCATTTACATAACCTGACTATGTTGGAGTGCTAGTAGAAAATGCAAGTAAAACATATTGAATTTGAATGTGTGAATGCTATCTGAATCAGGACACTGTAATATTTCCATTTTATAAGCAGCTGCACAGCTGCTTATGTGTGGGTGCTGTTCAATGTACAGTAACTAAAGTTCCACAGCTGGTGACAGCTGTGGAGAAACTTTTCACTAATGATATTCACACAATAAATGTTGCCCAGTACCTACAGGGAAATGGGACAAGAAGTCCTATCTTTGTTACTCCCCTCTAAAAAGGGGGGGGGCTGTAAGTGTAAAACTCTTGTGGGTGGCAAGAAATTGCAACATGGCAGGACTTCATACATGACTGAAATCCTATCTACCTCTTCTACCTAGGCATAGCAAAATATTATAGCTGTCTTTTTAAAAATGGAATGAGAAATATCCACTTCTCAGACTCTGCTCACCTTATAATAACTTGTGATTCCACAACATATGGGGAATCAAGGCTGGGAAAGGCCACTTTAATAGCTTTAGGGTTAGCATCAGGGAAGGAAAGTCACCCTGCACAATATGTATGCAAGATGCATCTTCCCAGAAAGTTGTGTAACCTACACACAAAGGGCTGTGTGCCAAGAATAACACAGAAAACTAGATGTATCAATCTGGAGGTGTCTATGATAACAGCACATTGACAGGTAAACAGAATTATCCTATTGTTTCTCAAAGCATTGTTTGGAAAATGTGTTTGTCTCTTCCCATCAGGGGATTAAATTTCTGAATTATTACAATACAGTATCACAAAAACCTATACAACTCCTACAAAATTGCGGTCACCTTGCTACCTCACAAGTCTATTCAAGCCAAACAAAGCGGAAAATAGCAATCACTCTTTGCAAACAGCTTATCAACACAAGGCATTATCCAGAACAGCAAAATCCTCAAGTAATTATAGAAAGCATGAATGGTGCAGAGCCAGGAGTAAAAGAGAAGCAGGAGAGACATTCTCTGATCTGTGCTTCCAGGGAGCTTCCTTGCTACCCAGTTGCCTGGTCTCCTTTTGTCTTCAATACAGCACCAAGCCAGCCTCTGCCCACTTGGGAAGGACAAATCACAGAGAAAGTACAAAATAGCATGCTTTTCAGTCCCACAAGGCTTGTTAGGCTTAAAAATAGATATCTTCTGTAAAAAGCTGCCAGTTACCAAGCAGAAAATTATTCTTAAGGAAAGAGTTTTCATCCAAGCTTGGTCAGGTAAATTTGTCTTGTTTCTTTCTAACAACCTCAAGGCAACAAGCAGCAAGCCTGTGGTTTTCAAAGCGTGTTCCAGAGAACCCTTAACTACGGTACCTTACACTAGGAAAGAGAAATGTCGGGACTAGGGGCCAAATGCAGCCCATCATGCATCTCTATCTGGTCCTTGGGATTCTCCCCAGGCCACCGCGCCCCCAGGCATAGTGGTCTCTAAGCCGCATCCTTCACCAGCCCTTTTTTGCATCCCCCTTGACTGTTTTTGTCTGGCTATATACTGTATCCTTGAATTCAGGTAATACCTCTTGTTCACCTTAAGTGAAGGGTAGGGAGGGTTCTGTGAGCGCCTAAAGTGCCAAGTAGTCACATTCATAGTTCTTCTACACACACTTTTGCTTCTGGCATCACTGGCACGCCTCCCTCCGCCAAAAAAAACCCTCCCAAAATAAATTAGAATTGCGAATATCGTGCATTTTCCTGCTCTAGATTTAGTTGCATCTCCTTCGTTCCTCTGAACAATCCCTGCCTCCTCGCTCTACCGCAAGGCAGTAAAATAATAAACGGCAGAAATCCCGTCCGCGTGACTAAAGCGAGAAACTAAAGGCAATGTCTGCTCTGAAGGCTCCTGAGCATGCTCAAAAGAGAACGAAGGCGGGTTAAGCAACAGCAGTTTCCGTTGCCTTAGTACGCGGAAAAGAATCAGCCGGGAACTCTGCCCAATCTTGCCTAGGATCCCCTTCTCCCTCGCCCCCAACACAAACTCCAAAGTATCATTTGGGGGGCGGAACCAATCTTCTTCAGCTGAGGGGGCACACCGGATCAGTCGGGGAGCTGGATTGGTGGTGCGCCATCTAACGGAGATCGCTTCCTTCCTTAGTTCTCCGTAGGTACTTTCCCCTGACCTGTCGGCCGCTCTGGCCCACCGGTCCGCCCCCACCTTGTTCCCTTCACAGCCATGCAGCCCTACATGGTCAACATCAAGCTGTCAGCCCGGACCCTCACCGGGGCGCTCAACCCGCAGAACCGAGGGGCGGCGGACTGGTGAGTGGGGGAAGCGGCGAGGGACCGGGGAGGAGGAGGCGGGCACAGGCCACCCAGGCCGGCGGGAGACAGAGAGAGGGTCGTTATAGCTCCGCGCGAGCTACCAGAGAGAGAGAGAGAGAGAGGTGGCCGTCCCATCTCACATGCTGGAGCCCCGTAGACTTCAGCGAGGCATACTCGCGAGTAGGCGTGCACGGGGTCGCAGTGTATGGGCGTGAGAGGGGCGCCTAAGACCGGTCAGCCTTATGGTCCTAATGTGAGAGGGGATTTTAGGAGCAAAGGATCTAGTGTTTCCCTGAGGCGTGTAAGCTGCTAATGGCAGTTGAGTGAAGTTCATAGAGTCTTCAAGAAGAGCTGCGTAACGCAAACTATTACTAAAGTCTGTATGGGGTTATGGTGCAAGAGTGTGTTTGTGTATATACACAGTGCTTTTTTCTGGAGGTACGCAGGGGTAAGCATACCCATAAACATTTTGTGAATCTTTGTGCTTTTGTCTGTTTACTGTACTGTTTTTATTTTTCCCGATTTGAACTATAAAATGGTGATTTTCTTGAGTCAAAATGAGAGTACAGTGGTACCTCAGGTTACAGGCGCTTCAGGTTACAGACTCTGCTAACCCAGAAATATTACCTCGGGTTAAGAACTTTGCTTCAGGGTGAGAAAAACAGAAATCGTGCGGCAGCAGCACGGCGGCGGTGGGAGGCCCCATTAGCTAAAGTGGTATCCCAGGTTAAGAACAGTTTCAGGTTAAGAACGGACCTCTGGAACGAATTAAATTCTTAACCCGAGGTACCACTGTACCCATAAACATTTTTTAAAAAAGCACTGTGTGTGTGTGTTTATGGATGGAACCAGTGCTTCCCCCCAAAAAAAATATGTTTAGGGGTACTCTCATTTTCCTGCTCATATTGAAATACCACTCCTCAATGAGGCTAAACTTAGATTCACAAAATGTTTAGGGGTATGCGTCCCCCCAGAAAAAAGCACTGTATGGAACATGTGTGGGCTGACATGTATGTAACTGTTTGACTTCTCTGCCAAAGGCACACTATTTCCAAGGTCCCCCAAGACAGATGGGTGCCAGCCATGTGTGGGTTAAGAAAAAAATGACAGGTGTAGTGCTTGATTATGGGAGCGGGCAGCATCATGGGTGTGTGAGCTTTGGCAACTGGGTTGATTTCAATCAAGTATAGGATGAAGAAACTTGAACTGGTTTGGTTGGCATCTTTCTGTCTCGGGAGACGACAGAAGAGTGCACCTTCAGGGGTAAAGTCAAACCACTGGGAGAGTTAGAGCGCTTGTGTGGCTGTAGAGACCCATACAGGAGAGGCGTGTTTTGTTGCAGCCTGTCCTTATTAAGCAGAAATGAAAGCTGTTTGTAAAACACTTAAGATGTCACGAGCGGAGGGATTTAGGGTAGGATAGAAATAAAAGCACAAGACTTGCCTTCACTGGAAAACTGAAGGGAAAAGTCTCCTGCAGTTGGTAAATACAACAATTTGGGGGTTCTTTTTATGCGTAGGAGTGGTTGCCAAAAGATTCTTTCAGTTCTCTAGTGATTCATCTAGAGTTGCTTTCACTTCCCCCTTTTTTGGGGAGTGGAGGATGGTTTGAGACATTCAGTGATTATAACTTTGGATCTAATTTATTTCTATAATTTCTATAATTTCTATACCACTTAACACCAAGCAGTGTAGTTTAATCATGCATTTCATATGTTTTGGCTTGGTTTTTGTTCTACAGCTTACCAAAATTATGTTTTTGTGTCTGACAGTATGATTACTATTTTCTAGGGGCTGGCAAGGGTTGATTGCATATGGATGCCATTCTCTCGTTCTGGTTATTGATTCCAAGACTGCCCAGACCCTACAGGTTTTGGAAAGGCACAAAGCTAATGTTGTCAAGGTAAGTTAATAACATTGTAACCCGTTTAATGTAAAATTCAGGTAAGAGAAAATAATCAAACAGCAACCCTATCATGTTTAGGCAGTAATTTCATTTGTTTTCATAATGCTGTTTCAGTTGTAAGAAGTAACAAGCGTATTGCTATCTAACCACACCTCTTGACAGAAAGTGTTCATGTTCAATGTTCTAGTGAGCCATTATTTTCAATCAAGATACAGTGGTGCCCCGCAAGACGAATGCCTCGCAAGACGGAAAACTTGCTAGACGAAAGAGTTTTCCGTTTTGGAGGTGCTTCGCAAAACAAATCTCCTATGGGCTTGCTTCGCAAGATGAAAATGTCTTGCGAGTTCCTGCGGGGTCCCCCCCCCCTTTCTAAGCCGCTAAGCTGCTTATCAGCTGATCCGATAAGCCGCTAATAGCGCTAATAGCGCTAATCCACTAATCCGTCAATGGGCTTGCTTCACAAGACGAAAAAAACGCTAGACGAAGAGAATCACAGAACGGATTCTTTTCGTCTTGCGAGGCACCACTGTATTTCATTCCTATTGTCCAGTTCTCTTATTTTTCTTTTTTACCTAACACTCAACATTTTGTGGCTACAGAGTATATCCAGAGGCTACAGAGTATATTCAATCTTCACTGGGCTCTTGTGGGGGGAGGTGCTTGTTCTGTTTTGTTTTGTTTTAATTTTGTTGTACTTCTCCACATCTTGGTGGTCCTCCTCATGCTTTGGTTTAATTTCTGTCAGCACTTACCACTTGAGTTCACTGTCAGAGACAGTGCTGTGAATTTGAAATTTATTAATTTCAAATTGCCATATAAGAATATTGGTGGTATTAGATTTGTTTGTGCCTTGGGATTTATTCACTCTTCCCAATACATTTATTACTTACTATACAATCTCATGTTACAGATTTGTAAGTTGCTTATACTAGTATTAGTCTCAGGTTCTAATTTCTTCGGTTCCATTATTTATTTATATTAAATTTATATACCAGCCTTCATTAGTAAATCTCAGGGTGGTTCATAACATTAAAATACAGTATAAAAACGCAATTTGTTAAAAATAGTATTTCATGCTTCTGTTTATGTTACAAATATATCTGAATGTTATTTATCTTCCTATGTTTAGGTTAAATGGGCTAAGGAAAACTACCACCACAATATTGGATCACCTTATTCTTTGCGCTTGGCTTCTGCTGATGCCACTGGAAAGATCATTGTTTGGGATGTTGCTACAGGAGCTGCTCGCTGTGAAATACAAGAGCACACAAAACCCATTCAAGGCAAGGAAACTTTTGTGTGTGTGTGAGTTACACCATTGTGCAGTAATACAGTGGTACCTCGGGTTACATACGATTCAGGTTACATACGCTTCAGGTTACAGACTCCACTAACCCAGAAATAGTACCTCGGGTTAAGGATGGTTCAGGATGAGAACAGAAATTGCACGCCAGTGGTGCAGTGGCAGCAGGAGGCCCCATTAGCTAAAGTGGTGTTTCAGTTTAAGAACAGACCTCCAGAACGAATTAAGTTCTTAACCCGAGGTACCACTGTAAATGGATTTTCTAGCTAAAAGAAGAAGGTTACAAACAATAAGTAGTCAATCTGTATGCTTCCATTTACATTCAAGTAATTCTGCATGTCATATACCTGTTTTTAAACATTTAATTTGCTTTGCTGGTGGGACTTTTGAATAGGATTGTACTGTAAGTATATCTGTTAGGAAAGACCAGAGGCCCAGGATGGTGAGAAGTTTAGAAACCGAATCCTGTGAGGAATGGTTGAAAGAGCTGAGTGGGTTTATTCTGGAGGAAGATTTAAGAGGAGACAAGATAAAGGTAAAGGTAAAGGTACCCCTGCCCGTACAGGCCAGTCTTGACAGACTCTGGGGTTTGTGCGCCCATCTCACATCTATAGGCCGGGGGCCAGCGCTGTCCGCAGACACTTCCGGTCTTCCGCAGACACTTCCGCAGACACTTCCGGGAGACAAGATAGTGGTCTTCAAATATCTGAAGGGCTCTCATGCAGAAGATGGAGCAGGCTTGTTATCTGCTGCTCCAGAGCACAGGTCTGCAATTAATGGGTGCAAAGTGCATGAAAGTGGATTTCAGTTGAACATTAGTAAAAACTTTCTAAAAGAAAGATTTGGTTTAACAGTGCAGCAGGCTGCCTCAAGAGGTTGAGGCCTCTTGTTTAAGTGGAGCTTGGAACAGCCACATGTTATGGAGGCTGTGGTTGCATCCTGCAGTGCAGATCCTACATTGAGCAGGGAATTGGGATTACATGATTTCTAAGGTCCCTTCCAACTCTATTATGCAATGGTAAATCCTTGCATTTCAAGGTCATAACTCTCTCCTCATCTCACCTCCTCTGGGCATAACAATCTCCCCCCTTAGTTTTCCGTACCCACTACCCCCTCTCACATTCTCCATGGTCTTACAGCTTCCCTTGGTTTATTTGTCCAATATTGACTTACTGTCTCGTACTGCTGACAAAGTCTAATAAATATAAACGACCCTCAATTTATTGTGTGGTTTATACATTTTGAAAAATGTGTTTATTTCAGTGTTCTGTTGCTCCTATCTATTTCTATTAGTGCCATAGGGAAAGGGTTTAAAACCTGCAGAGCTGGGCTTATACAGACTTTCCAGCCTTGTTAAATATGACAGACAATGCCCCATTGTTCAAGGCTACCCTAAACTTGTTAGCTCAGTTTCTGGAGAAGGCCACTCGTCGCTAGGCAACAGTGAATTAGTTCAGCAGCTGCATTTCAGTTTGTGGTACAGGTTGTATAACTGCCGATTTGCAACCACAACCAACAAACTATACTATCACTGAAGCTTGCATACCCAGACTTGTTCATATTTTTTGCTTCATCACAATGCCTGGCAGGTGGGGAAGGAAATTTGGGATCTTTTATGTGAAAAGTAACAGGTATCTTGAAATGAACCTATGATATTTCTCTTGATGATGCCAGCGAAGCAATATTGGAGAAGACTGATAATGATATAGACTAACTTGCAAAAGGGGAACGCGGGTGGCGCTGTGGGTAAAACCTCAGTGCCTAGGACTTGCCGATCGTATGGTCGGTGGTTCGAATCCCCGCGGCGGGGTGAGTTCCCGTCGTTCGGTCCCAGCTCCTGCCCACCTAGCAGTTCGAAAGCACCCCTAAGTGCAAGTAGATAAATAGGTACCACTTTATAGCGGGAAGGTAACGGCGTTTCCGTGCGCTGCACTGGTGCTGGCTCGCTAGAGCAGCTTCGTAACGCTGGCCACGTGACCCGGAAGTGTCTCCGGACAGCGCTGGCTCCCGGCCTCTTAAGCGAGATGAGCACGCAACCCCAGAGGCGGTCACGACTGGCCCGTACGGGCAGGGGTACCTTTACCTTTACCTTTTAACTTGCAAAAATGAAACATTGTATAGAGTCATAGCTCAGTGGCTGAGCCCCTGCAAAAGGTCTTCATGTCATCTCTATCTTCTTTTTCAGCCTTTTGGTATCATGTAATTGATCTAAGATAGATCTTAGGTATTTATGGTAACCCTGCCAGATGTATCATTATCAAATGGCACTAACTGCTAATTTAATATCTTTCAGTAAAAGGCAGTACAGTGGTACCTCGGGTTAAGTACTTAATTCGTTCCAGAGGTCCGTTCTTAACCTGAAACTGTTCTTAACCTGAAGCACCACTTTAACTAATGGGGCCTCCTACTGCTGCTGTACCGCCAGAGCCTGATTTCTCTTCTTATCCTGAAGCAAAGTTCTTAACCTGAAGCACTATTTCTGGGTTAGCGGAGTGTGTAACCTGAAGCGTATGTAACCTGAGGTACCACTGTAATAATATACAGGGATTCCCCTTTAAATTGTGGACTGTGGCATCTTGAGCAAAAAGAAAATGCTGTATTACCATTTTCTCTCTCATTTTGCCCCCGCCCCCCATTAATGCCCTCTAATGTCTCAGTTCTCTTGTGGCACTCCACTCTCTTTCCCCCTCCCGACTTTCCAGGAAGCTGTGCATCTCCTGCTGTGTATAATGCTGCCCACATTCCTCATTATCATCACAGTTATAGATGTCTTTTATTCCTGAAGTAAAATTCACAGCATCTTGGTGAAATTTAATTTCCAGCATGGGTTTTCATGAATAATTGATAGTTTGCTTGCCAAGTTGTCTCATAAAACTTTTCATGTACCATAATGACCCAAAGATTCCACCCCCACCCCTTTACTGCATTGCTAAAAAGCTGGTGAAGTTACGCGAAATCTGTGTTGATTGCTTCTGATGATGATGTGGAAAAGGAAATGGTCGCAATGCATAACTTAACTCTTCAATGCTGAATAATTTTATCTAATATTAGGTGTTTAATTGCTGAAAAGGTTTTGCTGTTATTTAGTTCTGATGTTTCTCTGTGGACACATTCATTATCTATAAAGCTGCCCACATACGTAAGGTAATCTTTAATGCATTCCTCAATTGTTAGCAACATAAAAATGAAAGCATTGTAATTCCCTTCCAATAATTGTTCACATTTTCTTCAGAATTCATTTTTCTTAGATGTCATTTTTACTTATTAATTTTAGCTTCCTCCGTCACAGATAAGGAATAGTTTAAAATGAGAACAATGATATATACCGTATTTTTTGCTCTATAAGACTCACTTTTTCCCTCCTAAAAAGTAAGGGGGAATGTGTGTGCGTCTTATGGAGCGAATGCAGGCTGCGCAGCTATCCCAGAAGCCAGAACAGCAAGAGGGATTGCTGCTTTCACTGCGCAGCGATCCCTCTTGCTGTTCTGGCTTCTGAGATTCAGAATATTTTTTTTCTTGTTTTCCTCCTCCAAAAACTAGGTGCGTCTTGTGGTCTGGTGCGTCTTATAGAGCGAAAAATACGGTAGATTACTTTTTCCCACTGATGGAGGTGGCTGATGCCCACATCATTTTTTTGGCCCTGTCTCCTTTTTTGCTCTGTTTTAGAAGTGGCAGCCCATTTGTATTATGCCACACACCAAATTGCAGCAAAATTGTGTAATGCAACATATCCAACTGCAGCCATTTTCTGGCTGGCACCCCATAACATTTTCTCAAAACTCCAGATGTGCCCACTGGTCCCAAAAGGTTGGCAACCTCTGACGTAAAGTTTAGTTTTGTGTAGACTTAGGTATTATTTTAAATCGCTTCAGGACTTTCCTAGTAAAAAGTGATGTTACAGTATAATCCTAAGGTTTAGATTTATTAGATTTGTAAGTGCCATTTGAAGATCTTTATTGCTAGCTGATGGGCAAAGAAATAAAATCTACACCCATTATGTCAGATATTCTGTCCTGGAACAGTTATTGATCTGAGCCTTGGTGATCCTAGCTGTAAAAAAAGAAAAAGACTTCATGATTAAGATTTGCTGAAACAACTTACTGCTTAAAAAGTGCAATTGAAATATGAATTCTCTTCAGTTGAACTTAGTGGCAGGTTTTGGGTTTATATTTCACTTTTCATGCTTACCTGTGAAATACAGAATGTGTATTAATTGGTTGCCTTTAATCAAGTCTTCATTCATCTCTGTTGCCCATGGGGTGGGTGGCTAAAATGATTCCACCAGAAATTTTTGTTCATTTAACATTTATAAGCCGCTTACTAGAACAAAAGACCTCTAAGTGGCTTACAATTTTCTTGGAAGTGCAGAAGAAACATCACGTAGCATCTGCAAAAGTGCTAGTTTCACAGACCTAAGTGCTTAAATGGGCATACACTGGATCAAGTAAACAGGTCTCAAACTGTTGGTGGATTTATATATTAATAAATAGCACCTTGAATTTGGCCCAGTAACACATTGGCAGCCAGTGCATATCTCTGAGCAGGGCTTTGTATTATGTCTGGGTCTCCTGTCAGTGGAGAATACTACAGCATAATTTGGATTGCTGATTGTAGCTTGAAGTAATCCAACATTGATGTCACCTGTGCCTGAACTACTAAAGTCACCGTATCCAGAATTTTTTCTGTTGGAATTAATTCATAACTATGAAAGTTGCAAATACAGCATTAGGTAGCGTTGGCAGCTTAAAAGTTTTAGCTAAACTTTGCTAAATACAAGTAAATAAGCATGCTAGGGGAAATATTTCCAATGCACCTTGAAAAATTTCTGCATTTTCTGCTGGACAAAATACTCTGGTTGAAGAATAACAAGTCTTCTGTGTACATGTGTGTAATAGGTATGAGTTACTCATGCGTAAGCTGGTGCCTTTCTCGGTTAATTTGCCTTGTTAAACCTTTCTGACTGCACAGCCCCTTCTCATCGTGGCTGTCTCAGTCACTGGCAGAATCCGTCAGTGGGTGTTTCTTGAACCTCTTCCAACATAAAAGTTGTTTGACACCCAGTCTCCTCCTCCTCTCACTGCGTGGGAGTCTTCTGCGCAGGGAAGGCGTGGGTAGCAGAGGACCTGGGCTCTCCTCACTGATGTCCAGTGAAGAGTCCTGGAGCCCTCTCTCCAATTCCCCCGTCTGCCCCCCTTTATCCCTGGTGTTGCGCTGAATGGCTTCCCCCTCTACTGAGCTGTTTCTCCCCCTGCTGCTGGGTCCTTCGCCAGCATCATCTGGGAGCCTCCCCTTCGCCTCTCCCTCCAATGTCAGTTCCCTGACAATGTGGAAACAAACAATGGGCTGCTTGCTTGAATCCAGCTCAGATCTCTCAAAATAGTGTGTTAACACCATGTTGTTACAGTGGCTATGTTTTCAGTTTTTATTTTCAAACCAATCTTCTTGCCATACCTCTCCTTCCTGACTCCCCAGTTAACAAAGGGAAAATGCAATTTACACTTGCACACTTATGTGGGTTTGGCTCAGGAGTCCTTAACTGCTGGTTTTTACTAGCTTCAGTCTCTTTTGATGTCAAGCTCTACCCATGTACAAGTGCCATGTTCTGTCACTGATTACAAATGTTCTAGGATGTCCTTGGGCGAGATACATTGGCAAGGGTTGGCAGCAGGACTTGGCTGAGTTGTGTGAGCTCTTGGGACCATGAGTTTGTATGAGGAAAGAGGTGCTGGCTGTGCATGGTTCTCATTACTTGTAAGGTGTTCTGAGCAATTCTGGTATCAGTTTTTCTTTAATAAACAGACTTTTTACATCAATAACGAGAGCTCTAACTTTATGTTTTATTGATGCCACATTCTGATGTTTGCCTCAGAAACCTAGAAGATGGAAAGGGGAGCTGTTATTTTTAGTTCCAAGGTTGACTGACTGACTTTTCATCTTTCCCTCTCTTTCTATCTTTCCTTTCTTTCCCTTTCCTTTTACTTTTTGACAGACATGCAGTGGCTGTGGAATCAGGATGCCTCTCGAGATCTTCTCCTTGCAGTTCACCCACCAAATTACATAGTGTTATGGAATGCAGATACTGGCACAAAACTCTGGAAGAAAAGTTATGCAGAAAACATCCTTTCTTTTTCGTTTGATCCCTTTGATCCTTCAAATTTGACACGTGAGTTCTGTTTTAGGAAAGTATGTTACCTTTCTGTTCTACAGGACTGAATATTGCTGTCATACAAAATCTTGCTGTTAGATTGTAACATGTGCCACAGAGGCTTAAAAATGCAACATGAGAACTGAGAGTGAACAACATTGGACAGTTTCATTAACCTTGTGTTATTTTAGAGGTAGTTTGTGGGGGAAATGAATCTGAATGGTCAAATAAGATTGTGAAGGGAAGTCATGAATTCATAGTTAATTACAAAGTTTGCCTCAAGTCAAAGTTGTGGAGAGTGAAATTGTAGCTCATATTACAATGCAAATACAGCTTTATCATGCCTATGGGGTGTAATAATTAGAAACAAGGAAATAGCTTCTGTGTATTACATGTGAAGAGATACGTAGCTTGGCATGTTCACTCAGAAGATGGTCCAATTAAATTCACTGGAACTTGCTTTTGGGTGAGTTGTATAGGAATGCAGATATATATATATTCTTATATAAAGTGTTGCATATAAGAATTGGAATATTATTATATAAAGTGTTGCATGTAAGAATTGGCAGCATTTTCCAACCTGATTCCTTGTACTACAAGTCCACTTAGTCTCAGCAAGCATGGCCAGTGGTCAGAGATTATGGATTATGGGAATTGTGGTCCAAAACACCTTGAAGGTGCCTGGTTGGGGAGATTGCTTCGGGATAACACAATATAGTTGAGGAGCCTCAAGTAGGTGAAAGTTAGTGAAGGGCAACTGTGTCTGCCAGTAACCTTACATAATTTTTTTTTAAGGGTTAAACTTTTATGGCCTCAAATAAGAATGGATCATCTATCACTCTTTTCCACAAGGATGTTCCTTTTATCAGTTTGCCATGTATTTCAGCATTCGTAAAATTTGTTACCACTTTTCATTCCAGAAGTACATTGAAAAGTGAAATGCTACCATCAAATCTCACCTCATATTTTACAGTAATAACTGTCTCTTTTCTTGGTGCAGTGCTTACAAGTGAGGGAATAGTGTTCATTTTGGACTTCTCTCCTTCCAAGGCTCCTGTCAGTTCAGGGAAAAAGGTTTACATTTCCAGCCCTCGTTCTAGTCCTGTTCATAACAAGCTGGTATCTGCTGCAGGGGCTAAAAAGGCCTTGGACAAAGTAAAAATTCTCATCACTAATGAAAAACCAAGGTAAGTCTTAAGCTTTCTACTGTGCTCACAAGACTTGTTCTATATAGCTACAGTGGTACCTCGGGTTAAGTACTTAATTCGTTCCAGAGGTCTGTACTTAACCTGAAACTGTTCTTAACCCGAAGCACCACTTTAGCTAATGGGGCCTCCTGCTGCCGCTGCGCCGCCGGAGCCTGATTTCTGTTCTCAACCTGAAGCAAAGTTCTTAACCTGAAGCACTATTTCTGGGTTAGCGGAGTCTGTAACCTGAAGCGTATGTAACCTGAAGCGTATGTAACCTGAAGCGTATGTAACCTGAAGCGTATGTAACCCGAGGTACCACTGTAAATCTATATAATACCTACAGTGCAAGGCATGTCGTTCTGGCTAATCAAGAATAGGGATAGGGTAAGCCCAGTATTCCATTTTTGTGCTTGAGACCTGGGATTGCTGTCAGTGTTTCAAGCCATATATGGCTGTGAAATATCAGGCTTTCAGAATGAGATATTTCCTTTATCCATGTAGACATGGTTACTTACCAGTTTTCCGTTTGTGACTTAAGTTATCTTGCTTCAAAAAAGTTTATTTACTTTTTCACTTTTGAAACAAGATTGCTGCCAACTGGAGCACACTTCTGCTTGTGCGACCAGCACAACCAGCTTGTGCAATCCATCCTGTGCACCCTTGAAATCTGCTCCGGCCATCATTTGGAGCAAATTTTCAGGGCGTGTTGGAGACTGCTTGTGGGGCGAGGAGAGGAAAGCGAAGTCCCAATGCACCAATGTAAGTCTGCTCGTGCAGCATTGGATTCCTCCCAAAGGGAAGCAGTGAGTAAATTTCTACTCTAAGAAGTGATAATTGGGTCAGCTCTACCAATAGGTAAGGGAAGGCAGCTCATTTTCAGATTTTGGAGTTCCATTGCAGGGCAGAAAATAATAAGTTTTTTGGTTTTTTTATATTCTTTTTGCCATTTGAGGGTGGTCTTACATAGAGTTTATTGTTTGTTTTGGCCAGTAGGGCTGTTTCTGAACAAAGATGACATTATATCCATGGTTCCCAGCATGGGGCACATGCCCCACAGGGGGGCAATTTGATTTTTAAGGGGGGCAATTTGAGAATGAGTTATTAACAGTTCATGGCCTTTTAGGCTCTCTCCACATGAGTAGGAGTTCACTTTTTGAATAATAAGAATTATATGTCACGGGGGGTGGTGGGGTCAGGATTTTAGAGATGCTTAAGTCTGGCATGGCAAAAAAAAAGGTTGGAAACCACTGCATTATATTCAGTAAATAAGCCAGTTGGAACTTTCAATACTTTCTTTGAATGGACTATAAACTACTGTGTGCATTTTCAAGCACTGGAATTCATGGACAAGTTCCAGGGATTTGGATTCTGAAAAAAGCAGTACCCTGCATCATCAACTCATGAAAAAATGAGGGTGCATGATAATTGTCATTATAAATTGCCCAGAATAAAAATTTCAGTAATGCAGTAAGAACATTTGAAGGGAGGGATGGGTATTTTTGTTGCTGGTTAGTTGGTTGGTTGTATTTGTTGTAGCATAAAAAAATAAGTTTATATAAATTGCTTCAGAATTTATCTATTTGTTCACATGTGGTGGTATTTCTACATGGTTGTGGGGCATTTGAGAATGATCGCAGGGAGGAAATGTGGTAAAAATTGACTTCCTGATTATGTAGTCTGCAAGAAAGCTGTCCTGTAAAATCCCTGTTTAAAATGTGTGCTCTTTTGTGGGTCTTGGAAGTGTCTACTGGTGTGTAAATGTGTGTGTGGGGAATCTCTATGTTGATTTTTTAAATATTACCACCTATTAAACTTGATTATTGCATTTTGATATTTTTCCTGCAAACAATTAAACATTAAGCTCCATATGGCACAATTTTCCTTCTTTGTTGCTGTTTTTCATCATGAATGCCTTTAAATGTGTCAGTAATTGTTTTAACAAATTCATCAGACTGTATTGTGAATCAGTGCTGAATGCAACATGTTAATGTTGGTAAGATCAATACTTTAATGAGAGCTTTAAGTTTTGAACAATAGGCTTGATGGCATCTCATTTTGCAATTCTTTGTGAAATGTGATCTCGTGTCAACTGGAAGGGCATGAAAAGCCTAGAACTATTTACATTTCCTCCTTGTCAAAAAGGAAACTAGTGGGGCAGCTGCCGTTTCTTTGTTGCCCAGTAATGATAGAAGTATTTTCGGTGATGACTTGCACATGCCCTTAAGAATTATGGGTCTTACCCAAGTTTCATTGATTTCAGTGGGACAAGTATAATTAACTTTGTATGAATTGGAGCCTTTCATTAGGATTAGACATATGTAAGTGCTTGCCCTATTCCATGTCCCTCTCAGATTGCTTTAAATGGGTACATGTAAGTATGAATAAGCTGCAAAGGCTGAAATATTATAGATAAATGTGATAGAATGGTGGTGAATTTCCATTTTTCTTTTGCTGTTCTCTGTAATCAGGGATGGGAGAAGAGGGCATTGAACATGACAGGTGGGTTATCGTAGCTAAAAACTAAAAGGGTGTGATGGTGGCGGTTGTAAACCCATCTAGGGAGCCTGGCTTTACTCCAAAACCTAAACCTGCGATTGCAACTGATCCTGGCTCTGTATGATGTTTCCAAAGGTACATTTGTCACAGTTTACATGTTCAGGTTTATACTTAAAACTTGGGTGTATACTTGAATATAACCTGTACGTTTGTTCTCACTATCCAACCAGTACGTCTGCTCAGTTAATGAAAGAACCCTCTTTTTCTTGGCCCGGGCAAAACCCTTTAAAAATGCTTACTGCTTCCCTTAGTAACTAACGTAATGGCTCGGTTGTTCTTAAGAACGTGGAAAGATGCTGCTTCTATAGTTGCATGATCCATTATTGATGAGAGAAGCATCTGAGATGGGCTTGGTAGCTGTTTGCAAAGCTTGATTACATATAGCTTTTTAATTTGATCATGGATTGCATTTTGGATATTTGAGCACTTGAAATCCTGGCCCCTTTGCGATGAAATGTATTTTAATAAGACTTATTTGTGATGTGTCTAGTGCTGAATCAGTAACACTGAATGACTGCCTTCAGCTATCCTACCTGCCTTCCAAGCGAAACTACATGTTGTTACTCTACCCAAGAGAAATCTTGATTCTTGACCTTGAAGTAAACCAGACAGTAGGTGTGATAGCAATCGAAAGAACAGGAGTGCCTTTCCTCCAGGTAATAAATCCATCTTGCCATTGTGCATGCCTTCGTTTTCATTTTATCTTTAGATTTCCATTCTGCCCTGTATTTGTCCAAAGCTGTAGATGACACAAGAGACAAAACGCTTTAATTTGCAGGCTAAATGCAACCCTGTGCTAAATACGCTTGTTTCTTCCACAAAGCATTTCCCAAAGGTTTTATTGAGACTTAGTGCCTTGGCTCACTTGCTCTGTTTCCTTATGGAATACAGATGTTTCTGTTGATACACTGGATGTGTGCAAAAACCATCCAATACAAAAGTTGTGAGTCAATGAGGAACATGAAAGCAAAGGTTTCTAACCTTGAAGGGGCATTACAACTGACAGCTATAACCTTGAGATCACTTTTTCCTCCTTGCTAGCGCTATTCCAGAATAATTGTTGACAATTTGATTGATGTGAGCTGTTGAATATTGTGGGTGACAAAATGGAGAACAGAACATAAGGCTGTAATCCAAATCTACTTACCTGGGAGTAAGCCTCATTGAACTCGATAGGACTTACTTCCGAGTAGGCATTGCTAGGCTTTGCAAAGTGTATTTTATAAAAACCCACAAATACATTAAGCAGTTGCTGGGTTTTTATTGTGAGTTTGGATGCTGGTAGTCTTGCGGTCAATGTGTAGTGAAAAGCTGTAAGGTATGAGACAATTAAGAGTCTGACATGACCAATGATTCAGCTCTTTAGTGTCTGCTAGAAAAATCCACCTCATTTTGTGGTATTATAAAAATTACTAAAGTGGAAACAACCCCATAGTGAAAAGAAATGGCATGTTATACTTGTTTAGAAGTTTCCTCCAACAAAGGCACAAGCTTATTTGAACATCTGTTTCTGCTTGGTTAGGCAGCTAAGTCATGTCTGAAGCCTTATCTGAGCTGCCTTGATCTTTTAGAATATTTTATTTATGTGAGCTAAAAAGAAATAATGCTAAGCTTTATAGCTTTTGTCTGAAAGTAAAATGTGTGTGTTTGCTCACTTATGTGGATGGTTCCCATTTATGGCTGCTAAGATGGTGCTATTTTGAATGTATTCATAAAAAATAAAATTCACCTTCATGTGATTATGACATCAGAGGCTTATTATTTTAAGAAAAGAATTAAAACCTGAATGATTCCATTGATACAAGCACTCATGTGTATTATTAAGACAGAGTAGCTGAAATCCCCATTATAATTAAAAAATAATATTGTTTTAACTAAATAATAATAAATAACTATAATCAGCTTTCAAGACATCTGAAAAATTGTTCATTGCAAAGCTGCCTGTAATTGGGTGTCCTGTCAGACATTTTAGTTTTTTAAATCTCATTCCCCAGTCTTTCTTCTGTGCTCGGTATCTCCATCAGTGGGTGAACAGCTGAAGAGGGGGTTGGTTAGAGCCTCTCATCTGATGTTTAAAGACATGGTGTACCTGCTGCTTGTCATATGATGTGCAGTTTTCTTAAACTGGATGTTCTCACTATACATATATACCCAAGGTTTTCTATACAAATTCTAAGGTGTGGTTCTTTCGGCGGTATTAAGTTCTTTCGGCGGTATTAAACTAAATGATTGCATGAGCGGAACAACTTCATCTTGTACAGTGGCAACTTTGCCCTTCTTCACTCCCTCTGTGTACCCTGTGCTGCCCCCAAATCCTGTCCAAAGGGTGGAGGGAGCCTCGGATCAGATTTAGGGGAATGTGGGTCAAGGAGAAGGGGAAAATGTCCTGTTGTGCAATCTTATGTGCTGCTTGTGCACTTATTTAGATCAGTACTTTGCACTGCTGTTTACACGGAAATTGCCCACTGTAGGGGGACAGGACACCTTCTATCACCCTTAATCCTTCTAACTTTATATGATGTTAAGTGTGCATTTACTCTAAGCAGTAAATTACTTATTAGCATTAATAATTAACATTTTCAGCCCTTTCTTTTTGGCAAGTAACATGCCAGACTACCCTGTGACATGTACAAGCGTGTGTACAATTGGGAAAAATGGATTGATAGAGTTCTGTTTGTTTAATAAAATAGTAGGCTTTTAAAAAATGAGTCCCATCCTATTCCATAGTGAATAATGGGTCAACAAACTTTTAGGACGTTTGAGATATCTGTAACAAGTCCTCCTCTTGTTTACGTGATTTGTGCAGGTTTATTAATATGGAGGGTATGATTTCAACGTGAAGAATAATATTAAACTTGGGGGTTCTTGTTTGTTTAGGTAATCCCATGTTTTCAGCGTGATGGGTTGTTCTGCCTGCATGAAAATGGCTGTATTACTTTGAGAGTTCGCAGATCTGTTGGTTGTATAAACAGCACATTAAATGAAGATCCAGGTGAGCAAGCTACTCCAGTCTACTGAACTAGGTATCTAGCATTTGAAATTACAAATTCAATGTTACAACCAAAATTTGCATTTATTCTTATTAAAACTTTGGCCATCAATTTTCCTAGCTGTATCATTTCCAGTATAGTAAATAACTTGAAGGTGTTTGATTACACAAGTCAAATAAAAATCCCTCCATCTGGCCCAATGCTGAGATGGAGATGAGTGTAATCCCAACTTTGGCCTTGCCTTTCACTGGCAAATATTGCTGTGTTGGCCAGCAATATATGTAGCACTCACACTGAAATAGGTTAGTGACCTCTGACACAGATTCATTAAAATAGACTTGAACAGGGTATGAAAGACGTAAAGCTGTAGATGTGACAAATGCACTCTGTACCCTCACATTCTAAATGTCTTTTTAGTAATTAGTTACTATGTCTTTATTATGTAAATCCTCCAGTGCACTGACCTGCCTCTGTTTCAAATCCCCCAATATTTTGTGTACCTCTATATTATTAAAAATAATGTCCGTTTATATCATACTATAGATGTAACAGTGGTAACCAGCAGAATTAGCACAAGAGCCCAGTGGTTGCTACATTTGACTGAAAGCTGTGCGTATCTGATATCTCATGTTTTGACATTTGCAGAACCTGACCCCATTCAGGAGCTGGTCTATGACTTACGAAGTCAGTGTGATGCCATCAGAGTTACCAAGACCGTTCGCCCTTTCACTATGGTGTGCTGTCCTGTGAATGAAAATTCTGCAGCTCTCATAGTCAGTGATGGTAGAGTAATGATATGGGAGCTGAAGTCCACCATTTCAGGCCGAAGTCAACGGACGAGGTAACCTTACTGAATGTTCGGGGTTTTTTTTTAATTAGTAGTTTAAATACAAGGAATCCGTGGACTTGACAATGCTGCTTCATTTCTAATGTTTATAACCATGTTGTTTAGTACAACTATCTACAACAAGGGTTGTTGTTCAGCAAAGCTGTCATTTAAAATGAGCAGCCAGATGACTATGGCTAATAGGGACGTGGCATACATAACGTGTGACAAGACTTGTATATGATTTATACTAATGTTGTGTGTATTAGGCCACAATTATTAGGCTTATTGCACCTGTGTGATACAGCATGGGTTGTCATCTTGTTTCGTGTATTATTCTTGGTAATAGTGGTGCTGTCTTCTCTCACCTTCAAAATCAGTGTTGACATAAAATGAGCTCCCTCATTCTTAAAAGATCTCAGTTAGCTCCTCAATATCATTCCATCAATTTAAATAGGCATGATCACAACAAGCTATGTCTGTGCAGAGGACAAACTTGTATATAGCAGAGAGGTGCAGCGTGTTGATGTCATCTGTACATGAGGCACTCTAAGGGACCTCAGTTGATACAGAATGGGGAAACCAGCCATTAATTGCAACAGCGCAGTAATGTGCTGTGTTTTACTCTTGCCCCTGGACATGAATGCCATTTGTTTCATGAAGGAATACCATCAGGGTGGGGGACTAATCAGTTGTTAATTCCAGCCACTGAGAATCAAGGATGCTCCTTTTTGTAGAAAAGGAACCTTTCTGCATAGGTCATCCTGGATTCTGTTTGGCGGTCAGGCTAAAGCATGATAGAACGTTCCATTCTTCAGTTTTATTGTAATTGTCTTTTTGCAGCAATTCAACTGCATCACCTTTGTACTCGCCAGTCTCATTCTGTGGAATACCTGTTGGGGCATCTCAGAATAAACTTCCAGACCTGTCACTGGATAATATGATAGGTAAGAGTATGTGAGCCATAACAGTCTTCTATATTTTACTTCAGCTTTGGTAACTAATTTAGCTTGCTAAATTCTAAAGCAAAAAGCTGTGTTTCACAGTTTTGAGATTGGTAATTGCTTATGGCCAAATCATGAAATCTATTTTGCTTTTTCTGTTATATTGTACATCAGGGCAAGGCACACTTTCTACCGAAGAGCAACAAAAAAGTTACTGTTTGCAAGAAGTGCATTTAAAGTTCCTGCTAACAGGGCTTCTTTCAGGACTCCCTTTGCCTCCCTTTGCTATCCGCATGTGCCCACCTCTCACCACAAAAAACTTAAAACAGTATCAGCCTCTCCTTGCTGTCGGTAAGTGTCTTAAACAGTACAGTTGAATATATTGCTCTTTTTGATTTTTTGCAGTGATACGTTTGTATGATAAACTGTGTGTCAGTCTGGGGACTATTGCTGTCTGAAATAGCATGCCCTTGAGTTGCTTGAATTACGTTACTTCCCAGAATAAATGCTGTCTTAAAAGAGAGATGAAAAGTTTTTCCAGTTCTTAGATATTCCTGCCATATATATTATTAATTTTGTGATTTGTATCCCATTCTAAGACAAACGTTTAGTGTGGCTAAAAATGCATTTTCCTACTCATTAAAATACAAAATGCTAAAAGAGCAGTGAATTTAAATGACCCCAGCTAAATACCTGCTTAACTCTGGCTCCAAAATGCCAATCAGCACATTAAGTCCTGGCTTATGTTTTAATATAATGCATTCTTAAAACTGGTTTAGTGAGGTATTAAAATGCATCTTCTGAAAGCAATTAATGGATTCAGTGTATAATGGCTGACCTGATCCCATGCTATGTGAAGAAATCCAAATTGTGCCCACTCAGATCTTGTCATGGCTTGCCTTAGTTTTTACACAGCACAATAGATTTTTGAAGGTTCAGTACTGACGCAAGTTGAAGTTTGATGCTTACTGTGGCAAGTTTCTCACTGACTTTTTAAAGGAAGCATTTATGTATGAAATGACTCCTAAGTTCAATGCATTCATTCTGCTTGTGTAATGACAAGGTAATAAATCAAAATCAGTCTATCAGGATTCTGCCTTGAAGGTTACTTATGGTCTGGCACCCTCCTTACTTGAATATACAGTGGTACCTCAGTTTTCGAATGTCTTGAAAGTCGAACGTTTCAGTTTTTGAACGTCAAAAACCTGGAGGTAAATGCTTCCATTTTTGAACGCACCTCGGAAGTCGAATGGCTTCCGCTGAGTTTTTTTTCCAATTTTCTCTATTGAATTTGCAGACCACCCTTTGAACCTAGGTTTTCGAATGTTTTGGAAGTCGAGTGGTCTTCTCTTCTGGAACAGATTATGTTCGAAAACCGAGGTACCACTGTATAAAGTCTGTCCACTTGGATTATCTTCTACCCAACTACCTACCCAAGTGCTACTATGTATGAAGTATACCTTCAGCCTTTCAAGAAAAAAGGCTGCAAAAGTCACTTGCCTACTAAGAGGCCAGTACCTTGTGTTTTAGTATTGGCTGTGGAAAAGGACAGGCTCCTTTCCCCACAGGCAACATGGAAGTCCAGGCTGTTAGTGGTGTTAGCAACCTGGTTAAAGAAAGCAGGGGAGCTTCTACGAAATGAGCAGACAGAAAAATCTGTCCCTCCACTGCCAGCCTGCTTCATTTCTTCGTTTGGTTGTAGATGAAGGGACTTTCCTTCCTTCACGGCTGGCATAGAAATGTAGTTGGCTGGTGGAGGGGTTGTGGAACATTCTGTCTCTCCTCCACTAGCTCATTGAATTTCCATGCTTGCTGCAGAGAAGGAGAAGCTCCTTCCCCCTGGCCTCCTTGGACACTATCTTTGCTAGCATAGCAGTGAGAGTGGCCCATTTCACTTCCACTGCACTACCCACTTTCCTCCATGGAAGTAGTCTATGTGAATGATTTGTTAAAAGAGGATAAGAGGAAGGCGGGTTTTGATGATAAAAAATCAAAATTTAATATAGAAGTAATAGAAGGCAATAATAAAACCCTGTCCAGAATTTATGATATATTACTAGAGTGGTACACCAAAGATGAGGAGGTGAAGGAGGCAATGATTAAATGGGCAATTGACTTTGGTTATAATATTGATTTTGAAAGGTGGATAGAAGTTTGGAATTGTAACATAAAGTTTACAGCATGTATGGCATTGAGAGAAAATATCTGGAAGATGCTATATAGATGGTACCACACCCCTGTGAAATTGGCCAAAATGTATAGATTAAAGGATAAGAGATGCTGGAAATGTGGCGAGGTGGAGGGTGACCTATATCATTTATGGTGGACATGTAAAAAGGTGAAAGCCTTTTGGGAATTAATTTATAATGAACTTAAAAAAATATTTAAGTATACCTTTCCCAAGAGGCCTGAAGCCTTCCTGTTGGGAATGATGGATAAAGAAATTAAAAAGGAAGATAGGACGATATTCCTCTACGCCACCACAGCAGCGAGAATTATGTTGGCACAATATTGGAAAGTGGAATCCATCCCCAACATAAAGGACTGGCAGATTAGAATGGTAAACTATGCTGAGCTTGACAAACTAACAGGTAAAATAAGAGACCAGGATGAACAGAAATTTCTGAAAAATTGGAGTAAATTTTGGAAATATATTGGAATAAATGCTTAAAGTGAATTGACGGGGTTAGAACAATACGACCAGCGAGTGAATTTAAGACTATAGATTGAAAATCAAATACGTAATGGAAGGAGATATTTGATACTTATCAAAAGGATGGAGGGAAGTTCAGATTGTGTGTTTTTCTTTTTTCGGATGTGTGGTTTTTCTTTTTTCTTTCTTTTTTCTTTTGTAATTTTTTCTCTGTATTTTCATATATGTCTGTTTTCCGTGTATAACTTCAATAAAAATGTATTAAAAAAAAAAAAAAGGAAGTAGTCTATGTAGCCTATGGCTACCCGCTAAGCTCTTACACTCAAGGCTAGTGTAGTTACCAGTGGATCGGGCCTAATGTTGTGGGTGGGTGATGCAAAACCTGCCTAGCAATCTAATCCATCACTTGAGGATGAGTGACTAAAGGAAACTATGTGGAAAAATAAGTATAAGAGATTCACTTTTGTGGCGGGGAGGGGGACAAAGTTGATTTTAAAATGTCAATGTGATTTCTGTAAATTTTGCAAATATTCAATTGACTCCTTGCAGGAACAAGCAATGGCTCGGTCCTGGTGTATAATCTTACCAGTGGGCTCCTACACAAAGAGTTAAGCATTCATTCCTGTGAAGTCAAGTGAGTTTCTTTAAATATTTGTTGATTTTCTGGAGAAAGGAAGATTAAAATGTTTAATGTGCTATAAGCAGTGCTGGCATTTGGCTTAATCATAAAATAGTATGCAGGAAGATTGTTCAATAGGGTGGTTTTCTTTTGCAAATAGAGCCATAGTTCTGTAAAAACTGTTCTGCTTTATAAATATTTGAATTGGTAACTAATGTGTGTGTGTTGATCAAGGCTGAACACAAGCCTTTGTGTCCCTAGACATTGCAGCATAGAGAATTTCTGCCTAATGTGAGTCTGATTACAGCTATATTTATAAGGACCATACTATGTGCGAGGCGGTTCCACAATTCTTCCTCCTGACTGTGTTTTGTATTAAACAAAAGCCCCAAATGGCCATGGAAGTCTGAAAAGAGGAATGGAGGACCAGCAGCTATGGGAAGACCATGGACTGCTGAACTCTTCACTCTCATCCCATTGTTTGTCCTGTGTCTTTGTCCCTTGTGGGGGGGGGGAGGGGAGGTAGACATGATAAGTAGGGAAAGGGTTGCACGGTCCTTCAAACCTGCTGACAGTCCTTCACCATTGATCTTAGGCTTACGTGGCTGCTTATTTATTTAAAAGTAAAACTTCAGGATATGGAATAATAAGCTGGCTGTTACAAGTCACTTGGTTGCTATGACTCTCGTGACATATTTCATTGCAGATCAGTCTGTTCACGGAGACTTACTTTTGTGCTACAACTGCATTTACAAGTAGATATACAGTCTTATGAGATGCTGCCCCTAGGTAACAATTCAAGAGGATACAGTCATGCTCAGCATGTTTTGTGAGCATCTCAGTGAAATCTGGAACTAGAGTAAACCAGACTTGTTGCAAAAGCCTCCAGAAGTTACTAGCCTGGAAACATTTGTAACCTGCTCCTTTTTACTCAGAAGATTCCACTTCATTTCTCCCCCCCCCCATGGGTGCCACTCTCATTATTATCAGGAAGTGGTGCCTTTCTGTTTCTCTCCCCCCCCTCCCGTTTTTAATAATGGCACACCCACCAAAGGGAAGTGCTGTTGGAGACAGTTCAAGCTGCCTGAGCCAGTCCTTCACCCAGAGTATCTCTGGGCCCACAGCTTGGGCCCAGAAGCTGGTCCACCTGGCAAAGCAATTCAGGTTCCCCCTGCTTTGCCAGCCTGTTCAGCTTCTATGTACCTACCGCCTGCGGAGGAGGTGAATCCACTTCCTTTGTAGCCAGTATAGTCATTGATCTGGCTGGCAAAGCAGAGCTGTGCTCCTGCTTCACTCACCTGCATGGAACTCCTGGTCGGAGTCAAGACAGAAATAAACAAGCATGCAGTTTGAATATACAATTACCCATTTGTACTTGAAGCACCAGGTGTTTGGTCACAGATATGCGGAGCTGATTGAACTACTGGTCTCTTGTACCTACATGTTGATCTTTTTTAAAAACAAAACAAAGCTTGCCACTACCTTCCAGGATGTGGTATGCTGGAAAAGAAATGTCTGTGACAAACATTATTTCTGTTATCTATGCACAGAGATAGCACAGTTGGTTCTGATAATGCTTTTTCCAGGCTACAAACAAATCAGAAAGTGGTTTATGCAATACAGTACAACATGACATTTATGTGTGGCACGTGGCAGACCAAATCGCTTTGGCTTATATCACTGCTAAAGACATCAAAACACAAGAAGCAGTTAACTAGAAGTGGGTGATCATGAAAATCTGCTGTGAGCTTTATTGCCAAGTTCATATAGAGGATTTCTATTGCACACAGCAGTGTCTAGAGAAAAGAGTATTTGCTTTTAATCTTTGTCTAATTTCTTTTCTCTTCCATCATGTGCTAGTGTAACTTTGATATTCTGTTGCTTAGCTTTTTGAGTCTTTTGAATCCTGCCATGTTTTATATTAATATTAGAACATTTAATGCTTTAAACATTAGTGCTAATATTTCCCCAAAGTTAATTTTAAAACTATTTAAAATGCCTTATCTCATTGCAGTTTGAAAAGTGTCTTACATAATTTTATATGCTTCACTTTAAGCATAATTATACTTTCATCTTTTTCTCAGTTTAATAATTGATAATGTTAGTTTGGGCATTGAAAAAGCCCAATCTTAAATGCAATCAAGTATTAAAAAATGTTTTGAACATTTTAGATTTTAAACTAAATTTAACCGAAATAAAAAATAAAAAATATTTTTGTAATGATGGACAGAAGAGTGACAAAATGCAACTGAATTTTACATTTTCTAGCTACAGAACCATGGAACCTATTCATTATTAATTGTTCTGTTTTATATATGAAGTAAACAAAATATATTATGTTTTGGGAAATAAGTTATTATTCTTGTATATAGGTTCTGAAATTATGGGTATTTTGGAAGGTAAAAGGTAAGAGTTCAAAAGCATACCAGTGCAAGTAGATAAATAGGTACTGCTGAGGCGGGAAGGTAAACGGCGTTTCTGTACACTCTGGCACTTGTCACGGTGTTCCATTGCACCAGAAGCAGTTTAGTCATGCTGGTCACATGGCCCAGAAAGCTGGCTGTGGACAAACGCCAGCTCCCTCGGATATTTTGAAATATATTTGTCAGTAAGCATTGTGGGACTGATTTACAAATGAGTGCCTGCCATATATTTTCTTACCAAGTCCTGCAGAATCAAATAGAGTAAACTCTCAAGTATGAACAGTGTGGGTATGTGGACATAGTCAGCAACCATTTCCTTCCTTTAAAAATAAATAAATAAATGAAATCTGCCGTATTTCCAAATTGCTCAGGCATTGTTTGTGCTCACACCAATTTTATCCTAGCAACAATCCTGCAATATAGATTAGAGTAGACCAGGCATGGCCAAACTTGGCCCTCCAGATGTTTTGGGACTACAACTCCCATCATCCCTAGCTAACAGGACCAGTGGTCAGGGTTGATGGGAATTATAGTCCCAAAACATCTGGAGGGCCAAGTTTGGCCATGCCTGGAGTAGACTAAGAAAAAGTGAATGGCTTAGGGTTACTCAGTGAGCATCTTGCCCTTCCAGAAGGTATTCATCTAAATGGGTACCAGCTTGGTGATATCCAGAAATTGGGGAATACAATTCCCCTCAGCCCCAACCAGCATGAAAGGGATGACTGGAGTTGTTGTAGTTCAAAACATCTGGATGGCAGCACCTCAGCTAGTCCTGCTCTAAAGCTCTGTGGGACTTTACTGAATGCATTGAAGGATGTGCATGCAGGTGCTCATTAGAACAAGCAGGTGTGTATCAGAACTGTTGAACTGATAAGCAACAATTTTAAAATAGCAAGGTGGAGGGGAAGGAGAGCCTAGCAGTTACTTCTCTTCTACAGGCCACATTTCCTCACAGAGGCTGTATGAATTTAATATTAAAAGAGTGACTTCAGTAGGTTGCCTTGGGTTAGTCAGAAGTTAAGAAGTTGCAAAATTCAATATCTTTCTATTCCATAGTTAAAGTGGCTGTTACAAATTGCACTGTATATAAAAATACATGAGCCTTGCACTAAAGAAATAGGTGCAGTTCATAAAACTGGTGTTCTGTGACTACTAATTGCATCCAATGAGAGTTAGGTAGGTTTTTATGCCAACTTATCTGAAAAATGGCAATATTCCAGTAATAGATTGCTCTTGCATTAATGCTGGAACATTTGCTCTGATTTAATGCAGTGAACAAATTTCTTGCACCTTTATTCAAAGGACATTAGGGGGGAAAGGCTTTATCAAGCATTTATAAGCAGAAGTACACTTGACTCCCAATGCTTCTAAGTGGCTTTCCCCCATCAGCATGAAACTATATTTCTCTCTATGTGTGTGTTGTGTTTAGATGTAGCAGAATAGCCCAGAATTCCAGAACAAAAAGATTCTTCTCCCCAGGACTCAGATAATAAGGAGACAAAAATGGGTAATGGGTTTTGTGTGTTGGAGACTTTTCTAGTGGATTTTGTCCTCAATTAAGAATATTTGTGCCATAAATCTTCATCCTGTAGCTTATATTGCACAATCGAGTACAATAAAGTGTGTACCATAGAGTACACTCGTCTTAACACATCAATGCATCTAAATTCTCAGTGGGTTAAGAGTAAATCATTAAGATCACAATCTCAAGTATGTTTACTTAGGACTCAAGACAGTGCCATACACTGATTACTGTGGGGAATGAGTGTGTCAACCTGCATCTGGGAACACCTAAACACTGGATTGTGGAACACTGCATTGTGGGAAATCTAAAGTGACCATGGTGTGTCCTACTGCAATTTGTAAAGGTCTGGTTTCAGTATCATAGGAAGCTTCCTTATCCCGAGATGTGTAGAGCCATTGACACAATTGCACTTAAGTGGCCTTGTCATCACTGTGGAGTGTGCAGGCTGCCTTGGTTCTCTAGTGCAATGTTCCCCAACCTTGGGCCTCCAGCTGTTTTTGGACTACAACTCCCATCATCCCTCGCTAGCAAGACCAGTGGTCAAGGATGATGGGAATTGTAGTCCAAAAACAGCTAGAGGCCCAAGGTTGGAGAACACTGCTCTAGTGAGCTGCATGCCGTGAGTCAGGGGGGCTGATGCCTACAGGTCTGGTGGAGTTAACATTTGTCTGAACCTGACTTAATACAGAGGAGAGAACATCATCACCCTGGAGTCAAGAGTCCTCATTTTCAGGGGACGAGGGCAAGGACTCTGAAGCTGAAAGAGAAGGGCATACAGGGCCAGCCCCAAAAGCGTGTCTGCTGGATCACCCATTATGCAGTGTTGGTCTCTGCAGAACGTCTGTTTGAAGCCACTGGGAGCTGTCATTGGATTTGGAGGAAGGTGACATCAATATGCAGGAGATGCCCAGCTCATCTCTCCCTCCCATCGTAATCAGGAGAGGTGGTTTGAGTGCTAGATGGTGCTTGGAAGTGGACCAGAAGTAGAATTCTCCTAAGACAAGTGTTAGTATGTTCAGAGTTCTTAGCTCAAGAGGTGGGGAAATGGCCTGTTCTGGGGTTTCACCGTCCTGGAAGGAGCTGGTCCATATCTTGGCTGGGTTTCCATTTAGAACTCCCATCCTCCTGTTTTTTCAAAAGCAGCTGCACAGATTGCTAGTTTATTTCTGGGCCTAATTCAAGGTGTTTAAAGCCCCAAAAGACTTTGGCTTGAATTCAACACCTGGTCCCGCTAGTGGAAGTCCACTCAAGTACTTCAGCTAGCACAATGGGGCTTTGTCCCACTCTCTTTCCCAGTGCCTACCCCCCATTTGTCCCCATTTGACATCAGGAGAACAATTAGAAGAGCACATGGGAGGAGGAGTGGGGAGATAGTTCACTTGGGAAAGCAAAAACACTTGCACTGCTAGACCATTTGTAACAGCAAAATGTTGAATTCCTCCCTTGGGCCTCAAATATCTGAAAGACTGCCTCCTTCTCTTCCATTTCAAGGGAAGGGCAAGCGGAATATACTGTAATTATTTTTTTAAAAGTAATTAAGTTTGTCTGACATACATTTAATGTTTCCAATTTGAGTGCTATGCAGTCCTCTATAATAATCTGTTGTATCCCCCCCCCCACCGCACCCCTGCAGCATGCAATTGGAGCCATATTTCCCCCACTCCATTAATCTGCAGCATTTCCTACAAATTCAGATAGTTTGCATAATGTGTTCTATATATTCTACTCCGGCAGGGGCATTGAGTGGACAAGCTTGAGCGGCTTCCTTTCCTTTGCCACATCAACTCCTAATAATCTGGGGCAGGTGAGAAACGAGCTGCAGTTGGTTGATCTTCCCACAGGTAAATATATTGTGAAGCATAACCGTTGATGACAAGATAGGTGAGAAGTGATACCTGTGTAATGTAGGTTTTTCCCCCCTATCGGTTGGCTTCATCTCCATTATAAAGACAAGAGTGGAATAACTGAGCAAGGTGGATAACGTAACTATTTTGAACTCTGAATTCAAAACATTTTAGACCATGATAGCTCAGCAAGCCCCACACTCATTTCATGAATCATCTTCAGGGCATAAAGGAGAAGAAGTGTCTATGTCAGCAAAGGGTTGAATACTATTACAACTGCATATATTTTAGCTTCAACACCAATTCATACAGCACTAGGTTATCATTCTAGCTAACTCAGTAGTTTTCATACTTTATGCAGTCTTGTCCTCATTCTAAATTTACTATATTTGCTGTATTTTCAACATCTCCCATTGGAGATAGCCCATTTCTCTGCATATCTTGAAGGCAATGGCCTGTGGCGTAGTGTGACTCTTTCCTTCTACTAGTCCTGAAATTATTTTAGTTCACAGTTTGGATAGGTGTTTCCAATGTCTTCAACTTGGTTTACTATATGCAAGTAGTATATATTAATCTGTACATGTTTTTAAATTTGAATCAGTTGGTTGAAGGAAATGGGATTAATGGGATTTGTTCCGTTTCCATCACAAGAATTAAAGTGTTTTGATATTTATGGCAATATCTCTTCAGATGAAGGGAAAATGTGCCATATTTATGCAGTTTAAAAAATACTTTGAACTATAGCTGGAAGTATTCAAAAAATAAAATCAGTTATGTACACTCAATATATTCTTAGATATTTGGAAAATGTAGTTTTTGCTGTAAGCTGAGTAATTAGCCCAACCAATGAACATCATGGCTGAGCTAGATTCTGTGTTCAAAAAATAATGATTTAGCCACAACACCACACTGGTTTTCATACTGATGATATAAACTTAGCAGCCCTGTGCAAACCCCATTGAAATGAATTGTGATGGCTGGGACAGTTCCTTCCATCTTCTTCGTTTTCTTAGCAACTTGGTAGAATATGCTTGCTAGTAACAAACTTCACACTATATTGTGATTACTGCAGCACATTCAGCATATTTCTCAATTTCAAAAACGTTACCCAGATGGATTATGTTTTTAAAACGTTCATACTGTTTTATAACTATGAGCTATAATGAAAGAATGTTGGTGAGTAAATGTGAAAATACTGGCTCAGTTCATTTTCCTCCACAGGCAGTCTGCTATTGCTGCTTCCTGTGATGTTCTCACTAAGTAAAGAAATCTGCCACTGATAGGGAAAACAATTTTAGAAACGGCTAACAAAATGGAAACGTCCTTTCCATTTTCTGAAATATCTTTCCCACAGTTTTTTAAATATACAATTCTATACTATTTAATATTGGGTTTGTGCTGTAAGGGCAGCAAAAATAAGGTTGTAATGATTTGGAAAATCTGTTCCTATTCAAGTAAGCATATTCTTTGACATTGTGCTAGTATCCTTCTATTAAACATAGGCTGTGAATATATCCAATACTTATTGTCTTGTGTAGGAACCATGTAGTTGGAAATGATCTAACAGATCATGTATCCAGCCTCCAGTAGTACCACAAAGTATCTTCACCTTAAATTATCTTCAATAGATGCTCATCTAATCCTTACCATAGGGCTTTAAAAAAAAATAAAGCACAAACAAAACTAAAAATATGGAAATACTTCAAAGGGACAATTATAGGATCAGTACAGATAACCACCCCTGCCAACCTAGCAGTTCGAAAGCATGTCAAAGTGCAAGTACCGTATTTTTCGCTCTATAACACGCACCTGACCATAACACACACATCGTTTTTAGAGGAGGGAAACAAGGGGGGGGAATTCTGAATGAAACAATGGATGTATCATTTTTGTGCCTCATGCTGTGGCCACAGACATGTGGCCTGATGGTGAATTTGGGGTGACCCAATGCAAAAATCCTGAGAATCCCTGTGGATCTGTGCTTTGTAACCACGTTTTTGCACCATTGCAGCCCCAGGCAACAGTGGGTGCGTGATTTTTTTGGTGCAGGCTGTAGCCATGGACATGTAATGTGATCTGATGGTGAACTTGGGGTGACCCAATGCAAAGATCCTCAGGATCCATGTGGATCCATGCTTTGTAACCACGTTTTAAGTGGGGAGGGGAGGAAAAACACAGAAGGGACAAGGAGCACGAGAGGGGTGTGCAGAGAAGCAGCTGGCTAAGAATGCAGGAGAGGGGTTTAATGGGAGGGAGGCAAGGAAAGCAAAAGGGTGGGCAGTAAGACCCTGAGGCAGAATGCAGGAAAGCAACAGCTTCCTCTCTTGCGCGATCGGCTCCAGGGACAACACACTCACTCAATAACACGCACAGACATTTCCCCTTACTTTTTAGGAGAAAAAATCTGCGTGTTATAGAGAGAAAAGTATGGTAGATAAATAGGCACCGCTCCGGCGGGAAGGTAAACGGCATTTCTGTGCACTGCTCTGGTTCACCAGAAGTGGCTTAGTCATGCTGGCCACATGACCCGGAAGCTGTATTCCGGCTCGCTTGGCCAGTAAAGCGAGATGAGCACCACAACCCCAGAGTCGGCCACGACTGGACCTAATGGTCAGGGGTCCCTTTACCTTTACAGATAACGTGAATTGATACAGATCAATTAAGATACCCAAATTTCTCTCACTTATTCAGAAAGATGAGTTCTGAATCAGAACCAGAAGGATATGTAATGAAGTCCCACTATATGGCATTATAATATTACAGGACTTTTGTGGGAGTGGAAAATTTTAAATTATGAGAGGGTTTTCTGAAATAGCTATTGTCTATCTGTTCTTTTACCAGAGTGTGATGTGCAAGTCCTTTAGGTCTTTCCATTTTTGTTAAGTTAAAATATGAGCTGCTGTCAGTAGCCAGGTTGCTAAATCCTTCAGGTATTGAGTACCCGCATTCCCATTCCATAAATTCTACAAAGCAAGTTCATGAGACATTATAATACTGGTTTTACAGATTTTAGTCCTTTCCTTATAGCCATCAGACCTAAATTTAGAGACCTATGGACATTCCCACGATAAATAGCAGAAGATTTAGGTGAGATTGATTGAAACGCAGCATAGAAATATAATCAATTAATTATTCACATGAATCACAAAGCAGCTTACAAACAATAAGTAACCAGTTATACCTTCAGAAATCCAGTCTTGCCTCCCTGGGGCATTTGAAGTCTTTTGTAGCTTCGTTAGGAAATTGCTGCAGCTTGCAGTACCTATTACTATAGTTTGCACAAATAAGGCACATTAGAGACTTCAGGTGTTGCGCTGATTGTTCAGTTTCTGTAACTTGAAACTGATTGAGTTAGCACAACATCAGTGAGAGATCGTTGGAAAGTCTTAAATCAAAAAGACTTGGAGAACGGTGGTAAATTGCAGATTGAAATCAGAGTTTCCATCCTTGTGTAAAGCAGAGGAAAATTGGGTTTGTATAATTGAATGGCTCGGAGCCAGCATTATAGTAATGCTTCATGCTCAATATCCATATTACAAAATGCTAGCATAATGTGTTTGCGTGGGCAGCAGAGACTCTACGTGCAGTTGAGTGCTGAGAAGAAAAAGCAAGATGATCAGTGTGATTAAATAAATAGCATTTGATATGTCAATTGCAGTGGCTTTGCTTGTGGTTGCTACTTTACATCTTTTTTCCTGTATCTCTTGCGTCTTAGGTAGAAGCATTGCATTTCGTGGCGAACGAGGCAGTGATGAACCAGCTATTGAAATGATAAAAGTGTCTCACTTGAAGTAAGCAGATTGGCCAGGAAAAGTTGATGTGTTGAATTGTGCTAGAATAATCCAGTACCTACAGCGCATTTCTTTCTGTAGGAGGAAGACAGTTGAAGAAACGTTATTGAAATATTGAGCAAACAAATCCAAATGTACTGATGAAGAACTTGGTTGTGTGCCACTCAAATACATTAGGCTTTTCTTCAGTGCTGTGCTTATGAACTAGGACAGGGCGTTATTGCTGTAATATTATACCAATCTTCCCACTTTTCCATTTCTCCCAGAAGTAGTTCAGACATTATTTCGAGTAGCTTCCTGCACTGGTAGCAAGCTAGTATCTCCTTTCAAAGGGGAAGATCTGAAACCAGGAAGATCAAGTATTTTCTAAAGACTGGAGTAAATTTGTAAACAGTTAATGGCAGGGATGTAATAACACTTATAATGTGGAATTATTTATGGTAATTATGGTTATATAATAGATGGATAATGGTAGAAGATGCAGCAAACTTAAATTTAAATATAGAACCCATGGAGGGAGGGAAGGAGATCTGAAGGTTCAAAAGAACCTTGCATTTTAATGTTTGAAATGGTTTTGTTTTGTTTTATATGTATAAAATTATCAAAAACTCAATAAAAATTTATATATATATATATATATATATATATATATATATATATATATATATATGTGTGTGTGTGTGTGTGTGTGTGTGTATGTATCTCCTTTCAAGGTTGGAATTAAATATTACAGCCTATGCAATCACCCCCTGTCTCTTCCTCCTCTTTCCATTAAACATATGCAATTTTTGGAAACGTTGACATCCTGAAAAAAGTTTTGTTTTGCTTTTTTAACCAAGGAGTGTGGGATCAATGCTTGTTGCAGCAGCCATGCTTTGTGCAGCTCCCATTCAGTTCAATAGCACTTCTAGGCTACTGGGAAATTCTCTTACGTATGTATAATGCTGTAAATAGCTTCTTTTTAAAATTTCAGACAGTATTTGGCAGTAGTATTTAAAGACAAACCTCTGGAATTATGGGATATCAGGACTTGTACTCTTCTCAGAGAAATGTCAAAGAACTTCCCTACAATTACTGCTTTGGTAAGGAATGAATTCAGTCAGCTTCTCATCAAATAACTAATTCTTACATACATTCTTACTTTCAGAATGGTGTCTGTCCACTAGTGTTAGAAGCCTTTCACCCTAGGTGGTTGGGCTAGATGACTCTATAGGTTTCCCCCAACTCTACAATTCTGTGATTCTCCCAACGTAAACAGCCAGTAAGGAAATGGGACTTGACTTGCATATTGTTAGCTTTCATAGCATTTTTTAAAATCTCTCTCATGCATGTAACACTGCATCTAATTTAGGGTTGGTAAATAATATCTTAAGATGTGAACAGTCATGACTTCTGTTCTTCCAGGAATGGTCGCCTTCTCACAACTTGAAGAGCTTAAGAAAAAAGCAGCTTGCAGCCCGCGAAGCTATGGCCCGGCAAACAGTGGTATCAGATACAGAACAGAGCAGTTTGGAGTCATCGGTGATCAGGTGTCAACACTATTCTCAATTAAAAATCACACCAGCTTCTCCTTTGAGTATTTGTTTTCTTCCCAAGAATGCATTGCATTAGCACTGCATTTTGGATTTACAGACATTTATCGATGTTGTAATTTAAATGGGCTGACCTTTAAGAATCTTTGTACAGTGGTACCTCGGGTTACATACGCTTCAGGTTATATATGCTTCAGGTTACAGACTCTGCTAACCCAGAAATAATGCTTCAGGTTAAGAACTTTGCTTCAGGATGAGAACAGAAATCGTGCTCCGGCGGTGTGGCAGCAGGAGGAGGCCCCATTAGCTAAAGTGGTGCTTCAGGTTAAGAACAGTTTCAGGTTAAGAACGGACCTCCGGAACGAATTAAGTACTTAATTCCTGAGGTACCGCTGTACAGTGAAAGTAACAGTAGGTGGCAAAGCATGTGTCAGAATCTGATGCCCTGCATTACTGTAGCATGTAAATTGAAGCCCTGCATGTGTGCGGGAGATAATATGAATAGATCAGCTTCACTTTAATTTGTTGGTTTTATCATGGGCCTCCAGACCATGCCCTGGAACTAGTGACCAGAAACTGAAGGTGGTTGTTTCTTGCCTCCTTTCAGCTAATTATGTTTGATTCTTCATGTTGCTTTCATTAATAGACTACTTAGGGTGGAATTCAACATTGCCCTAAGTTGATAATTCTGTCTGGCAAACAGAAGTGCATGCACTGATTGAACAATTTCCTCTCCCCCACATGCACTGTTTTGGGGGTTCACCTGACCTTCCAGAGCAATATCTGGGGATGGCATGCAATCAAAGGGAGGGGGGCAAGGTCCTGTTGCACTACTAGGACTTCTTGTGCTGGCTTCTGTTTGTGCTGCCTATAATTGCAATGTTTGAATTAAGATACGGCTTTTTCTAATTATGTACAGTATGTGTTCATTTAATAGTGTAAGTGTAATTTGAGTGAATCTGATCGTTTTGAAAATAAAAATCACCAGTTGGCTTCTCTTTCAAAGCTTATTGCAGGAAGCTGAGAGTAAATCGGAGCTGAGCCAGAACATTTCTGCTCGGGAACACTTCGTGTTTACAGATACTGATGGACAAGTTTATCATTTGACAGTCGAAGGGAATTCTGTCAAAGACAGTGCAAGAATTCCTCCTGATGTAAGTTCAGTGCTATATTTCTAACTTTTTATTCCTTTTATAGATTTTTACAAAACGGCTTCCAACAACATACAGCAAAAAGTACCAATTCTTTTTTCTTTTTCTTTTTTTTAAATAATAAACTTTATTAGTATTTTCCACACAGCAAAAAACGAAAAACAACAATACACAAAACACAAAAACATACAGATGAAAAACAAATCCAAATCTTATAAATTAATAGTATAACACTAAAAAGGAAAACAAACATTGACTTCCACCAATCCCACAGCACCTCCTTTACCTCTCTTCCTGTTTTCCTTATCATCTCGATCCTAGCATCTAAATATATATCCCTCTTTCTTATCCTTTCACTTCACAAGGTTATTCCAGACTCAGCCAGACTTCTGTCCTCGAACCTTGTCTTTTAAGGTATTCATTTAGGCACTCCAATTCCTTTTTCACTACACTTTTTGGTTTTTGTCTTATTATATCTGTCAGTTTGGCTAACTCTAAGTATTCTGAAAGCTTACATAACCATGCTCCCCTAGTGGGTAACTGATTCCCTTTCCAATACTTAGCCACCAGAATTCTTGCTGCAGACATTGCGTATAAGAAAAATTTAGTTTTATCTTTTAGAACATCGTCATTTAATATTCCTAAAAGGAATGCCTCTGGCCTTTTACTGTATGATATTCTTAGTATTTTCTTTATTTCTTCATAGATCATGCACCAAAATTTCTCAATTTTAGAACTAAGGGTCATGCTTAGTAACACCGGAAAGAGCACTGAAGAATATAACAACTATTCTTGAGGCAAACATTGTTAGTTTGACCCAACGACTCCAGTAGCCATGTAATGACTCTGGTATGCATAAGGAACTCCATGCCAGTACGATTTGGACTCTATTACCTCTGGCAGCAGAACTAAGAATACAAAATCTTCTGCTATGCTGTCCCAGTGTCTCCAGTTAAAAACACTTCAGAATCTGCTTTCTTCCTTTGCCTTCAGATTAGTAGCATGCCTAAACACACACTCTTTAAGTCATAGTTATGCATATGAAATGCTGACCTCCTGTGGCCACATAAACAACTTTTCATTGCTGAAATGTTCTAAATTATAGCCCTTGGCTACGTCCCTGAAGCTACTCACATTTGACAAGTTCCATCAACCTTTACCATCTCTACATGATTTGCAGCTTCACTGTCAGTTCTTAAATATTTTCAAACAGAATATTTAGTTTTCTGGTTCTTTGCTTTCAAATCCAAGTAACAAAAGGAGCTTCTAAATTAACCCCAGAGGCTAGCTTCCTGCCTTACTGCCCATTTATTATTTGACCACTAAACAATTGTAAACCTGACATCAAGAACCCCATTTGTCTTCTAAAGTGCCTGGATTTTTCTAAGCAAGACATGAAGTCATCCTTGCAGTAGCACACCATGTGTAATTTTGCCGACAGGCATTTGTAGGCTAAATGATTATTTGGCTTCCAAATGCCATCATGTCACAGTAAAACTGATCCCCCTCTTTCAGGGGAGATGAATCGTGCCACAAAAGAGGACATTCTTGGCCCAGGTCAACATTTCACTCTGAAGGTCTTCATTTGTTCTTTTTCATTGCTTTAAAGCTTTACAAATCTTTTAGATTAGCTTTTCTCATGTGGTGTTGCCCTCCTTTATATAGGTCAGCAATCAAGATATTTTAAAAATCCTTCTGTTCAAACTGTCAGGGTGTCTGTTTTCAGATAATGTGACAGCTATCACAAAGAGTGACCTGCTGTTATAAATCCAGCCTCCGATGGCTTTAGAAATATGTCAGATTATGGACCGGGGAGATGAAGAATAATAATGGCAAAACTCCTGTATTTTGTGGGGTTTTTCCTTTGGGGTTTAGTAGAAAATTATCTGTTACAAATATAGATGTAATATATAAATGTCGAAGCTACTTCAACAACCTTTTATGTGAATGTCATTGGTAAAGGGAGGGGGTTATTCAAGTGATAAATAATCTATTTTACATTCTGTATGGATAATGGTTTGTGTGTGTGCAGAGGCATACATATAATTAGAGAGCATACATGTTCTGCTATTTTCAAATCACTTAACATCAGTGGATTCTTAAGTGCATTTACTTGATTGTGTGTAGATACTTCTTCATTTTTGTATTATATGCAGTATAGTGCTAAACCAATAAATAAATTGTGGTTCACGAGTAGTTTAAGGGTCAGAACCTGGCTCTCTGTTTTTCATCTCTGAGCTACATTATAAAATAGTTCATCTAAGCAAGTAGATTTGTCAGGGAGGACCTTTTATTCAGTTATAGGATTAAAAGAAAAGGTAACTGAGGTTGACTGCATATTCGACCTTGGCTTCTCTCTTCCCTAAAGCAAACATACAGTTGCTTCCCCATTGATCCTTTTATTGACATTTGTGCTTTAGCATTTGGAAGCTTTCATTTTCAAACGAAGGAGGAAAAAAACCACAACTCTACAGTGTAGTACACATATTCCTGAGCTTTCAAAATATAATATTAAAAAAATAAGATTCTGGCCTCAAAACTATATTAATGTTGTTTTTAGTGGCCTCTCTTGTATCAACAATGGAAGAATTTGACTTACTCTTTTTTGGTATGAGGTCAAAATACTCAGCATGAGTTGACACAACATCACAAAGGCTAGAAATTAACCACATAGTTGATAATAAAAAAGCAAGTACAAGTTCACATATTATGGCTTAGATCCTAAAGCAAATTTGTTTAAGAAAGTTTACAGAAGAAAAGTTTTCCATCCCTTGCAGCCACCTGCATGCTACTCCCACAAGCCTCTTCAGACAGTTGTGCAACCCTTATGGTCAATTTGAGTGAGTTCGGGGCAGTTTGTAATGATCTCCACATCCCCCAGCATCCATGCTGGATCCTACAATGATCAGAAGAGCCTTCTTACCCTCCAAAGAGGCTTTGCAACAGGGAGCAGGGAGAGTCTGCAGAAGAGACACTCCTTCCATGAACTTTCTTAAGCTAACTTAATTTGGAATGCAATTTGGAATGTTTTACAAATGACTGATTGGTTTATACTGCCACTTATGCCTATTTTGTGTAGTTTCTGTTTCACAGCTTTAATCTCTACTTTTTAAAACTTTGCAGGGAAGCATGGGCAGCATAACATGCATTGCGTGGAAAGGAGATATCTTGGTCCTGGGAGATGTTGATGGAAATTTGAACTTTTGGGACTTAAAAGCCAGAGTATCCAGGTAGTGATGGGGTGGCACAACCAGTTAAACAACAACAAAACAAACCCCTCCAGTGAAGCCTAATTCGCACATGACTCAAGTGATTGCCCCTCAAAAAGTCAGAGATTGAGGTGTGGAAAGTCCTTTTCTGTGAATCAACAATCCCGTCATGAGAAACTTCCCAGGAGCTCCTCTACACATATACCTCCAGAACCTTCCTGACATTTCTGGAAAATGCCCAAACCACATGGGTTATGTTTCACAAAAATGGCTAACCATGCACATACGTAGGAGTTCAGTGCTGTATTTACTTTTGCTGGCAACTACTCTACCAAGTAATAGAGAAAGTGGATCTAATTCATAGCACGTGTTTGAAATAATTCTAAATTTTGCCACAAAACCATGTCAGACCCAAGTTGTCTATGAGCCCACTAGCTGTACAGCTTTCTTTTTACAAAATATGGGTCCAGAAGGATTGCCACACAAATACTGGGATTGTGTACGTAATAAGCTGACATGATGCTGTTGCTATAGTGATGCTTCCTGAGGTGGTTTTGGGGTGGCACAACCAGTGTGGCAGCACAGGGTGCTGTGCTGCAGGGACCCCCGCAACAATACTGCAGAATGGAGCGAGAGAGGTTGGGGGGGTGCATCAAATTTTAGCATCACACAGGGTGCTGCTGAAATTTAAGAGCCCAAAGCCCACCACTGATGCTTCACTAGATGACTATAATCAAAATAATATCTGTAGAGGGGCGAAGTGGTGGTTTAGATGACAAGTTCTCCTTATGATTCCATTTAGATGGTCTCAGAAGTTTAGTTCTTCAGTCTGTCCTGGTAAACTCAAGGGGGAAATGTACTATTTGTGTCCTACCTTTTCCTTTCCAGAGGCATACCCACACACCGAGGCTGGGTAAGGAAGATACGCTTCGCCCCTGGAAAAGGAAACCAAAAGCTAATAGCAATGTACAATGATGGAGCTGAAGTTTGGGACACAAAGGAGGTCAGTACCAATTTTGCTTTACTTGTCTGAATTGGTTCTAAACTGCAAGCATAAAATGATGCTTACTTGTGTCACAAAGGAGATTTAACTTTTCTTGGCTCTTTCAAACTGCTACCAGCTGCTTAGTTGGTTTTGCCTAGATTTTTCAGCCATTAAAGTGTTGCTAAACTAATTGGGTGAAATCCAACATCCGTCATACGCCAAGCAGAGCCACTGAAATCAATGGACTTGAGTAATTGTTTTATTGTGTTTATTATTTATCACAGATGCATTTGCTGCCCTGGGCTCCTTTGTGAAAAAGGAAATATATACAGTGGTGCCTCGCAAGACGAAATTAATTCGTTCCGCGAGTTTTGTCGTCTTGCGATTTTTTTCGTCTTGCGAAGCACGGTGTCGGGAAAGTTTTGGAAAAGCTTCAAAAATCACCAAAGTCTTTAAAAACCTCAAAAAAGGCTACCACACCGCGTTCTATGAGTTGCTCCTCGAAGTCAAGTCGCAACTGTATTAACAGTGTTAAGAAAAAGGAAACAAACTTGCAAGACGTTTCCGTCTTGTGAAGCAAGCCCATAGGGAAAATCGTCTTGCGAAGCAGCTCAAAAAACCCTTTCGTCTTGCGAGTTTTTTGTCTTGCGAGGCATCATTCCATCAATTTCAGTGTATTTAATTTGTCTGATTTTCAGACCAAAGGCTCTTGGAAGTTAAATACCGTATTTTTTGCCCTATAGGACGCACTTTCCCCCCTCCAAAAATGAAGGGGAAATGTGTGTGCGTCCTATGGGGCGAATGCAGGCTTTCGCTGAAGCCTGGAGAATGAGAGGCATCGGCGCGCACCGACCCCTCTCGCTCTCCAGGCTTCAGGAAGGTGTCCGCAAGGCTTTGCGGGCAGCAGCCTGCAGCGTGGAGCATGGGGCACCCTCCGGAGGACCCCCCCCCCCCCCGTGCTTCGTGCAGGTGTCTGCAAGCCTTGCGCGCCCGGCGGGAGTTCCCGCGGGCTTGCAAGGCTTGCAGGTGGCAGCCTGTTCTGGGGGCTGGGGTCGGGGGAAGCTCGGGCTTCCCCCGCTCCAACCCCGTGGCTGGGGGGAATAATTTTTTATTCTTCATTTCCCCCCCAAAAAATGAGGTGCGTGCTATGGGCCAGTGCGCCCTATAGGGCGAAAAATACGGTACATTCCACGTAGAAATACAACCAAGCATCACAACGACAGTTATTGAATGATGGCTTGCCCTTGTTTTTCAATACTAGAGTTTTGCTTAACAGGCATTGTGCCCAGTTCAGACACATCACTACCAACTTGACTAGATATAATTGAATAGAGAAGCTTCAAATTCAACCACAAGGGTGGAAGGGAGAACCAAGTATTACTAATTACAGTTGAATGTATGTGTGGTGTTAAATTTAATTTTTTAAGATGTTTATAAAACAAAAGGAACCCAGTAATATTTGCCATAAGGACTGACAGTAGTAAAGTGGAAAATATTTAAAACATTTATGAAGTATTCACATTTTGTAGACTGTCACAGTAATGCTGCCACATATTAGCTGGCAGGCTTTTACATTTTAAATTTTGTTTTATATAATTGACTCTAAAGGACAGCCTTTCTCCCTTGCCTGATTATATTGCTGAGACTCATGGAAACAAAACATAATTTCACTGTGTCTGTACATGGAAAGGGAGACCACTTCGTGTTCTAAAGCTAAAATATGTTGCATTTTTTTTCAGGTGCAGATGGTGAACAGCTTAAGAACTGGAAGAAATGTCAATTTTAGAGTACTTGATGTTGACTGGTGTACCTCTGACAAAGTGATCTTGGCATCAGATGATGGCTGCATCAGAGTGCTAGAGATGACAATGAAATCAGCATGTTTTAGAATGGATGAGCAAGAGCTAACAGGTATGGACAAAGGCCAAGCAAATGCAGCTCAGTTCTTTATTAGATTGCATTCATTTGGCACATGAAGTGATCAACAGAGGAGTGTTCCCTGTTCAAATAGTCAATGAGATAGATGCATATATTTTTTTACCAGGATTGTGGAGTCAGAAGAACTGAAATGTTATTGATTTCAGCCAGGAAGCTACCACTAGCAGTTTTCCTGCCAGTGGTAGCAGCAAAGGCTCCAAAACTGAGTGTTCACAAGAATATTAATGTTACAATATATCTGCCTTAAATGATTACTGTACTTCACTTCAGCACTTCAGAATGAAATGAAGAATGTTTCTTTGTTGACTATGTATTCTACCTTTTAAAATTATTATTAAAAAATAATTGGCCCATTCTGAGGTCCTTTCTCTGGTTTACTATCGAAAAGGCCAGAATCCCGCCAGCGTGTGCTTTGAAATCTGTCTGATTTACTTGTTTAGACATTGCACTCTTCAAGAGTTTAATCATTGTACTTTGGCGACTACTCAATATTTTTGTTATTAGTATTGTGACAGGGCACTTTCCTAAAGATACTTATACAAAGATGTGTATGCAAGCTCCATGTTTAAAATAAATTGCCATCTTCTATTCAGCAGATTCAAGAGGTATTTCAGTCCATATTTTTTGAAAAATTATACTTCTTGTTGGAGTACATCATTAATTCTCTTTGCAGTGTAAAATAATGATGCTTCCCGTGTTCTGCTATTTTATTAGATTGCCAGTGTGAATAATAATAATAATTAATATCTATTACTATTCACGGTCTTGCATTTTGAGTCAGATTCAGATTTTCTGTTGTATATTTACTATCAGATATCCCCTGGAAACACAGACAATTCTGTGACATAGCTTGTGCTGTTTCTGCAGAATGCATCTTTCCCCTCCTTCCTTTTCATGAGCCACTTTATAATTCCTCTAGTGCTATCTAACTATAAGTATATCCACTTGGTTTTTATTATCATCACTGCTCAGATCTTTATTTAAATTGTGGTTAATGCCCTAGAACCAGAGCAGCAGAACTATATGATTCCAAGGAAAAATTACACTTTGGAGCGCTTTATGTACTACTGAGAAATAATCTGCCTCAAATCTGTGCTGGACTTGGTTAAGCCATGCCCCTAAACTATGCATTTACTTCTTTTAACAAAAATTTGATGGAGGAGATCCAAACCAGTTACCTTTTCAGATCAGTTTTTGAAACCCAGACTGCAGTATGCCTGCAAGCCAAATATTTCCAGTGAAGCTAAGCATTGACAACCGCGAACAAAAGAGAAAACCAGTGTCTTAACCCTTGGTCATGATTCCCAGGGTATGCACTCAAAATCACACCCATCCATATTATGGTCTGTGCAATGGCAACAATTCTGGGGACTGCAGTTCTTTCTGGAACACTGTAAAGAAAACAAGCCTTCTCATACTCCATTGCAGATGCACTGTAAGCAAGCACAGATCCCAAGTTCTTTAATATCAGATTGACTAACAACAGATTTTCTTTCTTTTTCCTCCCTTTTTTTGTTTCTAGAACCTGTGTGGTGCCCATATCTACTTGTTCCAAGAGCTTCCTTGGCATTGAAAGCATTTTTGCTACACCAACCGTGGAACAATAAATACTCTCTTGATATTTCACATATGTAAGTCTAATATATATTATTATATTGAAACACCTGCTTTTTATAAAATGGCAACGTGCCCACTAACTGTTTAGGGGTATGTGGGTGGGTAATAAAACCCAACTACTTTCCATTTAAATACTTGAATTTTACCCATCTAGAAGTGATAGTTAAACATCATTTTAGTGTATCCATCCATGGGCAAAGTATATTCTCTCCTGTTCATGCATGAATAATCCACTGGTTCCTTGAATACATTCACATATAGAGCTTCAATGTATTGAAGTACAAATAAATGCAATTTGGTTCGATTTGGAATAGCCCTAAGAAGTGCTAATGACTGCAGAGTTGGGATTTCTGAGCATCCATTTATCCCTTTACATGAGTAGAGCACTCATAACATTGCACTAAATGGGAAAACCATTCCATTCACTGGAGTCCTTGGTTGACAGATATGGATGTTTTCAGAGAAGGTGACTCACAGTCCGGACTTGAAATGGAGAAAAGTGCCCAGAGTGACTCTGGGACATCTTGTCAGCATCTAAACACTGATCCAGACCAGAAAGAAACCCACTTATTTCAACTTCGATTGCTCTTGATTATTTTTGATTTGATTATTTAATTTCTATACCACTTAATATATTAAAATATATCTAAGTAGTATACAAAACACTGAAGAAACAACTTAAACAAAATATTACAAAAATCCATGGTTCCATATAAACATGTTACATTAATACAAAGTAATATACCGTATTTTTTGCTCTATAATACGCACCAGACCACAAGACGTACCTAGTTTTTGGAGGAGGAAAACAAGAAAAAAAATATTCTGAATCTCAGAAGCCAGTGAAAGCAGCAATCCCTCTTGCTGTTCTGGCTTCTGGGATAGCTGCACAGCCTGCATTTGCTCCATAAGACGCACACACATTTCCCCTTACTTTTTAGGAGGGAAAAATGAGTCTTATAGAGCAAAAAAATACGGTATATAAATCAATATCAATTCATTTTCCTTCTGACACACCCTCCCTCTGCGTTCTCACCCAGCATCCAAACAAACTTGGCTCACCCAGAAAAGTTTCACAACGAGAGGAGTTCCTAAAAACAACAGACAGCACTCTAGTTTCTCACTCTAGACCATGCTTTTTTCTTCCTTTGGCTCTTCTGAACTGTGAGCACGGTGCAGGATGTGCAGGGTTCTGCAGCATGTGCCATGCTCTTCATCAGATTGGGATGTTTCATCTGAGACTGTAGATATTTGTCTATTAAATCAAATGTTTACTTTGCAGAAATTATCCAGAGAATGAAAATGTTAAAAATCTGCTACAGGAACAGTTGAACTCACTGTCAAAGTAAGCAAATTTCAGTTTGTGTTATGCTACTAAAATGCATTAACATCGTTTTCTTTTGAGTTCTCCTGTTTCTCTCTGATATGCATCTTGAGAGATATTAATGTGGCAGTAATCTTTAAGTTCATATTTCTTATCAGATCTAGTCACACTGTTAACTTCAAACCTATATAGACTGAAATCCTATACATGCTAGCCTCAGAATAACTACCATTCAATTTAATGGAGTTTCTTCTGAGTAGTGTATAAGACTGCATGGTAGACAAGGAAACTTTTAGAACAGTTTTATATTTTTACTTTTTGTGTTAGTACCGCTACTGGCAGTCATATTGATCTGGAAGCCAAATTAATGTTACGGATTGACAAAATAGTTTAGTGTGATGCAGAATCCGTGCTGGCACATACTACATGCACTTAAATACAGTTTTAATCCATGACTCAGCTTTATCACGTCCAAAATTTGCCATACGTTTCAAGCTTACTTTTTCTTTAAAAATCCGCAACATCCCCTTAATAATAAATGTTTCCGCAAAATACTGGAGGGGCTATGGGAACATATTTTCATATATGCCAAGAATATAGTACCATTAATGGGTTCTGGCGGCAAACCATTGATGAAATTATGCCCTAGAATTTTGTACTTGTAGCTAAATCAGCAGTGTAATGTCTTTTCAGACAGCCATCCTTTTGTCTTGCTAGCAGCAATACTAGAAATAGCATACCAGCAGAAGAATCTCATTGGGATTCTTAAAACACTGATATTGACAAGCATACAAACAGCTCCATGCTTCTAATTTAATGGCTATGGATCACTAATTAAAGAGTACAAATTATCTGATTTGTAAATGAGTCATTGGTTGAATGGTATTTTAAAAGATGGATGTCATTTTGTATAAATAAATCCTGTAATAGTGATATACTGACCCTATATGAACACAGAAAGCTGCCTTATACAGAGTCAGATTATCGTTCCCCCTAGTTCCATATTGCCTACACTGACTGGCAGCAGCTCTCCAGGATTTTAGATAGGAGTTTTTTCGAATCCTACCTAGAGATACCAGGGATTGAACCCGGGACTTTTTGCATACAAAGCTCCCGGTCAAGTTTCAGTGGTTATAATATGTATGTTAACCTCTTTCCGTTTTATAAAAATGTGTGGAAAATGGTTTCCTTTAAAGTAAAAACAACCACCACCTGCAGTATCTAGGTTGATGCACATAATGTGTCTGAATGTGTTTCATAGCAAGATATGAAAATATAAACTATAAATTATCTTTTCTTAGTGACATCAGAAAACTTTTGCTTGATCCAGAGTTCACCCTCTTGCAACGATGTCTATTGGTTTCAAGGTAACAGAGAACTTAAGTCAAAAGCACAATCCCTGTTTTGCAAGTAATTTGTCTGTAGTCCTTAGCCTGGTGATCGGTATTTTTGTTTAAAACCAATAGGGGTATTAGAGCATGCTTTCTGTAACTGAATAAGCATCCCGGTATAAATGATAGGTGCAAAGGGTTATGTTTCTAATAAAAAAATCATTTGAAGTATTTGATGGTGTTATTTATAAAGTTGTGTACAGCAAAAGCCTTTCCGTCTTTAACTACCTGTCAAATAACCTTTTTATCCTTCTTGTGCGACTGCATATATTTACTTGTGCAAGATACATTGTCTGGAAAGCATACATCAGTGTTTGGGTCTTGCCATGTCAGAATGCTGGTATGAGATTGTGTGGCTGAACATTCTTGCCTGTAGAAAACCAGCATGTTAATTTAATTTTCTGTACATGTGGGGAAATAGTAGAAAGGACCATCTGTAGTAGCCAAAGGAGGCTTGCCCATTCAAGCTAATAGGACACTGCTCCACCAACCTCAAACTGCTCTCCGTCAACCTCCACCTGCCCACCTTCCTATTTACAACCAGTCCAGGGAGAATCACTGCATGGTGTCCTTCTGGAACTCAGCAGGCAGGAAGTTGGAGGCGAGTAGAATTAGTTGGCTCCACCTATCATTGGTTCTGGCTCTAGTTACTGATGTACTCACTGTCTTCTGCCCTACTAGCTCCAGCGGGCACCAGCCACCACTGGTAGCATAATAATCCCAAGTGGGCTGTATTGCTGCTTTTTGTCATTACATAGCAATTAGCATAAGAAGAGCACTGCTAGATCAGACCAAAGTTATATTCAATTCATCATCCTGTTCTCACAGTGGCCAGTTAGATGCCTATGGGAAGTCCACAAGCAGGACATGAGTGCAAAATAACCCTCCCCACTTCAGTTGGTATTTAGAGGCATAATCCCTTCGATACAGCTATCCTAATTAGTAGGCACTGATAGTCATATTCTCCCTGAATTTGCCTAATCTCCTTTTAAAGCTGTCCAAGTTAGTGGTCATTGCTTCTATGATATGCAGTAAATTTTACAGCTTGGATATGCACTGTGCGATGAAGTGCAACCTTTTGTTTGTCCTGAATCTTCCAACATTCAGTTTCATTGTATGAGCCTTGGATAGGAAGGAAAACCTCTGTCTGCTTCTCTATACCATGATTTATTTTGTACACACTTTACATGTTGTCGTTCTCAACTAAAAATCCTCACCATTGTGACCTTTCCTCATGGGGAAGATTGTACAGTGCAGAACCGTGTGGTGTAGCGGTTAAAGTATTGGACTAGTATCTGGGAGACCAGGTTTCAAATCCCCATTCAAGCCATGAAGCTCACCTTGGAGCATTCATCACTCTCAGCCTAACCTACCTCCCAAGGCTGTGAGGATAAAATGGGGAGAAGTATGTACTCCGCTTTGAGTTACTTGGAGGAAAATGGGTTATATATGTGATAAATAAATTGCCTATTTTCTGCATTACTTCTTTGTGTTGCTGATGGTGAATATAACGACAGTCGTTTTATTTTGCCAGGCTGTATGGAGATGAATCTGAACTGCATTTCTGGACTGCTGCCGCCCATTATTTGCATACTTTTTCCCGGGGGAAACCATTAACTGTAAAAGCAGAAGACACATTGATTCCTCAAGGAAAATGGATTAGTCCACTAGATATATGTTATGATATACTATGTGAAAATTCCTATTTCCAGGTATTGCAAGATTTTAAAACTAAGTCAAATCTCTTTGACATAAAGGCTTTTCTCTTATACAGAGCTTTTATATTTAAGAGCATGTCTAATTGTTTTTGTTACTCATGCACCAAAATATTTAATTATGTGTTTTTTTAAAAGCAATTATACTGCTTGGTTATAATAAAATCTCTACAAGGAATGTAAATAGATATACAGCACGGTTCAATGTTTGTTGCATTTAGAGAACATTGGTCACTGATCACAGTAGAAATAGTATTTATTTTTTATTTTGCATTTATAGCTACATTGCCCCATAGCCTGTGGCCTGATTTATACCAATTCTGCTCTAAAGACTAGGTGAATTACCATCAAGAGGTTCACTGGTCTTTGTTGTGAATTTGAGGAGCTTTCAGAAACGGTGGAGTTAACTCAAATATTCCTGTCTCCTATTGTACAAATGGGTTAAATTTCCAATAACTTAACTTCAATGTCAGGCAAACCCACAGCCTATTGTTAATCATAGACCTAAAGTGATGCAACCTAAATACCTGGATTCATTGGTGGTGTTGTCTCATATGTCTTGTTGTCTGAAAAATCATTCTCACTTTCTTAATCACTTGATTATTTGCAGAAATTCCAGCTTGAAAGGGTCAATCTCCAAGAAGTTAAGAGATCAAATTACGACCACACCAAAAAATGCACTGACCAGCTGCTGCTTTTGGGCCAGGTTTGTGGCACCTAGTTTAGACTTTCTACAGTTGTTCAGTTTATTAGCATGCTATGAATAAATGAGCGAAACATTGACATTAGGCATTGCTACAATGTAATTTTTGTTTTCTTTTTTTAAAAAAAGTTCTCAAACTTGTGTGGTGGGTTAGGTATTTCTGAGTGTAAAGGAACCATTGAAAGCTGCATAATGTTTTGTTTTCTCTCTTTCCTAGACTGACAGAGCTGTGCAGTTGCTTCTGGAGACAAGTTCCGAGAATCCCTATTACTACTGTGATTCCTTAAAGGCATGTCTGGTCACAACAGTCACTTCCTCAGGTCCTTCCCAAAGTACTATTAAATTGGTAGCGACCAACATGATTGCAAATGGAAAGCTGGCAGGTGAACTGTTTGTTCTGTTTCTTGAGCCTAAAATAATTACTGAACTGACTTAGGGGTCATGGGGGGAGAGGAGAGGGAGGGCAAGTTCCTTTGTGCAGCCAAAAGCAGCACTTAGTTGGATACCGCTCCCAGTTTTGAGTGCCGCTAGACACTTGCAAAATTGCCTGCACCATATTTAGCTAGGATAAAGTTCAGCTGATTTTATGCTGTGCAGGGACTGCCTTCGTAGATAAAAACCGACGTAGCTATACTTTTTTGTGCTAATGAAGCATTAAAAGAAGGGGGATAATAGAGTTAGGAAATCAGGCCTGAGTGCTTACTGGAAGGACAGATCCTGAAGCTGAGGCTCCGATACTTTGGCCACCTCATGAGAAGAGAAGACTCCCTGGAAAAGACCCTGATGTTGGGAAAGATGGAGGGCACAAGGAGAAGAGGACGACAGAGGATGAGATGGTTGGACAGTGTTCTCAAAGCTACCAGCATGAGTTTGACCAAACTGCGGGAGGCAGTGGAAGACAGGAGTGCCTGGCGTGCTCTGGTCCATGGGGTCACGAAGAGTTGGACACGACTAAACAACAACAATAGAGTTAGGTGCAAGCACAGCACTGCAACTGAATGGTTTCTTTGAGCTCTTGAAAAGTTTCTTTGGGCTCTTTTAAGTGTCTTTCTACAGGGTAGAAGTAAATGTTTGTAAGTAATGAAATTTGGGTCAGAGGAAAATTGGGCTGCTTGCACTCCAGGTAGAAATACTCACAATCTCTTTGATATTCTCCGTGTTTTTAAATTGTGATTTGTTAAGCTCAGACAACTTCTTTTTCAGAGGGGGTCCAGTTACTGTGTTTAATAGATAAAGCTGCTGATGCCTGTCGTTACCTGCAGACCTACGGTGAATGGAATCGAGCAGCATGGCTTGCAAAAGTAGGCCATTTTTCTCAGTCTATCCTGTATGAGTTGCTCCTTGCTAATAAATGTTTAAAGCTGGCACACTCTTAGTTCACTCACAGGAGGGTGAGGGATTCGCAGCTTCAGTGTTTTTAACTCTTGGAGGAGGTAAATTTCACACATGCACATTTTGATGACAGCCTGTTCAGGAAACATCACACTGAAGACTGTTCAGTTTTAGCAATACACATCAAAGAGAGTATTACAGACTTCTGAATGGAAGCAACCAACATTGGGATGGCAGGGGGAGGCTGTTAGCCAATTCCAAGGGAGAAGAGTTGTTTAACCAGAATCATTGCCTTTGGAATTGAGCTGTCTATGACAGCTGACGAGTTGTTTTCCCTCATAATACTGCCAGGTGAGTTCTGCCCATGTCTCCTGATTGGAAACTCACAGATCTCCAGAATTATTATTATTAATTATAATAATGCAGTTCAGGCCCAGCTTTTACTTCCAGGTTCTTACTTTTGCCTCCCCAGCTGGTCTTCCTTCACAGTCTCCTTCTGACCTTATGTTACTCTTTGCCTCCAGTTCCTATGGTCTCTCAAGCTCCCTTGTGTTCTTTATTGTGGTCAGACATTTCCCTGACCTTGCCACTTGTGATGATGTTATTGTTGCTTTCTGCTAGTCCACTTCCTATGGTTAACTGGAACCCTCTTGCTTTTGGGGAAATACATTTCCACTCAAGGTTCTTGGCAGGACCTGACCTTGGAATTTGTGGTGGGAACACTGGTGCTTTCTGCAGGATGTTCACCAAAACAATTGTGTGGATACAAATTTATAAGAATGCACTCCAGCCCCAAATGTTGTTTACCAAAAACCTTTTTAAAAGCTTCCATCCAAAGGAGAGGCAATATAACTGGTATGCAGTATTATGTATATTTTTGTACCTTATTGCGCTGTTTCTTGGCTTCTAAGATGGCTTCAAATATTTCTAATCTGTCGCAGGTTCGTCTGAATCCAGAGGAGTGTGCTGATGTGTTCAAGCGTTGGGTTGATCACCTTTGTTCTCCACAAATCAATCAGAAATCCAAGGCCATCCTTGTCCTCCTTTCCCTGGGTTGCTTTGTGAGAGTTGCAGAGATGTTGCACAGGTCAAATGAGGCATTTTTTCTTTGCTTTGCTTATTTGAAAATTTACTAGGCATTCTTCAATAGATGTATATACTCAGTGGCATACGTAAAAATACTGTTGTTACAATTTTTGAGGTCAACAGCAGGACCATATATACAAACAGAGCCAAACCAAAAGTAGAAAAGACGCACATCCAATTGAGAATTAAAACAGCAATTATACCTAAAAGGCATATCTGAATAAGCAGAATAAGTTCAAATGCATGTGTTTTCTCTGAGAGAGAGCATCTTAATTTTTCAGTAAGTAATCTGATTGGGCTCCAATCCTGAACCCAGTTACCTGGGTGTGAGCTTCATTAAACTTCAGTAGACATTTATTGTATTGTGCTGCTGTTTGTGTTTTAGTCCGTTACAGCAAACACATTAAGTGTCCTTTGGTAGCCAGATACATTGTGGTATAAGCATTCATGGATTAGCTCACTTGAAGTGTCATTTTCAGTTGGTAGGTAATATAGAAGTGTGCAAGCACAGTTGCACACAAACATACAACGTAAGAGAACAATATAAACGCTGGGCAGAGGTCTATGGAACACAAACATTTTCATGGACTAGAGACCACTCCATCAAATGCTATGGGGAATCTTCAGCTTGCAGATAGATAGATACATGCACGCAAGAGACATAATTTCATGCAGTGGGCCTCAAAAGCGACAAAATGAGTAAACTACTATTTTTATCTCCTTGTTAATGTGTTTGAACTGTTATATTTCTTTAGTCAGTAGAGGCTAGAAAGTAGTACTTTTACTTTTGGTGGTGCAAATGCACGTGCTGTATAAATTCTTGCTCAGAATTGGGGAGCTGATCCTGTGACCCTTTCCAAGTTTTGAATTAGAGGCATTCCTGAGTACAGTCGCAAGCCTCTCAACATACTCTCATAGTGACAGAGAATGTTGTAGGCTGCCCTGCCATTAAGAATAAAAATCATCTATTCTCTTTCAACAGCATGAGGTATTTTGACAGGGCAGCCTTGTTTGTTGAAGCTTGCCTCAACTATGGCACAATTGAAGTCAACGAAGATGCAAATATCCTTTTTATCCAGTGACTGAATACAAGAAGTCTCTTAAATAGGATTGCTTTGGGGGTTCTGTACTGTGTAATGTGTGTTTCAACTGAATTACTCATTTTGAGAGAAGAAAAAAATATTCATTGTTGAGGGAAGGGATAACATTTTCCCCAAAATGATATGGAGGATCCAGGTGATTACAAGCAGAGAGTTCAGTAAAAAATAGCATAAGTAGTATTGGGCATTTTCATGTTCAAGAGCCAAGTATTCCTCTTAGATAGTGCTAGCTTATTTAATTTAATTTAATTTAATTTGCATCACTTTCTAGAGTCATTATGATGACTCTGTTTTGTGGGGGATGGGAGAGAAGAGGTCTGGTAGCTGGTTGTCTGTTTACTCACTTCACTCTGTGCATTCCTTAACCTACACTTTACAAAAACTCATCCATGCAATATTTGCAGACTATGCCAGAAGCCTGAAGACTCTGGGGTTTAAACAGGCTGCTACTTTATTTGCCTCAAAAGCGGGACCAGCTGGTAAAGATCTATTGAATGAACTTGAACAGCTGAAAGAAGAAGAATGACAGCTCTTAAGCGAACCACTAAAAACAGAGATTTCCCATCAGATGTAATCATCAGTGAAGTAACTCTTTTAAAAGACAATGAAGGGGGCTTCTTTATGGTGAAAAATACAGTTTGGTCACAGTAGAAACTGGAAATGCTGAATGTCATGTGTGGGCAGAATTTTCTCCTAATTTGTAGAGATAATGAGTTAAGGAAAATGTCTGTATTTCTCTTAAACCAAAATTTAAGTGCTCATAAGAGCTTTTAGCTACTTAAGGTAAAGAAATGATTCATCTTCTGGTGTTTTTGAATGAAAAGTACAGAGCCATTTTGCAACCCCCAAGCACCCATATCACATCTGACATTTCCAGCAGAATCTCTTGCAATGATGCAGATGATATTGGGACTCAGTCCTGCACTCTAGCATTCTCTGTGGCTTTGTGAAAAGGAACATACATCTCAGTTTGTACACTGCTTCACTTGTTCTGCTAAATATATCACTGCTCCAAGCAACATCTAAGCAGCTTGCTCACTTGATACTGGAGATGACCTGGTATTTCATCTTAAAGTGAGCTTCTTCAAAAAGGAGGAGACTCTTTCACCCAAAAGCATGGGAGCTATGCAGTTCCCAGAGCTTGTCTGACCAGTCTTCCTTACCAGTTGAGGAAAAGCTTGGACAGGATTCCCTTTTAAAGCATGATCTCTGTGTATGTCTTCCTTCACCCCCTCCCCAAGCCCACGGGACTAGTAAGCCCTGCTGTGGACTTGCTTGCAGCCACTTGGATGAGAAAATGTGTAATGGGATCCTGCCTGAGCTTGAGCACCTTGTTGGGATGCTTCCCAAGCATTGTCAGACGAGCTCTGGAATTTCCCAAGTTTTTGCTGTGAAGGAGTTTGGAGGCCTTCAGGGCCAGCGTTTGATAGGCTTCCTGCTTGTGTCAAGGAGCCAGGCAAGAGACATAGATGAAATTTCAAGTGGACTTGAATAAAAAACATATGAACTCTGCTGGATCAGACCAAAGACCTACCATCTAGCCCAGCATCCTGTTTTCCACAGTGGTCAACCAGATGCCTATGGGAAGCCCACAAGCAGGGCATGAGGGCAAAAGTCCATTTAATGCTGGATGTTTATGCAGAAGTCCCCTCATGCTGCCTCCGATTCTGGAGGTTGTATATGGTTATTGTGACTACTGGTCATGATAGCTTTAACCTCCTTTTGTCCAATCCCCCTTTAAAGCTGCTCATTTTGCAAACAAAACTAAAAATGAGAGTATGCTCTCATGTACATTTTGCTGAGCTTTCTTGGCTATTTTAAATGAACCTATAACCCTAACCTATTTTAAATGAAACCAAGGTTAAACTTCTGCCAGTTGCGTAATACTGTTTTCCGTTTGGAACTGGGACAGGGGCCCTTTTTCAGAGCCCCATTTCCCTGTGGGGGCAGCCTTGTGGGGCCTGTGTGCCAGTGGTTGGTGGGGCCCAAGGCCATAGTAGGTGGAGCAACAGATAAAACGGAGGTATCTATGGGTTCTGTTTTTTTAAGTATGCATCTTCAATAGAAGGGAGCACACAAAAGTTTCCTCCTTTTTGGCTGCTGATCTAATCTAATCGAATGGGTATACTGTGCATAAAATGTATAGCTGTAGTACAGTACCAAATTCCATGATGCACTCACTCATTCTTAGAGCAGAAAAAGATGTTATCGCTTTGGGACAGCTTCTCCCTACATCATTCTTGATAGTAGGAGATAGTAGTAAATCATTCAGTGAGAGCAAATGTGTATTTCACAAGCAAGCACCCTAAGCGTGGGGATGGAGAGTCAGAAATGAACAAACGCATGTAGACTTCATAAAACTTGGGAGGAAGATTTCCTACCTACATGGGCTTCATAATAATAAAATAATAATGCAGAGTACAAGAAAACAGGGGAAACACACACATTTGGTATTTGGTCATTTAAACTTGCCCATATTGTTTTGTTCATTGTGTTTATTATAAGGGTGTATTATCAGGACCTATTTGCATTCCATGATTTTATAATTTCACTTACGATTTGCACTTAGAAATGGGTTCTAGGTCCTCAAACACAACTTTGTTTGCCAGTTTAAATAAATCAGTTAACTGTGCAGTACTGATGGATTGATGTGAAACCAATGTTTTTGCTTTGGAGCTCAGCAACCACGCATTGCCTTTAACAGCTAATGTCACTTTGGCACAGCAAAGGGCGAAATGAAATATCTTATCAAAGGAAGAACAACAAAATGACCCCTTTTCAAGTTCTCATGAGAGAAATGCTCATGTTGGTTGGATTTCCGACTTCTCTGGGAACTGGATAATTGGTTTCTGGCAATATGTAATGTGCACTGAACTGTGGATTCATTTAACTGTGTTTTGAATGTCTCCTTTGGCTCCTTTTCATACAGATTGCTTCATAGGATCAGTGCAGTAGAGGATCTTTTGATGCTGCCTCTTTCATCAGGTTGTGATTTCAAAATCGTTAGAATTTTAGACTGAGAATAGTCTTACTCAGATCCTCAGACTTCTTGAAACACAGGGAGTCTTTGCAGTAGTTGAAAGGCTATTGTGGTTAACAAGACTGTTTGAGTGGCCTGCCTTCTGTGCTAGTGCTAAACAGTAGTGCTAGTCACTTGAAGACATCCTAAAACAATCCTAGGTACTATATACCATGGCTAAGTAGAGATCTGTTCAAAACCCATTTATGATGTCTGGAAGCATTTCTATCTGCAGAATAGTCATAAGCTGGAGAAATGTATGAAGATGCTTGCTTTCAAATGTTCTCAGCCGGCAAGACCTATTCCGTTCATTTAACTGGCAGGAATTGTAAAAGTCTGGGTTGAGGGATATCACTAATTGAAGCATCAGATCTGTGGGCATATCTTTCTATGTGCATGAAAATGCTGCATCCATTGAAATTAACAGGGCAGCTCACAGGGGAAATACCTCTATCAGAAAAACACAGATCTAGGATGTGCTGACTGCATGATCGTATCTTTAATTCTTTGGTTCACAGTGGCATCTATTTTTTTGTATAGCAGGACAAGTTATCTCTTAGAAATACTGGCTGGGGGGAAACATGATTATATGTGATTTGCGCTCATGAAAGCTGGTCAATTCAAAATAGTGCTTGTTAAGTGAAGAATGTTCAGAAAACTGATTAGCTTGATTTTGATAATTTGCTCATTTGTTAGCGGTTTGTCAATATTCACAATTTTTGTAGTGTAGTTTTTCCATATATCTTCTAGTTTCTTAAATTTCCTTTCCCTTTGTTTTCTCCTCCTTATGAAAGACATGTCTCTGTTTTTATGAAGCCGTTAAGAAACCCTTTTTAATTCAATTGACACACAATTACTTAAAGTTGCTCAGTAGTCTCCAAATCTGTGGACGTATTATTTTAATCTAAGCCAAAAAAACATTGCTGGTGGCAAACCTATTCACAGTGGAATTTGTTATATGGCATTTATGATAAGCAAAACTGATGCCATTGCTTATATACCGTATTTTTCTCCCTATAGGACGCACTTTTTCCCCTCCAAAAATGAAGGGGAAATGTGTGTGCGTCCTATGGGCGAATGCAGGCTCTCGCTCTCCAGGCTTCGCGCACCTCTCCACAAGCAGCAGGAGCGCTCCCACGGCTTGCAGAGAGCTGCCTATTTGGGGGCTGGGGTCGGGGGAAGCTCGAGCTTCCCCTGTCCCAGCCCCGCACCTGGGGGAAAAATAATTCCCCCCTTTATTTCCCCCCCAAAAAACTAGGTGTGCCTTATGGGACGGTGCATCCTATAGAGAGAAAAATATGGTACATGTAAATAATAATGTCTTGAAGTGTTCTCAAGACATTTTCCTCAACACATTTCACTTGTCACAATATGCATTCCTTTTAGACAATACAGGAAGTGTGCAACTCCTGCCAACTCACTTTGGAAACACCTTGCGGGGCTTTGTGTGGGGTTTTTTAAAGTGTGCTACTGTCACATCACTGCATTCAGTGTCCCCCTTGCAAGCTGTAGACAATGACTTGAAGTAGAAGACAGGGAGGAGGTGCTAAACATGATATTGCATTGAAAGTCAACACAGCAATGTCCTGGTCCATTGGTAAAGAGAGAATATGTAATAACTTGGCCTTGGGGAAATTCACAACAGAACTGGCTTGAGGCTTTAACTTTTAGGCTAAGCCACATAACATACTGTCTGCCATGGTCTCGGTAAGCTCCATCATTAAGACATGTATAGCGGCAGCAGTCGTTTTGTAAAAACAAGGCTGTGCATTTGCCACTCTAGAATTTCACATAGTGATAATTAACATTTTTAAAATCAGTACCATCATGTTTGGAAATCGTTGACGTTGAGAGAAGCCTTACACTGGGTTTATGTGCTTCACAGCATGATCTGGTGCATGTTTACTCAGATGTAAGCCCCACTGTGTTCAGCTGGGTCTACTCCCAACTAAATATGCACAGCATTACAGCCTTAAAGTTTGTATATTTTGCACAATATGAAGTGCCCCATTGATTCCGTGTACAAAGATGGAACAAATCATTGTAAAATGCTTTTTGTTGTTAAGTCATGGAAAAGTTACTAAAATTTAGTTTCAAAAACAGTTAAGTGTGTTGTAATGTAATCCTAGAAATTGTAGATGTACACTGATATTGTACAGATGTACTTAGTGAAAGTGTCATTCACGTAACTGTGGCATAAGCTTTTGTGTGTTATATCTGTTTTCATCTATCTGTAAGCCATTGGCTGAGTTGCCGTGGTATCACAGATGCAAGAAACTGTCAACACTGTGTTGACAAGCAATGTTCTTCCTCAAAGAAAGAGATCTGTTTGGGAGAAAGCTAGGAACAGAAGCAAGTAGGGAAGCTTTAGAACTGGAAAGTGCACAAACTACTTAAAACATAAGAATCAATTGGAAATTTTCTCCCTTCTATAATGGCTACATTGAACTCTTCTGCTGCCCCTGGTGGTGTGTAAAAGGTATAGCAGGTGGGGAAAATCATTATTAACAATTCAGTTGCCTGGCCACTGTAATCTATTCACTCACATGGAGCACATGAAAATGAGCTTTCATGTACTAAATACTTTTACACTTTCCTTTATGCCCAAACATATGCTGCCAGCATGTAATAGCTCCCTTTTCTTCAAAATAAATGGATAAAATTCATAACTGCAAGAGAGAGGGTTCTGTTGCTATGAAGTGTAAATAGAGATTCCTCTGAAGGCAGGCTGGTGACAGGTTAAGTCATTCTTTTCTATTTCAGTTAGGCTTCACCTTTGACAATGATTTATTGGTTCTGACAAGCTGCCATAAGATTACTCTTCCTCACTGCAGATCTTAGTGAGAGCAAGGTATGGGAGGAAATATGTATGCAGAAGAGGTTGAAATGTGGTCAGAAATATGAATGCTGCTTACAGTGGAGAGTACTGACCTTTCTCAGTTCTTACATACTGCAGAGCTGTCTTGAGTAACCCATGATGTGTTGTGCTACAGTTAGACTGAATGAAATGGAATGGCCAGATACTAAATTGAAAAATTAAATACTTGCAAGGCTCAACTGACAGTAATAAAAAACCAGGCCTTTAGCATCATCATCAGCAACAGAGTCCTATGGAATGCTCTGCCAAGAGATTCAGCAGGCGCCTTCTGTTTCAATTGTAAACACATGCTGAAAATGTCTATGTCCAGGCTTATGCAGGCAATAGTTAATGGTCTCTAATTTTATTTTTTTACTTAAATACTTCGAGATTATAAACTTAGATTTTTATGATATAGTGACATATTAATATTTCTATTAATGTAGAAATGTTGGAAACAGCAAAATGCATAGCATGTTACTGAACATAATGGGACCTGGTGACAGCACTCACTTAAACCTTACAAATGAAACTCTGGTTCCCATTGTATTGAGATAATGAGACCTGTAAGAATACTTGCAGTCGGTACCCTTAGTAGGAGTGATAAATGTCAGCTTTCATTTTAGAGGCCTCAGAGTGCATGGTGGAGAAGTGTAAGTCGTCCCCCCAAAATTGGGTTAATACGTAGCTGAGAGAAAAAGTTTCTAAAAGAAGGGGGGGCATTACACTCTTTCAGTGTGGCAGAGGTGAGTCTCAGGATACTCTTTTTCAGACAGAGCTGTTGGACAATGGAACAGACTCCCTCAGGAGGTGGAGAACTAAACTTATTAAAATAATAACCAGTTCTAAGTTGTTGTCTGGAACAAAAAAAGCAAGAGCGACTCAACTTTGGTTGATGAAATCCGAGCACTAGTGATGCAGAAAGAGCTGTTCTGGAAGAGCCGCCCCTCATGTTTCCTCTGAATTATTTCCTCCTACCAGTTTGTCTTCCATTCAGACCTCTCATTATCTCGTTATAGTCAAATTAATTGCAATGGGTGTTCTTAAACGTTGTTGTTCCTACTTTGCAAAACCACAAGCATCTTTCTTAAGGAACAATCTAAGCCATTCATGACAACATCCAACAGGCATTTCATCAGCAGGGCTCATTTTATCCTTTGTTTTATTCTTTTCTTCTTTTCCTTTTCTTTTTTACATAGCCTCCCAGACTCAGAGGAAGTAATTTGCCAGATCAGTGTTCTTTTGCTCTTGTTTTCATGGCTATGCCCCCCGCCCACCTTTCCTTTCAGGCACTTCTTATCCCAAACATGAGACTTGGGCACAACAAACTTGCTCTTGTTTGACTCACTTAGACTGGGTTCCCTGACCTGGAACTTGGCCAAGGCAGACTACATAATGTAAAGATATGAACCCGCAAGGCATAAAACCCAGGAAGTGAGCTACAAAGGCCTCCAAAAATATATTGGGTATACCTAACTAATTTGGCCTGCCACCCATTCTTCTCTCACACATCTTACACTGTACAGCAGTAGATGCCCAAAGCCCCAGGCCAATGTATGCTGCGATCCACACCCAGAGCTGCTGCTGAAGGCAAGAACGTGTAAACTAACAGAGCTGTGTCCCCATTCAAACAAATGGGAAAGCTTTTCTCATGAGGTAACTTAAGTATGTGTATCTTCAGGGACCCTGTGCCAATCAGGAATCCTTTGACTATGGTGCCTGTGTGATTTCTGGTTTAGAGCTATCTTTTTATTTTCATTCGTTTCCTTCTAAGACTAAGTTGAGCACCACAAAATGCCCATTTTCAATTGCTTTTCTCCTGCACTTGGCAGAACCGTTCAAATCCACACCTCCTCTCCTCCTCTCCACCCTCAATAAGGCAGCAATTGAGATGCTGCCTTTTCCAGTTAAGGAATCAATCCATAAATTATTCCTGTGTCCGGATAGCTTGATACACGTGTCACTCACTTCACTGGAATGCATTGTTCTGAGGCTGGAATTGTACGCTTGGTATGCTTGCTTCAGTTCCATAGAAGACTTTTGCTAAACAATAACTCTCCATGTGCAAGATTTAGAAATACCACAAAACCACATTTTTTCCTGCATAACTAATAGTCTGAATTCTTCTTTGTACATCACAGCCATGAAAGGGCTGCACAAGTAGAAAGGGTGGTGACTTATGCTGGCTTCCCCATGTTTAGGGGTAACTTAGTCAGCACCAAGTATCCCCCAAGCTGTGTACCTGCTCCTTCAGAGGGATTGTAAATCCCACAAAGAGCAGGCCACCTCCAATCCATCTGGTCTAGGGAACCACCCACTAACAGTACTTAAGTCTTATCTAGATTGAGCTTCATTATATTGAATGTCATTCAGTCCATTACCGAGGCAAAACAATGATCCAGCTCTTTCACTTCCTGGGATAGAAGTTAAAACTTTTCTCTGATTCTCTTTTCTCTCTAAACGGCCTTGGCCCAGTATACCTGAAGGAGTGTCTCCACCGCCACTGTTCAGCCCGGACACTGAGGTCCAGCTCTGAGGGTCTGCTGGCGGTTCCCTCACTCCGAAAACTGAGGTTACAGGGAACCAGGCAGAGGGCCTTCTTGGTAGTGGCGCCCGCCCTGTGGGACGCCCTCCCACCAGATGTCAAGGGAATAAACAGCTATCTGACTTTTGGAAGATACCTGAAGGCAGCCCTGTTTAGGGAAGTTTATTATGTTTGATGTCGCTTTTTTATTAATATTCTGTTGTGAGCTGCCCAGAGTAGCTGGGGAAAGCCAGCCAGATTGGCGGGGTATAAATAATAAATTATTATTATTATATTATTCTATGACCTTTGATGATTGCTTCCCTGTTTGGTTGTGCTTTTATTTTGTAGGTATGAATTGACTGTTTTAAGACAAAAATGAAGAAAACAATATAGCAATCTTGTTCCGATATTTTCTTACATTTGTGACCTGTCTTGTGCCCTACTTTGTAGCAGAAGGAATGTTATCCATAAAAGAAAGAAGTGTGTTACGTTATATTTTAGATTACATAATTATAATACCATTAGGAAAGATGGTACTGTTCCGTTACCGTCTGACATCTAGCACAATGTAGTCTGATCTTTGACTGACTCTTCTTTGGAATAAATGTGCATATGATATTTACTGTTCAAAATAGTTGCTTTCAATGAAATGCCCTAACCTGTAAACGATAACCATAGCTCCTTTAGTAAAGACAGTCACAGACATTCTTACATATTTAATCCAGCAGAGTGCAGCAGAGATCAGGGAATCATAATATGGAATACTTAATTCTATCCGTGAATAGTGATCGTTGTGGGGAACAGAAACAAGCTCAGTAGTTATTTTCATCTAAAAGTGTGCTTAATGATATGGCAACCCCAATATTACAGTTTAGCAGAATAGCAGCAGTGTTGTGGCTTTTTGTGGAAAAATTACTATTTAAAATTAGAATAATATGCATAGGGCAATTTGCATTTGGAAAAAATTAGTTTGCATCAGAAAAATTGCTGGTGCCCTAGAATAATTAATTAACTTGTTTGTTTGTCTTTGTATTTAGTAAACAAAGCTAAAATGTTTGAAATTGCCAATTTTGCCTAATATTGTGTTTGCAGTTGGAAACCATTCACTGATATTAAAGAACTTATGAAATCGGGAGGGAAATATTTTGAAAAATATAGCAGTAGAAAATGTTCTGCCTCCTATCACTTGATAAAATATTTTCTTGAAAATTCTGCTTTTGTGTTTAACTGTCTTGAAAGGTAAAAATCCTATTGCTCTGCCAAGAGAAAGCGGAGACTACTTTTTCTTAAAACTGTGGAAATAAATCAGAATGAAATGATTAAAGTAGTTTAATATGAACTGATGGATTATTGGAGAACATCTGGTTTTCCATGAGACCTCAGTAACATCCTGTCAAAATTCTGAGGACAAAGGTGTTAAAAGCATAGATGATGAAGGCATTTGACTCCAAAGTAGTCAAAAAACGGTGGTTTCTTGATTCCAAATTGAAAAGCAAACTACTTAAAAAATCATCTGACCTAGGCTTGAAGAACCTATCTAGAACTTGAAATGTGTGTTACTTAGATCAGTTTACATATCTTACTGACAGAAGAAAGGAGGGCATGAAAAATTTATGACAGGAAAGACTTGGCGTGTCAGAGTTTTGAAAGACACAGATCAACAAACTTGCTCGTACATGTTTGTGTGTTCTTTCTCCCTCTCAACTTCTGGTGAATTGTTGCTCCAGAGACTGATTTTACAGATTTAAACCTTTTCAATAAGCTATGACAAGGTAAGAGCCTAAGTGACCTCAGGTGAAAGAGACCGGTTACTGCTGGGAGATATATTTGTTCAATAAATCATCATTTCAACAGCCAGGTTTCTTTTACTTTGCCAGCCCTTACATCACCTGTTAAGAATGCTGCCTTGGCTGCGGAAAGTCATTTTTAGGAGAAATTCAAAATGCTGGGGCTGTCCTTTTCTTCCTATCCATTTCAGCATACAGTGTATTATTTAAGGCCTGGAGTAAGATTGTTCTGAAGCCATAACAGGATGCAGAGAAGCTCATTTAGGAGTGCTACTAGGCAGCAGCACCACCTTAAAGCATTCCACCGTAAAGTCATTAGGGGACCACATTTCGCTTACAGTTTGCATTATGCTTCTCTCTGTGTGTCATTTGAGCTCTCTCTGTTTCTCTTAAACGAGAACCAACTGGGAGAAAGCCACATCATCAGGATGAAGAAGAAGAAAAAAATCTCCAATATTGCTTTGGAAATTTCACAATCAAAAGCACATTTTCGAAGCCCAGCCACTGACAGTGTGAACTAAAATAGGAAACATATGACATAGGGAACATGACAGCCGAAAAGAGAAAGTTGAACATTGTGACTATTTCATTATTTGTCTTCAAACAGTCTAGAGCTGCCTCCTCCAACAGAAGGCCCTTCAGATGATGTGGATTACAACTCCCACCAACCCCAGCTAGCATGGCCACGGACAACCTAAGTTCAAATCCTCACTCACCCCGTATAGGCAGCTGATGGGAACTAAAGTTCAAAACAACTGAGGCCACCAGGTTGGGGAAGGCTGCTGCAGTTGCAATATCTCTCTCTCTCTCTCTCTCTCTCTCTCTCTCTCTCTCTCTCTCTCTCTCTCTCTCACACACACACACACACACACACTTCAGAAAACTGTCCTAGCACTGCTAATAACTTTTTTTTAAAGATAATTTTGCCAATACATAAATCTAGTCGCTAACTAAAGACTGTGCCACCAGCTTTTTGCCAGTGCATGCTTGTACACGAGGAGCCACGTATTGAGTGAGAGCTGAGGTAATGCACTCACTGTCTGCTGCAGCAGCAGGAGGACTGGGAAATCTTCCTTCCAATGGTTGCCATACGTCCTCTTTTTCCAGGATGCATCCTCTTTTTCATGGGTAAGTAAAGTGAGAGTAGTCATAGCGACCCATAGTTAAAAGTAGAAGTTGGCAAACGTGTCCTCTTTTTTGCTCTTCAAAATACGGCGACCCTATTAGGTGAACAGAGGTGGCTTTAAACAGGGGAGATGAAAGTTCAGATCTGCACTCGCACAATGTCAGCTACAGAGTACAGTGGTACCTCAGGTCAAGAACTTAATTTGTTCTGGAGGGCCGTTCTTAACCTGAAACTGTTCTTAACCTGAGGTACCATTTTAGCTAATGGGGCCTCACGCTGCCGCCACACAATTTCTGTTCTCATCCTGAAGCAAAGTTCTTAACCTGAGGTACTATTTCTGGGTTAGTGGAGTCTGTAACCTGAAGCGTCTGTAACCCGAGGCGCCACTGTACTGACATTAACCAAACAACAGAGGCAGAATTAGGGGCATGTGACCAGTTCGATCACACGTGGTGCAGAGCCTCAGGGGTGCTGCAGCGGTCCACAACTATTATGTAGAATGGAGTATGAGAGGCGGGAGTGCCGATTTTTGGCATCACACAGGGTGCTGCTGAAATTTGATCAGGGATGGGAAACCTCAGTCCCTTCATGCTTTTCTATGTGGTCCTTGGAGTCCTCCCCAGGCTATACCCCACACTGGTCCTGCTTTGCACCCTTGTATTTTTGCCTGGCTGGAATCAGTCCTTTGAGTATAGACAGTAGACTGCATTGGGTTTGATTGATAAATGGCTTGAGCTGTTATAAAACAGCTTCCTGGGTTCTTGATACTCTAAAGGCATCAGATTCATTTGCGTTTACACTCCATCAGAGTGTAGCTGTACACAGTGTAGCGCAACAAGGTAAAAAGTAAAAACGCATAAGGATTATAGACAACATAAAATGGCAACTCAATCTACTTTCTGATGCAAAAGAAGAGAGTGGAGGAGGGTGCCCCTAAGTTAGTGGTGGGACTACACATTGAAGGGATCACTTTGAGAGCTAATATGAGCACATAGATAAATGGTTTTGTTAGCTGAGAAAGACAGTACGCGTGGAAGTGGTATCAAAATACAAGGCTGTGCTAATATTTATACAGCTGTAATATAAACAACCCCCTGTCCTTATGTTCCAGGTCAAGTAATTTTTTGGGTCATGTCCTTATCTTTTAAATATCTGTTTTGGCACAAAATAATCTCCCCTAAAAATCTTAAAATGACACAAGAGGGCAGTGTTTCAGAGCATTGCTTAAGTAGGATGCTATATAGCTATAGGGTTTTTTTATATGTCCATCTCAGAAAATCCTCTCTGTTCAAGTGACCTGGGATACAGCTTAGCTTGATCATGGAGGTTTGTATAAACAGAACATTTCACCAGTGTATGCCACATAATTGAGACTTATGGGCACTGGCAGGGTGCGATTGTGACATGCTGTAGCCCATTCTGGTCAAATGGCCCCAGGTTGTTTAGGTGCCCTACAGCAGCTTCCCCCGGATCTGTGCTCCTCCAAATGTTGGACTGATGATATCAGTTGTAGTCCAACAACAATATGGAGTGCACGAGGTTGGGGTAGACTGACCTAGAGACATAAATATGCGAACATGCTAGTAATTATGTTCCTGCATTTGTAAACTGAATCCCAAGGAATGAAAATCTCTTTAGGAAATTAGTAGTTCCACCAAGGGACTAGGGAACAGTTGATCCGAGAAAGATGTGCTTAATTGCCTCACTGTCCCTGCCTGCTATAGGCCACCCTTGTGATGTCCATGCATATAATATGACTGAAAGTCATTAAGTGCGTGATTTTTCCACCCATCATTAAACTTGTAACTGAACAGCACTGAATGTTTTTTTAAAGAAAACCTAAAACCTTTTATTCCCCTCTCATATGTATTGCCATCAGTTCATTTTATTTGCTACTTTCTTTACAGCACTTTGCAGCATATGTTACCCAAAGGCATCAGAGCAAGTTATAACAGTTAATGTAGATCATAAAACATGAAATATACTATCTAAACTTGCCCAATGATTTATTCTTGGCCACTAAATGCCATCTAAAAGAAAATTATTGTATGCAATTTCTGCTTGGGCCACAAGTTTGTACTTTTTTCAGTCTTTGGGGAAAGGCTATTCTTCACTTGTGGAACAGCTATTAAGAAACCTCGCTATAAACCTTTCTTCTATATACAGATATTTTCATTTGTGGGGAAGGGAAGCTATGTTCTCCCCCCCTTTTTTTTTTACCTCTGAGGCTTCCCTGATAGTGTAGTGTCCATGCAAATAAATTTGCTGGGAAAATTAAAGTCTCACCCCAACACATACACCCAGTCTGTTTGCAATCCCATTTCAAAATGTGGCTCTGTAAATATCATGAGCATCTATTTATTAGCATTCGTAATATAGCACTAGATCAGAAACACAATTCCCCTCCCCTCTCTCACACTCAATACCAGTACAGTTTTTGTCTATGTTTAATATTTTCCCGAAAGGACGCTCAGTTGCGGATATGCATGGAAGCGAAAGGAAAGTCCAATGCTGTAAAGAAAAATATTGCATAGGAACCTGGAATGTAAGAACCATGAACCTGGGTAAGTTGGATGTGGTCAAAAATGAGATGGCGAGAATAAATATTGACATCCTGGGCATCAGTGAGCTAAAATGGACGGGAATGGGCGAATTCAGTTCGGATGACTATCATATCTACTACTGTGGGCAAGAAACCCGTAAAAGAAATGGAGTGGCCCTCATAGTCAACAAAAGAGTGGCGAAAGCTGTACTGGGATGCAGTCTCAAAAATGATAGAATGATCTCGATACGAATCCAAGGCAGACCTTTTAACATCACAGTAATCCAAGTCTATGCACCAACTACTGGTGCTGAAGAAACTGAAATTGACCATTTCTATGAAGACTTACAAGACCTTATAGAAGTGACACCAAAGAAGGATGATCTGCTCATTATAGGGGATTGGAATGCTAAAGTAGGGAATCAAGAGATAAAAGGAACAACTGGCAAGTTTGGCCTTGGAGATCAAAACGAAGCAGGGCAAAGGCTAATAGAGTTCTGCCAAGAGAACAAGCTGGTCATCACAAACACGCTTTTCCAACAACACAAGAGACGACTCTACACATGGACATCCCCAGATGGGCAACATCGAAATCAGATTGATTATATTCTCTGCAGCCAAAGATGGAGAAGCTCTATACAGTCAACAAAAACAAGACCTGGAGCTGACTGTGGCTCAGATCATCAGCTTCTTATAGCAAAATTCAAGCTTAAACTGAAGAAAGTAGGAAAAACCACTGTACAGGTAAGATCCAATCTAAACCAAATCCCTTATGAATACACAGTGGAAGTGAGGAACAGGTTTAAGGATTTAGATTTGCTGGACAGAGTGCCTGAAGAACTATGGGTGGAGGCTCGCAACATTATACAGGAGGCAGCAACTAAAACTATCCCAATGAAAAAGAAATGCAAGAAAGCAAAGTGGCTGTCCAACGAGGCCTTACAAATAGCGGGGGAGAGAAGGCAAGCAAAATGCGAGGGAGATAACGAAAGATACAAGAAATTGAATGCAGATTTCCAAAGAATAGCAAGGAGAGACAAGAAGGCCTTCTTAAACGAGCAATGCAAAGAAATAGAGGAAAGCAACAGAATGGGAAGAACCAGAGATCTGTTCAAGAAAATCGGAAATATGAAAGGAACATTTCGTACAAAGATTACCATAATAAAGGACAAAAGTGGTAAAGACCTAACTGAAGCAGAAGACATCAAGAAGAGGTGGCAAGAATACACAGAGGAATTATACCAGAAAGATATGGATGTCTCATACACCCCAGGTAGTGTGGTTGCTGACCTTGAGCCAGACATCCTGGAGAGTGAAGTCAAATGGGCCTTAGAAAGCACTGCAAATAACATGGCCAGTGGAAGTGATGATATTCCAGCTGAACTGTTTAAAATTTTAAAAGATGATGCTGTTAAGGTGCTACACTCAATATGCCAGCAAGTTTGGAAAACTCAGCAGTGGCCAGAGGATTGGAGAAGATCAGTCTACATCCCAATCCCAAAGAAAGGCAGTGCCAAAGAATGCTCCAACTACCGCACAATTGCACTCATTTCACACGCTAGCAAGGTTATGCTTAAAATTCTACAAGGAAGGCTCAAGCAGTATGTGGACCGAGAACTCCCAGAAGTGCAAGCTGGATTTAGAAGAGGCAGGGGAACCAGAGACCAAATTGCAAACATGTGCTGGATAATGGAGAAAGCTAGAGAGTTCCAGAAAGACATCTACTTCTGCTTCATTGACTATGCAAAAGCCTTTGACTGTGTTGACCACAGCAAACTATGGCAAGTTCTTAAAGAAATGGGAGTGCCTGATCACCTCATCTGTCTCCTGAGAAATCTCTATGTGGGACAAGAAGCTACAGTTAGAACTGGATATGGAACAACTGATTGGTTCCAAATTGGGAAAGGAGTACGGCAAGGCTGTATATTGTCTCCCTGCTTATTTAACTTATATGCAGAATTCATCATGCGAAAGGCTGGGCTGGATGAATCCCAAGCCGGAATTAAGATTGCCGGAAGAAATATCAACAACCTCAGATATGCAGATGACACAACCTTGATGGCAGAAAGTGAAGAGGAATTAAAGAACCTTTTAATGAGGGTGAAAGAGGAGAGCGCAAAATATGGTCTGAAGCTCAACATCAAAAAAACGAAGATCATGGTCACTGGGCCCATCACCTCCTGGCAAATAGAAGGGGAAGAAATGGAGGCAGTGAGAGATTTTACTTTCTTGGGCTCCATGATCAGTGCAGATGGTGACAGCAGTCATGAAATTAAAAGACGCCTGCTCCTTGGGAGAAAGGCGATGGCAAACCTAGACAACATCTTAAAAAGCAGAGACATCACCTTGCCAACAAAGGTCCGTATAGTAAAAGCCATGGTTTTCCCAGTAGTGATGTATGGAAGTGAGAGCTGGACCATAAAGAAGGCTGATCGCCGAAGAATTGATGCTTTTGAATTATGGTGCTGGAGGAGACTCTTGAGAGTCCCATGGACTGCAAGAAGATCAAACCTCTCCATTCTGAAGGAAATCAGCCCTGAGCGCTCACTGGAAGGACAGATCGTGAAGCTGAGGCTCCAATACCTTGGCCACCTCATGAGAAGAGAAGACTCCCTGGAAAAGACCCTGATGTTGGGAAAGATGGAGGGCACAAGGAGAAGGGGACGACAGAGAATGAGATGGTTGGATGGTGTTCTTGAAGCTACCAGCATGAGTTTGATCAAACTGCGGGAGGCAGTGGAGGACAGGAGTGCCTGGCGTGCTCTGGTCCATGGGGTCACGAAGAGTCGGACACGACTAAACGACTAAACAACAACAACAACAATATTTTCCCTCACTTATATAGATATATATATTTAAAAGGTTAGTCAAAAAAATCTTAAGGTTGTCCACTAATTCCCTCTCCGCTTGTCAGAATGTGCATCTTACAGTACAAGACTCCTGCTATTATTTTATGGGTACTGTATTTCACATCTTTCAAAAACATTTTCATTGCTCATCTGCTTAATTCGCCACTTTGGTATACATTTAACCTAACTTCAAAGTAGAAAAATCGTTTGTCCTAGTCATTGATGAGGATGGGAAAATCACACTGTTTGTAGTAGAACAAGAAGCAGTACAAATAATGGCTATGTGAGTTTTGGAGCTTGCCGAGAAGCAGTTCCACATCATAATGTGCCATGGAAATGCCCACATAGGCCTTAGCAGCCATTGTAGTCTTCTGGTTCAGATCATTTAGGGCTTTTAAGGAGAGATCCAGAACCTTGAATTGGGCTCAAGAACAGACAATGGAGTTTGTAAAATACCCCAATCTCTGAGTGCTTCCAGGCACTTACTCAGGGTTCACATTTCCTGTGGGAAATGAGGAACAGAAGAGACTGTGGTGTCTTTAGGGTATATGGTTTACACATATATATAACTTGATCCTACGATAGAGGGCTTCATGGCATTAACACTCCAAGAAAGTCTTGTTTGTCCCATAGGCACAGCCTTGGATTCAAACATTGCTCTCAAGCGTTGTTCTCCCTCTCCCTCTCTCCAGCTTGCTGCTTTACTTCCAGGTAACATCACTGCCACTTTAAACTCTGGCTTCATCCTTCTAATGAGCTGGGGGAAGGGGCCAGACCTTCTCACACAGAGCCCCTTTCCATCGTTTCCCTTTACAGTCCATCACTCAGGCTATCGCCTCAACACAGGAAGCTAACCTGGCTTCTATTTTAACACTTGCTGAATCCAGGGGTTAGAAGGGTCTCACATACAGCTTCCTTCCCGCCCCCCAACTCAAAACTGTATCATTGATGTGTAACAATATCATTGATGAGCTATAATCTGCAGTCTAGCTACTGAATTCTGCATAAAATGAACTTTTTGGATGCCTTTCAAGAGTAGCCCTGAAAAGTATGTTAAAGGAGTGCAATTTGGAGGTGGCCAACTCTAGGAAGTTCATAGGGGGTACACCAGCTGAAGTTGTGTTCATTATCAAATCATGTTTAATAGTATGTTCATTAATGAATAATGTTTATTAGTGCATTGCATGGGGAAAGCTATAGTTACTACCCCCACAAAAACATATTGGCCACAGGTGGCAGCCATATTCTTCCCTCACCTCCACTGTCCCAGTGTTTTAAGGCATTTCAAGGAAATCCAAGATGGTGGTTGGAAGCCACTTAGCTGCAGAACCCTGGAAATTTGTTTTAAAGGAATCAGACGTTGGAAGAGGTGCCTATAGAAGGAAGTCTACAGAACAGCACTTTGCTATGAATCCCCTTAACCCTTGATCATACCCTGTCACCATCCTTACATTCTAGGATCTGGCTATGGCATTTGCCTTACCGTTGAATCAGCTGTTCAAACATATCCTGTCCATTCACAGTTTGTCAACTTGGCTTTGTATCTTTCAGGAGAAAGTGCTTCAAATCATTTTGTATTAATTGGGCATTCCCCAACTCCCCAAAGGTACTTTTCCTTTTTTTCTTTCATTGTTATTGAACAAAATCTAGGAATGCTTTCAAACTGTAGCTGTTTTCTATTTTAAAACATTTTTAGCCATTCCCCCACGTAATACAAAATAGAAGAGGTATTTATGAATGATGGCTGCAGCATGAACCAAAAAATTATTCTCTATTAAGACTTGTTATCGCCAGTCCTGGTCAAATGCCAAACTAAGCATTGCGGCCAGTGACAGTTTTAAGATCTTATATACCTTGTGGGGGTGGAGGGAGAGCTAAAGAAAGAGTTGACTTATGCTATTAGAAATTGTAGAGTCCCAGGAGCATACAGACTTCCTTTCTCGGCCTGGTGTCCTCAGACTCTGTAGCCTCTACATGACATCATTCCAGTATACAATCCAACTTTGTCCTTCCAGAACTCCCAACCCACCTGGCGTGGTGTAATATTTGTTGTTGCTCATTTTATGAACTACTACAGCTAGGACCCAACAAATCCTTAATTATAGTGCAAACTGCTTCTCTGCTACAATGCTTCCTGCCTTTCTCCCCTGGGAATTTGTAGTATTTTCATTGAGGCCAAAACTTGTGTGCAACAGATTTCTTTCCCTGTAGAGATCGCAAAGCTGTTTATGATGATAATAAGAAAATAATTCTAATATCTTTTGCTGAGGCACGGGAAGGGAATGCGGTTATGTATGTGTTAATTCTTTTAATACATGCAGTCAGCTGACAACTCAAGTGCCTTTTCTCTAATGCACCCCCACCTGTCTTGGGTCTATGCATAAGTGACATAACCACACATGAATGGCTGCAGTTTAGTAGTGGAGCATTGCATAGAAAAGGTTCAAGTTTCAACAATAGGAACATAGGAAGCTGCCTTATACAGGGACAAACTATTGATCCATCTACATCTAGAGTGGCTGGGGAAACCCAGCCAGATGGGCAGGGTATAAATAATAAATCATCATCATCACCATCATCATCACGTACAGGCAGCAGCTCTCCAGGGTTTCAGGCAGGGACTCTCCAAGCCCTGGAAATGCTCTACCTGGGACTTTCTGTATCCAGAACTGATGCTGCACCACTGAACTATAGCCCTCTATTGGCATCTCCATGGAGGGATTGGATAATCCCCAGTCTGAAAGCCTGGATACCTGGTGCCACTCAGGGTGGATGCAACAGAGCAAGAACTTCCAGCAACCAAGTCTGGAATAAGGAACCTGTGACCCTCCAGAGGTTCCTGGACTCCAACTTCCATCAGCCATTGCCAGTTGGCAGGGATGATGGGAGCTGTAGTCCAACAACATCTGGAGGAACATAGGTTTTTCTATCTTTGAATTAAATGGTTCTTGTAATACTTCAAAACAGACTATTTAGAATCAGATGCTTAAAGGTTTCCCTTAGGCATCTAGTTGGCCGCTTTAAGAACAGGTTGCTGAACTAGATGAAGCAGCAAGGCTCTTCAAACATTCTTTTCACCCTACCCCAGTTCTGTGTGCACACAATAATGCGTAATTGATAGGGGTAGATTCATTTTATGGCTTGCTAATAATTTTGTTATTATGGCATGATACTATATGTGTCCTGACCATAGCTGTCAACGTTTCACTTTTTTTAAGGGAAATTCCCTTATTCCAAATAGGATTCCTCACAAGAAAAGGGAAAAGTTGACAGCTATGGTTCCGACCCCTTGGCCTACCTAGCGGCAAGTTAGTATGTGAAATCCCCAGTCCAGGATTCATCCAAAGTCCAAACTGAAGCACAGCCCTGCAGAGATCCTGAAGCATCCTAGCTGAGGTCCATAAATATGGGCAGTTGAGTAGACCCAGCACCTCAGCTCTGCTGCCCTTTTGTACTTTGCATGCTGATTGCAGCATATGGGCTTGATGAGGCATATGACCCTCACCTGTTCCAAGCCCACTCCAGAGCTAGTGAGATCCACCTGGCCAGCTAGGGAACTGGGCTGTGGGGCCTTGCCTGCCTCAGCCTCCTGGAGCACCCCGACTGCTGCTCACAATGCCTCAGAGCCTGCAGGGGTCCCTCTGGCTCTGGTGGCAGGTCCTGCTGCTTTCTGTGTACTGATCCTCATCTCCATGTCATCTTCCGTCACTCTGTGAGTACTTCCTACACCAACCTCTCCTTCTCCACCCCCAGCTTGCCCTGGTGTGTCCCAGTTCCAGCTACAGCCCTCACCAGGATCTTCTTCCTCCTCCCTGTAGCCCTGCCAGTTCATGACAATATGTGAAATAGATCCCTGAATTGCATTATTATTATTATTATTATTATTATTATTATTATTATTATTAATTATTATTATTAATTTATTTGTTGTATTTTGAATTGTTATTATGGCTATGTGATTTTTGGCATACATTTTGCCATTAGTATGTAGCGTAAACCACCCTGAGTACAGTATTCTCAAAAGACAGGACACAAGTTTAAAATAAATAAAATGAGGATTGTTTGACTTTGAAGTGCCACAAAGCTCATTGTAATTTCTTTAGAAAAAAAGCTTTGTCGGTTTAAAGTCTGCTGCAGGTTTTTGTTTCTGATAGAGCGAAATGGACTAGAACTCAACATTCCTGGGGTGTTTGCTAAGGGAATGAAACAACAAACACTTTTTAATCTCAAGGGGGTGAAACCACCAAAATAACAAAAACAAATACTGAACCCCACACATTTGATACTTGTTCTCTTCTTTCCATGCTATTTTACTCTCCTAGCTTATTATGAACAGATACAACTTTTTCGGACTGCTGCTTAATTCCTTATGATGCCCATTTTGATTTCTGTTATGTCTATAACATAGTTCAGCTGACACTTCTGACTGGCACAACTCTCAGAAATCAACATTATTGTGGCTTGCACAGCTACCAGACACCATTTGATACCAAATATATATGCTAACAAAAGAACCATCCAGGCGTGGATAAATGCTTCTCCATGTTGCTCCTCATAGTGCTATCATAGTAACTTGGTTGGAGATGTCTGATGTCCGACTTTGCTCTATTTTGTGCCTTTCTTTGTAGGTGCAAATCTGCCAGGGAAGCAAGATTTATGGTGTTCTTTGCTGTTGATTTGTGTTCTTTTAAGACAAGTAGCACAAAAAAGTGAAGACAGAAATGACTGGCAGAAAATGACTTTCATAATAGACAAATGCAATTTGCTTACATAATAAAAACAAACTTAGAGCATGTGTATCCAAGTTACGACATTGTGTTTGGTTCACTTGAGAGGAGAACCTCTTTTCTGATACTTGGCAAATTACATCAAGAGACATTTTGTTTTGCCCTGATGCTACGCACTTGAAATCTAGAATCTGAATCCAAAGCAAGTGGAAAAGTTGTGAAACAAATGCATTTTTATTTTTATGCAAACGTGGAATTTGCCATCATTGCCCGCTAGTAAATCTGTCTCCCTCTCCCTCTCCCTCGTTCTTTCTCTCCTTAGCTACTGTAATTTTTGTGTTATGCGCTCACTGCTATCCTTTCTCCATGACAGTCTTCCAAATTAAACTTTAGGATTCCAGGAAAAAATTCTAACAAATGTTTAAATCACTCAGAAGCTTGGGCTAATGTGAGGAAAAGAGAAGCATCCTTTGCAAGACTTACACTGTAGCACTGGACCATTTTAATCTCCAGCGGCCCATGTTACTTCTCAGGGATTTAATATGGCAAAATGATGTAAAGGAAGGTGCAATGAAGTAGGAATGAAGATACAGGTGGGCATTTGAGTTAAACCAAAAGAGCACAGGTAAACTTGTACTTGGAAGAACATTTTGACATATTTTTCCTGCTGGGATCTGACAATCAAAACTGAATTTTTTATCTTGTCATTTATCTTCTACCACAATCTCTAGCCAAACCATCATTTGCCTTTTGCTGAATGAAAGTTGCAGTGAACTTGCTGCAGACTATTGACTGAGAAGCGGGGTGGCAGTGGCACTGAATTTTGGCATTGCACAGGGTGCCACTGAAATTTGAAAGCACTGGTAACAGAACAGTTCTCCCCCAAAGTATTGCATTGGGTTCAGCAGGAGAGGGGAAGGTGATGGCATATATTTATTGATTTGAAACAGCTTGGTGCCATTCATTAAAGGTACCAAGTTGATTCACAATTGAAATATACTTGGAGTCGAGAGTGGATTTCATGCTCTTTATTCAGCTCAAAGTGGTGAGGAGGAATGCAAGTTCCCCCAGGATGTCTGCTTTATATCCATTATTTACACAATGGGCCCCACGTGATTGGCTAATTCCGGGATTATCCTGTAGGCCAATCAGGTTGTGGATTCACTTCCACCTGGAGCTGGATAGGGTGGCTCCTGCGGACCAATCATACTGCTGCATTGTTCTAGGACCAATCAGACTGCTGCATTTTGGATCCTATTCAACTCAGTATATAACAACAATGTACGTAAAATTACTGAAATAATCAGTAAAATCTACAGTTTAAAATGGAATACAGTAAAATGCATCAGCATACATCTCAAGTTACCACAAAAGCTTGGTATTAATAGCCAGCAAATGCCTGAATGAATAGATGAGCCTTGTATGCTTCATATTGGGCTATAAGTAGCTGAGAAACACATAATCAGATGTTGGTTACATTCTGCAAGACGGTTAATTATTTGAAAAGCAACTCTAATCTCACACGGGCCATCACATTTAATAAATAAATAAATAAATAAATAAATCATTCACATATTGCAAAAACAGTTTCCATTATCAAGCCAAAGTACATTTATGTAGGAACAGGAATCTGACAGGGGAGCTACCCAGAAAAGCCAACTTTCTAGCTCATTGTGTAGTTGGAACTTTTCATATTATTGCATTTGCAATGCGATTTGTAAGCTGGTACCCTGGGAACTGGATCTATTATTTTTCAAAGTGATGTTCACCTAAGTTTCTATCTCCCTAAGTGCAAGATTCTTCAAACGGGTTGGTGGTCTGTTCAAAAGTATCAAATCCCAGTAAGGGCCGCACTTGTTATCATACATATAAATGAAATAGCAAGCAACTAAGTGGGAACTGCAGTTCTAGGAGTTTTAAAATATCAAGTTTTGTTTGCTTGATGTTGACCTCGGTGCTTGCTGTAATTTGGAAATATAAGACCCTGCTGAGTTTGTTAGTGCTATGGAAGCCAGCCAGAGTACTGGAGCTTCTAGGAATGCCTGCTGGAAGAAACAGTGTAAGTCAAGGTTAGATCACTGTAATGCAACTTCCTATATTGCCTTCCTCCAATATGCTATTATCAAAGGTTTCCGCAGGGTACCTGGCATTGCCTGGCTTGCAGAAATGCATGCCTAGAATCACTTCTTTGAATCCCACAGCATACACATCCTGTCTAAGCAAATTTCACATGACAAAGTCTTCTCCCTAAAAGTCTAAGAGATTTGGGTGTTTTCAAATGAGTGATTCAGTCCCATGCATGTTTCTTGGGTTTTATTCCTTTGAGGGACCTAAACAATAATTTCTGTTGGGTCTTTGCATTCTTCCATTTCTTTACACCTGAACAGGTTTGGGTCAGTTACAGATGGGTAGCCGTGGTGGCCTGCCATAGTCAAAATAAAAAAATTCCTTCCTGTAGCACCTTAAAGACCAACTAAGTTAGTTCTTGGTATAAGCTTTCGTGTGCATGCACACTTCTTCAGATACACTGAAACAGAAGTTGCCAGATCCTTCTATATATAGAGAAGGTGGGGAGGGGTATTACTCAGAAGGGTGGTAGGAATCGGAGATTGGCAGATAGCTGAGATGAGCCTGATGAGCCTGTTGACGACTCTTAACGACTGTAGTAGGTCTTACAGGAAAAGGCAAGGGGTGAGAAGGTGAGAAGTGGCTTTTAGTCATATATAATGAGATAAGAATCCAATGTCTCTGTTCAGACCAGGTGTCTCCATTGTTTTAAGTTTGTTTTAAGTTTCTCAAGCTCTGGGAGGAAGACCTTTCATTGCCTACAGACAGCCACCCAATCTTAAACAACTCCTAACCCACAATAATACTACAACCAGACTTAACACGGACACTGGCACCAGAGCCTGCAATAAACCCAGATGCCAACTTTGCTGCCACATACACCCGGACAACACCATTACTGGCCCCAACAACATCACACATACCATCTCGGGACTATTTAATTGCTCATCGTCTAACATTGTGTATGCCATCAAATGCCAACAGTGTCCTTCAGCTCTCTATATTGGACAAACAGGCCAAACCTTACGCCAAAGAATAAACGGACATAAATCTGACATCAAGAATCACAAAACAGAGAAACCAGTAGGAGAACACTTCAATCTCCCAGGACATTCTATACAAGATCTCAAAGTAGCTGTTTTACTACAAAGGAATTTCAGAAATAGACTGGAAAGAGAAGCTGCTGAATTGCAACTCATTACCAAACTTAAAACAATGGAGACACCTGGTCTGAACAGAGACATTGGATTCTTATCTCATTATATATGACTAAAAGCCACTTCTCACCTTCTCACCCCTTGCCTTTTCCTGTAAGACCTACTACAGTCGTTAAGAGTCGTCAACAGGCTCATCAGGCTCATCTCAGCTATCTGCCAATCTCCGATTCCCACCACCCTTCTGAGTAATACCCCTCCCCACCTTCTCTATATATAGAAGGATCTGGCAACTTCTGTTTCAGTGTATCTGAAGAAGTGTGCATGCACACGAAAGCTTATACCAAGAACTAACTTAGTTGGTCTTTAAGGTGCTACAGGAAGGAATTTTTTTATTGAGGTTTGGGTCAGTTCTTGTACTTGAAGTTGAAATCAGATTGATATGAACCACATGCAGGTACATTTTGGAAATAGTGAGACTGCTCAAACTTCCTGACCTCATAGGAAGACTGCTCTTTTATTTATAAGGCAGAACCAAAACTCACATTTTACCCAAACTGTAGCGAAATGTGCTTTCTAGAAAAATTCTACAGCTTAAGCTTCAACATAAAGCTTGTTAGGTTCAGTTTGTATGGAGAAGGCTGTTGTTCCTTACAAGTTCTTTGATTACACTGTGGTCTGAAATTAAGGTCTTTGACTGATTGAAGTGGCCATTGCAAAATGGACTGGTTGCGTGACAAGGTCCCCAGGGTCACCCCAATAACTCACATATCACACAGGAATTTTTGTTTAAGGTTTTTGGCATAATTTTGGCCACAAATTTATTAAAATACAAAAATGTGAGTGGTTGCTCAGGCATTGTTGCGACTATCTGCCCCCCCATGGGGGACAAACTGACATTCCGCACGCCTGCGAAAGTCAGAAAAGGGGAATACACTTGGGGGTACAGAGCAGGGGACCTGCCCTCAGCCTTCCTCAAATGCAACCAGGGGCTCTTGCGTGGCCCTAGCCCCCTTGACAGGGTGGACAAGCAATAGTTAGCCCCTGTATTCCTTTAACGGAATCCCTTGCAGCAGCAGCAGCATTAGAGGGGCAGGCACAGCCAATCCATGCCCCTCAACCAACCAAACCATAAACCGATGCCTAACTGCAACCTTACAAGTTGTGACGATTTGCTACGCAGTAGGCAAAAACCAAATGGCCCCAGCCAATCAGCCAGATGGACAAAATTCCTACCGGGCCCCTGCCCCAAGAGCAGACGACCCCATGACAGGCATAGCAAGGTCAAAGTGAACAACCCTAAATATGGGGGGGGGGTGGGCAATCCGACGCATGGGCGAAAAGTGGAAGCCCTAGCCTCGTGCAAGGAGTTTTAGCATTTCTGGCTGTCAATCAACAAATGGCAACATTAACTTCTTCCCAACGACAAGGGAAGCCAAATCGCATCAGTGGCCAACGATCAATTAGCCCGCCCCACAACTTTGGAGTGTCCTGTCAGCCCCCACCGCAACACATGCTCTCCATGAAGGAGAACACGCTTTATTCCTAAAGGCTTTGAACGATGTTGTGTGCCTTGCCTTTGTACAGTGAGTTCTTAAATTCCTAGGCTCTGATCCAAAGATCTTTTGAGCACAGCAGAGGGCGAGAATCTGTGAGTTCTCACCTGCCAGACATATGCTGATAGCGATGGTTGGTGCTGTCAGACCTGATAACTCTGTCTATCAGTTCAATCAGTGCCACGCATGTAGTCCCATCGTGGCAAATGAACTGTGCATGCGTTTCATCCTTTTGTACATATGGAACCTAATTACAAAGGGATCGATGCATGGAAGATTTATTCCATGTGCTGACTGGTCCTTACTCATTCAGAACAATGGTGGTTGCCTGCTCGGAATTTGTTTGTAAAACTTTTCTGGAGGTTTCTAAAAGCACTCCATTTCCTGTCTCTAGTGGTGACAGAAATATGTTTGCCACTATTCGATCCTGTATTGTTCTAAAGCCAAGAACAATTCAGAGCTATTTATTTTAATATTGATGGACAGCAAGGATTCTATTTGGTAAATCATTATCCTAACAGTGAGTTGTTTCTAATATTATCTTGCTGCTTTTTGTATGTGTATATTGGACTCGTATGAACATATTTTATGTCAAATACATCACAAATTCAGGGATGATCTTAACAGATGAACATTTATTTTGGGTTGCAGTTAATAATTTTTCACTTTGAAGAATTGTTGAAGCACTTCAAAGAAGCGAAAATATATATATGCCAAGGGTGAACTACTTATTTTGAATCATTAAGATCCATTTCAGGAATGTGACCTGGTTTATAGATTTTATAAATAGATTTTCTTTCCCAAGAATGCATTCAGTTTGAATCCCATTACAACCGTTTATGATAAAACTCTGATCTCCTTTCCCCCATACTCCTCCCCAAATACATACAGAAACACAGAAGCAATCATGGAGGTCACAATTTATAATTATGAAACTAAGAAGACTCACGGTGTGGTTTGCTTCTTAATTAGCTATGAAATAGTCTCTTTTTTACCTTTGGGAAAGCTGCATGAACTTTTTTTCTTAGTAAGTAAAAAAAAAGGAGGTGTAATTATTATTTGTTGAACCTTAACTTCTCTAGTCAAATAAACACATTTTCCATTTAAAAGAATACCTGAAATTCCCTGCAGCAGGGGACCGAATAACTGGGAACTGCTAATGTGTTCTAGATCCTCATAGAAGATCAAATGGTGAACTGGTCTCGAACCCTGATCAATACGTAATGTTCATAGCTTTTCAGATATGTTGCTGTTTTGACAATATAATGAACAGTACTTACAACTGAACACCGGTAATATTCAGGAGTTATAGAGAAAACTGGTGATGTGGTAATGCAGGACAAAAGGAATTAAGGCAATCTTTAGGTTGTCCTCGCAAAAAAGTATGCAAAATCTGGGAAGCAATGGTTCTGGCTCAATGAAGCACTGATAAGAACTTGCTTAGAGTGCAGTAATGTTGAGAAATAAAAAAAGATGACAGTGAAGATTATTAAGGCATTAGAAGTCAGGTAGGGCTGTATGAAATGCAGTTCAAACAAGGAAAGCAGGTACTGCATTTTCAAATAGTTCAAAAACTTACAAAATGGAAAATGGTTGTGTCATGTGTCCATTGAAGGTGGGATGGAATTGTAGGTGGGCATCTAGGTGCAAAGTAGAGGATTGGATTAGTAGAATGTGTGTTAGATGTTTAAAGAACTGTGCAATAACTTTTCAACAGCAGCATTATACACAGACCACATACTGATTCACTGGTCAACAACAAATTTGCTGTCTACGTTTTTTCAGTTGATTTAGGACGAATCTGATGCGCTGAATCCAAAAATCACATTGGTTTTGCTCAATCAGGTCAAGTTTTTGAGCTATGGCCACATGTCATTTTTTAACGTTTTTGTTCACATGTACGCTTGTGTGGAGCATTTTAGAAGAAGTTGGTGGGGGTAAAATGCCATGTCGAATAATTGGAAATGATTTGATTGGAAATGATTATTTTAATGACAAGAAGTATTCAGGTCCGATAGTTCTGGGTGATTATGTCGAAAAGGGATCAGTTTGAAGTCATAAAACCTCAAAATCTTCCATAAATTGGTGCGGCAAAGCATAAAGTTGCTTACCATGCTTATTTCGGTATTAAACTTGGTGACCAGGATAAAGCTTGGGTGCCACACATGGTGTGCAAGGCATGCACCGAGACTCTACGTGGGTGGACCAATGGCAAGAGGAGTCTGAACTTTGGAATTCCCATGGTTTGGAGGGAGCCGACAAACCACGTCACTGACTGCTACTTCTGCGCTGTTGATGTGACTGGGATCAACAGAAAGAACCGGAGCAGCCTCTAGTATCCTGATCTTCAATCAGCACGTCGTCCTGTAGCTCACTGTGATGAAATTCCAGTGCCTATCTTCGGAGAACTTCCTGACATTAGTGACGAAGATGCCTCCAGTGTTGAAGGACATGAAGAAGAATAAGTGGTTCTTGAAGATGATACTCCACGTCCATTTTCCCAAAAGGAGTTGAATGATCTAGTTCGTGACCTCAGCTTGTCAAAGGACTCTGCGGAACTGTTGGCATCCAGACTGAAGGAAAAAAACCTCCTCTCTGACAGTGCTCGCATCAGCTTCTTCCTCAACAGGCATCAAGAGTACCTCCGTTTTTTCTTGGAAGAGAAGGACTTGGTGTACTGTGCAGATATTGCGCAGCTTCTGCTCAAGCTTGGAGTGCCACAGTACGAACCCAAAGATTGGAGACTATTCATTGACAGCAGCAAGCGATCACTGAAATGTGTTCTGCTACACAACGGCAACCAGTTTGCCTCTATACCCCTGGCTCACTCGACTACACTGAAGGAGAACTATGAAGCAGTGAAGTATGTGCTGGAGAAAATTGGTTATGATCAGCATAAGTGGTTTATTTGTGTTGATCTGAAGATGGTGAACTTTTTGTTGGGACAACAGTCTGGCTTCACCAAGTACCCATATTTTTGGTGCATGTGGGATAGTAGGGACCGTGCTCAGCATTACACGAAGAAGGACTGGCCTGTGCGGGAGGAATTGGTGCCTTGCAAAGAAAGGAACGTCATCAATGACCCTCTGGTGGACAGAGACAGAATACTCTTCCCACCGCTGCACATCAAGCTCGGCTTAATCAAGCAGTTCACCAAGGCTCTGGACAAGGATGGTGACTGCTTCACTTACTTGTGCCAGGCTTTTCCAGGATTGACCATGGAGAAGTTGAAAGCTGGCATCTTTGACGGTCCTCAGATCCGTCAGCTCATCAGAGATCCATATCCAGAAACTCAATGAATGAAGTGGAACTGGAAGCGTGAAAGGCATTTGTTCTGGCAGTGAAGAACTTTCTTGGCAACAATAAGGCCAGAAACTACGCAGAACTTGTCAACAACATGCTGACTGCTTTCAGAAACCTGGGCTGCAACATGAGCATCAAGATGCACTACCTATTTTCACATATGGACTGGTTTCCTGAGAACCTGGGTTCAGTGAGTGACGAGCAGGGGGAGAGATTCCATCAGGACATGAGAGAGACGGAGACCAGGTATCAGGGTCGCTGGGACACAGTCATGATGGCTGACTACTGTTGGACTCTGAAGAGAGACCTCCCTGCCGCTGAGCATTCCAGGAGTTCCAAGAAATGGAAGTTCAAGCCCTGAAGTTTGAAAAATGGTGAAGCAACATGCAATTTATGTGTACTTACCTTTATCAATGCCCACCATTCAGTTTACAGTAATCGATGTTTCTATCAGGTAATCAATATATGCTGTTGGAAAAACATTTTTTTCTCTTAAAAACGTATTTAGAATGATATGTGTTGACAAAAATCACCTGATAATGCCACAAAAATGTAATCAATTTTGTCACAAGATCTGATTTTTTTCAAATCAACATAGCACAAAAACCTGACCTGATGGAGAGAAACGGATGCCATTTCCTGATTCAGCAGTGCAAAAATACCCTAAATCAATTGTAGAAATCTAGACAACATTCAAAAAGTAAAAAATTGTTGCCCAATGAATTATCAAATTGTGCTCAAATATCACACAATTGTAAAAACACTCACCCAATTCACAAATGCTGGTGTATTCCCTTCATTTTATATGGATCCTCACAGTTCTTATATCACCCCAGACCTTGAGTATTGTTTCACAACATGTCAGAGTTATATTAGTTAAAAAAGTACTTAATGTTTTAATCTTAGGTAATGTCAAAATGGCACAGGAAAGGGGGGGGATCTCTCTCTCTTTCTAAACACTGAATTCATATCACTCAGTCTTCAAGCTGGCTTTTTTCACTTGGCGGCTACAATGTCCAATAGAAGAAACTTCTTAGAGAAAATCAGACATAATCTTCTGTCCTTTCTGTACAATTCATGCTGACATAATTGGCTAAATAGCATTATTTTTTAATGGGGAAATTTGTGATCCTGCTGAATTAAAGCAGGCCAGCAACAATATGATGTGGTGGCTAAAATGTCCTGTAAAATGTTATTGGCAGGAAGAGGATCCATGAAATCTATAGGACATCCTTCCGATTGATAATCACTTGAAAAACGAAGAAAGAAAAAAAGAACTGAAAGCAGTTGATAAATGTTTTAAAAGGCTGCTTTTTATTTAACTTTGCTCATACAAACACTGGCACATCTCTAGTTTACTGAGTCCCATGATATATGGCTGTACTAAAATGAGTTTGCAACAAAGCCCATACGTTTCCCCAAGATGATGAAGATGTAGAGGGAAGGGTTTTTTATGTTTGATGTTTTATTATGTTTCTGTATATGCTGTATATTCGTTTTTTATCTGCTCTTCACCATAAGATTTCACCATAAGATATAGTAATAATGGCACTGAGATATTATTTCCCGCCCCAATCTCCAACTAACTTTAAACATTTATTTCATGCAACACACACATATACCAGAAATATATGATAGCTTCCCAAAGCCATCATGCAAATTTCCAGCTAGTTTTCTTTGAAAAGAATCTTCCAGGGATACATTATAAAAGTGAGAGAGACAGAGAGAGCACAATTGTTTCATTTCTTGACAGAAGAGTCTTTAAAAGTGCAGCCCATGCCAAGGTAACAGTTCACAGCCCCATTAAACTTCTCCAGCGAATGCCAACAGCTTCTCGTTGTGTTATCATGACTAGACCTGACCACTTATATCTTTGGCCTCAGCTCCATTTGTTTTCGTGTTTCCTATTCTGTTCTTCGTAAGGTGGGGAAGACAGAACTGTTTGGCACGACATTCTTTCCCCCTTATTCCCTCAGCCTGCTTATCTTAACAGAGTCCAGGCTGGGTGATTTCATAGAAGCCATCTTACTTAGTCTTATCTGTGTTATGCTTCTATATTTAACCAGGGAGGGTTTTGCGTTGCCAAAGTAATATAAAGCATAATGCTACTAGGTGGCTGGCTTGTAAAGAGAGGCCATATATCACTTTTATGTGGCTGTTCAAAGAAGGAGGCATTTAATAAAGCCGAAAGACCAAGCCAAGGGCCTCAGTTAATATAGAACCAACAGTTTAATTATTAACGTCTCCAAGTACTAAATCAGCTTGTGGGAGGACCATGCCAAAATATTATGAAAGTCAGACTAGATAACTCGTTGCCTTGAGGCAAAAGGTGTAGAGCAGCACAATGCAGGGAGAGAGTGTTTTGTTTTGTTTTGAATCTATATCTGGAGATTGGCCTTGGTTAAAATATGGGCTAATTACATTTAATGGAGCCCCTGACCTTTGGATCATGGGTATTGGAATTTCATCTTCATTCAGAGTTATGGTCTGGATCTCAAGAATTTCTGACTAGCCCCATTCCCATATAAAAAGCATTCCTGTTTCCAGTGGCCTGAGCAGTTTCGACCTGCATTAGTGTAGCGGCTAAGTGCATGCATACGTAATGTGTTTTTTTTTTAAATGATATTTATTAGAAGTTTAAAAATTACAAAAAAGGAGAAAAACAACAAAAAAATTAACAAGACATACATTACATTACAATACAAAGAAAGAAAAACATAGAAAAACAATACAACAATACAGCAAAAAGAAACAATAACACTAAAACACTAAAACACACATCTAATATTCCATATCTTTACCTTTCATTTACTTGTTTCATCGACCTCCTCACACCTCCCTTTTTTGTATTCTAGTTCAATTAATTGTTTCAGCAAATTCTTTCCATCTTTCTCAATTTTTATTCTATAATTTATCTTAACGGTCTAACCTTAAATTTTTCATTTTGGCCCATTATCAATCAGCTTTTACTTAATTCTTTATTACATTTCTGCTAAAACCATATAACTTCATTCCAGCATCCTTCTAACATTCATTAATTTTGCAATGTTTTCGTAAATATACTTTAATTTTTTTCCAATCTTCTTCCACCAACTCTTCTCCCTGGTCTCGGATTCTGCCAGTCATTTCCGCCAGTTCCATGTAGTCCATCAGCTTATGCATACGTAATGTTGTTGGCCAGCACTTTACACCGGTGATGGGGAACCTGTGGCCTTTCAGATGTTGTTGGGCTACAAATATCATCCCATGCAGGCTCACAGGCTCGCTTCCAACAACATCGAATAGGCTACAGGTTCCCCATCATATTATTTGATGTAGATAACAGTAGCCATATTGGATAAGTGGTGAGTCATCGTCTACTCTTTAATAGCAATCCCTCAACTAATGATAATTTTATCCTGCTGAAGCTGGCCTACTTACACTGCATTCACATCATAAAATGTTGGTTTAGTCATTTGTTGATTAATGTATGTGTAACCCTCAGATTCTTCCCTTTCTTCACTGATTTTTTTACAGAGCATCCTGGGGATTCTTAATTATACATCCATTTCATTTTTGAGATACTAATTTCCTGTCCAATTCCACATGATTTTGCTCTGGCTATTCCTTTTCACTTTCTAATTCCATAGTATCATTAGTAAATATCAAATACTGGTCATCAGCAAAAGCTAAGGGGATTTGCTGTCAACACTAGTCCCATATGCCATTGTTGGTGTGTATGCATGTGCTTTCACTGAACAGCTCAACAATTCCAGAAACTCAGTAAATAGCTTTGAAAAAGTTCTCATTCTTTTGTAAACATGCATGCATCATGTATGGCATAATATTCATAGTAAGGGTTGGGCTGATTCAGACAAGTCAGCATCTACCAAGTCAATTCCAAAAATTATTCTGTGCATTAATTACAGTGGCTTCCCAGATTCCATTTTCCCTTCTTAATTCTTCATAAATTTCCTGCACTTTCCCAAGTGTTTCTCTGCAGAGTACGTCACACCCTTTCCCCACCCTTCTTGTTGTACGTTTCAGCATTCTAAACAGCTCTATTGTTTAGAGCAGGGAGTATCAGATTGCCCCACACCCAGGAAGGAAGACATGAAAAGCCAGAGCTTTATTAAATTACCAAACTCAAGGAACTGCAACAAACAGGATTGGTAAAATCAATCTGGGCAGGTATCATAAGAAGTTCAGACAAAAGGGAGTATATATCCCAGTTTCCCCTGAGGGTGAACTCACCCTGGCTTTAATCAACTGATTGGAATAGTAACTGATACATGCTTTTTTTTCCATCTGGGCACCTGGAGGTGTGTCGAGGGAGCTGTTAGCTGCAGGCCTCCACTGCTGTCCAGTGTCTGGAATCACAAGGGATGCTTCCCTCTCCAACCCCAAAGCTGATGAGAATGATGAGAGGTGGATTAGGAAGTACCCCTCCATATAAATAATATCATACATTGTGTGCTGTCACACACGAAAACGATACAAAGGATTCGAGGATTGCCCATACCCAAGCTGGAAAAACAAATGCGATCATTTGACTGAGGTCTCAGGTTTGGGCCATCCATAGGACGCCTGATTTTTTTTCGAGCCTGGTCTGAAAATGTATTCAGAAGATAGGCCTTCCTTCTTAGTTAGCTAACTAATCCTTGCTTTCAGCTTCAGATGTTCTTAATGCCTTGCACTGTTTTCTTTGCTCAGTCAATAATACAGACCTTCTGTTCTGAGCATGCATCAATCATAGTGCAAATCCCAGACAAAAATAAACAATGTGTGTGTCTTCAAGGTGTAGCTGGAGTTGGGTGGCCATTTGTAGAATCTGAAGCTGCATCTTTCAAGGCTTGTTCCTTACAGTAGGCCTTCATTGCTGTGTCAATCAGCATGCCTTTTGTGGACAGCTTTAGTCTATTTTCATTGCACTGACTGAAAAGAACTTTTGTGTAAGACTTGTCATCCCCCAGCAAACCAAGTTCTGAATGACTAGTCCAGCAACAAGAACAAATAGAACTAATGTATGCTGAAGTTATTATCTGCCTTCATAAAAAGTCTTTTGTTGTGATCTTAAAGCAACAACTGATTTAACCAATTATTGATTATTGTTTCAGTAACAACAACACCACAAGGCCATGAGTGCAAATCACAACGCACTGTCTCACGGAGTTTCCATTTACCCTATATTTTAAAGTTATTCTTATTAATAAGTGCCTGCTACCAGGAATGGATGAGAAATTGGTTTGGCTTGTATTTTAATCCAAACCTACCAGATCCACATGTTCTGAAGCAATACACAAGCTGAAACATACTTCTCCCCTGAAATCTGTACTTCTCTGAATTTTGCAATACTGTTCTCCCACCAAAGAATGCAAAAATGTGTATGTGCCTGAAAATAAAGTATAAAAATGCATTCCGTTCAGGAACATTGCTTGCAAAAGTGCTTTTATTAGGCAAAATATCATACAAAAAAGTCAGTCAGTGGTATAATGAGTCGGTATATCCATTAGAAATTCATATTCTTTTCTCTTCTGACCACAAACTTCACTAGTTTATGTTTTATTCTGATTTTCCTATAGTTCTTTTTTAAAGCAATGATTATATATATGGTTCATATATATGAACCTAAATGATCCCTCAGAGCAACTTGCTATATGCTGTATATGGTAAGTCACTCTGAGGGGTAATTTTGCCATATGGCTGGACATGAAAATGGGACATAAATAAATTAATTGCATTACCTTGCAAACTTCTTTGACCCATTTTTGGCATGCAAACGAAGGTGGTGGGCGCTGACCACACACCCACATGGAAAAACTGGTGCCCCCAGAAAGTGTTTAATTGCCACCGTTAAGCTGTCTTGCAAATCTGCAGCAGTCCTTCAAACTTTAGGGGGGAAACCAATCCAACTTTAACCTGGTCTCTTTTTTTCCTTCTCCTTCTGCAAATACATCTGAACAATGACTTGAGTGTTCTCTCTGAAATCTCTTAAAAGGTGAGCGAATGGACCACTATAAAGTCCAGAGCTTTTGGTTATGAAGGGCACCTTTCATTTGCCTGAATGGGTAGCCACACAGCACCGCATAACATTTGGTATAGACTTGTGTCATCACACACCAGAAATGAGGTAAGATGTTTATGGATGGAAATGTAAGGAGTGTGGTCCTGTACCCCTGAAATTATGCACAAAACACTGTTTCTTCACCTGCCTGTCAAAAGCTAAATTAAGGAGGACATACGGCATATTTCTTCAGAGGAAAACCTCCAAATCATTTATTTGAGAGCTAATTATGTGAAATGTGTTGACCTCCAATATGTGGTCCAATTAAAAAAAGGGGCGAGGGGAAGCTCTGGAAACTGTGACATTTATTCATAGTTCACTAGTTTCTCAGGTAGTGGTGAATGCATTTATCAAAGAAATATTAGGGCATCTATATAGTTAGGATACCATGTGGATTGAAAATTCATTTAAGTATCCGAAATCAATTACACCATACTATATAAAGCTTTCCAACCTGTTAAGATCAGTTCTATAATTCAAAGTGGTATAATACAGCACAGATCACAGATGATGATGATGATGATACTGTTGCAGCAAACATTATAATATTGTGTGTGGGTATAACATATGCATTGCTTTTTATTGTTAAATACTGCATGCAATTTTTCTTTATGCCTTAAAAGGCATAAGATTTTGCCAACATCCCATGATTTCCTAATGAAGATTTTCTGGTTTCTGTTTGCATTTCTAATTGCAGCCAAGATGGGTCTGAATGCCTTTTATATAATTGTTTAAAATATATTAAAATAAACTCGCTCACAATTTTGAGATTATAAGGAATGAAACAAACAAATGATTCTTCAGTGATCCTGAATATTGTTTCGTAAAAGGAACTACAGATGAGAAATGGTTGTCACTGTTATTACTGGTATTGCTGCTTTCTGGCTGGATGTTGTTCTGCTGTGCAAAAACACAGGGAGGTCTGTAGCTCAGTGGTAGAGCATATACAGTAGTGCCCCGCAAGACGAATGCCTTGCAATACAAAAAACTTGCTAGACGAAAGTTTTTTCCGTTCGTGATTTGCCTCGCAAGACGAATTTCCCCTATGGGCTTGCTTCACAAGACGAAAACGTCTCGCGACTTTTTTTCTTTGACTAAAAACAAAGACATGTTTTGTTTATAAAGTTAATTTATTTTCCCTTAAATTTTTGAACTGCTCTTTACAGTATGTGTGACTTTAAAGAGCAGTTAATAAACTGTTGTTGTACCAAATTTGGCTTTGTTTGGACTTTTTTTGACCATAGGAACGCATTAATTGATTTTCAATGCATTCCTATGGGATTTCGTGCTTCGCAAGACGAAAAATTCGCTAGACGACAAAAATTGCGGAACGAATTAATTTCGTCTTGCGGGGCACCACTGTACTTTGCATGTTGGATGCAAATGTCTCCTATCTGAAACCCTGGAGAGCCACTTGCAATCAGTGTAAATAATATTGAGCTGGAAGGACTAGTGCTCTGGCTCAGTGTAAAGAAGCTTCCTGTGTTCTTATTGGATAATCTCTCTTTCATTGTATGAAAAGGCCCAGTCTATTACTGTGGCTTAGAACCATTATGAATGTGCCCTCATAGTGGAACTTTGATATTCAGTCCTGTGAGCTAGGATGTTATGTCCCCAGGGATGCTTCTGAAAATATTACCTGAATGCCCTCACAGAATTGGCATTCCAGATTACCTAGCCAAGTCTCCAAAATGGAATTGATGCATTTGGTAAGACTGGGTCTAACGGGCCGGAGAACATCTCAAAATGGTAACCTGGAGGGATCGCCCTATTTGATTTGCATCTCGGGGTGATCCTTAACCTAGGATCAACCCTAAAGGAGTTATCAGCCAGCAACCAGGTTGGCTCATTCAGGATACATACCCAATACCTATGCCAAATTGATTACAGATTGATTATATCTGTAATCAATAAAGCTGTGGCCATTTTGATTCCAAGCTATTTTGCTGCTTCTACACCCTGCCCCCAGTGGCCCCCGGCCTGCTGAGCATGGGCCCGCAAAGATGTAAGTTGCTTATGTTGAAAACAATTGCATTTTCATAGCTTCCTGAGGCCTTGAAATCCCTCCAGATAGAAGTTATCTACATTTTCTGAGAACATAAACAATTGGTTTAAGAAAGTTTCCTTCATCTGTCTTTTATCTTCTGTACTATGAAGGCTATAATGAGATGCAGAATGGCGTCCTTCCATTTTATAAGCCTAATTAGGTCAAGCAAGCTGGTTCTTGTTTAATGTTCTGGTTACACACAGAGAGAGTGAGTGAGTGAGAGAGAGAGAGAGAGAGAGAGAGAGAAACAAACAGAAAGGCAGGTGGTATAGCAGGCAATGCCAAATGCTACAGGATTGACTTCTCAAAGGCAATGCATTTCTCTTAAAGCAGAACAGAATAAAATTGATATTTCTTACCTCTCTTCTTTACAGTCTGCTCCATTGAAGAGAAGCCTCACTGTTCAATTGCTGGCAATGCACCTGCCTCTATAACTATAATTTGAAGCATACTTAACATCAGTATGGTTAGGCAGTTGAGAAATAGGTAAATAATTCAAACTCTTGTTTCTAGCACTAGACCAGGTGGATTGGTATAAAAGCAGCCACAGGAACGTGGAGGAAATCAAAATGCACTTGGTTCAGACAGATCTCCCAAACTGCATGAGCTCACAAAACTGTGGTTCTTTAAAATCCAAAGCTTGTATGATTGAGCTATGCATAAAAATGAGAACATTTCTGGCTAATCTACGCCAATACAGCAATACTTCTCAAGCACTGCATAAGTTATAACAAACAACCATTATTTCTCATCTGTCTTTTAGAAAAAGAGTTTTATACCGTAGTTTTAGTATATCATGTCTATGTTCTCATTTGTTTTTCAAAAACCAAAATGCATGCTAGTGGAGAACAAAACACTCTTGCACAATCAAATCTAACCAACATGTTAGCACTCTATAAATGCATATTGTTGACTCACATAAGCACCAGTAATTGGGGTAGTGTAAATGACTATGCCATAGACATAGTCTTTATGCTTGTATCAACCTGACCAGAGGTAATGGTTATTTTAACTCATTATGAAAGAAAGTACCTGGTGTACTGTTATGGCATAAAGGGGAGTCAGATGCAGAAAAACTGGGATCACTAAGCGAGACAGGGGAGAGAAATTCAACAAAACTGGAAGCAGCTCAAATTGGGGAGCCATGTTGTTAGAGCAGATGTAGAAAGGCATTCCTTCTGAAGTAGAAAACTGGATGACTCAGGAGGTTTCGGAATCCTGAATCTTCGAAAATTTACTTTGGAAGTATAGTGGTCAAAAATGGTTTGAAAATTTAACGTGTGCCATTTTGATTGTATAAGTTGAGTGGGAGAGGTTGTTTGACAGTGTACATGCAATGGTGTACATACCTTGGGTACATACAATGAATTTCATGAAGGAACATGGCAATCCACACACAGCTTTCATGCCATTTCCTACATCAATGTGAGTTCCATGAAGGAAAATTTAAAATAGCTCTGAAGAGCCCTAGCTCATAATACTGGAATCTGAGGTCATCCAATAAAGCTAGGCAATACAAAAGGAAGTACTTCTACACACATAGCTAAACTATGGAATTCGCTAGCGTAAATTGTAGTGATGGGTTGGTACCCAACTAAACGGATCTTCTATTGCAAAGACTTTTAGCTGCGCAGTGAGAGACTATGTCTGGCTCAAGTCACCCAGCGAGTTTAGTGGGATTTGAACTCTGGTCTCCCAGGTCCTAGTCCAGTATTCAAACCACTACACCACACTGGCTCTCAGAGGTGGTATGACTTGGAATACTAGTTGCTGGGGTTCACAAACAGGAGGTTGTTTTGAACTCATGTCCTACCTGTAGGCTTCCCATGGGGAGCCAGAGTGCCACTGTGAGAACAGAATGCTGGATTAGATAAACCTCTGGTTTAACCCAGCAGAGTTCTCAAATTACTACAATTCCATATGTCTCCGAGTTCATATATGGCAGTCAGTGCAAATCCTTTGTGTGTCTACTGAGACATAAGTGCTATTGAATTCAACGAGTAATTCCGGGTAAAGGACTGTGGCTGATGTGTGTTTTGCAACATGATAGTGTCCTCACAAGTCTTGCAGAGGGCAATGTTGGCCACATCATGCATCTGGAAATGGAAACACTCATTAGGGTCCAGACATGCATATTTCACCTTCAAAAAAGGGGCATTTGTATGATTTTATTTTCAAACCACAAAATACACACCTGAGGTTGTTTGGCCCTTGGCAGCGGACAGGACACATTTTCTCACTGTGTGCATAGGTTATACCTGCACACACTTGGTAGTTGTGATATTGACACAGATCCTCAAGTTATATTTAAATGCAACCTTTATGGAAGCATTTGTCTCTGCACTCTTCATTCTGGGCAATTTATGTTTCTTACCATTAAATCTCAATATGCATTGAGACATTATGCTTGGACCTCTATGCTCTTCTCCTACATCTGTCTTAAGACTGTTTAGGTTAACTCTCCATTGATCAGAGCTAATTAATAAGACAAGCCTCCCACAAGTTGCCACAAAAAGAAAGTTTTCTTAATTTGTACCATTTCTGGTGGAGGCTTTTCCTCTTAACTCCAAAAAAACCCCTGTTGCACCTAAGGGCCTCTCATAATCTTTCTCTTCCCTTCACATCACTTTTCACAGGCTCCTTGTAAAGGAAAGTGGGTGTGAAACACTGGCATAAGGTAGGAGCTGTTCAGACCAGTTAAACATTACAACAATACATGTTGATTAGGCGATATTTTGGCCTCCTTCTTTGCCACATTTTACTTGATGACATCACCCTGTCTCATAACTCCTCCAGCCATGGCCAGTGGAACAGCAGTAAACACTGAATGGCTATTGTAGAAAATGTCGAAACCACAGTTCCAGGGGGGGAAATAAAAAGGAGAAGGAACAGCCAGTTCTCCTTGGGCGTCTTAACGTTCAGGCTCACGTGGAAAAATCCCAAAGAAGTTGGAGCAAGCTGCTTCGCAACAATGGTTTAGGATCCCATAGTACTTCCATAGTTTGAAGACACTGAAGCTTCCCTTTACCAAACACAGTGTGATATCAGCCCCTTATAAAAATACCAGACTAGTTAATTAATCCTTATAAAAGCAGAACAGCTACAACACATGAAAGCCATGATTGGAATAAATACCAATGTGAAGTGTAGAGTTTTGGACCACTATCATGCCTTTTATGATATAAAGAGTCCTTAGTGGGACTTTTCCTGTAAATTGCAGGTTCTGGAGTAAGCTTGGGTTTGGCAAAGGCCAAAACAAAGATGCTTACTGCTGGCATAGCCACTCTTTTCTGGACTGAAGAACATTATGCTTAACATTACCAAATAGGTGTTTCACTCTAAGCTAGCACATGATAGTTTCTAATGAGACGAGAAGGGGTGAATGTTGGCCATGATTTCAGCAGTGGATGCATTACTGGGAAGGGAAAAGCTAACTAACATGCAAGCAAGCCCACTGTACATCCAGGCTGCACAGCAACATGGAGTTAAGGAAGCCTGCTAGGGACTAGGCTGCCAAAGCATTGTATAAACTAATAATGGCAACAGTAATTCTAGTTTCTACGCTACAGTGCTAGACTACTGAGGTTCATCAGATTTAGATGAGCAGAAGCTATTACCAATTCTTTATCTCTCAGCAACTGCTTCTACAAATTATTTATATGAAGCATGTGAAGTTCTATGTGCATTCTGGGAAAACTCTATATGTCTATGCTATCAATGAGCATGTGTGCATTGGCAGGCACACAGAAGAAAAGCAATAAATGGGATCAAATCTTCACTCACAACAGGATTCATTTTGTGCAGTACCTTGCCAATGCACAGGAAGACATCAAATGAGCTTTTTCAATATTTAGAGAATTGCCTCCCCAGGGAAATTCATCTGATGCCTGCATTGTTGTTTTAAGCACCAGGTTAAGACATCTTTATTCTCTTGATATTTTTAAATGAACCCTATTTATTTAACTGTATAAACCAACCTTTACAAATAGATCTCAGGGCTGAATATGAATGAGTTCAAAATTACAAACGCATTCTAAATACAAAACAACAATGCAATAAAACGAAGAGGAACAAAACCCCTCAACCAGTTGAAAATACTACAATCTGGGGCAAGCCAGCCAGATGGGCAGGGTATAAATAATAAAATAATTATTATAACCTAAAACACCTGGTTGTACTCTTCTGGGTGTTATAGATTATAATCTAAAGCACCCAGGTTTTGACTGGGTGCTGAAAAAATAGTGCCTGCCCCAAATATTGCTTTTTTGGGGGGGAGGGGGGAGGGAGGGCATTCCTTGATTAGGGTGCCATCACCAAAAGAGACCATGTCTTTTGTGCATACATAAGGCTCCTATTAGGATGTGGGTAGTGCTGTGGTCTAAACCACTGAGCATCTTGGGACTGCCGATCAGAAGGTCAGTGGTTTGAATCCCTGTGATGGGGTGAGCTCCCGTTGCTCAGTCCCATCTCTTCCCAACCTAGCAGTTCGAAAGCACACCAAAAAGTGCTAGTAGATAAATAGGTACCACTCCGGTGGGAAGGTAAATGGTGTTTCTGTGCACTGCTCTGGTTTCGGTGTTCCATTGCAGCAGAAGCTGCTTAGTCATGCTGGCCACATGACCCGGAAAGCTGTCTGCAGACAAATGTCTGCTCCCTCGGCCTGTAAAGCGAGATGAGTGCCACAACCCCAGAGTCGTCTGTGACTCGACTTAACTGTCAGGGGTCCTTTACCTTTACCTTCCTTTAAGGCTCCTATACATGGAGCATAGCAAAGAGTCTCCTTAAATCTTATGGGAAAGGAAGTAATTTTTTAAACATTGTAATGAGTCACCCCTTCTAATATGTGTGTTAGGAGACCACCTGCTGCTTGTTGAAACAGCACATGCTCGAGTTCTGGAATTCTTTCAGAAATTCTCCTGATTTACATAGGAATTCAGGAGGCATGGAAAGCAGGGTAGAACAAACTAGAGAAATGATAAAAGAAAGGAACAGTGGAAATCCTCTCATCCCCTTGTAATGACACTAGACTTCTTCTCTTATGTGGGAGAATGTTAAAAATAATGCAGATATATTCACCACCTAACGACTGCAATTTATGGCTGAAGAGGAATACGTTCTCTTTATTATTCAGTCATCAGATTTACGAAGTGAGTTTGCTCTGAGTAACCACAGCTATCCCAGTGGAAGCATCGAGTTGAATAGCAATTAAAGCATCCCGTTGCCAGGTGTCAGGCTGGGTCTTGCAAACGTTTATGTCACAATATGCTAACAGGATTAAAGTCGACGGTACGGAAGCAACTGGAGGTTTGCCTTGTGCTGCGCTTACCGTCTCGTGTTATCTTTGGTGTCTCATGCCTAAAAACCTAATACACAGCTACACACAGTGGCGAAACGTAATACCTTAAATCTCTGCCTTGTTCATCTGTTTGGCAACAGAGCCCGGAGTTATTGTTTCCAGAAATGGCAGAAGCAAAATGCGACATGCTCCCGGTGCCAAAGTAAACGGATGAGTATTGGCTGGCGATTAACATCCCCTCCCTGCTATGCCAATTGTTAACACATACCAATTAATTCTTTCTAACAAGCCATTTCTTTCCACGGAACCATCACTCACTAAACTTGGACAGCCCTCTCTGTGGATTTAAGTTACAGCAAAACTGCTCCCCCCATGCACTCTTTTGAATTCATATCAACACCAGACCACTCCCCATTCCATGCCACCAGAGCTGAACATCTCATGAGACACAGCAGAATCCAAACCTGCTTTGAAGTCTTCTCTTCCTTCTGTGAAGCCCTTTGCAACTGGACTTCTCCGCGACCCTTCCCCTCTGCAGGGAGGTGGGACCAATTCGGATGGTCCGCCCCCGCCACTTAATGGATCCAAATGGTTTCCAGAGAGTGGTAGGGGATGCTTTATCCCATGTTGATGGCCTTTCAGCTGATTCCCTGGTGGCCCGCTGGAATGCGGAGTTAACCAGGGCTATCGACTGTCTGGCTCCGAAGCGCCCTCTCCGATTGCATGGAGCCCGGACAGCCCCGTGGTTTTCTTCGGAGCTGAGGGCGATGAAACAATCGCTGAGACGGCTAGAGCGTCGGTGGCAGAAAACTCACTCCGAATCTGACCGGACACAGGTTAGAGCTCAACGTCGAGCCTACCAAGTGGCGATAGCAACGGCGAAGAAGACTTTCTTCACTGCCTCTATTGCATCTGCAGAAAATAGTAGCAGGAGACTCTTTCAGGTGGTCCGCAATTTAACGGAACCACCTTTACCACCGGGGCCTTGTAAAGACCCCAAGATCTCCTGCAACGATTTTGCAAAGTTTTTTGCAGATAAAATCACTCATATTCGGAAGGAGCTAGACACCACCGTGGGAGCAGGGCTGGGGCGGGAGAGTGCTAGAGCCCTGTCTGGTCAAGTTGCATGGAATCAATTTCAATCCGTTACCCCCGAGGATGTGGACAGGCTGCTTGGACGCGTGAAACCAACCACCTGTCTCCTTGATCCTTGCCCATCCTGGCTAATAAAAGCAAGCCGGGAAGGGCTGGGCGATGGGCTCTGCGGGGTGGTGAATGCTTCCCTCTGTGAGGGAACATTCCCAGATCCGCTGAAAGAGGCGGTCATTAAACCGCTTGTTAAAAAACCATCTTTAGACCCGGCCAGTATGGCCAACTATCGCCCAGTCTCAAATCTTCCATTCTTGGGCAAGGTGATTGAGCGTGTGGTTGCTGAACAACTCCAGGCACGCCTGGAGGATGCGGACCATTTGGATCCCTTCCAATCAGGGTTCAGGCCTCATCATGGGACTGAAACTGCCTTGGTCGCACTGGTTGATGATGTCCGGCGAGCTAGGGACAAAGGTGAGAGTTGTTTCCTAGTTCTGCTGGATCTCTCAGCGGCCTTTGATACAATCGACCATAACATCCTTCTGGACCGTCCAGAGGGGTTGGGAGCTGGGGGCACTGTTATACAGTGGTTTCGCTCCTTCCTTCTGGGCCGTGTTCAGAAAGTGGTGGTGGGGGATGAGTGTTCAGACCCTTGGGCCCTCACTTGTGGGGTGCCTCAGGGTTCCGTCCTCTCCCCCATGCTTTTTAACATCTATATGAAGCCGCTGGGAGAGATCATCAGGGGGTTTGGACTGGGTGTCCATCAATATGCAGATGATACCCAGCTCTACCTTTCTTTCAAATCAGAACCAGTGAATGCGGTGAAGGTCCTGTGTGAGTGCCTGGAGGCGGTTGGAGGATGGATGGCGGCTAATGGATTGAGGTTGAATCCTGACAAGACAGAAGTACTGTTTTGGGGGGACAGGGGGCGGGCTGGTGTGGAGGACTCCCTGGTCCTGAATAGGGTAACGGTGCCCCTGAAGGACCAGGTGCGTAGCCTGGGAGTCATTTTGGACTCACAGCTGTCCATGGAGGCGCAGGTCAATTCTGTATCCAGGGCAGCTGTCTACCAACTCCACCTGGTACGCAGGCTGAGACCCTACCTGCCCGCGGACTGTCTGGCCAGAGTGGTGCATGCTCTAGTTATCTCCCGCTTGGACTACTGCAATGCGCTCTACGTGGGGCTACCTTTGAAGGTGACTCGGAAACTACAGCTAATCCAGAATGCGGCAGCTAGACTGGTGACTGGGGGCGGCCGCCGAGACCACATAACACCGGTCTTGAAAGACCTACATTGGCTCCCAGTATGTTTCCGAGCACAATTCAAAGTGCTGGTGTTGACCTTTAAAGCCCTAAACGGCTTCGGCCCAGTATACCTGAAGGAGCGTCTCCACCCCCATCGTTCTGCCCGGACACTGAGGTCCAGTGCCGAGGGCCTTCTGGCGGTTCCCTCATTACGAGAAGCGAAGCTACAGGGAACCAGGCAGAGGGCCTTTTCGGTGGTGGTGCCCGCCCTGTGGAATGCCCTCCCATTGGATGTCAAGGTGATGGACAACTACCTGACATTCAGGGAAGCTTTTAATGTATGATATTTTAGTGTTTTTTGGTTTCTGTGGAAGCCGCCCAGAGTGGCTGGGGAAACCCAGCCAGATGGGCGGGGTACAAATAATAAATTATTATTATTATTATTTGCTCCCACTTGGAGTGTATACAGGCACTCTGTACATGTTCAAACCCTCTCTCTTCTCTTTATTATTGTTTTTAACCCGAGGTACCAATTTAGTTAATAGGGCCTCCCACTGCCACCATGCAATTTCTGTTCTCATCCTGAAGCAAAGTTCTTAACCTGAGGTACTATTTCTAGGTTAGCGGAGTCTGCAACCTGAAGCATCTGTAACCTGAAGCGTCTGTAACCCGAGGTACCACTATACTTCCATGAAACACCATAACCTATTGCTAACCTGAAGGACTGCCATTTCCACACTGGTAAAGCAGAAGGAAATGTTAATTAATTGCCTTGATAGACCAAGGAGCCCAGAGTGATGTACAGAGTTCTCCCTCTCCCCACAACAGCCCTGTGAGGCAGGTTGGGCTCAGAGCACTGACTGGCCGCCCAGTGAGCTTCGTGGCCAAGTGGGTATTTGAACCTTAGTCCTCCAGTTCCTAGTCTGACAATCTGATCGCTATGCCATACTGGCTCTCTTAAGATGAAGGTGACTGACCAACTCTAGAAGAAAACGGGATGTTCTGCTGCTGTACAAACCCACTGATACATCACTGTCATGGGGAACCACCCCTGTAAAAAAAGAGAGGTGCTACTGTATTCGCATCTGCCTTCATCTGTACACAGGTGGGCTTAAATATGAGTTTAATCAGTTTTAACTTCTCTTTTTTCACATGGAAACTAGTTTGTAGAATCATAGAATTGTAGGGCTGGAAGGGACCCCAAGAGTCATCTACTCTACCCCCCTGCTATGTAGGAATCACAGCTAAGTGGAAAAAAGCCCTTTAAAACATTGGGGAAGGGGAGATGATGGGTCTGAAGCAAGGTTGAGATATGTACAGTGCTTTTTTAAAAAATAGGACACACAGTGCATGGAATGCACGCTTAACTGCAGCGTGTGAAACACATCCTAAATACAAACCCTATTAAGTAAACACAAGTATAATACACAGCAAAAAGCATAGCAATTAGTGCTGGGTGCTGAGCTGAGATTGTTGCAGGAATGCCTGGGAAAGATCAGTTGTTATTTTAAAGTTATTATATTTATGCAGCACAGTGAATACACACAGCCTGAGCAGAAATAACAGCTCGTTGCCCCAAGAGCTTAGAATCAAAGGTTTGTCAGTGCAGAGCGGCTCTAGCCAGAGTGGACTTTACACTGAACGGATGCTGACAGTTCAATTTTGTGAGATCCGAAGCCCACCGTAGCTTTATAATCTTGCCAATAAAGCAGCGGTTGTTATTTGGAAGAACTAAATGGCCCATAGCTGCCTTTAATATGTTTCTTTTCTTTCTTTTTTTTCTCTAGGAGAGAGTCCAGAAATGTGAGGGCTTAAGTTCTGAACCAAACACATTACTTTTGGAAATGTATCACGATAACCTAGTCCTAGGGATTAAGATTTGTTACTGAGGAATAGTCAGTAGGAAGTAAGAGGTTTCTCCTCATATGCCATTCCAAGACCCCTTGGCCCTCTTGGGGGGGGGGAGAGAAAATTTTATTTCCCCAATGCCTTCTGATCTCTGGAAAATCTATCAATGCCAGTTAGACACAGGTTTCCACACACCCCACGCTAGCAGTGGAACAGAGGCCTCCACACTACTTCAGAATGGGCATTTTAAAAAATAATGATTTTCATGCATAACCAATGTAGACTACATTTGAGGCACTGACTCAAGAGGCGAACGCTGCTGTATCCCATTACTCATATCCAGAGCCACCAGGATTTCATATGTACGAAGAATTATAGACTTGCAGATTCATATTGACTTTTCCTGAAGAGAAAATATAATAAACTAGTACGGTGGGTGAGGCAGGTTAATCGCACGCACAAAATCTCAGAAGAATGACGTAGCTGTGCATCTTGTTCCAGTTTTGATGGATTTCTTCCAGTGATTAATTCAACTTGAGGAAACAACATTTTTGGAGTCTGTGGGCTATGCTGGGAATCTGACTCTCTGCAGTAACTCTTGTAAACTTGTTTGTAAAGACTGCATGGAATTTCTTTGGTTTAAAACAAGGAACATGGTCATTTTATTCTTCTTTCTCAAACAATCAAGAGCTTCTAGTCTGGAGCAGCAGGTTTGGGGCAAAGCTGTTCATTTTTTCAGCTATGTAGTTTGGGTTAATGAACAACCGCAGCTTCAACTTACTTCAGCTTATGGGTAGGTGGTAACCCTATAATTTATACTGAAGTAATCCTTGCCATTGGGGCTATAACAGATTAATATTTGAAGACTCCAAATCTTCACATTCTGAAAGCTTAGCTTGCAGTCTTAAAACTAGTCCAAGTGGTAGCAAGTGACTGAGAGGAAAGAATCCGTGTTAAGTTTTTCAAATGTATATCCAATTGTTTTTTCTCCTATAATTTTTTTCCCAAAAACAAAATGTTGTGCAAGCCGAACCAAAACAGTAGTTAAGGAGGAACTTCTTGGAAAGGAGTAACTGTACTTTATATATTTTAAACTGTCAACATATACTCCCAATTAATCTTCTTTACACTTAGTGTAATCCGTTCCTTCAACCTGTTCTCATGGGATTTGTCTTCTGGCCTATGAAAACCGTTTTATTTTCTCCCCTGAAATTTTCCAGCTTGACAAAGTCCTTTCCTGATGGATGGACAGAGCAAATAATATAATTTCCCAAGGCCAGGAAATGATGCTGCTGTTGATACATCCGAAAATGGCACTGGTTTTTGTTGTTGTTGTTGTTGCTGTACCACACTGCTGACCGAGCAGTTTGTTTTCTTCCTGGGCTGGGGCTGGCAAGACAGCGCTTCTGTCTGGAGTAGTTATTAAAAAAGAAAACCTAGTCTATTTGTGCTGGCTTCTTTAATCTTCCTGTAGTCATGAAACTCTCAACATATATTACTGCCTGTAGTTCAGTTCGGTGTTATGATATATACATAGTGCTTTTTTTCTAAAAAAAATGTTTAGGGGTACTATTTTCCTACTCATATTGAAATACTGCCCCTCAATGAGGCCAAACTTAGATTCACAAAATGTTTAGGGGTATGTGTACCCCTGCGTACCCCCCAGAAAAAAACACTGTAAACACATATATATTTTCTTTTTAAAATCCCTTTTGCTAAAGGTGGACAAATGGAATACCTGAGCACTGGGATGCATTTATGCAACCAAAGTCTGTATTTCCTCATAGACAATCTTCCACTGAGCCAGTGAGAGCCAGTGTGGTGTAGTGGTTAAGAGTGGTAGACTCGTAATCTGGTGAACCGAGTTCGCGTCTCCGCTCCTCCACATGCAGCTGCTGGGTGGCCTTGGGCCAGTGACACTTCTCTGAAGTCTCTCAGCCCCACTCACCTCACAGAGTGTTTGTTGTGGGGGAGGAAGGGAAAGGAGAATGTTAGCCGCTTTGAGACTCCTTTGGGTAGTGATGAAGTGGGATATCAAATCCAAACTCCTCCTCCTCCTCCTCCTCCTTCTTCCATGGTTAGCTTGCCAGTAGTATGTGAGGTCGGAGCACAGAGCAACATGGGGGCAGTAATGGATGTGAGCCTTGTCCTTTTACAGTGGGCTTCATTGCAGTCACATAAAGGTCTGAGTTTTCTGCACAAAGGTAATCTAGGAGCGTGTGTAACAAGGCCAGTGAGGGCCATGGCCTGGTCAGAATCTCAAGGGTCTGGTAGAGAGGCCTAGAGTGCCACACTAGCATTCCCTGCTCCTAGTTCTTTAGCTACTTATAATGCCAAGGCCAACTCTTGCTCCTGGGTGGATAGTGCACTTCGTCTCACTCACCAAACCTGGTACCCCTTCTCTTGCCCTAGAAAACTAGATTGGCTGTGAGTTCTGGAAGACCTGCTCCCTGCCTTGGAAGCCTTTTCCCACCTGGCCTGAGAGGGCAGGGCCGTGACTGACTCCAACTACAAAAGCTGACGCTGCTGAACAGATACTTGGGCTGGGGTGTTTTTAAGGAGGTTGGGGGGGCGTTGTTGATGTCATTTATTTGTATCTTTATTTCTAGATCTTATAATGACTTGTGTGGAAACTGTTCAATTATGGTTGTGTACTTTTTGATGTGTTTTATGTTTATTACTGCTTTTGTTATGTTTGTAATTATGTAGTCTTTTCATGTTGTAAGCTCCCTTGAGCATGGTTTTAAACTATGGAAAGGCAGCATGCAAATTAAACAAGGATAGGAAGACACCTCCCTGAGATACCTTGCAATTTTAGAAATCTGGCACATACTGAAGGATGCACGCCAGCAGTGGGAAGAAATCAACCTCAGATTTTGTTTTTTGTTGGGTAAGATTAGGCTGAACTTTATTAAATATAGTTTTACATCATGTACTTTAAAATATTCCCTCAAGCACACACTCCTGTTTTTTTTAGTAAAATATATCCGGTAAAAGTATTTATTCCTCATGAATGGTTCCTATTTAGTTCAAGTTCCTTCCTTCCTCTTGAGGTTATTAAACTGGTTGGTTTATTAATTCATTATTAGATGTCACTATTCTTTAATTATAATGTGGTTTATGTCTCTGAAGTCTCCTCCCCCTGGAAAAATGGCCAGTCTATTAGACGAGCCCAATAGATCATTCTGACAGGGTTAGAGACTGAGCCCCTCAAAAGGGCATACAGTGTTAGCAAGCAGTGGCTGTTGATATGCCCTAACTCACAGCTGCTATTTTCCAGCTGCTGTGCTATACATAAAAAAAAAATATTTAAAACTGCAACGTTGTTTGTTCAAAAACACAACTCGCTGTGTATTTTCCTTCATTCAACAAATGTGTTAAATATCATACAGGTTAAGCATTCCATTTAAGAGACATATGGCAAATAAAGGCACCTTACCAAGTCCCACAGAATATAAACACCTTCTGGAGATAATGAATAAATATTCATTGCACGCAAAAAGAACATATTAACCTTTCGGGTTTCGGATATTTGCTTTGCTCATGCAAAGTCAACTCTTCTTTTCGAGACAGTCTTTAACTCGATCGTTTCTCAGAACCACTGAAGGAACACAGAGGACTTGAAGTGCTCAAATATCACATGGAGGAGGGGGAAAAACAAGTTTCTGCACTATCTTATTGTAATTGCCAATTTAGTTTTAATGAAATGTCAAATGCATATTATCTGCTGCCACTGCCAGCTGTTTCAGATTTTTAGAAAACGAAAATGGTGGTCCGGAGGAATTTGCCAAAGATTTCATAGCTGGCTTATTTCCGTTGGATCCATCTGCTAGATAGTCCTTTCAAAGGGAAATCTCCATTATCCATTGTCTGCTTGAAATATGCTATTGCTGGATGTTATGGGGTGAGAGACATGTGAACTTATTAACATTATGAACATGATACTTATAGGCTGTAGCTTACTGTGCTTTATATTGGATTAGGTAAGCCATACTCTTGCTGCTGTATCAGCTCTGACCCGTATGGAAAATCTACATGGCCTTTTAGATGAAAATTATATTTATATACCTTCCTCCAGCAAGCACATCACACAACAAAGGCAGAGCCTGACACAACATCCCCAAACCTTTGAACCAGTGTATTTTCCTGGTTCTTGGCTATGGTTGGTTGCTGGACTCACTTCACTTGTCATTAGCTGAGGCCAAACTCCTTACTCTAGATCTCCTTGTATCCAGTCCCAACAGTGTATCTGTGACCCCTCATGCAGTGCTCTAGGTTCTGGGTTGCATCTCACTCAGGAGAGCTGGTACGTAGATCGATTTGCCTCAGGAATACAGATTGGACCATTAGCTTTTGTTCTTTTACAAATCTATGGTGATGTGGCCGGGAAGGCCACAAACAGGACGAGAAGCACTCCATTGCCTCTTGAGACAGATGGATGCCAACAACTGGGGCTGGTGGGAGTTGAACAACATCTGGAGATCTTTCCCCTTCCCATTTCAGAGTACCACAGTCATGTACATATGCTAAGAGTTTATCCTGGTGTCCTGCTCATCCATTCCTAGTTCCCTTGCCTCCTTTTTTCTCCATCCAGTTTTTATACAGATTTGTGAAGGCCCCACTGTTAAGCACATGTGTTCTCTAAACTGCACTACATTTCAGCAATCATAGTAATGGAAACTTCCCTCCTTTTTGTCCCAGCAATGCCTCTTCCATTTTGCTGAACAGGTCAAATAAACATGTGTCTCTTGAAATCAGGGTTTCATAAACACATCCGGCGCTGCCTGACTGGAGACACCTTTCCTCTTGTTCTGAGGTATTTATACAATTTACAGCAAGCTGTCTTGGAAGGTTGACTGACGCTCTCCAGCATAGCCAGGAGCATCTGCAAACTCTGCATATTAAATTAAGAAATTCTCTCTCCCCCCCCACCCCCGCCACATCCTCACAAGTTCCTACAGGAGAACAATTTCACCCCTCAGCATTTTGCCTTTGGCGCAGTACAAGGTTAAACTTTCTTTTCATTAATCCTGACTTGGTGCCACTTGAAACACCAACAACAAAACAGTTAAAGGAACATTCTGTGCCCTGTTACTTATCTATTTGTCTTAATGTGCCATTAGCATGATTCACTCTGATAATTTAGTTTAAGGCTCAAATGTCTATACAAATATTATAGATTTGCACTGCTGTTTTTTTTATAGACAGCCATGCCACATCTGTACTGCCTCTTGAGCAAATATCAGGTTAAATCCCCATGGTTGATTACCAGACATAAGCATGCCAGCTGATATTATTTTATTTGCTTAGAAGATTAGGACACTTATATTTTTAAGTGTTTTAATTTTTTAAAAAAACACCCACCCACCAAAAGACCTATTTTGGTGCCTTGAATGTGGTGTTGTAAAGGCATTATGCATCCTATGAGGCACTTTATTATTACCTCATGTATTCCAAGGCTAATCATTAAAGGCAACTTAGATGCCTCTAAGGCCTGCATCCTAGGCGGCTGCCTAGTTGGCCTAATGATAGCACTGGCTCTTGGCTGAGGGGAGAATTGAACCCTGAAACCAGGTCTAGTACAACACTCTAACCACTGCACTACACTGGTTCCATATTTCTTTCCTGAGGGCTCCAAACTGTACAGGTGTAGACAATAAAGAAGTAGAAGATACTTTGAGATTAAAAAAAAACTTTTTTGACAAGGGTCCCACTGTACAGAAGAAATGTTCTATGACATGTAAAGAAGAAACTGCAGGATTACGAGAAACCACAACTAACACAGGTGTCTTTTACAGTGAGTAAAGAGTTTGTTGGAAGCCCATAGTGTGTATGTGTAGTGTACCAGCCTCATAGTTAGTGAGTGGGATGCACTGGGAATCATTCAAAGGTTTGGAAATTAGCAATTAGTCATTTCATGACAGAGGAGACAGGAAACCTAGACAAAGTAGTTATTAAAAGGGATCCATTTTTATGTTCAGGCAGGTTCCTACAGGAATCAGGTTGAAGCAAAATTCCAAATTATGAAAGCACCACTTTCAGCTGTGTAGGATATAGTTGGTTTTTGTTTTGAGAAGCTAATTAGGCTTTTTTATTATTATAAGTCTATTTATATCCCATCTTTGCACCTATAGGCACATTCATTGTGCTCCAAATTAGTATTAGTTGCTGGAAATTAAATCTTGATAGACAGCTATAGGCAGAGCTGGATGTCCGTGCCAAAAACACTCGATTCTGTGATAAGGAGAAGCAAATTCTGCTGCAATGGCATTATGTAAATACTGGGGGGAATGAATACGCATTAATGTATTATAAGTGCAATATTTGCTTTTTGGGGTTTTGGTAAAGTTTTAATTGATTTTTATTGAAAATTTATTCAGGAAAGGGGGAGAATCCTCAAAAGAAAAAGAAACACAAAAGGGAAGAGAACCGCTTCTGCTCAAATTAATGATACAATAAGCAACAGATGGAGACGTATGCCAGCAGAACAGTGGGGGCTATCATTACCTACTATGTACCCAGACATGGGCACCTGAAAACTACTTGAGTTTGAGATTGCAGATCCCCCTTTGCAGTCTTGAGTAGATGCTTGATTTTTCTTTCAAGAAGTAAAACAAATACATCTTTTGTTTCACTTTTAAAATGGATATAGACTTAAATTCTTATAGTTTTTAAGAGGGTTAGATAAAGGAGGGTATTTAAAAGGATATTTATGGAGGATATGGCTATCAATGACCACCAGCCATGATGACTACATTCTACCTCAGGAGCAGGGAACTGGATGCAGCCAACATGCCATATCCTTACCCCTCCATGGGGCAACTTTGATGGGTGGGTGGAGCTGCCTACCCGTTGATCGCCTAATGCCATTATGACATCAAGTGACAACTCCCAAAGGACTTGTTTTCAGTGCTGGTCAGCTAATGGCACACACTGAGCCCCTTTAAAAGAGTGTCATCAGCACCAATCAGCTGATTGGGGCTGACTCCGCATCTTGCTGATGGCACGACTCTGATTCTCAAAAAGTGTGGCAAAGCTAGTTGTGGTTGTGTGGATTTTTGTGGCTGTCATTTTGATTCCCCCTCCTGATAGGTTGATATTCTTGAAATATGCTGAGATATTACACACACACACACACACACACAGTGGTACCTCGGGTTACAAACGCTTCGGGTTACAAACTCCGCTAACCCGGAAATAGTTACCTTGGATTGTGAACTTTGCCCCAGGATGAGAACGGAAATTGCGCGGTGGTGGCGGCGGGAAGCCCCATTAGCGAAAGCGTACCTCAGGTTAATAACGGTTTCTGGTTAAGAACGGACCTACGGAACAAATTAAGTTCGTAACCCAAGGTACCACTGTGTGTGTGTGTGTAGAGAGAGAGAGAGAGAGAGAGAGAGAGAGAGAGAGAGTACTGAGGCAAATGAGTAATTGGAGATGTTTTGTGGACAGACTTGCACTGGTACACATTCTGGAGCAATAAACATTTTCCATTTTTGAGGTGTTTGTAGTTCTATGTAACCTGACTTCTACACCACAGGGCGGCTTTTTGTATTTTAAAGGATAATCATTTATTAGAAACTCTGACTTGCTCATAAACTATTCAGAGAAGGGACTCTGGGGCTTTGCTCATTAAAAAACGTGCTGACACTGTTGGTCACTTTGTTCTGGGAAGTTTTATGCTGCAGTCAGAGTAAGCATTCCATGCGTGGTTTGCAAAGAAAAATGGCCAATTGATGAAGTCAGGTGCCAGTCAGAGGCTAAGGTGAAGAGAGTGAGACCTCAGCATGGGAGAAAGACCTATTTTACCCATTAAAATGACTTAGTGCATTGTCAACAGTGGAAGTGATGCTATTCCAGTTAGTCCCCAGAGCCATCATCTGGCTGCGGCACTCTGAGAATGCAGGACAACTGAGGGCAGTTACAAATGCACCTTACTTTCCTTAGGAGGCAACAGTGGTATTAAAGCACAGTTTAAACATTTACATCTTTAAAATGCAAAAACACGAAATCAGTTTTCTCTTTGTTCCCCCCTCCCCCATGTCCATAAATTTGCTCTATTTGTCCCCATCCTCCAATATATAGCATCTTATTTAGTGTACACATTATATTTGTCAGCCTGATATCTTCTCTGATGTGCTAGTTTTCCACATGAAGGTTGTTCTTCCTCTCCTCTTCCAACCCATTGCAGTCTCAGTGGGGATTAATCTCAGGGTAGCCATGTGTCCTCTTTTTACCTATCTGTTTGAAGGGTTGCCTGGGCAGTCTGGCTTGTTTGCTTCTAGGGCCACTCAGACATCCTTTTCATTGCACATTCATGATTATTTGTGCTCATGATGATATGGAGTGCTCAGATGCAATCCCATATAGACCTGCAAAGATTTTAGGGCAGTCACACTGCTTCATTTCCAATCAGTGAATGGAGTACTTCTTCAAAGAAGTTAAACTATGGAATCAGGGCCATCTTAAGCATATCCGGCGCCGTGCTGCAAAGATCCCTCTGGCGCCCCCACCCATTTCCCAGAGTTGTCGACCTTTGTTAAGGGGGGGGAACCTCAAAGTTGTTGACCTTTTTAAGGAAAGGTTCCCCAGAGTTGTTGAGCTGTAGGGAGTTGTAGGGAGCTGACACCACACTTACACTATTATCTTATTATGTAACACCTTGTTTTTAACAATGTTGATTGCTGTTTAAATTCAGAATACCTGCGTTATTCATGTTAAATAGTTTGATACGGTACATTGTATGGTATCTTTCCCCCTCACATTCTAAGGTTCTCCTAACACCTCAATCCTTTGCTTTAATAAGGGAGACCTTAAAACAACGTGCAAACATATTTTAAAATAATTAAAATCTGAAATCCACTACACTCAGCCGCAGACGCAGGGAACAGAGGCTTTCACAGCGGCCCCTGCAGCGGAAATGGGACAAATGGGACAAAGCAACGGGGGGGGGGGAGCAAAATCAGGAGCACACAGGGGATCACTTTTTTTAACACTGTAGGTTCCAGGGTTTGGGTCCTGAGTTGAGGGAGCTTTTGCTTCTCTCCTTGCCTCCCTCCTCCACTTCCCTGCCTCCTTCCCATCCTCTCCCTGCCTACGGCCAGTGCCAGACACTGCTCTGTGGGGCTTTCAGCATGGCGCCTCCTTCTCCGAAGACTCCAGAGTCAGCGGAGGGTGGCGGACCCGCTGCTGGGCGTCCCTGCTGGGCGGGCGCCGTGGCGCATGACGCCACTCAGCCAAATTGAAAAGACGGCCCTGTATGGAATTGCTACCACAGGATATAGCAAAGGGCACAAACATGGTTGGACAAATTAATGGAGAGTAACTCTTGTCAGTGGCTACTAGCCATGATGGCTATAATAGCCCAGTACAGGTATGCTCTGAATACCAGTTACTGAGGATTACAGAGGTTATCCTTCATTTAACCACCAAGACAGAGTTCACAATAAAGCAAAACTTGATAGGGTTTCTGCAGAGAGCAATTCTCGAGCGTATTGCAAATATAGGTCATCCCTTGCCCCAGCTGATACTGAAATGGTAACCCGGAAACAATTCCTGAACCAAAACAGTTACATAAGAACAGCAAGTGCCTATGATTGTATTTGTTCTTTGTGCTCTGATGACAGTTGTAAAAGTTGCACATGCAACTGCTAGCCATCTGCAAAACCCACCAGAGATTGCAGATTGGCCTCAGCAGTAATGTTTTCAGTATTATAAAAGATAATAAAGCTATAAAGAGGCAGAGGCAGCTGCTGGGATTCTCTGCTCTCCAGGTGTTGTTTATAGGCAGGCAAACAGGCACCTTTCAGAATACTATGCTTTAAGGTCACTCTGACTGCAGGCAGTTGTCAGAGATTAAAGGTGAGCTGAGTGCAGATGAACGCGAACAACATATTTGCCATATGTGCCTCGGGAGCTTTGGCATGTTTTTTGTTCTTAGCATTCCTGTGCAAAGCCACAGCTTTCCATATTGGATGGTAAAGAATGCAGTATATCATTTGCAGTGCAATTCTATACATGCCCACTCAGAAGTAAACTTTGGTTTGTTCAATTGGACTTTCTCATAACAACAATGTAAGGAGAGCCGTGCTGGATGTGACCAAATGACCATTGAATCTAGCATCCCGTCCCCATCCTTTTCTCAGGGCTTACAATGGCTTACGATCCGCCAGTCTCAGCTCAGCCAGCTGAAACCCAGCTGAGCCAAGATGGCGGACTTGTGGTAGAAGATCTCTGGCTGGGCTGGGGTTGGGGGCCTACCCTGACATACTAGCCCAGCTGAAGCAGAGAACTAACCATCTGAACTGGAGACCTACTGGATCCCTGGTTCCCCACTGGATCCCTGGTTCAAATGGTTAGTTCTCACCTCAGCTGGGCTAGTATGTCAGTGTAAGTCTCCAACCCTGGCGGATCTGAGCAAAGGATTGCTTCCTTTTGTACATAATGGAAGCTGTTGGCGCAACCTTTTATTTGTTTGATGACCACCAATTTGGGAAGCATTAAAAGTAGATTAGTCAAATCATTGGATGAAAAGGCTTTGCTTGAAAACTACATGGCAATTTCTTGAGCAGTGTACAATTCCCCCCCCCCCAAAAAAAAAATTGAATAAAAACAAACAGTGTCAAAGTTCTTTGAGACTCTGCAAAGACAATGTCCCAGGTGTAAAAGTCAATGAAATACAAACAGTTCACCATGGTATTGTATTCTTTGGCTGTCCTTGAAGTCTTTTTTCTTTTGCTACAATTTCTACCCCCAACCATGTTCTCTTTTTCTTCCCTTGCAGTTATGTTTTGTGTTTTCTAAATTACAGGTTTCTAAGGGAGGATGATGTCATCTGTCATGCAGCGCTTAATAAATATGAGCAACAGGGAATACATCTTAGTTAATAAGTAGTTAAATAACCCCATCGAAACATGCTGGGCTGTTTATACTTGCAATGCAGTCCCATGCATGGTTACTCAGAAGTAAGCCCCACATTCGTTAATGGGGCTTACTCCCAGGTAAATGTTCACTGTCCTGCAGCTTAGTTATAGTCATAGCCTAGTCACTGGCCAAAAGGCCCATGCTGCCTTGCTTCCTACTATCATCTCAAAATGAGCACAGTGTAATTTTATTCCCCACTGTTTCTCTTCTTAGAAAACAGGGAGCCACTGTGCGCACATGGCTCTAGATCATGGTCAGCATACACCAGGGGTGAGCAACCCTTTTCAGCCATGGGCCGGTCCACCGTCCCTCAGACCATGTGGTGGGCCAGACTATATTTTGGGGAAAAAATTGAACAGATTCCTATGCCCCATAAATGACCCAGAGATGCATTTTAAATAAAAGCACACATTCTACTCATGTAAAAACACACTGATTCCCGGACTGTCTGCGGGCTGGATTGAGAAGATGATTGGGCCACATCCGGCCCCCAGGGCTTAGGTTGCCTACCCCTGGCATACACTAAAGAGAGAGAGATCCTTTTGGCATAACACACTTCATAAATATACTTTCTCCAGAATCCCCCCTGCCTGAATGCTAGGACCTTTGCGTTTGGCTAGGCAAGCAGGTGAAAATGCCTATGGCCTTTGCAATTTGATAGCATGTAGTAGACCGTCAATAGCATTTCAGTTTGCACAACAGCTCACAAAGCACCTTTGAGTGGAAAGCGGCTAACAAGTTTAATTTAATCTAATAATCATCATCATAATAATCATAGTTTTGAAAGGTCTGCTGGCCTCTGTCTTTAATTTTCAAATTTACCAATTGCTGGAGATTTCAACAAAGTCAACAAAAATGTCAGTGTGGTTTAAAGGCATATGATGTAGTCACTTTGTTGAAGCTAAGCAGATTTGTATCTGGCCACTGTTTGGATGGTGGTCCATCTGGGAACCCTTGTTTTTTTGTTTGTTTGTTTGTTTGTTTGTTTGTTTGTTTGTTTAAATTTATATACAACTTGATTGTTTCTTTGTTCTGGTACCAGGGCCCAGGAATGGATCATACACCACTTGATTGTTCTTTTTTGCTTATAAAAAGCCTTCAATGTGCATGGCGCTTTGTACACTATAAGAAGACTGGTTCCTGTCCCAGAAGTTTTTTATATATCATTCACCATCTTTATCTGCAATATTGAGTGAATGTAATCTTGTAAACTTCACACCACTGCTTTTTTTCAGGCGGAAATGATAGCATGTGGTTAATTAAATTCATGCAAACCTGAATCTGTATAGGTAACCAGGTTCATTAAGCAATGAAAATATTGCAGTCTTGATAATACCTTAACAAGTCTTTTGCACATCATTACAATGTCATCTACCTGAAAGATGAGTGAAGTGTTTGCACTGTTAATTAATCTACCCGTTCTGTATGTTTAGGTCATTAAATCTGAGGTGTTGCGTTTTTTCCCAGAGAGAAGGTGTCATGTGCCTGAAGAAAAGGCTGAGCTTTGAAAGTTTGGCTATTCTTCTGCCAACAGATGGCGGTTAGCTAATTAACTTTGGGAGATGCTTCTTGTTGTTAAACACCAAGAGCAGAAACTAGGGAGTTCTAGTAAATGGGGTCTTGCTAAGACCTGCTACTTTACCCTTGTGCCATTCCTATTCATTTCATAGGGTTTACATAATGAGAACTTGCCGGGGGACTCAGGCTTTGAGTACTGGAATGCTTGTTGTGGTGACTCTAAAATAATTTAAAAACAACGTCTAAAAACACAAAGGACTTCACCTTCCATTGACGGAAAGGCTTTCTCTAGCCACAAACCCCAGTGGAGTGATCCTGCTGGCAGTTGGGGTGGGGAGAATCAGCAGAAGACCTCTCCCCTTTTCTGCCATTGGTGGGACTGATGCCTATATCCAACCCCAGAGATGCTAAAGCAACAGAGGATTGTATTTAATGTCAGCTTTGCTCTCACACCCAGTTTTCTCTGACCCCCTACTCGAGATCCTAGATATTGGAGTCCTCTGCATCATTTCCTGTACAGAGGGTCCCCCAACTCTCAGCAGCAGCTTTGGGGGGGGGAGATGTTGCAAGGGGCCACAGTGGATAGGAGCGGTTAGCGAAACATGAACGTAAATGGTTGACATAAATGGAAAAGCCTTGGATACAACTCATGGTTCGATCCAAAGGTGGATTACTTACCTGCAAATCCCAGATTTTTCTTCTTCTTCCTGCAAGATCCCACTGATGTTTTTGACAGCAATGGCAAAGGGGCATGGGGTTTAAATAGGCACTGCTGAGGTGGGCAGGGATAATTAATTAATTAAATTTGTATAGGAATGTTTAAACCTCTCCTGGCAGCCCAGACGATAGTGGGAAGGCACACCATTCCCTTCCTGGTTATCAGATTGATCATTTGATAAACAGAGAGAGCTGTGTGTCTTTGTATGTGTGTTGTATGTGTAAAACTATGGGTTAGCCACTCTCACTGCAGACATATGGTTTCTGGAGTATGGGCCAATGGTCAGTGCAGTCCTTGGGCCCCCCAAAATCCCCACCCCAGTCTTCATCTTCTTTGGCAATCACTTCTGCTGAGTAAGATTGTCTTTCATGAATATGGTCTTAACAGTGTGTCTGTGAGTGACTGTGGAGGCCAGTTCTGGATCCACACATCCTTCCACAGTGGGGACATAGGTTTCTGGGTGAGAGTTGCCAAACGTGCTTTTCTCTTAGCACATTTCTCCCTTTCATGCTTCTTCAAAGTCCATGATGCCTTTGGTAGAGGCTTTTATCCAACTGGCATGCTCGCAGGCCAGCATTTCCCAATTTTCCATGCTTATATTGCATTTTTTAAGATTTACTTTGAGAGTGTCTTTAAACCTATTTTGCTGTCCACTGGCATTTCACTTTCCATTCTTAAGTTGGAAATAGAGTAGTTGCTTTGGAGGACGATAATCAGGCATCCGAACAACATCACCAGTCCAACAAAGTTGATCTTGAAGAATCATTACTTTGATACTGGTTTTCTTTGCTTCTTCCAGTACACTGACATTAGTTTCCCTGTCTTTCCAAGTGATATGTAAAACTTTTCAGAGACTTTCAAGGAGTTGGATATGGCGTTTATAAGTGATCCACATTTCACAAGCATACAGCAAAGTTTATAGTGCAATAGCTTTGTAAACAAGCATTTTGGTTTCCCTAAGAATGTCCTGGTCCTCAAACACTCTGTAATTCAATCAGAAGAAAGCTGCAGAGCTCAGGCGATGCTGGATTTCAGCATCAATGTTTGGCCTTGTGGAAAGATAACAGTCCAGGTAGGAAAACTGACCAACACTTTCCAACGTTACATCATTAAGTTGGATTTGTGGCACTGCAGAAGGATTGTTTTGTGCTTCTTGGTGCAGCACTTTGGGGTTTTTTCATATTGAGTGAAAGGCCAAGCTTTTCTTAAGCTTCTGCAAAGATGTTTAGGATAGTTTGAACCCCTTAAACCTCTACTAGCAAGCATGAACCCTGCCTTCATTTTGCCCTGCTCAGCTTCCTTATGCTACTCTGCAAGTAAAAAAGAAAGGGGGGAAAACCCATAGATTATTTAAAATAATCTTTTAAAAACAAGCCTCCTATTTCACGGCTTGTTTCTTTTTTAAAAAGTCCTCCTAATATGAGGTAGCTTAATTCAGGAACTGTCATGCTTTGGGGAAATAAAGAGCCTAAGCCCCGTGTAATTCAAAACATCAAATTATATGGCCATGAAAAATTAGGGTTTCTAATGGCAATGACAACTGACAGTCCACTAAAAGCGATAATGTGAATGCCACTATAGAACATGATATGTCTGTCTTTGCAGCCTGCTGCATATGGAGATATAAATTATCCAGTTAAGCCAGAGATGGAAATGATGGCTCCAGTCCAAAACATACTCTACCACGTGAGCAAAGACTGGAGATTCTGAGCGGCCCTGGTCATTAGTTATGTGATTAGACCAATGCCCATCCATGCCTATTTCTAATTAAGTGCTTTGCATTGAAAATATACAGGCCTATAGCAACAGCTTAATTTAATACACATTTAACCACCATCAATGAGATGAACCCTTTAAATTTAATCTAATATATTTTTATTTCCAATTTATTTCTCAACTTTTGACCAGGAGAAAAATTATGTACTGCAAAACCAGTTAAAATCCACTTAAAGGCACAAGAACCAATACAAAGCAATAGAACAAACACCCTGAAATCACAGCTGTCAGAATGGCAGCATTACAATCAACCAGCCGTCTCAGCCCGTTATACCCAGAGGCCTTTCTAAATGCAAAAGTCTGAAGGCCAAAGAGAACAAGCCAAGTGGTCCTCTAATAAACCGATTCCGGCCCTGGAAAGCAAAGTGCATAATGACAGCACCACCACCAATAAGTCCCTGCTCCCTGCATACAGTTCCAAAAAGCTAGTACGCCTCTTCAGAAGACCTAAGCATATGGAGAAGACTTGCGCATAATTCGTTTATTTGTTTAATCTCACAATATTTATACACGGCTTGATTGCAAAAAACAAACAAACCCAAAAGGTTTACAAAAAAGACATATGCAGCCATTTAACTGTACAGTTCAGCTACTAGCTATGAAGTAGCACACTAAAGTAGTTACTTTTAAAAACTTGGGACTCAGCTATACAGCTGCAAATAAAACATTTTAAGTGTGTTGTAAAGTGCATTATACAAATGTGACACTAGATGGCGATGGTGAGCTATGGCAAATTCACTATATTTTTCTTTAAAAAATTAAAAAGCATTTTTACAACATTTTCTTTAAAGTGTGTCTAGATTCCCCCTTGGTCTTTTTCACAAGCTGAGTTCTCTCTCTTCAATTGAAAACAAAGAAAGTACCATGGCCAGTGGTAGCACACTCAGAAGTTACTGCATGCTAGGGGTTGATAAGGGGGACATATGAATGGGCCCTGGTAGCATAACTACTAGAATTTCTCTCTTCCTGTCAGATATTTCACTTAAGTTTGATTTCTGAGACAGTTTTCTTCACAGCACGCCAGGAATGCATAACCGGTAACCGCATCATTACTTTTGCTCTATGTCATTATACTAATTGGGGCTTTCCTATCTTAAACACATTTTAGGCAAACTGTGCTTGTTTCTTTAATTAATCTTCTTTAATACAAGGAAACTGGGTGAACCCAGGAAGGTCAGAATCTGGGTCCTTTTTTGTATAAACTGTTCGAACCATGTAAACGGTTTCCCCCCAGACAACATGAGGCAAAAGGTTGTTGGATGGAGGTTTGTTAATAAATGATTGAGAGGTCAGTAGTTCTAGGATAAGCATTTGATAAGCCACAAACTATTTGAAGCGATGTGTCCTTTGATCTACCAGAACCTCTGGCACATAGAGAAATGCCATCGTGTACCAAAGGCCTTCCTAATGTTCCCAGTGATGGTGTGCAAAGAATGCTTCAAAGACCAAAGTAGGTGGTGGGTGGGAAGGCCTTTCACCTCAGCTTGATTAGTGGACCTTTAAATCAAGAGACTGACCTCCCTTTCAAATAGAAGCATCTGCTTGCATTAAAGCAAATACATTCAACAGTCTATGAAAGACACTTGGTTTTTGTCTATGGAAGACACTAAGTTGCATCTCCAGAGTTTTGGTATTCAAGCCTATTCACCACCTCTCAACAGCCTTCACCTGCAAAGCCACTTTTAGATGGGAGGATGCTAAATGAGTTCCACCTCCCATGGGTTTCCCCGCTATCTGTTGGTTGATAACTGGCACCCACAACACACTCTCAGATTTCAAATGTGCCCTCTGGTCCAAAAAGGTTGCATTTCCACCGTAAACAATGCCAGCTTTCCCCCCTTGCTGCCTACTTCTTATCCGATGCACAAGATCCGTGTGATGCCATCTCTTCATATTCCTCTGCAAAGCCATGAAGACTTTGGCACATCATATCAGTCCATACATAATGCTATAACAAAGCTACGTACATCATTTAACTGAAACAAATGCATACTCCTTGTCTATTTAGCCCGCCCGCCCCATTTTCCGCATGACATATTATAGATTTTAAGCCCCTTTTGACTTTTTTCACATAGTAAAGTGCCATGCAACATTGTCATCATAAACACATATTGGCCAAAAGCATTCAAAAATTTCAATTAGAGCTTAAAAACAGCAACAACCCAATAACATTTGGCAACGCCAGCACAAACTATTTGCATGGAAATGAGCTTTTAGACACCTGCTATCTCAAGAACTCAGGAAGTTGGAGCAATAAGTTCTTTGGAAAGCCAACATGCAATTGTTGGGACATGCCACTTCACCACCAGTAATACTGTTGAGAGAATTCCCAGAAATGCAGCGACTCTCAGGAGGACGTCCATCCCATTCCAATAACAATTCAAATGTCAGTAAGCTGGAGCTGTGGGCAAAGATGAGGTTCAGCCAGCAGACAAACAGCTAGGTTTACTCTATTGACATCTTAAACTGCACATTGCCCTCTTTCTGACGACAGTTGATGGTTTTCTGGTTCTTATGGAAACTGCAATGTTTAGATTGACTCTCTACTTCCTGTGTGTGTGATGGGTTCTCACTGTCTGAAGATCTGTTTCTCAGAAAAAGCTTTCGCCCACCACCCAGGAATGTTTAGAAATGTTTATTTGTCTGCCTGTGTATCAGCATGTCCATGGCTGTGGGGGCGCATGTTTGTAAGTTTAACTAAGTTTAAGTAAACTTTCTGGTTTGACGCTGATAAGGGTCAGATGAAAGTAATCACTGAAACGGCTTCTTGGAGCAATAAACAGAACAACTTTGCACCTCATGTCTCCCTTAAAGGAAGCACCACACTGATATTATCAAATGGAGAAGTGTAATAACATATTTGAAAACCAGCGTGCATTTGGACCAGTCAGTGTGTTGCACTAGTAATAGTGAGGATTAATTGTATAATTACATCATTTATATGCCACTTATATTTATAACTTATTTTAAAACATACAGTAGAACATTGCAAAGCATCAGATACTGCAATTGAAGGTTAAGCAGCATGATGAACAGGACAACAAAATATCCTTTTAAATATTTAAAAAATGACAGATAAACATGAAATAGCACAAACATATAGTAAAATGGCACATATACAGTATCATTAGCAGCTAAGCAAAATAACTGAAATAGAAGCTGCGCCCACACTTCTCTGCTCCCGCTATAACCTTTCCCAAATACATCCTTAGCACTCTTCCCTATACAAACTGCACTCTCAAGCATTCCCACCAACCACATAGACGACACAGCTAATCCCCAGTCAACAAAATGTCCAGGCTACAAAAATATCTCTGGTAGCATTAAGCATGATTTAGAACCGGCTCGTTTGCTGACCGCCATCTACAACTATGCAGTGACAAACAGCGACATCGCTTCTCCCTGCCCATCTTCCACCCAGGTAGGGCCTTACTCTGTACTGATTCAGTCTCTGACACTGAGTTGTATTATGCAGCTTTGAAACACAAGCATTACAGATTATCGCTCTGGGAGGCAAAAGCACAATGCCAGTTGCCACCTAATAATATATCACTTACCTCCTACTGAATAATAAATTCAATAATGCATCATAATGATGCTACAGAACATGATTCACAGGTGAGGGCAGGGTCCCACCCACCTGCCAAAGTTGACCCATGGGATGGGGGGGGAGATAGTGAGCAGGATTGAACTCCCTGCCCATCATCAATCCTGCTTTCTTCAGGCTTCAGGTGTGCAAAGTAAGTTTCAGGTAATGGCACCTCTTTTCTTTAACAAAAAAAGCGCTGCATATTGGAAACTGCATGCAAAATAATGTTTTCCAAAGCCTACTAATGCCAGATTCTGGTTGGGGCAATGGTTATTACAAGCAACATGCCATGGTGCTTGACAAGAGTTAGCATACATAGTTTTTCAAATAGCATGTTCAGAAATGGTTCTGAGAATGGGCCCAGAATACTAAGCTCATGTTAAAAAGAAACCACAACCAACGTGACAGATCAGTGACTGCTGCATAACTTAATGGACATAATATTCACGGCTACATTCCCCAGAGAGTAAACGTAGACATTTTGAAATATCAACTCCTTCCCTATAATTACAAAGCTATGTAGTCAGCCCCAATAGAATGGGTGCCAGGAGGTTCCTGGCATCTAACCCCAGAGGTTTCTATGAATCACTCTGGACCGCTTGACCACTGATTTATCTGTTCGCAACACCCGTAAATAATGAACACTGACTGTAACCTTGAAAAGCATGTACTGTATCAGAGTCATTCTTTCCCAGACAGATGGAAAGGTAATGGTAGAGAGTAGAAAGTATTCTTTCAATAAGCTGCTAGTTCTGTTCTCGTTTATTTATATACCATGGGGAGGGCAAAGCCCCCCCCCAATAGTGAACAGAATATTAATGCAAAAAAAAAAAGGAAGAAACAGAAGACTATACTATAAAAGAGCAAATAACCCAAAACCCACCAGTCCCACTGGGTATACTTTTGTGAACTGTATTCCTACTTTTAATACAGATGTGGCTCCCCAGCATTATATTTCTCACTAGGGAGCTGGGTTAAATCACATCTCCAACTCGCCACCCTACAGATGCTCCAGCCTCTCACCTAGGAGCAAGTCTATCCTCAACCAGGCACCCATGGGGAGTGTCCTCACCCTCATCGCACCCTGAAGGAGTGACCCACTACTAGTGTCCAAATACAGTGGTACCTTGGTTTACATATGCTTCAGGTTACATACGCTTCAAGTTACACACTCCGCTAACCCAGAAATAGTGCTTCAGGTTAAGAACTTTGCTTTGGGATGAGAACAGAAATCAGGCTCCGGCGGCATGGCAGCAGCAGGAGGCCCCATTAGCTAAAGTGGTGCTTCAGGTTAAGAAGAGTTTCAGGTTAAGAACGGACCTCCGGAATGAATTAAGTACTTAACCCGAGGTACCACTGTAGAGCTTCCTTCTATATCATGTATTAAAGTAGAGGTAAGCAATAAGCCCCCCCCCCCCACTGCATATGTTTGGGACAACAACTCCCATCAGGCCCATTAGAGTCTGCCAGGAGTTAGCCAGAACAATGGCTCTGGTAACAGATATAAACATTCATGCGGTCAGGGCATCTACAAGCCTATGTTATCGTATCTGTGTGCAAAAATGCCTGCTTGTGCAGTATAGAATTCAGATTAAGAGAGCCTAGGCTTTCCTTCTTTCTTTAAAAATTAATCCCTATGTCATTAAACTTCTCCTTTTTTGCTTCTGTTCAGTTGTGTGGTGCGTCAAGAGCTGCACCTTTTAACACACCTTTTACCATATTTGATAAAGTTTCTCATCATGAAAGTCACACTGTTTAGAACTAGGTTTTGCCAAAAAGTGGTGTTGATGCTATTGGCAGCAACCTGCAGGGCCTCCTTACCCTCTGTAACATGTCAATCAACTTACCTTGTGCCCAGATGTCACTGTGCTGAATTTTAGATTATACTCTTAGTTTAATGCTGGTTGTCATGTGTGTGTGATTCATTTGTATTTGTCTTTTTTGTTGTAAGCTACATTTTGTAAAAAAAAGAGAGAGGAAAAAAGATGATGATGATGATGATGATCCTTGCTTTAGCATTGTCTGTCATTACCCTCAGACAGGAAGGCACTGACTCCAGAACGGAAGGCAAGTTCCAGGATATATTTTAAATGAGAAATATTGCTGGACTACAATTCCCATCAACCCCCAGCCACAATAGCTAATAGCACAAACAGTTCAGGACCATGATACCTCAAGGACCGCCTCTCTCCATATAAACTGACCTAGACCCTGCAATCATCATCTGAGGTCCTCCTTTGTGTGCCTCCTCCACGAAATGTATTGAGGGTGGCAACACAAGTACGGGCCTTTTCTGCAATGGCTCCTTATTTGTGGAATGCTCTCTCTAGGGGGATTGCCTGGCACCTTTGTCACCTATATTTAGGCACCAGACAAAAACATTTCTCTTCTCCCAAGCTGAGGCAGGCAAAGGCCCATAGTTCATCTCCCTAGCTGGCCAGGTGGGGCTCGCTAGCTCTGTGAGATGTGTGATTCCTTAGCTGGAGTGGGCTTGGAACAGGTGAGGGTCACATGCCTCATCAAGACCAACTGCTGCAATCAGCAGGCAAAGTAGGCTAGGGAAGCAGAGCTGAGGTGCTGGGTCTGCTCAGCTGCCCATGATCCTCCAGGATCTGAGGGACTGTACTTCGCTTTGGACTTAGGACACTTGGATGGACCCTAGACTGGGGACTTGGCATACTGACTTGCTGCCAGGTAGGCCAGGGGATTAGGGCAATATGGCCTTTTAAATGGGGAGGGGGACTATTGTTATTCTTTGTTACCATATTGTGTAATTTTGGGTTTCTGTGTTGTAAAATGCCCTGTGATTCTTGGATGGTTGTGGTATAGCAATTTAACAAATAAATAATTGCCAGAAATGATGGGAATTGTAGTTCAAAGATATCTGGGGACTCAAGTTTGGGAAAGGTTATCCTACTGGTTGTAGTTGTAGTTGTGGTTGTGGAAGGGCCTGCAAACTGCGCAAAGACACTAGATTCAAGAAGGTTTGTTTTGGATATTTGTTCCCATTCCAAATAGGTTGTTCAACTGGGCTACCTTAGGTAGTTCTCCTCTGAAGGTCATGTTTATCTGCTTCATAACACAGCTGGCAACTGTGTATCTGTGTTTGCTTAATTCATTGTTTACCTTTCGATGATTTCATTCTCCTGCTTGTTTTGTGCAACATGGTTCAGTGGCCCCGACCTAGAAGTCACGTGAGCCGAATTGATCTGGAATGTACACGACGGCACTTACATGTGGGTTGTATTTCCGAGCCCACATGTAGGAAAATGAAAATATGTGGTGATTAATGATACTGTAATTGGAAAAGATAGGTATCAGTGTTTCCAGTCTGTAGTAGAAAGCTCAGAGGAAAAAAATTAAGAAGCGCCCTGTGTTTTCGAGATCTGATTATATGGATAATGTGTGAAGAATGGGCTAGGAAGCAAGAAAAAGTGAAATTGCTGGACAAAAATCTGTAACGTGCCACTTTTAGTGTGTCTCTTCTATTCCTTTGCATCATTTTCCACCTGACATGCTTTTTCACTCCTTGGACCATTAACCAAGAAGTCAATGAAAGTAGTTCCTAGAAGAAGGATAGAACACTTAGGGTGTGGGGAGTAGGTATTTTTCGTCACTGTCCCCCAATTCGTTCAGCCACTCCCCGAATAAAGAGCCCATTTAACTACACCACACCCATTGGAAGCAAAAGATCTAATTCTGCCTGTCTGCCAGGTATTCTCTATGTGGTCACTATTGCACATTTAAAGAGCAGCCATTGTAGCAGTGACATCAGCTGCAGTAGCAACAGCAGCAACATCTAAGACCTGGAAAGAGGAACCAGTGTTCCTACTTTGCCTTATCTTATGTTTAACATATATACATTTTTTGCTTATTGTCAGCCTTCTTCACAGCCTGTTGTCTGGTGTTTTAAACAGATGCACAGACAAAAACAATCTCTTTTGATCCCCTCAGCGCTTTCTCTCCCTGAAGAAAGAGGACTCAGTAGTAGAAAGGATGGCTAACACACAACATAGCTTTGGAAGCGAGGGGAAATGATCATGGAAAGAAGCAAAGTGATGTGCCCTTTTGGCAAAAGGCAGGTTAAAAGGGGATTTGCGTTTTAAGCCTGTGATGTGCAACCAGCACGGGAAGATGTTCTGCTGCAACCCTCTTAAAAACATGGTGATGAAGTTTCCACAAATGCAGTGCCTGTCAGAAAACAAAGATTGTGTAATTTGTATTCTTTGGAAAGAGGAGCAATTCCAGCCAAAAAAAAAAAAAAAAGTGGAACTGGGATAAAAGCTCGCTCTCACCCTCTCTTGCCCATCGTCACAGCCATGGCTAGGCAAAGCCCCCTGAGAAATTTGACTAGTATCAAAACTGTTGTTGAGCTCTCTCATAATTCTGCATGTCTGTATAAGCTGCTGCGTCTTACACACTGCTTGGTTTAGTAATCATTGCAGTTTCTTACTTGGCCTCTGGGATCATTTATGGGCATCTGATGAAATGTAAGAAGGAATGCAGACCTATTTTGAACATCAAAACTACTTGTTTGTGGGGTGTTTTGTAAGACTTCTACGGATCCTAGGCGGGGTCAAATCTCTTTTCTGCCTGAATAGGACTGACTGAAAGAGTCTTTGTGAAGCTAGCCCTTTTGGTAAACATGACATCACCCCTCAATGTCATAAATCTCCTGATTCAGGACAAGAACCAACTAGTTTATAGTCTTGCTTGCAGAGGCACCAGCATTTCAAACAAAGTTAAAAGCTTTCTGCTAGACTATGATGCAACACTGGCTGCCACAATTCAAATGCACACATAAGCGGGAATCACTCAGCACATTTGTGTCAAAGCAAGAAAACTGGGGGGAGCTTTGATTTAATAAATAACACAATGTTATTATTATTGTGGTTAATAGGGAAATTTATCTGAGGGTGGCAGATGCGGGAAGTCTTTTTAATGTGGAGAAGTTTTTTTAACCAAGTAAACCTATCAAAATAATCCTGTACCACAGTGTTTCAATTAAATGCCATCTGCCCTCATCCAAAGTCCTATTATGCACTGTGAGGCAGACACACAATTCTTTTATGTTTTGTTTCCCCACTAACTTCAGTGAAGAGGGTGACTGAGTGCATAAAGGGATGTATAAAAGGTAAAGGTAAAGGGCCCCCCTGACAGTTAAGTCCAGTCACAGACGACTCTGGGGTTGCGGCGCTCATCTCACTTTACCGGCCGAGGGAGCCGTCATTTGTCCACAGACAGTTTTTCTGGATCATGTGGCCAGCATGACTAAGCCGCTTCTACTCCTGTTGAAATGGATTGGGGAAATGACAGCATTTTACCCCAATCTACACTGAATTGTCCATTTACATAGGTGTATTAAATTAAAATGGAACACCCATACATGGTAGGATTTGGTTTGCATTTGTGTGCGCAAACCACCTCCTGGGGTGATTCATTAGAGTGCATGTGTTTATCGTGGAACCTAGAAAATGCTTTCACGTTTCCTGTGACAAGAGAGGAGGCCTGGATTAGTTGTACTTTTACTGACTGCTGCTGCCTTTCTTAACATGGCGGTCTGGATTTTTGTGAAGAAAACCCATCAAAGGAAATTGTTGCTGCTGTGCAGTGTGTGGCAGAGAAAGGAAAAGTTGGCTAAAGCTGCAGATGATACACTGTTTCGTGACTCCTTTGCAGTTTTTTCTGTGTGCCTGGAGGCACCTGCTCCTTCTGACCATATCATCTGTTCAACCTGGAATCATAGGAACATAGAACTATATGAATGGAAGTATTCAAAGGGTCACCACACCCATAATCCTCCTCCAACCAGCACCCACAACCCCTACGGTGTGGACAGCAGCTGTTCTGCCACCATTAACCACGTGAGCCACCTTGCCATGTCCACATCAGCTTGATAGAGCAGAGTAAAACAATTTTTTAAAAAAGATTCACACAAAAATCTTCATCACTGACACGGCACACAACATTCAGAAAAGGGGATTTGTAGAGGACAAGTTAGGACACCGCTCTGGTCTTTGGGAAGAGGTTTAAGAGGGCATCTGGACATCCTCAGCATGAGCTCTGGAAGGGGGAGAAAATGTGAAACCTCCTTATGCTTTCTCTCTCATGTAGAGCAGCCTTTGGGGGATTCCAACCCAAAAAATTTAGAGGAGTGAGAGAGAGAGGCTTCAAAAACATAGCCTTTAATGTAGAAGATCATTACGGACATTCCCACATTCAGGAAAAAAAGAAAAAGGCAGTCCGATGTACCTCTTAATAATACATAACAGCCTGCTTGCCAATATCAAATTTCTTTATGTTTTGTAAGATATTTTCCCCCTCTCTACCACTTAAGGATGCCGTTACTGTTCAGCAGTTTCCAAGCATTTCACTACAGGAACTGAATGGGGCAGTGTAGCATTTAGGACCCGCTTTTCAGTGACGTTGCGGCCAGCTCATGAATGGGAGACAGATGTTTGGCTAATATGGTGCTGTGCTGAAATGCATCTTTAAACAGATTTTCAAAAGTGTAAATTGTTTTTTGGGCAGAGGCTGAGACTCCATGCACTGGAAATAGTCAAAAATACTGAAATTTTAGGTAGCCTTGTGTGTCATGTGTTTGAGCCTTACGTTTGGGTAAAAGATCCCTACATTGCAGGAGGTGGGACTAAATGACCCTCATGGCCCCTTCCAACTCTACAATTCTGTGATTCCTGTGGGCAAAGCAGAACTGCTTCCCATGTTGCTTGTCTGTACACACACAATTCTATTTTTTGTCGTTGTGCTATTTCCCCAGCATTAGTGACATTATAGTAAGGGCTCTAACTGTTCCAGGACATCTGTTTGCAATGCCAGCACTCATCCCTAAAAGACATGAAGTAAGGATGGTGTTGCCAGATAATAATGTTGTTGTTGTTGTATGAGGATACATACAGTCTGAGGCCAAATGCTCCTGAGCAAGTGCAGAGTCCATTTCCCCTCATCACTGTGTATCTTTAGAGAGACTTTATACATCAGAGTTGGGAAAGTTGGATGAGACTTCTAGACAGACTTGAACCACATGAGTCTTTTCCCAGAAATTAAGCGTTGGTGCCAATGAAACTATAAGTGGCAAAGTGACAAGTGGGCTGATTAGCACTAAAAAGCAAGATGTTGCAGAGAACAATGCCTCATATATCCGAAATCCTTTCTCTCCCTCCCATCCTGCTGCTGGCTAGTGCGATTTTTAAAACCAAGAAATTATCAGGTTCCCAGTTCGTTATCAGTCAATGTTTTTTGAGTAGATGCACTTACAGCACAGTTCTATATGATGAGGTTTCACAGAGTTCAGTGGAGCCTACTCCCAGGTAAGTGGGTGTATAGGATTGCAATGTAGCCTTGGTCACTTGATTACTCTCTCTTCTCCTTCCCTCTTCAGCTTTAAAACACTTGCGGAAATCTGTTGCTATAAAAGGAATACTTTTTTAATCTGCATTTATCACTAAAGGCATTTCTTCCCTGAGGGGAACTATGCTGAGGTATGAAACAAACCAACACAGCTGCATAAGGAGCATTAGTGAGTCTGTGTGCTGATCCAGGCACAACCATCCATTTATAACATGGCCTGTTAAAGAATATTTCAATTCCACAGTTTCTGATAATGTCCCAGTTTCTTTCTGCTACACTTTTGTGAAACTGCTAAGGCAGCTTCAGACACGAAAGAATTCCAGACCTAGGCAGCACTTCCTATTAGAGAATAAATGCACATTACAGGTTGTATTCAATTAACTCGGAGTAGACCCATTGCAGTTAATAGACTCAAGTTTGCCAGTTAGTTGAATCCAACCCTACGTATCCATCATGACATAATGATGCCTAAATACAATCTATCCTGTCTTCCATTTTTCCTTTGCGTAGCGTCTGTTAGATTGTAAGTTTCAGGTCTGGGACTTGTTAGTTACTGACATTTCGCAAGCTGCTTTAGGAGCCTGTTTGGCTGAAGAGCCCGGTAAAAATAAATACATGCAAATAGATTTCAAAGCCTCCATCTGCTACAGCTTCCCATTTCATGAACGCACCATGCGATAGACTAATATGTGATAACCATATCTGACAATGTATAGACACCACTTGCATGTTTTTTGCAACATGTTCTGTGGCCCCATGTGGGGCTGTAAAGACTCATGAGCATTTTTTTGAAAGCACACTAAAGCCTCTTGGAAAACACTTCTGGTAGCAGAAATAGCAGATTCATGACTTGGGAGGCTACAGAAAGCAAAGGGGGGAATTTGTGCGGAAAACTAAAAACATACTTAGCCACCCCCCTTTCAATTTTCCTGCTCCTTTTGCTGCCCTTGTTATTATAGCTGCCTTCAGAGAGACCAAGCAAAGTTTGTGGGAGAGCGGCAGTTGCCAAAGGAGATCACTTCTGAGAAGGAAAAGCTTTCTGGCTTCCAGGATCTATCCTCAAATTTCCTAAACCTTTGCATTTCTGTCTGGCGGTCTGCGGAATTAGTACATCTAATCTCAGGGCTGAGGGTTGGTATGTACAGACAGAATCCGAAGAGGCAATATTTACAGAGGTCAATGCAAATATTTTACACTGGAACAATTTGCTTTGCCTTTGGTTTTTTAAAAAGGCAAACATCTCTGCGACACATTAAAAAGCCATCACGTTTCACCTGTGTCCGTGCTGTAGTTAAGAGAAAATAGATGGTTTTGAAGCAAACTCATATATTGTCTTTAGGTCATCCCTACTCTGGGCCAGGACAGGATCTGTGTTATTAGGGTGCTCATAAGCTTAGGGAAATCCGCCACTCTTTCCTAGAAATTTCCAGCCAGTGGTATAACAGGCTCCACAAAGGATTAGGGAAGGCTTTGAGTATCTACCAGGCAAGGCTTCCTAGACAGGATGTTCATATTCTTCTACAATGGGAGGGGGCACCATAGACGTGTGTAGCACATTTCATTAGGCTGCATACCCATGAATTTTGTTTTAATTCAACAAAGGAAGAAGGGAAAGAGAATGACAAGACAAACAAATAAAGACAACGAAGAGACAAGGAGGCAAGAAGGTAACAAAACAACTACTATAGGAGTGGTCAAGAAGCTAAATCAGCTTTTCCCTGCAGAAAATAAGACCTGTGCTGACCAGATCTGGAGGGCCGAGGGCAGGATGTTTTGTTTGCTCTTGCCACAAAAGCAGCCCCTCAACCCTGCAGATCTTTCTCCACCAAAGGTGGCCGGTGGAGCTTGGACCAGGGACAGGGCCTTGAGATAGAGACAGATGAAGGCAGAAGAAAAAGGCCAGAATAGAGCCCATTCACCCCACAGCCACTTCCAGAGGCAGATCCATTTCAGCCTTTTTCTTCTGCCTGCATCTCTCTCTCTCTCTCTCTCTCTCTCTCTCTCTGAAACTTCAGAGTGTGCCTGGACATACTTAGCAACCCACCTTGTGCATATCTGTGGGGACCACATGCATTATAATATCAAAAGAAAGAATTCAATAAGTTTTAGCAGCTGCAGCGGGTCATGCCTGGGAAAAAACACTAATCCTGGGCAATACATGTGGACCCACCATCACCATGTGCCTCATTTATTCACTTCCTAGTAACATCTAGATTTTCTCAGTATGTGATGGGATGCTTATACAGTTATCCTCTCCATAATAGCAATGATCTGAGGAGAAAATGGAGAAACTAGGCTACTTATGAAATCGTCAAAAAGAGGAAATGCTTCACCAAAGAAGAGTACAAAAGAAGATGCAGATTTGCATCATTTTTTATTACAAAATATGAAAGAATTACTATAATTTAAATAGAAATTTAGTACATCTCACCATATTGAGGTAAAGTGTAACCAGGTGACCTGTGAGCCTGCTCAGTCAGTTGTCCAACCCCCAGCATTTTGGAGTGATTTGACCCTCTCAAATTTGCCTTTCAACTTCCTTTTTACTCATTTCAGGGCAGTTTCCCTTTTTGAAGTAAAATGTGACCATGTTGGATTTTCTTAGCCATGTGACACACACTCTGTTCCCAGTTATTAGTTTTTTACACAGTAAGAGAGATGGCTCCTGCATCTTGTGACATCTGGATAAACCCTGAGGTAGGAAGGAAGCTGATACTTTGCCCTATCTTTACAAATAAGCACATATAAGCCCCAGTAGACAGAAATACTAATCTCCAGTTTGGCTGTTGTTCTTCCTTTCAGATCCTCTGGCTTTATATAAAGGTAAAAATAGAGAAAACTCCTCCCCTTAACTATTTCACAAGATACACCAAATTTTGTGTGTGTGTTTTCCCCAGACATATACCAAGTAATCAGAAATCTCATTTTAGATCAGCATGGTTTATTGAATAGTGTGTGCTTTCAAATACGAATGATTTTTCTTCACATACTAAATGCAACTTCCAGTGAATAATATGTAGATTTATTAAATAGCCACAGAGAAACTCTGGGACATGACGAGGTTAGATTAATATAAATTCCCTTAACACTTCAGCAAGTGGCCCTTTTGTACACTCAAAAGCATTTAGCCTACCTAAAATTAAACCAAAGAAACCATGTGCAATAGTCTCAGGGGAGAAAACAAAACCACCACAGGCTTTTCACTTTACTAAACCAAAGAACTGTTAATATTACTAGAGCTTAATGGAATTCTGAAGTAGGCCTCCCTGAAGTCTTGATTCTAAATCAAGAAGAGAACTCCAGCGAAGCAGGTCAGCCTTGGAAAAGCAAACTTGCTGCTTTTGAACGGTAACACCAGGGAAGGGGGTGGGGTGGGAGAAGACTTCAAAGTGGAGATGTTAATGTTGCTTGCCTTTTGCAATTGGACAGGTCAATGTAAATAACTTTTGCTTCTAAGCAGGATGGATAAGAATGAATTTTGAATGGCGTTTGTGTTTTGGTTCGCACATTGGTTCATAAAATGTGAATTAGGTTGGTTCACATTAAAATGTGAACCAAACAAATTTATTCTCCAGCTCTACTTCTACATGTTTCTTTTCTTGATCAATTATCCCATGAGAGCAGCTACTGATATGACTAAAGACTGTGAGACATTTGCAAACCCCACATGTGGAACTGGGCTGATAAGTAGAAGGGAGCCAGTAGAAGGGAGAAAAGGGAGAATCTTTTCAGTTTTGGTTCTCTCCATTTTTCAAATCCTGAATTTTTGTAATTATGTTTCCAAATCCCTATGAATATTCTGCAGCATTTTAGTGTGGATTTCTCCTGATAAAAACATTTTCAAGCCAATTTTGAGTAATGAGCGCATTTTGCAAGCACACTCCCATAATATTATGCATTTTGTATGTTATTTTCACTAATATATTGGTTTTTAAGCAAATTCATAGAGGCGGTGATGACTTGGATGAGGGCCAATAAAATTGATGGTAAATTCTGAAAAGTCATGTATCCATGAGGTGGGGAGATGACCTGCTCTGGACAGGATGGCCCCCCCTTAAAAGGAGCAAGTCTACAGTTTTGGGTGCTCCTGGAGTCAGCACTGTCACTGGTGGCCTCAGTAGCTAGAATTGCTTTTTTCAACTTCAGCTGGTTTGCCAGTTATGGCCCATGTTGGACAGAGATGACTTGGCAACTTCCAAATTGGATTGTTGCAATGTGCTCTATGTGTGACTGCCTTGAACTTGACTCAGAAACTTCAGTTGGTCCAAACTACACCAGATTACCGGCTGGGGTTTCTTTTTGCTCACATAACCTCTTAAAAAACAGCAGCAGCAGCAGCAGCAGCAGCAGCAGCTGCTGCACTGGTTCCCAGTTTGTTTCTGGGCCCAGTTCAAGGTGCTCATATTAGCCTTTAAACCCTGAAACAACTAAGGCCCCTCAGTTTGTGAAATTGTTTTCCAGAAAACCACAGGGAGGGAAATGGATGCCCTTGTCTTCTCCCCAATACTATAAAATCAACAATCCTTTTTTCACTTATTTCTCAGGATTCATATCTTGGGGTACCTCCATGATGTATGTTATTTTCATAAATTGTCCATAAAACAATGGAGGGGGAGGGGGAGAAATGTTTTTTTAAAAACACACCCAAACCTGGTCTGGAGGGCACTGTGGTATCCTTGTGACTGGCCAGTTGCATTTTGTATGTGCATTATGTAGAATGATACCTGTTATTCAGCCACCCCCATGCATCCATTGGCTCCTTTTGCACCTGGATTATGTGTGGACATCGATGCTAGACTAGTGTTCGTTGGTGATTCTTCATTATCTCATGTTTCAAGTCGTAGGATTCTGCTGCCAATTAGCTGCTCAAAATATATAGGTTTGCAACTACATACTGTTGATATTACTCTGGTATAAGCAATGACATCTGTCACTACTCAATCTTTAAATAGGAGAGAAAAGGATATAAATTTATAACATATTATTGGCAAGCTACTTGGGGACACATTTTGGAACTGACATAGCAACCTTGTAAGGCATCCCCTTCCTCCCTCATTTCTCTGACTACAGGACCCTAAACCAACTTCTTCAAAACAATGATTACCTCAGAGATTGTTATTTGAACTCAATAATATTAAGGATCCAAGAAGAATCCAAACAATATTCTACAGGTTGATCATTTATCATTGTGGAAGTTGAAGGAGCTGGCCTGCTTTTTATACATCTGATTTATTTTTTTATACAGACAATTAATGCTAAAGAAAGAAAAATTGGCTTAAAATCTTAAGATATAAAATAGCATCATTAAGGAATAGACACTGAATTATATTGTTTCACCTTTTTTTAAAAAAATGTAAATTTATATATCAAACAGATGGGAAAGTAACCTACCAGTATTGCATTAATGTAATTTTTGAAATAGAATGGTCCCATTAGGATTTAGTTGTAGGAGGTTTTTGTTTGTTTTTTTGTATTAGCCCATGAAAAATGAAGCTGAAGAAAAGACTGTTGTTCATTTCCCTAATCTTTATATTAAATCTTTCTTCCAAGGAACGGATGTAGTGTCAATTACAGCTCTATCAGAATATTCTCACATTTTTGTGGCTGTGCCAAGGAATATGCAATTTATGGAAATACTGAGAAGTGCTTCAGGGGGAGATAGCAGATATTTTACTACCTGCATCTTTGCTGGCCCCCACTTCAAGAAGGTAAAAGGAGACCACTGCAGCAGGTGGAAGGGATAATGAACAAAGACTTTTCCAGAGTAGGAAAGTAGCATGTGAATCACGCTGGCAATTATTTTAGCTGTTGGGGTGCTGTTGTTTTAAGAGTTGAAATGCAAGGGGTAATAATTGAGCTTTGAATTTAGAAAGAGAGGTCTTAGATGGGACTAACTTCCTCAGCCTCTCACTCCCACGGAGAACTCATTTATCAGATCACTAATTAAAGCATATCTAAACAATAAAATAAAAAAAAATTCCAGTGATGCAAAGAATAAAAACATCCTGTAGACAAGAAGCAGCTCTCAAACCCTCAGTGAATTAGGGACTTCCCCTGCATGTGAAGACAAGTTCTGGCAGATTTATTTTATTTTATTATTTTATTTTAAATAAATAAATTTATATTCAATAAATGAGCGAATGAGGTGAATATAGTGGGTCCAATGATCAAGAAGGCAGTTTCTGCATGTGCTTTAGAGGGAAGAGAAGGACAGGTTGGGCTCGTCAACCTGGGAAAGTAGCCCATCTAGGAGAAGGAAAGCTCTGATCCTGAAAGCAGGGTGGGGTGGGGGATCTTGTCGTCTAGGCAGCCCAGGACCTCCGTACACCTTACTCAGGCTTTCACCCTCCGAAGGTCACCTCAGTGCTGCTAACACAGCGTTTGACTTCACCCTCGGAGGTGCACTCCATTTGTTTGTCAAGAGACAAACTGATGGCAACAAGCAGGTATAAAATACAACATTGCAAGAACATCCTGAGAATATGGTCTGTTCTGTGGCCCATTAACAGATAACAGTAGCAGAGACCACAGAGCAACTCATCATTTCATTCAAGGAATGAGTGGATGTCTTCTTCTCTTCCATCCCACTATTGTTCTACGGGTTTGCTCTGCTCCACATTTTGCTCCCTAAAAGTAATTCAGGAATTGGTGCATGCACAGTTTGCTGACGTTTCAGTTCACATCTCTGCCCCTCCCCAATAGGTTTCCAATGCACACAAGCACACATGCAGATTGGACTAGAAGTGGGTGAAAATGTGGTAGATCTCTGTATTGTTAGTATTAGCAGATACCATACCTCATTGTGACATTGCGCCGATGTGTTCAGGGCTGGATTTAGGTTTGATGAGGCCCTAAGCTGCTGAAGGTAATGGGGCCCTTTATATGTCCAGCTGTGCTTTGTCAACAACAAATTGTCACTGTTTTTTGTGCTGAATATATGCTATACGGTAATTTATGGACCAAATATGTATCTAAAACCATTTGCACATGCAGAATGTAGGCACCCTATGTATAGAAATGAGCCCATCCCTAATTTTTTATTTTTATTTATTGTGGCCCTAAGCTATAGTTTGTTTAGCTTATACATAAATCCGGCACTGAAGGTGTCATATATGCATTGAGCATAAATGGGATCAAGATGAAGCCTGTATGGATTTCAAAGCAAAGACAAGGTGGAGATGTGTAAGTCCCCATTCATCTGAACCATTTGAGTGATGCTTCTGGTAAAGTAGCGTCATTGCAAGTACTGGTTGTTCTGCAGGGGGCTGGCATCCTGTTGGAGTGAAGAGGTTTCAGTTGTTTCCACAACTTGACAGCTCCTCACAAGCTGAGGAGTCCTAGCAGCGGATGCACTGTGTGGAGTATGACCTCGGTTAACTAGACCTAGGTCATCAAATTGCATTCACCAGATGAATTATAAAGACCCTTAATCTTTCTGCAGAGAGAGCCCACATTGCATCAGATTTTTTTAAAATCTTAATTTGAGCACTGGATTAAGCATTTCATGGAACCTGTTATTTAGGATTGTGAATGTTTTCTGCAAAGAAAAACATAACAACGTTTTTCAATTACACAAGCACGGGGTTACCATAGTAATCTACTTAAATCAAAATAACTGCACCTATGCAAATAGCCTTTGGGGAATTCAGAACATCTAATTTAGAAAATAAATAAATAACACCATGTTGCCAGATGTGGTATTTTAAAAATATATCCAGGAGGCATCGTTTATCTTGTCAGTGTGGAAAAGGTTCCTTTCTAGGTAATTTGAACCTCTTCTTGAGATAAAGTACTTATTAGGTTACAGTTTGGGAATTAGCCATTGGGCTAGAGGGTGAAAATATTTTGTTTAATAGCAAGTTTGCAGAATGTACTTCTTGTATTGGCATAATCTCTTTTTAAGGGAATGTCAGTTGAACATAGAGATAAGCAATAGCGCAGGACCTTTCCTGTGTCATTAAATTACATTATTTCCTTTCTTTTTATATTCCCTCAGACAAGATCAGTTCAGTGAGTATGCTAAAAAAAAACCGAACAGGCTAAAGAGCTGAACATTGTGTACCCTATTTTAATTACTTTTTGCCATTCTGTGAACAACGGCTGTGCCTTTTCCTCACAAAAGTCCAACTCTTTTACTCCATTCATTCAGAGTTTGGGCTACAAAATAAATATTTTACATTAAATCCCCATAACAGCAATGAAGTATTTAATGTATCCATTTATCCTGGCAACCCCAAGATTGTCCCTGAAAAGGATGTTCCCCAAACCAAAAGAAGCATTGGATCTTTCTCTCCAGAGCTGAAGAGAAAAACCTAGGAGAGGGAGGCTGCCTTATAAGGAGTCAGAGCATTGGTCCATCTAGCTCAGCATTGTCTACACTGATTGGCAGCAGCTGTCCAGGGTTTCGGGAAGGAGTCTCTCCCAGCCCTACCTGGAGATCCCAGGGGTTGAATTTGGCACCTTCCACACACGAAGCAGATGCTCCACCAATGAGCTACAGAGCTTGTCAGAATTTCCCTCCACTGAATCAAACTGCTTAATTTTTTTTTTTTTAAAAAACCAAAGTACAGTGGTACCTCGAGTTACATACAGGTTACAGACTCCGCTAACCCAGAAATAGTGCTTCAGGTTAAGAACTTTGCTTCAGGATGAGAACAGAAATCAGGCTCCGGCGGCGCAGCGGCAGCAGGAGGCCCCATTAGCTAAAGTGGTGTTTCAGGTTAAGGACAGTTTCAGGTTAAGAATGGACCTCTGGAACGAATTAAGTCCTTAACCTGAGGTACCACTGTAGTGTACACAGACCAGCAAAATAATTAACAATACTATGGAGGTGTGACTTCCAACCATGCCTTAGGACAAAGGTTGCCATTATGGCAACTGCAGGTACCTCCTATGGCACCCACAGAAAATATCCCCTCAAAAATCTAATGCACACTTCTTGTTGTTTAGTTGTTTTTACCACTAATTCATCATATCTGTATAGTTCTTTAATCAGCCAAAGGCCTGGGTGAAGAGAAATGTTTTTGCTTGGTGGCTAAAGAGGTATGTGATGAAGGCACCAGGCGAGTGTCCCTGGGGGAGAGAATTCCACACACACACCACATTTCAGCGAGGTTTAAACTCACAAAATGTACCCCACCACAGCATGCACTTTGCTATTACTGATAATTTAACTGATTATTATATTAATAAGATTATTTTATACTTTAGAGAGCCTTGAGTACAGTTTTAATGCAAGTTTGGAATACTTCTTGGAAATAAGAATTTAAAAAGCCTATGTCTCCTTTAGAAAAGAATTCAGGGGAAATGAAATGCTTGTCATATGGTGAAAATATGTTGAACTTCAAAGAAGGAATTAATAATAATTGAGAAAACTGCAACAAGTTTCTGATTTTTCTGAGGTTTGAACCTTATGCCAGATTTAACATTATGAAACTTTGACATGCCTTTCTGTTGGAGATCTCAAGACAGAAGGAATGTTTGGAAGGGGGAATTAAACCTCTTACCATTTTGGGTTTATGTGATGTTCTTTACATGCTGAAACCAGACCCTAGAAAATAATGTCGCTTACTTTCTTCAATCAATTTCTTATATTCTCCCTCTCCCAGAAAACACCTTGTTATTCAAAGTTACAGAGAGTCTTCCCTGCTCTTTCTGTTTCCCTACCCAACACACACTTACTATGGCATAACACTGCAACATCAATAGCACTGGCTTATCATTTACTGCATTCAAAACCATCTACTACTTGTTCAGTGGATGAACAAAGAAAACAAATTATACCATTGCATTTGCGGAAAGCATTCCCTACGAGGTGTGGGGCCACCACAGAGAAGGCTCCACTCAGTTGCAGGACACTGCTGGTATTAATGCATGGGTAGGCTGATATGGAAGGAGGCATTATTTTAAATATTTGGACCACTGGCAGTTTAGAGCTTTGTATGCCTCTATAAAAACCTTGAATCCTGCCCAGATAATAACTAACAACCAGTCATATTCTTTTAAATCTTCTGTTATATGAGATTGGCTCACAGTGCTGGTTGGGTTTTGTTTTTGTTTCATTTTGTTCTTTTAAAGCACAGATACAGATAGGGAGCAAACCTTTGGGGCAGTGCGCACCCCTATTTTCTACCATTTGCAACCTCTGGACCATTTATTCAAAGCTATGGTTGTCCAGGTACCTTGGAGTTTCCCGTTGCCATAGACTCTTGAAGTCTCATTCAGTTTTATTTTTTCACCCCCAAAATTAGAAGACTGAATCAACAGTTATAGGAATGAATCAGTTACAAATCCATATAGTGGTACTTTATTTTCTTTCAGTTATCAGGTTTCCCATCTGCTTGTACCAGTATTGGAGCCAATGCCTTCCACCACTGTGAAACAGTTATTCAATAGCACAGAAATAAGTTGCCTACCTCCACAAGTATGAACAGAAAGTTGAAAGTCCACAAATGTGCAATAATTAATTTAAGAAACTCAAAAGCTGGCATCAAAGAGAATAGCAAGGTTTTTGCCTTAGGAATTAAAAATGCAGCTATATGTCTGTAGGTTTGCTTTTAAAAGAGGCACACACTTCTGCAGGATAAGGCTCAATAATGCTCGTAGCTGTTCATAATGGCTATCAAATCTTTGGTGTCATGGCAGCTTCTATACACATCTGCTCGAAAGTAAGACCAACTGAGTTCAAAGGTGCATACTCTCACATGGAACTGGGTATAAACTCATTGACTATGAGCAAACCCCATTGAAATATGCATAGGGTTGGGCTGAACAGTATCCTTCTAAAGCTCTTTCATCTACCATGGACTCAGCTATACAGCTGCAAATAAAAAGTTTTAAGTGCAATATACACTAGATGGCGATGGTGAGCCTTATGGAAAATTCAATGTATTTTTAAAAACCGTTTTCAGAATGGTTTTCCCTCATGTATCTCCCACACGGAACAAGACAAGGGAAGTAGTCATTGCTTGGCTTTGTAGCAACGTATCTGGCCAGAAGCACTGTGGGTCAGATGAAACCAAGAGCCTTGTGGAACAATTCAATTGAGGCCAAAAGATTTACAGAGGAGGCCTGGACCTCAGGGGTGTCTATCTACAAGCCCCTGCAATGATCACACTGGTGACCTATGCTCAGACTACTGAGCAGTAGCAGCAGATGATGATGACGGCTGATGATAATACTTCAGTTTGAATCTTTTCTCCTACTGATTCAGTCAACCACAAGTAAATGATTTCCCTTCTTGATCCTTGGGATTGGGGGGAAAGCATGGTCACTTAGTCCTTTTTTTTTTTTTTTTTTTTGCAGAAAATGGTGCATATTGACTTTAGCGTCCAAAGCTCGGATTTTGACAATTCTACTCTAGAGAACTCTGCAGTTTAAAATTCCTAGATATTTTTTTAAAGCCTAAAGAACAAAATATAATGCTTTATTCTTGTACAGTATAACCTTTAGCACTGCATTCTGAGATAATCCATAAAGGAAAATGCATCTGAAACACATGCTTTGAACAAAGAGCAATAGTGTTTGGCGTTGTGTGTTTGTGTGTATGTGTGTGTGTTTTCCAGTTAAATGAGGAGCCAACTTCCTGGAAGTTCTCTTGCACTCCTGGCTTTACTAGAGGGCTTTTCAAACATGTCTCAAATGTGCTTGTATGGGTGGTCTACCTACCACAGGATTTCTAGCAGTAAGCGACTTTGTTTACCAATGCAAGTATGATAACAAAGTGTGTATACAAGCACAAAACAGACTTTATATTTGCTAGGAAGATGGAGGAGAATGACGAATCATAACTGAATGTATCTTTTTGCAAAAAAAATAATAATGTTGTTCTGGTGCATGCATTAAAAGAAATATTTCAGCTAAGCCAGGTTATTTTCTGCAGAAAGACAGATGTTTACCAGTAATTATTCTCTTTGCATAAAGCAGATCTGACTGTTTCTTAATCTCAAAATAAATAAGTAAGAATACATAGCCATATGTGGGCAAGTGTATGAGCGTTAACACCAAGTCAGTGTAGTAGAGAACAGTATGCTAAAGAAAACTGATGATATTTGAAATTCAGTTGGTTAAAAAAAGAAATTGTTGCAGAGACAAGCAATACTACTAGCTCCCATGAGAGTATACAAAAATGTTGCATCCATGTATAGGGATGAAGCTGTTAATTTTGGTTTCTCTCTATTACTCATTTTCCCCAGTCTTAAATTTGATTGTCCGCATTTCTGCATCAGTGAGCTTTCTTAAAGTTCTCATACAACCTCTGCAGCATTTTGGGGTGCGTTTCTCCTAAAATATGCATTTTGCATGCAGTTTTCTTTACTATACACCTACTACAAAACTATGAGTTTCCAGGATTTCCTAGGAAGAGAATGGCTATTAAACCAGTTTAATCCTGCAGCATGGGTATGTCCTTAGTCAAATTACAGCCCAACTCTGAATTCACTACTTAGGATTGGGTATGTCACTGGGCCAGCTTCCATTCACCATTTGTAAAATGGAATTATCCTGCTCATTTTACAGAAATGCATTACAGAAAAAGAACACAATTTACAATATTTTGCACTTTGAAATATTCTACATAATTGAAAGTGTACTTCTGATTTTCGTTCCTATCTCTTTTGGAGGCGGGGAGGTGATACCTAATTTGAGGCAGAAAACTATTTTTACCCAGTAAATTAGGAAACAGCAGTGAACCGCAAAAAAATAAAATGAAAGCTAAATGCAGACTCCTCAATTAAAGGTAAGGCAATGGAAAGTATTGTTGTGGCAGTTTCGACAACACTCCAGCATATTTAAAAAAGGAGAGTTTGCTCCCACTTCCTCTTTCCGTAAATTATCAGCACAGCACACACCACTTGGCTCTGCAGCTCAGGAGAAGTTTCAGCTCTCTTCTTTCCTGTGCACACAAGATGAAAACTTTAAAAATGCTTCTATGCGTGTCACTTTGTATGTGTTAGCTGATCCAGCTGAAATGTACACAATAATGAATTTGGTGGAATATTTATACAACTGAAACGTGGTGAAAAGTTCAAGCAATATCCGAGCATCTCTAAATATGGAAGTACCTGCCAAGCTGTTGACAGCCAGCAATACTGCAGAGTAAAATATTTAACAGTAGAGGGTGAAGAGGTATCTTAGGTGGATAATTGCTCATTCTTATTAATTTACATATCCCCCCCTTTTTTCCCCTGCCCCTTCTTCCACCTTCTCTCCCTTCATCTTTGAAACAGTACAGAAAGTTTTGCTCAAAACAAATAAAACTGTACCTCTCAGAAAGTGAGAAGTTTTATAACAAACCCATTGCAAGAATAAACTTGTATCGGAGCTGCATCTCTTTGTTTATGATTTATTTAAAACATTTATGGCCCCTTTCTTTACCTTTGCAAAGTGTTAGCAACAATAAGTTAAAAATTAAACCAAAATGACTACTAAGTGAAAATACAGGAAAGATACAAGATTCTTTGATTAGGCATACTCTAGTAACATTCCTTCAGTTCCGCATCTTTTTCCTTGTCTTCTTTGGCCTAGGATTCCCAATTTCCTTAAAATCATTTTATTTGTTATTTTTATAAAATTTCTTACCCATTTTTTCTTATAAAATAATCCTGAAACAGCATACAATATGAAATGCAATAGAACAGTGTAATCAACCAATCAATAAACAACAAAACAGTAAAATGGGTGAGAGCAGATGCACAATAAAATAACATTACTATTTACAAAGTGCAGCAACACAGGTTCAGCTAAATGTGTCTTGTGTGGCAAGACTGGCACGGGGGGGGGGAGGACTTCACTCTGGATTTACTCTTTTCTTGGCTCCCATCACTTGGTTTTGTGGGCCAATCGAAGCTGTTTTCTGAGGTGTGGCCACTGACACATGCTGACAGCTTCTAGGAGGCACATGTGAGAGCTGAGTGCAGGGTAGAGACCAAAGATGGACAGACCCCCAGAAGGAGCATGTGTCGCCCCCCCCCCAGAAGCTACCCCTCCCCTAACAGCCCATGCTCTGGATAATTGTATGGACTTCCTCCTTAATTTGTTTTCAGCCCTCCGTTTGCAAATCTCCAGAGTCATTCAGACCCTCCAAAGTGTCTTTATTTTCCAGGGATGTTCCTGATTTAGAGAAACCATCCCGGTTTCTGATTTGATTCTGGAATGTCCCACTTTTCCTTAGGATGCCCCTGTTTTCATTGGAGAAATGTTGGAGGGCATGGAGTTATCCAACCCCCCCCCCCAAGCTGTCTGAAGGCGATCCTGTATAAGGAAGCTTTTTTGAATGCTTAATGTTTTATCATGTCTTTCTTTCTGTTGGAAGCTGCTGTGAGTGGCTGGGGCAACCCAGTAAGATGTGTGGGGTATAAATAGAAAAAAAATATCATTATGGAATGGGACGTCCCTATTTTCATCGGCAAAATGTTGGAGGGTGTGAGTCCTTTCTGTCAGAAATCTGTTCCTGTATCCACATGGATAGGATTACGTTGCAAATATCACATTTATGCAGGGTCCCTGACTTATCTGTTAGTAAATAATTCTGTTTATTTCTATCTGATCCCCTGTGCAACTCAGAAAAGCTTATGAACCTGCTGCCGTTTTCTGACAAAGACGCCAGGAACCTGTCAATTTATATTATACATGTGTGCTATTTAGGTGGGAAGAGCAGTCTGAGAGGGGGAACAGGTTGAGATAAAAATAGCACCTTCCCCCCCCCCATCTCCTTTGTCTCCACTCTGACGGCCTGGCCGCTTGACTTTAAATGATTTGTCCCTTGAACCTTTTGAGGCAGCTGATACAGAACCTCCCCTGTTTCCTAGCTTTGTGAACCAGAAGGGAGAATGCAGAGAGAGGAGAAAGAGAGCGAGGGCAGGGACAGCGTGCCTACCTGGTAGTATTCACAGCTATAATTTTCTCCACATGGGAACATGTGTTCACAGTTGTAAAGAGATGTCGAGTAATTGCACATGTGAGGCATCTTCTCTTTAACATCCCCAGCATGTTCAAAGGTTTTCCTCCCTCCCAACTCGCCCCCCCCGCCCCATTGACAATTGCATTGTGGCCTTTTTGTTTGTACTTAAGAGGGTGCTGCTTCTAGCTATAAATATAATTAGTAGCACTTGTGCAGTCTTGTTTTCCTCACTGGCCTACAAACAATTATGACTTGTAACCCATTCTCCATTGCCTTTGGAGTTCTTGCCTCCAGTGGTTGAGGAGCGGCTCTGTGTCCCTTAAGACTATAGGTTATTATTAGGGAGGTTGATTGATCTCCCTATCATGGAGTTACTTGTATCGACCACTCATTGCTAAGCTGTCTCCCAAGGTGGGGGAGGCTCAAACGAACAGGAAGCTGTTCCCCTGACCTTAGAGGTGTATGGGCTGATGGTTTTATTATGGACAGTTTTTGTAGAGTCGTTATGATATTTACTCTGTCTGTGAGTTCTAGGGCTGGAGTACATACTCAGACTTCCTTCCATCCCTTGATAGATTCTGCTCTCAGGTCAGGTCAGCACTCAATAAAGATGAGTAGGTTGATAAACAGTTGCTTTTACAAGGCACAACACATGGGGTTACAACACATGCTGCCCTAAAGGAGTTCCACACATGCAATGGAGAGGATTATATGGAGAGTTCCTAGGGCTTTCTAAACCTCCATCGTCAATACCAATTTTAAAGCAACTCCAGTCAGAGAAACCCTATTGAACTATTGGCAATTTTGTTTGGTAGTTTTAACTCTCCTCTCTCTCTCTCTCTCTCTCTCACACACACACACACACACACACACACACACACACACAAAACGTTATCTGCTTTGGGAACATACTTGACCAAAAAGTAGGGTGGAACAAGTACTTTTAAATCTAGTAAAGAAAATATGCCGGGGGGGAGGGGGAGTGATTTTTAGTTTTAAGGATTTCCAGGGTTATTCATTCTAGGTAAAGAAATTCAGAGCTCCAAGTCCTCCCCCCGCACACTTGGATACAGTATCTGGAGTTATGCACTACAGCACGTCAAAAGGAAGCTGTTTAGGAACATCTGGCGACCTCTTCTATTTCCTGCAATTTCTTTTGCCTGGTTTTGATGTCATTAGTTTTAAAGACTCACTCCTTAATGGATGCTACCTTATCAGATGAAATAATTTCAGAGTGGTGGAGGATTGGGTGTGCTTTCAATTAGGGCAATCGATTTTTTTGATTTTTTGATTTTATTTGACTACTGAGGGCCAGGCCCTTGACCTACGATCGTAATTTGTTTTGTCTCCACTTGTTTGGAAAATGCTTCTCTGTTCTCTATCCCCCCCCACACCGCCAAAGAACATTCCTCATCAGCAAAGCTGCCCACCTACCACTAAAACCAATAATTAAAAGATATTTTTACTATTTGGAAATACTGTGTTTAAAGAAATTAGTTTACAAGATAATAAAGGGGGTGGGGGAGCACAAACTCACCAAAAGAGAAGCTTACAATATAAAAGTGTTTCCACCGATGTTGTTACTTTGCTTTTTACTTCCATCTGAATATCTCCTCAGCACGCCTCTCTAGGGAGACTGTTTTTCTCCTTGTATGACTACAGAGGGCAGCATTGATGAACTGTCAGAACTCATTTACACCAACAACGATTTAGGAGAATAATCAAATTAGGGTCCTGCAACTCCTTATTTGTTACAAATAATTTTTAAAAATCCACAAAGGCAGACTACATCTATGATCCCAGCGTAGCTGAAATGCATAGCTTTCTAATTTTCTCATTTTTAAAAGTTACCATGTTGTACATCTTGCTTTAAAATCTTTTACACTTTTCATCACTGAGCAGAAACTAATTTTGTGACATTCTAGAAAAGGAATGAATAGTCAGAGCAATTAGGTTTCATTTTTAATTATGGAAAAGCTCCAGAATAAAGGAATATATGATGTGCCCTGAGGCTGCCTGCATATTTCCCTCTCATGTTACCTCTAATTTAGCTATCGAAATGCAGGGACGGAGCTTTTGCATAGGGGAACTGGGAGGGTCTATCTCTGTCCATCGTTCAGCCGGCTGTTCTCCACAGAACAAGAAGCGCTTTTCATTCAGGTGTGTTTATGATGAGGTGCACCAGACCAGATGTTAAGGCTTCTTTGTATTTTGAAGTGATGGCATAATCAGTTCTATTAGTTGGATAGAAAGGGATGCGTTCTTCTTTCTCTCCCCTCCATTTTATTAACTTCTCCATCATCCTAGAAAAAGTGGTTCATTAACAAAACAATACCATGATGCCTGAGAGAATAGTTGACTGCAAACAAAATGCAAGGAGTTGCCACCATCTGATTGCTGGAAAAGCTCATTGGTGCAAACTGGGATCTTTTCCATGGATATGGATAATTTGCCAAAATCTATTCATATTGAGGGAAATATCTGGTATATGAAAAAAAAAATATTAACAGTATTTATAAACCCACTTTCAATATATGTTCACAAGATACTGTGCAAGGTTAAATGATGATGATGATGATGATGATGATGATGATGATGATGATGAAAAAATAAATTCCCAGTAAGTCCAGTTAAGACAATATCATTCTATATTCTATTAATCGTTTGCTATTGATTTGTAACCAGCCTTCATTGCTAGGTGGAGCAGCCACATTTCTAAGTGGGGCACATTTTGGGGTGGGATGGGAATGCACAGTGTCAGCCAATCCCCCTCTCTCCCTGACTGGTGGAGAGGATGTGAGAGCCAGGCCAGGGGAATGGAAAGGCAGTGATTTTCACCCTAACTCCTCCATGCAGAGAGTGTGTTAACTTACACAATGGACTATGTGAAAGTCAGAACAGAAAATTTACTATGAACCTTAAGAATTAAATAACTGGCTTTTTTATACAGGAGAAGGATGCTAAGGATACAGTGAACAAGGGGAAAACAAAATATGTAAAACAAACAAAATAGCTTACACCATCACTAAGAAGTTTAAAACTAGTGTGGAATTTGTTTTCTCAAAAATCCACTCTGGTCTTGTTCTGGACATTTAGATTTTCCTCCTTGTTGGACAGTCAAGGGAAAACTGGTTGCTATATGGAGGACCAAGTAAATGATTGAAAACTAATTGTGAAAGGCAATTGGGTTTTCTTTTACTGGTGGCTGGGTTTATTTTTTTCTGGGGAGTACCACAAACTGAGCTGCACACATTGAGAAAATTAGAAATTGAATTACAGCCTAGCTTGTCAGCCAGTTAACTAACTGTAGTGTGTACAGCAGTGTTTATATTTTTCTAGGGTGGTTTTCATCCATTGCCATCAAGTACTCAAGGAAACGAATAGAGAATAGCCACTATTTTTGTGATTGTTTTAAAAGAGTAATTTAGGGTAGTTCTTTTTCTTGATCACTTTAAGTTATCTCTTTATTTCACCATTCATCAACCCAGACCTGCTCTACTCATCATCATAACTGCAGAGTAAACAAAACCTTAGTTCTTACTAAACACAAATATGTTTCTTTATTGCTGGGTAGGTAAAAAGCACAACCGAAACCAAAAAGCAGTGTGAAATCCAAGGGGTGGAGTCTAACTCTAGCCCATAATACAGAGTTCTAATATTTAACTCTGCAAGGCTCATGTTACTATACAGGTGGTTGTTTTTCAGGACCACATCTGTAATTATAGGGTGATTGTGATAATGGAAAATCCATACTCAATTCAGAAATGTCTTGAGGAAGCAGGTTCTTCAGAGGTTTTTCCACATGTAACTTTTGTTGTGCAGTCACCCTGCCTTGCCCACCAAAGTTGTCAGAAGCTTAAGTTGCTTCTGTTCTTAAAACAAGCTGACCTCCTTTAAACGTCATGTCACAAATTAAAAAGACAATATTCAAATTTTTTTTAAAAAAAAATCCTGGATGCCCATGCAACTAATAAAAGCCTCCCATTGGCTGCCACTTATTTTCTTTTTCAGTTTGGTATTTGTGTGCTTTCTGAATTATTTTTGTGGTATGGCACCCAATAGAACATATGCACCTCCTGCCACTCTCACACAGTATACCCAACACTGTGCTTTCCTTTCCCATTTGAAAGACAACCTCGCAGTGTTCATTTCAATAGCAATAGAGTCCAGTGCTTAAACAGATACAAAATTGCAGTCATAGAGTTTGAGCTGCTCAAGGTGAAACAGCAGTGTTTCTGCACCTACTTTTTATGTTTTCCAGATGGTAATGTTAAAAGTGTGTGGCAAGTCTTAGCAAAATAGAATCAGTCCTTTTGACATTAATAAAGGTTGCAGTGTGAATAATATAGTATAGAATCATATAGAATCATAGAGTTGGAAGAGACCACAAGGGCCATCGAGTCCAACCCCCTGCCAAGCAGGAAACACCATCAGAGCACTCCTGACATATGGTTGTCAAGCCTCTGCTTAAAGACCTCCAAAGAAGGAGACTCCACCACACTCCTTGGCAGCCAATTCCACTGTCGAACAGCGGGTAAGGGTATATGTGCTTATGCACACCCCTAGACTCACACTTCCATGTACACGTACCCACACCCTTACGAACAACAAGGGGAAATTGTGAATGAAGAGGAGGCTGGGGAGATATCAGCCAAGGTAGGAGAAGTTAATTTGTAGCCCTGAAATTACAAAAGGGCAGCGTGTCGTTTATAACTTCACACAGACGGCTGTGTAGAACATTAATACCATTTCAGATAAATCTCTATGCTTTTCAGCTGAGTTAATTAGCACACCTAAATCCCAAAGTTATATTTTAGAAACAGATTTTTTTCCTCTATAAACCTGGACGTGAGTCATACCTTAATTTGAACCAGAATACTCCCAAGGAAATGCAAAAGTGTGGCTCTGCAGCACAGGATAGCATAATAAAGAGACAGTCTTTTAACGTGTGCATTATGACTTTTCTGCATTTCTGCCTTTCAGAGAGGTATGCTCATCACTTGATGGTTGCAACAAGTGATGATTTCTCTGTATGAATGAGCCTCAAGTAGAACTTTCAGATCTTCAAATGGAGATGACCTGTTCCTTGAAATTGGTACATATATTCAGCTATCTACCATACTCTGGGACGTTGTAGTAATTGAATGCATGAACCGAGTGGTCAGCTAGGCCCCCTCACTGCCTCAGTGGGTGACCATATGGGAGCCATATGTCCACCACCCTGGGTTCCATGACAGAAGAAAGGTGAGATATAAATGTAAAAAAGTGTTGAGGATAGGAGAGACAAATTATGTACATGGTGGTACATATGGGACTATGGGTGCACAACTAACCCGGAACTGTATGACAGAAAAGCATGGTAGCCAGAGGAGAGTGCTAGAGATCCAATCATGTTAAGAATTGCATCCAACTAAATTCTACTCAGAGTAGACCTATTTAAATTCAATGGACCCATTTATACCATTTCAGTTGGTATACTCTAACATTGGGTACAACCACAAGCACTGAAATCATTGCAACAGAGGGGCATATGAATGGTACTTAAAGCGGCCACTCAAGTAAAAAAATAGTAGCCAGTTAGTCAATAAGGCTGCAATCCTGTGGACTCTTACTTAGGAGTTGGTCCCAATGGACTGGGGAGAAAAGTGTTTCTGTTTCCCATTAACTGTGAACCTGAAATGTGTGCATATCTGAATTTTGCAGTGCAGTGCTCCAGCCAACTAATGTGTACCAAAATGAATGTTCTGAGGCAAAGGGTGGATTCAAAAGCACATATTAGTAAAAATAACATACAGAAAACCATGCTCTTGGGGTAAACTGCTTTGTGAAAATGTGTATATTGGACAAAATTGGACACATATGTATTCAGAGGAATTCACATTAAAATGCTGGTGAATTTTCATGATGATTTTAAAAAAATCTCTCAAAGTGATGTAGAAATTTGGAGATCTGGACCTAAGAATGGAGAAATAAGAAACTGAGAGAAATGAAAACTGATATATTTGTCTATCCTTCCACTGAAGACTGTGTGACTTAGACACATAGTAAACATGTATAGGATTGCACTATATATTTACACGTGGGAGGAGAAAAACAATAGTTTTAAAGCAAAAAATACTTTATTTTTATATTATCTTAGATACCTCCCACTCTCTCACAAACATGGGAGGGAATGTGTGTTTTATAGCACAATCATATTCATATTTACTTTAAAGTAAGCCCCACTGAGTTCAGTGAGACTTACTCCCAAATATATACACTTAGGATTGCAGCCTTAAGATTTCTCTTGCCATCACCAATTTTTAAAAGTGCCTGTATTAAAATTTATCTATGCTGGTTAATCAGCAGCACTTTTTAATTACTCAAAATATAGGAAAAGAACCACACATCCAACCTCTAATTTAGGACTATAGGAGATCTTTCTGAAAGATCTGATAACATATTGCACTTCACTATGATGCTCTCTAATTTGTGTGGCCATTAATTGCAGCAACAGCCCCCCCTTTTTTTTACTTTTACAAGTACATAATGTATAATGAGATTAATAGCTGGGATAATGAACATTCTGGCAAGGCACGGAAATAGTAGCGAGGAGAAAAAAGGAGAGCAAGATCTGAAAAGCTAATGATCCATTAAAGTGAATACTGGCTCTGTGTAGATCCTGCATTGTTCATTATTGCATAATAAATTTAATTGACAGTGATAGATTCAGCCAAGAAGGGAGCTCATCAAATAAGCCAGAAAACCTCCTGCTTAATTCACTGGGCAGACACTTGGGAATTCAAAGATAATTGAATTACAGTTTATTATTGATATTAATCCCCACAAGGATATGCCTCGACTACAGAAATGTCTTCTGATATTTTATTGAGTGGTGAAACATGTGTTACTCTCCATAAAATAATGCACACATAAGCTGTCTTGCTATGGTGCTATCATTTTCCCAAAGAACCAAAGACAGTCATAGGTGAGGGTCACACTTCAGGGAAACTGCCTGTACTAATTCTCCCAGTTGTCAGAATACCACTTTGCCCTACATATACTGGAAATGTCACATTCAGTCCACCAGAAGGTATGTTCTTATCACTCAGCAAGCCTTCCAGTTGACTTGGAAATAAAGAATAAATCATTTAATAGTCTAGCTTCCTCAGGAAATTGTGGAAGTGAATATGCAACCTCTCCTATATTATTTCCTCCAAGCCGTGGGTCTTGTGACCCTTTTCTTAATTGGCTGTCTTCCTATCTGTCAGGTCACTCATTCAGTGCTTCCACTGGGAATGTTCTCAATCTGCTCCTCAGGGTTCAATTCTTGGTCCCCTGCTATGCTGACTCCATCTCTTCTTGAGTGACCTCATCAAATCCCATAACCAGTGCCGTTTTTCTAGAAAAAGAGGTGCCGGAACTCACCATGAACACTTCCCTCTTTCTCTTAGAATGGCAATGACACCTACCTGAGGGGTATCGGAACTGAGTTTTGGTGAGTTCCCCCTGAAAAAAAGCCCTGCCCATAACTATTATTACCACTGACATGCTGATGATACCCTCCCATAAACACCCTAAATGAAAAACCAACCATGTTGAGCTGTTTCTGATTGCTTTCTGGTTTTCTAAAGTCTCTATTCTTGGTATACATGATTAGATTTCAGTGGGTGGATTGCATCTTTAGCTGTGTCAAGCCAAGAGCTTGAAAAGTACAGCCAAGTTTCTTCAGGAAAATAAACTTGCCATCCTGTTAGAAACTGCCTTCTCTGGGAAATGTGATTAGACTTCGACCATTGATGTAGAAATGACATTCTTTCTTTTGGTTCAATACTTCCCAGGCGTGATTCACCTAAGAAAATAAATTTTCATTTATGACGACTATAGAGCAATATGCAGTCTTCAACATGGCAACTTTCCACTTCCTATCCTTATTGGCCTTGCTATATGATCACACAAAAGAATCTTTGTTAAATTCACCACACAGTTATTTATATGCTATCCCCAGCACCTTCCGTGGAATGTAATTTCTTTGCTGTGGTTCTTCTGCAAAAATTACTAAGTGTATATTGTAATCCAGCCGATGAATACTTTCTCTCATCAAAGTATATTTCAATGATGGGGCCAAGTTGGCAGTGGTGTGTGAGGGTTACAAGGCTATGTGCTTAAAAAGGGAGCAGGACTGCATTTGGGTCACATGCATGGGAGATGTTTTAGACAGATTGTACCTAAAAACAATTTGATTTACAGTACATTGGTGCTCAAATGGCTTAGTTTTCGAACAAAATGACTCTCGAATGCCACAAACCCAGAAGTAAGTGTTCCGGTTTGCAAACGTTTTTTGGAAGCTGAATGTCCGTTGCGGCTTCCACTTGAGTGCAGGAAGCTCTTACAACCAATCAGAAGCCACGTCTTGGTTTTCAAACTGTTTTGAGAGTCGAACAGACTCCCAGAATGGATTAAGTTTGAGAACCAAGGTACCACTGTATTAACTAAAAACCACTTATGTGAAAAGAGATATTAGTGGGAGAACCATTGTTCAATAGCCTGTTGGGTTTTTTTGTTTTATCAGTGGCATTTCCACTTGTGATTGGAGTCTAGGGTGGGATCCTCACAATACTTGTCAGTTGCAATCTAAGCCCAAAGAGGGGGAAAGTAATAAACCAACAAATGTGCAGTTACTGATCCTGAAATTGTACTACTATCTGCTTTATTGTTGTTTTTCCCCCCTACAGTCAAGCAGTGTATACATTTTATGACATAAATAAACAATAAATGCTGATTAGATTGATTTAGGGAGGACACTTTAATTATAAACTATTTGAGGTCATCCAGTGGGAGCCTCCTGAATGTTTCTCCTCTGGGAACAGTTTATTTGATGGGAGGGCCTTTTCTGTGTTGGCCCTCTAGCTCTAGAACTGCCCGTGTTTGTTCTGGCTTTTGGCAGCAAGGCTGTTTTCCTGTTTTATTCGTTCTATTGCCTAGAAGGTTTTGGGGATGTCAGGTGATGTAGAAACAGATCAAATAAATGAATAGATTTTGTGACAGAGGCTGAGGCACAACAGTTATCTCAGAATTCTCAGCATCCTTCCCTTCCTGCCCTTGCTCCCCCTCCTCCTTCTTATTGCCCACTCTGTTTCTCCTATTGTCCATATTAGGCTGTAAGCACTTTGCGGGCAAGGATGTGGCTGTTTTGCTTATGCAAAGGGTTTCACAATGTGATGCTACTGCAAAAATAATAACAGCAGTCCAAACTCTGTAGGCCGACTATGCTGTTTACTGAACGGTTGCTATTTCTACTGCAGTGACTCTTTCTGTACAGATTAATTTATCTGGATGGTTTAAATCTGAAAGAGGAAGCATTCAAAACATTTAAACATTCAGAATGTGAGTGCTGGAGCGGTGGGGGGCATCAGCAATGGACAGATCAGTCTATTTATAATCCATGTCAGGTTCAGTGTGAGCAACAGGGACTTTCATGGGCAGCAACTAAACACATGCAGGCTTTCACTGGATCCCACTTGGCACAGACTTCTTATTAAAAAATAACAGGCTGTGTTCACATTTAAAGCCCCAAAGAGCCCTGGGAAGTGCCGTTTACACCTCACAGAGATATAAGCCCCATCTCAGGTCTCATGATGCTTTGGTGGAAGTCATGTGCTTTAAACGTACAGTGTGTGCGCAACCATTGTCCTACACTAAGTAAAATAATGCAGGATGTGTTCAGCTAAATGAAGAAGCCTGTTCAGAGAAATGGGCTGTTCCTGTCTGCCTTAGCTGACTGAGGTTAATGGCTAGCCATCTCTGACCTGGGTCCAAATCCAGATCCTTGCCAAATTCCTGCAGTACACTTCTGTATTCAGGGAGCTCCCAGTTGAGCTAATTGTCTAGAGGAGTTAACCACTGGATTTGAATGAGTGACAAATAATGTGAGGGTTTAATCCACTTCTGATCTCTGACACTTATTAAAATGCTTACAAAGATTTGCATTTAAATACAGGTATTTCTGAATATGTACCTCAAAGAATCCACTTCATATATGTGTGTGTTTTTGATCAGCTTTTTTTGAACTGAGAACTGCATTGCAAAATGAAGAACTATGCTCCAGTTCTTAAATTAGTGTGGGAGGTGTGGATCGGGTCAGTTCATATTGGAATTGCACAAAGATTGAATAGCATCTCTGGAATGGTTTTTTCTCCCCCTAAAGGTCTCCTGTTAAAATAACTAGGAACTCTGACAGAATTGAATTTTCCATAATGTTTTTTTTTTTTTTACTGCTGTAATACATAAACATATGCAGACATACACAGAGAGAAGCATTCACTTTTCACATTGACTATGGGGGAAAAACCCATTTAAAAATATTTTTATTTAAACGACATGATATAAGGCCATTTTTTTCCAGTGCAGCCAACTGAGCATAGAGAGAAGCTTTGTATCCCTGTGTTAGTACAACAGTGATATGCAGCTACTGTCAGGAGATGGAGAAGTTTATATTAGAATTCATGACCCCAGTAAGGCAGAAGTACAAAGAGGTGCTGCCTGGAAGCTACTTGCCTGACGTCCTTGTAAAATAGAAGGAATTCCACATGCAAGGAGACAAGGTTTATTTTCCTTTTTAAAGTGTATCGAAGAACAGATCTAAAGTACTTCTGCATACATTGCCCAGCAAAGTTTTTTCAGACGCTTGCAGTCATTTTATTTGTACTGAAAAATAAGTCAAGCACATGCCATTTTAATGTGTTTCCACCCCAAGACCTATTTAACATTAGTTTGGCAGCCTGATATTTAAGCCAATGCAAGTACTGCGAAGCGAACAGTTCAGGTGAAAATGAAACCCTACTGTCAAGGCATCCAGAGGCAGCTTGATCACTTATTTTATGAAGCCATTCATTCAAGGATTTATAAACTGCATTTCTGCTCATAAAAATGCCCAGTGCAGCTAACAACAGACTTTAAAAGAGAGATTTAAAATAACTTAGCACTAATTTAAAGAAGCTTAGCGTCATACGTGTTCTGCTGGGTGCTCGTAACTTTGTTGCATAAGAGATTGTGGAATCCGTTGCGCAATGTATTTCCGCCGGTTTGATGGTTGCATTGGGTTCTGCTGCTGGACAGCATTAAAACTCACCCACCCATTAGTGTGGAAGCCCTTGTGCTAACAGACAAATAATGTTGAATGCAGCCCAATCATACATCTTTTCTGCTTTTTGGCAATAAATATATCAATCACACTATTGAAAGAGAGGCAGGAGATAAAGCAATTCAGAAATAAATAACCAGCCCACTAGATTAAATGTCTGCTGAAATGAGAAGGTTTTTAAGAAGTGCCCCCCCAAAAAAAACCTCCAACAAAGAAAGGAGAATCTAGTACATTTCCGAGCACAATTCAAAGTTGGTGCTGACCTTTAAAGCCCTAAACGGCCTCGGTCCTGTATACCTGGAGGAGCGTCTCCACCCCCATCGTTCGTTGCGAGAAGTGAGGTTACAGGGAACCAGACAGAGGGCCTTCTCAGTAGTAACACTCGCCCTGTGGAACGCCCTCCCTTCAGATGTGAAGGAAATAAGCAGCTATCCTATCTTTAAAAGACATCTGAAGGCAGCCCTGCTCAGGGAAGTTTTAATATTTAATGCTGTGTTTTTAACACTTGATTGGGAGCCGCCCAGAGTGGCTGGGGAAACTCAGCCTGATGGGCGGGGTATAAATAATAATAATAATAATAATAATAATAATAATAATAATAATAATAATAATAATTTATTATTGATGTATTTCCAAGGGAGGGTGTTCCACAACCTGGGCACCACTACACAGGGCTATGGCTTTACTCCTTGTTGCTGTCCAGCACCTGGCACTCTAAGGGACACAGGGGCTCTGAACCTGAAATTTCCATGATTGTTACATTTTAACAGACATGTCCTCTATGATCAAGTGGGGAACCTATCTTATGTCAAGGGCTGCAATGCGTTCCAAGGATAGAATGGGCTAGAGTTGGCAGGGGGAGGGGCCAGATTCAAAAGTGGGTGGGGCTAGAGCTGTCTGTGGATAGTCTATTACCATCTTCCCCACTTTCTCCCTTTCCTATTTTCAATCATTTCCTTACACACACACACACACACACACACACACACACACACACACACACACCCTCCCTCCCTCTATTCTCCCCATTTCCATTTAACAATATTTGTGTACCAGTTATCTGCCGTTTACATTAAATTTATCAATAGAAGTCAAACTTTACTCATTTTCTACTTCCTCTTCTATAGGATTTACACACATCCACCCCATGATTTGCCCTCAAATAAGTCCCTGTGTCACAGGGAAGCTGCTTGCTTGGCTACTCTGCCTGTGAAAGGCAGCGACAGGTTAGAGACCCCGTAGCCTTATCGTGCATTCCCTTCGTCAGACAAAATTCCCACTGACATCAAAGGACCAAAGAGTGTGTGATTAAGCTCTATGTATAACTAGATTCCAAATTCACCTTGGTTCCCAGCTTCATTTGCGCACAAGATGAAAGTAAGCAAGTGATTATATGTTCTCAGATAATTGCACACATTATTAGTCTTCGGTGTGAGACAAAGCTTCTTTATAAACAGAAAGTTTGTTACTGCCAGAGGTCCACTTTAAAGCTTTCAGCTGACCAGTTTCGCAAGCTACCTAAAAAACTTGTCTCTCTGCCGAGCACAAACTCCTTCACTCAAATTTAATTACCATTGACTGGAATGTTATAAAGTAATTTATGATACGGGGGCAATACTGCTTTTGGAGTTTTAAAAATTAAAAGGCACAGTCTGATGTCATTTGAAAAATAGTGCTGTGGTATTTGAGTCATATATGCAGTTCACCGACGTTACAGATTAGGAAGCCTGACAAATGAAGTCATTCCCCAGAAGTATACATTTCCCCCCACCATGTTTCGTTTCATTGGGGAGGGGTCTCTTATTTCTTTATGTATTTTATTTCATTTATTCCTCACCTTTCCTCCAAGAAGCTCAGTGTAGCATGCATAGTTCTCCATTTAATCCCAACAACCTTGTGAGGTAGGTTGGGCCGAGAGGCAGTGACTGGCCCAAAACCACCCAGTGATATTCATGGTCAAGTTGGGATTTGAACCCTGGTCTCCAGGCCCTAGTCTGACACATTCTAAGTGCTACAGTACACAAAGCCAATCATGACATTCATTGGACGTCATTATAAATGGTTACCTCATTCCCCAAGCTCTGCAAAGGGTGGATCTGGCCAGGCAGCCATGAAAGAATTTGATAGAAGTCACTGCACACTTCTCTTTGTGTGAATAAACTCAGTTGCTGCCATCTTCATTTTGCCCTTCTTCCTGAAGCTTTGGGGCATCTTACAGGTATCATCTTTATACAGGTATTTAATGCACTGAAACATATGGAAGATGAGGCAGAACACTGTTGTATAGGTGAATTTACAATGTCAAGTGAGCCACAGATCAACAGGTATCTTACATGCACAAGCAAATGCACAGTCATGATTTGTACAAAAATTACAGCTGACAACTTCAAATCAATGACAATGTAGCTAGGAGATACAATATTCACTTCCAAATCTAAGCATCTCCGTGCTTTAATACATTTGGGTCACATATATAGCTCAATTTGTAGTGATTTGTCTTACTGAAGATCATCATCATTGTTTAGTTGTATGCTACTTTCTCACGGCAACCCATGCTCTAAATCACGGGTGTCAAACACAAGGCCCGTGGGCCGAATCCGTCCCGGCAGACCTCGTCACGTGGCCAGTGTAGCTGCCGCCGGCCGCCAGCCTTCACCTTTTATTCTCGCTTTTTTTTCTGACACAAGAAAGCCGCCTCTTCAGCGCATGCGTGGCAGCCTACAAGCCAGAGAACGTCTGCCCTCTAGCGGCGCCGGCCGTTCTACACAGGAAACCTCCACTTTACATGCATTCAGGAAACCTCCACTTGTTTTTATATTGAGCGCATGCCATCCTGTGATGTGACAGATCCAACCGCTGCCTGAACCCTTCTCTCCTGTACTGTAAGTCCTACAGATACAACCGGCCCTTTGAGGGGGACCAAACTGCTGATGCGGCCCCCGATGAATTTGAGTTTGACACCCCTGCTCTAAATGATGCATAGCAGCAAAAAATGTTATGTAAGATAATTCACTAGCATTTACAACATACAAACAATAGGTTATTAATGAGCATCACATTAATAAATATACAATCCACTGATAAGATGGGCCCCATTTAGGTGGATTAAAAAAATGGCTATTTTTGAGAAACTTTAAAAGTGGCACTTCATTGGAACTCAAGTATAAACATGCTAAAATGGAAATTAATGAGAGGCAATGATTCCAACGCAATACAGTTGACAACAATGAAAAATAATAGTGCTCTCAGGAACACTGGAAAGGGCAGTGAGCTGAACAAATCACTGCACAAACACTGGCTGCCTAGGATGCCAAAATACTCAACAGACCAAGAGACGTGACGTGAGGTGGAGTTGTGGAGGAAAGAAACAGCGGCATCCAGAGGGCAGAACAAACTTCAGAGTCTACAAAAAACTTCACACTGTTTACCAGAAAGTTTTTCTGTCTCTCTTTCTCTCTCCATTTGGGTATTCTTAAGAACCCAAAGGAAATGGAGCAATTTCTCTAACTCCATGTTTTATTATTCCATTTGCAAATGAGTCACAAAGGAAGACTTTTTTATTATTGGTAAAATGCTGGTTTCATGCTTTTTTTGTTTTTTTAAATAAAATTGTCAACGTGTTTTGGATTCTGAATTCATCGCCAGCTAGAAACTTTATAAAACAGCTCCTTTATACAAGTGAGGGCTGCCCATAACCTGGTGGACGTTTTTGTCAAAGAGAATATGGCCAATGTGGGGGGGGGACCCTCATATGAATTAAGCTTAGATAATATCCACATTTGGCTCCTCTAAATTTGGAAGGAGGGTCCATCTGAATGATTCCTTGGAGACTTTGGCTTTTGCGTAACTTTTATATTGAGGATTAGAAATGATGGCTTATTTCAGAATAGAAAAAGAAGGAAGGAAAACAGTTCAATTCCTTCAAAGCATGTACATCAAGGGGCTGCCAGCCTCCATAAGCTTGTGGGTACCACTTCTTTTTCTTCTGAGTGTGTGTTGTGGGCACCACATCTTCTGGTCACTTCCTGCCTCCCTCTCCTGGACCAGAGGTGGGAAGAGAAAAAGCATTCTGACACACACTTCTAATAGCCTAGGCTGATCTGGGCTTTGTCTACAACAGAAGAAGAGCTACTGAAAGAAAGCTATATAAGAATTTAAGACCTTGCTGGGTCATCAGGGTGGTGAACCTGTTGCCTTCCAGATTTAATTGGATTACAGATCTGATGATTCATGGCTATTAGCCATACTGGGTGGAGCTGATGGGAGTTGGAGACCAGCTATGTTGGGAGGGTCACAGCTTCCCCATCCTTGGGGTAGTCTGGAAGTTTTTTAGCAGCAGCCAGCCAGGCCCTCACAATGAGCATATACATGATGATTATATATTATAGAATCATGGAGTTAGAAGGGATCCTAAGTATCATCTAGGCCAACCCCCTGCAATACAGGAATATTGAACCTGCAGCCTTGGCGTTACAGGCACCACACTTTAATCAACTGAGCTGTCATGGAACTGACACAGCTAACATCCATGAAGATGCTCAATTTGTTCAGTGGTCCAACTCCTCACCTCCTCAAATCTAAGCTAGTTTATGTAACCGCTTGTATTATAACCGCTTCTACATTATAGAAGCCTGATGTCTCCTGGGAACTGTCCCAATTAATGGCCCTTTGGGCAACGACTTTCTCTTCTTTCCTAGGGCAAAGATGCTTCTGATACTATTTCAAATTTTAGTAATTATTTTAAAGTTAAAAGGAAACTGGCTCTATATTTAGACTTGTAAAGGAAAATGTGGCGGGATCCTTTTCTGGACTGTTTGTTTTATTTGCATATCAGAGCTCATACTATAACAAGCTTTTAACATGAAATTAGCCCCTGTTGAGTATAAAAGGGAGCAGATAATTATCTCCCTTTGATTTACATAGCCTGAGGTTGAAGGAAGAGGGAGACCGGAGGAAAAGGAGAGTTGTGGGGTGCATATGAACATTGTATTTTGCAAATGCCTCTCAAAAGTCACTGAATGGCTGGTCACTGCATAGGTATATCAGGGTATATTTAGCCACAGCTGATTTGAATTTGTGGGAAGAGAGTGTTTGTAAAGCTCAACACTTCAGAGATAATGTGGCACAGGTGACTCAGCAGGACTTCTGCTTTCAGCCTAGCTACTTCAAAACACAATAGGAATGAGTCATCAATCCATATATGGTAAACCTAACCACTGGACAGCTAACATATCGCCTGAGGGGCAGCAGGTGCCCCACAATGCAATCTTTTAGTCAGCTTGCCAGAGACTATTGGAATCAGAAGAATGTGAGCATACATTTTTAAATTTCATATATATAAAGTGTCTAGCCCTCATGGTTGTAAGGAAAAAACAAGTGTAATGACAAAAGGTGCAGGGGGAGCTAAAGAATCAAAACAAAGGAAATCCAGATTTTTTTGCATTATGTTTCAACATTCAGAAAGGGATAATGGAAACACAGTGCAACAGAGCCAATCAACTGCAGCTTAGTTCTGCCATGACTGCAAAAATTACGTACATGTTGTGTTAATTGTACTTACGTTGCACTTCCAAGCAAACAACTCCACCAAGATGAAATCCGAGATGTCAGCATTCTCATTAGAGGCAATGGAGCATTTGAACTCAAACTAATCAGCAACAGCTTTCTAGATTATTGTACATTTCTGACACAGCTGAGAATCCCTAACAAGAGGCTGCATTTATCTACCCATATACGGTCCTACTGACTGTCTGCAAAGACTGAAGATGAAGCAGAGACAAATCTGGAAGCTTCACAAAGTCTGTCCATGAACTTTCATGCAAGTCCACTCACCTTCCCTGGTGTGGCAGCATTGTGGGCCAGTGGTGGCCTCCCTTGGGCCCAATGCGGGGGCTCAAGTCACTGGAATTGTGCCTGAAAAGGTGAGGAGCTGGATTCAAGCCTGCCTGGGCAATTGGCCAATGGCAGGCAGGCTTGGACGCAGGGCTGGCCTTGGGGGTGGACCTGACACAGCAGGTAGGCTGCACCTGGTTTGTCTGCAAAGACTGAAGAGGAAGCTGAGACAAATTCTGAAGCATCACAATCATTAGGAAGTCACAACTGAATGATGCCCCACATTAAGTGTTCTTTGCACATCTGCAAGAAAGAAAGACGCATAGACTAGAACTGAAACACATGGTAGTATTCAACCCTGGAGGAATCTCAGTCCATTGTGCCCTTGTCCAGTGCCTTCTGAAGTAGTACAGTACCAGGGAGACAGTATCACAGTCCTTTTATGAATATGGATTCAGTTAAGTTTCACATTCCATGCATTAGAATATATTATGTAATATATAGCCTAGTCATAGAAATTTGCTTAATTTGCATATGTCACCCCAAGCGCCAGTGTAAGTCTGGGATTCATTTGCACTGAATTTTAACTTTTCAATTTGGGGTACATGCAGCGAAGCTTATATATGTATTTTGATTGTTTGGAAGAAATGACATTTCCGCATACACAAGCTAGACTTCCACAAACTAGTTTGTTACCTTTGGCAGCCTTTCAGAAGGAAGAACACACACTCACACATATATACATATATACTGGGTGGGTGAAATGCTCGCTTTCCGATTCAACAGATCTAATCAAATGACATTGAGCAAGATCTCATGCGCCAAGAGGGAGGAATATGGCTGTGTTTTCAATGTCATTGTGTGGCGTATGTCATTCTATGGTGCCAGCTGTTTTGCTGGTATCAATTAAGCAACTCGTCTTGTGTTTCTGCTGGGAAACCTCAACAATCCTACATTTTTTTTTCCTCAGAGAAAAAGAAATTGTCTATTTGTTAGCGAAATAATTAGAACAGAAGTTGGCACAAACCTTTCCCGGGGGTGGGAGGAAAGAAACATGCCCAAGGCTAATAGGAACGTTCTCCATCATAAGGCCATGTCAACCGAATGCCAAAACACTGACAAATATACAAAGTGTTCTGTAGGCAGTAATTCAAAACCCTTCGTTGGTATGATGTGTGCGAATTAGCAGAGCGTTGTTGTGAAAAAAGGAAAAGCCTTCATCGAAGCTGCAGAAATGACTGCTTTAGCTTTTTCTGTACATGCTTGAGAGAGAGTAAGCCAAACTGTATCCCACCCTCACGTTCAAGTGAAGTAGACAGATATCTGGGTTTCGTGCTAGAAGGGATTTTGACCTTTGTTCTTCCAGCTGTAGAGTTTTGTGAGACTGCTGTCTCATTTCACCTCTAGAAAGTTCCATTTACTGCACTCCTGCTGATGGAGCTATACAGCTGTGAGGAACCTGTGGCCTTTCAGATGTTGCTGAACTCCAACTCCCATCAGGCCCAGCCAGCATGGCTGATGGTTAGAGAGGAGGATGGGAGGTTTTGTGGAAGGCTTTCCTAAAAATGATCAGATTTTACAAAGCAACAACCATGATATTTGCACAGTACAGTGGTACCTTGGGTTACATACACTTCAGGTTACAGACTCCGCTAACCCAGAAATATTACCTCAGGTTAAGAACTTTGCTTCAGGATGAGAACAGAAATCATGCTATGGCAGTGCAGCAGCAGGAGGAGGCCCGATTAGCTAAAGTGGTGCTTCAGGTTAAGAACAGTTTCAGGTTAAGAACAGACCTCCGGAACGAATTAAGTTCTTAATCCGAGGTACCACTGTATCTAATTTAAGTTGAAGTTCCTGTTCATTCAGTTGGATATCACTATCATAAAAGTGATAAAGACCCCTGGCCAGCTTTTTTTTCTTTTTCAAAAAAGAGAGCACTGATATTTGGAGACCATCGACTACTTTCATTTTTTTTGAATCAATGGTTTGAAACCTTCTTCTGAAATAAAAAGAACAAGGTGCCTTATTTGATTTGCAATATAATAAAGTTCTAAATTAGAGAGTCCCCACCCCTGTCACTTGAGGGGAGATATAATTGTTTTTCTCTTATCCTTGGGCGTTTACTTGCAAAAAATAAAATTGTCTTTGCCAGGAATGCAATTGCTTGGATTTAATCCAAACCAGGAGAGATTGGAAGAAGAAGAAAAAATAAGTTTTACCTACATTGTTAGTTAACTTAAGTAGTACCAAATCACCTGGGAGAAAGGCAGATTTTGACTCATCCCCGTATTCACGTTAATATTGGAGATATTATTGGAGATAATATTGAAGATAATGTTGGTGTGTGGAGGAGTTGCAGCATGGCTTGTCATGTAACCCATAGGAAGCAGCAGCGTGAAAATGGCTTCAATGCTGCTGGGAAAAAGTGAGCATCAGATCCAAACATGTTGAAAGGAGCTGCTGGCAATTCTGTGTCCCTTCACCAATCCCCAAAGATCCACCTCACCTGCCATGGGCCATCTGATTGTCCAAACATCCCAGTTAGACGATACCAAACATTCACTCTGCTTTTTCATATGTCATTGAAAGTGGTCTTATAGTACAATGCTATCCATGTCTATTCAGAAGGAAGTCCTGTTGAGTTCAGTGGGACTTAAGTGAGTATAGGACTGGTGCTCTCATCAGCAATTAGTACACTGTTGGTATTAGACAAATGGTAATAAAGGCTTGTTGTTGTTTACTTACATTTAGAAGATAATCTGTGGTAATAATACGGACACAAAAGAAGTGGGAAGTGATTTTGTAAGCACTTTCCCCATGTGCTGCAGAATGCTTGGTCACCACGGCAATTGCTTTTTTTGGGGGGGTCATTTACAGAGAAAGAGAGTACTATCAAAATTTGGTCACCAAACTGCAGTAATGCAAAGGGGGAGGGCAGCACAAATATTTGTCTTTGCATCAGTCATCCAGCAACATAATTTTCTTTCAGGGTGTTTTACAGGACATGACCCATTTAAAATTTTGACATGTTGTATATTTTACATGAGAGGAAACTAGAGAAAGGTATAAAATAACAAACTACATTTTGCCTATAACAAATTGTGCTTTTATAGGAGAAAATGTGCAGGTTTCTCTGTTAACATTGACATTATTCATTGGTTATTTTATTTTTAGCATTAACATTGTTATGACTGGTCTTTAATTATTTCCCATAGCTTTGCACAGTAAATCTGGTTACAGTATGTCAAAGGTTAAAAGTTGCTTCTATTACTCTTACTGATATTGGTATTTTCAAAAGCTGCCTACATTTCTTTATAGAGGTTGCTTGTATAAACACCCTACATTTAAGGCACATTCAAGGTATATAGCTTCCATCGAAAAATCATGGAAACTGTAGTTTGTTAAGGTTGGTGGAGGTTGCAGATCTGTGAGGAGTAAACTACAGTTCCCAGTGTTCTTTGAGGGCAAGTAAAGGTAAAAGGTAAAGGGACCCCTCACCATTAGGTCCAGTCGTGACCGACTCTGGGGCTGCGGCGCTCATCTCGCTTTATTGGCCGAGGGTGCCAGCATGACTAAGCCGCTTCTGGCGAACCAGAGCAGTGCACGGAAATGCCATTTACCTTCCCGCTGGAGCAGTACCTATTTATCTACTTTCACTTTGATGTGCTTTCGAACTGCTAGGTTGGCAGAAGCAGGGACCGAGCAACAGGAGCTCACCCCGTCATAGGGATTTGAACTGCCTACCTTCTGATTGGCAAGTCCTAGGCTCTGTGGTTTAACCCTGCGTCCGTCTTGGGGGCAAGTACAACAGTCCCATTTCTCAGAGGTGAAGAACAAGAAGTTGTCCCATTACACATACAGAAACACATACAGGAGCCCTCTCACCAGATGACTCAACACTGGCAATAGGAGGCCATCCTCTGGAGTGAAGAGGAATGAAGAGCCAAAGTAGCATAAGGTGGCCAATGTGGAGCCCTCCAGATGCTGTTGACTACAGCTCCCATCATTCCTGGCCAATGGCCATGCTGCCTGGGGCTGACTGAAGTTGGAGTCCATCAACCTCAGGAGGGCACCCCACTGGCTACCCTGAAAACTGTGGAACAAATGGATTTAAAATTAACAAATGCATTCGAGCCAAAGAGAAAATCTCCAAATATAAATCATTCTCTACACTCATCTCTTCAAGCAGACAAAAATAAATTCTGTGCCTGGCTTCGACTATGACAAAGTCATTGCGAATGATCCCACTGTGATTCAGCGATCAGAGGAATTGCCTCTCATTGTTCCAGAGGGACAAAGCAGTGAAATGTTCTTCATTTGTGGTGGATTGGAGGCCATTCTGAGCCCTTTTAGAAGACAGAAGGAATGTTCTCCAGTCTTAGTGAGTATCGGGGCAGTAGTATAACTAGACGCTCGGGTGCCTGGTGCGTCAAGTGCATCCTGCAGCGGGGGGCGCTGTGCACTGGGTGGAGCCTCTCCACCACCTCCCCCTCAGCTGTAGGGCGGCTGAGGGAGAGGCAGAGGGCAGATGCAAGTCCCATGCTGCTGTTTCAGGAGAGTGCTAGGCCCCACAGTGTGGCGCCCAGTGCCAGCCACGTTTCGTTGCATTTGTTGACTGAACTATAAGTTCTGTGAGCCCAATTTTTATTTTTATTTTATACTCATATTTTTGTCATTTTGTCATCCACCCACCCCAGTGATGACACCCAGGGTGACCTGCACCCCACCCCACACCTTCCTATGCCACTGATCAGGGGCAAATACTGCCTCAGTTCAGTTTCAATATTTGGGAAACATTTGACTGAACACGCAATAGTTAACAGAAGGGCCAGGAGCATGCATGCTCCACCCTCTCTCTCTCTAACTCACGCACTCACACAGCTCCTAAAATTAATATCCACACCTTCTTCTACAGGACTGAAGCAGACCCACTTTTAAAGAGATGGTTATGCTGCCATCATGTCTTCTTTGGTCCTGATATAATTATAATTGAACGAAAACGATTTGCATAGCTTGGTTGGTTTGGTTTTGTCTGAACATGCAAGCCTGGGAGCTGTATAGGATCCTGCAAACATGTTAAGGAGATAATTGTTGTGAAGTCTAATTAAATGTGTTGAAAAACTTATTGGCAGCTCCTAAGATTGCAATCTAAGTGATGCAAGAAATCAGAACCGTGGTGTCTTTTGCTGGCGGGGCAGATTATAAAGCTGCTGCAAGAAAATATTTGTGCGTAATTGAAGTCCTCGGGGTGCTTTTTTCATGCATGTAACATTAATTGAAAATAGAAGTTTCAGGGTATTGAATCTGATATGCTTTCAGTAAGACCCCCATGTAGATTTCAGCTTACAGAAAAAGTTGATTTGCTGTCCAGAGCTGCGATGCCCACAGCCGTGAACTGCTCATGTGGTTCTATAAGCATGTATCAGTGCAGGTCTAGGTTCTCAATAGATGGCCAATAATGTCCAGGTAACTTCACTAGTTCTGTGTGCACAAATCATAAGCCATGGTAGGGAACGTTTCTTGGTCCAAGGACCCTGTGCCTTCCAGGTCCAACATCCCAGTGGTGGGCAGGGCCAGAGGCAGAAGTGGGTAGATTTTACCTCTGCGCATCAGGATAGCTTCTGCATATTCTCTCACATGGCCCTCTATCCTATAGCCAAGCAAGCAAGAGGCATTTTCATAGTTTGAAGATACAATCCAGCAATGCAAAAACTCTCAAGCGGGGACAGTGTGTGATGTGCCTTGCAGAGAGAGGCTGTGTCTGAGGAAGGGGTGTGGTGGGCCAGATAGAGGCTTCGAGAGCCACATTTGAGCCTCAGTTTCCCCACCCCTGTCCTGTTCCATTATAACCAATCATGTCAGTAGCTTTATGTGTTGGATGCAGCACAACAGAGATCCTGTGCTTGAAACTGAGTGCCTTTTGGGAGTATCCTTGAGCAAATTAGGGAACTTTTTTTCCTGCACCTCAGTTGAATGAGGAGAGAGGGAGGGGAGGGAAACACCTCTAGCTGCCCTTATTTCAGTTGGTTCTCCATTATTCTGTTTCATTCTCCATTTATAATTAAGAACCCCCGTCTTTACAACGTTGCACCAAAGTTCTGCTGGCAATGATAAAACACAAGAGAGTGCCCCAGTTGTCAGATTCACTTCACAGCAAAGGTTGACAATGACACTGCTGCCTTTTAGTTACCAGGTTAAGACATTTTTATTCTCACAGGCGTTTTTTCATAGACTGAATGTCAAACATTGTGATGGTAAAGGAAGCTGCATTTCAAACCTGGTAATGTAATCACCCATTCTGCTGTGTGAATTGATTCTGAAGTGGTGACAAATCTGAAAATGTGCTTGCGTCCCTACCATTTTAATTATGTAATTGCATTTTACTGTAAATTCTAATTGTAAACTGTCCTGGAACATATCTGCATGAAGAGCAGTATACAGATACAATGAAATACAATGAAATTAATTAATTTGGAATTGGTTCAGGCAATATTGCATTAGTTAAGACTCTCACAAGGAAATGCTGACATAAGTAGTCAATTACAAGCATGGAGGAGGTGCTACAGTCTTATGCAAATCTTCCCCTGCAGCATTCTTAACCCTAAAGCCACATCAAATTAGTGCCAAAACACTAAAAAAAGAAAGAAATGCACAGTGTGCTCTGCAGTTGCTAACTTGAAACCCTTCATTAGTACGCAATGTGCTGATTCAAAGTGGTAGGGGGGAGTTATGCTGAGAAATTTCTTTGAAACTGAGCTTTCTTTGTAAAAGCTTGCCTTTTTTACATTTATATCCCACCTTTGTATCCCAATCAGGTGCAGGATAGTGCTTATACACACACACACACACACACACACACACACCCCAAATTTAAAACAATCCTAGTACTGAAACAGTAGTGTAAAAAAAAAGAAAACTCAACATGTCAACAGATAGCAATCACAGGCTCTGAATATTCTGTTGATTAATTAAAAGATTTCTATACAGCTTTTCATTTGCATAAAGAAGTATTGAAGCAGTTCACACAGCAATCAAACATAACAAGCCCATACAAACAGTGATCAATAAAACCAGTAAAAATTGTAGTAACCAGTATTGATAATATTAAGGGTCGGCGAAAGCATGAGTGAACAGGTATGTCTACAAATGGTAGCAAAAAGACCTCATGGTTGGTGCTCACCTGATCTCAATGGGAAAAGAATTCCACATGGTAGGTGTCAGACCAGAGAAAGCTCTCTTCCGTACCCCACCAGTTGGGCCTCTGCAGGCTGTAGTATTGGCAGGAGGACCCCATCTTTAGTGGTCTATATGGGAGCTGCCATTCCCAGCACCCTTGACAAACTACAGGTCGCAGGGTTTTCCATGAATGTGAAAGCAGTATGATAGTCCTTTAGATGTGTGGTGTGGATGTGACCCTAGTAAGCAAAATGTGAGATGTCACATTCTGAGATACGTGCTACAGTGAAGTTGATTGTTGTCATCAGATGATGCCTTCTCTATTCCACATAAAAAAGCCAATCAGATTGGAAGCTGAGTCCTACTTCAACTCTGGTAACAGGACATTGTCTTCTACTACCCCTGTGGGTAGCAGCCTACATCCTTAGGAGGTGCAGAACAGCCCCTATGGCACACACAACCCTTCCTTCCTGCTTATCAGCATCTGCCACCTAAGGCAGGTGCCTCACTCTGCCTAATAGTAGGGCTAGCCTAGACTGCCATGTCATCAACATACTGAAATGCCTTTGCCACCTTGCTTGCCTATAGGACCATCCTAATGACACTGCAGTGCCAGCTTCATAGCTGTATTTGTTGTGTTGCAAAGGCACCCCCATCCCAACCATATATGAACTGGCACAGCAACTCTTGGAATAAGATCACTGCTTGCCCAATTTACTCTCCATGTAAAGTTTTTAATGCAACCATTTATGTAAGCCTCAGGTTCATCCAGACCTTTGATCTTCTCAGTGTTTTGAATGCCCTCCAGCAGTTGTGCTCTTTCTTTTTAGGCCACTGGTTAGTCAGAGGTTAGTTAGAAAATGCTTCATTATCCAGCCTTTCAAGGAAAAGTCCTGGAATAGTACAGTGCGTTGGAAGTTTTCCATATTCCTTAACAAAGTAAAAATATTTGGAGAGGACATTTCCAATCAATTTAAATGAAAGGCCCAGATTTTATTAAAACCACCAGTGATCAGGTTAAACTGCTCACTTTGGCTGTTTTTCTGCAAAGGGAAGTGTTACAAGATCCAAGGACAACATGCTGTAGGTTGAACCGCTGAGTTACTAAATGGTATACCATTACACCAACATTAATTGCCATTTTATTTTTATTTCCCCCTTATTCTCTTTCTCCTTGGCCTCAGGCCAAGGGAGGGAGGAAAAGCCATTTTGAAAAAGATTCCTGTTCTGAACTCTAGGGACAAGGATAGGAATCCAAAGTGGTATGTGCAGTGCTCTGCACATACATGAGGATTTTTCACAGCTCCCCTGTGGCAGCGCTTCACACACACACACACACACACACACACACACACACCCCAACACACCCCTCCCAAAAGACCTGGCTTGATGGTCTGGATCCCTCTGGAGAAGCATCCCAAGGATCTGGAGAGACGCACTGACACAAAAGATTGGCCAGTCTTTGCACACATGCAGAAGCACTTTGTATGCAAGCATGGGTTCATGTAAGTTCAGGCCAAGGCTTTCAAATCTCATTTATTTCAACCAAACTTGTTCTCCTGTAATAATTTGGACAACACCTCATGTTCTCAAAGTATGTTGTTGCAGCATTTCATTTCCTTTAAACATGCTGGGTCTAAAGATGTCTGGAAAATCTCTAACCCAGTGTGTGGGCACTGGCAATCATTCCTCAGTGTGGTGTAGTGGTTAAGAGCGGTAGTCTCGTAATCTGGGGAACCGGGTTCGCGTCTCCGCTCCTCCACATGCAGCTGCTGGGTGACCTTGGGCTAGTCACACTTCTTTGAAGTCTCTCAGCCTTACTCACCTCACAGAGTGTTTGTTGTGGGGGAGGAAGGGAAAGGAGAATGTTAGCCACTTTGAGACTCCTGAAGGGGAGTGATAAAGCGGGATATCAAATCCAAACTCTTCTTCTTCTTCTTCTTCTCAGACGTGACTGTGTCTATCCTTGATCAGCACAACTGGTGCCCTACCATACCAAACATGGCCCACCAGCCAAGTATGAAAGGCTGCCAGGTGCTTCTCAGCCCTGTTTTGAAGGCCAAGCAGCAGAAAGAGGAGGTTTATCATGGCTGGTAAGCCCCATGTTCTGTTGAAGGAGTAATTGCTAAAGGAGGTAACTCACCCCATGTTCTTAGGGGTGTCTTCTAATAAAGAGTTATCATGAAACCACTGTTTGACCTTTTGCGTCAAGCAGTAGAAGCCATGGCAGCTCTTGGTATGAATCCAAGAAGCATTTTAAATGTTTTTAAAGCATGTCTAATGAACCTGGTCAATCTTTCTCTACTTACCCAAGCTGCAACAAATATATCAAAAGCAGAAAGGGTAAAAAAAATAAAATAAAAAATACTCCGCAGCAGGCTTTGACAGTGTTAAGCCTGGTGTTTTACTGCCTTGTTACAGAGTTCTGCATTGCACCCGTTCCAGTGGCAAAGGATGGGGTATGACTGCATTACACTATATAACAGCATGTATTTTTGAGGTGGCAAAGTGCTTTCCAAACTTCCCAGAGAAGGTAATAAACTCCTCCACCTACACTAGGCAGTAATCTCTAGATGTTTCTATTATTTTGCTGGCAGTATCGCACCATTTTAAGGAAGTGTGTCAAGAAAAATAGAAATCCAGGCACAAGGAGGATTTAGGGCCTGTGTCAGCATATAATTTTGCCAGAGGGCCACTTTTCAAGGGAGTCTGGTGAAAGTTTATTCTATTTTATATCTTGCCTTTCACCCAAGTTGGGATTCAGCGTTCCCCTCAGTAAATTTTCTGGGATTTTATGTTGGATGGCTGTAATCTGTAACAAAGGTGTGGAGGGGAAGACAGAGAAGATAGAGAAGGGGTGGGACATCAGAAGGCAAGTATGCCCACCTCCTTTTCCTGGCTAGGCATGCAAATTCAGAAAGACTGCTGATTATTTTGAGTAGATCCTTTGAAACAGGGTCTTTAGCCTGTGGTTCTCTAGTTGTTGTTGGGTTCCAACTCCCAGCAACCCCACCCAGTTTTAAAACAGTGATGGACAACCTGTAACCTCCAGATGTTGTTTGACTCCAATACTTATCAGTCCCAGTCAGCATATCCAAGGGGTCAGGGATGGTGGGAGGAGCAGCCCTGCAACATTTAGAAGCCCATATGTTACCCATATCTACTCCCCCATTCTCTTTTTGTAAATTATATTTTATTAACTTTTATAGGGACATAGGAAGCCACCTGGCCCATCTAGTTCAGTATTGTCTACACCAGGGTTTCCCAAACTTGGGTCTCCAGCTGTTTTTGGACTACATCTCCCATCATCCCTAGCTAGCAGGACCAGTGGTTTGGGATGATGGGTACTGTAATCCAAAAACGGATGGAGACCCATGTTTGGGAAACCCTAATCCATGGGTAGGCAAACTGAGCCCTGGGGGCCGGATGCGGCCCAATAGTGGTTGGTCCGGGAATCAGCGTGTTTTTACATGAGTAGAATGTGTCCTTTTACTTAAAATGCATCTCTGGATTATTTGTGGGGCCTGCCTGGTGTTTTTACACGAGTAGAATGTGCCCTTTTATTCAAAATGCATCTCTGGCTTATTTGTGGGGCATAGGAATATAGTCCAGCCCCCCACAAAGTCTGAAGGACAGTGGACTGATCCCCTGCTGAAAAAGTTTGCTGACCCCTGCCCTAGTCTACATAGTGATTATCCAGGGTTTCAGATGTGGATTTCTCCCAGCCCTACCTGGAGATGTTGAGGATTCAACCCAGCATCTTTGGCATGCAAAGCAGATGCTCTTACCACTGAGCAACAAATGCATATACAACACACAAGCAGTCAACAAAAACTGAGTACAATACAAGATTCTTAGAGAAGTATCAGTGAAAGTACCATTTGTGAACTGGCAGGCTAAAAGAAAGATTAAAGATGTTTCAGGAAAATAGGTAACGCCCCACAGATGCTACTGGAAGGATTTTTTTTTATTTTGACTATGGCAGACCAACACGGCTACCTATCTGTAACTGGAACAATCCATGTATGCTGCATTAGCTTTTCAGAGAGAGCCATGTCGTCACCCTTTGCCAACAGATCAGTCCCATTCCCTACTTTAAAAAGTCAAAATACTGTTTAGCACCGTTTGGAACTTTCCCTCTCCTTTATGGCATTTCCTGTATTAAACTGCACTTGATGAACTCAACTGGTGGGAGAAAATGAGTACAGTAGTCCTGTTGACCAGTTGAGTTCTCTCATAGTACCCAAAGGGGTAAAAAAGGTAAAGGTACCCCTGCCCGTACGGGCCAGTCTTGACAGACTCTAGGGTTGTGCGCTCATCTCACTCTAGAGGCCGGGAGCCAGCGCTGTCCGCAGACACTTCCGGGTCACGTGGCCAGCGTGACGAAGCTGCTCCGGCGAACCGGCACCAGAGCAACACACGGAAACGCCGTTTACCTTCCCGCTATAAAGCGGTACCTATTTATCTACTTACACTTAAGGGTGCTTTCGAACTGCTAGGTGGGCAGGAGCTGGGACCGAACGACAGGAGCTCACCCCGTTGCGGGGATTCGAAAAAGGGGATTCAAAAGGGGGGGGGGTCCCCTATTAATCTCCACAGCAGCCTTCTCCAACCTGCTGCCCTTCAGATCTTTTAGCCACAATGTCCATCAGCACCAGCCAGCAAGGCTATTGGTCAGGAATGATGGGAGTTTGAAATATCTGAGGGGTGCCCCTGAAGTGCACTGGAAAGTGCAGGCTACTGATTTTTGAAATCCTCAACTAATGCTTTAAAGAGATCTGGGGGTTGTTGGGAATGCAGGTTCAGAGGAATTGGCACGTCAAAGAAGGTTGTGCAAACTTCTACATTCAACATAAGCTTATAAACTTTGCTCCAAGCTGGGCTGAGGTTTACATTTGTACTAAGTACCAAACCAAATCCAGCCTGCATTTGGCCAGAGTTTGAGGTTCATTGCACATAAATTCACACAACTTCACTGATGCCCCAGATAAATGGAGAATCCTGGAGCCAGTTGAAGAACCTCAAGGTGTTCCAAGAAAAGCAATTTTTGTATTGCCAAGAATATCTTAAATGGAATTGACAATAGTTGAGACCTGAAATCATGTTATTTTCCCCACCCCACCCCCACACAAAAAAGTCATCTAGCTAAGTGCAGCATGCAGGTTTCAAGTACCTTCGGCGGCAGAGAAATTAAGCAAAACAAAAAGCTACAAAAACATCCAATGGAATTTGACTTGCCATCCAAAACTTGTGGTTCTGCTTTTCTTTCATTAAAGGAGAGCACACTCAGTTTTCAAGCCTGCTTTCAACTCATATCCTCTTCCTCACACAAGCCTGCTAGCCCCTCAGAAAATGGCTGACTCATTACTGCCCAGGAGCTGGATGTGGCCCCCCAGGCCTCACTACCTGGCCCTTAGAATGCTTACCAGGCCACACCCCTCATTGGTTGCCTTTGTACTTTGAAAGTTTTTGCCTGAGTGGGATATATCCTTGAACTCTGATAATAGCTCTTGCTGGTATGGATGGAGGATACCAGGGTATGTGTGTTGGAATTAGCCTACCGTACAAAGGTAAACTTTCCATTTGTTGCTTGGCTTGCTTTTGTCCCGGCCTCTCCCGGGAAATTTCAGCCCTTAGGCTGAAAAGCTTTCCCACCCTTGCTTAACAGGATGGCTTGTTTCCTGCTCAAGTTTTGCTGAAGCTAAGCAAGCCTGGATCTGGTTAATGCCTAGTTGGGTCACTGCTTGGAGACTGCATTGAGTGGAATATAAATATGAGGTGGAGAAACATTTGAAAACAAGCAACTCCCATTAAACTCAGGGGGACTTACTTATGGATACACATACATAGACATCCATACAAACTGTGAAGTAGATAAAAAATGGTTTGTGAGCACTTCCTTTTTCTTCTTTTATTTATTTATGTATTGCATTTATATCTGACCTTTTTTCTCCAAGGTCAACCAGTGAGCTTTAGTGCCAAGTGGGGTGGCACTGCAGTCTAAACCACTAAGCCTCTTGAGCTTGCCGATCAGAAGGTTGGTGGTTCGAATCCCCGTGACGGGGTGAGCTCCCGTTTCTCTGTCCCAGCTCCTGCCAACCTAGCAGTTTGAAAGCACACCAGTACAAGTAGATAAATACCGTAGGTACCACTGTGGCAGGGGGGGTAACTGGCATTCCTGTGTGCTCTGGCATTCATCACGGTGTTCTGTTGCACTAGTAGTGGTTTAGTCATGCTGGCCACATGACCCAGAAAGCTGTCTGTGGACAAATGCCGGCTCTCTCGGCCTGAAGCAAAATGAGTGCTGCACCCCATAGTCGCCTTTGACTGGACTTAACTGTCCAGGGGTCCTTTACCTTTACCTTTACCTTTACCTTTAGCTCCCAGGTCCAGGTCTAAGACTCTAACCACTACACTGGCTTCCCTGCCCTTCTCTTTCTATATTTTTTTTATCCATATTTTCTGGCACTACATTCCATGATAGTTTCCAAGGATCGTATTTCATTCTTCATACCTGAAGAGTAAGCTGGTATGTAGAAGCATGCAAACGTAGCCAAAGCTCGGGGGGTAATTTGAAGCACAACCTGTCTTGAACTTGGCATATATACTTTTGAGGAACTTCAATGGCACTCAGAATGGTTTCCATTGAAACTTCTCTAGCTCACGCTCCTGATGTGTTGTTTCTGTTTTCGACCAATTCACTCTGGCATCTGTATTATGCAAAATGTTTGCAATCCTTGAAGTTCATCTCACAGATAGCTTTGAGGCACATATTTAATATATGCATCTGGAGAAAAGAATTGCTCTGTTCATGCCAGAACTAGCCATGCTGCCTTCTTTTCTGCTCACATACCTGAAGGAAGAACATATGCCTTTATCGAAATCTCAGTTATTCAAACTTGCTGGATACCTTCAAACCATTCGCATATACAACACTGCATTTTATGGCAAAAAGAGAGAGTTTTGTGGTGGTTGTTTAAGAGAGACACCTACTATATTTTTGAACATGACTCTGTTGTAGGTTTCCAAGCATCACAATTTCACAGAATATAAGAAACAAGCCAATGACACAAGCTCTGAAACATTAAGGAATTTTTGTACTAACGGACACCTGTTTCTACAAATACAGACCCCTCTGAAATAAGTGAGCACTGTTGACTTTAGAAAGACAAGCCTTGAAAGGTGTAATGAATGAATGGGGTTTAGGGTAGAAGTTGCCTGTTTCCTCTCTCTGCAAGATAAATTATTACTAGAGATACAAACAATCATTCTCCTTCTCCTTTCCACAATCTCCTCAGCAAATCCATCTCCCCCCCCCCCTTTGATGTTAACAGATGACCAAAAGAAGCAACTTGTTCATTCCTCCCTATGAAGTTTTCTTTTAGGAAAGGGTATATGAAATGTACATAGCGGCTCCCTCGGCAATACTAACAGTGTTTTCTAAATAAAGTATATTGCTGTCTATGCACACTGGGGTAGGGAGTTAAAAGTCTTGACATCTAATTTACTAACAATCTATTATATACCTAAAAACTTAACTCTATCATCTGCACCCTAGTAAAAATCTCATACAGTGGTACCTCGGGTTAAGTACTTAATTCGTTCCGGAGGTCCGTTCTTAACCTGAAACTGTTTTTAACCTGAAGCACCACTTTAGCTAATGGGGCCTCCTGCTGCTGCTGCGCCGCTGGAGCCCGATTTCTGTTCTCATCCTGAAGCAAAGTTCTTAACCTGAAGCACTATTTCTGGGTTAGCGGAGTGTGTAACCTGAAGTGTATGTAACCTGAAGCGTATGTAACCCGAGGTACCACTGTATAAATATATTCATGCTGCTTGTGGTGTAATAGCTTACTGTAGGATGGATGCAGGTAACCACTTGTGGACCAGTTGACTCACTTCAGGGCAAATTACAGTGTGCAACCAATTACCTGTAGCATCCAGACATGTGGAGAGGTCCAAGCAACCCGTCGGAAATGTCAGTTGGCACATGGCTACTTGTGACTCATGTTGATTCAGCTAGTGGCTACCACATTGCAAGCAGTTACGCCTAAGGACTTATTAAAGGCAGAGCCTCCAAAGTCAATTCAAACAATAAACATAAGAGCATAAGAATAGTCTGCTGCAGCAGGCCAGTAACCCATCTAGTCCAGCATCATGTTCTCACAGTGGCGAGCCAGTTGCCTGAGGAAAACTAGTGTCAGGGACTGGGCAGAGGAGGAATGGTGGAGACCGCCTTCCCAGCCTGACCCTTCCAGAGAAGAAGACAGTTCAGAATTACAACAGGGGGTAGAGGGAGGCCACAGCTCAGAGGAAGACGAGGGGGAAAGTTGGGAAATAATGGGAGAGGAAGAAGAGGCAGAACTGGAGCAGCTGGCTGACATGTTATCACTAGAAAGCATTCCAGACCCAACACCTCCCAGAACCCGGCGAGCCTTAAAAGTAGGAGAACAAACGGCTCAAAGATATACGGTCCTAAGCGGCAGCCATAGAGTGGGCAGTGCAGTTGATGAATGATGAAGTGGGAGAGAAGGGGGAGGTGGAGATTCTCTTGGGACAACGCCATTATTCCAAGAGGCTGCATTCCCAAGCCTCTCTCTGAAAATACTGAATAAAAAGCAGGTGGTAAGGACTTTTCCTTGTCTGATCTGTTCCTGGCAACCTGCCATGGGGGTTGGTTCCTCTGCCACCTGACAACTAGTGAGCAGAGCATGAGAACAAAATACTCTCCCTTTCTGTGGTTTCCTGCAACTGGTATTTGGAAGCGCTGCTGCCTCCAGCTGTGGAGATAGGGCATGCCCATCATGGCTAGCGATTGACAGGCCTCTCCTCCAGGAATTTGCCTAATCATCTTTTAAAGCCATCCAAGTGGCCATCACTGCTTCCGGGCAGAGTGAGTTCCATAGTCTGACTGTATGCTGCATGAGGAAGTACTTTCTTTTATCTGCCTTAAATCTCTGAACATCCAGTTTCACTGGACATCCATGAGTTCTTGTGTTATGAGAAGTGTTATGGGATAACACCAACTATTCTGTGACAGCTGCTAAGCAAACACAGATCTACAAGAAGAGAGCACTTTTTAATTATCCAAGCATAGATCTCTCTCAGAAGAAACTTGCCATTCACTTATTCCCAGTTCAGTGGACTGAGTTCTGGGGCTGTGAGGCCTCCTGAATTCATAAAAAAAGAATTGCTACAGGTGGAGTTTTGGCCCAAATGAAAACTCCAGCAAGCTTAACTTTATGTAGCATAGCATGGGAATCAACAGGTTTTTAACAGGGAATTCTTAGCACCTTCACAGAACTATTTTCTAGGGGTTGCTTCAGGTATAGCCTCAAATGACTACATTAGTATAAACTAGGCTGTGCCAAACATTCTCCAGGTTCAGTTTTCAGGCAACAGATGCTGATTTTGGTAGGGTAGAAATATTTTCCCTAAAATGTTTCGTGTGAGTTTTTATATTTTTCTTTTGGCTGTTGTAGTTTGGGAACCACCTCTTACCTGCCCTCACAGTTTCTGATTCCTGTCTTAGTCCTAACCAATCAGGGTTTTTAGTGAATATTCTGGTCATAAATAGTGGGTTTTGGCAGAGTGGGAATGTTTCCCCAACACCACCACCCCAATTAGTTTGTGTGGCTATTCACTTTTTTCATGGTTGTGGCAGCTTGAGAATCATTTCCCCCTTGGCTTCAACTTCTTAATCATTCCTGAGTTGGTCACAACCAATCAGGGATCATTTAGTGAATGGGATGATGTCACAACAACACCTAACATGGACACTAGTTCCTGACTTAAATATATGTGTGATCCCAGCCAATCATGGATCTTACAATGAACAGATTGATGTCATGACATTGTAAGGCCAGACATATTTGCCTATTTGATAATGTCAAGTGGAGCCAAAATGGAACAATTTGAGAGTTGGAACAAGAGCAAGAGAGGGCAATGTCAATGAACAGTAATCATAAAAGACAAAGATGTTGAAAAGGAAAGGCCTTTTTAGGTACTTCTGGAAATGTTCTTGATAAATTATGAGTATTTTTGGCCCAAGCCTAGTGGAAATTAGAAATAGCACACCGTTATTCTCTTATTTCCATGCAAACTATTTAGCTATAAAGATTTCATTTTTAAAATGTGAATGTTTATTGAAAACAAGCTGGCACATAAAGTGACCTTAATGATCTTGATTGGAATGGCCTTAATAGATCCTGGGACATCAATTGATCATCTTTAACCTTGCATAGAGAACTGATCAATTGGGTCATCCTTTAAATTAAACACCAGCAACAGTCCTGTGTGCTGCAACACTTCAATTCCACATTCTGGGTAGACATTTAACCACTAACCTCTAATAGGAAAAATAAAAGGACTTTCTGTGTGGACTTTATTAAACACAGCATCTGGCAAATAAGACATTCACATACAGATTTCATTTTGTAGCAAAATATTACTCCTAATTTTTAGCACATTTACAATAATTTTTTGTACCTTGGATTAAAGAGAATGCCTTCCTCTCCCCGTCACTCACTCTACTTTCAGCTTCAAACATTGTACCCTAGCTTATTCCTTGCCATGGAATTTCGATTTATATTTGAGGGGCATTACCTTATTTTACATTGACACTTTTAATTGGAATATATGATTCAAGGCCACCCCAAAACCAATAAAATTTAGATACAGGTCCAAACTTTGCTTCAAAACCACTTTCTTGGATGTTCAGTCTTACCACTTCCTAACTACTTTAATAGCAACAAATATCCTGTTTCAACAGAAATATTGCAAGCTCTGTCTTGAATTACAAGTGCCAGCAAGAGTCAATGTTAAGGATAGATGATAGATAGATAGATAGATAGATAGATAGATAGATAGATAGATGATAGATAGATAGATAGATAGATAGATAGATAGATAGATAGATGATAGCATGAGAGAAAATTGCTTAGCCAAGTTCATACAATGGGTTTATAACTTTTGGGAAATTTGAAGCCGGATCTATCTCAAGCCCTAAATCACATTAGCTTCAAAGTATGAGAGAGACTGTGTGCACATTACCTTCAGCTCCAATGCACTCCTGCTGCTGGTGTTTGAGGCTAAGTACACATAATGTAACCTGTAGTTTTCTTGTTTGATGTTTTCCCCTCTCAGTGATAACTTCAGGACATACAGGAGGTTAGAGGAATGGGCAAAAAATATGCTTCAGCTAAAGCCTCTTCTCTGGTATGTAAAGGTAAAGGGACCCCTGACCATTAGGGATCGCGGATGACTCTGGGGTTGCGGCACTCATCTTACTTTATTGGCCTAGGGAGCTGGCGTACAGTTTCTAGGTCATGTGGCCAGCATGACTAAGCCACTTCTGGTGAACCAGAGCTGTGCACAGAAACGTCGTTTACCTTCCCACCGGAGGAGTACCTATTTATCTACTTGCACTTTGACGTGCTTTCGAACTGCTAGGTGGGCAGGAGCAGGGACCGAGCAACAGGAGCTTACCCCGTCGTGGGGATTCGAGCGGCCAACCTTCTGATCGGCAAGCCCTTGGCTCTGTGGTTTAGACCACAGCACCAGCTGAGTCCCTTCTCTGGAATGTACAGCAAAGTAAAAATGCAAACAACCTCTTCATTTTATTTGCATTTTAAAATATAAACAACCACTGCATTTTAAGCCACTAATGTGTTTTAAGCCAAAAATCAGTACATAAGGCTGATATATTTGAAGCTTAAGCTTTAATAAGGGGAGTTCTGAGACTGTGATCAAAAACTTAGGGGACAGGCGAGGGGAGACAGCACACAGCATATTCTGTTTTTAAGACCTCCTATTTTATAAAGACACCTCCTGATTCTGGTATCTGTCTGACAATTTAAGTGATTGCTGGTGTGAAAGTCCTTATACGTTGAGTTTCAGCCACTCTTTTCATAGGGTCATATTTAATCTGTTTGTGATACAGTTCCTGCATAACTTAGGGCAGTGCTCATATTCGTGTGATGGAAAAGTGGGGGCACCACCTCTCCTCTAGCATACAAAGGATGCAGTGCAAGAGCTGAGCCCTCCATCCAACACCCAGTCATGCGGAGCAGTTCCGTTGGGCAGATAAATGTAGGTTGGCAGGAGGAAATCTATGCAAGCAGGGATTCCATGCAACTGCCTATTACATCATCTGCGTGAGGAACGGATGGAAGGGGTGCCCCCACTGTTCCACTGGCCTCTCCTACATAATTCAGCTGGGCATCTGATTTGGTATTTTTGACATGGTGATTATTATTCCAAATGTTCAGGCAGGTGTTGAGATTTCAGTTTATCCCATCCAGACCAAAACTGAATCTTGGCTTTTTCTGGCTGGTATGTTTCTTACAATTTACACCAAACCCAGAGGTTGGAAATATTTCCATCCTATGCTAAAGCCATTCCCAACAATAGGTTTTGCTAAGCTGTTATATGATCCTGTGTTTGGATATAAAGCGTAACAGGCATCACACACTTGGACAAGTCACTAGTATCTGAGAGTGTTGGACCAGCGTGTGGCCACAGCCTTGCCTCTGAACTTGTATCAAACCAATGGCCTGGCAATTTATTGGTATATGGAAGCATGTTGCCTTGAATGAGTTGGGATACCTCACCACCATTTACGGCCAAAGGTGGAAAGAGAATGGAAAAATGTCTGCTCCTAGGCTGCGCCTCACAGGATCAATGGTGTTAATTTGCATTTTGGTTATTTTCCAGGTTGGGAAAGCAACTTTTGCCCTGCTTAGTACTTTTTAAACTTATGATTAAATGTACAACCATCTTTCTCATTTCCTGCTCCTTGTTGATGTGCAGGAATACTGCTCACTACTCAACTTCTTTGTCTGTTAGAGCAAAGGCAAAACTTATTGTGGGGTGGTGGTTTCATTATGATTAAAATGCTGTGCGATTCTTTCCTAATGAAATCTCCAGTCAACTGTCTATTTTTAACACATATTAGTGCTGTGCTCGAGGGAAATCAAAAGCAACTATAGAATAAAGATAATGACTTACAGCATAGTTGTAGATATATTTATTTCTGTAGATGACCAGTTTCCCTAAAGAATAAGTTGGGGAAATATTATCAGCTCATTATTACAGAACAGTCAAGTACTCAGGAAAATATTCCATATCTTTGAATTGTGGAATACTTCAGAGGAAGAATGACCCAACAGTAAGAAATAATAATTTATTGAATGACAAGTAAATCAAAATGTAGATGCTAATAAAAAATGAAGTAGGATCTGTGATTTTCTGCTTTTCAGGTGCATATTATTTCCTTTGTCAACTTTCCCTCCTACTAATTGCTTTTCCCCTGGTGACCCTTTGCATGATACAGCAGTAGGGATAGAGGAGAAATTCAATTCAAAATCTCACTTTCCAAATCAATATGCAAACCAAAACACAGCTATCCTCCCAAATTCGTACTTAACCAGATTTAGCAATGCAGTTCTCCAACCAAACGGTATTTACAAAAATTCACATATTAAGTAAAGCATGTGCTTAAAAATGAAGCTGTAAGTGAAAATATACCAAAATGCATGATATTAGGGAATTACTTTCGTGCGCGCGCGCGCACACACACACGTGTGTGTGTGTGTGTGTGTGTGAAAACTACATATAAAAATGTGTTTATTAGCAGAAATTTGCACTAAAATGTTGATGAATTTTCATGAGGATTCTTTTTTAAACAAACTGCTGCACAATGCAGAGAACTGAGTTTAACATTGGAAAAGTGAGAAACCAAAAGAAGTGAAATTGACAAAAGGTTCCAGTTCAATTCAAGAAGATTGGCTGTAGCAGAATCCCCTGGGAGACGGGGTGGTGGTGGTGCATAGATAAAATAATGAGCTCCTTTGATGCAAATGACATGTTCACATTCCCCTAGCTGTCATTTTGCAGTTGTTTGCTGGTCATTTGGTTTTCCAGATCAAGGTCTGATTCTGATTGTGTAGATCAGGCTTGAGCTCTATGTCAATGCTGAATTCAAGAGTTCTGTATATATTGCTACAAATAAGAGGCCAACTTAAAAATAAATTACACTGAGGACAAATGGGTGAAACCAACCAAAAATGGTTCCAGTGGTTTATCATAAACCATCCATTATGTATATGAAACATAAAGCTACCCAGTTTACATAAAAGAAGAAACATTTGGTCAAACAGTGAAGTTCCATGAGTGTGTGGTCAGCTACAAATGTAAATTTATGGTTCACTGTGACATGCATGAGCCTTTGGGCTCACATGTTCCCATTTCCCCTCTCATCTTTTGGCATGGACATGAGTTTTCACTTTTATTTCGAACTAACTGCCTTTTCTACAATATAGCAAACTATGATTAGTCTTAATAATGGTTGAGGGAAACGAACCATCTTCAAACCATGGTTTACAATCCTGGCTTGTTTGCCTAAACCATCGGTAGTGTTAACCATGGCTCTCAGTTCAGACCAATCAGCTGTGCTTAGTTGATAATAGAAGTAAAGGTTTCTGATTCATGGCTACTCAAGAGAAGTAAAGGGAAACTCGTGAGCCTAAGGCTTGCCCAAGATTGCTTCTATAGCGCTGGATCAGCATTACATCCATATGTAGCCTATTTGTTCACATGCATGCTGTTTTGTGTTGCTTAATTTGTGATGTTGGTCAACTCTAGAGATAAGAGATTGCCCCCCCCAAAAAAAATAGTAAAAAGCACATCAGGATGCTTCCATGGCCATTGTGTGTATACTGAATTTATGGAGCAGGAAAGAGAATTGTGGTGGCTGGCAGTACCTCTGACATCCACACAATCATCAGCTGTTTGGCACAGAACCTGACTGTGTGCAGCATGTGCAAATGCTATGTGCAGAACAGAAAACAGACAGACCTTGCCCCCTCTTCCATGTGTTCCATGTGATATATCTATGTTGGTGCCATGAAGAAAGCTGTTGTCATGTGTGAAGAACACATATCTGTGTGTCTCATCAGTGGCATGACACTGACATGATTTGATTTGATTTGATTTGATTTGATAGTGGTCTGTGTGCATGATCATATATATGTGTTAGCCATGATTTTTACTGTCTGGAAATTAAAGGAAGAGGACAACTCCTTTAGAGTTAAAGCTTACATTATGATTTCTCTCCATCAGGCCAGAAACTAATATATTAATAATAAAGGGCTAGTATTCTCGTGTACTAAAATCAATGCATGCTTCTCTCTATACCATTATATGTGGGAATGGGGAAATTGTGACATGAGAATTAAACAGCAACTCTAAGAAACTGTGAAGCTCAGAAATCGCTAACTAAACAGAGCTCCACATCTTTGTAGCATGTATATTTATTGTAGCTGATAATGCATAAGCTCTAATAGTACTTGGTGTTGGAAACAGATAAGTGAATGGATGGTTTATATTACTAGCTATTCAGACGGCATCCCTACTGTTCAAAACACCAGAGAAAGCACTTTTCAGTAGAATTATGGCTTTGTATTCAGCCAGTGACCATGCATTATATATCTGCTTATGTGTCAGGAAAGTCCAAGTAGGAGCCACATTGACTTCCTTGTAGTGAACATTAGAGGCACTTCACGGCGGGGTTCCACCAATTACGATGACTGCTTTTCCCTCCAAGCATACAACAAGAAGGCTCAAATTTGCTATGTGAAACATACAAAGTGGAATAACTGAACAGATGTCTTAGTAAAGCATCTAGAAGTGACAGGAGGGCATTAGCTGCCTGGGGCCAAGGGGAAAAAATTGTCAAAACACAGCCCAGACAAAATAAATACTTAGCAAATGATGTTTCTTTGGCAGGTCATCAGTGAACGCTGGTCAAATGAAAATAGTGATGTGCCCAACCAGCTTTGAGCGCACTTATTTTAGGCAACTGCAAGAAGGGAAACACTGGGGGCTTTCATGCTGAGATGACGGGTTTGCTTGCACCTCTGCCATGTTAAATGCCAATTATTTTGCTCCTGTATAGGTGCACGCCCAAAAGGTCACTTCAGGCAAGATGTATGCATGTTATTAAAAAGCCACTGTTGTTTGTTGTTGATCTGGCACCATTGCCCATCGTATCTCAAGTAGCTCTCTGAACATCTAGAGCAGTGGCTAAAAGAATGAACTATAAGTCAGAAAACAGGACCAGCCCTACCGTAATGAGGTGTCTACCTCAGGCAGCTAGCTTGGGGTGTTGTGAAAGGGCAGCAAATTGTTAGTTAACATATTTTTCGCTCTGTAAGACGCACCAGACCACAAGATGCACCTAGTTTTTGGAGGAGGAAAACAAGAAAAAAAATATTCTGAATCTCAGAACCCAGAACAGCAAGAGGAATTGCTGCGCAGTGAAAGCAGCGATCCCTCTTGCTGTTCTGGCTTCTGGGATAGCTGTGCATCCTGCATTCACTCCATAAGACGCACACACATTTCCCCTTACTTTTTAGGAGGGAAAAAGTGAGTCTTATAGAGCAAAAAATACGGTATTTTTAATTTCTTATTGTTGTCTTTTTGCTTCCACAGAGGGGGAGAGGCAGCACAGGAATTTTCTGTCTTAGGTGCCAAAGGGTTCAGCTTAGAGACCATGTACCTTGAGGCGGACCTGGGAAATTGTGGCGTAAATAGAATACATTATAATTTATAATATAATATAATATAATAATATAATATATAATAACTGGGGTAGAGAGTGCCATTTGGTCTGTGCCTCAACCAACAGCAACATGTGTTGAGATGGCCCTTCAAATCTCACACCTGCCACAAACCCCATTGGTAGACTTAGGCAAACCATTGTCCATCCTCTCTCTGCATTAGAGCAGGATATTAATAAAATATAGATTATAAGGTTGTTGTTAAGGATGACAAGACCATGCATGTTAAGTGCTTGAGAGGCTATTCTTTCTTTAGACACTCACACAAATATACCACCTGTTATGCAGGCATATCAAAGCTGTGTATGAGAAAATATATGGTATTCAACTAAGTATTACTCAGAGTAGACTAGTTGAACTTAATGACTATGAGTTAAGTTAGGTCCATTAATTTCAATCGGTCTACTGTGAGCAAAACATTGCTGAATACCACCCAGCATGAATATACTAACGATGTAATACTGTAAAATCAGTCACACAGTAAGAATATAAGATTATCTTAACAGCTGGCATCAATAGCCAGAAAAAGCCACGGTATACCAAAATGTTTGCAGCATGTGCTGGAATTGCATCACTGTTGGTTCATACACTGTTGGTTCAAACTATTCCGTAGAGCAGGTGCCACCACAGAGAAGGCCTTCCCACTGGTTAATGCCAGATGGATGCCTGCAGACTGTACAGCTCACCAGAATGGCCTCTGTAGATGATATTTACTGATGGGCAGATCTGTATGGGAAAAGGTGTTTTCTTAGATGACCTTGCCACAACTTGCTTAGGGACCTAGAAGCTAATACAGAACCTTACACTTGGCTCAGAGCAAATTGGCAGCCAGTTCTTGTTTTTCGTGTCGTCATTTGTATGTTTGGTGCGAAGCAAAGCACCATGTATTCAAATAAAGGTAGCATTCAATGTGGGATAGATGGATCAATCAATCAATCAATGTTTATTATTATGGCAAATAGCCAGCATTAATATGGGATGGATGAAATAGCTCCAGTTTGTTTCAGTAGAATGATGAAAGCTTCATAGTAAAGATACCAACACATGGTTTCTTAAAATTAAAAACAAAAAAAACTTTTCTTTGTATTTCAAGGGCATTTTACGTATAGTCCATTTTGCACAAATGGAACACCACTTTTATGCATGCCATACGCTCCCCCAGAGTCCTCTTACTGAGTGGTTCTTGCCACTGTCTGAAAACTTGTTTCTCTAATATGAAACCATTTGGAAGTAACAAAATCAATTAGACCCTTTTTTGAGCTGCTGCAAAAATATTCAATGTTCAATTTTGATGTTGTATTTTTAGGATTATAGTCAATCATATTTTATATGTGACCACAATACTTGCTGCAGAGTTATTGTATCCCACACTGGCATCCTTCTCATGACGGTTAGTCAACAACTCCAATAAAGAATCATATATTACCAGAAATGACTAGGAAGTTCAGTTGGATAAACTTTGGCACAGTAATTACATATCAAAGCTGCCTAAAATTGAGTAGAATGTTTGTGATGAAGTTTGAAATTTGGCTGGAGATTCCAAGGCTGTTGGACAGAATGTCTGGCTAGAGATACAGTGGCAAATATGCATTAGTTTGCGGCGAGGAATTCCAATGGGTTTTGGATACACATTGCAGTGGGATGGTGCGAAATAGAGCATCCAGAGGCAGAAGGTTCTGCCAGAGGGGTGTTTATTGTGGGACTGGTGCTCTTTACACATGCGAGCTTTCTTGCAACACCCACATTGTTATCTAAATGCCAGACTGTATCACATACACACTAGATTAATCTGGATTGACCCTTCCCAGTAAATTATAAAAATCTGTTGCCCATTACCCATTTTTGGTATCTCAGTGATCTGTTTACACTATTGACTACACTATCGAACCCTCTGTCTAGAAGCAACCAAAAAGTTATTCTGGATTGCCTCCAGAAGTGTACATTTTTTTTAACCAAAAAGCAACAGCCCTTAGATATGGTTTCTTAGGCTTCACGTTCTTACTTCCTTGTTCTTTTTATGTTCACATAATAGAGCAAAGTTAGCATTAGCTGGAGCCAGGACACTCACAATGTTCCTATTTTTGTTGCAGCTATACTGCGTTCTTTTCATTTGTTTAATCAATTCAATGTGTTCTAACGTTCAGCGTTACTATACTTTTTCATCTTATGACCACAGCTAGATAGATAGATACATAGATAGATAGTAAGAGTGTGTGTGTGTGTGAGAGAGAGAGAGACAATCACATCTGTTTATACTAATATAAGAGGCGAGGATAGATTGAACTCCTGAAACCATTTATTCAAAAGGTTCCCGATACACCTAGATTTAAAACTATTACTTCCAAATTAGGCAATTTTGGTTACAGTGGCCTTCAAATGTAATACTTGTCTTTGAGAGCTCTGTCACTAAAATTGCCTAACTTGTCAACAAAAGTATTTTTTCTTCATGTTTCACACAGGATGTATCAGTGAGGTTCTTTAAACCTACACTTAGCGATAGGCAGATATGTTCTTTTTGGTTTCCCTCAGTTCATCATTTTTCCAGTATTAAATACAGTTCTCCACATTTCCATGTCTGTTTACAAACTGTGCTTTATGTACACTTTAACTCAGTATAGGTATTTTTGACACACATTACTTGGCTGGAAAAATACACTGCAAAATTCAGAGAAGTGTGTACGGTATTTCAAAAGCTGGCTGTGTTTTGCTTTGCGTATTGTTTGGGAAAGTGCAGATTAGGGAGGGTTGCCTTTAAATGCCAACGACATTGAAATAAATGATGAGGTCCAAGGCTTTGGGCAGAGTTCAAAAGGCAGGTGCGCAGTGCCGCCCTCCCTAGGGCTTTCCCCCCTGTTAAGATAAATGCAGCTTCAATTCACAAACTCCCTCCTCTTACAAAAGGCCTCTGCCAGCCCCTGTGACTGATGCCCCCTGCAATGTGTGGCTTGTGGATTTCAGCATTTGCTATCACACTCTTCACCTTTTAATTAAACTGCGCTCAATGAGAGAAAGAGGGAGAAATAAAAGGAGTTCTATTTGTCGCAGGAAATTTTACAGCACTGACAAAGGGATGGCCAGTGGCAGGCAGCCAAGGAGGAAACTCAATCTTGGTCAGTTTTTATTAAAGTAACTTTACACTGTTGACATTTGCCTTTGTCCTTATAAAACTCCCCAAACGCTTGCAAGGATAAAGGAGGCAGTTAAGCTAAGCATGGGAGTTGTTGGGGAGGAGGAGTTGGGCTTTTTTGCTTCTTAAAAAAGTCGGCTGCATAAGCAGCCACAAGTCAGAACTACAACAGCATTGTATTAACTGCTCATAGTGAGCAATAAATTTAAACTAACTTGAAGGTCATAACCAGAAAATGCTGGAGCTTAGGCCGTAACGTCCGTGACACAGCTTCAGACAAAGAATGCTTCAGGTTACAATATGAAAGACTGACCTTCTCTCATAATATTGAGTTTGCTGGGTATGTTCACAGGCTACCTCCTAGTGTTTTATGGCTTATTATTTTGAGGGACCAATCAGCCTGAAAATGTCTCAGACAGCCTGGCAGAAAACACAAAAACAGGAGGAAAAAGAATGAAATTGCAGGCATAATGACTGTAACGCAAATTCATTTGGCTCATCTTGGTTTCCAAGCAAACGCGTGCAGCATAGTGCATATTCTCTCTCTCATTCTTTTTTCCTTTTCCTTTTTTAATAATACATGCCGTGCCGTGGAACTAATCCTGGAATCTTGTATAACCCGAATATAATTTCAGTCCTGCATTAGAATTGTTAAATCTCAACAGAAACACACACACACACAGAGAGAGAGAGAGAGAGAGAGAGAGAGAGAGAGAGAGAGAGAGAGAGAAGCCATGAAACCTAATGAAGCAACCTATTTCAGACATTCAGACTCAGCTTTCACGCCACATTTGGAATCACATTAATAAAACTCTAAGCACTTGGGTGCTCCTTTGGAAAGCATAGAGGGGCTTTTAACTGAAAGCTGGAACCCCCCACTGTTTGCGATGACAGACAAACATTAATGTGGAAGATCATTTCCAATATGGTTAGCCTGAACAGCTCCATATGGATCATGCTGAACTCGTTTCCCCAAAAAACAACAACTCTTGAGTTTTAATCTCCACAACATTTCTGATGGTGTTCTTCATTGAACACATTTTCCTTCCCCTGACCCTTTCAAAAAATTCCAATGGAGAGCTTCTGAAGCGACATAACCTTGATGTATATTAGCTAGCCAAGTTAACCATTGACTTGGGTATCTGTTGGGTGTGTGTGTGTGTGTGTTTGCACTAAGCCATCCATCTCTCCAACCATGTGAATGTCTCTCACTTGTATCAGCCTTAATTTTAGGATGTATGGAGAACCAAGCCAACTCACACTCAAATCCAGTTTGTGAGAGTCCTCTGAGCCTTATCAAACCTCAACATTATGTCAAGGATGCACAACTGAGGAACTGTAGTCCATTCTCATATACTTGGAAATATGGCGTCGGGGGTGTGTGGCTTTCAGGTCATGGAGAATGGCTTCCAAATTAGCTTTCTCCCCAGGACTGCTTTCAGTGGCTGTCTCTTCATCTTCAGGGAATAAATTCCACAATTTAATGATGCACAATTTAAAATAAATAAATATTTTGTCTGCCCTGAATTTTCCAGCATTCAGCTTTCCTGGATGAACCCAAGTCCTTGCATTATGCATTTGCTATTTTACTGCCTGTTCACCCAGTTGGGTTAGAACATTTTGGTGCTCCTCAGAATCCCTTTTTGTTTTCACCACATTGAACAATCACCTGCAACCTTGGCTACCTCAGTGTTCACCTTTAATTCTAGGTCATTTCTTAACAAGTCAGAAAGCACTGGTCTCAATACTGATCATTGGGAGAGACTCTTCTGTCTCCATCCCTCCATTAGGAGAATTGTCAATTTATTTCTGTGCTTTGCCTCCAGTTCCTTAACTAGTTACTGATCAATAAGAGAACCTCTCCTCTTATTCCATGAGTGCTCGAGAGACTCCGGGGAGCTACTTTGTCAAAAGGTTTTACATAAGGTCAGCTGGATCACCTGTGACAATCTTCAAGAACTCTATGCAGTTAGTGAGACAGGACTTACTCTTGCAGAAACCATGTTGGTCCTCTTCAGCAAGCATTGATTTCAATATGCTTGGTAATTCTATCTTGTCAGGCAAAGTGGATTAGAGCAGTTGTAAGTAGTCGCATGTAAGGACGCGGGTGGCACTGTGCCTAGGACTTGCCGACCATATGGTTGGCGGTTTGAATCCCCACGGCGGGGTGAGCTCTCGTCGTTCGGTCCCAGCTCCTGCCCACCTAGCAGTTTGAAAGCACTCTTAAATGAAAGTAGATAAATAGGGACCGCTTTCTAGTGGGAAGGTAAACGGCATTTCCGTGTGCTGCGCTGGTGCTGGCTCGCCAGCTGCAGCTTCGTCACGCTGGCCACGTGACCCGGAAGTGTCTTCGGACGGCGCCGGCTCACGGCCTCTAGAGCGAGATGAGCACGCAACCCTAGAGTCGGACACGACTGGCCCGTACGTGCAGGGGTACCTTTACCTTTACCTTAAGTAGTCACGTACCTGAGATCAATGATAGCACTGAGGCAATGAGAGGAGGGTGGGGTGCAGAGTCAGAAGTGGCAGAATCAATGCTGCATTGAAGATTCGAACAGTGCCAGTTTTGGGAAGAAGAAGGAGGAGGAGGAGGAGGAGGAGGAGGAGGAGGAGGAGGAGGAGCTGATATTAATATATTGGAAAATGTGCTCTGGGTGGCAGCACAAAATGGCTGCCATGGGAACACACACACAAAATGAGGTAACAGTATTCCATACTGATGAGTATTGTCACAAGGTGTACTGGAGTACTCACCAGTATGGAGTACTGGATAGAAGCATAAAATGGGGTGCATGGGATTTATAAGGTTTTGTTTCATTTCAAATAAACTAATGTTCCACAATACACGACCTGAAATTTTCCTGTGGACTTATACAAAGTTGTGGTTGTTGTGGGGGTGTGGGGGGTGGGGTGGGCAGGGAGAGCAAAAATAAATTGATAAATTCTGTATGAGGAAAACACACTTTGGACATTTCAGTAGCATTTCTGGATTCTGATGCCAGATAATATTGGATAATAAACATCTTATTATGATGTTTGCTGAGTTCCCATTGGTTCCATGCTTGCTTCGTTGAGCAGTGAATGCATGCATCTTGTGGGATAATAGGATGCCATATAATGCATATTAATATAATACTGTATCTCTTTGTATTATATTCAGTAATCTGTTCTTTATTTTGTTTTTATATGGTGCATAATCCTATTACGACAAAAGCTGAAGCAATAAAGCTGGAACAAGTTCCGAAAGCTCTAAATATTGTTGCTTTTTCCATGTCTGGAGTTGTAACTTTCCACACAATAAAAGAATGAAAAATGCAGGAATGTGTAGTTATACAAACCTCAAAGATGCACAGTCAGGAGAAAAATATGCTTTATTTTCATCTAAATGCTGAATGTTGCTTTCTGCATCAACAGCAACAAAATGTTTGTTTTTCATCTCAATGTAGTAAACGTTTTTTAAAAAATAACTATATAAAATTATCTTTTCCCTTATTTTTTAAAAGCTATATTTATAGTCACCAATTGTCAGTTTTAAACTGAAAAACTTTTTTTGGCATCCTGTCTTTTAAAATGTTGGTTCTATTTCTATACAGTCAAGAGCATCTATTTTCCATTTGCTGAAGAGTAGTTCTCAAATTAAAACAATGCACAAAGTCTGATTGCCCTTTAAAGCAAAAGGGGGGGGTAGAAAAAGAAATTTATTCCCAACCCCGCAGAACTTTGCTCTGGGCTGTCTCTAAATTAAAAAAGAAAAAAAAAGAAAAGAGAGCCATTCAAGTTGCAAAACACAGAAAACAAAAAGCAGAGCAATAGTAAATATTCAGGGTGGAATTTCACGCAGTGCTAAGAAGAGAGTTCCATCAGCCTAAGCATTACTGCTTGCCAAGGGGAACAGTCTTCTCTTTCTTCCCCCTGTGCACTCCAAAGTGGATTTGGGACAGGCGAAGGGGTTCAGGTAAAAGGTAAAGGTAAAGGACCCCTGGACAGTTGAGTCCAGTCAAAGGCGACTATGGGGTTGCAGCGCTCATCTCACTTTCAGGTTGAGGGAGCCGGCGTTTGTCCACAGGCAGCTTTCCAGGTCATGTGGCCAGCATGACTAAACTGCTTCTGGTGCAACAAAACACCGTGACGGAAACCAGAGCGCACGGAAATGCCATATTTTTCGCTCCATAAGATGCACTTTTTCCCTCTTAAAATCTAAGGGGAAATGTCTGTGCGTCTTATGGAGCGAATGTGTGGTCCCTGGGGCTGGGGGTGGGGGAAACCTGGGCTTCCCCCGCCAGCCCCGACAAGCTCTGGGAGCAGCGGGAAGGCTGCGCTGCTGTTTGCTGTCAGTGACGGGCTGCCCTTCTCCCTCCTCAGGTAAAAGTCCCCAAGAGCCACACACACACTCCACGCAGCTCTTTAAAGGGAGCGCTGAGCAGAGCCTGGGATGCATACAGGCTCTGCTCAGTGCTCCCTTTAAATAATATATTTTTTCTTGAATCCCCTCCCCCCAAAAAAGTAGGTGCGCCTTATGGTTAGGTGTGCCTTATGGAGCGAAAAATACAGTACCTTCCCACCGCAACAGTACCTATTTATCTACTTGCACTGGCGTGCTTTCAAACTGCTAGGCTGGTAGGAGCTGGGACAGAGCAACAGGAGCTCACCCCATCGTGGGGATTTGAACCGCTGACCTTCCGATCAGCAAGCCCAAGAGGCTCAGTGGTTTAGACCACAGGACCACCCACGTCCCTGCAGGGGTTCAAGGGAGGGTGGAGAGGTGAAAATCTAGGGGTGAAAAGGTAGGTGTGTCAACATAAGATAAAAAGGGGGGTGCAGTTTGAACATGAGGAAGCAGATTGTATTGATTTTAATCAGTGAGCATTTATGGGCTCTTTTAACTCATGTGCACTAGATGATCACAGAGTGAAAATCATTAGGAGTTAGTGAAGAGCATAGCCATGTTTGGGCATGGGGCGGGGGCAAGACAAAAGACACCATTTGGTGACAGTCAACGAAAAAAACCCTGTAGAAAACAACAATATGGCAGTGGAATGCTGGATGGCTTTTCTTGGTGCTTAAAAATATATTCTTTTTCTCAACAAAACACTTGGTAATTAGACAGCCATGACCTCTGGAATAGCTATCATTTGTAGGAACAAAGGAGGCACCAAGCTGCTTAGCCATTCCATGCAATTAATCAAAGTGTTCCCCACCTAAACATGAGGGACACACATTTGCCTTGCGTTTCGTTTAACTTTTGTCTCCCACTGTCCTTGGGCTAATCTTTGTGATTGTTATTTTTGTGCTGGTTCCTTGTAGTCTCCAAGTTTAGCGTTTTTAATTCATCCATGCTGAATCTGAGACGTTGCACCTGGGCACTTCTATGCATGAATATCCCTGTAAATTTGATAACATCATCCATTAGGAAATGCAACTTGACAAGAGTTTATTAGAGAAACTCTACTTCGCACACTTTAATATGGCACCCTGTATAGATAAGGGTGGAGAAAATGAATGCTGGCATACTCCACCACAACGACACAATACATTGTGACATGGCTCCAAGCATGGGTGCTCTGCATAGCCTTACCCACTTATTTTTTAACCGCTGTGACACATCTAAGCTGTAAATGTGGTGGGACCATGCAACCATTCATGCTTTCCCACAATAGCTACATAGAGGCTCTTTATGTAAAGCAGTGGTGGCATGAAATAGAGGAGATAGTGCCAGGATTGTGGATGAGCTAAGATTAGCTTCCACCAAAACTAATTTGCTGATGAAATTAGCACGGCTGGCATCCTGAAAATGCCCCCCACAATATTCACGGAACCTATGGGGGAGAATGGGATTGTGTCCACTAGCCATGCTCCCAGTGACAAGATGCATACTCCCTATCCACATACAAATATGCACACATTGAAATTCAATTGGAGTGGTCATTTTGGCCAGTTAGGGTCCCTTGTTAGCACTTATCTATGAATAATGCCTCTTCAGACCAAACTGGGTCTGTGTGTTCTGCCACTGGGAATGTAGGCAGCAACTGCATTTGTGTCCAGGGGTGCGGCCAAGGAGTGTGATTCCATTTCCCTCACGCAACTGGTGACTGCATTCAAAGAAGCTCAGTGGTTTCATGAATAGGTTCACAGGTACAATCACATTTAAAAACACACAAACATTAATACACACACAATTATAGAGGAGGTGCACAAGGGAGAAAAGTCAAAAACTGGGCTTCAATTAAATAGGAAGAGAATGGAGACAGATACAATACTAAAAGAATGTGAAAAGAGGATGTATACACAGTAATATAATTGTTTTTTTCATCATGAGCTTTTGGGTCTGGAAACACCCAAACCACAGTCCTGATGTGGTAAATCAAGAGATATTTACTTGGCATTACTCTCCTATCTTGTAATCATTGTATGATAAGCAGTGTGACCACAGTTTCATTCTAAGGGAAAATGGCACGAACTAGAGAAATTTCACACTTTTAATCTTGAACTCTCTTTTTGACTTTGTCGGTAATGCGTAAATACTGTGCAGGGATACACATGCTCCACAATTGAGAAGCCCTGCCTGGCAGACAGCAATGGCTTTCTTATTGGGCTTGACCATATGGCCAGTTTCAGTGCCAAAGTATATACATTTCCAGAGCACTGATTGGAGAACAATACAAAAGTTGGTTGTCGCTGTTCCATATGTCCATATACTGCAGTCAGTGTCAGCTCATTTTTCCTTCTCAGATTGTGTATATTATTCTGTTCTGCTTCCCCAGCATTTTTCTTTGTTTTCTAAGTGTTGAACATTGCCATGAAGGTTGGCTTATCTGCAGCATGTGAGGCATGGACACCATTCCTGAAATGGTTGTGGCCCTCCTCAGTATTTTTTCTTGAGTCCATTTTAATTGTCCACCCTGGGTCAAATGGTCTCACTGTGTTGCCCTTATCTACGGTTTGGCAATAGCAAGCTTTAGATATGGCTCATTACAGTTATTAGCAACGGCTGTGCTTCCTAAAGTGTTAACAACCTTTGGCTTCCCCTCCTGATGGTTCGCAGACTAGCAGGTCATTAACCACTGGAAACGACCATGTTTCTAAAAATTATATTCTAAGCTTTGGAATCCACACAGATTGTACAAACAACGGGTCCTTTGTCATTTTTCTAAAAAATAAGATGGACTCTTTCTCTTTTTTAACACAAGCAGCCCAAATCTTTAATCCCTAAATATTTCAGTTTATATCCAACTCAGTTGTGCTCAGTTATACCACTTCAACAGTCATGGCTTCCCCCTAATGAATCCTGGGAAATGTTGTTTGTTATGGGTGCTAAGAGTAATTACTGTAGATACCTAGTTCCTTCACTGTTAAAGTTCTGAGAGTGGTTTAACAATCAGTCCCTCTTCTGAGGGAACTTTGGGGATTCTAGCTCTTTTGGGGGGCAGGGATAGAGATCTCCCAAATACTCTCAGCACCCTTAACAAATGACAGCTCCCAGGATTCTTTGTGGCATAAATAGTGCTTTAAATGTATGTAGTTGCTGTAGCCCCAGACACCCAAATCTACTGGAAGCACTACCAACTCTGCTAGGTAAGCCCAGTAGGGACCACTGATAAAGAAACCTCGAACTGATCTTGCAACAAGTGAAACCCAAATTCCTATTCCAGGAGAATGTGGTAGGATCTCTGTGATGATCTTGATGTCTGGAGATATCAAGTGAGTTAGGACTCTGGCTTGTGTCCCAAACTGGAAGCAGTGAAACTTTGAGGAGATGCTTCTGCAGCCTTGGCAGGATTTCCACTGCACCACCCTTTACTCATCTGGCTGCTAAGGTTGCCAACAGACCGAAGCAAGTGGTTCACCCTGCTCTTGGCACATTTTACAAGAGTTTGGATGCTTTTTACACAATGGAAATAAGCGATATCACCTTCCACAATGGTTGGTTGGTTGAAAAGCTGGCAGGACTACTCTTCTTTGACCTTCCTCCAGAGTCAAGGTCCCACGTGGTGCCTTCTTCCTTAAGAAAGAATCTCACTGTTCAACTTCCCTGACCAAAAAAGCAGAAGGATCTGCAGGTTTCAATGTACTTCCTCCATGTGGTCATTTTACAGCAGGATGGGTCACATGGAGGGAACCCACATGCAGTGCAGTCTTGCCCATGTCTACATAGAAGTAAGCCCCACTGAGTTCAGTTGGGACTTATTCCCAGGGAACATTATGCGATGTTTCCAGAACTGTCATTTCAGGTGACTCAAGACCATTTTTCGTTCCTGATCCATTTCACCCATGCAAACACAATCTTGCGATATTAGAATTCTCATGTTTGTGGTTCAGTTTTCAGCTTGCACTTTGCTCCAAAGTGCTTCATATTTTCATTCACATTACAGGGCTGCTGAAAGATTTTTGGAGTAGTATCTCATTATTCAAAGCTTGTTTGGACAAACCCTTTTATTGCTCTGCCTCCTTTTCCCCCCCAAAAGGAGTAGGTAATATTTTTTTTAAATGGTTTAAGCCCTTTCATTTCTGATGCATATAAAATGTAATGCCTTTGGTAGGCCTGTACAGTCTTGTCATCTCTGCTTCTCATGTGGGATGAGAGAAAAATATTTCATATACCTTCCAGCGCGCATTATTGATTTGCGGTTTTCTTAACAACTGTAATTAAACTGTGCCGGGTCTTCTCTGTTAGCATATTTGATTCTGAATTTGTGGAACAACTTTATTCCTTTCATTGCTGGAAGAGCCTTATGGGATTGAATATGCTAGTGCTTATAATGAATTTATAAGCTCCTAATTCCCACTGTCCTCACTGTCATTCTTACAAGCTCAGGAATCAAAATGTATGGTATGAGGGAGGGTAAGACAAGACTGAAGGTTTCATAGTTGAATACAGATTTCTGCACTTTTGAACAAAAATTAATATATAAATTACCCATTTCCTTAATTCACAGATTACCATTAGTTATCCAGTGGTCTTGTCCCCTTTTACTGTCCGCATGTAGGGTGCTGAATGTTCACATCAGGGGATTTTCTCTTCTTGTGCAGGCTCCCCGTGCAACATAGAACACTGATCATGCAGATTTAGAACTCTGATTCCATGTGTATGGAACGAGTATCCCCTGAAGACGTTCTGCACCCAATATGTGGATGGCAACAGGGAGGACACAACAGAATGAACAGGCTGGACAGTCTCAACCTCCTACTTCGCCTTAGTACATGAGAGGCATGTAACTGGGGCTGCAAAACAATGATAGATCTCAACTAAGTGTCCATAGTCCTGTGAAAAGAACAAAGGGGGGTTCCACTGTGATCTGTAACAAGGAGTGAGCTATAGCAGGTGCAACTGGAGTTGGAACCACCTGTCAATTTCCATCCCTCTCAATTTTTCTAATATTCAGTTCTCCACATTTCTGCAGCAATTTGTGATTCTCTCCACAACCCCATCCCCACAAACCCTCATGATAATTCATCAGCATTTAGTATGACTTTCTCCTTATAAACACATTTTTCCATACAGTTCTGATTAACATTTTTGCAAGCCCTGTCCCCATAATGCAATGCTTTTTATATGTTATTTTCATGAATATAGACATTTTTATGCACACGTCCCCTAATATGTGCACTTTTGTACACACAATTTGGTTGGAGAACTGCACCACGAGAAGTGTGAACTGTGGAGAACAGTTGGGGCTAGAGGTGGGGAGGAAGTTTGTTGACTTGGCAGAATACAAGCCTTCCTCCCCTCTCGGGCTGCAGCAGTGGGTACAGATGAGTTTCATGCTGCCCAGCTGTTACGTATCCTTAAGTGGAGGGGCATTTATTCCCCATTCATCAAATTCAGAGCAATTCCCAATCAGCCATCTCTGGTCCTGCATCCCATAAATTGATAAGCATCCACACAGGCCTGCTTTCAACGTAAGGTGTGAACAAGTTTCCTCATAGCTTTGTACTTATTTCATTCATTTGTCATATTTATAGTTTGCCATTTATCTAATGGTCCCAGGGTGGGAAATCATTAGGTGTTTTTTTTAAAAAAAAGTACAATAAACCCAACATTTCAGTAAAATGTGCAACGAAAACACTATATAGGCGATATATAAACCTACCCAAATAGCTCATAAAACCTCACTCACCTCCCAAAGGCTGAGTTAAAGAGTCTTCAACTGTCAATGACACTGATGACACTGGAGGCACACCAGAAAGGAGTTTTTTCAGAGAGGAGGCCACCAAAGAGAAGGTTCTACAATGTGCTGCTACTCCCCTTAAGACTTCCCCAAGTGATGGAACCTAATTTCTAATTGAATACTTTGTTGCTCTGTATGAATGTTCCATGGTAAAAGCACAAATAAATACACTATCTTTTAATTTGGGAGTACTGTATACATCAGGAGGTCTCTGTAAATATTCGCTTATACTATATATATATATTAGAGAAAGGCAGAAATTTACTTATTATTCTGGAATTATTATCCTGGAATTTATTCAGAATCTGGAAAGAAGATTCTGTACCAGCCAAGGAGGAGAGGCTGACTAAACTGATGGATAAAATAAAAAAAATTCTTCCAGTAGCACCTTAAAGACCAACTAAGTTAGTTCTTGGTATGAGCTTTCGTGTGCATGCACACTTCTTCAGATACCAGATAAACTGATGGACTATGCTGAAATGACAAAACTTACGGGAGCAATGAGAAACCAAGACGGGGGTGGGGGGGACTTTATCAAAGACTGGGCAAAATGTGTGGACTATTTGAAATGTTTTTGTACACATATAAATTCATTAGCAGGATTAACTTAAAACCAGGCAGTTAAATGTTAGAGGAAAACTGTTGATGTTGTTTAGTCATTTAGTTGTGTCTGACTCTTCGTTACCCCATGGACCAGAGCACGCCAGGCACTCCTGTCTTCCACTGCCTGCCACAGTTTGGTCAGACTCATGTTGGTAGCTTCAAGAACACTGTCCAACCATCTCATCCTCTGTCGTCCCCTTCTCCTTGTGCCCTCCATCTTTCCCAACATCAGGGTCTTTTCCAGGGAGTCTTCTCTTCTCATGAGGTGGCCGAAGTATTGGAGCCTCAGCTTCATATTCTGATCTTCTAGTGAGCACTCAGATCTTCTTGCAGTCCATGGGACTCTCAAGAGTCTCCTCCAGCACCATAATTCAAAAGCATCAATTCTTCGGCGACCAGCCTTCTTTATGGTCCAGCTCTCACTTCCATACATCACTACTGGGAAAACTAGAGGAAAACTAGGGAGTAATTACACCACTACTGGAAAAACTAGAGAGTAATTAATAATTAGAGTAATGAAGGAAATGCAGGGTTATGAATTTTTTTAAAAAAGACACCACAAAAGGAGTGGGAGAAGTCAAAATATACATGTTTATTGAAGAAATATTGGATTTGTATTTCTGTAAAAACTTTCTTAAAAACTGAAAAATAAAATTTATTTAGAAGGGGGGATTTAATTATTATTATCAAAATTTATATTCAGCCTGAGCATAGTAGAACCTCCAAGTTTACAAGATGAAAAATGCTTAAGTTTATTCTATGTTGTGTTTTCAAATTTAAGTCACTCTGTAAGGTAGTATACACAAAGACAATTATTTTCTCGGGAGCAAAATGAGGAATTTCCCCCCCTACTGCTTCTGTAGCATTGGCTATTGCCCTTGTAGCTTGCTAATTGAAATAAATGTAATGGAAAATAGGAGATACTAGTTTGTTTTTTGAATTTATACCTCACCCTTCAATATTAATATCAAGTCATGCTTTGAGTGCTTGTTTCAGCATTTCTGGACTACAGACGGAAGCACTTCAAAAATCTATAAAACCAGTTTGTCAAAAGAAAACTTTGGGGTGCAAATAAATAAACAATCTAATGGGGGATGCCTATAAATTTACTGGTTCCGCATCTCCAAGAAGCCATTATTTGTTTAAAGACAGGATTACTTACTTAACTTAATTTCTTTCTTTCTTTTTAATTGGCTAGTAAGCTGATTAAATGCAAGACCACTTATACTGACTAAAAACATCATCAGCCTTAATGCCACTGACATCATGCACCTCCTGTACTTTGACGGTATAGTCTGAGGGGATCCTAGTGGCCTTGCAAACCAACTCATTTATGTTGCAATGTATCTGTCACTGGGGATACCAGTTGCAGTTCTGCCTGTGCATGGCTGATTTCCGCACACATTTTACAGGGTAATAACATATCTATCGCTGTGGATATCGATCGTTGTACAAATTTCTCTGGGGCTTATTGTTGGCAGATCAGCTCACTGCTCAGAAACAGGCTCTGCTAAGGACAAAGCGTTGCTCTTCTTCTGCAGAGGCTTCTTCTAGATGGAGGGGTGGAGTCGGCAGCTCTCCCTGATCCAGGCCTGAGTCCAAGTTCAAGTCACAGTCTCAACTAAGCCTTTTCACGAGGGAAGGAAAGCCACAACCAGATGGAATTTTCCAAAGCCAAAAATGAATGGCAGGATAGTTTTGAAAACAGACCCAGATGAGGGACAGATGAGACCCGAACAGGCATATAGACACAGTCTCTTTTCCCTGCCTCTGTAAGCTAACCTTGAAATTGTTTTTAAGTGCTCTAAGGCCACAAGTGTAAATGTCGACCTCTTGCAAAGCAGTTACAAATTTATCGTTTTGCTTTAAACAGAATTTTTGTTTAACGATAACATTGAACTGAACGCCATACATTTCCTTTGATTTAGCTACGGTAGGTCCCAAAAGCATTCCCTAGAAAACAATAAACAGCTTTCTTAACCCAACTAGGAGTGGAGTTAACCAGAAGTGATTTACGCTGTTGTGAGTGACACTTTCCAGTACTGCTTTGCCCAGACAATGGGACAGTTCAAAAGAGCCCAAGCTGTCCCTATGAAATATAGTCCCTCCCAGGCGCCCTCCTGGAGAAATTGCTTTCTAATTTCCAGATTGGAGGTTTATGTTACTAACTCCATAGATGGCTATTTGGCTTTCCTGCCCTTAACAACATTCAGATATGAGAGCGAAAGGAAAACATACTTTATGGCTCTGTGTGATGCAGGGCCTTGAAGAATGCACACTTGATCCCTGGACGCAGAACGCGCAGTTATGCGTCATCTTGCATGTGGGTTATGTATGTTTCTGGTGCTGCCCCACCAGTTTAATTAAACTGGAAACAGAAGGTTGTTATGAATGGCAAAATATCTGCCTTTACAAAATGTTTCCATTTCTCCAGCATGCACACAGGGTAGGGCTTATTCAGAGGCCGCCAAAGTTGTTCATTTCAACAAGGTGTGAATTAGCCCTCTTAAAATGCAAGGTTTCTCGAAAGGTTTCTAAAATTTTGAACCAGATGACAAAGATGCTCAGAAATGCCTGCCCTAATGTTCTTGCTGAAACAGAGGAAATGAGAGTGAAAATTGGGTTTAACAGTTGCAGCCATGCTGGTTTTGTCAACAGATGAACCAACCCATGATATGTGTGTGTGTGTGTGTGTGTGTGTATCACCCCACTCTCCCCTTTACAAAGATGTTACTCAAAGTGTCCTAAAAAATAAAAGCCAACATTTTAAAATTGATCCAACCATAAAAATGCTGTTCATGTGCAATAATTTGTCATTGATCTAAAAGGTATTGTAATAAGTTTGTTGTTGTTTAATCGTTTAGTCGTGTCCGACTCTTTGTGATCCCATGGACCAGAGCACGCCAGGCACTTCTGTCTTCCACTGCCTCCCGCAGTTTGGTCAAACTCATGCTGGTAGCTTCGAGAACACTCAGGGCTGATTTACTTCAGAATGGAGAGGTTTGATCTTCTTGCAGTCCATGGGACTCTCAAGAGTCTCCTCCAGCACCATAATTCAAAAGCATCAATTCTTCTGCGATCAGCCTTCTTTATGGTCTAGCTTTCACTGTTTGTGGTTAGGCTAAATGAGTTTTGGGGGTTGCTTTCAATTCTGTGATTTTATAGCTGCAAGAGTGGATTCTGTATAAATTAAAGGGATTGATGAAGTGGTCAAACTAGGTAGGAAACTTAGCTTGGCAGATTCTGCGACTTTGCATAACACAGGGCTGCTGAAGAAGATGGTTCATAAAATTCAGCTAGTGCAGAATTCACTGGCCAGGTTGCTCACAGGGGCAAGACGGTTTAAGCATATTACACTGATCCTGGTCTGACTGTACCAGCTGTCTATTAGTTTCTGGGCCCAATTCAAAGTGCTGTTTTTAGCCAAAAAAGCCTTAAACACATATACCTCAAGGACTGCCTCTCTCCATATGAAACTACTCAGACGCTGAGATCATCCTCTGAGGTCCTTCTTCATGTGTCTCTTCCATGGGAGATCCAGAGGGTGGAAACATGAGAACAGGCCTTCTCTGCAGTCGTTCCCCATTTGTAGAATGTTCTTCTCAGGGAGGTTTGCCTGGCACCTTCATTACACACCTTTAGGCACAAGGCAAAAACATTCCTCTTCAACCAGGCCTTGGGCTGATTGACATTCAATGTGCTTTTAAATATGTTGTGGGAGGGAGGATTATTGGTTTGTTTTTGTTCCTTATTCATTTTGTAATTTTATGTTGCGAACTGCCCTGCGATCTATGGATGAAAGGTAGTACACTGTATACAAATTTAGTAAATAAACAACAACAATAATAAAGAGATCACCAAGTACAAATGATATGTTGCCATCAGACCTAAATAACCTTTGGGAAGGTGAACAGAAAGGAGCATATCTTCTTCCCCTAGTCATCAGCATGTGTGAAAGAGAAAAAACAAACTAGCAAGTCTTGGTAATAGAGCTGTAAAGGAAACACAAAAGACCTGGCCTTTTCCTCCATGCAGAATCTAATGCTACTCCCCCCCCCCAACCCGGCTGGTCACCCTAGAAACCTAATAAACCTATTTCCAGGTAAACCTGCATGAGATTGCAGTATAAATGTCCTTTCCCTTGGTCTCTGAAAACACAGAGGGCTGAAACCTAAAGGCAGACAGGGGAAACAGGAGCTACAGTGAGTCTGTTACAAAGCAAAGTAGAAGCTGGAGGCTTTTTAATGCCAAGCCTCTTGCCTTAGGTACTAGGCCAGCTTCTATCCAAATCTCATGTGCCCCAATTCTTTATAACAGAAACCAGGTTGCCTAGTAAAACAGGATTTAACCCAGTGCCCTTCATCTCCTTCTCAGAGCTCCTTGAGGAGCTACAAATTGCATCTATGTAATTATGAGAACCCTGAGTACCCTGAGTACTACAAACAGGGTACACCACAGGGGAACACAAATATCAAATGGGAGATGTTCCTATCATTTAGCCAAGTTAGATTTTTTTGTTGTTTCATTGACTTGGAGGCTCAGTCAAGAAAACCATCAATACCGCAATGGTAAAATTGATTTTCATCCTCTTGTTCTTTTTAACATACAAACGGATTGCCTTTTTAGGACAGGAAAATGTTAACACTCATTTTGATCACCTTTGGGGGAATTTGTAAAAATAAATAAATCCATGTTTAGCATTTTCTAGTTCCCAATACATTATAAAAAGAGGTAGACATATATTCATTATTCTCTGGCAATGTGTGAGGTTACGACTGGCTGAATCTCACCACATTGTAGAACAGAGGATGGAACTGCAAAATGATTGAGACACCATAACCCAGATTCATTTGTAGAACAAATTGTAAAATCAGAACAACAGAAATGTTGTGAAATGTCCATATGGGGCAGTTCCACAGTCCCCTTGAATTACTGCAGAAGCTTGAGTGGCCAGAATGGGAGGCAGAGCAAGTGAAAGGGAATGCAAGAGAGACAGGCTTGGAGCTTGGCACAACCATGGGGTCAGAACATTTTAGTTCTTCTGAGAGGCACCAGATGCCTCTGTTCTTGGTCCCACTTCTTCATAAACCAGGGCTTTTGCATTATGTGACCGTGCTCAGAGTACTGGTGCCTCTTTTTTGCTGTCCATGGCAGCCATACTGTGCTGGCATCTATGACACTTTTAACAATAGATGATCACCGGCACCTCATTTTTAATTGAAAAACCCCCCAGAACTGCCTAAACAAGAATCTTCCTATCTCTCAAATCTTCAGATCCAGAAGGAGTGCTTTCAGGATTCAGTCTTCCTCTTTGTGTTTTCTAAACACTCCCATAATATGCAAAAGTTTCATAATACGCCCGTGCTAAACCCATTAAACTATTTTCTCTTTGCTTAATGCTCTGTAAAACGGAAGAAGAGTTGGCCTTCTAGCTACACGGAAATGACTCTTCCTATAACAATCTCATTGCAGTAAAAGAAACAATCTGTGGCTGTTCTATCCATGCGAAAGATGCAAGTCATCATCAGAATAAAAAAATGATGAGCTACCTTTGTGCTCTGATGTTGCCGATTAAATTAGCCACCAGGGAGAGACTTGCTTCTTTCCAACTCCAAGACTGGGCAGCCTAATAGCTTATGTACTGGCAATAGGGAATGTGCGGGTGATTATATCCTGGTAAGTAGTGAAGGTTAAAGTCCAAAAGTCTGTGGAACAAAAAGCTGTTTTCTATTCACATTTGGCTAGAGATACTCAAAATGAAGCAGACCACCCACAGCCTGACACTTAGGGAGACTGCAGTGCATTGAATCTGCTGAAAGTCGGCTACAAAAATAAAGTTGTCAGGAATCTGCTAAGAGCTAAGGAAAAAATTACATACAGTGTCATTTCTAAAAAAGAAACTCATGACCTACGCACATATATATGCTTAGATAGTCCTAACCAATTCTATATATAGAGAGAGGGGGGGATACCCTTTCAAGGGTTTTTTCATGGGGGGGGAATATTCACTAATTTGTGGGGAAGGGTTTAAGGCCTGTTAATGGATGTATTCAAGACTTTATGAAGAAAGAAAGAAAGAAAGAAAGAAAGAAAGAAAGAAGACATTTGTTGTGGTGACCTCTTTGTAGCTCATAATAATCTGAAATTGAGGCTATTGGATCCTTAAAATCAGGGTAAATTCGAAAAGGGGGTAGAAGCAAGCTTTCCTTGACCACAGTAAGGCTTTACCTGGAGGAGTACGGAAGAAAGATAGTTAAAGCCAGGACTTCTGAGTCAGACAGCCTAGAATTATTGCAGTGAGACCTCTTTGGGGGTTCAAGAATATGTCACCTAAAATTCCATGATAGAAGAAAGGCACATAAGAAGAGCCTTGCTCCTTCACCCTGTTCTCACAATGGCCAACAGCGCTGTGGCCTAACCACTGAGCTTATTGAGCTTGCCGATCAGAAGGTTAGCAGTTCAAATCCGTGCAACAGTGGTGAGTTCCTGTTGCTCTGTCCCAGCTTCTGTGAACCTAGCAGTTTGAAAGCACACCAGTACAAGTAGATAAATAGGTACCGCTGCAGCGGGAAGGTAAACAGTGTTTCTGTGTGCTCTGGCACTCGTCACGGTGTCCCATTGGTTGCATAATGCTGGCCATATGACCTGGAAAGCTGTCTGTGGGCAAACGCTGAATCCCTTGGCCTGAAGCAAGATGAGTGCCGTACCCCATAGTCGCCTTTGACTGGACTTAACCATCCAGGGGTCCTTTTCCTTTACCTTTTAGTTTTTCATCCTGTCCTGCACCACCAGTGTGGTGTAGTGGTTAAGAGCGGTAGTCACGTAATCTGGGGAACCGGGTTCGCGTCTCCACTCCTCCACATGCAGCTGCTGGGTGACCTTGGGCCAGTCACACTTCTGTGAAGTCTCTCAGCCCCACTCACCTCACAGAGTGTTTGTTGTGGGGGAGGAAGGGAAAGGAGAATGTTAGCCGCTTTGAGACTCCTGAAGGGGAGTGAAAGGCGGGATATCAAATCCAAACTCTTCTTCTTCTTCTTCTTCTCACAATGGCAAATGAGATGCCTGTGCAAGGTACCAGCTGCTGGGGACAGGAGTTTTGGCTGCATCACAAAAAGAGTGGTATCTGTATCTATAGCCCACTCCCCAGGGCTGATACCGACATTGGAGGATCTAGATCAGGAAAAGGGCACAGTGAAAAGAGTAAACCCCTTCCTCCTTCAGGGGAAATGCTACAATAAATTCAGAGCCCCCTGTAGCTGCTTTAAAGTGCAATAAAAACAAGAGGTGCTCACATCACAGGTTTCCTGCATCACATGCAATTTGGCTCTTTGTTGGAGTCTTCCCAATAGGAAATGTATAGTTAAGCTCACAAATAAAAGCTTGTCTAGGAAGGAGTCTCCAGATATATCCACCTTAAGGCATATAACTTCTTATAATGATTTGTGGTGCTCTGGTGTGATTCTGATTTCCTTCAGTATTTCGTCTTCCTGTCCTGGAAAATGTATGTCTGTTTACGTCATGTGTCACCACAGCCCCCTTTATAAACAACCAGGCAGAGAATTCTTCATAGAAAGATAAATGCAAGGCAAATCCAAATGCCGTCCGTAAGGAATCACAGAGGCTTAAGGGAAAGGGCTTGCTTGAATGAGATTCTGGCAGATGCACGAAGAGCTCTGCTCCTTCATGGGCTCTTCCTTCAATAGAGGTGGGCCCACAGACTTTGCAGAATTAAACTATCTGTAGAGTTCAGTCGATGCGGGTGGCGCTGTGGGTAAAACCTCAGCGCCTAGGACTTGCCGATCGCATGGTCGGCGGTTCGAATCCCCGTGACGGGGTGAGCTCCCGTCTGCGGTCCCAGCTCTTGCCCACCTAGCAGTTCGAAAGCACCCTTAAGTGCAAGTAGATAAATAGGTACCGCTTTATAGCGGGAAGGTAAACGGCGTTTCCGTGTGCTGCGCTGGTGCTGGCTCGCCAGAGCAGCTTCATCACGCTGGCCTCGTGACCCGGAAGTGTCTGCGGACAGCGCTGGCTCCCGGCCTCTTAAGTGAGATGAGCGCACAACCCTAGAGTCTGACAAGACTGGCCCATATGGGCAGGGGCACCTTTAGTGTTCAGTCATTCTCTATAAGGTTTCAAGGGCATTCATGACATTCGTTCAGCGCTGCAAGTAGGTTATTTTTACCACCTAAGCCTATGTCTACATCAAAGTAAGAGTGGTATGTGTATGTTTTGCTTCCCCTATATGTTGTATGGAATATTAATATACTATATGAGTCCCCCTTCTTTTCTATGATATAATGCTTTTTTCCTGGGGGTATGCAAAGGTACGCATACCTCTAAACATTTTGTGAATCTTTGTACTTTTGTGCATTTAATGTATTTCTTTTTTCCTATTTGAAATATAAAATGGTGATTTTCTTGAGTCAAAATGAGAGAACAGTGGTACCTCGGGTTACGAACTTAATTCGTTCCAGAGGTCTGTTCTTAACCCAAAACCATTCTTACTGTGGTGCACTTTCGCTAATGAGGCTTCCCGCCGCCACCACACAATTTTCGTTCTCATCCTGGGGCACAGTTCGCAACCCAAGGCAACTACTTCCGGATTAGCAGAGTTTGTAACCCGAAGCGTTTGTAACCCGAGGTACCACTGTACCCCTAAACATTTTTTAGAAAAAAAGCACTGGGTATTTATGCATATACATACACTGTATATATTAAGTCACTTGGGGACCCTTTGGGTGACAAGTCACTAATACGTTTATGACCGATGATAATGATGATGATGATGATGATGAAGCTCACCATACCTTGACAACATCTGAGCTCCTGATTTTTAAACTTTAGGGTTGTTGAAATATATACAAAAAATAATAATCAATTTGAGTTGTGTGACTCAAAACTGGGTCTACTAGATCCAAAAAAATTAATAAATGTGGACTAAAATCACTTCTGGGGCTCCTCCTGGATTAGAGGCCCTGCAGCTTAAGTTTCAGTAGGTTTCATAGTAGATCCACTCCTATCCAGAAGACCTTCTTTGCTCAGCAGGGGATGGTAAGGTGCACATGGACATAGGGATGGAGAGAGGGAGAGGGAGAAGGTGGAGCTTGAATGTGTGTTTGCCCTTGCCCCCTCTTAACTATGGCCATTCAAGCAAATGGATATTTTCCAAATTTTGAAACTGCCCTGAGGCAGTATTTGCCCCTGATAATCACTAACAGTGGTGAACATTCCTTCTAAAAGCACCAGAAGGGCCTTGATCCACTATAAATCAAGAATATTTCACTGCTTTATCCCTCTGGAACAATGACAGGCAAATCCTCTGATCGCTGAATCACAATGGCATCATTCATAATGACTTTGTCACAGCCAAAGCCAGGCGCAGAATTTATATTTGTTTGTTTGAAGAAACAGGTGTAGAGAATGATTTATGTTTGGAGATTTTCTCTTTGGCTCAAATGCATCTGTTGATTTTAGATCATTTGTTCCACAGCTTTCAAGGGTAGGCAACGAGGTGCCCTCCTGAGGTTGATGAACTCCAACTCCCATCAGCCCCAAGCAGCATGGCCATTGGCCAGGAATGATGGGAGCTATAGTCCACCGTATCTGGAGGGCACCACATTGGCCTGCATGCTACTTAGGCTCTTCACTCCTCATAGGAATTGTGGAGGATACTATCCCATGGCCAGTGTTGAGTCATCTGGTGAGAGGGCTCCTGTATGTGTTTCTGTATGTGTAGCAGGAGGACTTCTTGTTCTTCACCTCAGGCCAACTGTGACTTAGGCTTGCTTGCTTGTGCTAATAGCAGTGAAGTGTATGAGTGAGTAGACTATGGATAACCCCCGTGCGTGGCATTCAAATAAATAAAAGGGTATTTCTATGACTGGCTTTCTTCAGTGCTCTAACGTGGCAAGGAGCAGGGTGAACAGGTTGCCAGGCAAAACATCCCCCTCTGTCCACAGCAGGACAGCCTATTGCTTGAGCTATGCAGCTAAACCACATTAATAGGCTGGGGTTGTTAGTTATAAATCACATATAATAGCACTGAAGTTTTATCCAGAAAGGAGTCCTTTAAAGAAGGAAGAAAGTCTTAAATTAATTATCTTTCTAGCTGTTCTACACTCCTGTGCCTTTATGCATTATAGGTCTGCTGCACAGGAAATCAGTTTCTAAAAATAAGATAATTTTCATTAAATTAGAATTATAGAGAGGATGCTATACGACAGTTAATCCTAAGAAACTCTGGGAGCTTTATAGTATGGTTTCATGGTGGCTTTTGAATGATATATAAGGTAAGATATGACACTCTGTGGTGCTTTATATTATCCATATGGCAATCATTTGTTCTGTGAGTACCCATTTCCCTATCCTTATAAGAGCCCATAAAAAGGAATAATAAAACTAAAAGTGATAGGGAGGTGGGTGCTCTTAATTGACACCACATGTCTGTCATATACGCTGTATTGCCCTTCTCTCTGAGAAGGAACTTTGCTCCTACAAATGAAATCTAAAGCTGTCCTTTCTGCACATTTTCAGGGCCAGGCAGCACTGCCCTATGTCTATTGAACAAATCCCCGCTGCAAACCTTAATGCCTGCTCATGCTGAATAGGCTGAATCTTTAGATGGGCTATCCTATTTTCTCTTTCACTGGACCAGACAGTCTTCAGTACCCTCAACTGAAAACAGAGCCATATTTAAAGGCAAGTCTTCTACTGTCACATGTCTGGCCCACAATAAAGCCTTCCCAATGAAAAATGGATTCCAAATACATGCTCACCTTTAATGATCTTAAGAGGGGGGGATGTAAGAAAGCATCACTTTCTGATCCACTCTGTATTTGTTGCATGCATCACTGTTTCTATTCCACCATTCAGTTTGCCTTCCACCAAAAATGCTGGCTATTGTGGCCAGTTACATAACTTATGTACCTATGTAATTAATTATGTAAACTACATTGTAATTCATTATTCTGCCCCATTCATCTCAAAGCTATGGAAACCATGCAAATGGTGGAAAACTTAATCAATTACATATTGATTGTGAAAGCTACATAAAAGTAAAGGGTAAAGCGACCCCTGACCATTAGGTCCTGTCGTGACCAACACTGGGGTTGTGGCGCTCATCCTGCTTTATTGGCCGAGGAACCCGGTGTACAGCTTCCGGGTCATGTGGCCAGCATGACTAAGCCGCTTCTGGTGAACCAGAGCAAACACTAATTGTATTCACCACACTAATTTCCATCCTGGACATGAAACAAATCAGCAATTTCTGCTCCTGTTTTTGTTTTCGTCAGAATTCTCTGACATCTCTAGTTAATGTATGTGAATGACTTTATTTTAACATTCTCATGTGTGCCAGTTAGCTAACAAAAAACTTCAAAGCAAAGTTTTGTTCATGGACCATTTCAATGATCTAATGTCCAAAACCCCATGCAAGTAAATCCTCTAGAGTTTAGTGGGACTTGCTTGTGAGCAAAAAACAGACAGGTGAACCTTCTGTAAGGCTGCACTACTATATACACCTAGTTAGAAGTAGGTCCTATTGAACTTAATCCTACAGAAATAAATTGATCATTCAGAGATGGGTTATGAGTTTTGATGTAATTCCTATATTACACCTGGAAGAAATTAGTGTATGGAAATAAAGGCTGTGTCCAGATGGCAGCTTTGCCCATGGCTGATTTAGCACTGAAGCACTAAACTGGAAGAGGAAGAAAATATAAACTTGAAGAGGAAGAAAGATATGACAAGGAGGCTAGGGCTTTCCACAACAGGCACTCTTTTGAACTATACCCCAATGCAAATCCTGCTAGACGCCACTGTAGAAGCCCTTAAAGTAGCTCTTGTCTGCTACCAGACTCTTGATTCTATAGCAGATAGAAGTGTAAGAATAACTCCATTACACCTAGAACTCTGAATCTGGATCTTTATGGAAAGCAGCTTACACATTCGGGCCATTTAAGTTTAAGTAGCCTGGGCTCAACTGGTTTGACAATGGAACTCCCCTGCAATTAAAAAATGTTGCAACTATATTACAACTATATTACAAAAAAAGTTGAGAGTTTTCTGAACTACTTTTCCATTCCTCTTTGGAGGAAAAGTGTGGTGGGTCTGGAAAGTTGTAAGCCAACAAAAACAAAACATTACAGTGAAATCCAGTGTGTTCCTTTTACTAGGATAATAGTCTTTTATATGTGCGCCTTCAGCTAATAAATGTAATATAACTCAAACATTACTTACATTATTTAACAAAAGGTGTTATTGAGACCAGCATGCATTACTATGATGAATCAGGCCATCAAGTTCTCTTGGCCTTTGAAGTATTGCTAGCCTGGAACTATTCCTTGCTCTCACCATTTCCTGATTAAGTAACTGGTGGATATTGGAAAAATGCACAATTATCAACAAAGTGCATATATATAGAGAGAGGAGAATATTGTTGCCTAACAAACAACAACAACAACCCTGAAAAGCTATCCCATACTGAACTGGAACAATCAATAATTAAGTAAAGAAAAATATTTGGATTCTTTTCCTAAGAGGGGACCCCTTATGATAGAAAACAACCATTATAAAATCAATCCTAATTATGAAGAACAGAGGAAGCTGCTGCCATATACTGAGTCAAGCTATTACAGTGGTACCTCGGGTTACCTGAAGTGTATGTAACCTGAAGCGTATGTAACCCGAGGTACCACTGTACAAGTCTTCCCCCAGCCCTACTGAGAGATGCCTGCACTAGTGAGAGATGGGACCTTAGATGCTCTCCCACTTAGGCTAGCCCTTTTGAAGAGAAGGCACCGTATGCATGGCTAGTAATTTCCACCCCTAATACCTAAAAACAGACAAGGCAGGAGTCAACCTGATTTCCCAGGGCAGGAAACTCTGTGTTTAACTCATCACTAAGAACCCCATCCCTTCTCTCATGGCCACCAGCCACACCTCAGAAGAAGACAGGAAGTGGGGCGAGCAGATTCATGTTGGAGGAGGGAGCCATTTGGCTAGCCTGATCCAAAACCATTTAAGTTCCATGAAACCAAACAAAAGAGGGATTTATTATTTGATAGGTTTTCATAACCAGGCTACTTTAGAGTGAGCCCTTTGGGGACTGCTGCCAAGACGATATGATTAATCTGTATTCACTTTTGACATACTGCTGTCGTTATCTGCTTTATCAGTGACAGGGCCAATCAAGTCATTCTGCTTCTTTTATGGCTTGCTTTGCTGAAGCTTTAAAAAGCATTACAGGCTGGAGGGGTGCAGAGTTCCATTTTAAATCCACCGAGAAAGGATGCCAAATGTTTATACAACTACTGAGACTTAACAAATTTGTAGTTCAGCCATAGTGCATTCATTGCTTATACAAACAGTATTATTGTTTTTTTGTCAGATAAACCTCCTCTCTCTCTAATAGGGTGCTTAATCTGTTCACATTTCATGCACCCGGACAATCAGAGCCTGTTCTAGTGTCAATCCCAGAAGAGAGTATAGTTGAATGGTTAATTATACTTGTTCCAGTAAGGGAGTCTTGAAAAATACAGCATGATCACACAGAAACACATTTTCTCCTTTGTATGTTTCCACGGATCAGGAAAGTGACCCAACACTGAACAAATTCCAGACTGTGGAGTACATTTCTCATATGTATATGTTCAGTAAGCATGGGCCAAGACATGGCAACAACAGTAATAAATTCTGCTTGCATCACAGCCCTGTGCATCTGCACTCAGAAGTAAGTTTCACTCTGTCTAATAGGACTTACTCCCTATTAAGTGTGTTTAGGATGTAGACTCAGTACAGGTATAACCAGTGAGGTGCCCTCCTGATGTTGGTGGACAACATCTGCCATCATCCCTGATCATTGGCTAAACTGGCTGGGGATGATGGGAGTTGTAGTTCAACATCTGGACGGCATCATGTGAGCAAGTTTGGGTTAATATAACACTTTTACTATGTGCTGATCAAAATTGTTCACATAACATTGTTTGTGGACATTACAACAGTTCCTTAAAGTAAAACCACTATAGAGTGTTCTCGGTGAAAATCAATAGCTTCCACAAATGCAGCAAATTTGCCAGATTTTGAATCAGCGCGTGTCTGTGGATTCTTCCACCCTTCAAAATGTCTGGAACATTTTTCTAGGCGCACTTAGCTCTCTGCATTTTCAGGAACTGCCCAGTTTTAGATTTGATTTGAACCCTGTGCTTTTCAGCAATGAAATCCACATTTTCTCTCCCCCACCCCATCCCACCCCCAATCACATTTGTTATTTGGTTCCACAGCCTTGCTTGGCACTAGGCATCCAGTTCCTGTGCCGATCTGATTAGGTCAAATTACATGCTTTTACTACTCCTACAAGCAAATGCAGCAAGCCTACAATTAAGTGTGAGGTGCTTTAAATCCTAAATGGAGCTAATGTCTGCCCTCACCAAAAGCCTGAGGTCCTCATTCCCCCCCTCCTTTTAAATTGCTATTTTTTTAGGCTGCTTTCCAACAGCTGAGCCCCTATGACAAGTTAGGACGGTGAACCTACCTTGCAGTTAGAATTACTCCCTGGCCATTTTTAGCATCTTTGACAGCTTGTTGAACATACAATATTGCCCTTGTAAGGGAAGAATGAATGGGAAACAGCACTGTGATGTCATTCAGTGTTATATAATATCGGCATTGAGGGAGAAACACAGTTTTGATGCATCCAGGGATGTGTGATAATTGCTGTTACCTTTCATGTTTCCTATTGTTTGGAACCCAAATAATAATCTACTTGTAAAGAAAGAAGAAAAATGGAACTATTTTGGCAAGCAAACTGAAAGCCTTAGAAGTGTTTGCAGCCCCTTGGCCCAATGCTTCCTAAAATGATGACAGAGTCTCCAAATTTGTTATGCTTTGCTATTCTGAAAACAGCAAAGAAGGAAATAAATAAATGACTGATAACTTGGCTTATAGCTTCTAGACCTTCAGGGGAAAAGGACTCCTTGTTCAATATGATTATATTTAATCCACTGCTTCTATAAGTTATGGCAAGCCCTACTTCGAGGTGAAATGTGAGATAATTCTCTAGAATTGTACTTATGGAAGTTGCAAGCATGTGGCCTGTGGAAAGGCACTAAATTAATACAGTCATACCTCGGGTTGAATGTGCTTCAGGTTGAGTGCTTTTGGGTTGCGCTCTGCGGCAACCCGGAAGTAATGGAGCACGTTACTTCCAGGTTTCGCTGCTTGCGCATGCGCAGATGCTCAAAATGATGTCACGTGCATGCGCGGAAGCGGCAAAATGCGACCCACGCAGACGCACCATTGCGTCTTACGTTCTGTTCAGGATGCAAATAGGGCTCCGGAATGGATCCCGTTCGCATCCCGAGGTACCACTGTAGTGCAATCCTATGTATGTCAACTCAGAAGCAAATCTCTTTGAGTAAATGGGAACAATATACTGGGGAGTCCTGCCCCAAGGTTGCTGGACTACAACTCTCATCATGCTGACCACTGGCCATGCTGGTTGGGGCTGATGGGAACTGAAGTCCAACAATATCTGGGAGGTTCCCCGTCCCTGCCCAAACCTATAAGCTGCTATGCATCAAGATCTAGATTCAGGGTTCAAGCTGTAGTGGAGTTATCTTGACACTTCTGCAGACTAGGGATAAATCCTCCCAAATTCGTTGATATCACTTGTTTTAATTACAAGACGCTTTTTCCAGGGCACACGGGATACTGCAGAACATAAAAGTCTGAAAAAAAGTTGATCTGGTGTGACACATTGTTGGTTTTAAAAGATTGAACTAGAGGCCTGCCATCAAGGTTTGTGTGGATAAATACCTACACACATAGGCGCCAACTCCATGGGGCCTGAGGGGGCCCGAGCCCCCTCAAAAATTCGTTTGGGGGGGCTCTGCCCCCCAATAATCTCGGGCGCCCCTCCAGCAGAGCGCCGTCGCCGTGCGGTTGGAACCAAGCGGCGCTGCCTTGAAACAACGCAGCGCCGGCAGTCGGGAGACTGGGATCGAGGCCCCACCGCCCAGAGAGCCACCCAAGTTCGGCCAGAGTGGGACTTGGGCGCCGGAGAGGAGACAGCCGCGCAGAAGACTGGGCTGCCCCGGAGCTGGTGTGCGCCTAGTGTCTTCCTGAGCAGCCGACGGGGTGCGCTTTCGGGTATCACTTAATGCTCCCTCCCGCGGAGAGATGCAAGCGCCTTTTCCCTCCCAGCCCCCCCGCCCGAAGCAGAGGGTGACTCCCGGCCGGGATGATGCGCTTTTGTGCCTCCTCCTCCTGCCGCTCGCTGCGCACCTGGGCAGCCGGCACTCCCTTGTAGCTGCTGTGCCTTAAAGGGACGGGCGGAGACGCAGCTTGCCCGAGCAGCCTCTCTTGAGAATGCCGGGGGCGCCGCAGACCGACAGGGCTTTGCCGAGAGGGGTGGCCAAGGGAGGGGCCTGGCCCAGGGCAGGAGCCGGGAGGTGTCATCCACGGGGAGGTGCAGAGCCAAGCCCGGATGCCAGGTCTTTCCCTGCCTCGGCAGAAGGAACGCAGCCGGGAGGCACCCAAGGGACAAAAGGGAAGGCGGCCCGACGGCGCGCAAGGCGGACGGCTTTGCGCACTGCCCGAGCGGCGCGGCGGCCCTGTTCTCGTGGCGGGGTCGGTGCCTTGGAATTTGGCCATCTGGGCCTTTGCTCGACAGCAAATCCCACCGGCTGGCAACAAACCCGGGTTTGCCTTCTTTTGCTCATTTAACAGGAAATCCTAATTCGCCCGCTGCGTTTCACCACGCTTGAGCACTGCGACACTTTTGTAAGACTACACGGATGCTATACGTTTAAAGCAAAAGTCGAGGCACATTCTTTGCCCTCGAAGAATTCTGAGCGCTGTCAATTGCTACTGGTTGCTGGGGGTTGTAACTGTCTGAGTCCAGGGGGAAACTGCAGTGCCCAGAATTCTTCAAGGGCAAAGAATGTGTGTCGAAGGAATAATGTGTACGCCTACCAGTTAGTTCATTCCCTCCAGTGGGTAGGAATCCTGCAATGGATGTTGGCAGTTTGGAGGGCTCCTGTGCACCAGCACTCTCAGGAAAGGGAGGCAAGCGGGTTGATCCTCACGTGCATTTACTTTGAAGTAAGTCTGCCTTTGTTCAATGGGACTTTCATCTCATTGCAGGGGAGGGGGGTTGACATTTTTGGGCTCCAGGACCACACGCACCTTCGGCCAACCATCCAGGGGCCACTGGCAGTGGCAGGTGTGCCTCCCCCAGGCTCGCTCTCTCCTGCAGGCAGGCTCGTATACACACACCTCTCCTCAAGGTATCCCTGCAGATCAGCTGCGGGGGCGGGGCTAGGGGATCGTCTCTGCTGGTCAAATAATTGAACTGATGACCAGCAAGGGGGCAGGTTGCATCCCCATCACAGCAGTCACTGTGTGAACTTTCATTTTTCTTTCTTGCGACTGCCAAAAATCAGTGGGGCTTTATTTGGGCGGGGGGGGGGTTGATTGAGGTGGCTGGATCAGAGGCCCCGAATTGTGGGGTTAGCATTGCAGTATTTGGCTGCAATCCTTTACCTGAGAATAAGACTCATCGTACTCAATGGGAGGTACTTTTGAACAGACATGTACCCCCGCCTCCTCCCCACCTGCTCCCTCGCCAGCCAGCCGCGCGCCCTAGCCGGAGAGCCCCGGCCGTCCCCGTCGCGCAATCGGCTGGATCTCCCTTCAGCAGGCCGTGCTCACAACTCGGCCCAGGGACCCCCCAGCAGCGGATCTCCGGCCCAGCTGAAGAATCCGGCAACAAGCCCCCTCCTCCCCAATCGCTCCGCCGAAATACGCTCCAAAACCCCCCAGATAGGCCGCCGGCCGCCAAGTCTCATGGCGCCCTGAGCGAGGGTCTCTCCCCAACACCACCACCTCGAACTGCGTTCCCCCGGCTACCCGAGCGAACCAGCGGCAGGACCCCGGTATGGGCCCCCCCCAATATTTTTTATAAGTCAGCGCCCCTGCCTACACAGATAACATTCTCCACCCCTTCAACAAACAATGGCCTTCCTTCACTCTTTGTATTGTCAGTCTACCACTCTCTGCAGCAGTCTTCCCCCACCTGGTACACTCTAGAAGCTTTGGATGAAAACGTCCACCATCATTTATCTAGATATCTCCCACCTATCTGAGTTGTTGACTGGAATGAATGGGAGTTGTTGGCCAAAACATCTAAGAACATAAGAAGAAGCCTACTAGATCAGGCCAGTGCCCCATCAAGTCCAGATTCCTGTTCTCACATTGGCCAACCAAATACTTGTGGGAAGCCTGCAAGCAGGAGCTGAGCTCAGCAGCACTATCTTTCCTTTCTCTTATGCCAGATGTGCCTACTTCTTCACATACCAGATCCTACTTCCTGCAAAGCTTATAGCCCTCAATGCTATGCTTTCCCCCTCTCTCTTACCAGCCTCCGCTTCTCCAGCATCCTCTTTCATTCCTGCTGGTCTTCTTGGCACTCTTACATGCAATATAAGATGGGACATTGGACTGTATTTATTTTTTTACTTCCTTTATTCTTTGCACATCCTCATTCATCCTCTTTTTTCCACACCATAGAACATTAGATACAGCAATGCGGTACTGTGGTAAAGAGAATATGGACGTTAGATGTTGTTGGCTGTTCCAGAAAATAAATTATAATGACAAGTCTCACTAGGATACTGTTTCCCTTTTCCATGAAAAGGAAAAAGAGCTGGGGCATTTCGGAGATCTCCACCAAGGAACAAACAGATCTAATTTCTTTCTTTTCTTGGGATAATTTTTGAGATAAGCCACTGTGTTTTCCATTTTAGGAAATACAATTCCCCCCATTTGGATCCAATTCAGAGAAAACCACACACAAGTCCCCTTGAAATTAATAGGATTTTTGTCAGACACAACTAATTTGATCAGTTGATTTCATTGCTCAGCTAGCTTTCTCTGAAAAACATGTTTCAAACTTTCTACTCTTTAGTAATGCTTTAGCATCTCATACAATATCCCCTTAAAATACTTTACTTAGAATAGTATCTTATTAGAATATTTTATTAAAATAAATCTTTTTATTAAGCTATTTTTACTCAGAAGTAAGACCGCTATACACAGCGGTACTTGCTTCCAAGTAAGTGTGTTTTATTTTGTTTTTTGTTTGTTAATCCCCTTCCGCACACACTCTTCAAGACAAGGTACTAAATGCAATTTTAAAAATCTAAAAAAGTTAAAAGCAACACAGACAACAACAGCAGATAAATTTTAAAACATCCATGGCAGAAACCTATTCATTCAACTAGGAAAGTGTGTCAGAACAAAACAAAAAAAATCTTGTCATTTCTGAAAAGTGCAGGTAATAGGCTCTGTCATTTAAGAATGCATCCTAGCATATTGCATTTTTTGTTTTATTTTTTTTAAAAAAATTCAATCCATGTTATCCAAAAATGCATATGTATCCTGTACTTTGTTATCACATACTACTATTTGATGTGTTGTTTCTCAAACCGGCTTCACATTAAATGGAGTCCTTAACCTGTTTATAGAATTTGTTTTAGGATTGTTTTGAAGGTCCCATACTCATAACAGCTGCCCAGAGAGCTGAACTAATAAGCTGAGGTATAACACTTCTTAATAAAAAGTTCTGAAACCCGGGTTTTTAGAATTCTTGTGGGGGTTTTTTTAGAATTATTGATTTATCCAGTAGCCTGCTTTCATTGTTGCTCCCAAAGATCTAATACCTTTCTCTGTTCCAATTTGAGCCGCTCCATTATCCGTATTTGGATATTTGTCTCTCCACACGATTAACATCGGGTGAAGGAGGAAGAAGAGGTGAGCACACATCCCCATCCCTGCAGGACCAGGCAGAGGTCCTGAGGGTTTTTGGTCCCCAGGTTCAGTTTACAACACATACATGTAGGTGGCTGAATGGAAGAGGGTCAGATTTTTCCCCTTTTTGTTCTGGATATTGCTTGGTTCTTTCCATGTTAATTGTTTTTACCTCCACCTCCCCCCCCCCAAAAAAAAATCAGATTCTGCATCTGCATCAAATTGCTTTAGGTTCTTCTACATGTGGTTTAAACAAATAAATCTTACTAGAGGAAAAAAGTTGTTTTCCCCACATAGCTAAGCTACAAGAAACTGTACTGTACAAGTGTGATGCCTGCAAACCATCCACTGATTCCCTCCCACCCCTTCTTCTTCCTTGTTCTGTTTTGGCACCAGTATGTCTGTGTTTAACTTTATATCTCTTTGCCAGATTTGGAAAGTTGCTTAAAGTAATTATCACATTTTTGTCTGCAGGGAGGAAATTGGGCCCTGTGGCGCTGCTGAAGAAAATAATAGCAAATGGGGATACAGGGGTGTATATGAATAGTTAAGAAACCACTGCTATGATCTAGGACAAAATTTGTATTCAGATAGTCAAGACTTTTCATTAATACTTACTACAGGAGGCAGGCTATTAAGCTGGTGTGTGTGGGTGTGTGGGTGTGTGTGTGTAGGCACTATTCAAAAACGTCCCATTTCATAATCTAATTTGAATTAAGTTCTCTGAATGCCGTTGCTTATGTTGCCAAAACAGCAATAGTAACACAAAGAGGAGGTATCAGCAGACTTGGGGGAACCTGGAGATCTGCAAAACCACAAAAAAAAATATTCAGGGGGAAAACCCTAAAGTGGGGAGACCCCCAAACACAATCCTGTGAGAACTGAGCACACTTAATGCCCATGTAATGCTGACAGATTGTCGAAAGGGAAAAAATGAAAACCTGGTAGAAGGGGAATGAAATAGAGTGGCTGAAAAGAGAAGATCGAGGAAAAGACATATAGGGCCTCATGTGCACTATACATTTAATGCAGTATCATACTATTTGAAACCACCATGGCTTTCTCCAGAGAATCCTGGGAAATGTAGTTGTTCGGTGTGCTGAGAGTTGTTAGCATACCCATATTCCACGGACAGAGCTACAGGGGATTGTCTCCTGTGAAGACAAAACATTGTTGTGTACAATGGGTTCATGTATCGGGGCTTCTGCTGTGTATGTTTGAGTAATAATCCTTTACATTCTCATTTTTATTTTTAACTTTTCAGCACTTCATTCTCATACCTGACAGCGTCTCTTTAAATATAGTCTCACCACCAGCCCTGGCAAAACGCTTCTGGCAACACTTTCTAACGAAAGGCCAATCCTGATTAGTTCTACTCTTGATACTCATTTCAGCTGCCATTAATCATGATGAACTCGGCGTGCCGATCTTGACGGCCGTGTGTAGTTTCTTTGGAATTTCATTTTCATTTAACATTAATTAAAGAACGCTTATGATAAAGTGTTACCAAAATGAATTCCTGCTCTGCCAAGCTTCAACCTTCGGCAAATTGTTATGGGTGACTAATAGACATCCTAGGAAAATGAGCTTTATTATGGAATCTTAATCTTAGCTGTGCAGCCGATACAGCAACATAACAAAAGGGAGGACAATCTTGAAGGAGGCTATCCACTTGCAATCGTATTTCTTGCCTGCTTTCTATCTCCTCCACCCCTGTACTGCCTGAAAGCATTAAAGACGCTTAGCAAGCTAGTTTGGTGTAAATGTGGCCTCCTGACACAATGGATCTTTACTCTTGAGAGACTGATTATGACACACTGATCAGACACAGGATATTAACCTAGCTGGCAATTCAGCTTCCTGTTGCTGAGGTTGTACAGACACCAGGGTGATCCTTGAGATGCAGCCCTGTTCATGAAAAGATTTATTTCTTCACTCATATTTCTTCAAGCTGTCATATCCCTGTCAAGAAAAAAGCAACTGTATGCATTTGCTATGTCTTCTTCTACCCCGACCCTTTCCATCTGTGACATTCACCATGGGGTTTATACTTTACATTTTTTCTCCTCCTTCCCAGCCTTAGAATGAGAACCACTGTTGATATAAAGGGCTTTCGCTGCATCCTGTTTTCACAAGAAATTCTGAATGGATCATGAATGAAATAAATAAACTTTAAAAAGAGGTTGGTCATTGTTCTTTCTCATTCTCAGTGGACATTTACCATTCATCCCATAGATTCAGTTCCGTCATTTTGGCATTGCTCCCAGAGCACAAGGAATGCAACAGGTCTACGTAGGGAAGGGGACGACGACCCACTGAGGAAGCAAAGAAGGGTTTCAATGTGATTCCCCAGTTCAAGACCTGCTAAGCATGTTTCCTACATCTACACCATGCATTTAAAGCACTTTTCTTCTCCCAAAGAATCCTGGGAACTGTAGTCTACCCTTTGTAAAGCTACCATTCCCAGCACACTTGGCAAACTACACTTCCCAGGATTCTTTGGGGAAGCCAAGTATTCGTTAAATGCATGATGTGGGTGTGATGGATTCGGGACCAATTCACATGTGATGATGATAATAATGATAATGAGATGGTACCTGATGTGTTTTACATAGTGAATATCTCCTGTGAAATTGCCCACATGAATGATTGTGTATCCCTTGGTTTTCTTGCTTAAGAGTGTTTCCATCCACCCACCTGGCATTCCAATCCTCCTGAGTTCCAGTTTTACCAATGGAAGTTTTAACATTAATTCTACAGCTGAGCATGTGGCATTTGCTACAGCTTTTGGCTCCTTAAGTTCATTTACATCTCTCACCCCCCTCCCACCCATTGTGCTGCATTTGTGCTCTGATAACAACAACAACAACAACAACAACAACAACAACAATAATAATAATAATAATAATAATAATAATAATAATAATAATAAAGAATAATTAAGAATAATTTTATTATTTATACCCTACTCATCTGGCTGGGATTCCCAGCCACTCTGGGCAGCTTAGTGTATGCCTGGGGGTTTTGTGCCAGCATCACATTGGTAGACTCTCTTTCTATTCACTTGTTATGTTTCCTTGGTGGTGAAAGAGTTTGGGGTGGCCTAGGGTGTGGTTGATTGTCTTTGGTTGGCTGCAGTGAGATTTGTTAATTTGTGGGGGGGGGGTGTTGTTGGGTTAAGTTAGCCATTTTGAATTGTATGCTGTCGGTGGGTTCCCGTTGTACAATTCTTTATCTCCTTGACATCTGAAGGGAGGGCATTCCACAGGGAGGGCGCCACTAATAAGAGGGCCCTCCAAGCAGGAGATAGCACCAGTGCTCTTTTTCTGGGGGGACGCAGGGATACGTGTACCCCTAAACATTTTGTAAATCTGGTCTGATGGCCTCGTTTCATGTCACAGTGTTTCCTGAGTCTCAGACAGAGTCTGAGTCAAAATGACATTTTTATATATACTGTATATATAAAAGCACTGGATAGCACCACTCTGGCAAGACAGTCTGCAGGCAAGTAGAGTCTCAGCCTGTGATAAAAGAAAGGAAGGAAAGAAAGAAAGAAAGAAAGAAAGAAAGAAAGAAAGAGGGAGAGAGAGAGGGAGGGAGGGAGGGAGGGAGGAAGGAAGGAAGGAAGGAAGGAAGGAAGGAAGGAAGGAAGGAAAAGATGTGATCATACTAGTTTCCCATCAAAATTCTTGTTGTGCCATGTCATACTGATGTAATCCTCCTGCAGTACCAAATTTGTAAATGTATAGACACAAAATACTTTAGGATTTCTAATATATCAATTTGGAAACAGGACCAGGTAATTCAGAAATCCCAGGGGAAATCTTGGATGAGGAGAATGTTATAGGCACCCCTAAAAAAAAAGATTTGGGAATAGGCTGACAGATTGTAACACAAATATGCCGTCAATACTTTGGAAAAGCCCAAATGGTGTGGGAGAGATGCTATTCCAACTCCAGCTCCTCCACTGTTCTCTTGTCCTACCTCCTCCTCCTCCTCTGCATGCTGTAACAAGCACATAGTACATGCCTAAAAATGCATTTCATCTCAAGATGACAGTAGACCTGACAGTGCTGCCTGAGTCGCTGCCATTTGTCACTGCATTGCAATTGATACACATACCAAAAAGGTGTCAAAAGTAGTTTCATTTCTAAGGAGACAGAAAAAGGTAGTAGAAAAGTTACATTTGCAGATTTGCACTCATATCAGAATTGTAAAAGATTGATTTTATTTGAATAACCAAAAGTGTTGTCACTGGATGAAATAGAACTAACCTAAGACAGCCTCACAGAGCTCATGTGCCTCTTTTCTTTCTGGCAAAACGCATGTGTCTTCAGCATGGCAGGCAGCCACTCCACAGATTTATTTTTATGTGTATATCAGAGGCATTTTCTCCACTCTTCAGCTAGGCGAGCTACATAAAATCAATAAAAATAATAACAAATCAACAAAAGCAGGGAGGGAAAGCCGAACCAATAGAAATCAATTAGCAATGAGCCAGCATTAAAAACAAATTTTAAAATCCAAAGCGAAAAGCTTCTTACTTTGTGCCAGAAGGAAAACAAACTTGTGTCCATTAAACCTCGAGGGGAGAAAATGGGAAGGTCAGGGCACCACAACAAAGAAAGCCCCAATTGTATTTGATGTTGGGCTAAGTAATGTGTTCCCTCAGTGCAAGGATTAATCCTGCTTCACAGAACATCTGCCCTCTCCCCCCCAAGCCTATTCTGGGGTTACCCCAACCCTCCAGAGCAGATTTGGGGATGGCCTGGGCAGGCCTGGGCAGAGGGCGGGGCAGCTGGGTAAACTTGCCCTGAGCCTCGGAGGGCTAAGCTGGGTGGACTTGCACTGTCGTGCCAAGAATCTTATTGCAACAAGACTCCCGGCCTAGGCCTAGGCCTCGGGTAAGCTTGGCATGGGCCTGGGACATGCATAGGAAGAGGAGAGGGAAGAAAGTTGTGTTGCACAAGCAAAAATCCTTGCATTGATGGAACATGTTAGTTGGATACCACTCTTTATCGTCAGTCATCATCCACCTCGTCTTAGATGGCAAGGAGACCTGAAGAAGCACCTTTCAGCAGATTATAAGATCCCAGCAAGTTTCCGTGGGGGAGGAAAGTGCTCTCAGCTACCTGGTCCCAAGCAGTGAAGATTAAAACCACCGCCTTGTTGAAACTTCCTCCAATTTTTTCCTGCCACTTAGCATCAAGTATCTATTTTCCACTGGTCACTTGAGAGAGTTTGGCTTTTCTGGTGATCTCTTCATATTTTCACTGTAAGTGAGGTACCCATTTGATATTTACCTTGCTGAATACATTCAGGAATCCCAATAAAGGGGTAACCTTCAAACTGAAGCTCAAAATCCTACCATTCAGCCTCCCACTACTAAACCACAACCTTCCTAAAACAAGTTGTTTTTATTGCATCTTTTTTTTAAAAAAAACAACAAATTGTGAATAAACAAGTTATGCAAGAAATGGAGGAGGGAATCTTGTCCAAAAAAAGAACAAACATTGCCTGGGGCTTAATATGGATGTCTGAATGTTCACTCACATGGATGATATAATGTGCTCTACTAAAAATAATATAAATTAACGATGAGCATTTCCCCTCTCTGAAGCCAACTAGCACACACCTTCTTCAAGCATCTGCCTGCAGCAACTTATCTACTTTTTCAAGTGCCAGGAACATGCTAACAGAACATTGTGAATGAAATCTGAGGCTTGTGATTTGCCTCTGGACAAGGCAGGGAGAGACAGAAAGAGAGAGAGATTTAAAGTGATAATTGTAAGGATCTTGGGCAAATCATTCAAAGGTCCTCTTTTGCTTCCCTCAACTTTCTAATCCACACCATCCAATTCCTCCTCCTCCTCCAGAGTCCACTCTCAAACATTTGATACTTGTATAAAAGGACTGACTTATTTCACGCTAACAGCAAAGAAAATACAAAGAACATTGGATACATGCTGAATTAGATGTGTTGAATGTATCAACTTGTACACAGAGTTTTTCTTTCGAATGGCAAAGAAGCATTCCACAAAATCTATTGGTGAAGTCCATGCAGATATCTGATACAATAAAAACAGAGCCCATCCTGCCAGAGTGACCCTATTATTAGGCAATGTGAAGAGACTAACACTCAGGCGGAATATGCTGATGAGCAGGAAGTGGTAGAGTGGTGTTGAAGGACAGAGCTGGGTGTGCCGAGTGTCCTGCCCTGACATTGTCCATTGCCAGTGTTAAAGTAAGATTCGACTGCCAATTTGATCAGGTTTTGTAGGTTAGGTGAGACAGGAACATCTTGTCCTTTGCCTCAGGCAGTCTAAAGTCTTGGGCTGGTTCTGCTTCATGTTTAGCTCATACATATAACTGAACAAAGTTTAAAGATATAACCTGAGTGTGTTTAAATCATCTTGAAGTTTGCCAATGTTAAAATATATTAAAACCTGACCCCTTTGGAGTTTAATTTGATGGCACCAAATTTCAGACAAAGAGAAGCAATAACTAAGAGTGTATATTTATGAAGGTGGAACCACTTTTGACATAGAGAGGATTAACAGTGCTCTACCAGCACAGAGTGGAAGCTGTGGAATGAATCTTGTTGGAGATATCCATCACTCCATTTGAAGATCTCCATTATATGACAACATTGAAGAAAAATAAGAGCTCCATATGACCCAGAAGCTGTACGCCAGCTCCCTCGGCCAATAAAGCGAGATGAGTGCTGCAACCCCAGAGTTGGTCACGACGGGACCTAATGGTCCAGTCCTTTACCTTTACCTTTAAGAGCTCCATATGTAACTAACATTTGTTAGAATGAAAAGAGAAGCAATATAACTACCAGGAAAAGTACAGTTCTCCTCTTGTTCACATTGATATACCCAAAATCTTACATTTATTGAAATGTTGTGAAGTAAGGAGTTAAATGCTTCTGTAACTATGGAAGAAGCAAGAAGCTCTTGGGGTATGAATGCTGTGCACCCCTTCATTGTAGACTTGGGCTGTATAAACCATATATCATAAAGACACTACCGGGTCTGCTGTGCCTCATTTTTCCGAAAGGAATCACAGACCCTGGGTAAACATACCCAGAACCCCTTAATCTCACACTGCTGTAGAGATTAGTGTGGCATGTAACGATAGTCTATGGCTGCTGAGCATTCTTTTTGAAATGGTGCTCACAGCCTGAACACTGGAAATAGAGGGGAAATGGCATACCCAGAATTACTTAGGCACAGTGACTTCATCTAAACACATTTCCTATATTTGCCCTGGTAGCTTGAGTGCTGTGTTTTATTACCCTGTTTTTCTAAGCAACCCCCTTCTTCTCTGTGTATTGGAAAAAAGCAGGACTTTGAAGCATATGTTCCACTGAAAACAATGTCTGTTCTAATTTTGGGCTTTGCGTAGTCACAAAGGTGAGTAAGGATAACTTATTGCCAGCACCCCCTTCGTTGCTTCTCATCACTTCTTCTCTTTCTTCTGGTTTCCACTTCCCACTAATATTCACAATATGTTGCGTGAAGTGATGAAAACGAGAAGCTTATTTCCATGACAAATTCAGAAATCACAACAGGGTGGAAGAAAACACATTTAGCAGGCAAAAGATTCATGCAGACTTCCCTTCTCATCCATTTGACAAAGTGTGTTCAGTATATTATAATCCAAATTGCTCTACATATACTGTTATCATTTTTCTTTTCTTTTCTTTTTTACCATTCAGATAGTGCTCCCTAGCTTCTCTGGAGTATGCAGGGAAATCTGGTGACTGTTACCATTCTTTTGCAGACAGGAAGTGACCGCATCATTAACACTATCCAGAAGTGAGCAGTGATAAACCTTGGCAAGGCTACAGACAGAAAAGCTGGGCAGAACGACACAAGACACTGATATATATATATATATATATATATATATATATATATATATATATATGTTCCAGTTCAAGGAAGAAAACCCACATGAACTCAAAACACACCCCATCCAAATAAACCTTGTCCTTTGCAGACTATAAACAGAATATGTTCGAGGCAATATATATATATTAGCTATGGCAGGGTAGTGAAATGAGATATTTTGCTGTTTCAATATAAATGCTGAATACATTTTACTTTGGGTTTATATATACACTTCAGAATATGGTCTCATTCAGTAAAGACAAGTTGTAGCTACCATCTTGAATTTATCTTGCGAGAGAATTTCCTGCTGTTATTATCTCAAGATCCTGGCAGCTTAATTGACACTGAATGCTGCTAACTCCACATAAAATGAAAAGAAATGTACTGGGAAGGGGGGAAGGGAGGGCCTTCTGAGTTTCCTTTAGGTTTAACCTGAAACTTGAGAAGTTACCTGACTTTCTACATGCTGCCTGTGACTCTTACTGCTGTGCAGAGTGAATAGCTACCACCAACTCGAGCTTCGGTGTAAAATAAGAGCTTGCTAATGAACTTCCCTTATTTTCTGCAAGGTTCACAACACTTAATTCATATAATCTGTGACCCTCCCTGTCCCCCACCTATAGAGGTAGAAGAATGCAAATACACTGCTATTTAATCTATCATTCACTATGAAAATTAGATTTTTTTTTTACATCTTTTTGATGGATGTAAGGACCTGAATTCTGCTCAACTGAATTTCCCTCCTCAATGAGTTCAGGGGAATCTAAATATTTGCTTTGGCTCACTAGATATTTTTGCTGCATATATTTAGCCCGTTCAGGCATGATCAGCAGCCGGAGAGTTCAACAGACTTTCTTCCATGTTCCTAAGTCTGTGGATTTGATAGCCAAGTGCCGGCTTAAGGTAGTCCAGACAACAGAGTGGAAAAAGAAACTTTAATACTAGGTGTGAAAATGGTGTGAAAATCACGTAGTGTAATGGCACAAGATGTAGCCTGCACTTTGAGAGGGAGGGGAGACACGCCAACCAGTAAACCCAGCCACCCTTCTCTTGGCCCTCACCCTTGCCACCAAGAGGGCATCTTACGTCCATGGCTGCTCCCAGTAAACAGACCTTTAATATCTGTAACTTGCTTAGGGGCTCAGCAAACTCACTATACTGGGTAGTCTGCTCAGGCAATTAGTCGCAGAGTGAATTCCAAGGACTCCAGAGTAAAGGAAACCAAAATCAAATATGGCGCTAGAGATTTTTGTAGAACAGTAATTAAAATCATTATTGTCAAATCAAAATATCATTATTTTAAAATTTGATTTTGTTATGTACTGAGAACAATAGGATCGAAATTGCAGCAGTCTGATTAGTCCTAGAACAATAGGATTCAGAATGCAGCAGTCTGATTGGTCCTAGAACAATGCAGCAGTATGATTGGTTGGCAGGAACCACCCAATCCTGCTCCAGATTGAAGTGAATCCACAACCTGATTGGCTTACAGTAGAATTCCGGAATTAGCCAATCATGTGCAGCCCATTGTGTAAATAATGTATATAAAGCAGATACTGTGAGGGGACTTTCATTCATTCCTCCTCACCACTATGAGCTGAATAAAGAGCATGAAATCACTTTGCGACTCTGAGTATATTTCACTGGCGACGAAGGTGGGATCCCGCTGAGCTGACTGCCACACACAGCACCGCAGCACCGCCACCTGCCGCACCGCTGCCTCGCACCGTGTATCCAGGCTTCAGCTCCGGGACACAAGGAACTCAGAATGGCAGCCAACAGCAACTTCTCGCCATTCAACCCAACATCTGGAGACTGGGAAGCATACGCCTCCCGTTTCACCTTCCTCCTAGAAGCCAAAGGGGTCACCGACGAAGAAGACGCCAAGAAGAGGGCGATATTCTTCAGCGTCTGCGGAGAGGAGACGTTTGAAATCGCCCGGGCTCTCCTTGCGCCTGAAGACGTCGCTACTGTTCCATACAAAACAATAATGGAACAGCTGAAGGGGCACTTTTCGCCGCAGCCCTCAGTGGTAGCTCGTCGAAACGCCTTCTACGCAAAGCGACAAGCCCCTGGGGAAACCATAACTGGGTTTGTGACCTCTCTCCGCCAAGCCGCCCGGTTCTGCAACTTCTCAGAGCTGGAGAACATGCTTCGTGACCGCCTCGTCGGTGGCCTGAAGGATGAGAAGCTGCAACGCCGCCTCTACGCTAAGAAGGACCTAACGTTCCAGGTCGCTCTGGAGGAGGCCCTGGCAACAGAAGCTGCCGAGAAGTCGACGCAAGAGGCACGGCCGAGCCTGCCATCCCAACCGAGGGTCCACCACGAAGACCTCACCGACGACTCAGGATCCGACAGGGAGGAGGTGCACCGAGTACAGCAGCGCACTCAAGCAGCGCACAGACCACAGCTGCCTCGACGAGAAGGAGGAAACTGCGCAAGCTGCGGGGAGAGTCACGAGAGGAGGACCTGCCGTTTCCGCAACGCAGAGTGCAGGCAGTGCAGAAAATTGGGACACATCGCCCGGGTGTGTCGGGCTCGGCCCACCCGACACCAGGCATCAGATGACCAACCCAAGAGCCCCAGGTCCCGGGGCCCAACGCACCAAGGCAACTCGACGGAGCTCACGGACTGCCAGGTATACCAGTTGCCCCACCCCAATGTAGAGAAAATTTATGTAGAGGTACAGATAGAGGGGGCCCCATGCCGCATGGAGCTGGACACGGGTTCAACTCTATCCATAATCTCGGCAAAGACCTTATGGAAACTGTGTCCTACGGGGGGTCCCAAACTCAGGCCGGCCCCATTCACCCTACGGGACTTCCAGAAACGTAAGGTCCCCACAATGGGGGTGGGGACCTTCAGGGTGCAATACCGAGGGCGGACGCGGCAACTGGACTTGCTTGTGGTCAAGGGCCCCTACATTAGCTTACTGGGATTGGCATGGTTTGGACCACTGGGGCTAGCTGTCACTGGGGTGAACCACACTAGCTTACAAGTGGACGTGGACGCCATATGCAAGGAATTTCCAGGGGTTTTCGACGGGAAATTGGGACAGTATACGGGCCCCCCCATTGCGCTACAGCTTGACCCCGCAGTACGACCGGTCAGGCTCAAGGCCCGCCGGGTCCCGTTCGCCTTGAAACCCCGTATAGACGAGGAATTGGACCGACTCATGGAGCAAGGAGTGCTGGAGCCGGTGCCTAATGCCCCCTGGGAAACTCCAATCGTCACACCCATCAAGCCTAATGGTTCGGTCCGCATCTGCGCAGACTACAAATGTACCATAAACAAGGCCCTCACGGCCCACGCATACCCAGTGCCAGTGGTCAGCCATGTCCTTGCCACCCTGGCTGGGTCGAAAATTTTCGGCAAGCTGGACTTGGCCCAAGCATATCAACAGCTGCCAGTAGATGAGGCCACAGCAGAGGCACAGACGATTGTGACGCACAGAGGAGCGTTCAGGGTAAAGCGGCTGCAATTCGGGGTCAGCGTGGCACCAGGCATATTCCAGAATCTAATGGACTCTCTCCTTAAAGGGATTCCTGGTGTCACCCCCTTCTTCGATGATGTGTTGATTGCCGGGCCCACACCAGAGGAGTTTGAGGACCGCCTCCGCACCGTTCTACACCGTTTCCAGACGGCGGGTCTCAAGGTGAAGCGGGAAAAATGTCTACTAGGAGTGCCTCAGGTGGACTTTCTGGGATTTATGGTGGACGCAGAAGGGGTCCACCCGACTGGGGACAAGGTACGGGCTATTTGTGATGCCCCAGCGCCCAAGAGCAAGACTGAACTTCAGGCCTTCTTGGGACTATTGAACTTTTACCATTCCTTCCTTCCCCACAAGGCGGCGGTAGCGGAGCCCCTACACAGACTCCTGGACAAGCGGGCCCCTTGGGTGTGGGGCCAGCGCCAGGAGGCCGCATTCCAGGCAGTCAAGGACTTGCTTGTCTCAAACTCTGTCTTGGCACACTTCGACGAGAGGCTGCCGGTGGTGCTAGCATGCGACGCCTCACCCTATGGCATTGGCGCTGTCCTGGGGCACCAACTCCCGGATGGAAGAGAGGTACCGGTGGCGTACTTTTCCCAGACACTCAACGCAACCGAGCGGAACTACTCGCAAATTGACAAGGAGGGTCTGGCAATCGTGAAGGGAGTAAAAAAATTCCATGATTTCTTGTACGGGCGGCCCTTCACCGTGGTGACTGACCACAAGCCGTTGCTTGGCTTGTTTGCCCCTGAAAGGCAGACACCCCAAGTGCTGTCTCCTCGCGTCCTCAGGTGGTCAATTTTCCTTGCCAGCTACCAGTATGCACTGATTCACCGTCCGGGGAAGGCGATGGGCCATGCGGACGCCCTCAGCAGGCTACCACTACCGGAAACAGGCCCTGACCCAGCACCTGCACAAGAGGTTATGAGCCTGGAGCTGCTTCCCGACCGCCCCATTCAGGCACAAGAAGTTGCACACCATTCCAAGAAAGATAGGGTCATCTCCCGGGTCCTGGACTGGGTGTGGAGGGGATGGCCCAGCAGCAGCCCCGGGCCAGAATTCGCCGGCTACACAACCCGCAAACATGAACTGTCGGCCCACAAGGGGTGCCTGTTATGGGGAAGCAGAGTCGTTGTTCCCCAGCCCCTCCGCAAAAGGGTCCTCACAGCCCTACACGAGACACATCCAGGGGTAGTAAGAATGAAGGCCCTTGCCAGGAGTTATGTGTGGTGGCCGGGGATTGATGGAGAGATAGAGGCCTGGGTCAAACACTGCCAGGCCTGCCAAGAATCCCGCCCAGATCCCCCAAGGGCCCCAGTCCAGTCCTGGGAGTCCGCCCGAGCACCATGGTCACGCCTGCATGTGGATTTCGCGGGCCCCTTTCAGGGGAAAACATTCTTCATAGTGGTGGACTCCTACACCAAATGGCTGGAAGTCGCACTGGTACCGTCCACTTCCACGTCCGCAGCCATCCGTGTACTACGCAGGCTGTTTGCAACCCACGGGCTCCCTGACACTCTCGTCTCAGACAACGGGACTGCATTTACGTCAGGAGAATTCCAAACCTTCACAGCACAGAACGCCATCCGCCACATCCGTTCAGCGCCGTTCCACCCTGCCACCAATGGCCAAGCAGAACGCATGGTGCGGACCACCAAGGACACCCTTCGCCGCATGACGCAAGGGGACTGGGAGTACCGCCTTGCCACTTTCCTTCTAGCACAGCACAGCACCCCCAGCTCAACGACTGGCCGGAGCCCCGCTGAACTACTAATGGGTCGGCGCCTTGCAATCAGATTGGACCGCCTTCACCCGGATAGAGCTCAGGATGAGGTAGTGGTGGGGGAAGACAGGAACCCCCGGACCTTCGAGGCCCAGGACCCAGTGTACGCAAAGAATTTTGGGGCAGGCCCAGCATGGGTACCCGCCACAGTCACCAGGGTCACTGGCCCAGTGTCGTACGAGGTGCTAACGGATGGGGGGCAATGCTGGCGCCGCCACTGCGCCCAGATACGGCGACGATTCCCGGGAGAAACCCAGGAGGAGGACAGGTCAGAGGAGTCCCAAGGGAACAGCGGGGCAGTGAGGCCCATAGAGCAGGAGGGGCCAGCAGGAGAGGCAGAATCAGTAAATACAGAGAGGACCCGTGAGGCCGAAAGGACACCAGAACCAGAACCACGACTGAGTGAGCCGGTTGCACCAGACCAAACAACCCCATCACAGCCAGCATCCTTGGAACACGAGCCAGAACCTGGAGCCCGGTCCAGGGAACACCCCAGGCCGCAACGCACACGTAGGCTGCCGGCACACCTTGAGGACTATGAATGCGACCTCCCGGGCAGGACTGGAACTTAGAGGGGAGGGGTGTTATGTACTGAGAACAATAGGATCGAAATTGCAGCAGTCTGATTAGTCCTAGAACAATAGGATTCAGAATGCAGCAGTCTGATTGGTCCTAGAACAATGCAGCAGTATGATTGGTTGGCAGGAACCACCCAATCCTGCTCCAGATTGAAGTGAATCCACAACCTGATTGGCTTACAGTAGAATTCCGGAATTAGCCAATCATGTGCAGCCCATTGTGTAAATAATGTATATAAAGCAGATACTGTGAGGGGACTTTCATTCATTCCTCCTCACCACTATGAGCTGAATAAAGAGCATGAAATCACTTTGCGACTCTGAGTATATTTCAGATTTAATCAGCCCGAACACAAGAGCAAGGGGAAATTACAAAGGAAAACACATTGGAAAGCTGAGTGTAGTCAGACATCCACTCTGGACTTGAAGAAGACTGGTTTCGAAAAGCTTAAGGAACTTCTGGGTGAGATCCCCTGGTCAGAAATACTCAAACAGAAGGTGGAGTCCAAGTTGGATGGGAGTTTCTTAAAGGTGGAATATTGAAGGCAGAAAAGCAGACGATTCCAACAAAAAAGAAAAGTGGGAGGCATGTGAAGAAGCTGATGTGGCTACATAAGAACAACATAACTGTTAGGTGGATTTATAGCTGGTTGACTAACCCAATCCAAAAAGTGTTCATTAATGTTTCATCGTCCTGAGAAAAAGTGACAAGTGAAGTGCCGCTGGGCCTGTTGTTATTCAATGCCTTTATAAAAGACTTTGAGGAAAGAATTGACGGGATGCTCATCAGATTTTCAGATGACACAAAACTGGGAGGGGTAGTGTCAGGGGTGCTCCCCAGCAAAGGAATGCATACGGCAGATACTTCACTCTTTATTGCCAAAGCTAACACAGCAGTTTCCATGGCTCTGAATACCACACACACCAATTTAGCATCTAGGCAGCAATTCCCAGGTCTGTATTCTACAGAGCAGTTGCAGCAACAGGGGCCATGCCTCCTCCACCATCTTATGTATAATCCCCCTATATCTGCGTGGAAGCTGCCTCTGTTCTTCATGCCTCAATTCTCTCCTGGTTCTGGGGGAAAGTGGAGCAGGAGAGGGTGGGGAAGCACCTGGCCCTTCACTTGCCTGACCTGCCACTCTCTCTGCATGCTTTAATCTTGATAACTATGGTGCCTGGCACCTGATATTTAATTTTCAAAAACACACAATTGTTGATGTCACATGTCACTAAGGCCCAAGAAGACAGGAATTGCAGGAAGAATTCTCCCTGGAAATGATAGAAGCTGAGTGTCATGGTACGGCCAGAGAATGCCACGGAGGAGCAGGAACAGGCAGAGGGAGGTGGGCAGGAAGTGGCGATTGAGGAAAGGGGGGAAAGCCAGGAGCCGGGAAGGCTCTCGGATGCTGAAGCAGAGCCTCAGCACTGCACAGGAAGTTCTGGCAGCGATAGTGAGACAATGCCTATTCCATCTGCCAGGGAGAGGAGAGAGTTAAAGAGGAGGGGGGAGAGGCATCACATGAAACTTCCCCTCTCTTTTCTGTTGGAGGAGAAGCCAGTGTAGGCCTCTCCCAGAATCTGAACCGGAGGATTCAGATGCGCGATTGTAATGCACTCTCTGTACATATGTAAAACAAAGAACTGTATATCTCTGAGTGAGCAGAGGTACTTATTGAGAAGAGCATTCACAAGCCATCACACTGAGCCAGATGGAAAAGTTGAACTTTTTCCTTGTTTATAGTAAAGATGTTCTTTTTAATATATATATATATATATATAGAGAGAGAGAGAGAGAGAGAGAGAGATATTTTCAAAAAAGTTACCAAATATAAAAGAGGGGGGGGGGGAGAAAAAATACAAAATAAAAATAGTTAAAAACAATTCAGTCTTTCCATCACATATTTTCATTTGCTTATTTCCCGGACCTCCTCACGCCTCCCTTTTCTGTATTCCAATTCAAATTTTTAATTCAGCAAATCCCTCCCCTCTTCAATCATCTTAATCTTCAATTTTAAAATATTATAGCATTAAGTTTTTACCTGTTAATAACCATTTTCTCGTATTCTCTTATAACATTACAGCTAAAGACCACTTAGTTTCTATCCAACATCATTCTAACATTCATTGATTTTACAATATTTCTGAAGGTAGTATTTAAATTTCTTCCAATCTTCTTCCACCGACTCTTCTCCCTGGTCTCGGATTCTGCCAGTCATTTCCGCCAGTTCCATATAGTCCATCACCTTCATCTGCCATTCTTCCAGGGTGGGTAGATCTTGTGTCTTCCAATACTTTGCAATAAGTATTCTTGCTGCTGTTGTGGCATACATAAAAAAAGTTCTGTCTTTCTTTGGCACCAATTGGCCGACTATGCCCAGGAGAAAGGCCTCTGGTTTCTTCAAGAAGGTATATTTAAATACCTTTTTCAGTTCATTATATATCATCTCCCAGAAAGCCTTAATCCTTGGACACGTCCACCAAAGGTGAAAGAATGTACCTTAAGTTTCTTTACATTTCCAACATTTATTATCGGGCAGATGATAGATTTTTGCAAGCTTGACTGGTGTCATGTACCACCTGTATATCATTTTCATAATATTCTCTCTTAGGGCATTACATGCCATAAATTTCATACCTGTGGTCCACAACTGTTCCCAGTCAGCAAACATAATGTTATGTCCAACATCTTGTGCCCATTTAATCATAGCAGATTTGACCGTTTCATCCTGAGTATTCCATTTCAACAGCAAGTTATACATCTTTGACAAAATCTTAGTTTTAGGTTCTAACAGTTCTGTTTCTAGTTTTGATTTTTCCACCTGGAAGCCAATTTTCTTGTCCAAGTTATCTTGTCCATTATCTGATAGTAATGTAGCCAGTCTTGCACTTTATCTTTTAATTTCTCAAAACTCTGCAATTTCAATTTGTCTCCTTCTTGTTCCAAAATTTCCCAATATTTTGGCCATTTAGCCTCCATATTAAGTTTTTTCTGAGCCTTCGCCTCCATTGGTGATAGCTACCTTGGGGTTTTGTTTTCAAGTAAGTCTTTATATCTTGTCCAAACATTAAACAATGCTCTTCTGACAATATGGTTTTTGAATGCTTTATGTGCTTTAACCTTGTCATACCACAAGTATGCATGCCACCCAAAAACATTGTTAAAGCCTTCCAAATCCAAAATGTCTGTGTTCTCAAGAAGCAGCCATTCTTTCAGCCAGCAAAATGCTGCTGATTCATAGTAAAGTTTAAAGTCTGTTAAAGATGTTCTTTCCTGTGAATTTATTCATTCTCCCCCCCCCAACTCCAAATCATGATGCTTTGCTGATTTTGCATACGTTGTGTTATGTTTTCATTCTGTTGAGAAGAACAGTGGCATTCAGTCAAATGGCATAACTGGTACTGCAGTTCCATTATAACACTGTGAAGATCTCTGAATTAGATATATTCCTTTCCACCACACTGGGGCTTATAGACGCTCGTCTTGTAAATGCATAAATATTTATAAACTCGTTCTGCAGAGCTCGTCTCAATTGTCATAGGGGTATTTGAGTACTCTTGCCCTGCTTTTAAAAAATCAACCAGGACCTCTCATATTGAAAATGTGCCAGTAACTGTAAACCAAATGAGTGGTGGATGCTTTTACTTAAAAAATGTTTTCAAATGCTATATTTTAAGAATTTGTCAGGCAAAAAATAAAAACGTGCCTCACAATGAAAATCCTATATAATGGATTAGAAGATGAACCAAATCCCAATGTTTATTCAGTCTAATGGAAACAAAGAATAAACTTGCTAGCATATCACAATAGAGAATTGTAGAAGGAGCCATAATAGGCCTCTTCTGACAGCCAGTGAAAAATAACATTTGTGCCTATAAAAAAATCCCTCATGTCTATATTTTATGTTGAAAAGCCAATAGGAGACTTCAGCCAAACATTTTTATCACTACACTATCTAGATTTATATTCTGTTTGAAGTCCTCAAAATGAAACTTTCAATCTACTCCTGGCTAAGTATAAAATTATTTTCACTTTCCCTGGATGTGGGACTGAGGGGTGGAGAACAGCTGAAAAGGCAGTGCTGGACTAATGAGCAATTCTAAGCGCGGAAAGCCCAACAGTTTTTCTTGATCTCTTCCAGGAGTGGGCAACTGGGTGACCTTCCATGTGCTGTTGAGCTACTACTTCCATCATCCCCAGGCAGCATAGGCAATGGTCAGGGATGATGGAAGTTGGAGTCCCAAGAACATCTGTCTTACACTACAATTATAGCAGACACACCAGCACAGTCTTTAAAGGCTGTGTGTAATGGTGGTGGTTGTGGCAACTTTGGTAAAGGAAATGGAACATTTCAGGAAATCTAAAATGGGTGGGAAAGAACCATAATGTTCTAGGCTGCCCTTGAACTATACCATGTTAACGTTCTAATAAAGTAGCTTGGGCTAAAATTTTACAGCCTGGTCTAGAGACTTTGCAAATGATTCCTACTGCAGGTGCTGGGCCACCTGAACTTCCTGATCTGGTGTTACACCCTTCCTCAGCACAAGAAAACTCAAAAACAACTGTGGTAATCTTAATCAAGAAAGAGATCAATGAGCAGTGGTGGCGCACATGTTTTTGCATGAAGGTCGCAAGCTAAAAGGGGCAGGTGATGGAAAAGAACTCTGCCTGAAACCTTGTTGTCATCAGTAGACCTGATGAATGACAGCTTCCTGTATTCCTGGCATCTGCACCACAAATTCAAAAACTGTGATGAGGAGCTTGTTAGGAATATGATGAGAAGCAGGAACAGGGAAGACCCAAGGCAGATCATATCAAAAACAATCCACTTACAGGAGGATTTGATATCTATATATTAGTGGTTCCCAAACCTTTATTCCCCACAGACCAACTGAAAATTGCTGATGGTCTCCTAATGAAAAATCACCTAATGATTTTTCTGCCCATTCAGCACTGTTCTAGATGCTGAATGTTTTTATTATTGTTGTATTTTACAGGCATGCAGCAGACCACCAGAATGAAGCCCCCTGGACCGCAGGTAGGGAATCCCTGCTATAATTAAATTGAGGCTGCTAGAGGTTACTTTTGCAAGCTGGTGGAGCAACCTAGGGCCTAAACCAGGTATAAGGAAACTGTGGGCCTCTAGATGTTACTGGCCTACAACTCTCATCATCTCTGACATTAGCCATGCTCACTGGGACTTATGGGAACTGGAGTCCAACAACTTGAACTGGAGGGCTAAAGGTTCCTCACCCTTGACCTAGCCACTTTCTGTGTCAACATGTGAACGTAAGAGATCATACCATAACTGAAGAGATTCCTTGCTGATCCAGTACGGTGAGGTATTTGGTTATATGTGAGGTGGTCCATTGCATCTCCCAAGGCCAAGGAAGTTTGAGTGTTGTGCAACAATGAATCACTGTTCAAGGTTTCTTTCACTGCAAGACAGTTTTCAAGCAAAGGTGGCAATTGACTTGCTCTGCATTCATTCACTCTAATCTTAACAACACACAAGGAAATCATTATCCCTGTGTTCACAGTAGATGTTATATAGTTGGTGGTTCGCTAAACTAAAAACTTAAGCTCATATGGAGTTTCAGACTTTATAATAACAAATCTCCACACTTCCTACACACGGAACAAAAAGGTAGACTGCATGGGGGTGTTCACTTCCTTTTGTGTTCATTGCATAAGCCAAAAAACCAACTCCACAAAGTAAATGAAGGTTCTCCTATTGTCCTGTATAAACACCCCTTTGTTGCTTTCCAGTGAAAAACGCTGCTTAAAGAAAGCTTTATATAGATTTCAATAAAGAAAGCACTGTATGAAAAACTGGATTCACAACACAAATTAGACCAGCTCTGTTGCACTGACTGGTGCATGAAAACTAAAGCCAACCATGTCAGATAATATTTTATTTGGAGCTAAAGTGACCCATTGTGAACTTTGACTTGCCACCACTTCCAAGTTATGTGTACCACTTTGACAAAAACTGGGCTGAATTTCTTTTGGCTGGGAGCCTATAGGGACCTATATTCCAATTTTACCTAATATTAGAACTAATTTTCTTTTCGCCTTACTGGCCAGTCACAATTTTACCCACCTACTCTTTCCTCTTTGCCAAATCTCCTCATAGTTCTCAGTGCTATTCTTTGTTTGCTTGCTTGCTTGCTTCATTTTAAAAATAAAACTCAGCTGGTTTGCTCCAGGAAACATATACGAAAAATGGTCAGAGCCCTCTTTTAAAATCTAATTGACTCCTGTATCAATCTGTTACTGCTGGTTTATCAAAAGCAAGAGAGCCACGGTGCTGTAGTCTTAAAAAAACAACAACACTCTTTTGTTACCATAGATCCAAAAGGGAGGTATGTACATATTTGTAAAATGGATTCTTGCAGACTTTTCTCTGACAGCTTGCCCTAACTTCTGCCCAGATAATTGGATTATTTGAGGTGATTTAATTGTCTGGTAAATGCTCATATCAATACAGTCAAAACTTCACATTTTGGCAACGTTTTGGAAGAAGACTCAACTATAGGATCTCTTTGAGTGTTATGCGCTGAATAGTGTGTATAAAGAACAGCACCCTCCTATGAGGGCCTGTACTTCAGGATTAGGAGACAGGATCGTGTGTGTGTGTGTGTGTGTGTGGCCAGATCATGCTTGGATGTCCTATAACATTTTATCAAAAGTCTGGAAAGGGATATGGTAGAAGGTTTACTATTTATTACACAGATATCCCACCTTTCCTCTGCAAGGTAGGTCAGGCCAAGAGAGTGTGACTAATCTAGGCTCAGCCAGTGAGCTTCATGACAATGTGGGCCTCTCCAGTCTTGGTCTAACTGCTACAGAGAGAGGGGTGGAAAAGCAAGTAGGAGACTCTTGGTGAGAAGGCTACCCTGTAAATTAAACTCTCAAACAGTAACAGTGATAAAGCAGTGGAAAGGTTCATTTATAACTGAGAATAAGAGGATCTGTGATGCTTTTACAGAGTATTACTCTCCATTACACACTTCCAAAATGACTCTTATATCCACATTCTACTAGGAAGAGCATGGGTTTAGGAAAGTTACAAGGAAGAGAATTCTACATGTGTGTGTTTAAAAACTAGAAGCCCATGAAGGAATGGTGTTTCCTTACAAGGAGTTTGGGGATATATTCAACCACCCACTAGCCGCTTTATTTCATAGCATTGTCTCCAAATAGATTATTCTTGAGAAGAATCCAGAATCCAGATTGTATTTAAATCTGATTAACAGAAGAACCCTAACCCCTGTTCTGCTGAGCTGGAAGGGATTAGGATGTGGTGAGTGTGTCCCTCCACCCAGCTCTGCCATTGCAGAGCTCCCTGTTGCACCAGCTGAAAGCACAGGCAGTCTGAAGCTATGATGACATTGCACAGCCACAAGAAATGGCTGTATAGTTAAGGGGAGGAGCTAGATTATATTGCATGAATCTGCAGTAGCTCACTATGGGTTCAATTCAGAGAAGAATAAATCAGCAGGTAGCCTTCGCTCTGTCATCTCATGCAAGAGTTTGTACAATACCATAAAAGGCAGGTGTGAGAGCAGTTTTTGTGCTTCTACTTCTGTAAGAGGTTGCACAAGCTCTAGAAAGAGTTGTACAATAGCACTTCCATCATCAGAAGTCCCTTTTCTCACAAAGTATTTTTGGATCCCACCTCTTCTCTTGCCTATTTCTTTTCGAACCCTTCCGTATTACTTTCAGCTGGACAAAACAGAGATGAAAATATAAACATCTTCATGTTGAACAGTTAAGCCAGCGATGTATACAACATGGTCACAGAACGAAGGTGGGGAGGAATCAAATACCTTTTAAATCAGTACTGTAATTTACATGATAGATGGCCTGTGAAAGTTTAATACAGAGTAATGGAAATAAGTTACTAATGTACAGGTCAGAATGCACATAAATTGAAAGGGGGCAGGCTTAATGCAGAGGACACCTAATAAAAGAAACATACAAACTGGCAGCCAGCCAATGCAATATTAATATCTACAAATAGAGCACTGTATTAGATATGACAAACATTTCCACTGCCAGCCTAAATGAAAGAAAATGTTTAGTCTTAGCACACAAGTATGACTATGAAGTCATCAGAGGCCTTCATTTCATGCCTATTTAAAATAAGCATTCCAACTAGCATTTCTTTCAACCAACATGTCTTCTGGGCACCATTTACAAAAATTCAAATAGTGACATAAGGGACCATCCTAGATTCCATTCAGTGCCAGACCTGCACAGAGCATCAATAGATCCTTTGGCCTTTGCTGCTGCTGCTGTTCAAAGAGTTGCAGTTCTGCACTATGGTAGGGAACAAGGGTTTTCTTGCTGCTATAGTAATTGACAGGCTCCTTTACTCCTGTTCCAGTCCGTTATGTGGCATTCAGTAAAACAATGTCTGGAGAAGATTCATCACAGTGCTATCTCCTTTTTAAAATTTAAAGTCCTGGCAGCTCGCTGGAGTGCACGATCCCATGGCAGTTGCTAGCGTGCAGTCTGGCAGGCCAACAGGTCCAAAGTCCTGTCCCCTTGTCTTGCTTCTTTAAAATAATTGTTCTGAATGCACAATACAGTTTTCATATATTAATTCTTGACTACCTTCAACCTGGAAGACAGGAGACTATGCAAAATGTTGCCTGTGGAACACTGAAGAATTCTGCTAAAGCATAGCAGCAGAGGATTATTTTTCTTTTAAGTTAAAATCCTATGTAGATCTGCTTAATAAAAGAAAGAAAGAAAAAGTTTTCAAATTCTGCAGGCACCATTCTAGACAGCCTCATATGTTATGTCCCATTGGAGCACACAGAGAGAGGGGGGAGAGAGGGAGAGAGAAGCAAGAATATGCACTACTTGGCCATGTCTTAATGACCTTAAGTAAGAAAAAGAGAAGTCTCCATTCTGCCCTGCCCTCATAAATAAAAAAATTATTGAGAAAAGTGAATCCCCTATATGTCTACAAGTTGGCATACCTATTCTACTTTGGAGAGGCTCATGTGCCAGTTAATTCCATCCACTTTGGCCAAAAAGAAAAAAGGTCAGAACCATTTTAAAAATTTTCCATTATAGTGAATGTAAACCACAGAGCTTCATTTTATGCAGAGCAACTTGGGATACAGAATACACACTGAAGTGCAGAGAACATACAGCAACTCAGAAAGAGAATGAGATTTACAGAGCATGCCAATGCAAATTGAAACCTATGCAACCTCCTAAAGCATATGGGTGGACTTAGACCAAGAGAACGGCTCAGCTATGAAACTCACTGGATGACCTTACACTTGTCTCTATCTTTCAATCTACCTGATGAGAAACTGGCTGTGTTTCTTCGTGAACTTCTCAGGTAAATTAAGTGATTGTACAAACATCCGAGAAAAGCAGTGAACTTCCACAGCCCTGCCGGTATACAGATTTTAACTATGTGAGATATGTCAGCATAAGGTGCATGCATTATATTAGACCCACAGAAAGAGCCCAGATTCAACTATTGGTGTGGTTATCAAAGCCACCTAGGTTTTTTCTCTCAACAAATTTCTGTGAAATACGGGGATTAGGGAAAATGTGAAATTTTATCTCTCTTAACAACAAATGGCTGGCACTAGGCGTTCTCTTAAAACACCTTTTTAATGGTCCCCTGAGATCACTTATCACTTCCAATCCTCTTTACATTCTAGCACACACTCCACCATGAACAGGATTTTATAAATACTATCAGCTTCATACTTCTTCTTTGACTTCCTCAGACAAAACACTTCTTCATTTCTCATTGTGCCATTATCTTTAAACACTCAGAAACATCGTTTTTAATGCATACCTGTTGCCAAAAACAGCAAAGACTCTTACATTTATACATGCAAGAGGAGATAAGTGCTTAACCCTGTTACCGTACAATTAGAGTCTTTCAGCATGACATTTGCTTGACAGATCCCTGCAAATCCCTCCAGTGACTTGCTGCAGACTGTGTTCCTTAAAAAAAAAAATATCTCCAGATGAGCCCCATTGAAAGGCAAACCAGTGCCTAAGAACAGCAGCAGCCAACTATATTTTGGTGCCTCAGCCAGAAAATCCATATGGCCTTCTCCCTTCAAGCTGTAGTAGCATTTTGGGGGTGGGGTTCCACTTTGGTTGTGCCTGCCTAATTTACACTTTCCAGAACAACTGAACTAAACTGAAATGTTTGAAAATCCCAGCTTCTCCACACTTTGTGATGCCATTTTCTATAAAATCAAGGTGTACCAAAATCCATATAATAGGGGGACGTGCCTGTAAAAAAAATGCATATAACAGCAGTAATAAACATACAAAAAATGCATCATGTTAGGGGAAATCGTTTGTAAAATAGCTGTACATTTGGCAAAATTTCATACAAAAATGTGTATATTAGGAGGAAAATGCACTAAATGTTCTTTGGGTTTTTTTTAATGCAAACTGATGTGAAAAATATGACAAACTGAAATGAAGACTGGAAAAAATGAGAAACTGAGGGTAACCAAATTAACAATTTGTCCTTCCCTAGGAAATATATAGGAAATAGGACGCGGGTGGCGCTGTGGGTAAAAGCCTCAGCGCCTAGGGCTTGCCGATTGAAAGGTCGGCGGTTCAAATCCCCGCGGCGGGGTGCGCTCCCGCTGCTCGGTCCCAGCGCCTGCCAACCTAGCAGTTCGAAAGCACTCCCAGGTGCAAGTAGATAAATAGGTATCGCTTACCAGCGGGAAGGTAAACGGCGTTCCGTGTGCTGCGCTGGCTCGCCAGATGCAGCTTTGTCACGCTGGCCACGTGACCCGGAAGTGTCTGCGGACAGCGCTGGCCCCCGGCCTATAGATGTGAGATGGGCGCACAAACCCCAGAGTCTGTCAAGACTGGCCCGTTCGGGCAGGGGTACCTTTACCTTTACCTTTACCTAGGAAATATATACGATATATTTTACACCAAAAACCACAAAATGTTTCAATCCTTTTTATTGCTAAGAAATTTTATCTACAAGCACATAAATGCACAAAAGAAAAAGGTGTGTGTGTATCTATGCATACAATTACACTAAGCAGAGAATAAAGTTTTGATTTCATATATTTCCAATGGGGGGGGGAGAAAACAAGCTGTCCCTATTACAAAGCTTCTAATAAGTTATATGGTTGAACATCATCTCGTACCTTATTGTTCTAGTGCAGTACATAATAAACATTGACCATCTTTCAATGAAACTTTTATTTCCCTTTCTGTCTTCTCTCTATTTAATAATGTCTGTAAGTTTCAACATATATATCATATCCCAGATCCTACTAATCTCTTTCAGTGATGGTGGTTCTTTCTGTTTCCACTTATGGCCAACTGCTATTGTAGCTGTTGTGAATTCCCTTTCAAGGCATCCCAAATCAGCTGCTGATTTAAACACAATGCTCACTTTTGTACTGATTTATCTATAAGCAGAGAAACAGAACTTTTATTGAAATATTTAAAAAGTTCAGTAAATTTAAGTGTGATGGTGAAGTCGTACGTATCAGGCTTCTGCACTACAGGAAAAAAGAAATGTATTTGAAAATGGTTATGCAAAGTTCCTCAGAGGAGATCAAACCCAGTACAGAATTATATATTAAAGCAAACCTAATTTGAATTATGTTAACGTTACACATTGTGCCCTATACCCAATACAGCAAGTATGGAACTTAATGTTATCATATTTCATTTGAAGCTGCCCAGAACCTAGTCTGGGGCAACCTAGTCAGATGGTGGCATCATCATCACCATCACCATCATCATCATCATCATCATCATGATGCTTTTATTGCTGCTAGCTGATCATTTCTTTCTTAGGCCAACTGCTGGTTAGCAAACCAGTATAATAATCTACTCAGAACCTAGTCTTAGGAAACCAGTCATGACATGTCCACCATGGCTCAACAACCAGCGCTTCCTTTTTAGCCTTGGCTGTTTAAGAAGCTCCTGCCGATCTGAGCTTCCTCTTGACACCCTTCATTCTCACACTAGCTGCTGACCTTCCTGAGACCCTACTGTTTGCTTGTCTGGACTCTGTAGCCCTGCTGAGGCCTATCAACTCTCTAGAATAGGGGTGGGGCACCTTCAGCCTTCCAGATGTTGTTGAACTACAACTTGCATCATCCCTGACCACTCACTACGTGGGCTGGGGCTGCTGGGAGTTAGAGTCCAACGACACCTGGAAGGCCAAGGGGTTCCCTACACATGCCTCAGAACTAACCGTGCCACTTTGAATGATGTTTTACTATATAACTTAGGGCAATGGCCCTATTACCATTTGGAATGCTGATCCTTAGTGTACCATCATAGATCCAATAGGCAGGAGCAAAGGAGAGGGGAAACAAACGATGATGTGCAGTCCATGGACTAGTGGGACTAGCCTAGTCCCCTTAATGTTCCCAGCGGGACCTTTCCGTGTACCTTCTGTGATGGAACTCGTGCTTGGGGGCTTCCCTGGCTTTTTTCTGGCCCACGTAGGAGCAGTCTGGATAGTTAGCCTTGGTGAAGACTTGATGTTTTCCTCCCAAAAAAAGTTTTTGAGTTTCTGCTGAAACGAGGCTGCATTTTAATGTTGTATTTTAATCTTGTTTTTTAAGTTGTATTTCAATCAATTGTTTTATATCTGGTGTTATACCTGAGCCTGGTCTTGGCTGGGGAGGGCGGGGTATAAATAAAATTTATTATTTTTGTTGTTGTTGTTGTTGTTATCACCTGCTTAGCCAGTGTCTCCAGGCTCCTTGTATTTGTGCGTGCATCTCTCTCTCTCTCTCTCTCTCTCTCTCTCTCTCTCTTTCTTTCTTTCTTTCTTTCTCTCATTACCTCTGTAATCATAACAACACACACACATGATTAGGAAGTGGCTGCTTGAAGCAGAACTGCAGCCCTTTCTTCATTTTTTAAGGAAGAGCAGTCAGAAAGCCTGAAGTGCCTATGGGGTAGGGGTGGAACAGCCACTGTGTGTGTGTGTGTTTTGAAAGTGTGGTGTTTTAATAACATAAACCCCCAGCCCCAATCTGCCAGAACCTGAAGGATCAACAGCAACATGCAACAACCACCACCAACATGATCATAGAAAGGGAGGTGGTGAAGAAAGGGTGTGTGTTAAAAATGCTTTTTACATTTAACAACGCTTCCACCTGGGGTTGTCTTTTTAAAAAACAAACAAAGCAAAGCCAAACTTTTCTTCTTTTTGCAAGCTGCTTGGAACTGGCAAATTGACCAGCTGGGGAATGGACTTCCTTGGGAGGCTGTGGACTCTCCTTCATTGAAGGCTTTTAGGTATCTGCCAGAGATGCTTGAGTGGAGATTTCTGTCTTGCAGGCAGTTGGACTAGAGGACCCTTGGGGTCCCCAACTCTACATACAGCCCTGTTCCCCAAAAGAAAATTCACCGCACGCCACTGACTGAACCTGTTGGCATGCTTGTGTTTCCATGCATGCAATGACATGTTGGGGAAAGGTGTGTCATATGCAAAGGGAAATTTGTATCTAGCTGCTACTAAGTACATGCATGGCTGGCAGAGAATAAGCCCCCAGATGTGTAGTCAGCAGGATTATTAACTGTGTGAGCCACTGAACAAACAGTTGCAGTGCCACCCTGGTTTCTAAGGTTTCTTAACATCTTTCTACCGGTGCTCCACACCTTCCTGATTAGCAGGGCTTGGGGGCAATGGCTGCTTTTGAAGCTCCTGTACTGATCTGTTTTAACTTTCTAAATTGACCGGCTTTTTCTGTTGGAAGACAGCCAATTGCTTTAATGGCTGCTTTGTATTTTGGTTTTTTGAGGAAGGGGGAAGGTACGCTGCTGCTTCTCAGAGTTTTGTGATTCTGTTTTATTATATTTAACATATAATAAATATATATTTAAAAGCCTTCAGCCTTTTTAAAAGACATATAGGAGAAAGTGGGACAGAAATGGTTAAATAAATAAATAGATGCCATAATAAATCTGGTAGTCTTTAGGGTGCCACAAGACTTTGTTGTTTTAGCAATTTCAAATCTATCACTGTTGTTCATAAGACCACAGCTGTAAACAGTTTGGAGCATACTTTGCTGAACTGATTCCTCTGAAGCATTTTTGAAACATCAAAGGTGTTTTGCATCCAAGCCTTGATTCAGGGCTTTTCCTTCATTCAGTTGATATTAATAGTGAAGCAGGTGCTCCGCGAAAATGCCCAGTTGTGTGAAAGCGTTTTGCCGTACAATTATTTTCCCCTCAGAAAGGGGGGCGGGGAGGCAGCAGGAAGGAAATGTGTGGAGAATCCAAAAAGCTCAAAGACATGTTTGAAACCATCATGGCCTATAAGCAGTCGTCTAGCCCTGCTCCAAATAAATCATTGCAGTTTTTAAAAGTGGCTTCTAATCTCACAGCTGAAGACTTTTGAGATTCTCAGTCAGTTTCTCTCAAGTGTGTGGGATTAACCATTTCAAAATAATACCTTGCTCTGGACTAGGCAGTGACTATGTTTGTGAAACCATATACAGTGGTACCTCGGGTTAAGTACTTAATTCGTTCCGGAGGTCCGTTCTTAACCTGAAACTGTTCTTAACCTGAAGCACCACTTTAGCTAATGGGGCCTCCTGCTGCTGCCGCGCCTCCAAAGCACAATTTCTGTTCTTATCCTGAAGCAAAGTTCTTTACCTGAAGCACTATTTCTGGGTTAGCGGAGTCTGCAACCTGAAGCGTATGTAACCTGAAGCGTATGTAACCTGAGGTACCACTGTACAACAAGCCATCTTCCTTTTAACACAAGTGTGGCTGTACATGCTGAAGGAACTTCCCACCTCTAGTGTGACAGTATAACGTTTGGGCATGATTTAAGGCAAGCAGAAAGAACGCTAAGAGTCTAAAGTGAAGCTATTCAAAACCAGAGAAGAATTTTAGGTAATGGAAAAGCTTGAAGACTGATAGGCAGCTGTCTCCTCCAGCTTCAGTAAATTAGGCCTTCGGAGTTACTGCTGCTGACAGCTACCTTAACATCTGTCTGGTATTTTTAAGGTGATAACATGCAGCTGATGTCTTTGATCTAAATGGAAAATGCACATCAGTCGCAACACTTGCAGAGGCCCCGTTTTTGGATAGAAGCGTTTACCAAGCAGGAAAAATTGCTGAGAATTTTTTCAGTGTACAGTCAGAAGAGAAAAGGAACCAATATTTTTAAAAAATTCTCCAAACAGGCTTCCCTGCAGAAAAGATTACCAGTGTGGCCAAAAGCCCACCCTTTTCCACACAAGAGCAATTCCAAACAACCTCGAACCTTGTTTTTCAAAAGGATACCACGGTGAAAGGTATTCGCTCCTATTTCAGTGACATGAGCATTTGCCTCATACAAACTCTGGTTTCAATGTCTCTCAGTATTTGTCTTTAACTAACCACAAGGGCTCAAGGAATGCCTCTAGTTTTCCATGTTCCTACAGCTCAATATGCTTTCAATTATTTTCCTGGCAGAGGTAAAGAAAGGGGGTTTGATAGTCTTAGGTCCTTATGTCAGGAGCATATAAATGTGCCCTTTTTAGAATGATACAAATATCGCTTTCTTCTCTGACTGTCTGATATAGTAGCAATTTCTAAAATGAAAGAGCAGGCTTTTCTTACAAGCACTGAAGAAGACATCTGGAGACGGGAAACAATGCCGTTTATCTGTGCGTCCCTTGTCTATATTCTTGGGCTCCTACCTCCCACTGAGGGAGTCAAAACTGAACCAGTCCTGAAATCTGGGCTAAATATGTATTTATTTTTTTCTTGAACTGGAACAGAGTATGAGCAATTAGTTGCAAGTGTGCTGAACGTGAGCCAGAACAGAACCTAATGAATAGGTGCAGGTAAATGCTTCAGAATAACAGCTCAAAAATGTGGCTGTGTACACACTATACATTTAAAGTATATGACTTCCCCCAAAGGATTGTGGTAACTGTAGTTTGCCCCTAACAGAGCTACAATTCTCAGCACAAACCACAATTCCCAGAATTCCTTGGTGGCGGCGGCAATGCCAGTGCCAATGCATGCTGCAGACATCACTCCAGACCCCTCTGCAATGCTTCTACTTCTGGGACACAGTGCCCTTCCAAGCATGCTCTCCGGAGCATGCGTGTACCTCCCAACCCCCAACCCCCATTTTTAAATAAATTTGAAATGCTCCCAAACCCCAGACATTTGTATAAAATGCAAAAATCCACCCAGATGGGCATACTGCCCCCCCAAAAGAGGACATGTCCAGACATATGGCAACCATAATATATGCATGCAAATTTATAAATAATTATATGAGACACCTCACTATAGTGTGGAAGACTGTGGCCATGTGACCTGTGTCTGCTGTCCGAGTGCTAAAGAAATAACTGTTGATGGGCATCTTCAAGACTTTTGTTCTCCCTTCTTGTAGTTCTTTGTCTTTAACCTGGCACAGGATCCTTCAAACAGACAACTGTCCTCTGACAGCCCTCTGAACCGACGACTGTCTTCTGTAACATAGGAAGGTTACTTGTTTGAACCGAAGGCCCTCTGGCCAACTACACACACTGCGAACACTGGATATAAAACAGCTCAGGATTAACAGACATCTTGGTTAGTTTACAGCCATGTGCTTGGTGCAGAATTGTAGCAGCTGACGTAATGGAATCCGCAGAGTCAATACCAAAAGAAGAAACTGAAAAGTAGATTAAAATAAGAATAATCTAGCCATTTGGATTATTATGCTTCCAAATACCAGGAAATAGCTTGGAAATTGCTTTCAGGTATCATGTTTACTAAAATTGCTTTCCTGTATCATGTTTACTAAAATGCAGAGTTATTATCACCTACCGGGGGGTAACTGGATATAGACTGTAGTGTTTGTAACATAAGAATTATTGATGGAGCAGTGAGTTAAATGCAGGCTGCCACAGAGTGCTTGAGTGTACTTTTCCCTTGCAGGTGAATGCAAGCATCCTTTATGTGAGTTTACTGTACTATTTAATGCAAAATGTAGGGGTGATTATTCCTTAACTATCAGGATTAGAGAAGTTTGTTAAGCATAACAGCTATGAGTCAACTTCATACTTTTTTATCTTCCACTTAACTGATTTCACGCAAGCTAGGATATCCGTACCAAGGAGGACGCCAATAATATCTACTCCCTTTTCTGAACTCTAATTTTGCAGATCCTTTTAAGAACAGAAAGGTATATGATGCACACATTTGGTCTGCCAAAAGGTCCAGCAAGCATTTCAGGTATCAATGAGTGCTTTTGTTTAAAGGACACTGAAAAAGACACCATATCTCACAGACGTTTCCTATTAGAAAGTACATTCCTAATTTTACCCAAGTATATAGAGATGCTGTGCTCTGTTGAGAAGATGAAATTTTGGATAAAATGTGTTTCAGGCCTCCTGCAAAGTGAACTTATCCAAGTAACTGGTCCCTTCAGCTGAACTAGAAATAGTTCTATTAAAAGTGATGGGAACCATTTAATAAGGCTGTAAACCCAAGTACCCTTTCAAGGCCCAGGGAAATCCCTGGGTTCAAATTGGCTAATAATAATAATAATAATAATAATAATAATAATAATAGTACCCCACTCATCTAACTGGGTTGCCCCAAAAGTTTAGCTACTGTAGAATTAATTCGGCTTCACACTGTGGTGTTGTGCAAACAGTAAACATACAACAAAAATGCGGTAATCACATTAACACTATTGTCTAAGACATTGATGTCACAGGACTTCAGTTTGGATGGTGTGTGACTCAGTTTGGCCCAACCCACGATCAATTTGTGTCCAACACAATTGCAACATCCACACCATACAGCACTTATCATACCACTTGAACAGTCATGGAGAATCCTGGGAATTGTAGTTTGTAAAAGGTGCTTATCAAGGGTGCCCTGACCTCACAAAGCTACACTTCCCAGCAGGGCTATTTTCCAGCCAGAACTCACCAGAGCTCAGTTCCTGCACCTCTCAGGTGTGCGCCATTGCCATTATAAGAGAAAAAGGGAGGTGTTCATTGTCAGTTCTGACACTACTTTTTCTAGATAAATAGCACTGTTTCCCAGTACCCCTGGGTAATAAGATGTTGTGCAGCAAACAAATACAGGTGCACAACTACATTGTAGGAGAGATGGATATGACCATGCCTTGTACCACTGAGATCGCATGAAATACTATTAATCTGGATACACATGTCAATGCAGATGTATATCTGCATCTGATATAGGAAACAAGATCGCCTGTGGCTAAAGGTAGGGCAAGACCTTCCCTCTTCACCTCGGAAACCATCTTCATTTTTGTGATCATGCAATCAGCAAGAAACTCAAGGAATTTTGTGAGTACTCATAAGGAATAATTGCAACTGCAAAACGCAGGTGATGGACTCTTCCTCCTTTCCATTGCACATGGGGGTAGGGAGGTAAGGCAACAGAAGGAGCAAGTGTCTGGCCCATCAGACTCCAGATTTTTAGGTCATGCTCAGAAGTGTCATTTTAACCTCTGGAGTTGGTTGTGCCAGCCAGTGGTGAGGCCCTCTGTCTTCTGTCACTGGTTGCTCTCCCCTTTGTGAAGGAGAGAATCTGGCAGATGAAGAGGTCTAAAGCTGTGGCCTTTTTTTGAAGTTCAATCCATAGATGACCCCAGAAGCAGGTCATATTCTTCCCCCCCCCCAGCAAATTGAGCGCTCGCCTCTTTCTCTCTTATGAGAAAGCCTGCTTCTGTATGTGGACCTCTGTTACTGGCTCTGGATAATGGGACGAAATAGCTGAAGAGAGCCCATGCTGGGTCAGTTCAGGCCTTGGTCACTGCTTGCCAAACTGAGCCTGATTTAAAGTTTGGTTGCTGTCATCCCTCTGATAAGCATGACAGAAAGGGTTGCGCATGGGACAGAACATTTGGTGTTCTTTAGCTGACACCTTTTATCTTTAAAAGAAAGTTGCACAGCGTTGTTGCTTTCTTTTTGCAGATTCCATAATTGTGATTTGTACATTTTGTTCTAAGAAAGAAAGAAAGAAAGAAAGAAAGAAAGAAAGAAAGAAAGAAAGAAAGAAAGAAAGAGTTAAATTATTTATACTGCTGGTCTAACCCATGCATCATCTCATGCTGTACCACTCATGCCAGTGCAACAGTGGGATGCAATTTGTAACTGAAACCGCTTCATTCTAATGACAACAAACAGCCCAAATGGCATTTAAATGGGAATGGAATTTAAAGTAAAGGAATGGAATGTTATTCTTTCTCAAATCATTGGGGTGGGGGGAAGACTGGGCAAAAGTAAGTTCTCCTGCATGCCTCTGTTTAGAAATGAATAGGAGCTGCACAAGAGCATGGCTACAAACACATGCTGTTCTGTAGTAATTCCATTCAGGGCCAGCCCTATTATTAGGAAGAGTGGGGTGGCTGATTTGGGGTGTCATGAAAGGCTAGCTAATTGTTATTTAATTATATTTTTACTCCCCGGGAGGGTGAAGGTATTTGTTAGATTTTCTGTCTCAGGAACCAGAACAATTTGACCAGCCTAGGATATCATGCACTTTGACTGTGGGGCAGAGGTGTTATTTATCATTCGTACATTGAATAAAACTCATTTATCACGCTCAAGACAGAGCACTTTCTAAGGCAGGGTACAAGAAAGTAGAACAATATAAATACTCATTATATTCTGGGTCTAGGCATGCTTCTTCAGAAAATATCCAAATCAGTCTGAACCCAGCTGTTTTCAGTCTCAGATCCAAAGCTGCCCACAAGAGAAGCCATGGCAATTGGATATACTCATTGCAAAGCCAAAATGACCAGTTACAAGCTTTCTGGAGCTCAGTAGGGTTCTATTAGTTTGCCTTTGCTTTGAAGCTGAAAGCAAGGCAAAGCACCTCTTTGCTTATTGAAGGCAAGGGTAACCCACTACATTTTGCTGCCTGGGCTTAGTGGATAAGATGGTATATTGCCCATTTCAAGTACAGAAACCTGTCAGATTGCCAGTTTGAACCTCCAGCACTGGCAATAGGACCAAGGGGTGGCAAGGTAGCTGAAAGGGTGGAGGAGGGTGGATCACCAGGTACAGAGAGGTCTGTGCTACTATGAAGGGAGAGAGGCTCAAGTGGAATGGTCTTGACTTCCTCACATGCACACATACACACAGTGTCTTGCTGCCTGAGGCAGCAGCCTCACTCTCCCTAATTGTAGGGTCTTGCAGGAGGTTCATGCTGACTGAAGGAAGCATGTGAATTAGTTAACTCTCCTAGCGGCCACTGCATCTGTCAGTCACTGAACTGATTCTGTGTTTTTATGGAATTGTGCGGGATGGGGATGGTGTAGAGCGGGGATGGGAAACACTTTTCAGTCTGAGGGCCAGATTCAAACATGGCCAACCTTCAGGGGCAAGAGGCAAAAGGGGACAGACAAAAGTGGCTGGGGTCAAAGGTTGCCAAAGCAAAAAATAAATCAATAAATACAAAGGCAAAAAATGCTGGAAAATTGCATTTTACATAATGTTGTGTGTTCTAGAGACATTTTCTGACGTCATACCCATGCAACGCATGCTGGGGCCCCTCCATCTTAGGCATGACAGCATCTTCAAAATAATACTATTGTGTAATAAACCTGTTTGATGCATAGGAGCATTATTTATACTTACTGCCTCTGATTCGACTGTTAAGGTAGGAAACTCCACAGTTTATTGGTCAGGCCCTCCGTTTCTAGACGATTGACAAGCATTCTCCAGAATCTGCAAATTTGTCCTGTTTTCATGAAACAAATGCCGTCATTTCTTGTGGGGCACGGGTGCCAATTCATCCCCACAAACCAGTTTTTGGAACAGCATATTAAAATGCATTTGGGTTAAATGTACAGCTACGCTCATGATCACACAGCAAAATGCCGAAGGCAGTGTAACAAGCTGGAGAGCAGGGATGGGTAACTTGCCCTACTCCAGCTGCTGTCGGACTCCAATCCCCCCTGACCATCAGCCTCATGGACCAAGCTTGATGGAAGCTGTAGTTCGTCAGCATCTGAAGGACCACAGGGTAGCCGCCTATGGGCTGGAGAGAGGATCACTACTGCAGGAAGAACGCTGAACTAAGTATCTGATTGCAATGAATCCAGAATGATTCAGTGTGTGGTGGCTTGTGGGGAAAGGGGGAAACTATTTTTCTTCTGCTGCTCAGAACGGTAGGAGCTAAAAGCCTTTCATAATGAAAAGTATACAGAATGACAACAGCAGAGGCCAGCTCTCAAGCCTATGTATAAACATAATTGCTCGATTTGGGGTTTTGGAACGTTTGTTCCTCCAAACCTTATACTGTACTCTTTTTTATTTTCAAATAGCATGCCCCCTGCCAAGAAGTTACATTTTTTCCTCTCTTTAAAATAAGCAGTGAGGGCAATGGCATGATGAACAAATTTCATTTCTTCTGTTCCATTTTTTCCATCTTTAATACAGCCTCCAGCAGGCCAAATGGCACCAGTGCAATTGCTAGTAAGTCAATACATCTGGCTGCATTCCTGAAATGACAAATCTGATGGATAGAACTCCAGCTCCTATACAAAGCCTCTTTTCAGAATGCTCTCTCCCTGGTACTTGTCTGCTCGGAGCAAAACCTAATGTGTGAAAACAAAATAAAAATCAAGCTCTTTCACCACCCCGTGCTAGTGTTTCATTTTCAGTGGGCTAATGTTATTATTAACACAGCTCTCTTGTGCTGCCCAGATTCTGCACCTCTGCCTGGATATGATGAGAGCTTTCAATTTGGCACCAAGGTGACGAGCGGCTGCTCCGAGGGCTCCATGCTTTGCTACGAAAGCATGACATGGCACATTGCTAAGTGTCTAGAACTGATCAGTATCCGAAGAGCTTCTGCTTTGCTCACCAAAAGCAATGTGATTGTGTTGGAAATTGCCAGTGGTGAGGAATGCAAGCATGCAGGGAGGCGTTTTACCTTTCAGCTTTGATGATCTTTCAGCAAGAAATTATGAGCTGGACATCATGTGTGACCTTGTGACTGTATATGGGGAACAATCTGTCAGCACATCACTGGGCTTTAGTCTGTGAAGGATTCAGCACATGCCCATGGCATGAAGGTGGGATACTTGGCATTCCATTACTTTAAATTTAATCAGCAACTAACGCCAGATCTGTATGAACTGGACTGGCTAAGGAGCGAATATTGACCTTTAATGTTTTCTATAGTCTGAGACCATGATACCTCAAGGATTACCTTCACCTGTGTGGACCAGCCCAACCCTTAAAACTGGCCATGTTGGGCCTGCTCTTTGGTTCATTGGGAGTAGACATGCCTCGTGGCTCCTTAGAGTCAGTACCACAACTCTGAAATATCCTCTGTGAGAAAATCTAACAGATTCTACTCTTTCTACTTTCAGATGGCCTATGAGGACAGATGTTCATTATTGGAATTTTTAAACTATTTGAACGGCTCTTGTGCCGTCTTATCTTTCATTATTATTTTCTTATTATATTGCTTCTGTTTTACGATTTTTAATTATTTAGATAAATACGATTTTTTATTATGTAGAAAAGTGGGATAGGAACCTTCCCCCCCACTCCTGGTCCATGGAATCAGGGTACCCCATTAAAAGGATTCAGGGCCATAGCACCCACAAAATGGTGATTTCAGAGGAGGGAGTTTGATGTACATCATAAAGAAGAAGAAGAGAATAAGAAGAAAAAGAGTTTGGATTTGATATCCCGCCTTTCACTCCCTTTAAGGAGTCTCAAAGCGGCTAACATTCTCCTTTCCCTTCCTCCCCCACAACAAACACTCTGTGAGGTGAGTGGGGCTGAGAGACTTCAAAGAAGTGTGACTGGCCCAAGGTCACCCAGCAGCTGCATGTGGAGGAGCGGAGACACGAACCCGGTTTCCCAGATTATGAGACTACTGCTCTTAACCACTACACCACACTGGCTCTTCATATCCTTGGTTAATCCTGCCAAATAATCAACCAGCAGAAGAGGTTAGTTTATTCAGACTACACACCCAATGCCTGCGCCAAAACCTGCTGACATCTGTAATCAATAACATTGTGGCCTGTTTAAGTCCCAAGTGGTTGTCCTGTGTTTACTGCAAGTTCACTATGCATTGGCCCCACCGCCTGCGGCTTCACTGTCCCTGGACCCACAAACTGTCCTTCCTATAACTTCCTTAGGATTTAATTGGCTGCCCTTGGAAGTTTTGTGGTACCTTTGTGGAAATGTGTTTCACCTCTAGATTAGAATGAACAGGAAGCCGCCTCCATCCTAAGAAATGTTTGCACTAAAGGAGATCTGAGGCATATCCCAGAATCTCATGTCTCTAGTCTTCTTGGGACTCCTCTCAGAACCAAACCTCATTCTCCCACTGCCTGCAGAGGAAAAAAATGTCTGTTGGCAGGTACAGTCTGAATCCAAGCCTAATCTCTAAACAGACTGCAAACCCCCAGACCTGCAAACCCACCAGCCAGATCTAATTGTTCACCTTTGTCATGGGTTTTGCTTTTTGAAATAAAACAAATAAAGGAAAACAAATGTTGAATTAAAAATTGCCCATTTGAATGCCACAACATGAAGATGTTATTTTCAAAAAATGCATTCTCAAAATGTAATATTTCAACGTGAAATATTAGCTAGCCAGGCAAAAATGTCCAGTTCATCACATTCAGAGCCATTCCACTGAATTTTTCTCAAATGCATGTACTTTTTTCCCAATAGTATGTTCCTTGATCCCCATTCATCCAGGAAATCCTGTACAAATGATGTAGCTTCTTCCACAAAGACATGACATTTCTTTGTATTTCTTGGCCACACAGAGTGAGGGAAAGGGGCGAGGCTTTTACGAACGTCAGAAACACTCTACTATTTCTGTAATGAATTTTGTCCAATGATACATAGATTTTCCAGTCCAATATAGCTAGTAAATACTGAAAACAGTGACGAGAAACAACAAGCACAGATCTGTACAAACTCAGGAGAGTAAAGCAGCCTAACATTAGTCCCTTTAACTCATCAACAAACTGAATAAGGTAGCAGTAAATCTGTAGGTTTAAACCCAGCAGAAAGTATTGTGGGTGTGGAGATGACACCCCAGTTAATGGAGCAGAGGGGGCACCAGCGTACCAGTGAGGGGCAGTGTAGTGTAGTGGTTAGAGTGTCAGACTAGAACCTGGGAGACTAGTGTTCAAATCCCCATTCTCTGGGTGACCTTGGGTCAGTCTCAGCCTGACATACCTCACAGAGGTGTTGTGGTGGTACAATGGGGAAGAGGGGAACTATGTATGCCACCTTGAGATCATTGGGTTGGGGGGGGGAGTGGGATTCACTATTGTTGGCATCCGCCTGTCTTGAGAAACAGTGGAATGCGCCTCAAGGAGTGAAGTCAAACTGTGTCAGCAGCACCACTGTGTCAGCAGCACCGAAGTGACCTCTCTGGAGCACAAGCCTGAGCAGTGTGTGTGGAGGTCCCGGGCTGCCCAGACAATAAGATCCCCCTCTCAGCCTCACTGATGTGGTCCAAAGGAAAGCAGAGCAATACGTTTGGCACCAGCTTGGTTGCAGGAATGGCTGGAAGGAGGCGTACAAGGCGCTATCTAACCGTCTTAGGGGCTGCACTCTGGATTTGTGTAGGGTTTATTCCTAAACTGCAGCAGCAGCAGTTTAGGATCAGAGCTGAAACTGCCTTCTTGTCTGCTGGCCCCACTATTGGTCTCATCTGCTCAATCCACCAGAGCCTGTCTTTGCATGCAGGGGAAGTCTCAACAAGGGTTCGAGACCCACTGGCTACCCTCACCTGGTTTAGCTGGCCAGTTGAAGCCATTCCTGGGGTGTGGCCGCTGTCACATGCTGACGGCTTCAAAGAGCCACAGGTGAGAGCTGGGAGCAGGGTGGGCGCCAAAGGTGCACAAACTACCCCAGAAGGAGCATGACATATCCCCAGCCAGAGGTACTGCTGCTTCCCTAACATCCCATACACCCCTCGTTGGGGTACAAATATAATTAAATAAATAAAGTGAGCCTGTGAGTTTTTAAAAAGTGAAGCAAGGAACCTTTGCAGAGGGGAAGTGCAAGCATACAGAAGTTTCCATCTCCTTCCCCCGGGACCCTTTTCCTCTTAAAATCTCTTGCTCTCTTGGCTCTCCTTCTCTTCCATTTACTTTCCCTCTTATACACCTACCTTTCCACAATATTGCAACTGAACTGTGACTTATGTCTAATTTGGCCCTGAGGCCTTTATCAGTAGTCCCTCATTCTAGGTGACGCAGAGAGCAACCCAGGTAATGGCCAATGAGCCTAGCTCAGCAGGTGCAGCAGGAGACTCTTAATCTCAGGGTTGTGGGTTCAAACTCCACGTTGGGCAAAAGATTCCTGCATTGCAGGGGGTTGGATATCATGACCCTCATGTTCCGTTCCAATTCTACAGTTCCATGATTCTATCATCTAGATAGAGTGATAAATACATATCGAGACATCTAGGTTGACAACTAATATGCCAGGTTGTCTCCCTCATAGTATTTTGGGGAACCACTGGGGAGCCACTTGTCTCACAATAAGTGTGTTCACATATTACATTTAACACAATAGCTGAGCAGCAGAAATCAACCAGTGTACCCCCTTTCACACAAACACTTGTAAACGTGAAGAGACACCTTGTACCTGTGTGTGATGTGTGAACAAGCCTTTTGTGCAAGTCTGGGCACTTGTCAATGCTTAGCAGCATACATACAGAATGCTGGATTGCAGTAGTGTTGTGATTTAAGCAAATTGATGATTTTGAGTATTTAAGAGGAACTGAATGCATGCAACTTCATACACAAATGAATTTAAGGTGGGGCATAGCTTATATGTAGTGCGGCTTCCAGATTTGCACCCCATTATGATGTCTATCATCTGGAGACGAAATAGAAAACTGGAGGTTGCTATCTCGACAACAGCAAACCGTGGCTGCAAAAAATAAAGGCGCTTTTCAAGGTTCATTAAGCACTAATCAATGCCTAGATTAAGACTAAGGAATGACAAGTCTCAGACGATTTGAAAGGGTGTGTTTCATGCTGTTAAGAAATTCAAGAGCCAGACAAGGCCGTCCCGCAGTCTATTTAATTTATCAGATAGTCATCTATTATACATTTCTTAGAGGACTGAGAGCGTACTGTATGTCTTTCTCAAAACTTTAGAGCACACAGTAAAAAGAGTAGGAAAGAAAACAATCTGAGTGAAAGGAACACAATTTTGGAAAAGGACCAGCTTCCTTCTGTTCCCCGGCCCCCAGAAAAACCACCAATTAAAGTGACATTACTGCAGAACTGTGCCGGAAAGCCAAGTGGATGCTGCTTGGATCCAGTCAAGCAGTTCACAGACTGATGGAAAGAACTGTTCATACCACATGCATTTAGCAGTTAATTGACCTCATCCATGAACACCGACTTTTGCCAACAAAAAATTAAAGTCAATATCCCTATTTATTTCATATGCTTGTTTGGTGTTTGCTGAATGAGATATGCACCGGGTTTTTATTCCAGTGCTGGAAAGAATGTGAGAAAGATTGGTCAACATGTATGTTTATGCTTTGTCTCTGTTCCACAATCGAAAGGGTTGTCTATGGCAGCCATCATTTCTGTGCTGACTAGTATTAGTCAGGGTCCAGTGCTAGCAGTGTAATACCTGTCACCATGATGTGTGTGAAAGAGATAAATACCTGCCATAATGCAATGGAGTGTTTTCTCTCTCTGCTCTGTGAATTTCGTCCCGTCCCCCACCCCATCCGCAGCAATATTTTGAGCCTCCTGGCATACTTAACTATTCAAGAAAATAGGGAGGGGGGTTTCCTGTGGGACTCCTTTCAGATCTGTCAGTTTGTCAGCTACAAACTATATACTGAATATTTTGTCATTTTCCACTTAAACCTGCAACAGCTATGATGCATATTAACTATCTTCTGCCCCCCATGAGAAATTGTGAAGGAATTTATAGTGTTTGGGGTTTGTTTGTTTGTTTTAAAAAAGTATAAATACAACTTTTAAAACATAAAACATAAAACTAAAAAATAATAATTAAAAGTGTGTGTTTTCACACATGTGTGTATTTTCCGCCAGACATCTCAGGTTTATTTCTCTATGAAAATTAGGAAAACTGTTCTTCCCCACTCCTGAATCTTATAGCACTGCTCTGACGGCAGCCTTGACAGTGTGACGTGATGCATGTTTCGTAAGAGAAAGTAAGTCCCATTGTGCCCAATGGGATTTACTACCTGGTCAACATATTTGGGATTGGACCCTAACAGTGCAGCCCTATACATATCTCCTCAGAGGTGAGTCCCACTGAGTTGAATGGGGCTTACTCCCAGGAAAGTGGGGACGGAATTGCACTTACCTGGGTAAAGTGGTGCTTTTCAGACTGTGTTCTTAGGAAGGCTGGGACCCCATAGAATCCTATCACGAGAAAAACCTTGTTCAGGTGTTATGCCAGTTCATTCTGTTTTGTGACTTTTAAAAATGCAGTGGTTTTCAATTGCAAATTATATTAAATATTTTATTGTCCAGAGAACTTGGTTGAGTGAACGGTATATAATGTGACAAATATATGTATCAGCTTTGCTGTTAGACACAAAATCATGTTAACAAATAGGCTACTGCCAAATTTGTATCTTATGCTACCAATATTTAGTTAGTTTCTGAATTCTTCCTCCTAGCAGTTCTTCACCTTTTCACTGCCCTGAAGCCCCACTTCTCATGAGGAGCTTTTAAACTTCCTCCACATTTAAAAAGAGGCATTTTTGTTGCTTCTTTGGAAAAAGACACACCTCAGCTCTGTGCACCTATCAGCCCATTGTATGTTTTCTTTCTGATTCTGGGCCACCAGCGCCCTTTGATCACACTGAGAGAGATACATTTGCAGCATTTACTTGCTGGTGAAGTTTTAAATGGCTCCATTTATTTGCAATTGAAGGTGTACCCAGCCTTAGAAAGACATTCATCAAATAAAGGCAACACATAACTTTCCCATTACCTAGGTGTAGCCTGAAACTGCCACTATACAATTTGAAGAAAAAATACAAAAAAAGCTATAACTCAGCTTGCAATCTGGCTCCCATGCCCATTAAAGCTCAGTCTAAATATAATTTTGACTGGCACCCCCAGCCTTTATAATATACTGTTCAGTTTTACATGTAAACTCATAAACGCTCTAAAGCACATGGTACTGATGGCTACCCAGAAAAACCTGAAAAGGGTGGGTGTGTTGCCTTAAGATACTATTGTGCTTTGAGATAAGCCAAGCAGCAAACAAAGCACACTTTATAACGAGCTGGCATAGCTGCTGCCTGCGATTTCAAGCATCTGAATGGGAAAACAGCTCTGGATATTTATGACAAATGTCTTGTTTCCTGATTTATGTTAGTACCATGCTGTGCTCGAGCCGATTTTGGTCAGAGAATGGAGCTAATAGGCTCGCAATTCTTTGCAACTAATTGAATGTGAATTGCGCTGGGCAGAGAAAAACCTGACTGAGAGCAAAAGCCAGGGATGTTGAAAGGCTGAGGGAGTATGTTGGTAGGAAAAAGCAGGAGAAGAATCTACAGTGAAAGCACTTTTGAAAAAATCAGGAATGACCACAAGGATGGAGCGCCTGACTTGAAGCCAAAAATCTTTTTACATTTTCCAGTCACAATATCAGATTCTTAGCTTCCCTATCTGGATATCTGACATTCGTAATGTGCAGCAGGAAAAGCCCCCTTTTCTATAAATTCAGAGTACTGTAGGAAAATAAGAAATGGGCGGTACCAAATGGATTGGGACACTTTTTCGGGTATGTAGACATGTTGAATCAATCACATTGGAATCAAGCCTGGCATAGATTTTATCCTGCAAAGCTAGAGTTAGGCTCTGGCAGAACAGGGGTGGCTAAGCTTTTAGGGGCGAAGGGCCACATTAACTCATGGTGAACTCTCTGGGGGAAACATGGCAACTTGGGTGTGGTCAAAATGTTGAAGTGGGTGTGGCTAAAGTGTAACAGCAGGTGTGGCAAGAGCTGTTTAACAATTAAAGCCATAAGCAGCCATCAAGCGGTTTAATGCTCACAAACGTTTCAAGGAACATTTGGAAAGAATTTAGAGGTAGCTTCAGCACAGGCTTCAACAAACTGCTCCTGTGTAGGAAACAGATATCTAGGGACTGAGAAAGGAGTCGATTTCAGAAGTGCCGAAAGGGTGTGCTGGAAAACGAAGACAGTTAGATTTCCATCAGTTATAGGATAAAAGTCTTTGGGACTATTTTAAGGGGTGAAATGGGAGAGCCCACTTTGAAAAGCTTGATTAGAGAAAACCAGAAGGATTTCTTAACAGGGAGAGTCACGCTTCACTTGGCTATTGGAATTCATGAAAGTTTTCCAGCAGCTATGGGAGAGGACAAGGATATCGTACACCAGCTATATTATCTGGCTATATCATGCAGTCGTTCTCCACATTTAACTTTCTTAAGTATAGGGAAAGGATGAGTAGATGGCATGGGAACTACGTAAAGCAAAATGCGCTTAAGCCTTTTGGGAAAGGTCGGGTTTGTGAAAATGCAACCCTGACTCACGGAGCTAATTGCATATGTAATGATCCTGGTTCAGACGGAGGGTGGAGGAAGCTGAGACAATGAAAAGGCACTTTCCATGAATTCAGCATTGAAAGCAGTTGGCGTAGTAAAACCCCTACCACCAATGAGATGTTTCTCTCCATGCAGTTGAGAGCCTATGGAGAGAGACAGCAGACACACTCACCCAAGCCCTGTAGTCACAGCTAATTCCACGGAGCAAGATTGTTTCTTGTTGAGATTTTCACAAATGCCTAGGCGTGCTATGCAATCCTATCCACTGTTCTTGCCATTGGGTTCAGTTGGGCTTCCTTCCAAGTAGGCATGCACAGGATTTAAGCTACATTTTAATAACCAGAGCAAAGACTTTTCTCCTTACATATCATAATGAACATATCTGAGCCCCCACATAATTGTTCCATTTAAATATTGACACAGTATAGTAGACATTCTGCCAGGTCCTGTTTTCTTCACAATTAAGTGTTAGATAATAGAACATATGTACCCAGCTGGATACAGAAACCCAGAATTTCTGAACAGCGTCCCAGTTTCAGGAGCCGGCATGGATTCAAAATGACCTCTCCCTTGCCAGTGCTAACAAATTTAGATTAAATATACAGATACAGAATTCATTGCCTGATTTATTGTCAATACAGTGTTAATATTTGCATCCACAGGATCTGACATTTTTTGGGTACCAAAGTGAAGTAACACATCAACCATTTGACAGTGCTGGGCTGAAAAGAAACTGGGGATTTGCTTCCAGAATGACCTGGAAAACAGTGGAACAATTGGAAAGGTTTACTTTCTAGGTATGAAAAATCATGGTAGGCCCAGGAAATAAAGCTTTGAAAGAAGAATTTACAAATGTAGATTAGGTGTGTAGAACCAGTGACCCTCCAGATAATAATTGGCTACAATTCTCACTGGTCCTGACCATTGGTCATGCTGGCTGAAACTCTTGAAATTTGGGGTCTAATAACATCTGGAGGCCCTACCCCACACGCAGATCTTTCAAATGCTTAAGATTCTACCCCAAACCATTTTCTGGTGGGATTAAAGGGCATTGCTTCCAAGTAACTATGTTTAAAGGTAAAGGTAAAGGGACCCCTGACCATTAGCTCCAATCGTGACCAACTCTGAGGTTGCAGTGCTCATCTCGCTTTATTGGCTAAGGGAGCTTCCGGGTCATATAGCCAGCATGACTAAGCCGCTTCTGGCGAACCAGAGCAGTGCATGGAAACGCCGTTTACCTTCCCGCCGGAGCGGTACCTATTTATCTACTTGCACACTTTGACGTGCTTTCGAACTGCTAGGTTGGCAGGAGCAGGGACTGAGCAACGGGAGCTCACCCCGTCACGGGGATTCGAACAGCTGACCTTCTGATCAGCAAGCCCTAGGCTCTGTGGTTTAACCCACAGCGCCACCCGGGTTATAGAATCATGCTAGCTCCTTGCATATCATAGCTCCGCACACTGCCACCAGGCTCCCCAAAGAGCATCCATTTGATCTTCATTTGAAAGACTTCTCCCTCCAGTGCAGATTGTGAGTAGAGAGGGACTGTGTATAATCTTGATTTTAATAGTGGCTTCCAGGGAAATAGTTCAGCAACCCCTGCCCACTGCTGCTACTCCAATCGAATTCACAACCCCTTTTTCAGGGTATTTTGTTTTAGGGGGGGGACCCTGTCAGGAAAGTATTCACAAGACTCCTGGATCTCATCTATTTTGGCCCAGATTTAAAGAATATATTTTCAAAGAGCTCTAGTTTTAATTCCATAGTATTAGGTCAGCTCCACACACCAAACATCTATGATCATCAGCCCAGCAACAGTTAAAAGTGCACCATACTTAGATTATTATTTTAAGAAAGAAAGAAAGAAAGAAAGAAAGAAAGAAAGAAAGAAAGAAAGAAAGAAAGAAAGAAAGGGGATTTATTTCACACAGTCTTCTAGTCTAGTCATAATAAAACATATTTTGAAGTTTCAAAAAGATTCATTCACTCTGGTTGTTGCAGGGTATCAATCGCCATCACAAACACAGTGCATTTACTCTATATGACCACTGTTTCTTCACAGAATAATTTCTTTTTTTAAAAAAACACTGAATGCATATTTGTATGAAAGAAATCTTTGATTCCATTTATGCAATGCAGCTGTGAAGTCAAAAGGGCCATGTATTCTTATTTTTTATTTCAGTCTAAGTTGTATACTATGTTACAGAAAGATCTGCACAAACAGGATGAGTTTACAAAGTGAATTTGACATGCCTTGGCTTTTAAAAGTGCTGAGCACTGTGGTGGAAAAGTGACACATAATATTTCAAAACACAATCCACCAACAAAACAACCTTACATCTAAATAAAAACAACTCTGTTATAATCAGCATAGCAACAGGATTATAGCATCAAGCTAACAATATTAAGGGGACGCGGTGGCGCTGTGGTCTAAACCACAGAGCCTAGGGCTTGCTGATCAGGTGGTCAGTGGTTCAAAACCCCACGACGGGGTGAGCTCCCATTGCTCGGTCTCAGCTCCTGCCAACCTAGCAGTTCAAAAGCATGTCAAAGTGCAAATAGATAAATAGGTACCACTCTGGCGGGAAGGTAAACAGCGTTTCCGTACGCTGCTCTGGTTTGCCAGAAGTGGCATAGTCATGCTGGCCACATGACCCGGAAGCTGTCTGTGGACAAACACCAGCTCCCTTGACCAGTAAAGCAAGATGAGCGCCGCAACCCAAGAGTCATCCGCGACTGGCCTTAACAGTCAGGGTTCCCTTTACCTTTACCTAACAACATTAAAACGAAAAGGCTATTCAGGTTATTTAAACAGATGCTTAACTTCATGAAGACTCAACCCCAACGAGAAATATTGGATCGGCCATTTTGAACTGTCTTGAAAAGTCAGAACCGTCCGGTGTGTAAAGTGCATGCTTTGTCATGGACCCACTCTAAACCCCATTAATCTGGGGTCAGTTCCAATGGAATGTTTCTCAAACTATTACTTGTGGAAACAGAGCCAGTTCTACCATGTTGTTTCCTGAGTTCCCTCCAGACCATTCCCCTCTTAGAACACGAGGAGAGCCCTAATGGATCAAATCAAAAGCCCACCTTGTTCAGTAATCTGTTCCCACAGTGGCCAACCAGATTCTTCTGAGAAACCCACAAGTTGGACTTGAGCACAACATGAACACCCTTCTCACTCATGTTCCCCAGCATCTGGTACTCAGAAGCACACTGCCTCTGATACTGAGTTATATACAGCCATTGTGACTGGTAGTCATTGATAGCCTCATCTTTCGGGTTGGAGGACGCAGTCTGTCCACATGGCCTGCCATGTGCTTCCGAATCCAGTTTGCTGCTCTCAAGTGTGCAGGATTCTATCTCGTTCCCAATTGTAATGGGACGGGGCATCTTGTTTTTCTCTCAAAAGGGCATAATATGGCCCTGTGTGAAAGTAATTGCTATATGTATGATATTGATAGATTCCTCAGTAGCAGATGTAAGCTGCTATCTTACACACAGGCTTAATCTGCACTATAATTTTAAAATAGTATTGTACCACTTTAGACAGTGGATGGCTCCCAAGCAATCATGAGGACTGTAGTTTGTTAAGGGTTCAGAGAGCTATTCCCTTGATAGAACTACAGTTCCCAGAGTTCCCTCGGAAGAGGGTCTCATTGTTGAACCACTATGAAAGCCAAAGCTCTGCAAGGAAGATGGCGGTCTCCTAACAACTCTCAACACCCTTAATAAATTACAGTGCCCAGGTTTCTTTGGGGGAAGCCATGACGGTTTAGATTGGTATGGTGCTACATTACATATATAGTGCAGATGGGGCCTTAGTTAGGAATAAGTACTACTAAAGTCAGTAAGTTTTATGAATAAACATTTATGAGATCAGACTGAATACCACTCTGCGCTGGAAGTTTTCTTTGCATATGTGTTCACAACTAAAACTTGCCAGATGAGTGCAGAAAAGTAAGCCAGAACTGGTGCTTCAATTGGGTTTTTAAATGGGATAGGACCAGGCTACTTTTATTCTGGTGGAGAAATTTAAACCAGCTGCAGTCATGTGGAGTTAAGAAGGCAGAGTGATGACTTGCATCTGGATGCTGGTGGTGGTTTGTGACTCACCTTTGCTGGAGGGAAACACCAAAGTTCATTTGAAAGATCCACTCTTTTAAAAGCCTGAGAATACAGCAGAAGAGATATGTTGTAACAGTTTTTTTCTGCCTGCTCTGTGCTGTGAACTGGGATCTCATGAAAACCTGGAGAAGGGAATTGTTTTATAAAGCAAAATGCTACACAGTAGAGGTGATGGAGAAGAAAGCAATGGCTGCTGAGTTCCCTGTACACTTGTGCAATGGACGTATGGCTATATCCCCACTCCCAATATTTTTTTGGGGGAAGAAGCCCTAATGATCAGAGGGCAGTGGAGGCTGAGTGCAGAGGAAAGCGCAGAACTGAGGAAGAAGAAGAAGAAAAGTTTGGATTTGATATCCTGCCTTTCACTCCCCTTAAGGAGTCTCAAAGCGGCTAACATGCTCCTTTCCCTTCCTCCCCCACAACAAACACTCTGTGAGGTGAGTGAGGCTGAGAGACTTCAGAGAAGTGTAACTAGCCCAAGGTCACTCAGCAGCTGCATGTGGAGGAGCGGGGAAGCAAAGCCGGTTCACCAGATTACAAGTCCACTGCTCTTAACCATTATACCACACTGGCTCTCTGAGGGTGCCATGGCTTCTGTGGGTGGCTACTCCTGCTGCTGCTGTGGAAAGAGCCCCCAGCTGCTCCTGACATTGCAACATGACAACACACGTGTGAATTATAATAATAAATAAATAATAATAATAATACTTTATTATTTATACCCCGCCCATCTGGCTGGGTTTCCCCAGCCACTCTGGGCGGCTTCCAACAAAGATTAAAAATACATTAAAATGTCACACATTAAAAACTTCCCTGAACAGGGCTGCCTTCAGATGTCTTCTGAATGTCAGGTAGTTGTTTATCTCTTTGACATCTGATGGGAGGGTGTTCCACAGGACTGGCGCCACTACCGAGAAGGCCCTCTGCCTGGTTCCCTGTAGCTTTGCTTCTCACAGTGAGGGAACCGCCAGAAGGCCCTCAACGCTGGACCTCAGTGTCCGGGCAGAATGATGGGATGTAGTCAAACATGCACACGCACCCCATCTGCAGTAGAAGTTGGTGTCTCTGGCACTACACCCTTCTCAAATCAGCTCCAAAGGGTTGGGGTGGAGATATATGCAGGTGCATTTTCACCTGTAACTCGCAGTGAGAACCTGACCACTAAGACTGCAAACCCTAAACTTATTTGCTTGTGTCTCGCTGAAATTGAGGGTGGGTGGCAAATATTTCTGAGTTAACATGGTTAGGATTCTGCTGCAAATTAAATTGAAAGAAAAGTGCATACTATGCATATTTAAGTGGCAGAAAGGGGAAAGAAATGCTGTGATTTGTTTATTGCTTTGCAACTGTATACTAAAAGAGCTTGCATAACATCAGCCTGTAGCAATGGCATTGAGCTGATTAATGCCTTTCGAGTTCTTAAACTCAGAAAACAGAAGAGTAGTAATCTCCCCCCCCCCCCACCTGGAGCAGGGCACAGTTTCAGGTATAAACTTGTAAAAACATCAAGCGCTAATGAAATGAAAAGATGGTGAAATCTGCAGGCTGCAAGGCAATCAGTTTTAGGGAATACTAAAGAGGAGCAGATTGGTGCTTGCTTAATGTTTTATAGCAATTTTTTCTGTTTAAAAAAATAAATTAAATGCATATTTGAAAACTAACATTTATTGCCTTATGGGACACATAAACTGTTCTACAATCCTATCTGATGTCCCAGTGTTCAGAGGGGATCTTAGTCATATTAGGCTGCAGCACTGAAAATATGTTTGCTTGCAGAATTTATATTGCTTGGTTTAAAAACCTATAGACACCTCAGCTAGAGACTACTTTGGTTTCCAGACTTGTAAAACAAAATAAAAACACTTTAATTAGCCTTGAAGGGGCATTGGAAAAGGGCAAACCAATCAAAACTGAATAAACATTTCTTGCCAAGTTACAAGCATGAGTAAGTTCTTACTCAGCTTTGGTTCTACACTGACATGTATTAGACATAGAAAATATACAGCTCTGAGCTTGGAGCAAAGTTGCTAAATGAGGAAGTAGCGTTTATCCAATATTCAGTTTTTAAAATGCTGGCATCATGGCCTTAATCATGTTTACTCAGATAGGTAAGCACATTATGGCCCACCCCGGAAAAAATAAACATAAAGCGTGTAAGTAAGCCCCATTTATTTCAATTAGCTTGATTTCCAGCTGAAAATGCTTTGGGTCATGCTCTTAGGTTGCAAGGCAATGCCTACTCATTTGGAAACAATTCCCATTTAGTGAGATTTCAGTGGAGATTTTACGTCTGGACAGACATGCATAAGATCAGGTTGCTTACCTGAATTCTTAATCACACTATGAATCAATGCAAATGTTCCAAATCCATCTTGTTTTCTCCACCCAGGCCCTTGCCAGCAGAATGGAATGTCTGTCGCTCTTTCAGACACTATCTGTGTTTCTATGTGTAACATTCTCTGCCGTTTGAGTCATTGTTTCTTTTTGTTTGGTGTACTAAAGGCTTGTTAAGACACTGTCCACCTAAGGTGACTGAAATATGTGAACCGCAAATGAACTTGGCATGAACGGTAAATTTAACCGCTATTACTCACTTCATTTTTATTTCAGCTAGTTATCTGGGCTTGTTGCAATGCATTCTGGAACTCAGAATAAGCTTTCCATTTCATGGCTAGAAGTAAATCAATAAACAGACATTACCTACATGATAATGTGCTGATCATTTCTTGACATCAACGAGAGTACAGAATCTACCAGGTGCCTAATAATTGTGGAGACCGTATTTCAATTTATTTAAACATCTGATTATAGAAAGAACATGACAAACATACTGAGTAGCCAAATTGTCTTGTAGGCTATTTCAATAAACAAGATTAACAATGTGTTCTTAAATGTAATCATTGGGTTGTATCCAAGAAAGTCATTGTGTGAGTGGAATGACTTCTTCTCACTCAACAGAACTTTCCCTTCTTCACTCTCCGTGGCATACTACCTGCACTGCCATCAAATTCTGTTCTGAGGATCAGTTTTGCAGCTGGTGCAGATTGGGAAGGCTCTGTCTAACAGCCTATATTTCCATGCTTTGCTTTTCTGCCTGGCCAGGCTCCTGAGGAACTTACTGCTGTTTTAGGCAGAGAGGCAGTGGTCACCAGGAGCGAGATCCAAGTGTCTTGAGTTGCTATGGCCAGTGAACAAGGCTCACCCAGAACCCTTTGCTATAGAGGTCAAGGTATATCGCCTAACCTGATTGGGCCTGTTGCTGGTAGGGATGGGGGGGAAATGCAGTTCAGTTTCCATTTAAGGTGACCCTATCTAAATATCACTTTTCAAAACAACAGGCAAACTGAAAGGCAATCAAATCTTTGAAATTCACACTTCCTCAAATTTTGCAGTTCATTTCTCCAAATGCATTTACTAGACAAAGTGTGCATAGAAAAGCATACACCAGAAAAAATTACATACAAAAAGGCATTATATCCAGGAAAAATGTGTATTAGACAAAATTGCATACTAAAACGTGTCTGTTAGCAGAAATTCTCATTAGAATGTTAATGAATTTCCTTGAGGACTTCTTTTTAAAAAGAAAACTGATGTGGAGATGCGGAGAAGGACTAAATACTGGAAAAATGAGAAACTGAGAGAAACCAAAACTGTCAGTCACTTGTCCTTTCTTGCTGCTGAAGCCAATCCCTATGCAGATGACATCACCATGAGTGATTCAGCTCAGAGGCTGAATTCTCATTTGATATCTCTTATATTAACAGTTCAAGACCCACTGCATACCCAAGTTTAAGAGCAGAAGGGTAGGTATTTAGGAAGCCTGATTATTTAAAACAGAAGCATGGCAAAACTGAGATTCTCGTGTCCTAAGTCAAAACCAGGATTCCACAGATTCCACAGCACATAGAGACCCTGATTTTACCACGCATGTCTGAAAACAGTAATCCCCAATCTGGGGCCTTCCAGATGTTTTGGACACCTATCAACTCTGGCTATCGGCCATGCTGGCTTGGACTGATAGGGAGTTTGTGTCCAACAGTTTAGCCACCCCTACTTTACAATGCAATTTACCCCTTTTTATACAATAAATAAGCCTATGCAAACAAGGCAGACCTTTCCATTTTTAAAATGGAAGAAAGTATTAATCACTTGGTATAGTATGTAATGCAACAGTTATTTTGCGTGTGTTCCATAACAACAGGCAAAGGCAGATACTTCAAAGGAAGATGACCAAATATTACGACATGACAGACAGCTCCATCTCCTGAATCAACAGCTTGCTCCACAAGTCATTTGACCCATGCTGACTTTTGGTCCTGAGTTCTGGAACCAATCCCTGGAAAATGTTCTTATAATCAGTCAGTTCCAAAAAGCATCTCACAGTAGGTTGCTCATGGAATCATAAATGGCAAAAAGGCACCGTTGATACCAGATTTGTCTTTGAAACACACATTTCCACATTCTTTGTTTGTGCCACTTTGAAAATGACTCACACAATGGTGATTTCACCTCTTCCTGTGGGACACCACTCCACCAACAAGAAGGCCTTGTAGTCAGGAATTTTTATTTTTATTTTATCGGCAAAATGCGAATTTGGGAACCATGAAGGCTGCTGCTCTTTGAGTCCACAATGCTCAGTAGGGTTCAAAGTAAAGCAAAATATATCTTTCCATCCAAAATATTATTGTTTTTCTGGAAGATTTTTCTGAGAATGCAGAGTTTGAGAAGTAGCAACTGAAATAGGAAATCAAGATTATAGCACACCATTACTTGTAGTTTCATGCCTGCAAGTAATAGCTATAATGACTACCCAATCTTTTTTACAGTACTCTGGAAGTGAGAGAAGAGCATTCAAGCATCCTTTACTCCAGAAGTAGAAGAAGAAGAAGAAGAAGAAGAAGAAGAAGAAGAAGAAGTTTAATTTTAATATCGTATTCAGATTAATCAAACTGTATCAAGCAGGAAAATCACCATCACTGCCACTGTAAACCAGGGATGGGGGAACATTTTTCAGCCTGACACACAACCTTCCAAGGGCCACATACGAGGAGTGAGCAGGGCCAGAGGCAAAAGTGGGTGGAGCAATGGATGTGGCTCTTACTTGTGTACAGAACACTACATTCCAGCTACACAAATGTCAGGTTTCTACATCCACCCATCCCTTTCCATCCTCCGTCCTGGTATGCAAGAGGAATTATCCCAAATGAAGGACAGGCGAAAGCACTTGTGGGGTGTGTGGAAATGGGCCCAGTGAAGAGAGGCTGTGACTTGGGGAGGAGCATCACCTAGGGAGAGTGCCAAGGGCCTGATTGAGAAACTTGGAGGACCTCATTCTCCCCTGGGGCCTGAGGTTCCACACCCCTGTTGTAAACAATAAAGATGATTCCAGCCTTCTCTGGAGAGAGTTCCAGTCATCTAACTTGCATCCAGTATTGAGTAGGTACCTTGGGCAATGCCTGGTGTGGGAAAAGGAAGCAGGGTGGTATCAAAAGGTAAAGGTAAAGGGACCCCTGACCATTAGGTCCAGTCATGGCCGACTCTGGGGTTGCGGCGCTCATCTCGCTTTACTGGCCGAGGGAGCTGGCGTACAGCTTCCAGGTCATGTGGCCAGCATGACTAAGCCGCTTCTGGCGAACCAGAGCAGCGCACAGAAATGCCGTTTACCTTCCCGCCGGAGTGGTACCTATTGATCTACTTGTACTTTGACGTGCTTTCGAACTGCTAGGTTGGCAGGAGCAGGGACCGAGCAACGGGAGCTCACCCCGTCGCGGGGATTTGAACCACTGACCTTCTGATCGGCAAGTCCTAGGCTCTGTGGTTTAACCCACAGAACCACCCGCGTCCCACAGGGTGGCATCAAAGTGGGAGGCAAATAAGGAGTTGGGATTGATACTTTCCACAATGCCATTTGCCTACTTCGCTAGAATTCTTCTTTTATACAAGTGTGTTGTTATTAGATTATAAACCATTTCACTGGGTAGGCACCATGGTTTATATTCTGTGTTGTATCTGCTGTCTGGAAATAACAAAATGAAGAAAAAGAATTTGATCCGCAGCAGTCTATCATTCTATACTTACCTCGGCTAATACAGGGAGCAGTGTGACAATATAACAAATCTGATCCATTTTAATGATGCAAAGAAGTTAGCTTAGCAAATGTTTTGCTTTATCTCATTTGGACACACAGCAGCATGAGAGATAAAAGCGCTTAGAGACTACCCTCTCCCATCCGCTTAAATCAGGCCAGTGCAAACATGTGATAAATGAGACCCATTTGAGAGAAATGATTAACATGGAAAGTTATACATAACCAATTAAACTTGTAAGCTAAACTTAAATCCCCAAGATTCCCAAGGGACATAAGTGCAAATGACGTAACTGTGTGATTCTGGTTTCATGAAAATGGTGGAGAAAGTGAACTTTACGTACTGTATGTGGGGTCTCAGCTTTCCCCCATCTCACAACAGCTACTTCATCTCCAAAATAACATTTTATCTGTAAGTTTATATGCTTGCTTAGGAATTGTAAACGGTCTCTCTCATTGGTTAAAAGTGAAAACAATTCCTTCAGTGGTAGTTGTCCGTGCGGTCAAATATACTCCAACTCTTAGGATGCATAATAGCAATATACCATCTCCCCTGCTGTTCTTTGTGTTTGCAATAATTATATAAGCAGTTAAGAATCACCAATTATGATGATAAATTATAAATAAACTGTTGTTACACTCTGGGCAAACAATTTTCTTGTCATTAATAACAGAAATGATAGGAGTATTAGGAGTAGTAATATGTAGTATTACATATTGAGTGCTTTTTGAGCACTCGAAGTATTTCATGTACATTATATCAGTAATCAAATATTTGTTTATTGTTGCTATTTTGACCATCATGGTCATATCAACCACAGAAATAAAAATAAAATAAAATAAAATAATAATATACACTGGCACAATATAGAAGAACAATGTTGAGTAAAATATGCTTTTACATTAATATATACTTAAATAATCTAATAATAATATACTATACTATCTCAGTAATCATTGTGATAGTGAGTCTGTTGCAGATGGTAAAGATTGATGGCAAGAAAATATAGCTTTTGTTAAAGATACATAGGCTTAAGGACAAAGGTTTGAACTGACCACCACTGGAGATCTCCTGGATTTCCTGGGAGGGCAGCTGAAAGGTCACAGGATTCTGCAGACCTTCCTCGTCCTGCTGGAGAGGGATGTCTACCACCAGAGGGATGTGTGCAATTGGAAGTCTCCATGGTGTGACGGCAGAAAGTTCTGGCGATGGGCTATGATGGCAGGAGGGCCAGCAATGGGACATATGCATTGCAAGGAGGCCATGGAAAGAGTCACTCTGCTCTTAAATGAAAAGACAGTGGCAGAGTGAAGGAAACAAAATTAGGCCTAACATGTGCTTCTTTCCCTAGAAATTTTAACAACAACAACAGTAAAGCTTTTGGCAGTGATGACCCTGGAATCAGAGTCCAAATGCTTGTGCCTCGAGTGCTTATTACGTACTTCTATTAAGTGAATGAACTTAATGCCTATAGAAATTGGCATAGAAAACATCTTCACAATACCAGATTGTTTTATTTGGACATGGTTGCAACCACTGAAAAACCTGGTACTAATAAGGACCATATATGCAGGGTGGTCTAGGAATCACATGCTGTGGGGGTAAATTACAGTAAGCGTTCAAATTCTTGGCCATCAACTTGGAAACACTTCTCAGTTCATGGTAGATGTGTGAACATTTTTAAAGCGTGCAGATTCTGATATTGGAATTCTCATATCTTAATTCTGGGATCAATGCACACAAGCATTTTATGGTGCTTCCACGGAAATAAGCCAATATTTTTTCATATGACTCTGGCATCTACCACTTGTCGGGAATGCCAGGTGTTAAAAGTCATGCCTAGGGACAACAAATGTTACAGTGCCCCATTCTGCTGAAACTACAGCTCTGCCCATATTGTCAATAAAGTGCCATCCAGAATAGGCATTAGGAATATCTGCAGCATGTACAGATATGCTTCATTGTTCATTTTGCCACAGGATCAATTTAAGCAATCTCCTCAGAGCCCTACCCACTATAAACATTTTGCACATGAATCATCCATCAAGGCCCCAAGTTTCTTGGCTTAACAGCAGGCATGGTGCCTGTTGACATTACATCTGAAGCACAGTATGAAACATAGATTTTGGATTACCCATATCATTCTTCAGAAGAACGCTTTGCCACTTCAAGAAAGGGTGATGAATTAATATGGAATCATCTGCCTTATATATGACATTAGTTCTGGCTCTTTCTTTCATCTTCCTTGTAAGAGATCATTAGTGGCTTCAAACACGGCATTTAAAATAAAAACCAGTTGAACCAGAATCATAGCCTTAAAACCTTAAGTTTGTGTTTTCATGGTCATATGAAGTTAGTAATTTCCACACATACATTTTCAGGGTTTCAATGCTTTGTTCCACCCACAGTGTTTGGAGTAAAAGGAATGTACACATTTTTTTGTTGTTGTTCCAGGCATGTTTTTTGTGTCCCAAGGACTCAGGACAACTCTTACTCCTGTGAATAGAGAGTGAGGTACTTCAAGCTCATATCCTCCAACATTTCTCTGATGAAAATAGGGATGTGGTATTCAATAGTAGTAGTAGTAATAATAATAATTTTATTATTTATACCCTGCCCCTCTCACTAGGTTGCCCCAGCCACTCTGGGCAGCTTCCCCCATATATATCTAAACATAATAAAACATTAAACATTTTTTAAAAAACTTCCCCATACACGGCTGCTCTCAACTGTCTTCTAAAGGTTGTATAGTTGCTTACGTCTTTGGCTCGGAGATCACATAACTCCACAGCCTCCAATATTTCTCTGATGAAAATAGGGACGTTCTACAGAAAAAATGGGACATTCCAAGGTCAAATCAGAAACTGGGATGGCTTCTGTAAATTTGGGGCTGTCCCTGGAAAATAGGGACACTTGGAGAGCCTGCAAGCTGGTTTGTCAATCATCTCTTCCATCCAACTGGGAAGCAGTTTAAGCAGCAAAGCCAACCTCCTACATGACTTGTAATCGAGCCAAATAGAGCCAGATTCTCTATCAAACCAGCAGAAATGCCATGGGGGCTCAGGCAAAGAGATTGCCTTCCTTCCTGACCAATGAGTGACTGGGCCAATGAAAAAGCTGATCACCTGGCCACATAAATTCAGCCCATGGACCTAATATGACCCAAGGGGCTGTTACTGGCAAACTTCACCCCTTCACTAATCATGTAGTATCATTTGACATCACTTATAAATCATTTCGATCTGCCCTGATATTTTCTGTGGCGTTTCCAAGGGAAGACTTACAATTTTACATACCTTACACATTTGTAAACATTTTACATATTTCATATACAATTTTCCCAAGACATGGAATGCATTAAATTATGTAAAGTACATAAGATGCATATTTTTTTTTAATCCCTAACTTGCTTAGCAGCTTTCTTCTTGTCACTTCTTCTTGCTTTGGTCATACCCACTTGGGCCCACCCCATTTTCTCCTCTGGCCCTGCCTACCATAAGAGGCCTGGCCAGGTTTGAATCTGGCCCTTGGGCTGCAGTTGATTCCTCACTCCATGCTTTTCCATGTGACGACTGTACCAATTCCCAGACCTTTCAGATGCCTTCAGATTTGAATTCTTAACATGCCACGGATCTAGAAACAAATCAGGCCTTTCCCTGCCAATCCTGCCTCATGTCTGTAACTGGGGAGCGGAGGAGGGGATAACGCACAGTCTTGTCTGCCCAGCCCCTTGTGTTACCTCAACTGCCATTTGTGCTACACGTAAGCCATAATTGGCACACCTGCTTCAATCCCAGCCCTCAGCCAAGCAGCTGTTAGAGCTGTGTTTTCATTGGGGTGGATGAGCAATTAAGAAGGTCAATGCACAGCTTTTGTCTGAGACTAAACCACACACGCAAAAAGTTACTGTAGCCAAATGCTCATGCTTCTTGTGGTATATGAGTGCGTGGTGACAATCCCCCACAGATCAGAACCCTTTTCTCATCCTAGCCAAACAGTGAGGCTCTGCGCATCCAGGAAAGAAGGATGTGCTGTCCCTCCATCTGTAAATATACTGCAGTGATGTCAGTGCTGAATCTGGTAATGTCTAAGGGTCAGATATGACAAAAACAATGCATTTTGCAGACTGACTGGCAAAAAGAAGAAGAAAGTGTTCTCTTTCAGGCGCAGATTCTTGTGACTTTCACTTCAGTAAGGAAATAAAGTGTTTGTCCTGATTCACGTAGTGCTTGCAGGGTGATGGACGATGGTGAGGAGATGGGGGCCAGTGCTCAGGAACCAGAGAAGCAGGACCCACCACCAGAGCCAGAGGGGCCCCTGTCTCCCCAAACACGGCAGGCTCTGAGGCATAGGGAGCAGCAGGAGGAAGGCACTAGGAGGCAGAGGCAGGCCCAGATCCCTAGCTGGCCAGGTGGGGCTCGCTAGCTCTGGGAGGAGGGGTGTGATTCCTCAGCTGAAGTAGGTTTGGAACAGGTGAGGGTCTCATTCCTCATCAAACCCAAATGCTGCAATCAGCATGCAGAGTAGCAGAGCAGAGGTGCTGTGTCTGCTTAACTGCCCATGTTGAGGGACCTTGGCTTGGATATTCCTGGGCCTCTAAGGGACTGTGCTTTGGGTTCGACTCTGGACTGTATGCTGACTGCTGGACTTCAGACTTGGCTACTTGGATTGACCCTGGACTATTTTTCCTACCAGGTAGGCCAGGGGTTCAGGACACTAGGGCTGTTTCTCAACCAGTGGGGTTGTGTCAACCTTGTGTTCCGAAAAAGATATACAATATAAGTACATAACAGACAATATTTTACTATAGTAGTGTGAAATGTTATATTTGGAAGTTGACAAGACTGTACACAACTTAGTATGTGATCTGTATGTCATCATGGATGACCAGTAGTTTAAATTATCTCATGTCCATTAGCATGGAAGCTTACAAGGAACCCTTTTAATCGCTGGCATTCAGTCCTCCAAGAGGCATTTTGGAAGCTGATGTTTGAATCAACATGCCAAAGATGATTTTGAACAATTCACTTCTGAAATGTTTTGGCTGAAGTTTTTCCCTGTGTACCCCCAAAACAGGAAAGCAGGGCCTGCACATCATTATTCTGATTTCGCCCAAAGCTGGTTCCTATGTTCTTATGGCAATTAAAGCAAAGGAGCACAACAGACTGGATGTTGAAAAGGACCTAGGATGTGCCCAGAATCCAAAAGCTCATGACAAGCATGCAGCATCAATGCTAATAATTAAAGCTGAATCCTAATTTAAAATTTCATGCTAATTTTTTGAAAACCTGGAAATTTCTTTTAAAATGACCAGTGCTTTGCTTTTGTTGTAAAGCTTGTTAAAAGTCATGTTTCAATCCTTTTGGAAATCCAAGTAAAATAATTAGGGGAGCCAGGTTTGAAGTGGGCTGTGAGATTTGTATGTTAGGATTTTTATCTCTGTGTTTTGTTTTTTTAAGAAAACAAGGTTGACAAGCACTAACCTCAGGTTTCTGCTCTCTATGTGTCCCTAGCAAAAATCATGGATGTGCAAACAGGTTCTGTGTGCATGAATCATTGGTCTGATTCAGCAGCTGGGACTGCACATGCCTAGCTCTCTAAAAGGAGGAGGAATCACACTAAGAAACCATTCGGTAGAGACACTGCAGTGGGAGGCAGGTGACTGAATTCAACTAAGTTTTACGCAAAGTAGACTTGCTTAAAATAATGGACCTTAGTCCCATCCATTTATTTCAGTGGGTTTACTCTAAACAAGCCTTAGTTGAATACAGTGGTACCTCAGGTTAAGAACTTAATTTCTTCTGGATGTCCGTTCTTAACCTGAAACTGTTCTTAACCTGAGGTACCACTTGAGCTAATGGGGCCTCCTGCTGCCGCCGCACGATTTCTGTTCTCATCCTGAAGCAAAGTTCTTAACTCGAGGTACAATTTCTGGGCTAGCGGAGTCTGTAACCTGAAGCATCTGTAACCCGAGGTACCACTGTACTCCCATGAAAAAACCTCACAAGTTTTTGAATTCCCTTATTATTCTTTGTATTCTTTCTGAACTTGCCTTTCCAAAAATGGTGATAGTTGAAGGGTTGGGGGGGGGGAGTCTTGCAATATTACCAGGAGTCCCTCAGCCAATATCAATTCCTTCTGTAGCCAGATGTTGCATATCCCTGTGTTGCTTCAGATGTCAGACAAAGCAGTTATCTATTCCTTTTGCCTAACACAGGCACACACATATATAAACACATACATTTCCATGGAGGGAAGGAGGGAAATGCTGTTGCAATCAAAATAACAAAAGACGTGTCTTTCTAAAAAGAGGGTGCACAAAATTGTTTACTTATGTAGCCATGTGGCTTTGCAGAACTTGCGAAATATCACTTTCTTGGCCTGAATTAACAGAAATCTGCCTTCTTCCAAGACAGAATATTGTATTAATAGCTGCTTCATTCAAACTGAAAAGGCAGCATCAAATCTACTCCTGTTGCTGCAGAGCTGGAGATCTTGCTCTGTGTCATTTCACAGTTCTCCATACTCATGGAAACAGAATGATACTCCACAGTGACTCTTAAGCATGAGCCTCATTATCTTGAATCGATCTTTGCTTTTCATCTGGAATAGCTGAAAGTTAAAGCCCTTTGCAAAGCTCATCTCCTGTGTAGCCCCACTTTGACCAAACCACCCTGAAGTTTGAAATGGATTCAAGAGGATCTGGAAACTATAGCCAAGCTGACTGATGGCACTTAATTGCATTCTGTGTTTCATAAATGCTATACCGTAAATCTACTGATTGTCATGGAGAACAGGGTGATTAATGGGGGCCGCGGCTGTGTGCAGTTAGAGTTACAAAGAAATCTTGAAGATATGGAAGCCTTTGAGGACACATGTGTTCAAACGACTGATGCTTCGTGCTAGGGCAAGGAGACTCTTGGGGCCAGCAGGTTTGGAAGGAGGAAGGGCCCTGAGAGCAGATATAATAGATAGCAAACATACTGCATTTCTCTTCCTTCATATACTGCAGAAAGTCATGAGAAGCATTCAGTGTACTGGTTTGCACACAATGCTGAGTCATGGTTAACATTAACCATAGCTATGTCAACAATAGCTAACAAATTATGGTTAAAGCTTAGGCACCAGGCAGAAAACTTAAACCCTGGCTTATTTCATCCCCCTTGTTCTCCTGTTAAAGGAGACACTGGCCAGGAAGATCCACTCTTCACTCATGGCTCTATAGCTTCTGGGCAGTGACAGATTCTCAGCCATAAATAAGAAAGAATATGTTGTGACTGGTACTGAAATCAATTCAAAACCTGATAGCCAAGTATACATGCGTGTGTGTGTGAGAGAGAATATGATTTCTTAGTTTACAAAAATATGAGCATTGTCTCTTTTTTCAAGTTTCATTTTCTACAGATCAGTTTCATTAGTTGTGAGACATTAGTGTTACATAGTGTGTTAGGTTAGGAAGGAAAGAGGGGAAGAGGGGGAGGGGGAAGAGTGATGTGGGGTCGGCTGGCAAAGTTTCTATTCTTCTACTTAATGTACGTGTGGGGTATTGTGTGGGTTCTCTTACTATTCACTTGTATTTCTTTGGGGGGGTGAGAGAGGTTGGTGGTGGCCTAGGGTACGATTGGTTGTCTTTCTTGTCTTTGGTTGGCTGTAATAAGATTTGTTTTTGTGTGTGAGTGGGGTGCGTGTGTGTTTTTGGATCAGGTTAGCCAGATTGATTCGTATGTTGTTGGCGGATTCTTGTTATTGTCTTGTTGAGCTGTGTATGTGGCAAAGGGGAACCATACCGGGGTGAAGGCGTCTTCTATTTGTCCCTGTGTCAATTTCAATTTATTGGTTAGTCTTTCTAATAAGGCTGTTTCCCATACTGTTGTTGTTTAGTCGTTTAGTCGTATCTGACTCTTCATGACCCCATGGACCAGAACACGCCACGCACTCCTGTCTTCCACTGCCTCCCACAGTTTGGTCAAACTCATGCTGGTAGCTTCGAGAACACTATCCAACCATCTCGTCCTCTGTCGTCCCCTTCTCCTTGTGCCCTCAATCTTTCCCAACATCAGGGTCTTTCCCAAGGAGTCTTTTCTTCTCATAAGGTGGCCAAAGTATTGGAGCCTCTTCTTCACGATCTGTCCTTCCAGTGAGCACTCAGGGCTGATTTCCTTAAGAATGGATAGGTTTGATCGTCTTGCAGTCCATGGGACTCTCAGGAGTCTCCTACAGCACCATAATTCAAAAGCATCAATTCTTCAGTGATCAGCCTTCTTTATGGTCCAGCTCTCACTTCTATACTTCACTACTGGGAAAACCATAGCTTTTACTATACAGACCCTTGCTATACTACTTGATGCCAAGTATGTTTTGAAGATTTTATAAACTATGTGAGCCATATGTGTGTAGTTTTGGTTTCTATGGAAGCCGCCCAGAGTGGCTGGGGAAACGCAGCCAGATGGGCGGGGTACAAATAAATTATTATTATTATTATTATTATTATTATTATTATTATTATTATTTATTATTTAGCAGGATATCCAGATGGCATTGAATCTTGAACCCATAGCTCTTTCCACAATACCCTGGGACCATTTGGTGAAGCTAGCAGGCTACAAATAATAAAATGCTACCTGATCCCACTATGGGGGAAAACTATGTAATGATCCTAAAACAAATGTCTTCCATTGAGGTGAAATTTCTTGGCCCATTTCAGAATGATTTGGCCCAAAAATTATTTGGTGCATCACTTTTGGAACAAACTCTTCTAAGCACACATTGCAAACTCCCTTAAATGATCCAAAAGTTGTTGTTCTTTTGCATCATTAGGCAGGGCTATTTTAATCAGTCAAGTGTTTGAGAGCTTTGTATCTGGGATACAAAGTATTGTAAGAGGGCATGCATGGGTGAGAACTAAGTTTATTGACTTTTAAGGAGGCCTGGAATGTATGAGTTCACCATCCCTTGGTGTGGTTGTGAGTGATAGGCAAAAGGTTATCGCAGCTAACACTCAAAACGAAACGAATTACTGTGACTTTTAAAAGCTACAGTTCTATGCCCACATATGAAGGAGTTAGTCCCACTGAACTTACTGGAACTTATTTCTAAGTTATGTATGGCAGCAGCCTGCATGAACTTGTCAGAAGTCTGATTATACATAGCTCAAAAGCCTCTGATCTTTTTGCTAAAGCCCTCCAAAAACAATGTATTCTAAGATGCTGGAAGGACGTCTTGTTATTTTATTTTTAAACTAAATCTAATTTGCAAAAATCACTTGTTTTGTTTTTCTGATTTTACAACCATTGCAGCTATAGCCATTCATGTTGCAAAAAATACTATTCAGTTGTCAAATTACATTAAGTAATTCATAGAATAACTCATAAAGTGCATTTAAATGTTTATGTTGCACTTACTTCAGTGAATTCAATGCTGTGTACATGTCAAGTTCTTCACAACAACCAAGAGAGGTAGTGACCATGCAGAAATTAGAATCTATGTCATTCATGAAGTTCAATGGGTACCTTGAACAGGGATACTATCTGCCTGTAAGTTAGCATCAAAATAAATGCTACTAGTAACTTTGAAGGCTTTAACACTCTGTGCAAGCATGCACACACGAGTTAATGAAAGGGAGAGAGGACATTTTCATGTTATAGATCCCAGTGGCAAACCTTTTGTGTGAATCAATAGCTTCATATTTGGCTTAAAGGCAACATGCCATATTGATTCCCAACATAAGATGACTCTATAGCAAATGTTTGAAGTTTCCTTGAACACACTGACTCTGGGACGTAATGACATAGAATTGTGACATTGATGCTATTGTTTTTGTAAGTGTCCATAGCTCAGTATTTAGTTTTCAGTTTGTACATCTCTGTGGCAACAGAATTTGGGGCAGAAGGAAGCATTATATTCTACTGAATATAGACCTTTAACAAAATAAAAAAATTAAATAAACTGCGCCAGAGAGAAATGTCTAGACGAAATATTGTATCTTGGCCACAACCCTCTTTGAAACGTGGTTCTTGGCAGGATGGATTTTTCCATAAATTCTCACTTTTTCTTGTTTGAACAGATTATGCCATTGAATTCTCTAAAAAGGGGGCATGTGAAGGAGTTTGTGCTGCACTTAGCACTCTTCTAGCCCTTCCATGACCCCCTCATGACCCTTTCTGTTCCCGAGAGAACCAATGAAAAATGAATTCTTAAAGCCCAGTGTAAAACACTCCATTGCAGCATCATTGGTACAATGCAGCTTTATTATCTTTTGCAGTTTGGGGGTTTTGTATGGGGACAAACTTTGCTTGTCTTTTTGCTTACTACTAGCATTAGTATTATTATTAGGGACGCGGGTGGCGCTGTGGGCAAATCCTCAGCGCCTAGGGCTTGCCGATCGCATGGTTGGCGGTTCGAATCCCCGCGGCGGGGTGAGCTCCCGTCTGCGGTCCCAGCTCCTGCCCACCTAGCAGTTCAAAAGAACCCCTAAGTGCAAGTAGATAAATAGGGACCGCTTTCTAGCGGGAAGGTAAACGGCATTTCCGTGTGCTGCGCTGGTGCCGGCTCACCAGAGCAGCTTCGTCACGCTGGCCACGTGACCCGGAAGTGTCTCCGGACAGCGCTGGCCCCCGGCCTCTTAAGTGAGATGGGCGCACAACCCTAGAGTCGGACACGACTGGCCTTCGGGCAGGGGTACCTTTACCCTTACCTTTAGCATTATTATTAACTCTACTTGGTTGCCCTTTATTTCAGTGGGTTTACTCTAAACAAGCCTTAGTTGAATACAGTGGTACCTCAGGTTAAGAACTTAATTTCTTCTGGATGTCCGTTCTTAACCTGAAACTGTTCTTAACCTGAAGCACCACTTTAGCTAATGGGGCCTCCCGCTGCTGCCGCACGATTTCTGTTCTCATTCTGAAGCAATGTTCTTAATCCGAGGTACTATTTCTGGGATAGCGGAGTCTTTAACCTGAAGCGTATGTAACCCGAGGTACAACTGTACTGAAATAAATTGGGAATGGTCTGGAAATAACATGTAATGGATTGTGCTGAATGTAAACGGTCATACGTTAACGATAAGTAACACAAACTAATGGGTGTTCATTCCATTTCTGGCTATATTATCGTAGAAAACCCGAAGCCATTTTGTAAGACACAAATGATTTAAAAAAATAAGATGCATGACATTTATTTTGTAATGTTAACATTAATATCCGTAGAAAGATTTTTATTGTCAGTACAAAAATTAACAGATTTTAATACTTTTTACCCCCTCCCCCCCCATTTTAAAACACATGTAAAGTCGGTATGGATTGCATTCATATTGCATGGCTACACCAGTGTGAAAGGTGATTTGAATGTGAAAACATAATGCTTTAAATTCTGAAAGACTAGTTATAGAAATGCAGTAATATTTTTGGCCAGGCACCAGGGCTGACACCTGGTACAGCAGGATGGTTTGGAAAGCTGTAACGGAGCAAGAATAAAATAACCCCTCAGAAAGATGGTCAGATTCCAACACGAATTTCTGTAATTGCCATGATGACAACCTCGGTGCTCTCGTAAGTACAAGAGGAGCCTCAAAATATCCAAAAGCATTATTGGACGTTCAGCAAACATAGTTGCTAATCTGAAGCATGTACAGAAAGCTAAGAATTGAGGTTTAGGGCGTTTAAAAATTGTAGACGTTTAGACAAGCTAGAATAGGTCCTTATTTCAGTAGACTATGGAATAAGTCTCAGAATTTTGGGTCGTTCTACTGAGCAATTTAATTAAATTTTTGCATTTGAGGAGTTGTAAAGTGTGACAACCAAAACAGCTACACACCTGGCAATACAGGGAGCAAAATACTTTCTCACTAAAGGACACTTTTTTTATTTCTGAGAGTTTTGGTTTGTTACAGCAATAACCTCTCATGTAACTTTAGGCTGCAATCCTATACCTGCTGAACTCAAAGGGTAGACATGTATAGCATGTCACTGTTAAAAAAACAACCCAAATTAATTAAAACCTTAATTCCCCAAATTAGTTATATACCGTAAATATTTCTCTCTTTTTTTAAAAAAAAGATCTGACAACTAGTAAAGTTTGAGCAATATATCTACTAGTTCTCTGTGCTGTCTGCATAGAAATGCCATTTAAATTACAAAATAACACAACCCTATAAAAGATTAATTGTTTTGTACATTACCAATTAATTAATAAATTAATGAGATAACAATTTTCCCTGAAAGCAAAGTATTTTTCACCTTTAGGTGGTGATATTTAAAAAAAGAAAAGTTTTATGTATGAACAGCAATTACAGGTAGCTGTTTCTTTAAAAAAAGGCTAATTTTGCTTGGTGAAGTGAGACATCCATTTTCAAATCAATACAAAAAATAATTCATTGTAAATATATATAATATATATTTATACATATTTGATTATATTTACATACATCCAGCACCTATATACTGCATTTGTGCTCTGTAAGTGTGTGCCAACATATATTTTCTCCAAATATTACAAAATAAACAAGGAAGGCTGACCCAACATTTGCCTCAAGTCCAACTGGTCCACTGAATGTAGAAAGTGTGTTGCGGCATCCAGACCTGTCAACTGGCATCCAAATATGGCCCATAAAATTCTTCTTCTGAAAATTGTTTGGCATTCCGAAAGTACACCACTTTCCCCCCGGTGTGATCATAACACCTTTTGCCAATTTTTTTTTGCTTTTGTTTTGGTCCCTACAATTCATATGTACAAACAAAAATCCTGTGTGTCTGAAGGAAGGCTCTTTTTTTTCCACATGGTAGGTAGACATTCTTGTTTTCTTACTCCTTTGAGGAATAAAATAAGGGTTCTTTTCATGTTTTGACACTGCCGTTTATGTGCTGGTACTTAGGGAGGCAAGGTTCATAAGGCATCGGATCGGCAGAAAAAACAGAGTCATCACCTGAAGAACAGGAACTCCTTGTGTCTTGGTAGCTAGGTGAATACTGTTCCAGTGGTCCACTAAGATCTAGGTACTCCTGTAAGAACAATGCATACAAGTATTTACTAGGAGTGTACACATTTACTTTTGTGGTTTGTGTGTGTGTGTGTAAATAATATCACATTCATATAGAAACACAAACAAAAAACAGGCTGACACCATTCAACATTCAAAAGTAGCTTTCTTGACCCAGTTCACATATCACAGTAAACCATGGTTAATAGCTTACTGTAAACATGCATAAGAAGGCTCTGTCACTTTTCCTGATCTCACTGGTGCTCTGTACCTACAAAGGGTTTTTCTTGGCTTACCGATTGTGATTTGCTGGAAGCAAAACAAACCATGATACTTGGGTTTGGATGGAATGCAAAGCCATATATTGTGGGTCAGTTCATCTGTATTCAAGCATGAAGGAGCAAGCATGGTACAAACTATGGTTTACTCAAGATGTGCACACAGGGCCAGTGTCAGAACTAAGACTGTAGAAACTCGGGTTCAATCCCTAACCATCCATGATGCTTTCTTCTGGGTTGTCAGCTAACTCAACTTTATATAGTAGATGTGAGGATAAAAGAAGGCCTTAAGCTCTTTAGACGGAGAGTGGGGGGAGGGTAATAGCTACTCATAAAACTAGAAGTCACCAGAGGAGTGTGAAAAAGGAGCGGGGGACCCAAACCAACAAAAAAGGGAATTCTGAGGCAGATGTGTCAGTTCCAACAACATCAACTTTAACCACACCAGTTGAGACATATACTGTAGCCACATCAAAAGCAAACATTTTGCTTACGATGATAAAAACAAAATTTCACCCTACACAGAACTATTCCCCCCCCCCCCCGCCCCAGCACATGGAAACAATTTGCAGAGTGAACGATCCTTTCTTTCCAATATCCATTTGGTTAAGCTGGCTATTTTGCATTTTATAATATCATATTTCAATTTACATGTGCTCAAGCAAGTAATACCCAAGTCACTGCAATATGGTACTCTAAATATATTTCTTTGCTCACTGTAGTTGCTTCCACCAGCATTTGTGGAACTCAATAAACTTAGCAATGATTTTGAGCAAGCCCCAGTGAAATCAGAGGGAGCATAGCACTTTCATTCAATGAGTCTAACACAGAAAACCTTCCTAGTCGCTTGTGTCCTACATTTTCATAGCTGGGGGGGGGGCAAATAAAACCCAGTGATTAAGCATAGGGACGTAGGATTCTTCTTGTTGACGGAAGAGTGACCAACTCTGTCTTGTCACTGGAAAGCTGAACCAGAGCCACCAATGGAGACCTGGATTAATTATGTCTGTGACATAGCCATCTGGATTGTCTTAGCCAGAACAGGACCATCAGTCTATCCTGCTCCTATATGGAAAGGCCTTTTGAAAGTGGGGCATAGGATATAAGGCATAGGATCCTTGCCTTAAGATAAATTTACAAGTCCATGGGAGCAGAGTGCTCACAATGTTACATTGGTGGATACTTTCCTTGCTACTGTATCGTGCTTCGCTTTGTACAGTCTTGTAACAGCTACATTTCTGTGTCATTTTATTTGTCATTTGTAAATGTTTAATGAAAATAAAATAAATCTTTAAAAAGAAGAGGAAGAGGAGAAAAAGAGCTACAGTGTCAGCTGAATCTGAAGCCAGGGCTATAGAAGTTCTTGAAACAACAGTTTTGGCAGGAGAATAAAGTTATTTTTTCTCCTTGAAATGCTGCTTCTCTTTCAACTTCTGCAGAGCAGCTGTATTCATTTAAATACCAATCCCTTCATTTGCTAAACCACAAGTTACGATTCTAAGATGTGAAAAATCAATTTTTAAAAGCTGGGTTGCATGCGTGTGTGTGTTTTTAACAAATTATGTGATTTTCCTTTTTTAAAAAAACCAACAGTGAATGTTTTCCTATTAAGACAGTGATGGTTAATTAAATGTAAAATACACAGGAGCATGGCACACAGCAAAAAAAAAAAAAAAAAAAGTTCATAGTACACTTTTGATCTGATGTTACTTCCATATCTTGTAAGTACTCTTTCATGTCTGGTCCCTGTGATCTCCGTGTCTATTTAGAGACAATATGAATCTATCGGTATGCACAGGCTAAAACTGTGGCGCCTCTACCATCAATAGCAAATAGCCCATTGACTTCAAAAGAAGTTGTAATTTCCTCAATATAAATTAGCATGACAGCTTTTAGGAAAAATATGGAGCGGGAAATTTCTACCACAAATGGAAGGAGAAAGCTATTGGGATACCCAGTGTAAGACTTTATCCATGTGATTCACACATATTCAACAGATCCATATATTCACTGAAGGATGGTTCAGATGACAAATTTATGTGATAATCTTTACTTGGTTGTTAGCTTCAATATGCTGCTATAGTATGACTCTCTAGATGTGGGGAAGTCCATGCAGCTCACAATTTACCATGGAAGACAATCCATGATAGCTGGTATTCAAGGGCGTACTACTTCAAAAATAAATACCAACCTGGGAAGAAACTCCATTTCAAATTAAAATGCAAGCCTAAGAAATTTTATAATTTGTGGCTTCAACAGAATCTCCAATACTGTTTCTCATCCACAATACTTAACTGATCTTGGTGCTGTGTTCAGACTTCTATTTCTACTATATCTACATATATAGAAATCAGAATCAAACTGCAGTGCGCTTTAACACTGAAAAAGAACTCAGGATGGAATGGGGTGATTCTCACTGGCTGGGATTATAGGAAGAGATTAACACACTGAATGCACCTCTTTTAGTTTATCCATAGAAATTAATGGTTGTTTTTCAGATACTTGGACACGGTTGTAGTGTGGGCAAAACCAGTGCTAAGTGCTTTGTACTCTGTGAACAGGGATTCTACCAGGGTATGTGTGCAATGTGTATTGTGCATAACTTGTGCAAGTGCCCTTCATTGCCAGGGGCCTTGAAACGCACAAACTCTCCTTAACATATCTTGCAATAGGCATGCTCTCATTTAAGATACTCCTTATAACAATGGAAGCATTTTGCTTGTTCTTTCAGAAGTTTTAAAAGCAAGCACCTTACTCACCTCATTAGTTGTGAGAGTGAGGATCCGATCCAAGTCCTCCACAAGTTGCTTAAAAGTAGGTCTCTGGGAAGGCACAGCATGCCAGCAATCTCTCATCATCATGTAGCTGTGGAAGGCAGAATTTCACTGTGTTAATTAACTCAATGTGTCTATATCAGGCATCTTCCATATTCACAATACTTCAGGGCTGTTCAGTTAAAGTCAGGGTGTGTTCACATGTTACAGTCTGGAGTATTTAAGATGCATGCTTTATGAACGATGGTGATTTCCATTGATGCTTATTTGTATTCTACATTTATTATTATTTATTATTATTATTATCCTTAGCAGCCTATGTTCTCTCTTTTGAAATGAAGCTCAAGGCAGCTCACAGGGGAGAATTTGAGTAACCATTATATGAAGCATACACGAGGCAAACCGAGAATGGTTCTTGTGGAAATTCTTTCACTATTTGTAAATACAAAAGTTCATTTGTTTGACAGTGTATGCACTCTCAGCAGTTTTACTGTTGATCAATTTAATATACAAATTTATTGCATTTCAGTGGTATTGTATCTTGCTTTAGGATTATTTTAGAATAAACAAACAAACCATTTGCCTAAAAACAAATTCTTCACGCTGATATCTGAAAGCCTGAGGGATTGGCCAAGGGGTATCTTTCGGAGCATTGTTAAGCGACGCAACTCCTCCCACCCCACCCCAGGCTCAGGCAATTTGTGAATCTGTATTTGAACCATAGTGCTGGAGCATTCATATAACTCTAAGAGAGCAATCCAAACCCAATATCGGCTAGGATTAGTGATTTTGAAATAGGTGGCTCTTCAACTGAATTATCACCATGACTAAGTTGTTGTTGTTGTTTATTTGTTTAGTCCTGTCTGACTCTTCGTGACCCTATGGACCAGAGCATGCCAGGCACTCCTGTCTTCATGACTAAGTTAAGTCTATTAATTTCTATGGGTCTACTCTGAGTAAAACATAGTGGAATGCTACCTTAAGTTTCAAAAAAAAGTGGTGAGGCTTCTCCATCCCCTATACTCTTCTCTCTTGCCAGTTGTATAGCCTGTTCCAGTGACAATCATACAGCTCTATTTCCAGCCCCAGGCCTGAGAATTATAGTATCACTATCCACACTCTTTCAAATACATTATATGGGGATGAGCTGGGACATTACTGGCATTAGACTGGGGCTATTTCATGCATAGCACTAAAGATGAAACATGTTCCTATAATTGACTGGAAGGCCCCACATATTGGGCCACAGCATATATGTGAGCAGAAATCACGAGTTCCACTGCTGGTTACTTGATGAATCTGTGAACCATATGCTATGCTTAAAACGGGTCTGGAAAGCAACTTTAGGATGTATGAGACAGGTGCATGAGTAAAGTAAATACTTTTTAAAAAAAGAAGCCGGTAGGATTTTCAGACCCCGTACAATACTTTAGACAAGATATATTCTTGCACGATTCAAGTCAGATAGTGGGTAGAAGGCCTACTGTTGATGGTTCTCTGGCTAGAGGTGAGTGAAAAAAGATCACTAGGCTGAGGAGTTCCAACTTAGGAAAGGACAAGCATGTACAGTGGTGCCTCGCAAGACGAAATTAATTCGTTCCGCAAGTTTTTTCGTCTTGCGATGCACGGTTTCCCATAGGAATGCATTGAAAATCAATTAATGCATTCCTAGGGAAACCGCCTTCAGACCAGGTCCGGGGACAGTCTGTCCCCCGACCTCTTCTGAAGGCTGGGGGGGGACAAGGGCTTTTCTTCCCACCCCCAGCATTTTAAAAAACCCCGGGACAGCAGAGGACTTCTCCGCTGTCCGGGGCGATCTTAAAATGCTGGCGGGCAGCATTTTAAAATCGCCCGGGACAGCGGAGGACTTCTCCGCTGTCCGGGGCGATGTAAAAGCCCCTGGAAAGGCAGGCAGGAGGGACAAAGACTGCTTCACAGGAGAGGCGCTGCGCAGAGAGGGAGAAGGCGCAGCGCCCTTCAGCAAAGCTGGAGAAGGAACAGAAGGAGACCTTTCTGTTCCTCCTCGGGCTTCGCTGGACAGGCGCGTCGCTGCGAAGTGGGAGGAGGAACAGGAGGAGACCCTTCTGTTCCTCCTCCGGCTTCGCATGACAGGCGCGTCGTTCAAGGGGCGCTGCGCCTTCTCTCTCTCTCTCTGCGCAGCGCCTCTGCTTCACAGGAGAGGCGCTGCGCAGAGAGGGAGAAGGCGCAGCGCCCTTCAGCGAAGCTGGAGAAGGAACAGAAGGAGACCCCTCCTTCGGCTTCGGACAGGCGCGTCCAGGACCTCTTCTGAAGGCGGGCGGGGGGCGAAAGTCTTTGCTCCCCCCCGCCTGCCTTCAAAAGCCGTCCGCGATAGCGGGAAGCTCTTCCCTGCTATCCCGGACTGCTTTTAAAATGCTGGCGGTGGGGAGCAAAGCCTTTCGGCCCCCGCCGGCCTTCCTGGACCTCTTCTGAAGGCCGGAGGGGGGGAAAGGCTTTGCTCCCCACCACCAGCATTTAAAAGAGGTCCCCGGAGATTTCCCTATGGGCTTTCGTCTTGCGAAGCAAGCCCATAGGGAAATTCGTCTTGCGAAGCGCCTCCAAAACAGAAAACCCTTTCGTCTTGAGGGTTTTCCGTCTTGCGAGGCATTCGTCTTGCGAGGTACCACTGTACTTAACTGTAAAGTGCTACATAAATGTGGTGGAATACATTTGTCCAGCTAAGGTTGAGCAAAACGTAAATTGATGATTGAGGGTATCTATTTCATGTCCCTGTGCTTAGGGCACTGTTAGATTGTGCCCTAAGCACAGGGACATGAAATAGATACCCTCAATCATCAATTTACGTTTTGCTCAACCTTAGCTGGACAAATGTATTCCACCACATTTATGTAGCACTTTACAGTTAAGTACAGTACGCTCCGTCAACGCGTGCTGTCCCCTCTTTTGGGTGGTCTGGAACCCCAGCAAGGTGAATGTGCGGGATTCTGCCTATCCGACGTTGACCAAAGGGTAACGGCGGGGGTAGCCGAGTTTTTGGCTGCAGTCCTCCAAGGAGCAGGTTAACAAGGAAAACCACTGATTTTATATGTATATATATATATATGATTGTAGCCAACTGCTGCCTTTTTATATATATTTCAAGGCTTTTACATGTTATTTTCCTTCTTACGGTTTTTATTTGCATAATGCCTAATAAAGGTTTGATTTCAACGCTTAGGGCACTGTCTAAGTCAGGTCTTCTTAAAACAAATGGCGCCACCCCCACTCTAATGAATCATTAATCATTCCTGCTAAAAAGCCATCTGAGGGCCCAACAAGGAGGGCACAGAAGGAAAATGGTTGACCACCCTGGGTATGCATAGAGCATGAGTGTTGAGAGGGCAACTGCAGCACTGTGCTGAGGGCCCCTGAAGTCTGCAGCTGGACCTGGTTTAAGTGCAACTCAAACAAAAAGATCAACTTATTGAGGTGTACCTTGGCAGGTCCACAACTGACTGCATAATTAAAACTTTCCCAAATCATACGCTTCCTGTTCACATTGCTAAAAATATGCAGTATCAGACATGCAATGTTTATCCTGGCTTTTAACAGCTGAGATGTGTATTTTCAGGACCCTCCCTGTTCCTGTGACTGATTCGTTTCATCTCTTTTAATTTTTGAACCTGCCCTGTGTGCACATGCATTTAACGTTATAGTGCTCCCATTGTATCATATAAATATTGTCAATTATATCAGCACATCCCTTTTCAGCCCATGGCCCAGCAAGAAAGAGTTCTTACAGTTCACTGGTGCAATTGGCAGGTTTGTCCATTCTGTGTCCTTCTTTCAGCAACTTGAAGAGCTCTTCCACTGGAATTCCTGGATACGGTGACCCTCCTAAAGTGAAGATCTCCCACATTAGCACACCAAATGACCATCTAAAACAAGAAAGGGAATAAGAATAGGGCTGAATCAGATTTACTAAAGACAGCACAGAGACATCTACTTTTAGCTACCTACCTTATGATCTGAGCAGCAAAGTTGTTTAACACTACTTTCCTTGCTTGTTTTCCTCTTTCTGGCGGCAGATGAATAATGATAGCTATCCATCTCTACCTTGCCATTTTTTACCAATCCTACAGAAACCAATAATCTACCCCCCCTCCAAATATAAAAATCATTTTGTTTGAGGAAGTACTTCATGATGAAAACAAACAAAGAAAAACAGAGAAATGTTGGGGGTGACTCAGTTCTATTGCTAAAAATTAAGCAGATCTGCTTCTGCAAACAACCTGGATGGTAAACCTCTGGGAATCATGCAGAAACTGCTCTGAGTGCCTTGGACAAAGAGTATGGCAGGGCTAGCCAATGTGGTACCCTCCAGTTGAAGCACAACTCCCATCAGCCCAGCCAATGTGGCCAATGGGCAGGAATGATGGAAGTAGTAGTCCAACAACATATGAAGGGAACCACGTTGACTGCCCCATAATAACACACACATAGGAGAGAGACAAAGAGACACAACCAGAACCATGGAATCATGGGATGTAAGTAGGGTCTGGCTGAATCTGATCCAAATATAAGCAACCTGTTCCATGGTTACAATCCAAACCATATTTGCTTGCAGATACGTCTCGACAATCCGTAAAGGCAGGACTGCGTAAGGCAATGGCATTTGTGTGTGATCTGCTATCAGAGGCTGATGTGCATCCATTATATAAGTCTGATCAGCCCAAAGGTGGCATGAATACAACAAATATGTGCACCAGACATTTGCATGGGATTCTGAAACAGACAAGGACTAGCATGGGAAACAGACTGTTTTGACTATTTTGCTTCTTGTCCAAATGTACCTGCAATTCTGAGGAAGCCCTTGCAGTCATAGATTTACAAACAATTAACAGCAACTCAAGCCTTAGCGTCTCCACGCTTTGGTTCAGAAAATGCTCCAACCAAACCATTTAAAACAATGCTTCAGAGCTGCACATCTGTAAAGAAGGTTCAAGGGAAGTAAACTTCCGCACTGGCAAGAGGAAGCCAGTGTTTTCTACCTTTCATGTGCTTTGAAGCCAGCCAGATTAGTAACAGAGCACTGGTCTGCAGTCTTCCAGAAAATCCTCACTTTCTAAGGCTACCACTTACTGGGGAATAAAACAGCAGCCGCAGGTCTCAGGAAGTAAAGGAGGGGAAAATAATATAAAATCTGAAAGAATGAGTCCATGAGGCAGCAATGAGATTGAAAATATCCATTGTTTTCTTTGGTTCTGAAGTTTTCCATGGTAATTTTTAAAAAAACAAGAAAGCCTTTGCGAAAAAACAAAGCACAAAAAGCTTTTCTTTCCAGCTTTTTAACCTGCCAGAATAAAGGTGTCTGTCTTGCAGTAAATTAATTTACCTTGGTGGATCAAAGGTTGAGAGACATATTTTAATCTGTTGCATATATATTTCTATTACATGTAATTCAAGTACACTGGAAGAAGCTATAAATGAATAAAAAGATAAAAGTAAGGTTCTAAGATAAAGTTACTTACACATCACTTTGATGTGTGTAAACCCTGTCAAATAGAGCTTCTGGTGCCATCCACTTCACAGGCAGCCGACCCTGGACATAAAATAGAAAAGCAGCAACTGGTTATCTACCGATCATTAGTCAATTTCAGCAATGAATCTGGCAAAGATTAAGTCAAGCTGCAATACTAAATTTTGCTAAAGCAAATTAACAGTTCCATGAAACATTAGAAAACACAACCCCCTCTTTCCTTAGTCTCCTGGCTCATTAACATAGCTGTGATTCTCATTAACTTCTATAGAATGAGAATTTTAAAACGTCTTATTCAGAATTGAAAGAATCAGAAAGTCAAGCTCTGCCACAGCTTCCACCCCACCAAGGCATCGTTCCCCAATCAGCAGCACTCTGCAGAACCTGTATAATACAGGGAACGCTTTACTTTGCTGTATTCAAGTATACTCAGGGGTAAAAAAAATTAAAAACCAAAATGTTGGAATATGCCCTTGTGCAGGCGGCAACCATTTTGCATGGGGATTCCAATTCCTGCCCCCCCCTACTGCATTAGCCTGCCCCTGTTCTGCCCTCTGCTAGGTCCAAAAGGACCCGGGCATCAGTGATTGTGTGTCAGTTGGACAAACACAAAATGGTCGCCGCCTGTTTAGCACTTCCTCTCCTCAACCAAAGTCAAATAGTCCTTCTCAGTGTCACATGCCCACAGACTGGATCTGTTCAATGCCTAAATGGGAGACCAATGGGAGACCACCGATGTAAAGAACCCTGATTTCTGTGCTGGAAAGAAGATGCAATATAAATGTACTAAATAAATAAGTTAACTAAAATGACAGCGGACCCAGAAATATGATTCATGTGAATGACCACGCAGGGGCATCTAGTATAATGTGCAAGAGAAGCCCCGCATGTTAGGCCTTTTCTATATAGATTTAATCACTACTTTGTATGCTAAGAGATCCTGTTGCTTTTTTTAAAAAAAACAACAGAATAGGCTGCTATCCACAGTGAGGGCATGCCATTTAAATGGGGAGTGCTTGTTATTTAACCAGCGGATTGCCAAGAATGTCATAAGCTTCTGCTGAAATGTGGATAATAAAAGACTTCTGCAAAACTAAAACCAAATGTTAGTAATTTCATAATGGATACATTCCACAAAATTATCCATTGATTACAAAAAGCCAAATTTATATTCATATTCAGTATCTAGCTAACAGTCAAAGAATGTGCTGCAAGTTTCATGGAGGCCATAAAACGAAAAAGGCTAAAGCTTATCCTTTAGAAAGCATCATGTAACACGTACTCTCCCAGCCGGTGTAAGCAGATAACCTTCCCTTCCTAGTAAAAAGGGGTTAGGAATCCTAACACACTTGCCTATTATTTTCATTTCTTTGATTAAAAGTTAGGCTGCTGTACAAGAAGTCCATTAGGAATACATTTGCCATACTTAAATGCACCAAGGAAAAAAGATACCGGATCAAGTGATAAGACTGCCATCCACTTACATTAGTAGTCTTTTTATAATAATCTATATTGTTGATGTCTCTGGCCAACCCGAAGTCAGCTATTTTCATGACGTTATTTTCAGTTACCAAAACGTTTCTTGCTGCTAAATCTCGATGGATGCACTGGAAAATAAAATTTAAAATATGAATTCACAGAAGTGTACATGCATCCCACCTGCAACCCGATTCCCAACTTGATAAACCTTCAGCCATCAGAATTCACACTGCTTCATTCAGGTACACACAGTCAGGGACAGATGTGAAGGCTCAGAGAAAAATGGAATCATTCCAGAAAAGTAGGAGTCCCCTCCCCCCGTTTTTAAAAAGCACTTCTCTCCACCCCCCAAAAAATGTAAAACATTTTTGGATTATGAAACGTTTTCTTTTAAAATTATGAACAAAAGGAGACAAAGAGTTCATATATTTAGTCCCTCAAAACTAAAATGGTGTAACACAATACTTTTGTATGAAATTATGCACAGATCACTACAATTTGTTTATGCTGCGGACAAGCAAGTCCTGAGTACAAGCAGACAAGCAAGTCACTGAGAGTACACAACTCAAAAATGCAAGAGCAAGATGCATTTCTGCCTCTTGGAGGGCACTGCCATTGTGATCTTCCTTCACTTGGCATAGTTGATGGATCTGTTTCTGTCCTCTGGACTATGACTCAAAGGATTAGGAGTGGAAGGAAGTACAGAACAACATAATTTTGTGACCATCCGATTCCTGCTGCTATAATCTGACCCTCCCCACTATTTCTCTCAGCTGTCTTTCTGCACCTGGGAAAAAAACATTGCTGGGAAACTTCAGAAAGGATGAGGAGGTGGGGAATACAGGTGGAAACTAAATGACATGTGGCAACCACTTGAAGGCAGGTTTTGTTTTAAAGCACAGAAAACAATTCCCATTGGCTAACTTTCTATACTTGAAACACATTTGTCAGAAGACAATTCACTCATGTTAAAGCTTTCTGGGAAGATGGTTTCAACTTCCCTAAAAATAGTCAAGCAACATGTACCAAAGGCTCCAGAAATACTGTCATTTTTCCTAAGAAACCAGTCTAAAGTCCCCTGCCACTTAAAACCTGCTGATTTTATCTTTCGCCATTAAAGCACAGCTCTGCCATAGTATACAGTGATACCAAGTAATTATTTTCCACTGCTTTTATGAGAGTGTTTAAAATACTGCAAGATAGCAATCAAATCTTTCCCTTAGTGACTACTAGAGAAATCTCTAAGAAAATGCATTTGAAAACTCACAACTCCGTTTTATGCTGCGAAGGGAGACCATCCTTCAACTGAATCAAATGTTTAAAACTGTACATTAAATTGTATCATACGGCTCCTGAAATAGCTTCTCAATGACTTCTACTATAAACCCTGTTCGTATGGACTTAACAACTTCTAAGTTACATTAGAACAGGATTTCAAGTTAACATGTGGAGTGAGAGTGGCTACTTTTTGCAGAAGTATATAAAAACAAAAACAACTATATTCTCTAACACCCTCCCCCCCCCCCAAAAAAAGGCTGAAATGTAGCACATTTGTGCCCTCTGAGATATCCAGCATACTAGCTGACTGGCATTTTGAAACCAAGTTACCGACTTTTGAAAAACTAATATTTTGTAGAAAACGTAAATAATGAAATTTGAAAGTGGTCTCCTCCACCCTTAACCTTCTTTCCTCCCTTCACGTCAGCACCTTTTTGAAAATGTACAATTGACCTTTCTTGACTCAGAAAGGAAGTTCTGCCTGCTGATGGAAACCATAGCTTGCTTTAAGCTTTTCTGTCATTAGTAATAAGAGGCAGCAGGAGAAACATGCTGTGGAACTTTCTACTGGATTTCCCCCCCTCTTCTTTTGGTCCAGGATATCATACTTCCACAGCGCAACACTACATGCTCTTATTGATGGACTTTTTAAACAGAAAGTATTCTTTGTCATGTTATTTCTTTTAACCAAATCCAAATCACAAGGTGCAGATCTGGCTTTGATCCACTAAAATAAAAACCCATAAAATAAAACATTGTAATAAAATCCCAGCAACATCAAGATCTATATTAGAAATTAATGGAATGCCATTAAATTCCAGAAGAATATTTGCATCACAACAAAAACAGTGGTCCAGCTTGCACATTGTGGTAATGTTTTGCTCCCCCTTAATCTCACAGGGAAGGAACAAACTATGAACCTTGACCGAGTGTCAAGTCAGAACTAGTGCTGTGCCAAGCATTTTTTCCCTGCATTCAAAAACTATCAAAAAGGGAGAGAAGACGTCAATGAAATTCACATGGTGGGGTGCAGAGGGTTTATGTCACCTTACTTTTGAGGTGGCCAAGACTGTGAATGGGCCTTTCTTTCATTCTACAAATCAGTTTCAAAATGACAGTGGCATATCTAGATCTCGGGGTCTCAAATTTCAGTGGCGCCCTGGGCAGCGCCAAAATCAGCATCTCCTTGCCTCTCATGCTCCATTCTAAACCATAGTTGTGGCATCCCCCTCCCCCGTGGGTCCAGTGCAATCAAACCAGCCATGCTCCCCTAAATCCACCTCTGGACTGCACAGTCTTGCTGGTGCAGCACATTACATGACTCACAGAAGCAGTAAGACCCTTTTAAACCTTACAGTTTTTTTCAATTCTAGGAAGCATTTTTCAATGATTTCTATCTATCCACCACAGTCAAGCTGAAGGAGTATTAAAGGGGACGAAGAGGGACTTTCCTTTCGCTTACCAGTCCCACAAGGCTGCGTGATAATATAAAGAAATAAACATTATTTCATTACAAGTTTAACTGCCTGGTAAAATCTGTTGCATTTGCATTTTTTAAATTTAATGTCATGTTATAAAGATGACAACTGGACACACTGAATTTCTCAGTGTATTTCTGTTCCTGGATGGTAAGAACATCCTGAAAATATAAATTCTTATTATTTCTGCCCCAAGGAGCAAGTAAGGGTATGGGGAAGCTGGTGAAATGTCAATATTAAGCTGTTTGAAGAATCAGAATGTATTCCCTTTTGTTTAGTTTCTCAGATGTGACTACTATCTTGTTTAATGCCTTGCACTCTCAGAACCTTCCGTTCTGCTGGTCCATTTCAGTTCTTTTGGGGGGGTTGGCATTCATTCAAGGATGCGGTTTCTCCTTCTCTAGGGCAGAAGATTTGTGCACCCTTAGCAACTGCATTTCTCTATTTAAACAGCTGAAGTTGGCTTGCATGCCAAAAAGACAATGACCATGTTCCCACACGATGCTAAACCATGGTTTGGCACTATGTGCACAAGCACGGCATCCAAAAAATGGAATGTCTGCCTGCAAAATTTAAATACTGACTAAAATATTTAGAAAATACTGCTTCTGGTGTAACAAGCAACTCACATAAAGGAACGTTGATTAGCATGTGCTAGTACACTGTAGTCAACAACAAAGCCAATTATGTTCTGTCTGACTCAGTTACTAAGAAAGCTGGCCTTGCACCTCCACCATCGTCCTTATTTAGTCTATTAAGCAGAGGACTGCACTGTATTTACAGGCACAGGAAAATTTAAGGTTTAGCTGTGGAGGAATCTGCCAAATAGGGATCTCCAAGGACTGAATATCAAAATGATGCTATTGCAGTTAGTTTTCTCAGCAGGCAAATATTTTAAGTGAAGACAAATGACTAATTTGCTCACAGGATTGCTGCTGCTTCTTTTCACCAATTAGCCAATGCCGGCAGATGGAATTCACTTGAAACCTCTTGGGAAATGAATGGCGCTCTCTTTCATATTCAGTAAGTTAGTAAACTTTAATAAGGCAAATTTCAAGGTTATGCTTTTGTTGCCTGGCTAAACAGCTCACAGTTTATCCACATCAATATCGGAATTCATGAATATCTAAGTTCATTTTCTGATATTGTTTGCCGAATAATGATTTCTTTGTTCTGTCTTTAAAAGAAACCTTAGCCGGCATAACCTGGCATTTGATTACTTACGCATACATTTGCTTCCAAATTAAATGCAGCTCTTTACTGGAGCCTCTATGAACAATTCTGCTAGTAAAAATGCCTATTAATATTAAAATAGCTGAAGCTGCCCTTCAAATGGATCAAACTGAAAAACTTGAAAAGGAAGGAGTGGACAAGTTATTTAGCACTAAGGGTTACTTGCTTTTATTTATTAATTTTGCAGCCCTGATCAACCTAATTTGCAAAATATTCTATGACTGTTGCCAACTGCATTTGGAAATACTCTGCAATTCCACGAGAGGTTTCTCCTCCTATTCCCCTACAGTCCCACCTTTCCTGCATCATCTGGAACAGGATTTCCAGAGTTGACTCCCTCACCTTCTACCAGAGGAATCATCACTGGAATTTAGAATGTAATACCCATTTGCCCAAATAGTTAAGAGCACTGCTATTGTCTCTGGGCCTAAGCAATGCCCATAAGCTTGATGTAACACTGGGACAAGCAGATGAGTATAAAACTCAGAATGTGTTATGACATTCAGGATGCCAATCTCATGTTTCAGATCTGTTTCTTCAAAAATGCAATTTGTAGATGGAAGGAAGGAAGGAAGGAAGGAAGGAAGGAAGGAAGGAGCAAGCTTTGGCAGCTTTGTGGTAACACAAAGCTGCCATCTTTCAATAACAGTCGCTTACTTTTTGTGATGCTAAGTATTCCATGCCTCTTGCCAACTGGTATGTACATGAGACTAAATCTTTGAATGTCATCTGCTCTTCAGGAACCCGGTTAATATCAAATGAATATTCCATCCCTGGTGGCCGCCGTGCTCGCAGGTACTCCCGCAAATTCCCTTTCGAAGCATATTCAACCAGCACGTAGAGTGGTCCTTCAAAGTGAGCAGATAAGACAGTATATGAATGAATGAAAACCAGGAGCAAAAAAAAATTATATTCCATTCTAAAGACCCATAAAAGTATAGTAGCATGCATCTTTTCTGATTCATTGGATGATTTTTCTCAAAATGCTGCTGCCATGTTCTATCTGTAGTACAAGTAGCATGTTTATTTTTTAATTAGACTTCTCACCTGCCCTTCACAGGTTGCAACAATATAATATACAATTATAAAAAAGAGATAAAACCATTGCAATGATAAAACAAATAGAACTATTTCCAAATAGAGCAGAATAGTATAAATTCAATAAAAGAGGTGATTCTCACAAAATAAAAGTTACTGGAGTATGAAACACACCCAACTCTTTAATACATTCAGTTCAAATCAGCTGCCTTCAAACATTCACATTCTCTCCCCCCCCCCCACTATGACGCCATACCTACCCATCCACCTACTCCAGGTGAACATACACAAGATCACAAAGCAGAGTATGCACATTTTGCCTTCATCATAAGAACTCCCTTCCAGTCTTACCAAAAGCAGAAGGGAGATGAAGCAGTTTCTGCTTTGTATTCTTTAAGCTCAATAACCAGGTTCAGGTCTCTCCTCCATTGGGGGTGGGAGAGGAGATGAACCCATGGGCTTGACCCCCTCACATGCACCATCTCTCTCAGCATTTGCACAGTCCCAAAAATATTGGGGTCTGAATGTCTTGCAGCAGGGAACTTTTTCTACCCAAGTAGGCTCCATGCAGAAGTCTAGTAAACTTGAAGAAAGGGTTTCTAAATCAGACAGGGATTCTACTGAGCAGCAGGATCCCAGCTGCAAATGTTCAGCACCAACATATGGGGTTTGCAGCAATGCTGGCAGAGATGTGAGGGAGGTGGTGAGCCAAACGAGTTCACCCTTGCTCTCCCTTTCATGTGACAATAACTGAGGGGGTGGAAAGCAAAGAGCATATGAACAGGGCTATTGAGATTGGCACAAGATGTTTAGGTAAAACAAAAGGAGCAGGAAGTTTAACATGCCTTGTACTTTTTATTCCTCTCCATTTCTGACCATGTGAAAGTCATCTCATGTATTTCATGTCAAGGAAATGCAGAAGGTCCACTGAAGAGCTAACTTGCGCACATGAATTTCATCATTAAGTTCCACCCACTCATTCCCAACTACTTTTTGGAATCCTATTTGCTCTTCATTGTTCCATCAAATGAACAGGAACAAAAACCACTGTGAAACTAGTGTTCAGCACAACACTAGCTTTCAGTTTTCAACACTAGCTTTCAGTTACCAAAGAGTTAGAATAGGCTGTAATAAAGTAGGAATGCAGATCACATTCTGTCGGTTTAGCTGTGCAAGAGTTGCAGTAGATCAGCAAGGTTTCTGTCTCCAAGTTGCTGAACAATAGCAACAACAAAAATATTTGTTTCCCTTCTAACTAAGGAAGGCTGCTGTGATGATGAAAGCTGGGGTGGAGGGAATCAGGAGTGGATTGTGGATTTTGAAGTGGCAGGGCTATAAACATTCCTGCACTGAGCATCCACTCAAAGGTGCCCTGTTCCTTAATTCTGAGAGAGTGTTGTCTTTTCCCTAGCCAGTATTCTGCACCTGGCTCCAGTGAAAAAACAAAGTTGATCCCAAACGCCTGAAGTCTGCCCGCCCCTAGAATGAACTTAATTAATGTTGTTATTGTAACGTGCCCTAGCAATCAGATGGGCGGGCTGAAAAATAATCAAATAAATACATAAATTAATCCACCCAGCATTTGAATTGGAGAAAAGTACTGTGTAAAAATAGTTGACAAATGTTGCTTCTATATTCCTCTCCTTTTAGCCAGAGATGCAAGTTCCTGCAGCTTTTCAAAACAAATTCAATATGGCATCCAGCTATCCACTCCACTCTCCCACAGTATCATTTTTGTTACACTTGCACAGAATTAACAGACAAGAGTGTGTCACTTAATAAAAACTGCACTATATCACCACCTTCGGTTTGTAAAACCAAAACGACACTCACCGTCCTGAGTGCAGGCCCCAAGAAGATTGATGATATTTTTGTGCTTCCCAATCATTTTCATCATCTCCATCTCAGACACTAGGTCAGAAAGGTCTTTTTCCGTAGCATCATCTGCACAAGACAAAATGAGTTCCACCAACAGTTTTAAACTAGCAGACCAGCGCAATAGTTTTTTTCTGCAACAATGTTTCCTTGCAGGCTATCCAACTAGCTTTATGTACTTTACAGGCCATTAAGTTACAGATATAGTAACACAGTTTCCCTGCAACTCTGGTTCCCAAGGCCAGCAACAAAGTAAATTACTGGTCCTTTGTTGTTTAAGTTGTGGGCTCTGCTTCTCATTGAGCAAACCTCCATGAAAACAAAAGAACATATAACAAAAATTAGGAAAACGCACACATACAGTATGAAGGGAAACTGTATCACACATAATTTTAAGAAAATTATATACCATCAAAAAGTCCTACTGTATGATGTACAAATGTTACGATTTCAATGTGATGCCTATCAGTCTCTTGTCTGGGAATTCTACCAGTTCAAGCAACTTCAGAAACCATTTTATATAAGCTTTAATTTCCTACTGTGGTTCTCCAGCTCCATAAAACTTAAAACCATAAGGAGATGGATGTGCCTTGTGTCATATCAGAACATATAAAACAGTAACACTTTAAATTAAGACCTCCTTAATTACCCATCTCTGCACCTTTAATGCAGATATCCCAGTTGCAAACAACATATCAGAGAATTACTGGCAAGACTTTCATGTGAAATATTTTTATTTTTTCCAGTGTTCAGTAGTTTAAAAAAATATTATTATATTAATATAATAAACATACAATGGTTTAGATTACTTATACAAGATCACCTATAGCACACCAAATAATGGATTAGCTCCATAATTAGTGATGCATATGTCACTCAGAAGTTATCCTAAATGGTCTTTTTCTTTATTTATATGCATTCCCTATCATGCTGGAGGCTTTTGTTTGGGCAAAAGGCATTTGAAGAATTACCTATTTTGTTTACAATGTCAGCCATTATTCAGGCATAAGTATAAATATGTATTTTAAAAATTAAGATCCCAGACTAAGTATAGTATATTTGTTTTATTACGGTCAATGACCAGTATCAAGATAAAATTACAAAATTTAAAAGCCCACAATTGTATAAAATCCCATACACATAAACATATACTAGATCCCAGAATAAATATCACCATCACATTTCTATATATTGCCTTTTACAAATGTTTGCCCTCTCTCACACACATGCACATTTTTTAAATGTGTTAAAAGAGACTAGGTCAAGTCCTGTCATTTGTTTACCTAAGGCATTTATGCTACAGTTGCCTTTCAGTAACTTTTAGCCAACCAAACGAAAGCATGTAGACTTCCCTGTGGATCAAATCAAGAGTTGAGGAATAAACAATTGTACCAAGACTTTGACTTGCTTGTAAATACCTGCTGCTAAAGATAAATAGGCTGTCAAAGGCACTGATTTATACCGAAAACTGCTGAAGCCTGAGGTGAACAAAATGAACTTTGGCCTTCTACAGTTAGAGAGTTTGGACGCCACAAAAGAAACATTATTCACAGAACCTGCCACCTCGCTCAATACTCCCTTTCACCCCATATTACCTTTCAGCATTTTCACTGCAACAGTAACGGCTTCTTTCGGCCTGTCTTTGTCGATTCCCACCGCTTCCGCCATAACAACTTGACCAAAGCATCCTTCCCCAAGGGGCTTGCCTAGCGTCAACCTAGGGATGTAAACACAGGATTAGCGCCTGGCATCTGATGAGGAGATGAAGTCGGTGAAACTCAAGAGCGAAAAATAAAATAATCTTTCAGCAGACCACTTTTGACCAGAGCATTTGTTGTAAAGAACTAACAAGGGTCTTACTAGATTTCAGGGCTTGTGCACGCGCCTCTAGCGAGTTTTCTGAGGAACAAATTCTGTATGTGCGCACTTACCACTTACATGACAAACCCTCTTCATGTACTTGCAGAAAGAGGAGCTGCAATTCCGAGAGTAGTTTAGCAATCAATCTGTCTTTCCAGGGAACTCTGGGAACTGTAGCTCTGAGGGTATTGGGGATCTCCTATCAATTCTCAGCACCTTTAGCAAACTACAGTTCACAGGATACTTTGTGGGAAGCCCAAATGGTACAATTTGTACGGTGTGGATGTGGCCTTGTTTAATTCCCCCCTCCTTCCTTTTCCAGAAAGGCCACAAAAGGCCAAAGGAAGCTGAATTTGAGAGGCTTCTCTTTTCTACCAACTTTGAGGAGTGCTTCATATGAACCACCACAGAGCATGAGAAGAGTATCTTTTTCTTCACTACTAAGTAATCACAACTAGCCCCTGCATTTGCATCTGCAACCAGACAGAAGGGCTTCCGTGGCTGTGTAAGAAAATAAGGCCAATTCATTATTCCCAACATATCTAGACACAAAGTGTTGTAAACTTTACAACAATGGTACTAGAATCTCTTCACCCTCTTGATACTAATGGCCAAAGAACTTCCTGTACGAATTGAAGGCAGAAAACCTTTATATTGATACAGTGAATCATTATTTGTGACGTACATTTTACCACTGTGAATTCAGAGAGATTTCTGAGAGGAAGGTCTTTGTTTGTCAACGTTGCAAAGGTGATCTAACTGCCTTACTTCATTGTAAAAGGCACCCTCCCTGGAGCAAGAATTTATCTTGAAATGAATCGGGGATAAGTGATCCTGTTTTTCATATGCAGCTTTCTTTGTTTGTTTTCTTTGCTATTTGCTTTGCATTTTTGACTATTGTTTTTTCAGTTTTCCACAGCAGACAGATAGAAATTATTGTTGTTAAAAATCTCCAATTAGAAATTAAGCACAGACCATATGTTAAACTAACAACAGAGCCTCTACTGCCTACCGTATTTTTCGCCCTATAGGACGCACCGTCCCATAAGACGCACCTAGTTTTTTGGGGGGGAAATAAAGGAAAAAAATTATTTCCCCCCCAGGCGCGGGGCTGGGGCAGCCCGAGCTTCCCCCGACCCCAGCCCCCAAACAGGCAGCTCTCTGCAAGCCGTGGGAGCCCAGCGGTGGTTCCCACTGCTTGAGGAGAGATCCGCGAAGCCTGGACGCACTGAGATCAGCGTGCGCAGGCTTCGGGATGCCGGCAACTCTCCCCAAGCAGCGGGAACGTTCCCGCTGCTTGCGGAAAGATCCGCGAAGCCTGGACGCGGTGAGGTCAGCGCGCGCAGGCTTCGGGATGCCGGCAACTCTCCCGAAGCAGCGGGAACGTTCCCGCTGCTTGCGGAGAGATCCGCGAAGCCTGGACGCGCTGAGGTCAGCGCGCGCAGGCTTCGGGATGCCGGAAACTCTCCCCAAGCAGCGGGAACATTCCCGCTGCTTGGGGAGAGATCCACGAAGCCTGGACGCGCTGAGGTCAGCGCGCGCAGGCTTCGGGATGCCGGCAACTCTCCCCAATCAGCGGGAACATTCCCGCTGCTTGGGGAGAGATCCGCGAAGCCTGGACGCGCTGAGGTCAGCGCGCGCAGGCTTCGGGATGCCGGCAACTCTCCCCAAGCAGCGGGAACATTCCCGCTGCTTGGGGAGAGATCCGCGAAGCCTGGACGCGCTGAGGTCAGCGCGCGCAGGCTTCGGGATGCCGGCAACTCTCCCCAAGCAGCGGGAACGTTCCCGCTGCTTGGGGAGAGATCCGCGAAGCCTGGACGCGCTGAGGTCAGCGCGCGCAGGCTTCGGGATGCCGGCAACTCTCCCCAAGCAGCGGGAACATTCCCGCTGCTTGGGGAGCGATCCGCGAAGCCTGGACGCGCTGAGGTCAGCGCGCGCAGGCTTCGGGATGCCGGCAACTCTCCCCAAGCAGCGGGAACGTTCCCGCTGCTTGCGGAGCGATCCGCGAAGCCTGGACACGCTGAGGTCAGCGCGCGCAGGCTTCGGGATGCTGGCAACTCTCCCCAAGCAGCGGGAACATTCCCGCTGCTTGGGGAGAGATACGCGAAGCCTGGACGCGCTGAGGTCAGCGCGCGCAGGCTTCGGGATGCCGGCAACTCTCCCCAAGCAGCGGGAACGTTCCCGCTGCTTGGGGAGAGATCCGCGAAGCCTGGACGCGCTGAGATCAGCGCGCGCAGGCTTCAGGATGCCGGCAACTCTCCCCAAGCAGCGGGAGCGTTCCCGCTGCTTGAGGAGAGGTCCGCGAAGCCTGGAGAGCGAGAGGGGTCGGTGCGCACCTACCGCTCTCGCTCTCCAGGCTTCAGCGAAAGCCTGCATTCGCCCCATAAGACGCACCCACATTTCCCCTTCATTTTTGGAGGGGAAAAAGTGCGTCTTATAGGGCGAAAAATACGGTACCTCTTCCACTAGTTCTGCCAATGTGTCTGGTGCAAGAGGAGTCCACAGTATTCTCTCCTGGAGAAAATTAAGTGGGCTTGGCAAAATGCCATGATTAAAAATCAAATGGGATGAGTTTAAATAGGGGGCTTTTAATTGAAAAAAAGCTCTCAGTTTAATCATGCTAATGTGAATGTATACACTGGGCTATATCTGTTATGAAAATCGCATGCTACTTTGACAATACACAAAGACCAAAGAGTTGTATGTTTTGTGCTGAGATCATGCTGCATTCTCCCCCCCCCTCTCCAAACCAAAATTGAATTTCAGATCCTGGCAGAAAGCAAACATTTGCATTGGAAAATGGTTAATTTATGTGCTCTTGTGCTTCTAATATGAACACAACAATTCTGTCATTGTGTTTCTGCGGACCCCAATCTAATAAACTGCTCTTAAAGAGCCTTCTTTCATTACAAACCCTCTCCACCCACATTTATGCTGAATGCTGTTTTCAAACGTTTAATGCTCTAAGATTTTCCGCATTAATGTTTCCCCTAAGGGAAAGGGCTGACAGAATTATATAGACAGACCCCCACTCTTGACTAGAATCTTGCAGCTGGCAAGTGAAATGCATGGCACCATCTTTCATCCACATAATTAAGCCTATTTCCATAAATAAACATAAAATAAAAGGTAAAATTTCAAAAAAGTGGTTTTAAGTTTTCAAACAGTAGCACAGTTTCTAAAATGTTTCTATTTTTTCCTATAAATTCAACACTAATTAAAATTATTCCTAGTTTTAATGTGTGTCCTGTTTCATTTCAATGTTATAAGCTTAGCATACACCAGGCACTAAAGAGCGTAGGTTGTAGCCAACAGTGTTGTTCAGCTGACAGTAAGCTTGTCTAGGGGAGTAGTTTTCAGTGATTCTTCCTCTCCCCTACGGCCCCCAGTATCCCTCCAAATACATTCTGGAGGGTGCCCCCAGGCCTGTGGAACTGATTTAGAGAAGACTGAAAGGGGAATGGGGAATTATTGGAAATGGCTTCCCTCTACATCAGGCATAGGCAAACTCGGCCCTCCAGATGTTTTGGGACTACAACTCCCATCATCCCTAGCTAAAAGGACCAGTGGTCGGGAATGATGGGAATTGTAGTCTCAACACATCTGGAGGGCTGAGTTTGCCTATGCCTGCTATACATTCTTTGGACAGAAACTGTACTGTCAACTGAGCGCTACTGTTGAATACAACTCCATATCAGCTCATGGTGGCAGTGGGGAAAGCTTTGCTCATGTTGCTTGAAAGCCCCTTAGCCCTCTTGATGCACCATCATGTTAGTCCTATTGATGCATCACAGATGGCATTCCAAAAGCGAAAGGTAGCACATGACACATAGGATGCATAAGAGAATCCACAAAATATCAGTTTGTATTATTAAAAAAAGAATATTTTTTTTAGTTTGTCATGGCTGCTGGAAGTACCAGTCTGGGGGGGAAAGGAAGTCAATATGATGGGCCTCAAATTGTGTCCACTGATTTCTGGGAATTAATTTAATGTTTCTTTGTCCATTTTTCAACTGAACAACATTTTGTCGAACAATAAATAATGGAGCTAGCATTCAAACAAGAAGAAATATATATACTCCTCCATTAAGGTCATTCTCATTTTTTTGGCTGTTTTATACGCATGTGCAGGCAGGAAGCTGATAATAAAGAGAGTATCTCCTCAAGGAATACTATGTTCTTCAGAGGAAAGTCTTAAATTTAAATATCTATAATTTGCCTAGGCCCCACTACTATGGTTTGCCTTAGCATCAACAAATGCAAATGACATAAGTGGAAGAACTGTAAATGAAAAGAGCATGGGAAGCATGGACTGAGGTCTCCTTGCTCCACAGTTATCAGAGCTATTGAAATACCACAAATGGCAAAATTTCACTTACTTATCTCTTGGGAACTCCCATTTTGGATCTTCTGGCAGTTCATACTCTGAGACGCCTGCCAACATTGGAGCATCAGCATTGGAGGAGAGACGAGTGGTTATTCTCACCAAAGGTGTGTTGGAGTTCATGGAGGAGCTAGAGTCTGCAGACACCTGTTATGAGAATACAAGATGCAAAACGAAGATGTAATCTTGGTCCAATTACTGCAAACTGGCAATAGAGAGCAACCAAGCCAGGTCATAAATGGCACTCGGCTACTAAGGCACTGCACTTGAACATGACTTCAGGGTTCCCATCACTTTTGCCTTACTTCTGCTAACTGGCTACATATTAAGATGAGTTATGGCTACAAACCCAAACTTTTAATATTCTGATATAATTGGATAACTGCATTACTGTCACTGTTTGTAACCATCTTCCTCTCTCACTCTGCAAGTGAATATTTTTTTAAGAGAGCGCTCTTTCTCTCTTGCTCTCTCTTTATGGTAACTTTTCTCTTAAAAAATTAAGCACAAGTAGTGGTTTTCCATCCATATGTGTTTTTAAAATTTGAAGCAAGCTTATTATGTTCATCATTATGTACATACAAGGAACTTGTCACGACTTGAGTGACTCAGCCAAAACAGTGTTGTTACTATGTTGCTAAAAGGCACTTGAATTATCCTAGGTACCCAAATATTATTTTCCTATTTAACAGCAAACAAAATATCTGTTCAGATCTTGATGTATCTACTTAGTAAACTTTTAATCCACACAGCCATGGAAAGTTATAGCACCTCTCCAATACTACTAGTTGAATAATAAGAGTCTGTCAAATCCTAACAAAATTTAAATCTCCACTACTCTACAGATCAAAATGACAACAAGCCAATATGAATACAAAGTTCTCACATTTTTGGAAGTTCCTTAGGAACTATTGGACTCTCTAGTGATGGACAGCAATATCTTTTTCTATATCACCAATAGTACTGATAAGAGTGTTCTTGGTCAATCTTACAGATAGGTGTGTTTGCAGTCAGTAAACAGCAGCCACTTTTGAATGATCACAGCTCCCCTTAGTATGCTGAGATATGCCTGAGAGCTATGCACCTGCAGGCAGTTCCTTTGCTTCCCCATTTATTTGAGTGACCAAGGAAGCCACAGTAAGCTTCTGCTTACATCCAAAAAGGGAACTTTGGTTAATAGATTCCAACAAGTCAGGAACTGGAAGTTCATATCAACTCTGGCTTCCTGCCTTGTTTCACCACTTCTGTGAAAGGAAGAGTGAAACTGGAACAAAGGGGGCTGTGTGCTAGTGCATGAAGCTCATGCATATATCAGCTGATTAAGCCGAGATCTGACTATTGGAATATGGTCACTGTTTGCAAAGTATCAGAAGAGGAAAAATGTTTCTATGGTGTCTGGCATCCAAATAGTTCAGATCTTCACAGCCGGATTAAAAACTCCAGTATGAATTGTGTCCAGAAGGCTAAAAGAAAATACTGCATGGATGAAGACTGCTCATGTCTGATTCAAACATGAAAGTGGCAGGGTGTTTGCAGAAACAAAACAATTCCATAGGGTCAAGATTTCTGGATGCTATTTTAATACGTTTCCCCCACGGATCAGCAGGACAGCACAGCAGTGTCCAATCAGCCCCAGGCATGGAGGCAGATGTAGAGACTTACAATGCAATTCCATCAACCTCTGTAGAGCTGGTGGCACAACGGCCATCTGAAAGCCTTGGCGGTAACATTCATCTCAATGACATAACATATGGATTTGGCCATGATACACACCAGAAATATGCAAGCCTACAGAGAGTGTTCAAGTACAGGGCACATGCAGCACACTCTAAGAGGCACAAACAACAGTCAGCATGCCTGAACCTGTATGAGGTCATCACAACCTCCCCATTAGTTGTAGAAAGACGAAACAAACATTTCCCTGCTTTCTGTTGCAACATGCAATTCCATTTGCAATAGGTTCAGGAACGCCTCAAATCTGAAACTAGAAAAAGGGCGCCAGGGAGGCTGATCGTTTGCTATCCTGGTGTCTCTACTCTCCCCCCCCCACACACACACTTGTAAGCCTTCAGCTGCCGATCACTGCTTCAATATTTGTCTGGGTGCAGTTTCAGCTGGGTTACCTACACCTACTGTGGTCATTTAGCAAAAGAACACATTGAATGTGCAATACAGTTCCGAAACTGAAGTGGCTTCACAATACTTACCACTTAACAAAACTGGACAAAGGAACTTTGTTTTCATAAACACTGTTGGAATAAGACCAAGCAATGATGCCACTTAATACATGGAAGTGCCATTCTATGCAACACAATCTGGTGGTTGATAATTCTGAAATGAATAGGCTTTTTCCTCCTCTACCTCTTCCTTCCAGATGGATGTTGAAATGTTTTGCAGCCCATAGCCTACTATCTTGTTAGAAGGATAGATGGACGTTCTCGTGCCAAACATTTTCTTTATCACTTGACAAGAAGTACTTGAAGAGCAGGTGATTACAATGTCCCAACCCAAACTAGAAACTGCACATCTTTTAACACAAGATACCTGACCTTAATCATGATATAACATTTTATTAAGACTTTGCATGCAAGTTATTTTATCAATTTCTACATGTTTTAAACACACCTTGAAAGGTTTCAAACTTGCTCCAAACACCAGAGTAACAAATGAAGTTATTTTCAAGGAAAATATCGCCTCCTATATATTTTTGGAATCTTCTATTCACTGTGACTTAGAACCTGTTGACCTGGTACAACATAGCTTTCTGAATGGCTGCAATGACACGCCAAAAACCAATCTAGCCTGAATTCAAACATCTACAGCTTAAGTAAACAATGTAAACATGCTTACTTAACATGCTACAATGGACAGGATGGCTAACTGGCTCCAAGCAGTAGCTCCACATTTTTTATTTTCTGAAATCTTTCCATTTATTTTAATTTCATTTTGTCTTGAACTGTATTGAGATCTCACCATGACGTTTCAAGAGAAAGGGCAGATTATGAGAGAAATTGGTAGAGAAATGCAAATAGATACATAACTTCGGTGTAAACTCTTATGAGACAGGAGAGCACTGAGCATGGTGGAAAGGCCTGGTTTGCACGCCATGCTAAACCATAGTTTAAAACAAACTATTATTTAATGTGAACAATCCAAGGTTGGTTCTGAGCTTACTGGTGATGATTTGTTTGCATGAAAAACAAGCCAAGAACCTGAGCTTGGACTACATGACAAGTCACACTCTGACATGTTTTGTCTGCAGTGTGGCTGCAACAGGACTATAGGAGGAGTATTGCGTAAACTTTGGGGCAGTATAAGAAAGGCCCTGCTGGATCAGGCCAGCCTACACCAACATCCTATACTCACAGTGGCCGACCATACACCAATGGGAAGTCCACAAGTAGGAACTGAATGCAACAGCACTGTTCCCACCTCTGCTTCCTAGCCACTGGTATTTAAAGGCATATCGCTTCCAACAATGGTGACAGTTCGCAGCCATGATGATTAGCAGCCACTGATCCTCCATGAATTGGCAGTCTCAATCTCCAATGCATTTCCCTAATCTTATTCCAAAACCATATTTTAAAACCATGCCTTCCATAATTTAGCCATGAATATCTAACATGTCAGCACACTTCTCATCCACATTAAACCATTTTAATTTTTTTATACTATGTGATGTGCAAACTGTGCCAAACTGTAGTTGTTGCCCTTACTACACTACAAAATTGCCTGGGAATTTTTTAATGTGAATCCAAACCTGGCAGAAATTCAGTATAGCACTAACTTGGCCAAAATCAGTCCAACCCAACTCTATGTTGAGTGAGAAAATAGGCAATCTGGACTACTACAGAATGATGTTAGACAGCCTGCCCAAAGCCAGACGCTGTTTTTCAGAGTACTGAACTATGACTGTTTTAAAGTAAATATAGATTCCTTACATGGTACCTCATACATATTGGAAAATGATCTGAAATCTGCTCATTTCACCACTCACATCTCAATTCACCAACATTTATCTCAAAGGTCATATCATTTGTTTTCCTAGACAGAGAAGAGTGGTGTGCAGTTTTGCTAGGGAAAGCCTGTTTAAACTTTAAATCCATAGCTACACTGTGTTGCACATGATGACATTACAGGAAAAGCTTGAAGGAACACTTTGCCAATTCAGTCTATGTTTGCCAGGGAGGGGAGCAAACTCACCAGTAAGTGTAACATCAAACAAGTCCTCAGCGTAAATACCAAGACTGCGTACAAAAAAATGACTCCATTCTAGAATGAATATTTAGCATTAGCTATTTTTTTAAAAAAAGGATCGGGCCGGTCTCAAAGGTAATGTATTTTTGATTGATTCATTGGAGCAGAGCATGGTATTATGGAAGCTGAAGGACTATTAAAAAAAATTGTCCATTGAAAAAAGAAGAGTATAGCAGCACAAGTTGGCCCAGGGTCTAGGAAGGCCTTCTGGGACCAGCCCACACTTTTAAAAGCCTTGTTCTTCCACTGAGAAATAAAAAAGAAAAATGCCTGGGCATTTTCACTTTCTATAGGTTATTTCATTTTACACAGATTTGCTTCTTAGAGCCTTTTTTCAACTCAAGTTAGAGTTACACTCCCTCAAAGCCAACCTTCTGCGGGACTCAGTGGTGGATGGGGCTAGGGTGAAATTCTAGTGAGAAGTCTCGCATGGTAGAAGGTGCTCCTTCAGATCATTTCAGGCCTCTGGATTGAAATAAGAATATTTAAAGGAGGAAAAACATGTCTACAGCCCCAAGTTGAACATCAATGTTTAATATCAGACTAGCAGTATCAGATCTTCCTTCCTGATTCCTCCATTATTTAAATCTATCCACATCAGAGTACATGGCAAAAGGGATGTGGGGGAATGTGAAAGCTAGGGAAAGTAAAATGAAGGAAAAGCACACAGGGCTTTCTGTACAAACCTCATACATACAAAACCTACAACACCATGCTCTGGGCTTCAGCCATTCAAGCAGAACGAGCAACCCCATGGCTCCTTAAACAGAACCACCATATTTCAGAGATATTCACCTCACATTCTTAGGAGACGTTGTTTCCAGACACAGACACACACACACACACACACACAGTGTTATATACAGTGGTACCTCAGGTTGAGTACTTAATTCCTTCCGGAGGTCCGTTCTTAACCTGAAACTGTTCTTAACCTGAAGCACCACGTTAGCCAATGGGGCCTCTTGCTGCCACCGCGCTGCCGCTGTGCGATTTCTGTTCTCATCCTGAAGCAAAGTTCTTAACCCAAGATACTATTTCTGGGTTAGCGAAGTCTGTAACCTGAAGTGTATGTAACCCGAGGTACCACTGTAGTTTTAGGATGTTATGTTGCAATTATACATTTTCAGGCAGAGCTGCACATTTCTTTAACTGTTCTAATAAAGTTAAAATGACAACATCACTACAGTGGTACCTCGGGTTACATATGCTTCAGGTTACATACGCTTCAGGTTACAGACTCCGCTAACCCAGAAATAGTACCTCAGGTTAAGAACTTTGCTTCAGGATGAGAACAGAAATCGTGCTCCAGTGGTGCGGCAGCAGCAGGAGACCCCATTAGCTAAAGTGGTGCTTCAGGTTAAGAACAGTTTCAGGTTACGAATGGACCTCCAGAACGAATTAAGTACTTAACCTGAGATACCACTGTACTCAAATCTGTTAAAAAATAATAATATTACTAATCCGTTGGAAGACTGATTTGTTTTAATATGATGTTTCAACTTCAGTGAGGCCCACAAAGCCCATGGTTGCCTTTGCCAGCCTGGTGTCTTGAAGCTGTTTTGGATTACAACTCCCGTTAGCCTCAGCCTTATGGAGGGTGCCTTATGACACTCAGTATACCAGAAATTCCCATACCACAAACTGTGATTTTGGAAAGTTTGATGCTTAATCCTATACATGTTTACTGACAACTAATGCTACGTCCCATGAACGTATTGCCTGGTAAGTAGGCATAGGACTGCGACTTATATCCTTTTGAGAAACCTGAAAGGTGATCTCTCTGTGTTGTGGCATCACTTCTTGCAAGCCCCCAAGTGTACACCAATAATCTCCTTTGGGACTCTGCTTCTCAGCTTTAAAAAGTAAGAGTGCCATCAACCTTCTCCACAACTTCCAAGTCACCTAAACTAACTGATCCGTAAATCCTGTTCAAAGGTAATCAGGTTATTTACTCCTAATGCTACAGAGCACAAAAGTATGGAAGAACACCCTCTGCAACTTTTTATTTGACTGAACTGATATATAGGTTACTGCCAACTCTTTTAAAGGTTTTTTAAAAGGAAAAGAAACAAGTCTCAAAAATACAACTTGGGCTTGTGGGGACTCAGTGCACTGCAACAAAAAAATAGGCCTATTCAACTAATCCAGGAACACACGCCTGTTAAACAAAACACCCTCTGTTTTTCTAACTCCTTCAGATTTACAGCAAATGTATGAACCCCTAACCCTTAATGTACAGAAACTGAACAGTTACTTCTGAAAATCTAAGTACATTAGTCTTTGCCTCTGGAAACCATGATTTCTCTAACTGCTGCTGTTGGCAGAGAGCATTACTTCAGCGCAAAAATGTATTGAGAACTATGAAAATAGAAACACATTTCCTTGCAATGCTTACAGCAGATACTTTCACAATCCAAAACTTAGCAGTGGCTGCACCTGAAGACATGGAATAAACTTGGAACAACATACAGAAGCATTTCTAAAACTACCAGTTGATACCAGAAAAGTATTCGATTTGGGAGTATTTCCTTTACATGGGTAAAAAGGTAAGAAAACTGAAATGTCAGCTACTTAACAAAACCAGAACATGAAAAACAGTGCATCAAGTTTACCATAAGCGTGCAGAATACAATGTTTTAAAGGTGGTTTATAGAGGAGTTTCATTGTGCAACTGCATGACAAATGATGGCAGTGAAGTCTGCTGTTGGCGAAGGAAGAGACAATTGATGAAAGAGTATTTAACAAACCAGCAGACTGGGATAACTGCCCTTTGGAAAATGGTGAGTTTATGACAATCCATGGTCTGACCACTGACAGATGGTTTATATACCAATGGTATTTTCTCTGTCATCACCACATGATCAGGTCATCTTGCTGCTTTCATTCCAGTCACAGCCCAATAATCTCCTTTTATTCCAGAGCTGATACAAATAGCCTATTCTAAGTGGGCTTAGACTGAAAGCTCTCTTTAGTAGAGAATACAACATTCAAATTTTCCTGGCATACGTTGTTTGTGCAAATGCATGCACGTGTACATGACACCCACATACAAAGTTTAGTACTCCATAAGAGTAGATTAAATAAGTGTCTCTCGTAGAATTTAAAGCATTTTAATTCTACAAGTGGATTAAGTCGGCTCCCTGCAAGACTTTGGCCACACTGCCAGCTACATAGAGGCAACTGGGAAGCCTTTGAGTCTAAATTCTAAGACTCTTAATTTAAGCAGAATTAAGTCAGAGAATAATTGTCCTATGCCATGGGATTTCAAGTGACACCTGGTGGGTGCAAATTAATTGGGCAACTTTCCAGGGGCAGATACACATTGGCCTGGTTCACATATAAAGTACATGAACCTTAGGTTCATGCATTCCCTTTTCTGCTCCTCTCTGGCCACAAGGAACACAGAAGCACCTGCTTCCATTTTCACCTAACCATAGTTTGTTGTTCGCTTCCAGTTGAGAACTGTGATTAGTGTTAACTGTAGTTTATTGAAACAAGCCAATTTTACTGGTAAACGATCCTGGCTTGCTTAAATAAACTATAGTTAGCAGTAACCACAGCATGGCATATGGCACAGAGAGCTGTAATAAGTAGGAGAGATCAGCACAAAACAGGAATGTCACCTTGCATGATCAGAAATTTCCACTAGTGCAAAACTACAATGGCATGCAACCCTTAGCATTTACGTATATCTAAACTATAACCGATACGTATCTCTTTTTCTCAGCTGGGATGAGGAATCAGTCATAGAAGGAAACAGGTCCATTCAGTCTAGCCTACACCTACACGGCATGGCCAGCAGTTTTTGTTTCCCTGATCAAACCATTCTACCTAGGCAGCAGTGTGCTGCAAGTATGGAGGAGCTGACAGCTGAAAAAGACCTGTAGAAAAAGACCAGTCGGTCTGATAGTAAATTCTCTTTGGCTCACACATAGCAGTAAGTTAGATCTTCAGAATGAGCAAAACCCAAACCCTGAGTTTTCCAATAGCTCCCAGAAAATATTGGAGCAGGCATTTTATATCCTGTGGTGCAGTCCCTGAAGCCTTAGAGAAAGGGGAAGAGGCTGAGCAGAGAATCCAAATAAGGCTTCAACAAAGCCTCATTGGTCAAATTCACAACACTTGCAGTTAAGTTGGTCTTTTTCTACATACCTCCCACTTGCAGTAGCTGAAACAACAAAACCCATTTGACGGGCAAGCATTAATATAGGTGAGATTGAAATAGGACATGAAATAGGACACATGGAGAGGACATATGATTCAATCAAGTTCCAAATGTGCACTCGTTAATTATACTCAGCAAAATCGTATCATTGTACACAATCCAATTCCACTGAAATCTGATTAAACACAGGAAATAACAGGTACTCTTATTGATGGGAAATAACCTCAATTTTTTTAAAAATACATTTTTTCCAAAAAATATTCAGTTTTTCTTTCTTAACACTGCTTCCTTCTGCAGGCCTAAATCATTGCACAAAAAAATTCCTGAAATATTTCGAGCTCCCCCTGTCCCCCCAGCTTCAACATGTTCAGAAATCACTATATCCACTAACTGAATATAAACAAAGCATTCAACTCCTGAAAGTCCTATTTGCGTTGAATATACATACTTTTGGAAAAGCTGCCTTCTTACAAAGGAAACAATAGAATATATTTTACAACCAAATGTTCAGCTCAGTTGAAGTGATATATATACATGTCCAAATTTACAACCTTGCTGGATAACAACACTAGTGACCTGCTCATTATTTTTAAAAATATGATTCCTCTCTAGAAACAAACATATATTATAAAAATATATCATGCGAAATGTCTCTGCACAAGAATACTTGAAGGGAAGGAAGGGAGAAAACATTGAGCAGTGGGGGGGGAAGCACAACTCCCTCCCAGTGATGCGTTCCTGTGTTTAGATGCTTTAGCAAAACATGTGACTCCCCCTTTATTCCACTGCCTGTGGCACCAGCTAATCTGATAAGTAGCTCAAATGGAAGACACACCTGAACATATACTATTTTACCTCTTGTGTTTCTTAAAAGTGTTCACATTTACCACATCCTCAAAAAGCTTTTTTTCATTTTCCACTGGAAATGTAATCACGCTTCCTCAACTTTACAGCATCAAAATTCCTGCTCTGAGATTAAATAATTTTCAGCAGCCCTGCTTTATTTGGCCTAGTGGTTTATTGACGTCAGAACCCAGTACGAGATTCAGGAACACAGGACAGGTTCTGGAACCACACAATTGAAATCACCTTGATCCAACGTTAACTGTAACAGCTGTGCTCCCTAGCTTCAGACCCGGTGGAAGAGAAGGGTGCCTCTGAGCTTAAGCAGAGAGCCCTTGCGTCTCCACTCAACCACTACAGGATTCTTTGAGACACCAAGCTTGAGACAGGGAGTTATGGATTCAAAGCCCCTCTTCTTAGCAATCAAGTGCCACTTCAGTCCCAAGTGTTTTATGAAAAATGATCTGCTGGCTTGTTTTGTTTGAAGGATAATAGGTTTTTTAAACTCTTTATCTACTTTCTGTTACCTGTCTGCGCAGAGGAATGCGCTTAGTCAGCTTGTGCACGGCAGGCTGGCTACTGAAGTCCGGCTTCTTGGTGGAGGATCTCATGTGGCACAGAATGACTGTCACCACCATGCAGACAATCAGGAAGACCCCTACACAGTAAATGGCTATCTCCAGGTAGTCTGGCGATGTTGGAAACGGTTTGTCTTCTACAGGGCCTAGAGTGCAAGTACGAAGGAGGAAGAGTCATGAGGAAGAATTACAAGGTAGCGAAAACAAATCGGCAGCACACATCAAACCAAGTGGTCCCGCACCTGGTTTGCAATGAACTACACAAGATAAAAGAACGCTGCTGATTTCCACAGCGTGGAAACAGCTACACTGAGAGTCTCCACACAGCCATTTTTCAAAGTGTCGGCTTAAGCTGGCTGCTACCCCGCTAAGCGAGCTTAGTGAGGAACTTCTGGACAAAATCACTTTGGTATGAATAGCTGATCTTATTTAACTTTAGAACGAAAGGCTACATGCTTAAATTATGCCTGTGATCACCTTTTCTTCTCATTCTATTTTTCTTTTTAGCCAAGCTGCTTGAGACAGGGAAGTGGGCACATAATTCACTCCAGATGAATCAATATTTATCCCAATCTCCCAATCTCTGGCCTGAAGCAAATGACAGGTTTAGTAAAATAATTTTTCAAGAGCATTGTGTTTAACTCTGTGGGCCACCTGAACACACAATGAAAGGCAAACAAGCACTGAATTAGCTAGCTGAAAAGCAAGGCTTATGGGACGCCGAAGCATAACAAAGCTCAGGCATGAACTGGCCTGGTTTAGGTATCCAAATACTTCTACTGAAAATAAGGATTCACAAAAAGTGTTGAAATGTATTGGACAGAAAATTTGTATCAACAGCACCTCTCTATGCACACTTACTTGGGAGTAAGCCCATTGAACATAGTGGGATTTACTTCTGAGTTAATAGGCACAGGATTTGGGCTGTAAAAGTCTATAGGAATTGAGTACCCAAACTAATCTTTGGATACTCTGAAAACAGCAGACTGCTGTGGATCTCCATGACCACTTTCTCTTAACTAGGTTCATGCCAGTTCTCAAGTACCAAATTTAGGTATCAGCATATTCCCTGCCCCCTTCAAAAAGAAACTCATCCAGCTTTCTTCAAAATTCTTCAAGAATTCTTCAAACTGGGCTGTCCCATAGCAGGAGGACAGTATGAGATTCTACTCATTGGTAGCATTGGTAGCTCACTAAGTTCCAGAACCAAAAAGAGAATGCATTTTTAATAATAATAATAATAATAATAATAATAATAATAATAATAATAATTACATATATTGGTATATATTCACATATATAGGTAAGTCTACGGATGCAAGATCACACTCAGATCTTAACAGCACCTATTCTGTGAATGGCATCAAATGGCAATGCTAGTTTTACAGTTATTCTCTTCATTAAGTAATTGCACAGAATTTATTTTTCAGTCATGATTTAACTAATTAAGAAAGCATTCCCATTTTTTACATTGCAATGATGACACTTTAGTTTATTATGTGGGGTTTGACAGCAAATAAGAATTGTGACAAAGCACTTGTCAAGATATTTGTTATTATTATTATTATAATCTGTTCCTAATCCTTTTACTTTATTACTCTGAATCATCACCATCAGCATTCCGCAGCAATAGCTGGTCATTATGCAAGCAATGCACAATGCAACATGTTCTTCTGTCTCATTTTGTATTAATACAAGCATTCACTCAAACTGATTAAGAAGTGGTGCTTAAGCGCTTGCAAATATGGAAAGAACACTGCAAGCAGAAGCAACTGCAACTTTAAGCACTGACTACCTGTTTAGTGGTGAATGCACCTCGGAAGCCACAAAGGTTAATAGTTAAAGATGGTAGCAATGTAAGCTATCTCTTACATAAAGAGAGAAGAAATAACATAGAAACCTTGAGAACAACTCATATAGCAGCACAGTACTTAATGAACACATGCAGTTACCAAACCTATATTTTAAAAACATTAAGACTTAATATATATATATATTGACCAGCAAATTATTAACTGTGCAAGTAATTCGGCAGTTGCTCTGCATTGAACAGTTATAAAGCAAGAAAGTTTAATTAGTGCAGACATCTAAAACTATATTTTCCGACAGACAACCAATTTCAGGCAATGAAGCACATTAATGTGTGTTTCTGCTAAAAACAGAAACAACATCAATCCAAGCATGGCAATACATGCTTTGCAGAAAAAGCAAATTAGCTCGTCATTTGCTTAGAACATGCAACATTTAAAGATACACCAAGTTGATTCCAAAGATATGTAAAAACACCGCTTCTGTAATCACATTTCAGCACAGCCAATTCTCATATATACACGTGTAAACCCAGGCAATTTGACTGGGTTGTGGTATTTCATAAAATGCGACTTTGAAATTTCCCTTTAAAAACTTCCCAGGAGAGGATTTTTGAGTTTCTCTCAGGGAGAAGTTTATGATTGTTGACTTTTGGTTATATAATCAAGTGTCAAAGAAAGCCTCTTTTTTCCAAATTTATAATGAACATTAAGGTAATTGGGGGGGGGATGTTTAAATGAAGTTTGAAAAAATGACAATTCATCTTTTTAAGTTGAAGTGCAGCCTTTTGCTGCGGTGAAGAACATTTTAAAGGAAACCAAAAGTCCACTTCTGAGACAGAAGCTGTGCTAATTTTGCAGCAATCAACAATGAAGCAGGGGGAAGGGTAGGGGAACCACTGAAAGATAGCAGTAATATACCTGGCAGAACTGTCAACCATGCAGAGTGAAAGGATATCCCAATAGAATTACCCGCCAAGCATGTATACTCCCCAGCATCCTCAAAAGTTACATTCCGTAAATAGAGAACCTCAATCTCTTTGTCCGTGGTGTTAACACCGGCAGCCTAGAAAAAAAAAGGGAAGCAAGAGAAGAGCTAGACATTTTAGGAATTCTTGTGGATGGGAAGTGGAACCACGGGGAGCTTGGCACTTCACAAGAAACGACCGGTGCACAGCCGTGGGGGGAGATCCCATCCACAAAGCCCTCAACCAAAAGGCAATTACCAACAGATCCCAGCTCACCTCAGAGAGGAATGAATCATCAACACCCTTCACCAAACCTACTCTCACCATCTAAGAAGGCATGCAATCAAAGAACATGGAAAAAATTGTCCACAAAATGTTTGGAGGAGAAAATGACATAAAAACGAAGAAAGATGAAACAGACAGAAGAACAGGGGACAGGACATTCTGTAATGTCACTTAAAATGTCCTTCAGATTACATTTCAGAGACATACAGGGAAGGGCTGAAAATAAAGAGACAAAAAGACTTCAAAAAGAGGTGTTTTCATTACAGCCTGTATTAAATATAGCCCCAAGAGTTCCTTGTAACCAAAGGGCTGAGGGAGAACTCCGGCTGTCACCGTCTCAAATAATAACTTAAGTCAAACCTGAGATTTAAATATAATGGAGCCGTTTAGGAATCCATCATGAACCCAAACACAGGTTTGTCACAGGTAGGAATGCCCAGACAAACAGTTGGTGCTAGAAGTAAACAGGCCACTACTGCTTCAAGTGATTATAGAAATAAAATGTATGGATAATGGATTTTCTAGATGTGCTTACCGTATTTTTCGCCCTATAGGACACACTTTTTCCTCTCCAAAAATGAAGGGGAAATGTGTGTGCGTCCTATGGGGTGAATGCAGGCTTTCGCTGAAGCCTGGAAAGCGAGAGGGGTCAGTGCGCCGCCATCCCGCTGTCTCCCGATGTGGTCTGAAGACTGACGGTGGGGAGACGCGTGCTTCTCCCCGCTGCCGCCCTGCGAGATCCAGGGACAGCTGGGAGGCGCAGCGCGTCTTCCCGCTGTCCCCGGACCTGGTCTGAAGTCGGGCGGCGGGGAGTAGAGCGCTTCTCCCTGCTGCCACCCCGCAAGCTCCGGGGACAGCGGGGAGGCGCAGCGCGTCTTCCCACTGTCCCTGGACCTGGTCTGAAGGTGGGCGGTGGGGAGAAGAGCGCTTCTCCCTGCTGCCAGCCCCACAAGCGCCTGGGGGGGGGGAAATGAATTTTTTTTTCTTTATTTCACCCCCCAAAAACTTGGTGCGTCCTATGGGCCGGTGTGTCCTATGGGGTTAAAAATACGGTACTTCCTTAAGTTTGGGTCTATTATGATGACCCAAAGTCTGGAAACAAGTTGGTCTGAACAGTTCACCTTATCTAGAAAAAAAATTTGGGCCACCCAGTGTGGTGAGAAATAGGTGTAATGATACGGCATACAATAGGATTTACAAATACGGGAATGTAAAATTCAACAATCCCTGCTTAACAAGATGGTAACTATTGCTGCACTGCCTTGATGTAAACAAAAGGAATCAAGACCTCTATATGTATGCCGAAAGACCATGGAAGAGAATTAGTTCTATTCAAATATTAAGATTTAACATATTTGCATTTTTAAAAGAGCATGAAGCTTTTTTGCAAAGCTGAAGTGCACACCACACTATTAAAAAGGTCCAAATGAGACCCACCACATGGCTATGCAGCAGTTGTGTAAAGATGGAAACAATGATATAAAATGCTGGCTCGTCAAGTGGATAGGTCTCAATGAATTCATGTTCAGTCTTCTACTTAGCCACCCTGAGCCCGGTCTTGGCTGGGGAGGGCAGGATATAAATAAAAATCTATTATTATTATTTACCAGACTGAGACAGGTGGCCTTGGAGGTAATCTGGTATGTGCAGCACCTCATCGCTTGATCCAAGCTCAATGTGTAGCTATGATTTCCAGAACAGTGATCAACATATAATACAAAGAAATGGAAGGCAGCAGTGCAAAAGTAAGGAAGACTCAGAGTGGTCAGATCAGAATCTTTCAGATTCTGATGGGGGGAAATATATACGAAGACAAATGATACATCAGAGAAAAAACAGAAAAGACAAAAGGTTTCAGAAGAGGTAACTAAAACAGTATTTGTGGGAATTTTTCCATGGCTACTGGAGTAATACCAGTTGCATCTCCAAGAGAGGATTATAAATACACCAAGGTCATGGAGTTATCCTACAAGCTGCCTGCAGAGTCCCAAAGCACCAATTTTTTCCAGCTTCTACATCCAGCTTTCTTTAACAGACGTCGTTACCTTTTTTTAGCAGAACCGTAAGCCAGGCAGACTGGTTGGCCTCCCCTATATAATTGGAGACCTTACAAATATATTCTCCAGCATCCGCCTCTGTCACATTGTACAGTTTCAGCACTTCAGCATTGGAACTATTTATCCCCGAATGCTAGAACAGACCAATAACACAGGAGAACAATGTAACTACTGCCCCAAATGTAGACACCACCATGGTCCCGTCACCAAAACACTTGGAAGGAGTCTTCCAGTTACTACAAATGCTAGCATTGAAATATTGCACTTTAAAACAGCAGCAAGAAAAATTTCTTACAAAATTGGGGCAGGAAAGCTTCTGCCCAGATAAACTACCTTTTTTGCTTCTTCACTGTGCAAAATCATAAATTTCTGGCTCTACTGCTAAGCTTCATGGGAAATCACTACTATAAAAATTAGCTGTTCCTTAGGAGCAAAGCCAGGCAAAAATGACATATTTTTAAAATGGCTGTTACCCCTAAAATGATTGCCCTGTCAATAGTTCACACTTGGGGGAGGGGGACACACTCAGTATCTTTATCATAAGGAAAATGAGCACTGACAACATCCTTTGGCAACAAATATGGTCATTACAGAAGGGCCGATAATGTTGTCCAAGCCTCTTAATATATTTCCTCTGATTTATTTTGGATACCCTTTGCCAATGCACAAATCTCAAGTGATGCCAAGATAACGGCACTGCAATTCTTTGAATAAACAACCATGATGTCTGAAAAATAAGCAAACAATCATGCTGATGGATAAAAGACTTTAAGGAAGGTGAAATGCGGAATGAATTTTTGCTTTTGTTTATACCAACAACTCAGTATTCCACTGTATTTATGTGTGCTGGCAAGGATAAAAGTCAATTTTAAAAAATCTATCCCTTGACCTTGTTCAAAAAGCTTTATAACATTCTAAAAAGAATTGCTTATTGTTCAAAAGAAAATAAGGGAGGAAAGCTCACCTTTAAAACTTTCAGGTACGGCAATCCATCTGGCCCATATTTACTTCCATTCTTTTCTGTGTGTTTTATCCACTGGATATGAGGCTGAGCATCACTGTAGACTTTACAGACAAACTCTGCATCACCCCCAACAACTGCGGAAGTATTTGCTGGTAGGCCAGCTTGTAGGATAGGCCTGTGAGGCGATCGCTCTGTCAGGAAGCAAAGATGGGGCGGGGGGGGGGAGAGAGAAGAGAAAGAGAGAGAAACGTATAAAGAAGCAGAATTAAGCAGCACTGCCAAGAAAACTGTTAGTGAACATGAGCCAAAAAGCCCTGTAAGCCTGTTGGCTGACTTCACTGAAATAACGCTGTAACCAAAACGTAGAACAAAAACTGCACTTCAAAGGAGGTGCTTGAATACTCCAGTTGGAGTGCTGTCTAAAGACTAGCCTTTTAGAAGAAAAAGAAAAAAGATGGCACAGAGCAGAAGACTGTATGAAGTGGGGGAAGGGAAAATAGGGCACAATTAACTAAGGATACTTTTTTTAAATCATAGAAACGTCTATTTATGTGGTATCGAATATGAGAGCACCACTCTCTGGGGTTGTTCCCTACTATATGGGGTGAGAAAAATCTATTATCTATCTATCTATCTATCTATCTATCTATCTATCTATCTATCTATCATCTATCTATCTATCTATCATCTATCTATCTATCTATCTATCTATCTATCATCTATCTATCTATCTATCTATCTATCTATCATCTATCGTCTTCAGTTGTACGGTAATTGATTTTAATTAATGTCAAACTAGAAAACAATATTATGAGTCACCGACTTAATAAAAAGAATTAAGTGTGTCCTAATCTGAAGTCAAATCTACAGTGGTACCTCGAGTTACATACTCTTCAGGTTACATACGCTTCAGGTTAGACCGCTAACCCAGAAATATTACCTCGGGTTAAGAACTTTGCTTCAGGATGAGAACAGAAATCGCGCAGCAGCAGCAGGAGGCCCCATTAGCTAAAGTGGTGCTTCAGGTTAAGAACAGTTTCAGGTTAAGAACGGACCTCCAGAACGAATTATGTTCTTAACCCGAGGTACCACTGTATTGCCAAATTCTTTCGGTGAGGGTTTACTGAGGTATATTGTAACTGGAAATTGTGTAATTAGGCAAAAATATAAACATAGACGGGGAAAAGAGAAGCAAAGACCAAACAAAAATGCTACCAAAAACAAGTATTTTTTTTAAAAAAAAGAATAAAAGACTAAAATGAGCATCAATTAATATATACTATTATAGGAGGCATTCACTAATTGTGAACTATAATCATGAACTATTAATAGTACTGATAATAACATTACTGCAAAGAACATATATGGCATCATCTCATATACATGTTGGTTATGTAACAACCTCAGTCAAGGAACCATTATAGATTTTCCACAATTAGGCCTATTGGGTCTGTCCCAAAGGGTACCATCAGTGCATAGGACCATTACCTCACATGAACCAGAGTACCAGTGGTTTTTCACCATCAACCACTACTACCTCATATTCATACCCGGGTTTGTAGGTAGTAGCTCTTGAAACTCTCAGCTTTAGGGAACTGCTTTTAGAAGATGTGCTTCAGAAGCCACACTGTATGCCCAGAGCTCACTGTGTGGCCTTCTGCGTAATGATCACAACTGGCAACTACTGTTCTAAAAAACAACTTCTATTATTTCTTTTAATAATGGGCTTTCCAAAGGGCTTTCCAAAGCTCTGAACTCATGAGATCATTCTGTGGTTTGGGCCTTTGAAAGACTTGGTACCAAACATAAAAGGGTCAGCTTATTAAGTTCCATCATCCATCATCGTGAAATGATGCACAATGGTCTTTTTCCAAGATGGTCATCGGGGAGAATACTGAATTGGCTTCTTGGCAAAATCTGTATGTTCTTATTCATCAGCTTGAATTATTTCACAGCAATCTTCAAGTATTAAGACTCAGCAGTAATTTTATGCCATTGGGAAGAAAACACCATTAAGGGATTAGAAGCTAATGATTTTCTTTGACGGTATTTGGAACTCAAGAGTATCTCACATGTCAAGAAATGCAATATTTTTTGTTCTTGTTCTGTTTCATTACATGTTTGTTTATTTATCTGATATTATTTTGCCTCTCATCTCAGGGCAAATTATAATAAACAGGAAAATAAATCAAACAATTAGACACCTGAAATGAAAAACTTATTAAGTGCTTTATTTTTTGTAAGTGTAAACAAATTAAACACAATTTCTTTTGGACTGTTCATTTCTTTTGAAGAACCCACTGGGGTTGGGAACTTTTCACCTCCCTGATGTAGTGGAATACAACTTCCATCAGCTCCAGTCAGCATACCCAATGCCGATCAGAAGGTCAGCGGTTCCAATCCCCGCAACGGGGTGAGTTCCCATTGTTTGGTCCCAGCTCCTGCCAACCTAGCAGTTTGAAAGCACATCTAAGTGCAAGTAGATAAATAGATACCGCTCCGGCGGGAAAGTAAATGGCGTTTCCATGCGCTGCTCTGGTTCACCAGAAGCAGCTTAGTCATGATGGCCATATGATCTGGAAAAACTGTTTGCGGACAAGCGCCGGCTCCCTCGGCAGGTAAAGCGAGATGAGCACTGCAACTGCAGAGTCGTTCATGACTGGACTTAACTGTCAGGGGTCCTCTACCTTTTCAGAGATACATTAATTATTAAAACTAAATTATAGTGATTTGAGGAAACATTAAAAACCACCCAAATTCCAAATAGCATATTGTCTGCCATGCAGTGCAATCCTATACATGTCTGCTCAGAAGTAAGGCTCACTGAGTACAATGGGATTAAGCTCTGGTACGTTTGTATAGGACTGCAGCCTTTAACATGTTGGCTTCAAAAAAAAAAAAATTGTCTGAAAAGCACAACACTGGGGTGTAACAGCAAATAATGACACTGCCAAACAATAGGATCTTTAATAAAGGCCATATATTTGGCACTCTGCAAATGCCTATGGGGAATTTACTTACTGAGGCAGCGCTGGCAACATACTACAAAGCAGAAGCCTTATTTAACTTGTGGCTCTTGCAGTGCTGTTTTTAAATTACTTCATGGCTGTATGTTGGACGGTGAGTATGACTTGAATTCATCCAACATAAAAGATCTGCTATAGTTAAGGTCTGGGAACATAAAAGGCCTTCATCTGGTGACAAAACGACATCTATTTAAGTACCTAAAAGGCTTCTCTGGGAAAGAATTTCATAAACAGGGTGTCATGACTGAGAAGGCACTCTTCTCACCTTACTTAAGATGGCGGGGGCACCCAGTGGAAGCTCTGCAGAAGATGTGTGGGCAGGTTAATACTGTATGGGGAAAGTGGGCCTTCAAGTCCCAAGCAATGCAGAGCTTTAAGTACTAATTCTGAACAGCACTCAGTAATGGACCATGGGGCAGTACAGTTCTTTTAGCACTGGTGAGTTGTGTTTCCAATGCCCAGTCTAAATTCGTATTCTAGCAGCTGCATTTTGGACCAAACTGCAGTTTCTGACCAATCTTCAATGGCAGCTCCACATACAATGCACTGCAGTAGTCTAACCAAGACTCGGTGAAGAGACTACAAGGATGAGGGAATTTCACCTTTTGTATTGATACATATTCCTAATGTATAGGTATTTCTTATTTCATTCTTAAAACGTTTTACTTCTTCTTTTAGGACAATGACCTCACAAATTGGTTTCCAGTGGCAGAAAATACAAATCACCAGGAAAAATGAACAACGTAAGGGCAGCGTGAGAGGGATCACATCCACAAAGCTTTAAACATCAGGGAAGGCTAAGCTGAAGAAAGAGTTCCAAAGTGGGACTCCAACAATTCCCTCATGGAGAAATGAATAAGCAAAGCAGGGAGAGCTCTTTGGAAATGAAGGATCTGAACAAATGCAAGAAAGCGCAACTCCATCAACCTTCTTATATTTGCACAAGCCACTCTCTCTGTGTTGCCTTGTCAGATGTAGGAATGGTATACTTTTTTTAAAAAAAAAGTGAAATGCAAATTGTGGTTTAATGTAGCAGTTAATATTTTTAACTTATAAAGCTTTCCACCCTTTACTAAATAAGCTCCAACTCCATCTCCCCTACCCATGTTTGGGTACAAAAAGAAAAAGAAAAAACAAGTATGATCTCGCTTTAATGGAAACCTTACACCATCTTCCAAAACATATTACAATCGCCTTCAGTATAAAATGAAACCTTAGAGAATATTATTTAAAATGTTTTTAGAAAGTCAGTAGGCCTCATGTTTCATTTATCCACATCAGGGTTTGATTTCCTTCACGACCTTACTTCTTGCCCTTAAATGGGGGTGGGGAGTCCCCAATACCATTTGGGGGGGGGGAATCACCACTAACATTAACACACAATGTGTTTTGTTTATTTCACTTGAAACTTTTAAACTTTTAGCTGCATGTTCTAGCTTGCCTGAAATACATATAGCTTTACTGAGGTTGGAATCTTTAGCTCTAACATTTTAGGGGATGTGTAAAAGTGTTTACGTAAGGCACTGGCTGTGGATGATTAAGAGTAGAAAATGTTACCAAAGTTTGAGGCATTTTAGTAAAGCACGGCATATCGAAGCAATTGGCTTCTTCAGGTATTTCATCTAATAATAAATGACTTTCATTGACTGCAACATTAAATCTTGAACTTGATTGCTGCCCATTGCAATCCAATTGAGTGCAGCAACTGTCACTGAAAGAATCCGGGATTCTGCATAAAGCTGTCATATACAGGTTACCTAATCATACAGAGTATGTTGGCTGGTAGCAACAATGGTACAGTGAAGGATGCTGTTTCAAGGTAACAAAGCAAACATGTAATCTGGCCTAAAGAGATCCAGGTATCTATCTAACTGCCTTAGAACAGAGCTTTCCAAATTTTTCATGTTGGTGACACATTTTTTAGACATGCGTCATTTCGCAACACAGTAATTCAGTTTTGCATCATTTTGCGGCACAGTAATTCAGTTTTACTAGAAAACTGGATGTTAAACTAACCCCTTTCCAGCCCAGGAGAAGCGCATGGAGCATTTGCATGGCACACTTAAACACTGCAGCCGACACACTAACATGTCGCGACACACAGTTTAGAAAGCTCTGTCTTAGAAACTGCTGAATTTTCAGTGATATTACACACACACACACTGCACTCTATGCGGGGCTACCTTTGAGGTGACTTAGAAACTACAACTAACCCAGAATGTGGCAGCTAGACTGGTGACTGGGAGTGGCCATCAGGACCATACAACACCAGTTCTAAAGGATCTTCACTGGCTCCCAGTACATTTCTGAGCACAGTTCAAAGCGCTGGTGCTGACCTTTAAAGCCCTAAACAGTCATGGCCCTGTATACCTGAAGGAGCATCTCCACCCCCATCGCTCAGCCCAGACACTGAGGTCCTCCACTGAGGGTCTTCTGCTGGTTCCCTCACTGCAAGAAGTGAAGTTACATGGAACCAGGCAGAGGTCCTTCTCAGTAGTGGCACCCTCCCTGTGGAACACCCTTTCTTCAGTTATCAACGAGATAAAGAACTGCACAACTTTTAGAAGACACTGAAGGCAGCCCTGAATCGGGAAGTTTTCAACGCTTGATGTTTTATGTTTTTAGATATGCTGTAAGTCTATCTAATGCAAGTCTAGTGGCTTTAAACTGTGACCCTGTTCCCAAGCAATATGAAATATTTGATAGACATACATGGGGAATGACTGCTTTACGTGAGAAGCTGGCATTCCACACCTCTAGTATGACCCAAATTTATATCAGGTTCCCTTTCCTTGTTCTCGCTTTCATTTAAGTGACTCTGCAGTCTCACCACTGATGGAGCGGCTGCAGCTATTTACTAAGCTCAGCCTTACATGTTTTCCAGATGTTTTGGACCACAATTCCCATCACTGCTTACCATTGGCCATGCTGGCTGGAGCTGGGGAAGTGGTGCATTTAATAATCATTATATGCAAAGTATGCACAATTGCGACAAAATAAGGGTGAGAGGAAAAGTGGGCAAATGTTACCATATTGTTCTCTTTTAATTTGATAGCTCTGTGGGGGTTTTTTACCAAAGCCTTTTCACTACGCCTGCATGAAGCAGTGTATTAAAATATAAAATCTGCTGCAGTTCGTTTGTCAGGTATCCAGATCGTGCCTGTGCATTCTGACTAAATATGGTAATTTAAAACATTAAACATTACATTGTTAGGCAGCTGTTGGTATATGGGCAAGTAGCAGGGGCGATAAGAGACTATGACACATTCCTGAAGAAGAATAAAAGCTGTGTTTATGAAAATATCTTAAAGACAAAGGCTAGCTCTAAAATACAAAGTACTGCTAAAGTATGCTAAATAAATATATTGGCCTTTTGGAGACCAATTATATTTTTTTCTACATCTGAAAACAGTTAAAGTAAAACTTTATTAATTCTTCATTCCAAACTATAAATGTTAAATTTTAAAACACACACACAACTTCAGAGCCTTTGCTTTCCCAGTGCTATAAATCCATCAGTATTCAGTATATGTATTCTCTTATTTACTCATGCACAAAAAGGTCAAATAGGCACATGGGAAATAAATCTTTGCTAATTGAAACTTCAAAAGTATCCATTTTGAACATGTCAATGGTTGGGTTGTATAAAGCATGCCAACACCTATTCCTGTAATTTTTATTTAAGGGGCCTTTACATACAAGGGGGGAAGTTCCTGGACACTTCAATCTACAGTGTCACTGATAATCTTTGAAAGAATAAATATGCACTCATATATATTAAACAAAATCCTATGGAGTTCGGTTACCCTGAGTTCAGTTCAGGATTCAATGGGGGGAATTACTCCTAGTAATGCAATTCATGCCAACAATTCCATGGGGGAGGGGAACTGTAAGCAAAGGGTGGTAGGTATCGTTTCACCTAGAAAATAGCTGTATCAGTGTCTGGAAAATAAGCAAGTGAATGTTTCTAATCTGGTTGCAAATTGCAAATAAGTCACCTTCTAAAATGTGTTTAATAAGACATGGTGCAATTCAAGTTCTCAAAATCTGCAAACATTATTCTAGTACAGTGGTATCTCGGGTTACATACGCTTCAGGCTACATATGCTTCAGGTTACAGACTCCGCTAACCCAGAAATAGTACCTCGGGTTAAGAACTTTGCTTCAGGATGAGAACAGAAATCGTGCTCCAGCAGCGCGGCGGCAGTAGGAGGCCCCATTAGCTAAAGTGGTGCTTCAGGTTAAGAACAGTTTCAGGTTAAGAATGGACCTCCGGAATGAATTAAGTACTTAACCCGAGGTACTGCTGTAATCCTTATAAAATCCTTGTATGGGAGGTCAGTATGTTCATCGAATAAGCAGACCAAGAGAATAGTGGTTTGCCTAAGGTCATGTAGTGAGTTTGAGGACAAAGTAAAAATGCTACATTAACCACACAGTCAATGTACATCCTTAAAACACTGCTCTTGCTACACAGGCAAGTAAAACAGTTCCACTATCACTAGAGTTCAAAGTTTATAGGGAAGTTACGAAAAAAATTTGGGAAGTTAAGAAATTTTAGATAAAATCTCTGTGATGGACAGCTGACATACCAGACTATCAGGTGACTCAGCACGTCATCTACAAGAACTCTCATGATCCAATAATTTCATCTATTGAGACATCAAGTACAGCATCTTTGGCTGTGGGCAAGGCCAGATAAAGAACGTGGAAAGTGTTGAATGAATGTTATCTGGGGTCAGCCTAGTTCCAACACTTGGCTCATGTGTTTAAGCATTCACTCAAGACACTGCTGTAACTGCGAGGAACATTGCTACATAGCTGTTTTATATGTGAGATGAAGCTCAAGAGCAAAATGATTTCTAGAGCAAGATTCACATCTCTTCATACCACACCTCTTTCACTTGCAGGCTGCCATGAGAAAGGATAAAATGAGCTATATGTTGGCTACAAGACTGTGGATGGATTTTCATGCATGGGGGCTTTTCTATGTTCTTATCGAGGCAAAGTGCAAGTGTGCACTGACCCACAGTGGACCATTAGCTTTCTTACAGTGTGAATTTCTGATAGGAGAGGGTTGCTCCCCTCCCCCTTTCTGGCATGAGTCTCTGGAAAATCCCCAACAATATCCATGGACTTTGCGCAAATGGCAAGAGGATTGTGGCCATTAACTGCAAAAAAAATCCACATTTAGATGTGCTTCAAATCCTATATGGAAATGAAGCACATACTGTTCTGCATTTCGGCTCTTTTTGTGAACAGGGACACCTAATGGTACAATTCCAATAAGACTTTCAGTGGCTGGAGTTAGTGTGAGGGCAGTTACTGTAGACCCTAGATTATTCACTGCAACTAGGAGCATATTTGACTGAATAATCAGTAGACAAAAGGTATTCTCACTGTTTAAGCTCCTTTACAAATTAGCAGTCATGTGCACTTACAAGAAACAGTGAAACAATACTATTAGGGAAACAATGTATTGTTGAAATGCTGCAGAATGAGATTACTAGATAATAGCCAGTTTTAGAATCATAAAGAAACATTGGCAGATTCATTGGCATATTCAACAATAATCAAATGAGCCAGAGTTCAGAAGTACATGTAGTGTTGTGTATGTGCACAATAAAACATTTACAATTTTTATTCCTTCACCTATCTGAAGCCTGGTTCCTCAACATCAAAGTATTCTTATCTAGGACAGTCTGAAAAAAGACAGCATTGTTTAATCTTTAAAGAAATTTGCTGCCAAGTTCAACTCGTACCTCTGTCTATGTTTTCATCACTGATTTAATCCTTAGCAGTGTTCAGGAATCTGTATCTTTGCAAAACTCTCAGGTATGTTGACTATGGCTGTGATCCAGAGGTCCATGTATGATCCTTATGCCTACTACAATGTTTTTAATTTTCTGTTCTCAACAGTTGCTACTACAGAACCCCTCCAAACTGATTTTTTTGAACTCATGAGTTCAATTAGGCACACATCCATGCAGCTCCAGATATCACAGTTCTTGAAACTGCAGACAAAGAAAATATGCCCAGAATGAGCAATAGCCCTTGCTAATTTGTGGCCCACTATATTCTCCAGATATCTTCATGGATGGTCAGACTCATTAGGAGGTGTGGGGAGCTTCTGGTTCCCCAGATGTTTATGAACAACTACCCCTAACATCCATGCTTCTTTGGGCTGATGGGAATTATACTTCAACATCTGAAGAACCAAAGGTTCCCCACGTATTCTCCATAGGAAACCTGGCATCACTTGGCAATAAAGCTTCACAAATACTGAACATGTGCACTCAGCTGGTAGGAAGTCAAAGCAACGGATGTCAAAGCAACAGATGCTGCTGCTTCTTTTCCTTACAGGGGAAACTGAGCAGAGTTTTCAACAAACATAATTCAAATTTGGTAAAGCTATTGGGTGTGTGTGTGTCAGACAAAGTAGCTTCACTTAGCCATCCTCACCCAATATCTTAATGGGTAAGGAAGAACCATGTTTTTCTCCTTTATGTTCTCTGCTAATTATGCGCCCAGTTTTACCACACGAGAATCAAACTATGCTCTTTGAAAATGTATCCGTTACAAAGGTTTAAGTGATACAATGCACCACCAGCCACTCAGAAATTGCAGTACGCAACATGAATGTTCTTGTTTTAAAATGTTCAGTTGTCATCGCTGGCTAATGGTCTTAATACCAGTCCGCTCCTCATGCAGAGAAACCCATTGTTAGGCTGCCACAGTGTGCATTTCATGAGCTTCCCCAGAGGAAGAGGCTGTCGTGTCTACCCTGCTAATCTTGGAGTTAACCAATATGATCCTTGTTATGGCACAGGCAAAAGCCAAAGCTTTAGAACATCTGAACTACCAAGAACAGCTTTGCTTGGGTGAGGGAAAATATGGAAAGCATAACAATGAAATAGTGTGACTGAAGGATTTTTGATTTTTTTTTTTTACTTTGTTATATATAAAAAAACATTTTTGGATTGGAAAAGAATAAAGCAGAACTACTCTGGAATGTGAAATGCAAGACGCAATTTCTCCCACACACGGCTGAAACATAGAACCAGCCAAATGGGAGACACTTCTAGAATCTCTTGGCAATATATCATCAGATTTTTTTGGAGCTCGATAGCAGTTAGGAATGCTTGGAGATGAAAATCATTTATGTCAGCCCCATCACAATACAGCCTTGCAATGGTATTGCTGCATGAGGTTGGTAATTGCGGTTGGAAATATAACACTGAAATGCCAAATCTGATACAGAGTAAAAGGGAAGGGTAGGTGGACTGTGCTATCATTATGGCCCCAGTCCCATTCCATCCAGGATACGATACATAAATGGTTGGTTCATTGGGCACATTCAGATGCTGGGATTATAGCATTCGTTTTCCTGGCTGTAATTCTGTCCCTGTTTCCAACATTCCTTTTACACTGAATTACGAATTGTGTTATAGAACTATGGGGGTTTTTTTTATTGATATAACACTATGTCATGCTAAATTTCATTTACACCAGCAGCAATGCTGTGACACAACAGCAGATGTCATTGGACATGTTGCCATCCTTTATACACATGAATGCTTGTTTTCACCCAAGAAAATGGCAGAAAGATTATCTTCCCTAATTTTGGCATCCATGAAAAGGGTTGGGAAAGTACAGCACAAAATTCCTGCAGTTCTCTGAGTTAACAGGGTTGCAAACAGATTTTTTTCTGGAAGCATTTAACACAGAAATGAGCACTAAACTTCTGGTCGATTCCACTTGGTTTGCAAAAGGGGCTTTTATGCCATGTGAAAGAGTGTGTATCATGCAGAAATTATCAGGTAAGGAAACATCAGGTAAATGTAATGAAGTGCTGTCTGAGTATAAGCCATAGTCATTTTTATGTCATGTCCTTACCACTGTAATGCATATACAACTAAAAGCATCACTAGGAAAGCATGGTAATGAACTACACACTTTGTAGGGAGAGAGAATGCAGCTGAATGTTGTTTCATTGCTACAGGATAAGAACATAGGAATCTGACTTAAGTGAAAAGCAGCCAGAGCCTAAGTGCATTTAGATCAGTATTGCATGCACAGGGTGGCAGAAGCTCTCCAGAGTTTCAGATACAGATCTCTGCCAGTTGTACCTGGCAGGGATTGACCAGGGACCTTTTGCATGCCAACCATGCAGCCTCCACTGATCAACAGTGCTTCTCTGCAGTATGAGATGTCAATATGTCCTAATTAGTAATGTTGATTGCAAAGCAATTGACCTTTCAATAAAACATAGGGCTAGAAGGCTGCCTGCTCCAAAAATGTCTCAATTTGGTTTCCAGCCCTGGAGAAAGGTTACAAAATTTAAAAATGATGATATTCTTTAAAGTGCAATGATTCTACTCCGGAGTTCTCATCAGCTTGGGACTTGAGAGAGAAACAAAAGGTGTGTGGGGGTGTGCATGTGCCCTGCGTTGCATATGTAAGAACTGGGGAAATGATAGAAAAGGGGTAGTTCTATACTCTGAAACCTGTTCTCCATTTTCCTTAAAAGTGTTCTTCCCCTGCAAAAGATCCCTGTGTTTTTCTTTCTATTTCTCCAAAGTTCTGCAGCCTCCCTGGCTGCCCACACTTCCTGATCTGAAAAAACCTCAAGGGAGAATTTACACCTGGGTTTAACTGAAGTCCAGGAATCTGGGGGCACTGGCTACTGCATGCATGAGAGTGGTGTGCTCAATAATTTAATTTATTCAATAAGTTCTTCGTTTTACCTTCTTAATAGTTCAGCTGGAAGAGCATGAGACTCTTAATCTCAGGGTTGTGGGTTCTAGCCCCATGTTGGGCAAAAGAGTCCTGCACTGCAGGGGGTTGGACTAGATGACCCTCGTGGTCCCTTCCAACTCTACAGTTCTATGATTCTATGATTTCTGCACTGACTTCTTCAAAAATGCCTTCACTTAAAATAAAAGGAGAAGAATAGCTGACAGAAGCACAGTGTCCATGGGAAAGTCCAGCCAATGATGACATGAGGTTTTTATAAAGTGAAGGCATCTGGAGAGGCTGCAGAATACATATCTTACAAGATATGGTTTGGAGAATCAAAGAAAGGACACTTACAAAACACTTCAGCTGCCATGAAATTAAAACAAATGCAATGAATACCCTGCACCCCACTCATGAGAATTACATGGAAAAAATTTCTCCACTTTGATAAGAAAATTTCTTTTCTCATTCATTCAAAATTATCATTATCAAAATTGCATAATATATTTTTGGCACAGCATTAAGAAGGACAGAGCAAATAGAGGGTGAGCCTATGGGCATGTAGTGGCAAGGAAGTAAGTTAAGTGAGGGGCTGTGTGATCCAAAAGGCGCAATGCAAGTATGACAGATCCAATGAGTAACAGCACCTGGATATATATTTTTAAAAAACCCTTTGATAAGCTATGACATTCGCTAAGAGCAAAGCACACAGCCTCTAGCTCTAAACAATTTGTGTAGGGTTTCTTTCCTCTCCCTCTCTCTGAGGTAGTTGCTCAAGTGTTGCCAAAAGCCCATGCCAGGTGTAAAGTCCACAGTCAGGCTTTTCTCTTGCTTTGAAAGTAAGTTTCTTCCTTCTCAGTTTATCCAAATACCTAGAGGCAAGCACCAGTGTGGATTCCTGCCTGCCTCTGCCCCTGTCTCAGCACGTCCCAGCCCTCAAGTGCTCAGGTAAGTATGTCAGGCTTATCCTTGCTCCTGTAAAGAGTTAGTCAACAACTGCAAACCTCGCTGCCAGAAAGCAAGTTGTGACTTGGGTAGACTATATACATTTAACTCTTGCTGGAAATTAATTAAGCAGCACTTGAACGTTTGTATTAAGGATGGAGTTTTCTCTACTGCTGTGGCAGAATAAGGTTCGACTAAAGCTTGTAAGGACACCAACTTGAATATCCCCTGTGATAAAAAGGCTCTCCCTACACCCTCATCAACTACACAAAGGATATAACACTATTGTCAAAGGAGTTGTGGAATATTGTACAAAGATCAACATGAGCTTGAACAGTCATTTGGAAAGGCCTGAAGGCTACCCTTAATTAATTCCTGAAAACAAATGAAATGTTTTATTATGTTTTATTTTTAGTAATATCTCACTACTGCTTTGGAGAAAGAGTTCTGCTAATACCTGCAGATAGGTACATGACAATTACTCTCACACCCTTTATTGTGTTTTGTGTTTGGACTCCAGCAGTACAACCCACCCAACAATAATCTTACATAAGCCCACTGCAAATACCCATTTATTACACAGACATAATATATGGCTGCTGTTCCCTATGTTCATAAATTCCATTGTGCCTCAGAACAGCCATACATAGACTCAATTGAGCTATAATGCACAAGTTCACGGTGCTTCTTCCAGACTGACATAGGTTCACCATTGCAGACTTGTAACTTACCCTTCCTCTGACTGTTGTAATAATTACACACAAACCCTGTTGCTTGGTTGTAACACCATAACATTTTTAATTATGGCTATCATCAACCATACTTTATGTCAAAGGCCAAGTAAGTGACTCATTTTCACTCTCTGTTCAATCCTTTCACAAACTTACACTCAGTGGGACATGCAGGACAGAATCTACATGTGCAAAGTGTACAGCATGTTCCCAACACCCAAACCATAGTTTGGCCACGACATCTAGTATGAGTCACAAACCTAGTATGAGTGTCTTATCCAAATTAATACAGTGGTACCTCAGGTTACATACGCTTCAGGTTACAGACTCCAGTAACCCAGATATAGTGCTTCAGGTTAAGAACTTTGCCTCAGGATGAGAACAGAAATCGGGCTCCAGAGGCATGGCAGCAGCAGGAGGCCCCATTAGCTAAAGTGGTGCTTCGGGTTAAGAACAGTTTCAGGTTAAGTACGGACCTCTGGAACGAATTAAGTACTTAACCTGAGGTACCACTGTACATGGCTGTAGACCAGACTTGCTTAATGTGTAGTCATTAGACTACAATTCCCATCATTCTTTACCACTTGCCATGCTGCTTGTAATTGTAGCCCAAAACATCTACAGGGCGTTAGATTGATGGAGCCTGTTTTCTACTCTTCACACACGATCAGTTTCCTACACATATGTCACTACCATTTATGAAATCAGTTACTCCCAATGCATGCATGCAATGTTGCATGTAACAAACTTATGCACAGCAAGAAGCATGCAGGGGATTCAGTAAAATAACTACTTCTCTTCACTGCACATGATGACATTCACAGTATCAAACTCAGAACTGATATCATACAGAAAATTCATGTTGAGTGAAATGGTCCATAACTCTTTTGTAAGGTACTAGTTTATAATAAGCGTGACAAACATCTCCCGATATAAGGTCTGAACAACAAGCTTAGTTTATATGGTTCAATTCTTGTGGGGAAAGGATTACTTCCACAGGCTAAGACTCATGTTTTTATTGCCATAATCATAAAATACAGACACGTATTACTCAGCGCCTGCTCACCCTTTTAGGTTCCCAACTACATTACACCCACTATGGCCCTGTTTTAAGGATATGCATTAAGGCAATAATCTTATACCTGGAATATGATCATTTAAAAAATTGACCAATATTGAAATTCCTGAAATTCTAATTAAAAGAAAGGGGTTGGGAGAGGCTTACATGAATGCAGAGTAGGCAAGTCATTACTGACCAAGTTGCCAATTTATATGGGGGATGAAGATGTACTCAGAGAAAAACAGAAGTGGCAAGCTGTACTATAGATGCTTTAAAAACATGTCATCTTCTCTCCTTCAATAGAGACTATACAAGCTGAAATGTAAACACTGGCATGTCGTAGCTACTAAGCAAGAGCCCCATCTTGAAAACGGGACAACGCCAAGGACATTTGCTGAACAACAGATACATAAAACATGTAATGAACTGGCAAAAGTAAATAGGGAACAGTTGTTTGTCCTTTTTCACAGCACCAGAACTGTAGCTATCTGACATATTAAGATCAAGAGAGACTTTAAACAGACCAGGTTTTGTTTTTTTACACAACATTATGCTGTTGAACTGAAAAGAACATGATGGGCAACAGAGTTTAGACAGAGCCAGACATTTTCAGTAGAGCTCAGCATCTATTGCTAAAATAGCCAAGGCAGAAACCCTTAATGCATGTGGTAGCCTTCAGTAACTTACAACTCAAGAGTGAAAAATACTTGCAAGCTTATTTAATTGCTGATTTCATCAAAGCCGTATATGTACCACTGAAGCCAAGATGCTGAGCTAGAAGGATCTTACATTTCTACCCTCTAAAAAATAGAATAAAATGTTCTCTGCCTTTCCCCGTAATCTGCAGCCCCCAAACTGTACGACTGCCTTTCCAATTAGTACCCAAATTCTATTCCATTTTCTCTGCTATCAACAATGTTCCTATCTAGGGTTTGCAGCAGTTGCCGCTCTACAGGGTCATACCAAGCGCATGACATGAGCAAGGTAAGAGCGCGCTATCAGGATGCCAGGGAAGGAATGGGCTTATTTCCAGTTTGGATCACTTCACCCTTCTATAGCTTTTCTGGCTCATCAGTGTGGAAACCAGACACATACACAAGCACACAGCATTCTGTTGCAAATAATCAAAGTCATAATTTCAGTACAAGAAACACGAAAAGTAGAGAACATTACCAATCATCAAAATGTCCACCTAAGGCAGTGTCTGTTTTACTTCCGAGTCTCCAGACAAGTTCTACTGCGCAGCCAGAAGCTAACTGGACTACTAAGAAAATTCTGCTTACAGCCAAATGTTCTTCTCACATTTGCAGCAAAATATCAGATGGTGATGTACTTCCTACGTTCACAAATCTGAGCTAACAGCTGAGAATATTTAGCATATGCACTTCAAATGAAACCCTTCACATTCTGCTAGCTATTAGTGCATGCACGGCGAAAGATTCAGGCTTTCAAAAGTTATTACAGGCGAGTTAATAATGGCTATTCCCAATTTAGCATTGTGTCACCATTTGGCAACAGGCTTGCTGAGAAAACTCCAAAATCTGTGATGTAATAAGAGGTTACACTACAACGTGTCACACAGACACATTAGTATAACGTACTGCCATATTTTAACACTATTCATTACCATTAATATCAAACAGGTCTGCTCTGAAATCAGCTGAACCCATGGAAGAGAGAGAGAAAAGAAGGGAGCCCACAGGTTAGCTTAGCTGAAAGCACGAGGAACGAATAATGTCTGAGAGGCTTCCTTCCCTACACTAATCTATGCCTGTGTATCACATGAAGCTCAACTATTAATACTGCTTTTCCTCCTCTTCATCCCTGGAACATAAAAAGAGCAAGTACAAGAAGAGATGAAAGAGTAATAAAGGGGAAAGGGTTTAGATTTCTGGGTTAATGCTCTGAACTTTTATCACAAATCCACACACTGTAACTGGATTATTCATGAACATATTTTTTTTGAAGATTTAATTAACTTTCCTGAGTACTTCTACTTCTCTTTCCTACACCCAATCCATCTTCTCTATGTTTTTCATGTTTGGCATCACCTTCGCCAGGGCTGGAGCAGTAAGAGACATGCTTCATAATTTGCCTCTGCCTTCTCTCCCACTCCTCCCTGGTCAAATTACCACTGGGTAAATTACTCTCCAGCTCTATAAAAGATTGGTCATCTGCATTACCATAGCCAAGTATTAAGGGAGATTTTGCTACACATAATGTGCAAATCTATGGTAAGATGTGTGCTAAAATGATCATTAATATGAGCTTCACATCAAACTAGAATCCTGACTCAAAATCTGTTAATCTCTCATCGGTGAAGAAAATAGTAAAAATAATAGTAATAGTAGTAATAATAGTAAACATAAATCCCAACAGATTAGTTTATGTAGAAGGGCAAACAACTAAAACAAGCAAAGAGAAATTCATTTTATACTGCCCAATTTAAATCTGGTTTCTATTCCACAATTTACTCAATTGTTTCAAATTTAATTGAGGGCCAATGTGTTTTAGCAAAATGGGTTCACCACAGGGCAACCGATTGTGGTCAGTTGTGTATTAAATATGAAGGGACATTTGCTCTGCAGAGTTCTACACACTTTTTCCTGGATCTGTCATCTAACCACCATCTAAGTATGTGATTGCTCTGTTTGGTTAACAAATGTAGCACCAAATCAGTTCCATTCTGAGCTGTGTTTAGCAATGGGAAGTATGAGGAATACAGTGTTGGGGTAACAGAAGGAAACTTTTAAAAATATTATTCACCTATATTATTTATCTTGGGAAGGAAGAGACCCACACACTAGGGAATTCAAGGGAAATAGCTATTGCAGGTTTCTAAATTATATTCTGCATTACCACATAATTCAACTCTATGCTACAGCAATCACCTAACTAAAGGGGCAAGAATCTTCACAGTGTACCTTTCTGGCTCTTACAGACGAATGGAATATGAATAGTGACCAAAGAACCACCTCTGCGGGAGAAACTGAAACCCAAACAGTCAAGTGGAAGAGTCCCCTGTGGAGTCTAACACTTCAGCACTGGGCACCTGAATCTAGCTACAATTTTTATTTTCCACAAGGCTTCTGATACAGAATCACTATGGTGTACTGTGATAAAACAAAATGGTGGCTAGACCCAGCCAACCAGAACTGCAAGAGCACTGAACTGGGGTGGTGGGGAAGGGGCATTTAAAGGAAGGCCCAGGCAGCTTCCCAAAGATGCTAGGTACTGATGCCAGCCCTGAATAGGACAGTCCTAAATGTGTTGAGCTCAGAAAAATCCTCTTACTTCTGCAGATTAGAAACCAAAGGATAAAGAAACCCAGGGTTCCTTTCCCATCATTACCAGTGCTGTTTCCTCTTACTCTGCGCTAAATTTCAAATTCTGGATCATTTCCGAAACCCGGTGAAACAAAGCTTACCATGGTTGCAGCGGAGACCAACAAGTACTGAAAACAGCACCAAATGTTTCAAAATGTAACCAAATTCTAACATGCCATTGCCAAATAAATATAAAGAGAATTAACAGACAAACACTACATTTTCCAAAATGGGTTTGTAAATACTATAGATTTCCTTTAAGAAAGGGAGGTACATGCCTTCAGAAAAAGTGCATTTCTAGACCCTCAGAAGAAGAAACGAGACCCCATGATGGCAACTGAGCACATTCAGAAACCCCTAATCACGATGGAAAATCTTGGCCTTACTGTTTACTTTTATGATTCTCTCTATGAAAGTAGCAGACATAGCAATAAATGACATAACTCTCATTACCATTCCATTCATTCATGCAAGTCACCAATATTTTCTGCCAGGAAAAATAAACTGCAGAATATTCTTGAATGTAAGGCATTGAAAAGCTTAAAGAGGAAGAAGAGGCTAGGGGCTTCTGATAAATATTTGCCTAACTTTCAGAAAACAAAAGAAAATTTCCCAAAAAAGTAAAACTGCACACACTGTGGGGATTTCAAGACAGTGTCCTTTTCAGAAAGTTTCATTCCTGGTATTTTAAAAGAAGTTTTTTCCTTCTAGACTCCCCTACTTCTTTTCTGCAACACAATTCTTTGAAGTACTGTCCAGGAAAGGAGAAAATACTCTTAGGAGAGAAGTGTATATATTCCCTTGGTTTCCTCCTTTGCTAGATATTGTGGACACACCCACTCCCTGGTGAGGGAACATAATTCAGCTGCACCCTTTCAGCAGCTGGTCTGTACAGGATGGAGTCATGTGGAACGCAATTTACTACCATTCCTGGCAGCCGTTGGAGCTGCACCTTCAATAAACATTGTTTAAACAAGTGTTCAAACAAAAAAAATGGTTTAGTCTCCAGGTTAGCTCACCTCAGCTGAATAAGGAGATTTTGCTGTGGGGAGGGGGAAGAGAGATATATATAGTTCTCCAACATCCTAAGTTTCTTTGGGTCTTAAAGAATCAGGCCACACACCACAAATTAAACCTATCAAAGTGATTAAGATTAACCCTGAATTATGTCAAGGACCTTTTTAAATTTTTAAATTTAAAAAACCCATCATTCCATTTGTTAATTTACTGTACTTAAAAGCACTTATAAACAGTTTAGTATTTTAAAATCTCTAAGCAGGAACAGTAATGATCATTAAAACAAAAACACAACAGTAACAGAAAAGAATATAAAAACAGGAATTCAAACTAACAGAAAAACAGGGCCTGATCTGAAGCAACTAATGGTCACTGCTTCATGGTATGGCCTATTCTGCTTCATGTATGCTCCATTCTAAGTCCATTTTAAGTTTTACGTTTAGTTATTTTCACCTTTTTTTAAAAAAAGATAATTAGGAGGAAAATAAATCTAAGTCATCACTTAAAGAAAGAAAGAAAAAACATTTAGCCACTGAGAGTTTACTCACCAACAACATCAAGGTGGTATGTGTGGTTGATGGATCCATGAATATTCTCCACAATACAGGTATAATTCCCTTTGTCCGATGGGACCACGCTCTCCATTATAAGACTCCAATGCTGATTTCGGACCTAAGAGAATTTCAAAAGTGTTTTAAGTAGCTGACACCAACCCTCACCATGGGCTCACAAAGATGATGCATTTTAACCCTTCAAATAGTTCATTGTTTTTCTACTCTAACTGACCACAATGGCTGTGGTACCCCTGAAAAGTAGTCAGATGCTCAGAAACCCATAGCGGAATAACCCACATCACTATGTCAGCAAGGCAGGCATAACACTGTGGTGGAAGTGTCACAAAACTCCAAATACAGCAGGAACAAAAACCCAAATGATACAAAATTAGCAATTCTGCATGGATGTAATTATCTAGTCAAATTCATTCTAAGTGCCGACATCTGTGGTTTTCTGAACTGAAAGAACAGAACAGAAATTGAGGTATTTCTTTAGTTGCTTTTTATTGATCTATGTCACACTTTCTTTCAAGCACCTCAAGGAGGCATACATGATTTCCCCCATCTGCATTTTACCTTCACAACCCTGTGGGATGGATCACCCTGTGAGCCCAGGTCACCCAGTGGGTTTTGTGGCAAAGTGATTCCAGCCAATACTCTAACCACTACACCACAATGGCTCACAAGAGTTATGAAAAGTCACAGGAGATGGAGAGCAGTGATGAGCCCAGAGGACATACTTCCAGATGACTAAACGCTCTACCTATGGCTCCCGTTGTTTATTGATATTTTAAGAGGTACAGCTGCAATCCAAAGCCCTGCATAGATCATGGAGTTCTGAATAAACATGGCCTAGTCCATATTCAATGCTACACATTGAAATTCACACAGATCCCTTCCCATTTCAAGGACAACAACGTAGTCTGTTCTCTGGCAAATCCCTGATAGCACATCAGAGATTTTATACAGAGATGTGAAAGATAGGCTAGGAACTTTTTTCATTCTTTTAATTGACTACAACATGTGAACACTACCTCTGGGGACAGAGTTCCTAAAACAACAACAGATGTTTAACGTCCGCAGAGCTTTGTGTCATAGGTGCTGGCGGCTGCCCTTTTAAGCTTGGGACCTAGTTATGGGAAGGAGTGCCTACCTCTGCATAAACCTGACCAATCCTTAAGAACAGCCTCTGAGGCTCTGCTCATGAGCCTTCCATCAAGAAATATTTAATAATAATAATAATAATAATAATAATAATAATAATAATAATAATAATATCTTTATTGTCATTGCCCCCTCTCGGGGACAACGAAATTACTTGGCTGCTCCATCCACCCAGGTAGGGCACTCCACACAAAATCAAAACAACTATAAAAACACTAATTAAAACAATACAGTATAATACAGCAAGGAAGATTAGATGACTTTCAAAGTCCAGGCTTCCCATTCAGGGCCGAGATCGCTCTGGAGAAGAAGCTGTTCTTAAGACGGCTCGTTCTTGTCTTCATCGTCCTGTATCTCCGTCCCGACGGCAAGAGCTCGAAGAGACAGTGACCAGGATGTGATGGATCTTTTACTATGTCCAGTGCCTTCCTATGGCACCTTGTGGCATAAATCTGCTCTAAGGTGGAGAGTGGGCAGCCAACAATGCTCTCTGCTGCCTTAACAACTCTGCACAACCCCATCCTGTCCTGGGTAGTACAGCTTCCGTACCACACACATAAGCCATAAGTGAGCACGCTCTCAATGGCACAGTGATAGAAGGCAAGCAGCAGTTTCTGCGGAAGATGGTTTTTCCTTAGAAAAGGGGAAGGAATCATAAACAGGGCCTTTTGGGTGGTAGCTCCATGTTCATGAACTTTCTTCTTAAGAAGGCATGTGTGACCAGTATACTGTCAGCGTTAAAGGCACTGAACACTTTTCTATTCCAAGCAGCTTTTATTTTATTTTTTATTTTTTATTAATGTTGCAATACATATATGAAATCTTTACATAACAATACATATACATTAACTCGTAAATTCACATTTTCACATTTCATTATGTACCAAAAATTATTGATTTCTTATTTCCTGCCATGTGTCTTCCCTCCACTCATGTGTGACTTCCTTGTTATTATTTTCTAACTTTATTATTGAGGTTGTATTTTTGTATCTTAATAATTAAACGTTCATTCTTATATATCCAAGCAGCTTTTAATTAGCATTTTAGTGCTTCATATTTAACTGCTGCTGCTTTTTTAACCTTTCCATTTTTTTAGCTGCCTGATTTTATACCCTGCTGATCCTGTTTCAGTTGTTGCTGGTATAATAAAAAAAGAAGATATTTTAGTGTTTCATAGATTGTAGTTCTTTGGACTGCAATTACATCATAATGAATTCTGTTCTTATTATGTTGTGAGGAGGAATGTAAAGGGTGAAGATCAGATAGATTATATGCTCCTTTATACAAAAACAACTACTCAACAGCTTTGTACAGAGAAAACCAGCATGTCAGGCAAAGGGGTGGCCCCAACACTGGGTTATCTATGTACAGGATTTTAGCATTTTGCTTTGGTTTCGACAGAGGAATACTTCATTGTGTGTTTCAGCCTGCAGGTACACATGATGTTGTTGAATGGTTTCTTTAAATGTAAAGGTTCATCATTGTTCCACCCGATGTGTGTATCTTTAAGGGGCCGGAGCAAGGGCCAGAACAAACTAACGAGACCCAGCTTTACAGCTGTGAAACATAGCAGGTGCTGCTGAGTTGTATTTGATTAAGGCGTGTCAGCATCTGGGTAGAGTATATAAGGAGCAGCACCTAGCTCTTCCATTACCCTGGGGGATGGGTTGGTGGTTGGGTCATGTTGGTTTGTTGATGTATTTAGTGTAAATGGAGTTTTTGTTTTTCTTATTAAAACCTTTAAGTACTTTTTGAGTCCTTTCTTTTTAATGCATGATCTCCCCAGCAAGCTCTCTGCAGCGTTACTATACTGCAAAAAGCCAACAGATGTCACCTAGAAACAGGTGTTCCTCCACATCTGCTGTTTGTGAAAAGTGATGGGCTTTTATTCAGCGGTGACTCTTAGGGGGAAATGCTTCTGCTTGCACAAGTCAGGGCACAGAATTTTTGCCCATTCCCCGCCCCCCCCCCCCATGCAGGAATGCCTAAAACCATTTCCAACTCTGATCAGCAGGATCCTCACCCTCCAGACCTCTGAAGCAGCTGAGGGAGGGGAGGCTTTTCATGGATAGGAGAGATGGGTAAAAATAAATAAATAAATGGGTGTCCTGGCTTGAAAGAATAGAAACACCTTATACTAAGGCAAAGTCACCACTGTCATGTTTCTCTTTCAAGTACACAAAGTCCGTAGTACGTAGGTCAGGACAAAAACGTTCATGAGAGAACCGTGCACTGAACTTCAGCTGCAGCTTTCCATCTCCACTGCAGTAACTTTTATCACCAAAGGGATATCCCCACTTTTGAAAAGAGCAGCTTCTCAGCTCAGCAAAGATCCTGCCGCACACAAGTAATGCACTTTTGTGCCCTTATTTGGTTACTGGCCATAGTTAACATAAAATCTCTTTTATTTCCTAAGAGTCTCATTAGGCAGCAAGGCACCGGTACTGCTATGTTATGAATGCAGGCTTTGAACTTTAAAGCATCAGAAAAAAGATTTTCTGTGCCTGCATTTTTCCCCCCTTTCAACTCTTGCTTTTTCACATTTATGAGCCCAATGCTGACCTCCTGGTCAGGAATGTGATATAAGATAAGCATCAATTCCAGAATGAAAATTTGGGTGTGCTTTGTACATTCAGCTAGCTATTACACACCAGGAAACAGTCTGTGAGGAGCCAAAGTTTCGGTCTTAACAATCACTGCTGCTCCTGCAATGTCCCATTCCCCCGTCCGCACTGTGACTCAGGCAGGAGTAGCTCAACATAGGTAGAGAATTATAAAGAGCAGCTATATAAAAGAGGGCTAACTATAGGGTGCAACTGAAAGGATAAAAGATGTTTACTGATGTATACTGGGAACCCAAAATGCATACATCTTTGCCCCTGCAGGAACTTGAAACCAAAGCAGTTCCCACATCCTACACAGCAACTGTTTGGAGCAGTTCTCCCAATTAAACTTAGTGGGTTGTGAATGTGGAAGGCACAGGTGCATGCAGCAGTCAGCACTGAATGAAGCAGGTTTTTTAAATGAATTTGACAAGCACTCAGTCACCTGAAGGAGCATCTCCACCCCCATCGTTCAGCCCGGACACTGAGATCCAGCGCCGAGGGCCTTCTGGCAGTTCCCTCATTACGAGAAGTGAGGTTATAGGGAACCAGACAGAGGGCCTTTTCGGTAGTGGCACCCACCCTGTGGAACACCCTCCCTTCAGATGTGAAGGAAATAAGCAGCTATCCTATCTTTAAAATACATCTGAAGTCAGCCCTGTTCAGGGAAGCTTTTAATATTTAATGCTGTATTGTTTTTAACACTTGATTGGGAGCTGTCCAGAGTGGCTGGGGAAACTCAGCCAGATGGGCGGGGTACAAATAAATTATTATTATTATTATTATTATTATTATTATTATTATTATTATCCACATACAGTATTGTGCTATTGCTCGACTCACTTTCAGCCCCTTTGTGTGGTGCATGAAGGCTGAGTTGCAAGCTGGGCACCTTCTGAAACAATCATTACTGTTTCAGTGAACGTTTTGCACATTGCAAAGACCCTTTCAACCCAAAGCCCACAACACATCAATCCAATTAAGTGAATTAGCTAACACAGATAATTCATTCAGTTCTCTGGTACACAGAAAACATAACTTGTTCGTTCCCTTACATTATAGTTCAGTGCCATTCATTGAATCCGGACAGCGTCTGCTAAAATCCTACCAGCACCATCTTATCACTTCTTTCCAAAACTCTGTACAATTTCCACAGCACTCCACCTATCAAGCTCCAATGTCCTTACCTCTATATTTAAGTCTTCTCAATCCCTAGCTACAGGCTGATCTTAAACTCATACAATTTAAAGTAATGTAGAATATCTACTTCTTTCCAAGGAAGATTCCTTAATGACCTCTTCATTCTAAGCTCCGCTGCAGTACTCTTCAACTTGCAAATAGTGTGTGTGCTGCCTTATGGGAATTAACAGGCATACCCCATGTCTTTATCAGAGATATTTTCCTTCTTGCACTGATTTATTATATAGCTATGAACTGCTTTACCATATTTCACACTTTTGCAAGCACTCTGTTTCTCTCTGTGTGTAAATAGCTTTTACAATATCTGCAGCTAAAGATTTAAAAAAAATATGATTCTGTAATTGTAACCAATAGAAGCAATTACTATAGCACTGTTAATCTACAATGTACTTAAAGGCTTTATCTCACATGTCCTTACAATCACTCTAATGTAGAACCCCTATTATTTCCCTCATTTACTAATGAAGAATTGAAGATGAAGGTTCTTTCGTATTTCTGAAAGTGGTAAAAAAAAATATTGTGTAAACTGTGGGATATGCATGAGCTGATCCACATCTGGATCCCATGCATCTCTCACACATGATGAAGGTATGATGTTCCGCTTTGCGTTTCAAAGCAAAAGTATGACTTGCAGTGTAATCCTATGTTTATTAACCCAGAAGGAAGTCCCACTGAGCTCTGTGGCGTATACTCCCAAGTATGCAAGCCTAGGAGTGCAGCCTTACTTGTGCTTCCCCTTTCGCTAGTCTCTCATGAAAGAGTCCTGGATGAGTCCAGATTATCTCAGTTTAATAAACTAATATATGAATGAGACCTTTGGTGACATGCACAGCTCCTTTGCTTCTTCCTTCAGATGAGCTGGCAAACCAACCAGGAAATTTCAAATTAATTCAAATTAATAGAGCCAGTGTGGTGTAGTGGTTCAGAGCGGTGGACTCATAATCTGGTGAACAGGGTTCGCTTCCCTGCTCCTCCACATGCAGCTGCTGGGTGACCTTGGGCCAGTCACACTTCTCTGAAGTCTCTCAGCCTCACTCACTTCACAGAGTGTTTGTTGTGGGGGAGGAAGGGAAAGGAGATTGTTAGCCGCTTTGAGACTCCTTCAGGTAGGGATAAAGCGGGATCTCAAATCCAAACTCTTCATCATCATCATCTTAATGGGGAAACTGTAGGCAACAGCTTTTGAACAAGTCCAGATATTAAGACAACATAATGGTCTGGCTGGTTCTTAAGCCTTTAACCACAGTTTCCTGGTTGGGATGACACAGCAAAATAGGTAATGGAAGTCTTACCGGTTTGTTTGCTTGGCTGAAGCAAAGGGCTGTATTTACTTACTTATTCATTTCATGAAGTGATTTAACAATTTAAAAAACAACAACATAAAAACAATTTCAAATCCAAGAGGGATACAGATTGGGGCAAAGATTTCCACTTATAAGCCTCGTTGAAAGAGGATGGTCTTCAACAGACATGGAGAATAAAATAAAGACAACACCTGTCTGATACACAACAGGAAGGAATTCCAAAGGTTAACTGTTCCCACTAAAGTCCCAATTCCTACATCATATGGAACAGACCTCTTGACGAGATGGTAACTTGAGGAGACCCCCATCTGGCCGAATGCTGTGATCAGCTGCATATTATAATAAGTGAGACAATCTTTTAGATGTCCTGTATGCTGAGTGAAAAGGCTCACTTATATCTTGGCTTATTAAGCAGATATATGATCATACAAACACAGTCAATTATTTTCCTTAGACTAAGCAGAGATTCTCCTCAGATTTGCCCAAGTAGAAGGTCCAAAAATGTTTTAGTGATGACATTTCCCTGCATCTCAGCTGCTTCACATTTTACACACCTAGTTCCTCATCATCATTTTACAACAAAAGAGAAATGCCTTCATATGCTCTGCTTTTTGTAAGGGTGTGTGTGTGTGCGCGTGCGCATGCACACACATATGAGTGCACACACATTTTTTTTATAGTTAGCCAACATAAACCTGCTCTCTTTACCCTATCTGGTTTGAAAATATGAAAAGCAGACTGTCTGAGACTACAGCCATTCCAATGTCTAATTTGGGAAGATAACACCATCAGTTCCATTGCATATAATATGAACATGAAGATATTGCCAGGTTTGTGGGTAGGGCTGGGGGGAGAACCTGCTACACTGACAATATTCATCTAATATTCTAAGTGAGATTGATACTGTGTCTACTTTTAAGCCCACAACTTTTAAGCCTACCTACGTCATACCAAATAATCACTTTAGTTGCACAAAGTGTTTATGACACCGTGTCAAGAAACTACATTTATAATGGCTCAAGTTATTCATCTTGTTGACAAGGCAAAAACCTAACAAGATCTATCTTTTTCTTTGCTGAAGAGGCTGTTAGCTGTTGGGAGATTACTGAATCAAGCTGTTACCCAGCTAATCAATCCTCATCAGTTCACAAAGTCTGGGCAGACTGTTAAGGTAGACAGCACGTATTTCTTTTTTTAGAGTCCCTCTCTCCTCTTTATGAAACTAGTTCTGAGGAGCAAAATTTTGTAAGTCTTCTGAACTACTCAATGAAGATTTAGCTCATGCAAAGTATGAACACAACTGGCTGAAGCTGAGACTTTCTAGTGGAATAAACAGTCCTCAGATAGACATGTGGGCGACCTCTTCTTTACATTAAAGGTAAAGGTAAAGGGACCCCTGACCATTAGGTCTAGTCATGACCGACTCTGGGGTTGCGGCGCTCATCTCGCTTTATTGGCCAAGGGAGCCGGCATACAGTTTCCGGGTCATGTGGCCAGCATGACTAAGCCGCTTCTGGTGAATCAGAGCAGTGCACGGAAACGCTGTTTACCTTCCCACCGGAGTGGTACCTATTTATCTACTTGCACTTTGACGTGCTTTCGAACTGCTAGGTTGGCAGGAGCAGGGACCGAGCAACGGGAGCTCACCCCATCACGGGGATTCGAACCGCGACCTTCTGATCGGCAAGTCCTAGGCTCTGTGGTTTCTCCCACAGTGCCACCCGCGTCCCCTCTTCTTTACATTAGGCAAGCCATTTAGGCTTCAGCACATACCATAATATGAAAACCTACGTTCTGTCACAGAATGTTATTCCACATAAGAGACAGCCAAAAAAGATGGAAATTATGCTTTTAGAAGTCACTAGAGTTCAGTTATGTTTACTATGCAAAACCACTAACAAAAAGATCCTGGTACAGATCTTTGAAGTATCGCATAAACAACCCAACTGCTGGCTTTATAGGCATCCTGTTTTGGACTCCAACATGCTACCTTCGCCAAACCCGTCTAATGGAAGTTCAGAGAGTGCCATATCAAATATGCACAATTATGCTTGGTAGACATTCAAGCTTCTTCAGCGAGGGGCACCAGTTCCGCCTGAGGAACCTTGAGAATCCACTTGCTGGAATACAGTAAGAATAGTCCCAGAAAGCTGTGTGCTGGAGCAAAACTAAGTACCAGGAAAGCGAAGCTACTGGGCTCCAAAGAAATAAGAGGAATCTCTTAAATTTTAGACTGGTTGACGAGCATGAGTGGACAGGAAGAAGACCATGAGCAGTGACAGCACAATTAACCTATTTACAAAGCCAACCTTCGTATGGTTCTGCAGCATGACATTTGGCCTATGCCTGCCAGACTGGGATAACAGACAAATATTGTTCTAATTAAAAAGAAGCAAGGGTAGGGGAAAAAAATACGCTGGCTTCTCTAAGCAGGTTTTGACAAGCTTTGACAAACACCATCCTTCTCAGGGCTAAAAATGACAATTCACTGAGCAAGGTTGTTCGAGAACTAGAAAACTCAGCTAATGGATTCCGCATCCCCCAACTTGCAGACAATATCTGCGCTGCCAACTGTTACAATGGGTTCTGCATTTGAAACAGAGTCTTTTGATATCTCCTCCTAGATTTATTGTATCTTACTTGCCTTCATTTGTCTCAGGGAAAACTCATGACCCAACTACTGGATAGTAACAGCCAGTCAGAATGCTTCTAGATGAGTGCATTTCTTGTTATTTAGCTTCCTTATTAAAAAAAAAAGATCGAAAAGAGTCAATATACACTAGAACTTTTGTACTCCATTTTGTTAGACGGGTTTTTGTTTGTTAGTTAGCTTTTTTAAGGATCCAGGCCAGTGGCTATAGCTATAGATTTTGCTGATCATATGTTTCGAGAGCTTTGAGCCTCCAAAGTAAGTTTTTTTAAATGCAGTGACAGTTAGGAAAACAGGCTGTCACATGCAAGCTGCCACCTTTCACTTGCCTTGCTGATCTAGTACGTGAACAGGTTTTTAAGCAGTGATCAGTTGCTCTGAATCCCACCTGTCTTCAGCTGACTTGTTCTGAGATCTTCCTCTGTTACAGCATATAGAAACAACAGTGGGAGCCAATTTATGATGCCAGTATGGAGGTATCCATGGCATTTCCTTTTCCAGTTTGGTACCACAGTCCTCATAGTAATGGTGAAATCTCCACGAGTTCCTCCACGCATGCAAATGAGGAAGAGAGTCACTAACCTTCTCTATGTGACAGAAAAGAAGTAACTGCATTTTGATCTCTGGGATAGAATACACACATAGGGCTGACACATCCAACCTATACAAAGAGATGTTCTCAGCCATGCTATAACAGGGAACACAATACTGCTACATATTCACAGCCTGATCCTATCCATGTTTCCCTCCACCACTTGTTGTTGTTTAGTCGTGTCCGACTCTTCATGACCCCATGGACCAGAGCACGCCAGGCACTCCTGTCTTCCACTGACTCCCGCAGTTTGGTCAAACCCATGCTGGTAGCTTCGAGAACACTGTCCAACCATCTCATCCTCTGTCGTCCCCTTCTCCTTGTGCCCTCCATCTTTCCCAACATCAGGGTCTTTTCCAGGGAGTCTCCTCTTCTCATGAGGTGGCCAAAGTATTGGAGTCTCAGCTTCAGGATCTGTCCTTCCAGTGAGCACTCAGGGCTGATTTCCTTAAGAATGGATAGGTTTGATCTTCTTGCAGTCCATGGGACTCTCAAGAGTCTCCTCCAGCACCATAATACAAAAGCATCAATTCTTCAGCAATCAGCCTTCTTTATGGTCCAGCTCTCACTTCCATACATCACTACTGGGAAAACCATGGCTTTAACTATACGGACCTTTGTTGGCAAGGTGATGTCTCTGCTTTTTAAGATGCTGTCTAGGTTTGCCATCACCTTTCTCCCAAAGAGCAGGCGTCTTTTAATTTCGTGACTGCTGTCACCATCTGCAGTGATCATGGAGCCCAAGAAAGCAAAATCTCTCACTGCCTCCATTTCTTCCCTTTCCCCTTCCTCTTGCCAGGATACATTTCAGTGAGTTCAATGAGATGCAGGGTAATCTCTCCCTCCACCACTTAGTATTAATTATTTTCTGTACACAGTGGGAATAGCTCAGTTGGCAGAGCATGAGACTCTTAATCTCAGGGTTGTGGGTTCGAGCCCCATGTTGGGTGAAAGATATCTGCATTACAGGAGGTTGGACTAGATGACCTTTGTGGTCCCTTCCTACTCCACAGTTCTATGATTCTCTTCTTGTGTTTTCATAATAAAAATGATCATAGGATGGCAACACTTTGTATACCTCTTAACTCCTCTGAATCACAATGGATTTCTGTTCTGTTATCAGAAACTGAAATCATGAATTGAGCAGCAAAGAAAGGAATGAAGTGCAGCACTCTGCACAATCTCCACAAAACAAGGCAAATGGTTACGTGGCTCCTATAGATTTGCATCCATATATTGAAAACTATCATATATTTACCCAAGCTGAGCTACAGTGTGTAAAAAGGGCTGTGGTAAACGTAGCTTATCAAAACACAGCTGTGGAAACAAACACCCCTTTTAATACTTAAAGCAGTAAAAACTGATAGGACTCGATTTACTTTCTGGGAGGTGAAAAAGAAAGTAAAGAGCCTTGTTCATTCTTATTGGCATGCACTATCTTGCTACGGTCCATACAGGCTCCCCATTTGGGGAGGGGGAGATTATACAGGAATTCTTCCAAAGACCCACAGCCATGTGTGTGAGGAGGAGATGGTGATGGTAGTCGGAAGAACCACACACAAGAAGCCAACAGCTCTTTGAAATATGACCTCTGTGTATCTTGGAAAACCCAAGTGTTTCCAAATGTTTGAAAAACAGAGTCACTCACAACAGAAGAATCAACTTCTGAGTTATAGTTTCCTAGAGAACTGGTAACATTTGTGCACTTCCATCCTGAATAAAAAAAGTGAAATGGTACATTCATCGAACAAAAGGACAAACTGCTAAACACACAACCATGGTATCACACTTTCTGTTCAACAAGGAAAATGATAACAAAGGGCTTGTCCACACTCTTCTGCTTGTCCGGTGCCTAGAAAGCAAAGGTCTCAGCAGTTATTCACTTGATTTGAGTCTTCTGGGCATGGATCCAAGCGGTTATGCCTTTGCCCATTGAAAACCTGCTCCTTAGCGCTAAATCGGAACAAACTGCAATCTACAGAAAACCTATTTGCTTCTTGTTCTGATTCAGTGCAAAAGATCGGGTTTACCCAGGGGAAAGTGCTGGGCAAACAGCAGTGTGGATAAGCCCTAAGATGAACCAAGGAGCCATAAGGAATGTCAGGTTTTCCTTCGTCTAGAAAAATAAGCTGTATTTCCATCCCCCAATAATGCAAAAGTCTGTGTATGTGAGGTCAACTGCAGTTGCAGATATCAATATTCCACTGTAACACAAAATGTCTTCTATCTTCTAGTGGTGATCTGGATTATGAATATGTCTGTTGGAAATATTATACCTATAAAATCAGAGCCATTTCCTACAAATCTGATTTACAAAAACCTAATCCTTTGGCATGTTTTGCTGAAAGCAGCTCAATGGTTCACCTTTTTTTATGCCTATCCATACAGAGAGATAGCATGAGGAACCTAAAGCACAGATTAGCCAATACCAAGGGGTCTTCCCCCTCCCCCGACTTTATAATTCTGCTAAAGCAAAACCACAGTGATTCCCTGAGATAACTGGTTCTGATCAATGCAGCCTATAACGACTCTAATAATGCAGCCTATAACGACTGTCCAGTTTTTATTATTATTATTCTGCTACAGCAACCCATGGAGATCAGAAGAGTTTAAGAGAAAGGAATGGTAACCATGAAACCCATTGGTCTCATGTAATAATTATGGGGAGAAAAAACTCATGGAACTTTAAGCATGCCATTTGGGGTCTCTGTAGTTTAGGCTTCCCCAACCCGATACCCTCCAGATGCTGTTGAACTACAACTCCTATAAACCCTGGCTAGCTATTTGGCTGGGGTTGGTGAGAGTCCAGGGACAACTGAAGAGGCTGTATATACACATTTAAAAGCTCACAAAAATGACCATTTAAAATGACAGAAGTGCAGTGAGAAACAGGAGAACCTTTTGCTACACCTAATGGATGTCTGTGGACTGTACTCATTAAATCTGGTAAATATATTCTCTAACCCACCCACCCACACACCCTTTGCATAAGGCAAACAAATATACCCCTGCTTCTTATTTATGGCGGACAATTCACACACGGCCCCTTCAAGGGTGTGCTTCTGGTAAGGGGGTGTCACATTTTCTCAACATTTACTTCAATTTTTTGTTACTGAAAAGTGTTGTCCTTATCCCAGGTATGACATTCTCTCTCTCCCCCACTACCATGTATGTGTTGGCAGGGGAAACAGAGTTGCTCAATTTCTAATTTTTATAATTGCTGAGGCTGTGCTCTCTTGATCAAGGTGAGACATTCTCAAGGCAAATTCTGGAGAAACTGCTTGCATGTTCACCTTGATGACAAGACCAGCCGACAACCTCCTCCAATAGCTACCTTCTTCTGGTGGGGCTTGCTGCCAAGATGAACTGGCAACCTCTGAAGTAGCCCCTTGTCAGTTTCACACCTGCAAACCAACCCAGTTAAAGACTCTAGGTAAAGTCTGGAGGCTTATTTTTTATTATTTTAGCTCTTTAGCGGTTGTTTGTCCTAGACCATTCTGGCATTAGAAAAGCTATTTTGGAGGTCCATTGCCTTCCTACCAAAATCTTGAATCTGGAAATGCTCTACAGTGGTGACCCAAGTCAAAGAATTGCATAAGCCTGTGACTTTCTGCTAGTGAATGGCCACAATCCAGAGAGCACTACTACAGGTACGTGCACACTTTTCTTGGGCAAGCCAAGTGGGATTTCCCCCCTTGCAATATTGCAGGGAGTGGGAGCATCTGCTGTTCAGACTGCTTTCCAAGTGCCCTCCATTTTAGAAGTAGGCTAAGTGACTCTAATCAGTGAACATCAGCTTACAGTTTTATGTGTTTGTTATTCTTTGAAACAAACAGCTGCACACCTTTTTCCCCTAAAAGGCAGAACACTCATTAGGATTGGAACAAAGTTTCGCTTGTGCTCCAAGACTAGACTGACTTTCTTAATTGGCTTCATTTCACTCTATCATCCCCAAGACAAGTGTGTAACATTGAATGGTAGCCAATTCATTTATGCGTTTTGGTATTACGAAAAGCAAGGAGGTGTTGCCAGGTGCACCTTTATATTTTATGAGGTAAGCAAATGTAGTTAGAAAAGTCTACTTCATTAATTAATGTTCATCTGGAACATTAGCATGCCTCCATCTCTGGAAAAACTGACACTTTCTATAGGAAATCTGGCTAGAAAGGAAAAAAATAAAAGATTTTAAAGCCTGTCTTCTTTAGCATTTGCAGCAGGCATATTTTCAGAGGTTATTCACACATTGTGGTAAAACTTATAACCTATCCTGGTAAGAAAACCACAGAGAGCAGTAAAGGGCTGGAACAAATTGGCCATTGTAGATTTACAAACTTAAGTTAGGCATTTGCGCCCTTGAACAAATATATGAATTCATATTTGCAGAATTCATATAATGAAAAACCACTTAACTGGATGCTTTAAGAAAGTCCTTACAGGCCATTAAGGGGTATTAATGCTATAGCCCTCACCAACCATCCTTGAGGGCACCTTGGCATCCCCTGAGACCCATGTAGCTGCCACAGCTAAGTCTTCATCTGCCCCATTATAATTTCATCTCAAAGCGCACCTGGTTTCCTCTGATTAGGCCAGTTAGACATGATTGGTCCCTTTTTTATTTTCCAGGCCACTTTCTTCTTTTTTGCATATACAAACTGCATCCATACTTATGAGAGCTTGAGCTTCATGGCTCAATTTGAAGCTCCCTCTCCAGGTCTACAAAGCTGCTATGATATTTGTAGGTGCATTATCAAAATTACACCCTCCTGAGCGCACCTGCAACGTTTTGTAGCAAGTCCCACTTCTAACACCAATTGCCCGTTTTGCAAAATACAAAAGGCGGGAACCATTTGCACTTTGTATCCTTCTCACCCCATCATGCATGGTGCCCAGCATACATTTCCTGCCACTTACACTTTTCCCATTGGCTGAGCTGCCACAAGCAGGGGACAGTGTTTTTTGGAGAGTTCAACATGCCTAATGGTGTACATAAAAGTCCAACTAGATTTTGTGCATATTTTATTCGCAGTAAAGGTTTCTTTAATGATGACTCTTTTCGTGTGAGGGTTTTTGTTTTTCGTAGTTGATGAGGGTTATTTTGTGGAAGTGTTTTATTTTGTTTTTACATACATAAAGATCATCCACGTGTCAGCTTAAATAACCAAATAAAAGCAAAATTATCAAATCCTAGTGTTTTTTCCCTCCCTGACCCCAGTAGGTACCTAAAGGTTTAATATTAACTCTAACTTGGCACTCTAGCTAACCTCTCTAGATGTCCTTTCTAATCAGTAACTCACAGTTTGAATGGAAACAACTAATCCGATGCTACTTTCAATTCAAGCAAACCATTTTAAGTAATTGCAATTACTTGCCCTCAAAACACTGCTTTCTGCATCTATTTCACAGACCATAAAATCCATAAAAATAGTCTTCCTGCTCATTAAGTGTGCAGTCACCAAGCCGTAAGATTTTTGTTTTGCTTTGTTTTACTATATGTCTGCAAGTTGGAATATTCTAGGCTGTCGTAGCACAAAAGCACAGACTGTTAAGAACACTTCTACAAACAATGTTTTCGTAAAGTGTTTTTCCCCCTTGTTGTTTCATCACTAACCCCTTACTCAGTAAGAGCTCTATTCACAATGTCTGATCTTTTGATAACTTGACCTTACAAACAGAAAATAAGAAAAAGGAAAAAAAAGCTCTAGGGAAGATGAAGAGAGCCAGAACCAGAATCCTTTAAAGGTACTGCATGTGCTTTTACCATTTACTCAAAACTCTACAGAAATTTACTATAGTTAGGGCCAGCATTGTCCAGCAGAGGCAGGCTTCTGCGCATATCAGAGCTTCAAATCTGAGTTTAATTATAAACACAGTGAATAGGAACATAGGAACCCACATTGTACAAAGCCAGACCACTGGTCCATCTAGCTCTGTATTCTCCATACTGACTGAAGTTTCAGGCTCCCCATCCCTCAAAAAAGCCCTATTCACATGTTACTCACATAGGGAATAGGTTGGAGAAAATAAACTACTGACGTAAACCAGGTCACGTGACATGGAAATATAACTTTCCTATAGAATAGCCACATCCTGTGATACCTCTGCAACAGTCATGGGAACATGGGAGTTGTAGTCCAACAACATATGGGATGCCACATATAGCTTTACATGGCTGTTATGAGCATGATATAAGGGAAGTTTGTACAGCATCCTGCATCTAAATCTTATTGGCATTCCTACGTATAATACACCAACTCCACTTGTCCTGTGGAGGAAGATGTGTCTTACCTTGTATCCACCAATGCGATGCTCTTGCTTAAATTCTTTGCCATTTTTTAGCCACCTCATAGTTGGTAGGGGGTTTCCTGTAGCTGGACAACGGAACTTGACAGTGTTAGCTGCTGGAACTGCATGTAACCGCTTTTCCATTTTATCAGTTTGTGTCCATTTAGGTCCTTCTGTTTCCAAAAATGAAAAAGAGAAAGAGAGAGGAGAAGAAGAAGAAGAATGTAATCACTTGTCATTTGCATGATTTCCAGTATGACACAACATACTTTAGAGGGAGCACTGAAGTTCTACATTGTTGATTTATGTCGCCTTTGGCAAAGCACATAAGACACTCGAGTACCTTAGAAATTTCAGTGTGTACCTAAAGACAAAGATCTACCCTGCTTCAGCTAGAGTTATTGCTTGTGATTCATGCCTTACAGCAAGTAAGGAAAAGTTATTTCAAGAAACAGAGAGCTATAAAAATAACATGACACCTGTCATCTTGCCATAGCCTTTAGGCTTGAGGTAACCATTTTAAAATGCAGAAATAAAAATTGTACTAAAATGCAGAATGTTTGAAACTTTGAAAGTTTGCCTGTGTGAGAGAGAATCAGAGCCTTCATTTGAAACTCTGGCATTATTTTCCTTTGGCTTGGACTATAATAATCAATGACTGGCTTTCAGATAACATGCGTGTCTGTGTGTGTTTAGAACTGCTGTTTTAAAAAAGGAGAGAACAACTATGATAACGAACAAAATCACTGGAATTGTTTCATACAAGGATCTGGCATTTTCCCCAACCCAACCCAACAGCAAAACAAGGTCCTCTCTCTGCTGCTGATCTCTCAACATGCAGTACAACATGGTATGAAATTCTATGTCAGAGTTTGGATGGGAAGCAAACAAATCTCTGACCAGAGTGCTTGTTAAAACACCATGGTTTAATTCTAGGAAAAACAGACACTCACTGTAACTAGCTGCTCAAAAGCTATTCCACACCCAGGGGAGTATTCCTGATGTTCCCTCTCCAAAAAAACACACACCAAAAAAACCAAAACACACACACACAAAAAACCAGCGCACTAACTTCAATAGAAAAGGAACACTATTTCTAATCTCTCCTGTCCAAAATGTTTTGTGAAAGTTATATATAGATTTGGTTAATACAGATAACTATGGCATGAAGACAGAGGTGATTTGTACTAATCCATGCCAAGTGATCAACTCTGTCCCATGTTTACTGATCTTACATACTAGGAAAAATCAGCCTAAGTATAAAATAACTGGAACAAACAAGGAAGATTCTTGTAACAGGTGGATTAGAACACATAGCTAAGAACCAACAAAATGACCATCCCCAACACTAGCAATGTTTTATTTTCATTTTGAAATTGGAGTTTCTGAGTGCAGAATTTTTCCAAAGCAGTACCCTAAAAAATCTTGCCCCCCCCCCAGCTCCTTTGACATCCAGAGTTTGGTAATGATGCCCATTAATAATATTATGTGGGTTTAAGCAGCCAATCCAATACTATGAAGAAAACAAATGTTACATAATATATTTGTTTATCCCCAATAGAATAAATCCTCTCAGTAGTCTCCAAGAAAAAATAAAATAAATACAAAACAAGCTGTTTAGAAATGACTGGTAAACCTGTGTCCCCCTCTCAATGTTTTTGGTCTACAACTTCCATCATCCTTGGCCATTGGCCATGCTGGCTGGAGCTGATGGGATTCAGAGTCCAATGACGTCTGGAGAGCCACAAGTTCTCCAATCCTGTCTTAAAACCATAAAATGCAATACAGCAGAAAATAAGATAAACAGAGCTCACAGATCTGATACATCTTTAAACTCCAAGAATAAGCAAAGATCTGTAAACCACTAAATGGTTTTATGACTGAAAAGCCTGGAAAAATAAACAAGGACTTCAGCTGGCACCAAAGGGATCACAATGGGGGAGCCAAGAGAGTCTCTCTGGGAAGGGTGTTCTACAACTTTGGCACCACCACTGAAAAGGCCCTCTCTTTCTCATAGCCATGAGGCTTAGCTCATTGGGCATAGCTACATTATATAACATATGGCATCTGGACATCTCCGTTGGCCAATAGACACTACAAAACACCCACTGGTAAGTTAAAGTAAAGGTAAAGGGACCCCTGACCATTAGGTCCAGTCGTGACCGACTCTGGGGTTGCGGCGCTCATCTCGCTTTATTGGCCGAGGGACCGGCGTACAGCTTCCAGGTCATGTGGCCAGCATGACTAAGCCGCTTCTGCCGAACCAGAGCAGCACATGGAAACGCCGTTTACCTTCCTGCTGGAGCGGTACCTATTTATCTACTTGCACTTTGACATGCTTTCGAACTGCTAGGTTTGCAGGAGCAGGGACCGAGCAACGGGAGCTCACCCCATTGCGGGGATTCCAACCGCCGACCTTCTGATTGGCAAGTCCTAGGCTCTGTGGTTTAACCCACAGCACCACCCGCAGTCCCCACAAAACACCCACTGGTAAATTACGTTTTGACAAAAAAAATGATGTTACTGGATGTCAACACATCAGTGATGAATTGCAGAAGACTGAATTATCAAAAGTAAATAAATGCTTTTAAAGGGGCACCATAGCTAAGCCACCTCTCCCCAAAAGCAGGATTATTACTAACAAAACTGAAAACAAATCTGAAAGCATAAGAACTGCATTGGCTTAGCTGAAATTACTACAATAGATTTTCAGTATCCATCCATAATTCTCCTGCTGTACAGTAGTGACCTGAGCCCTCTACTGCAGATAACAAGAAATCTGATTAACTGCACAGTTATATAATGACTGTGCTTAATTCAGTTCACTAATTTACCTGTTTAAAAATTAAGGATGGAAATCTATTTAACGGTAAGGACTTTTAATTATTTTACAACAGATCCTTCCTGAAATAAATCCATTTACTATGGACATTTTTAGGACCAGAGGGGTCCAGAAACATAACCATTCCTCTCTCAGCCTTAATTCATTTCCTTTATTACAAGCGACCGCTCCATAACAAACAAACCCTTCCGTTCGTCAAACGTTTATGGCAGTTCTTGAAATCAGCACACATAGAATTCCTCCACTCCACTTCCCCCAACAAACCAAAATAAAAATACAGCTGGAGAAGAATACAGCAACAGAGTCCTTAACAAGCCTCCTCACCAAAAGAAAATATTCAAATTTAAGCATTAAAATTATTCTAGAAATGATAGTTGACTATTTCATTTTAGCCTGAAGCTTTAAAAATTAATTAAGTGGAAAAAAATCAATGGATATTTGGAACATGCAGTTGCAAGCATAACGCCGGGAAAGTTATAAATATTTAAAATTAAACTGCACAACCAACAAAACTTTAATTATTCCAAAAGATACATAGGAGAAAGCGCCATTAAAATGATTTCTTAGATACAAAATGGCAACAACACTACAGGGGAATGTGGAAATAAAGCAGTTAAGTCGAGGATCACAACAAAAAAGGGGGTTCATCTAACATGAATGTTATTAAGTACCGATACATGAGTACATTTTTCTTTTTTTGTTCTAGCGCTAGCACGTTCCACAAAGCAGTTTCTTTTGATCAGACAAATAACCCTGCTGGAACAAATCCCAAATTCCTGATAAAGTTAATCCAAACGGCACATGAACAAGATTGGTGCTAAAGAGCACAGGAGTCAGCCGGCGCTGCTATAATCACAAGAACCCAGCAGATGCGATGATTCTTTCAGTGCTGTGAACTCTGTTATCAGTGACAAGCACTTTGGCAAGAGCACAATGGTTACCCGATTTCTAGTTACTGGGCCTTTCCATCACACTGCCATCTTGGTTTCTCATCATTTCCCACCACCATAATGATTATAAATCTGAGAATAAGCAGAGTAGGAAGCACATAAGCTGGCCCTGGGCAAAGCAACATCTCTCAGGGTGAGACTCCCTCTCTGGTTCATTGTACATATTACTAATATGATCTGAAACATTTTGTATGCTGCACTGTTTTGATGGCATTTTCTGATAATTTCATTATTGCTATTAGGTTGCAGATCGATGAAACACAGCCAATCTTGGGTCTATTTATTTATTACTCTGTATTCACCATCAGCATTTAAGGACCATACAAAGGTGCGTTTAGGCCAGGTGTTACATAAACCCCTATTAACCTCTCTGTAGTCTTGGATCTTGCGGGATCCATTACATTGGCAGCTACGTAATACTGTAACATTAATGGTTATTAATATTTTTATACTTTTTACAATAAGAAAGGGAACAGGATAATAACTGGAAAATGTGAAAACGAAGTGGGAAGGGGAAATTTACATCATGGTATAGAATACTATATTAAGGAGAAAGAGTTTCATGGGGAACTGTTATCTGTTGCTTTTGAACTCCAATATTGGACGGTCAAGGGCCATCTCTTGTTAAATCTACTTTACTGGTTACTGCTTGAAGCTTTCCTTTTGTATGTTAATTCTAATGATAGAGTGTCCCCCTACCCCACCCCATTAGTCTGCTACAGCCGGAGTGTTTTTATTTCTTCAGTGTTGAGTGATGCAAGGTTTAGCACCGGTCAATAAGCCTGCTTCCAACTGGAGAACTACACTTCTGATTGTAACATGCAGGAGGATTGTTTTCAAGTTCCTGGATGATACGTACTCGGCAATTTCCTGTTTTATATCCAATACTGTGGCCCCAAATTGGGGTTATTTGTGTGTGTGTGTGTGTGTGTGTGTGTGTGTGGTGCAGCTGCAAAAAACATGCATAGAATCGGATCCACTTACACCTCCAAAAGAATATGTTTTCGTGATAGGTCGATTTAAAGAACGCTTCCTTTAAATTAATACTAATTAGTAGTGTTGGTATAGATTTTTGTGTTTTGTATTCTTGTTTTGAATTTCTCTGTTGTTAATAGCCCTGGGATCTTCGGATGAAGAGTGGTATATTATTATTATTATTATTATTATTATTATTATTATTATTATTATTATTATTACAAGCATTCCCATTCAGCTTGTTGCATTGTAATATTACTTGCAGGCCTTCCCATGAGCATCTGGTTCACTAACGTATTAACAGCATGATGGACTAGGTGAGCCACTAGCTTGACCCAGAAAATATTTAATTTATTTAATCAGTTTTTTCCTCTGCTTTATGGCCAGAGATCTGCATTTTTTGCTGCTGCTATGTTTGCACCTCATGGTAAAAAAATAACATTCCAACAATAGGTGGAAGTAATATAAAGCACATTCAGTATACTGCTTGGATTTAATCTAACCTATTGTTTTCTCACAGTTAGGATATCTGCCCACAGATGAGGTAAGAATTTATATATACAATATATATTAATAAGTGTGTGTCTCCATCACAAAGTTGCAGTAGAAATAAACATGGCATAAAATGACAAATGAAAATGACCCACACACATATACGTAAAGTTCAGAGTCTCCTCTTAAAGCAACAAGCTGCAAAGCCTTTCCTTACTTTTCACATTATAAATCTAACATTCCTGTTATCACTGATCATTACAAGAACTGCCATCTAAGCCTATCTAAAAGCTCACACACGTAGCTGGGCTTGCCCCTAAAGCTATAAACAACCCTACGCCTGTGAATAAACACGGCTCTGATTTGCAAGTCAAATAAGCCCACCTACAAATCACATAAGCCCACACTAGCATTACCCGAAAATATACTCACCCCTCCCAGAAAACTCATAATAATTCAGCATCTGGAGATGAAAGGTTCTAAATCAGGGATGGGGAGCCTGTGGACATCCAGGTGTTGCTGAACATCAACTTGCCTCAACACCTGCCAGCATTGCTGATGCTCAGTGTTCCAGGGAGAGGCACTCCTACATCTGGAGGGTCACAGGTAAGCAACCCCTGTTCTAAATGTTCAGGCTAGAGGGTACTTTGTATAATTTAACACCATGGCTTACTGGAAATGAATTGTCCCCAAGTTAAGGCTTCTTCACAACCAAGGTTCTTTACAAACACTTGTTGACTTTTCTTTCCACGAAACATTTTCAATACTCTAGCCACAGCAGGCATTTGCCTCTATGGGACTCTGGTTTCTTAGAAAGAACCTCCAGAAGCATCAACCTAGGCAGGTGTTCCACCCCCTACCTATTCAGGGCCAGCAGTACCATTAGGCAGAGTGGGGCAGCTGCCTCAATGTGGCAGATGATGAGGGAAGGAGTGTGGTGGAGAGGTGCTAGAGGAGAGGGCTGTGGCTGCCCCACAGAGCCTGCCCTGCAGCCCTTAAGCCTGCCTGCTGGTCAAAAGAAGTGGAAGAGACCAGGATTGAAATTAGATTCGGCTGTCTCCCACCATCTTTCAATATATGGAATGAAGGGGGCAGAAAGATCTCATCCTTTGTTTCAAGCAGCAAAAATGTCTTGGTTGGGGGCTGCTGAGCAGTTGAGCTGGTCTTTTGAGCGTTGAGCTTCAATCCACAGTATTTTATACTATGTTGGGCAAAATATATTGCAGCAACCTTATTGTAGGTGAGTGGTGATGGGGTGGGTGGTGCTCCTGTTAGGATCAGAGATGAATCAAACCATTTCTCCAAATGCTGATCTAGTACTTTGGAGGATTTGTGAATTCTTACCTAGGACCATGTCAATGAGCTTGCTGGGCCTTGAACCTTAAGACTTTCTAATGTAGGAACAACTTATAAGTGTCTGCCTAGACAGCTAACTAAGTAGAGTATATTCTTGGGGACTAGACCATACCATCATTAGGAAAGCTTAAGTTGGAAAGTGTCATTACATTCTCTTTCCATAGATTTTTCTTTTCACTACAAAATTAATTACAATTCAATTTCATAACCATCACTTGAATATTGTCATTACAGGAAATTACAACTCTGATCCAGAAATGAAGAAAGAGGAGGTGTCAGTACAGAACACGTTGAGTTAAAAAAGAAGAACTGCTAAAAGGTTAATGGCAACTAAGACAAGAAAGAATAAACAAGCAGGCAAGAATATGATAATAGTTTATTTCCATGTTTCAGAAGACCAGAAATACAGAAAAAGAAAGAGGAAACAAGCCAGTTGAAATCTACAGCTAATAGATTGCTCATGCGTTTAACAGCCAAGAAAGTGCTTGAAGAGAGTGCAGAAGGCTAGGTGGGGGGAAATATTTCCATATGGATTCTGCCAGGCACCTTCAGCAGTCAGAGAGTTACTTACTGATTTGGTTGTTGTCATTCACAAAATCCTCAGAGCCATCGTTGTCATCTTCATCATCTCCAGATGAAAGAACATCTGAAGTTTAAAAATTTAACATTGTTCACCTACTACACATTGCAAGCAAACACACCTATTTTCTGGACTCATGTTGTTTCTTTTATGTCACATCTGGAACAGATCTTCTTTAAGAGAAGCAGCATCACGCACTTTATGGCACGCATATATATATATATACATATATAGTCCATGATCCACTGAAGCTATATGTTTGTGTAGGTAAAAACTGTGTACACAGCCAGAGGCTTCTTTGAAGTATCTGCTGCTAAGGAACTTCCAACTGAGTGCACTGTTCATCCCTGCATGTACATATAGTCTAGTTGGGTCATGGCCATAGATGTTTCCAAGCAAAGTTTCTTATTCTAAAGAGCTGCTGATATTTTCTCTCTTTGAAAATTAAGCACAAAAAAATTACAACAAGAAAAGATTATTTACTTGTTCCTGAACAAGTGTGTGTGGTTTACAGTGTGTGTGTGTAGGTTTTGATACTTTTAAAAAATGGAGTTCTGGTATAGTTGATCATGGAGAAGATTTGGAGAACAATTTCAAATGATGGGTGTTGTTATTTTCTAACATGACTGTGCAGTAGAACCAAGTATTGTCTCCACATTGATTACCCAGTTCTCTTAATTAGATAATGATATAATGCAGCAGAAAAAGTATGAGTAAAAACATTGTGGAGGTGAGGGTGGGAAGTCAACTAGTGAAACAATGTAATTATTTGATTTGAAGGTTATTGTGAAAATGTTTGGAAAATGTATTTAAATATATATATTGCATAAAGCAACAAATAAGATATTCCACATTATTATTGTTGTTGTTGTTATTACCCCACCCATCTGGCTGGGGTTTCCCAGCTACTCTGGGTGGCTCCCAACAGAATATTAAAAACACAGTGACACATCAAACATTAAAAACTTTGCTAAACAATCCATAGCATTTATATATAGCAGTCCATAGTGCGCGCACACACACACACACACACACACACATTAGGTGCTTGAAAGAAGAAAAAGCTTTTTCCCCGGCACCTACGGTAATTGAGCCACCTGAGAGGGCGAATTGCCGGGTACCACAGCTAAAAATGCCACCCACTTTACCATCCAACAGGGGAAATGATCTAAGAGCATGAGCAAGCTGGCAAAATAAAGAAAATTATATACGACCAGAATGTCTCTTTAATGCTTGAGCAGAAACTGGCTATACATACGCATATAATAAATATAGGTTACAGCTATTTGCATGTAGTAAAAAAGCAAACTCACCTGTAATATTTATAATGAAGTAGAGGGTCTCACTGTCTACAGCCCTAACAGCAGTGCAAGCATAAAGGCCTGAATCTTTGGGCGAACTATCTTTAATCCGCAAGTATTCCCCAGTCATGATTGTTCGATTGCTGGGCATCAAATGGACCCCATCTTTAGTCCAAGTGATCTTGATTGCATCTTTCAGTTGACAGTGCAACATCAAAGAGTCTCCCGGAAGTATAGAGTATACATCAGGCTGAGAGATTTGATATTTGGTTGGTGGCTCTGCAAAAGTGGAAAGTAGATGGGCACAGAAGAAGGGTGGAGAAGGGACAAAGGGGGGAGAGAAAATTTCCAACAATTGTCAGTGAAGGCCCTCTTTGAAAATGTGTGAGTTTTCATAAAATTGGGGAAAGGCAAGCAAAACTGATGAAGCCGCTTCATCCATGATGTGCTGCAAGCTTACAGGACAGAGTATAAAAAGTAGAAGGCATGGCTTTGGATAAGAAAACCACAAGTTCGAGGAAGGTGGTGATGCTCAGGCCGGGAAGTGTGCAGTCTGACTATACGCTACAACACAAGAATCCTAGTAACTTGATAACCACATCTGATGAAGTAAGCCCAGAGCTTATGCAAGCTCAAGTTGCAATAAATTAGTTTTTTTAAGTGCCAAGTGACACTCTGTCTTCTTTGCTAATAATTTACAGCCTCCCATGCTGCGGAGTGTACGAACAAATTTGCAGTATTACAGCTAATCACTTCTAGCTCTAGAAAAGGGACTTGGAACATGTGGCCATTCAGATGTTGTGGGACTCCCAGCATTCATCAGCCCTGGCCAGCGGGGCTAATAGTCAAGGATGATGTGAATTGAGAGTCCAGTGAGTCACAGGTTCTCAACTCTGTTCTAGAGGGAAGGCCATATACAACACAATTATGAATACATTTAAGTGAGAGACGTTCATTTCTTGGAACAATGTTCACAATTTATACCCACTTTGGGGGAGCAAGTGTTGGCAATTTACAAACCCAAGCGCAAGGTAGGTAGCCTTCTCACACTTTTATTGTCCTTGCAATGTCCTGAACTGGACAAGCTAAGTAGCATGTAACCTTCACCAAAATCAGAGGTGTGATTTGAGCTACATCCTGTTTCTCTGCTGGTAGAATTTCGCACATGAGGACAGTGACTAATCCTTCCGTAAATTAGCTCTGCAGAACCACTGATTATTTTTCCACAGAAAAAAATGTTCCCCTCACAGCCTCTTCTCCAATTTGCACCATCAAGGAAAAGCAATTTTTCATTTTCACAGAATAAGATTGTGTGACAGCTATACATACTGAAACTGAGGCCTAAACAATATTTTTATACAAATGTTAACATTTTACATGTTTAGATTTTACAACTGAGTCTCAAAATGTTCAACAGATCAAAATTATTTGGCAAGCAAGTATTCTATGAACTCTTGTACAATTTTACACTTCTTTTTTACAAACTTGATGAGGTAATTATGGATTCCATCAATCCATTATACAGGTGTTACAATTTGCACCAACCGAGGGTTGTTAGGAGGATGGGGGGGGGAATCATTATCCAGATGGAGAATGAGCTGTTTTCTGCATATATATTTTATCTCAGTAAAAGGTTAAATCCAAGAAATGTAGCAAAAATGTCACAGAACGAATGATTGATTTTAGGTTTGCTGACACTTCAGAACAAGCAAGACTGGTTTACTGTATAGAATTGCATTCACTGTTCTCCGTAACCACTGCAGCTCATTCTATCTGGTGTAGTAAATTTGTTTTACTGAGCTTAGTTGTGGCCAGCATTTCCCAGGAGTCTTTGAAATTGACCTTCAAAAAGAGTGTATATACAGTGGTACTTCGAGTTACAGATGCTTCAGGTTACAGATGCTTCAAGTTACAGACTCCACTAACCCAGAAATAGTGCCTCGGGTTAAGAACTTTGCTTCAGGATGAGAACAAAAATCGTGCGGTGGTGGCGCAGCAGCAGCGGGAGGCCCCATTAGCTAAAGTGGTACCTCAGGTTAAGAACAATTTCATGTTAAGAACGGACCTCCAGAACGAATTAAGTTCTTGACCCAAGGTACCACTTTATGTAGATCACTTTATTAAGATACCAATTTTGTCCACTGTCTAAATAACCCAGCGAGGGACTTTACCAACTAATTTTTTTTAAAAAAAAACCCCACCCCAAAAGGCTAGAAATGGAACATGTAGCCACAACATGGCAGGTTGATGTTAAATTTCCCATTTAATAATCCAGTGATTATAAAGCCAGGAAGAAGCATTGGGTCTTCATGTTTCCTGCCTCCCCTTGCACACCAGCTTTCATACTGTGAGATCCTAGACCATTCAGATGCAGCCTTCACTGACCGTATGTTCTTCAGATGTTTTGGACTAGAAATGGATTTGATGGAAGCTGCAGTCCAAAGCATCTGGTGAAAACCAAGTTAACGAAGGCTACTTTAAAATACAGCCCCATGTTAGAACTGAAACATAAAACTGTGGCTTAATGTTTATTTACTAACCAGGATCAAATCATGGTTTAATTTCCTGGTCAGTAAACAACCATTCTACCAGAGCTCCTTAGTTTGGACAAACTGGGAAATTAGTCTAAAGAGGTCAGGACTGCGGTGCCCAAGGCAGTGTGTGAAGGGAGAGGTGAGGAATAAGCAGGCACAACTCTCATTCCCAGCTTCCTAAACCATAATTAAAGAATCTGGGAACATTTCAGTTGAAAAGGCCTGAATGTCTCCATCCATTATTCTGGCAGCACTTGCGTGCTAAAAAACCCCACTCTTTTTTACTTTGTTTTTTAATAAGCATCCACTGAATCCACTTTCAAGAGATGGTAAGAGTTAAATTTGGCCGTAGTTAGGAAAGAAATTGCTAATGATTCAGAAAAAGGAAAAGAAAAGTTCTCTTAGGATGTGCACTGGGCATATAATCTACAGTATAATGCAATTTCAGGATACTCCTCAATACAGTATTCTTATTCACACCAAGTTTTCCACTTTTTCAGCCCAACACTCAGTCACCATTCTGTGGCAACTGAGCATGCTCAGTCCACATTGGGCTGCGGTTTCCTCCCCTTGGTGTTCTTTTTCGTTAAAGATTTGTTTGTACTTCTGCTGACCTTGGAGAATGCCGCCGCCACCCCAGAGTGGTGCTGCTATTACATGAACTACATGAGCATCATCCTTGAACTTCAAAATTAAAAGGAACTGATGCTCCTCCTGTGACTAAGAATGCCGTGGCAAACATAGGATATCAAGAATCCTCATGGCATATAAATTAGTTTGGAAATCAATATCTATTTCAGGTAAGCTTTTTGTTCTGCCAAATTCAAATCTAACAGCACTTAAAGACTGTCACTTTTTATAATGTTTGCCTATAAACTCTCCCAGCACAGTTTTTGACGATGTGCCCAAAAGCAAACAGAGAACAGGTGGGATACTACAGCATTGTGCTGTCCAATTCTTTCATGTGAAAAGTCCTACAGGTTTAAGCACTTAAGGAGGTCCAGCCAACATGGAAACTGCTCTGCTCTGCAGAATTAACCCATCTCCCACTGTAGTGCTCTCCGCCAAGCTTGTAAAAATACTTATTACACTTACATGGAGCTTAACACAAAAAAAAAAACTATGAAAGATAAGCTCCTGCAGTGACTTACAACAAAATTTTGAACTCATTGCTTTACACGTCCTGGTGGGTGAAGACTGAAGAAAGGAGGTTCAGACCCCCATAGGGTCTTTCAGCCCATCACATGACTTGACTGGCAGCTGCCATTGGAGTCTATGCAATTCTCCGGCTCCTAAAGGAGAGAGACCTTGCTTCCCAAGGGATGTCTCCCTTGTTCCAAGTTTAACACTATAGCAAGCAAGATACCTTGGCCCTTAGTGCTAGCCAAGGAGCTAACATCTTTATTCCTTAAGCAGCAAAGTAAACCTCAATTTGGGACGCGGGTGGCGCTGTCGCTAAAACCTCAGTGCTAGGACTTGCCGATCATATGGTCGGCGGTTCGAATCCCCACGGCGGGGTGAGCTCCCGTCGTTCGGTCCCAGCTCCTGCCCACCTAGCAGTTCAAAAGCACTCTTAAGTGCAAGTAGATAAATAGGGACCGCTTTCTAGTGGGAAGGTAAACGGCATTTCCGTGTGCTGCGCTGGTGCTGGCTCGCCAGCTGCAGCTTCGTCACGCTGGCCACGTGACCCGGAAGTGTCTTCGGACGGCGCTGGCTCACGGCCTCTATAGTGAGATGAGCATGCAACCCTAGAGTCGGACACGACTGGCCCGTACGAGCAGGAGTACCTTTACCTTTACCTTTAAACCTCAATTTCCCAGTCTAACCTGCAACTAATTATTCAGAGCTGGCTGGAAAAGAAAGAACTAAGAGACGCTACTCGTTCCTCTTGGTTTTTTTTTTTATATCTGCTGCATAACAAGTTTGATGAACTGGTTACCTGCAATGCCTTGCCAATTGCTGTGATAAATAAATATTGCCAGACTGCAGCTCACCAGATTTCTGATCAGATGCTAATATTTGCAAAAATTTCCCTCAGCAGGATATGAGAAGTCCTACTCAGGTGTTTAAGGTTCATTTCATGGAGATGAACTCAATGTCTCTGCCCCCTCTGTAGTATTCCAAACAGCCCATCCACTGATTTTTTAATTAATGAAAAGCAATTTTCTGATGTCTTAGAAAGTGATATAACTGTTTATATTACTTGTATAGCAAACTGATATAACATGTTTATATTACTTGTATAGCAAGGCCAACATCTTGAAGTTGCCGTGCTTGCCTGATATTTTATTTGCAACTGGCATCCATTTACTTTTTGCTAATGAACTCATGAAATGGAAAAATTTCCACGGGAAAATACGGCACTGGTATTTTTTCTGGAGGGGAAATTTATTTTGGAAAACCTTGTGTAGGCTCTCCATATGACTCAGAACCCCTGAGCTAGTACAGAAGGCTCCCTTCTGCAGACAGTCACACTGCATTGTCTGGAGCACTGCAGAGCTAGGTTGAGAGCCAGTGGCGACAAAGAACACATCCCCACAAATCTTTCACTTGATGAAGAGCATGTGGATTTCAACGCCTGAACAGGGCTAGAGACATGCAGCTTAAAAAGTTATTTCTACTATATGAACTGCCCATCAGTAGGAGAAACTCAAAAGTAGCCAAGTGTGTCTCCTAGAACTGTAGGAGGCTGAGCTCATCTCTTTCTGCTGAGGAGGTGGAACCCTGGAAGCCATGGGAAGCTTGTTCGGCTGCCCGTTATAGATAATTTATCCCTTTATCCCATTCAAAACTTGGATGAAAAAGCAGTGACACAGGCACAAACCTAGTTTCCTGATCAAACCTTGGGCTCTTTTTCAAAGTCTGTTCTTCTCTTTAAGGAAATATGAAAACATATTCCAGTTTTTTACAACCAAGAAATATTACATGCTTGTTCTAAGAAGCAGGTATTGAAGGTCAAAAAAAAAAAAAATTCAGCAGGATGTTGCAGATCTTTCCCATGTCTTTTACTGGTGCCGTAAAAAGGGGCTGAAGTAAAAAAGAAAATTGGAGCTAACTTCTGGGTTGTTATTGCAAAATTCTCATGGACCAGTCTAAGAATGTGCTATTGCCCGCCCCCCAAATGTTGCAACCAACTAGGGTTGCCATACATTCAGATTTTCCAGTTGGCAGTAGTGTCTGGGCGGAAATCCGGAAAATGTCCAGGAAAATCCGGACATATGGCAGCCCATGGCAGCAGTGCCATTTTCCCCATAAAAAAGCTCAAAAGCGGCATTTATTTTTGTGCTTTTGCCCAAAAAGCTCAACAACTTTTTTGTCTGGATTTTCACTGTTTGAAATATGGCAACCCTACAGCAGACAGATTTTTTCCCACTGCAAGGTGTCTCTAAAATAAAATTAAGAGGATGCTGAGCTTTAGATGAGCTGCTAATCAAAGTATAGACTTAACCATTTTTGTCATACTAAAAGTCCTACAGAAAGTATAAAAAGCCCACCCCACCCCACCCCACCCCGGCAACATGCTTTAAGAGACAATTACACAAGTGCTTTGGATCAAAGAAAATGGCTTCTATTAAAATACCACCCTCAGAAATAGTCTACCACTGACTGCTTTTTAAATAATAATAAAAATACAAAATCACTCAACTAGCTCACAGCGGCTTCCTTATTTATCATCCATCCATGGAATCTAACAAAACGGGTTTTGTAAACACAGGCTACAAATATTAGGCAAACATCGTCAATTTTTAAAAAACCACCTAAAGTATCATTCTTGCCTTATACGTATGGTAAATGCTTCCCCATTTTAAAAATGTATCTCTTTTTAGCCTTGTGCAAAGTGGATTGTAAACCTCTGAAGTTATCTCTCTCCATCTTGGATCGACTAATGGCCAGTTCCTGCTTCGCTTCTCTGGCATAGCTGAGCCTTACCCTGTACTGATACCATGGGAAATGAGAAGGCTGTGCGGGATTTGTGGCTACATCCATCAAAGGACACCTTTCCAGAGCCAATGGCACTGACATGGGAAATCATTTATCCTGCTCTCCCAAGTTGGGCATCCACAGGCATTTGTCAAGGAGTGAGGCAAAGTAAAAACACTCAAAGTGGCAAGCAGGCTTGTTTCGCGCACACACACAAATGATAAATATAATGCCTGTACGTGTTGCCTCGTATCTCAGGTTCTACAAATGCTAAAAAACAACAACCCTACTCTCTCTTTTTTTTTTTTTTAAAAAAAGGAAAGCTGATAATGTAGGAATTATGGTTACTCAGGGGAGGGAACTGCTCCCACTATAAGACTCCCATGCCTCCCAAAGCATAGAGCCTCCCCATGTCAAACATTTATTGGTTTGGCATGGGGCTTGAGCATGCAGAAGCAGCAACGATAAAAGATCGGCCCTGAATAGATGCTGTTGCCAATTGACATACTACTAGACAACTTCTCATCCTTCAAATATTAGCACTGCAGGCCTAACAAAAGCCCTATAATGAAGTACTACACATTTTTAAATGGTCGCTCCTCCTTCGGGAAAGCTTTGAAGCCCGCTTGTTTCCAGTAGTCTACTCAAGAGGGATTTCCTATACTGCACTGTAGAATTGTAGAGGTGGAAGGGACCCTGAGGGTCATTTAGTCCAACTCCCTGCAATGCAGGAATCTCAGCTAAAGCCGTCCAAACTGTGCTTTGAAACCACCAGTGAAGGAGAGTCCGCCACCTTCTGAGGGAGTCCGTTCCACTGTTATTCCTCAGAAAGTTATTCCTTGTGTTTAGTTGGAATCTCCTTTCTCATAACTTGAAGCCATTGGTTTGGGTCCTACTCTCCAGAGCAGGAGAAAACAAGCCTGAACTTCTTTTGTATGGATTTACCTGCCAGATTGTTGGTTGGCTGGTTTGGAAGGGGGGCAGAGGAGGGATATGTATTTTTAAAAAAATGTTTTTTCTATGTTGTGAAATATTGTTCATGTTTATTATCTTAAAATTATTTATTCTATCTATTAGATGAATAACTAGTCTCCAAGTGACTTACAAGATTTTAATAGCATAAAGACTATTGTGAAATCAAAAAATTAATTATTATATTTTATTGTATCACTATTATCATTTGTATTTTGTATAAGTCACCTGGAGTGAGCATGACTCTTGAGGGCAGCCTATAAAATTATTGAAGTAAATAAATAAAATATTCATTTAGGTTGCTCTATGGTTTGATATCAACATATCTTCTTTTGGTTTTGTTCTCATGTTGTCCTGTTAGTAATCTGAGCAACAACAAGAAAAATAACACGGATTTTTTCATTAATGTCAGGGCCAGTCAAGGTATTTTCCTACCTGAGGCGCAAGCGCAACAGGTGGTACTCACCTCACCTCAGGCAAAGTGCATAGTTCCCAAGGCCTACAAAGCTATTCTATCACCTGAGAAAAAAAATCCAGTGTCTCCTCCATCTTCCCAGGAATAAAATCAAAGCAATAAGAAATTCAGTAAGTCTAACAATTTGTTGCCTTTTTGTGACATCAAGATCAGCTGACGGAGCTGACAGCTTCATTCCACCTCATGGTAGAACCGACCCTGATAAATGAATAGGTCAAACCACTTCTCTGCAAGTCACAAATAATTAAGCTTGCCTAAGCGCTTATCTGTGCCTTTATCTTCTACCTGTGCCCCTTTCCCCCTTACTCAGAGCTAAAATTCACCTTACTCAGGCAAAGATGCCCCGTGGTCAGTATTCCATACCTGAGCATAAAACCATAGAAACTTTGCCACTGTGCATGACCAACTTTTTACTTTGGTATCGGTGAGAAACTGAGAGGATTCCTTCGATTCCGAATTTTACTGTGTTGAACGGAGAGGTTAAAAACCATGCTGGTGTCAATGAAGCAGCAACATTATGGAAGAGAACGCCCGTGAACCCAGTTTTCTGCCAGCCTAGAGTACATTCTGTTGATCGGGTTTTGGGGGGCAGGGGAAGGAGGAGTATATTTTCTTGTTGACTTCAGACAGCTGCCTGTCCTGTTAGCAGGCGAGATGATGGGGTGCAACCAGATCTAGGAGAAAGAAGCCAGAGCATGTAGGCTGGTCTGGTGTAAGGGAGAGACAGGGCAGGAGTTAGACACTGTGCTTCTCAAACATGGGTCCCCAGCTGTTATTGGACTACAACTCCCATCATCCTTAGCTAGAACAAGTGGTCATGAATGATGGGAGGAGGAGTTGGAGGTTTTCCCATGTATGAACAGGCACACATACCTTTATAAGTTTAAAATATAGTCATACCTTGGGTTACAGACGCTTCAGGTTGCGTTTTTTCAGGTTATGGACCCGCCGAAACCCAGAAGTACCAGAACGGGTTACTTCTGGGTTTCGGGGGTCGTCCATGCTCAGAAGCGCCGAATCGCAACCCATGCATGCGCAGACGCACCACTGCGGGTTGCGAATACTGCAGGTTGCGAACGTGCATCCCGCACAGATCACATTCGCAACCCGAGCGTCCACTATATAACTATCCTTTTTTATTATTTATTGAATTTATGGATTGCTTCCCATGAAAATATCTCAGTGTGATTAACCATTTTTTAAATAATGAAAAAACCATAAATAATAAATTACATCAAATCAAAAACAGCCATGGACAATCCCCACCCCCCACACCCGCTAAACTTCTGTGCACCGCTCAGCAAACTGGTCTCAGCATTAAAAAGCTTTGAAACCACATTGTCCATATGTGGGGTTTTCTGTGCAACTATCAACTTTTCCAGCTGTGCTGATGAATATTCAGTAAGCCCATCATAAACATCCTCTTGGACGATGAAAGTCCTCCTCTGCCAAGGACAGCCCTACAAAAAGGCAGCGAGTCCACCCCCCCTCCTCTAAATACAAAAAAAAAGACTTCAGTAGCAGAACAATGCAAAGGAAAGGAATTTGGCTGAATTTTCGAACTCTTTGACAAACTACCAAACTCATACGCTGGGAACTTTAATTATAATATACAAGCAGGAAAGTGTGATAAATATGAGATTGTTGTTTGTGCATGGGAGGGGGGAGGAGAGCATGGGAACAAAGCTGTTTCTCTCATTGTACTCTGAGGCAGATATATCCAAAACAAAGAGCACATTTTCCAACACTTTTATAGGAGGACTCCTAAATCTGGAAATGCAAAACTGAGACTTAAGAAATCTGCTGTTCCGTTATTACTGATATTTAAGATAAATGCAAAAGGGAAAATGGAGACTCTGCTTCCATTTACAGCCACACAGACTTTCAAGGCTCAAGTTATGGCTGAGGAGTTTTCAGAAGGGAAAAAGATAATGCGAAGCAGCAAACACAGTAAAAACTGGTTCAAGTTATAGTGTGCCTGAAAAACAGAACTGACTACTCATGACCGGAAAGGGGAAACTGGCCCCTTTGGAGTCAGCTGGAATGAGCTCCCTCACCAGACACGCTACTCTGCTATAGGTGAGGGATCCTATGTTTCAGACTCCGAATCATATAACTAGCAGGGTAACAGTTCACTGCAGCATGAACTGTGCTTGCATCTTAGGTCACATTTACATCACACATTTAAAGCATTATGACACCATTTTAAACAGCCAGGGCTTCCCCCAAAGAATTCTGGGAGCTGCTTAGTGCTCTGAGAGTTGTTAGGAGCCCCCCTATTCCCCTCACAGAGCTGCAATTCCCAGGGTTCCCTGGAAAGACAGCTTGCTGGTTAAACCACCATCAGAACTGTAGTTCAGGGAGGGGATCTGAAGTCTCCAAAGTCCTATTTCAGCACTCTAAACCAACATGCACTGTTGTGCCCAGGGAAGGTCTCCGTAAATATAGTTCAAGCATGCACAATGTGCAAGAGCCTTTCCTGCTCAGGAAATGTCTGCACTGCCTTTGCTCTCTTACACATCCCCTTAGATATGCCCACATTGTACTGGATGCCAAGCCAAGACACCCACCCTCCATTCTGGGCAGAGGAGAAATGTGAAAAGTTTCATTGTGAGTAAGGGTGGCAGTAGCTAATACAGGTGTTTTCCTATATATGGGGCAGCTGATGGGGAAGAATACGCCTGCCTTGCACGATTTTGGGATCCCACCTCTTTTTCACCTGATTTAAATTTGCCAGCCATGTTGTCCTGTGCCATGCCACCACAGTAGCCATTTTCTGACTGGTGTTCACTGCCCTTTCTTGAAATTCCAAATGTGTCCACTGGCCTAAAAGGGTTGGCAAACCCTGCTCTAAACACTACACTACTACTCACACACTTCAGTGCTTTGAATATTCAAAAGTGCCATACGAATACTAAGTATGACTTTTATACTGATACCATCTACCCTGTGTGAAGGATGAAGAGAGAAGGGGAAACAAACAAATACAACACCAGGAGACAGGCTGTCCCCTCTTCACTATAGGGCCAGCTGGCACCATCTGCCCTGTAGGAAAGGACATGTGGTGTTGGCTCTTGTTTCTTTGCCAGTTGTTTTCTTTTGTGAGTGTATGGTTCTTGGTGTATCTGTTGTGTTTTATAAACGAGGTTAGCCACTTTAAGAAACGTAGTCAAAAAGCAGGGTATAAATCTGCTAAGTAAATAAATAAATGAACTCTGTATGACAGGAGTCTCCCCACCCCCCTAGGGAACTAACAAGGGGAATCAACAAGAGAAATCAACAAAGATCCAAGTATTGCATCCGAAGAACAAAAAGTGACAAAACAGAGGACCCAGTTCTAAAATGCAGTGCAGTAGGAACTGACTCCACAGGACTATATAGCAATGATCTTGGCCCCAACATGCGGAAGTCTACCATTACCTTGTCACCAGCTTTACTGCGGGGCCAAAATGGATGCAGCAGAAACAAACCTGGTTGCCAAAGCATGAACATGCATAGAAAAATACAATATTTCACTCAGAAGGTGTGAATTTCATTGAATAATTTAACCAGCTAAGCCCAGTTCCAATAAAAATAAAACAATACTGCACCATACTGCTCTTAACTCAAGAGTATCAAGTCACGGCATTTTCACATTGTGAAAAGCAGCCCGCATTCAACCTAACTAAAGCCTTTCAATGACTTTCTTCTATGCTGTCATATGAAAAGAATATTGCACTTGGGTGGCAAGTTGTGGCCAGACAGGACAATTGCTCCATAAAGGTCAGAGCTAATCACTCACACCTATTAATCACTCACTATTCCATTACGATTTTGACAAGATTTGCCCCTTCAGTGGTAGGCACCCATGAGGTCTCTCATTTTCCCCAGGATAGACACACTCAGCTACCTTAGCCATTTAAACTGCTTAAGCAGGCTTGCTATTCGGAAGGCCTGACTAGCTATTACCTTACACACGCACACACGCTGAGATTGAAGGGCATCATAAAGCTAAATGACAGAGACATGACTATAGTGTCTTGCCTCTTTATTGAAAGATAATTAGCTGACATGGAGGTGCATGGCTTTGAGTGTTTTTAAACCCAAAGGTATCATCTCTGCCTTGGCCTGCTTTGTGACAAGAGAATCTGAAAATGTGCGCACACAACATTAATCACAACTTAGCTGCACAGTGGGACCCACGCAAAATGTAAAACCTTTATTGGCCTTTTAAAAACCGATTAATATTCTGTGCTGAGGACTAAACTAGTCACAAAAGAGCAGCCTTTTGTTTTAGGTTCAGTTGCTGCTGAGTGCCTACAAAGAACAAAGCAAGAAGGAATTAAAAATGCAGCATAGGCTGAAGTGAGGGAAGTTGAAATGGAACCTTCCCAGGACTGTGCTTTCTGTCCATCCCCGGAAACCATTTTAGAGCCATTTGTCTTTTAAAAGCTTAAAAACTATGTAGGCTCTGTTGACTGTATGCCTGTGAATGGTGTATGTGACTCAAACTAAGCCTGCAGCCCACAAACCACTTAGTAAGGTCAACAACACAGAAAGTGATCTGAGCATTGTAGTATTATAAAGAGAAGACATTGTCATAATTAAACAAGGCCACCCTTCCTTATTGAGGTAACCTACCTCACGGGTGGCGCTGTGGGTAAAAGCCTCAGCGCCTAGGGCTTGCCGATCGAAAGGTCGGCGGTTCGAATCCCCGCGGCAGGGTGCGCTCCCGCTGCTCGGTCCCAGCGCCTGCCAACCTAGCAGTTCGAAAGCACCCCCGGGTGCAAGTAGATAAATAGGGACCACTTACCAGCGGGAAGGTAAACGGCGTTCCGTGTGCTGCGCTGGCTCGCCAGATGCAGCTTTGTCATGCTGGCCACGTGACCCAGAAGTGTCTCCGGACAGCGCTGGCCCCCGGCCTCTTGAGTGAGATGGGCGCACAAACCCCAGAGTCTGTCAAGACTGGCCCGTTCGGGCAGGGGTACCTTTACCTTTACTTTTACCTCACATTTGGGGGCAAAAACACACACACAATGGGTTGAAGCATGAACTAGTGCAGTACAATCCTATGTGCATTTACTTGGAAGTTCAATGGGGTTTACTCACACCTAAGTGTGCATAGGATTGCTCTCTCAATTATAGTACTGTAACTTGAAACTCTCGCTTCCAATGAACTGATTTTAATTAACTGGCCTCGTGATAATTTCGCTGACTTTCTATGGCCACTCAGCCAGTATTCCAGCATCGTTTCAGACTGAGAAAGCAAGAAACCTTTCCTATAGCCTTCACCATTTTCAAAACGGCAATTTCCAGATATCTTGCTCTATTGCCTATGCTTAAATTACACAGTCCTTTTCTTTATAAATCTATTTCCAAATAAAATATTTACTTTAAGCAGGAATTAAATATCTGGTTAAATGAGGTACTAAAAGTAAGGAGATTAAAATGTTTCTAGCAAAGTTGGAAAAGGGGGTCTACAAAATATTAAGTGTCACGCTGCACTTATTATGGGCACAGATTGACCATTTGTTGCCTCATCCATTATAAAACCATGACTTCCCTTAAGAACTCTGGCCCTGTCAGCATTTTCATGGTAAACTCTCTTGTCGCTTGTAAAATGTAATTACAAATTCTCAGGCCACAATAAACTATTTTAAAATTTGGCTATTTCCCATTTTAATCATCGGTCTATGGAAAATAACTAAGAGTGAAGGGTTCTAAGGAGGCTATGTAGGATGTTGGATGTAGGATGCCATGTGAGGGTTCCATGAAGCAGCTTCCCCAACCTGGTGCCCTTACCATTATCTCTAAAGGTAAAGGGACCCCTGACCATTAGGACCAGTCGCGAACGACTCTGGGGTTGCAGCGCTCATCTCCCTTTACTGGCCGAGGGAGCCAGCGTACAGCTTCCGGGTCATGTGGCCAGCATGACTAAGCTACTTCTGGCGAACCAGAGCAGTGCACAGAAACGCTGTTTCCCTTCCCGCCAGAGCAGTACCTATTTATCTACTTGCACTTTGACATGCTTTCGAACTGCTAGGTTGGCAGGAGCAGGGACCAAGCAACGGGAGCTCACCCCGTCGCGGGGATTTGAACTGCCGACCTCCTGATCAGCAAGCCGTAGGCTCAATGGTTTAGACCACAGCGCCATTCGCATCCTTTCCCCATTATCTCTAGCTCCCTATTATCACTAACCATTGCCCATGCTGCCTGGGGATATTGGGTGTTCAGCAACCTCTAGAAGGCACCAAATTTTTCTTTTGAAAACAGCAGGCAAGAAAACTCCTACCTGCGAAGGCAGGAAATGGAAGTGGACCAAGAGGGTTGTCTCTCCCCTGAAGTATCCCTCAAAGCTTTTTTTTCAGACTTCCTACCAGTGGGTGGAGACAACCCACATCATGGATCCCAACTCTCCACTACAGGAGGTGGTTATCTTCCCTTAAACAGAAGAAGTTTCCCTCTACAGACAAAAATCATTGGTCCATCTACCTCAGTACCGTCTCTATATTGACTCACAGTGACACTCTGAGTTTTCAGACAAGGATGTTTTCCATGCCTACCTAGAAATGCAAGAGATTGAATCTAATCACTCCTGCATACAGAACATATTCTCTAAAAGTGAGCCAGTGAGTTAGATCTGAAATATAGCCATCCAAAATTAGTAAATGTAACTAAGTTCCTGAATTCAACATACAATTTTAAATGAAAAGCACAGCTGCTCAATCTGAAATGTAAGGCTTATATTAAAATCTAGGGCTGTATGCAGGAACTCAGATGCCAGTGGTGTCTGAATGCATACACACCTCATTCCACAAAATCCTGAAATTTGGTCCAAAATTACCAATCTCTGCAGGAATTGTAAAGTTCAAAAATTTGAAATTTCAAAAAAAGAAAAGAAAATTATTTCCCACAAATGGTTTTGCTTCTAACATACGGCAATTAATAAAAGCCCTTTGCTCTTGTTCACTTCTACAGCGTTCCCTAGTAAGATCCATGAGAGGAGACTCACAAGATCATAATCTGTGAACATCTGAATGCTCACAGTATAAACCTCTTTGAAAAACAAAATGGAAGTTTGGAGGCAACCAAGACAAGAACTTAAGCTTGGGGTCCATGATGTGGCACCAATAGGGGCATAATGCCCGCAGATACACATTACCATGGCATCTGTGAAGACCCTCTAATTTTTAATGGAAAAAAGACCCTGAGCTTTTACCAAGGGTGGTCCTAAGTGGCTAGAATGAAAAGCAGTCATCCAAACACTCCACCTTAACCCTAACTCTAATCCTAACCCTCTCTTTCCCAATAAAGCCTTTGGCCCCTGCATAGATGTGTGTTCCTCTTGGGTTTTGCATGCTTTTAAGTTTTTTGTCTGTTCTTTAAGACTGGGTGTTTTGCCCACTTTTTCTTTTTGCTTAGTAGGGGCACTTTGCCTGTTTTGTAAGGGAGATGCTGTCTACTTTTTTTTTTTTTGCATCTGTTTTATTGGGGGCGGGGCTTGTTTGAAGATGGAATTCTAAGCATCACCAGTTTTCTTCCGTGAAATGGATCCTCTGAGGCCCCCATGACAGTTTGCTGTGCCCTTGAGCCAAAAAGGTGTCCCTGGCTTGAAAACTGTACCTTGGGAAGATTGTAAATACTTTTGTTTTCAAAAATGAGAGAGACGTTTAACTTAGCAATGGTTTTATTTAAAAACCCAGTGACAGTTTGTCTGTACACCAGCTGAAAAGGGATTTAAATGCCAAAGAGAGACCAAATTAACTAGCCCAGCAGGTTTCTCAACAGACAACGTGAGTGAGAGAAGGTCAAGAGTGAGCTTGCTATTTATCAAATACATGTCTAAACTAATTATTCAATTCAACGAAGTTGTCTTTCAACCAGTATGTGCGGTCAAACCTCCCATCCTTAAGGGTTAACTTCATTAGGGTTCACTCTGTGACAAGAATGTTGATCAGGTTTAAAAGCCTCTCTCAAGACACAAGGCATTCCACTTACACAATGCAGAATTAATACAGATTTCCTGCTTTAAAGGAACTAGCAAAGAGCAACTGTAGGAGGCAAACTGCAGCTCAAGTCTCACTTTTTATCAGGAAGAGTCACTCCAGGGTGATTTACCCTATGATTGACATGTTGGAGATTCCTTAGAATACAGCCTCACGTGGACCGATCAAGATTTACCGCATTTCCCAGAAAGTAAAATTTTACAGATGTTCAAAAATATCTGTGCAGAAGAAAACTTGCATACAAAAAAATTAACCTCTTAGCTTCCATTCTAAGTCATAAAAAGAAAATGGGGGGAAGTAGAATGGTACTACTTAGCCACGAAGCTCTAAGGGTGACCTTGGGTTTCCCACTCAGCCTAACCTATCTCACAGAGTTGTTGTTAAGATAATATGGTGGGGAGGGAACTATGTACGCCACCTTGAGCTCGTTGGAGGAAAGGTGGAATACAAATGCAATAAAGAAAGAAAATAAATAATATTTCGCTAAGCCTACTCTCTTTCCTTTTATTGACACAATGCATGTGTACAAAAGCGTACAATGTAAGAAAAGCACAAGTACATCGTCAGTTGTCTGTATTTAATATGTGGCTATACTGCAAACATGGAACTTGGGAAAACCCTCCATGTGCCAAACCTGTGCTCAAAAAAAGCAACTGCATATAAGAATCTGAAATCATGATTGTGTCTAGGATTTTTTAAAAATTAAAAACCTTGTCCCCTCTAATTCAAGCACCATCTTCCAGCCCAGCAAAAGTGCCACGTGTTCAGTTATATGCATTCTACCACGAGAGTAACAATTATTAGAACGCATGTTGCTGTAAGGAAAAGCGGTGGGAATTATGTTTTAGATGAGGCTTCCTCAACCTCGGCCCTTCAGATGTTTTTGGTCTACAACTCCCATGATCCCTAGCTAGCAGGACCAGTGGTCAGGGATGGTGGGAATTATAGTCTCAAAACATCTGAAGGGCTGTGGTTGAGGAAGCTTGTTTTAGATCAAATAAAAAGAACCCCTGCTAGTTTGTATCTAACAGTGTTACTCAACTGATGGATAAGGCTTCCATCATGGGGGGGGGGAGCAGTTTCTGCTGTTTCCCATTGTCCCCTCTCCCCTGCAGCCCCCACTCCTAATATGCTCCAGTGGGTTCAGGGACCCTCCAGAGCAGATTTAAGAAGGATGCAGGGGCTGTGGTAGTGCTGTGGGAATCACCCAAATTGCTTCCCTCATTGTTCTGCTGAAAAATGCCTTATATCAGCTGACAGGACCACAGGATACAACACAGCAGTTAGTACGGTACTTTGTAGTCTCATCTGTTGGAGAAAGAGCTGGTGCTAGGATTTTGAAGGCAATGGCCAGGAAGAGCTTATGCCCAGTTACAATCTACCAGAAGACCCTCAGTGTTCAGCCATGGGCTGCTTGCGCAATAGCAAAGACCACAGTGGCATACTTTTGGGTTGTTGAGCCAGGATTATTATTTTTAAATTTGCATACATTTTGCCCATCTAAATTTTCCAGCAATGGCATTTGCTCAGTTCACATACAGAAATTCCATAGTATTCCATGCCTTGTTACACCTGGAAGAAATTCTAGCACAGATGGCAATGTTTTAATATTATCTAGATGAGATTAGATGCTTGGGATTCTAATAACAGGCCCCCAAAACTGGGAGCTACATGCTGGTGTTTCTTAACTATGTGCAGCCTAGCTCTGCAGTTACTCATGTTACTTTACAGCACTTCACAACAGAATGCAGTTGTTTAGTCATCTGGGGCTGTGCTGGTAATACTGGGTTGTCATCGTGACTATGCTTGGCAGCAACCTTGATACCACAAGGTGCAATGGCGTGCTTACAGCAAACATATTCCGGTGTACAAATATGGTTTATTATTTGCACAACAGCAGTGCCTGAAGGCTGCTCTCAAGACTGGGGTCTCATCCATTACTATGCAAACAGCAATTAAGACAACATTATGAGACACTTCCAAGCAAAGAACTGATCATCGACACATGTAAAAGTTACTTAACCACCTTGAAAATGTTCCCATCAAAATAATGCCATATAGTGGGTTTAGTATCATCTACTAATCAAATTAACTGAATTGTTAGTAATTCATCATTCTTGAATGAAAGCACATATTCAATCAGATACTCTAAATGCCAAGCGTTTTGAAGTCCCTGAAGATGTGCCAAGACAGAAGACCCAATGGGACTCACGAGAGTCTGCTAGGTATATTCTTTCATAAATGGTGTTGCTTCATTTAAAAATCCATGCTTGGAAGTTCATTGAAGTCTGTCCTTGAATTTTAGGAGAAATATCTGAAATAAGAAGGCAGCCTACATGAAGGTGCACCTCAAAGATGCTCTTCCAGGAGTAGTACCACAAACACCAAAGAGTTCCTGAAATGTGTTAATGTTCAATTGTTGTAATAGCTTTAGGACTTCATAAATATTCTGTAAATGAGGCGCACTGTAGTCACAACCACACTGTACAGGCATCCCTGAAAGAATCCTGGGAACTGTAGTTCTTTAAGGGTCCTAGAAATTGTAGCTCTGTGAGGAGTCCCCTAACAACTCTCAGCACCCTTAACAACCTCACAACCCTCAGCACCCTTAACAAACTACAGTTCCCAGCATTCTTTTGGCTGTTAGGGTGGTATAAATGTGCTTTAAATGTATGATATGGATGTGACCCAAGTGTAGTAAACGAAGGGGAGAAAAGCTACTATACCCCCTTCCTTGGGAGTAAGCCTCATCTCACTGAACTCAATGGGTCTTACTTTGGAGTAGAGATGCTCAGAGGATATGACTGTGTGCCAGTTAAGTATTAAGATGCTATAATATTTATGTGGTGTTCTGAGAACTTTCTCTTTAAATAAAATAATATGTTCAATTTATTTGTAGTTTAAAAATCATTTTATAATAATTTTGTTAGATGAGGTTAATCCAAATTTAATCCGATCTTACACTCACATTTTTAGAAGAAGTCCCAGGCAAACTTTCCTGGGAGTAAGCCCCATTTTACACGGTGGGAGTTGCTTCTAAGTAAGTATGTGCTGGATTCTGATGTTAACCCAATTCACTAAATAATTCCTTTACAGTCACATGAAGTGTCTTACATTCTATTCTTGACTCAAGTAGTAAGCCTTAGGGGGGATGCTATGGGGTCTTTAGACCTCCCCAGAGAATAAGCATGGTTTTTTTCTCTGCAGAATGTACCATTGAAAAAAACGACAACAGCGTAAAAAAGTAGTGTTTGCAAAAGGAGCTGAGCAAATTATGGCGTTTGAATTCCATTAGCATCCCACACTCCTGCATCTCTTCTGCCACATGAAAGTTCTTATTATGCCATTAGGTTTGGAAGCCTGTTTTCTCTCTGCTAGTAATTCTCCAGTGTTCTCACATCTGAAATTGTTTCATATATGTAAACGACATTTCTGCCGCAGGAAAAAAAAATTGGTTGTTTTTCAATAATGCCACATGCTGATAAGATCCAGATTCTGTACAGTGAATATCTAATCCAGAAGCAAGATGCTTTTAAAATGCGCACTCCCTTCAAAGAGCTAATCAGAAGATAACCCCCACCCCTAAAAAGAACGAATAACTACTATGATGACCCCAAAGAGTGGATTCTTTCTTTACTACAACATTCTGCGCTGTGCTGTAGAAACATCCCTGCCACTTTAAGCCTATGATCAGGGGGCTTAGAATAGGAAACAGCCAGCAAAGCAAATTACTGAACATAAACCAAGAAGCACACAAAACCTTAAACTTTCTTTGGAAAACAAGTATAGCAGGCTGCTAGCCCTCATGGTTGCAGAGAAAATCTTGAACACATGTTGGTGATTTATCAGAAGCAAAATGGAAAATGCATTGTTTTTCCATTCTGTTTCTACCCTCCCAGAACCTTCTCCCAAAATGACCTCTTAATATTGCTAGACACCTTTTCATTCCAACTTTCCCCCCTCCACTATTCTAGTCTATACTGATGGCAGCAGCGAATGCCTGTAGTGGAGGAGGGAAAATGAACAGCATAGTAACATCAGGACACAGGATAAGTTGTTCTTCATATTATGCTGGGACTGATGAGAGTTGGAGTCCAACAAGGTCTGGAAGGCCTCTGTGGAGGGAATAGAGGACCAATAAGATATTCAGCTGCCCTTAAAACAGCAGGGCTTTAGTTGGATGCATTCCCAAGGCAGCAAGCAAGCAAGCCACAGGTGCATGCCTTAAACATGTCATGAGTCCTGCCTCTTTTAATCTCACCCAATCAAAAAAGCCATCTCTAGTGGGCTCGGCTGAAGACAGGCTGCACTATCACTACACTTCATTAAGATTTTCTTCTTCTTCTAGAAATGCATAATTCAACCGGATCACCAATGTAAATAAACTCTAAGAACTGATTCTCAATTTCTGGGTATCTCTAGGAAGGCATAATTTCATATACAAATGAGTAAGCAAAAAGAAACAGAATCAATTATGCATTCCAACAGATGGAGGAGAGGGAGGAAGCAAGCCCTAGTCTTATATGATATACAGAGGCCAAATCGCCTCAACAAAGCATCTGGGAGAGGACATGTTTCATGAACATTAGACTGATGAGATTGTTTTGACAGTTCAGTTAATATAAATGTGTTAGCTCATTGTATTACAAGATAACAGCAACTATATTAAGAATGCACTAGGCCCCTTACTGTGAGGCCCAGAAGGTGGGGGGGGATAGAGCACAGGGGCCCTCTATTCCATTCAGCATAATGCAAACTTTCTTACTCCCAATACATACGCTGTAATCGAAAACATCATCTTAAAATTCCAAAAATACCACAGTTTGAGGAACTTGGGAGTCTGAATGTCCCTAAACGAATATCAGCTCCAGAGGAGAGTTCCAAACGATTACGGCTGCAAAAACCCTCATTTGTACAAGACACAATAGCAATTTGAAGTGTTGTCATTCTTCTGTGTTTTCTTTGGCATGCACCGGCATGCAGATTTTGTTTGGATTTCAGAACACCCCCTGTAGCGTTTGCACCACAGGATTTTTCTGCGGCTTAGAAACAATAAGGGGGAAAGTCGCTAGAAAACTAGCAAGAACCAAACATACCCACAAAAAGGGTCCATTTTTCCATTAACAGCCCAACACAACACGCTACTCATGGACTAAATGTGGCTCCATATGTCTGTTTTTGGGGCCCACCAATGATTCCCTTCACATGCACCATTTATCAACTCAGTGCTATCCAAGAGTTGCCATCTTTGAATATTCACAAGTCTTTAGGACAGCTTCCCAAATTCTGGGGTGCACCTTTTGGCAGTACCTCCACAGCCCTAAAACCTACCTTTAGACACTGCATCTTTCTGGGGATGGTATCCACAGATTCTCCACCCCCCAAATGACACAAAAGATGCCAGTACTACACCTTCATGAGCCAATAATAATTGGAATAGGGGACTTGGGATGAAAGGAAATGCAACAGAGAAATCCTTAGCAGGTGCGTAGATAGTAATAAATGTTAATGCAAATCTAGTGATGTAGACATCTATGAGTCCAATAAACATGGCATTGCTCTGTCAAGTAAATTAAGATATATAAACATTAATTGTGCTGCATGTGGTTCATGAGACAGCTAAAGGTCACCCCCAATTAGTGATAAGTGGTAATAAAATGGCTTTTGTGGCCATTTTTGAGCTATGCATCTCTTTTCAATAGACTACCTGTGGACAAAATTACAATGAACAAACAGAAAGGGGTTGTTGTTTTTTCAAACAAGAGAAGCAATCTTTATGCACAATGTTGCCTTTTTTGCTCTGAAATAGCTCAGCATGAAATTTTGGACTGAATCCCAACACTGCTGTTAAATACTATGGTTTAGAAGGCCTTATTCCTCTTGAGAAATGACTAAAGCCTTATTTGACGATGGATACCCCAGTGGGAGCCCCTTACAGTCTTTTTTCATGTTACTGATGTCATGTTTTAAGACTTAGTACAGGAGATGATGACCTTTCAGAAATCAAAGCTTAGCTCAAACAAAATTCATGACGTTATTTGTAGGCTTAAGTTGTCAAACAATGAATTAAGCTCCCTATTTTGCATTAACCAACCAAGAAACAGTGCAAACCTATAAATGTCTATTCAGCAGTAAATCCCAGTTTTCAGTGGCTTTTCTCCCAGTTAAATGTGTACAGAATCGCAATCCTAACTTTCTTAAAATAGTAATAGCTTACTTGAGAGTTCTAAGGAGGAAAGCTTTGAAAATACTTGTTCTAGGGGGTCACACTATAACCAACATGGTAGTTACATATATGTTACCAATACATCCTCCTGTATTTTGTCCATAGCCACATTTTCTCCCTTAGCACTTTAGCTAAAATAGTCATACCTGGAATTAGTCACAGCATCATTCTTCTGTTGGGTCCAATAGAGCAGTATCAATGGTAACAACACAGGTGACAGAAAACTAAGTTCCTGTGTGGAAGAGTTTCCACAAGTCACACAAGTGATGAGATCACCTTGGTGCTGGTGGTACATGGTTATTTATACAGAGCCTGAACTTCCTCGGAAATTAATGACCCCATTCAAAAAAAAACACCTTAAAACAAACAAACAACAACAACAGTGACTCACCTTCAGGTTCCAAAGTGGTGTCTTCACCAACTAAATTGTATGATGGCCGAGCCAACGAAAATCCAGCCATGGTGATCACCACCAGGCAGATAAGGCAACATGAATTCCAACTGACCATCTTCTCAATGCCAGTCCCTGATCCTCTTCCATACCTCCATGTGGACTTTACTCCCATCTGAGCTCCTCTACGCAAGCATGGGCTGAAAGGAGCACCTTAAGCCTTGATAATAAGTACCTTCTTACTCCCGATTGCTGCTGGTTCTCCTAAGGGAAAAGGAGAAGGACATTTGGTGAGTTAAGGAAACCAGAATTTCTGCATTTAAATTGCAAAATCCCCAATCATGCCTCCATTTTCATCAATGGTTCAGACAAATCCAGGACCTGCTCCATTTTTTATTTATTTTTATTATTATTATTGGAGGACTCCAACACAGGAGGTTCCCTGGATTCCCGAAGTGAGTTGGAGGGAGAAGTAACATAAGCAACAGGTTGGGTAGGAAACCGGGTGCAAGCCTATGTGAGCCAAAAAGGCTAGAGAAGCACAGGAAGGATTACAAGGAAGCTCAGAGGAGGATTGCCTGGGTGTTTGCTGACAAACTTTCTCTTCTGTTGCAAATCCTTCACTCTATCAGAAACTGCTACAAATTGCACATCATTAAGCTTTAGCTTCATTTTCAAACGGATCATCTGAGGCTGAAGAAATATAGTCATAGTGGTCAAATACTAATACCATTCTTTTGGCAAAGCCTACATAAGTTTCAGTAGGCTCTGGAACATTTGTATTCAAGTTCTACATCTACTGACTCACTGAGCCAATTTAAAGCTACAGAAATAACACATAGCACCTTACTGGATGTTACTACTTTACCGCAGGCAGATGACCTCCATGCTTGAATATTTCAACACCTAAAGAATTCCCCTCACACAGAAAAGTGTGTGTGCCACTGAAAATAATACCATTTCATCATTTTCCCCTGATGGGCTCGTTTACTGTATTCAGGGAGATAGTTGTGTTGCCTAGAAGTGATAGAACACGCAATCAACCACGTGCACCCTGAACTGATATAATCAAGGAAGAGTTTTACTACGTATGTGCCATATTGCTTTTGTTTCTCCCTCTTTTATATCATAGCAACAGACAAAAAACTAAAATCTCTCGCTCAGCCTCAGGTCTCAATCTGTGAACCTGCCTCCAGGATTGTTCCAAAGCAAGAAGGAACAGCAATACGTTACTACCAATCTAACCTTCAAACACTCCTAACACTATGGCTTAGTATACTTCCCCCCTGCTTAAATTATATAACATATTCCAGTTTTCATTCTAAAAGCCAAAGTCAAATATTAAGTACTGACAGTAACCATTTTAGGTGTATCCAACTGACATCCAGTCACCAACACGGGAGAACGGGAGCAGAACGGGGTGGAACACGGGTGGGGAGCACAGGAGCCAGGAATGGAACCCCATGTGAAATGGTCACGGCCTCCAGTATTAAGTCATCAACAATGCAGAGTTCTAAACCTGAAAATGCAGATTACCAGCTCAAGGCCCAAATAACCATGCAATATTCTTTAGGATTTAAAACAAGGAGCCCATTCTCAGTTTTGAACAGATACACCTGACATTTGAAAATACTCATTCTATACATGCAAAGCAATCTTGCACATTTGCTAGGAAGTAAGTCCCACTATGCTGAATGGGGCTTATTCCTCGGTGTGTTTAGGTCTGCAGCTTTATTGAACTAGTAAAGCGCAGAAGGTAATTGCACCGTGCCATTCCATGAACATTTGCATAGTTCCATGTTTTGTTCATTGTATCCCAGTTTAAAAAAAAACTTAAGAAAAGCTATTTATAACCATCCTATCCTAAACAGTATAAAGACAGTATAAAGTCTGTTTCAGAGACCTAATCCAGCCTGCTGGTTGGTTTAATCCGTTTTATTGGTTTATTTCCTGGGGTAAAATCTTTTTTAAAACCTCAACAACTTCAACCCTAAAAAAAGGTCAACAACTTTGGTCGCCCCTTCACTTCATCAAACCTGGCCCTCTTTGAAAAAGGTTTGGACACCACTGGGTTAAAGGCAGCTTCCTATGTGCCTATGTACCTGTTGTATGACTATCTGTTATGAAGCATGAAGGCAGCATCCTCTGTTTCTAAGAAGAAGAGGAAGGAAAAAGCAACAGTGTGGTTGTCCCTCTTGCCTGGAGAGATGCAGCAGCAAAGACAGGGAAGGATTTGCTCCTTTGGAGAGGAGGAAAAGAAGTATTAATGGGACCCATGTCTTCAGGATACATGAATATTTCTTCGTGCTCTTGGGCTGAGGAGTTTTCAGATGCCAGCACATTGCTTAAGGGAGCTACTTTAATCAAAAAATATCTATGAAGTTTGTTTTAAGCAAATAACATAATTGTATACATGTGCAGGCCCATCATGTTTCATTTTACAAAATTACCACATTCTATTTTTGCGCTGTGCAAATCCTTCCATGAATTTGCATGGCAGAAGGCCAAGAATCAATTAGAGCAGACTCTCTCTCTCTCTCTTTATCAAGGTACACACGGCCAGACAATGCAAGATAAAGGTAGAGTAACTCAAAGCTCTGTTCAGGGAGAGCTAGCCTTACATGGTTTGGAAGTGTACAATAAAGTGCCCTTTCATGCAATTAAGTCTGAAATCTTCCAAACATTCAACTCCGAAGCATTCTGTTCTGGAGCAAGTGATTACAAGGCTGAACATTCTGGAGTATGTGATTTGTGGGCTGAAATGCGCATTTGTCTATAAAAGCAGTTGTCCTGAAATCGGGAACTCTGGATTCATCTTGCTGACATCTGTTACTGTTATTGCTCAACACTCATATGGCGCAGACCATACAAGGGATAGAGCCCCAGTCCAGGAGGCTTGCAAGCTAAACCAGGCAAGGGGAAGCCGGGAAGAAGTGATGCTGTGGAAATGGAGTAAAGGAGAGCCAGGTGCCAAAGGAGAAGCAGGTAACATGAGTTAATTTTACCCATGATTCCTTTTCGCATCTATTGGAGCACCTGCAGCACCTCACCCATGAAACTCAGTCCTTGGTCTCAAGCAATCCACCATGCTTTCATCCCCACTCCCCTACCTGCAGTATGGACATAACAGTGCTTCCACCAACTTAAAGGTAAAGGGACCCCTGACCATTAGGTCCAGTCGTGACCGACTGTGGGGTTGCGGCGCTCATCTCGCTTTGTTGGCCGAGGGAGCCAGCGTACAGTTTCCAGGTCATGTGAACAGCATGACTAAGCCACTTCTGGTGAACCAGAGCTGCACACGGAAACACTGTTTACCTTCCCACCGGAGCGGTACCTATTTATCTACTTGCACTGGTGTGCTTTCGAACTGCTAGGTTGGCAGGAGCAGGGATCAAGCAACAGGAGCTCACCCTGTCGCGGGGATTCAAACCGCTGACCTTCTGATCGGAAAGTCCTAGGCTTTGTGGTTTAACCCACAGCGCTACCCGTGTACCTCCACCAACTTAGCAGGACATAGAGTAGCAGAGTTAGAAGTGACCCTGAGACTCATCTAGTCCAAGCCCCTTTAATGCAGGAATATGCAATTGTGCCATTCAGGGATCCAACCTGCGACCTTGGAGCACCCACTCCAACCAGCTGACCTTGTAAAGATTGATTGAGATAACGTATGCAAAGCGCTTTGAAAAGAGAAGCGCTGTGAAAGAGAAGGGGTTGTGTACACCCACATTCAATGCACAAGAGTGTGAGAGAAGTAGCTGCAATCTGATAAATCAGAGGGCCAATGAGATACACAATTCAGCCAAGGCGACAGCTCCCACGAAAACTCTGTTGGTCTGGATGAGAACAACATTTATGAAGCACCTTAGTAACTGGACCAAACAAAAACCTCTTTTGTTCCCTCACACAAACACAGCACCCAGACTTTAGGAGGCAAATAAATCAAGCAGCCATGGCAATTATGCTCTTCTGTGCGATATGGTCAGTGATGGATTTCCAGAGGTTATCTGTCAACTGTGAAAGAACAATAGATAAAGCTATTCTCATTTTACCTATTTTGCTCTCATTCCTGCACTACCCTCTTACACTCTGAGCACAGCAATAACTCAAGAACCTTTCTTCCCTTTAGATGCGGGAGACCCAAATTCCAGTTACTACTCTTTGTTTAGCCTGTGCTCTTTCTTTCTCTCAACCTAACCTACATCACATACTGTGACTCTATAGGGGTAAGATGCAAATGTAAAGAGCTTTGCTCATTCAAAGATCTAGAAGTAGTATGTTATCATGCTGCCCACACTAGTTATCTCAAGGTATATCAGGGGAAAGTAATTATGGGCAAAATCCTTCCAGCTCAATATCTGACATAAAATTGCCAAAACTGGACAATTATTGAGACAATGTATGCTGCCCAATAGAGAAAATGCAATCTAGGTTTTCTAACGTATTACAGTGGTACCTCAGGTTAGATACGCTTTAGGTTACATACGCTTCAGGTTACAGACTCCTCTAACCCAGAAATATTACCTCGAGTTAAGAACTTTGCTTCAGGATGAGAACAGAAATCGTGTTCTAGCAGCGCGGCGGCAGCAGGAGGCCCCATTAGCTAAAGTGGTGCTTCAGGTTAAGAACAGTTTCAGGTTAAGAACAGACGTCCAGAACGAATTAAGTTCTTAACCCGAGGTACATCATGTTTCAGAAACAACACATGCAATTCCTTAAAACTTTTACCAGTAAGATCTTTGGTGAAATAAACCCTTCAGTGCACAATATTTTCTTGAAAGGTCACTGTTGATTTGATACTTAAAGCTAGAAAATGGGACTGAGTCAACCTCACATGACATATTAAAGAAACTGGTGAAATATATTATCAATAAAGGGCATGAGAGGCTTAAAAGCATGCAATCCTTTTAAATAAATTTAATTTCTATAGTTGCATAATGGTTATAGCCAACCACGGAGACCCATTTGTTCTGCTCCTACAAACCCTGTAAAGTGCTTCTCTCAAACCCATCAGTCCCTCACCAGACTACTGATGCCTTATTACAGGATTCAGTCTCTCTAAGAGTATACAAGTTACCCATAACTCTATCTTAATGGAAATATAGACTGTCAGAATTTTAAAAAGGGATATAACATGGGGCTTTCGGGGGGAGCAGTGGGAGAAGAGGAGACAGAAGAGTTTATTCTATGAAGCTGTAACAAAAGTGAGACTAACATCTTACAACATGCTTAACTTCAACAAAACTACCAGGCAAGGAACTTGAAAGTCAAACTTGACATATTTCTAAAGAGCACAATTCACTCTTTCCCTATAAGAAATTGGAAGCAATATAGCCCTTACACGTCAACAAGCCTTTGAATTACATAATTCTCACTACATCATTTCCACAGGGAACATTAGTCTCCCCAATTACGGAGTCCGACTTCCACCTCCCCAAGCATATGGGCCTCTCTAGAAGGTGGAAGGGGCGGGACCCAGACTCCAGTTCTTTCCCTTATCTTACTTGCTATAGTCGCTGCTAGATGGTTTTATAGGGAGACCTCCTACCCTGGGGTAATTATGTACCTATCTCAATGTTTGGCACACAGTCCCAGCATGCTTCTTGGCCTTCACAATTCTGGCTTCCTGACTACAATAGCATAATCCCTCCTGGAGTCTCAGGCTCAGTGAAAGCCACACGTAGTGTTTATTTTTCCCCTTGAAAGGGAACTCTTTTCTCTCTTCTATACTGCCCTATACTGGGGAAGGAGTTGTCAGCCACCCATGATTGATGGCTTGCCTGGCCACCCGCTCATCAAGTCAATTTTCACCTCAGTCACATACCTGCCCAAATGCCTTTGCCAAACTGACAAGCATGGGAAAAAACAGCCTGGGGTTGGAGCCCTACCAAATTCCTTCAAGCTGCCACATTTATTTACTTTTTTTTTTTAATGCGCACGCAAACAAGTTGTGCTTGTTCTAGAGAGGCAGTAATTAAATCCAAGCCTAAGTATTCATTTTAATCTAGCTCCATTGTTATGTGGGCAGTGTTTATCACTCCCCAGGGAGGTTGTAATTTGCAGAGAGTATGTCATCCAAATCAATACTCTGACCTGTGTATCCTCCCTAGGCATTTAGAGTACAGCCAAAAAAAATAATAATCTGTGCAAGTGTGGATCAATGTCCTCCACCAGCTTATAGAAAATTAGCTGTATAGCAATTAAGTGACAGTAGACTGGGTCTGATCGCAGGAGGAGAGTGAAGCCCCACTAACCCCTTCACACTGCCATCTTCAAAGGGATCGGCTATTAAACATTAATTCTGGACGGTTATTCGGGGAAAACAGCCTGGCAGCATCAATAGTTTTGCTTTGTCTGAACTTCCTTCATTCACTTTTCTTGGGGACTAGCGTGTTTTTCTCCAAGTCTTCTGCGGATCAGAAAGAGAGAGGGGGAAATCTGCATTTTAATTGACATTCCACAGAGGTCCAGAGGCCGCTTATTGCAGTCTATTCAAACCAAACAGGCTTTTCAGATGAAAATGAGTAAAGGCAAGTAGAAGATTTACAGGGATTTGGTACAAAAGAGACAATGGGGTTTGAAATGTTGGTGGCGCTTCACACCAGCCACATAATGGGCCCCTGTTTGAAAGGCAGTTTTATACACAGAATATATATATATATATATATATATATATATATATATGGGGTCTCGTCTTTTCCTTTTTTTTAGAGGAAGGAAAATTATGGATCACATCACTCACACACACACAACCTCCCCACGAAAAGGACCTCCTGTTCTTTTGGTTTGTGTTACTTGTACATCACGTTTCCACTAAGCTCCATGTAAATCACTTCTCTCCATATGCACAGATTGTTGCAACAGTCACTGAAGGATTCCATGTGGGGGTTTTTGGGAAGGGGGTGAGGGTTCCCCCCCCTAACTAGGTCCTTCCACAGCACTATAGGTGAAAGAATCTGCACAGGCTACAGGTTTGGATGTGTTCAGCATCGCTAAAGCCCGGTTCCCCTTCTTCCTGCAACTGAATAAACTAGATCCCCTCCCAATTCCCCCCCTCTTCAAACAAAAGCCCTTTAATGCCACGCCAATTAAATCATAGCTCTACAATTTGGGTCCTGTTACAACCGTAAAAAATCCACAATGATTCCTTTTCTTTATGGAATACATTCTGCATATCATCTTATCTGGAAATATAAACAGGGATGGGGGCTCAGCGGGGGTTTAGAGCCTAAAAAAAATCAGCTGCCAAGTGAAAACCTCTGACCTAGGAACAACTAGGCAGCTCAGCCAGCATGGGGAGGCACTCTGCACATACTCAATAGTTCATCTTGTCATCTTTCCAATGTCCCAAGCCCTGGCAACAGTTTTTTAAGCAGGTACACCTTTGCTCAGATTATGGAACTCAATAGGCTAACACGCCAGACGAGGATGAAATATGCATAACAATACTATTTAACCTTTTTTTACTGTGGAGAAGAAGAAGAGGAGGAGAAGTGGTTCTGAACTTCGCCTGCTTCTTGAAAGGAAACAACAACCTTGTCACCACCTTTGCCATCCTAAGCACTTCCACCTGGGCGCAAAGCCCCCAGGAACCCTTGGAATTTACGCACTTCCAAATCCATGTGTTAAACCGCAGCCTCGCCTGCCATGCCATCTAAACCACATCACCACGGAAGACCTCTGAGCGAAAAGCGCCGCTCGCGAAGGGCTAAAAAGTAGAGGCTGACGGCGGAGGAAGAGAGGGGTGCAAACTGTCAACTGCAAGAGGAGCGGGAAGGATTCTTGCGGGCGCCCATTCGGAAAGGAGCTCCCGCGCTCCCAGCCCTTCGGGTGGATCCAAACCCGCGCCAGGCCCCACGCCACCTGTGGGGGGCACCGATCGGACCCACGCAAAATATGGAGGGCGTGCGCTTACTACGCCTCGGCAGTTGCCACATGTCGCTCGGCGCAAACATCCCAAATGCCAGGCTGCGCAACGTCGCGGCTCCGGGAGATGCCCCGGCTTTGCAGGGGGGAAAGCTCTTGCGAATTTCGATCGCGCAAGCGGCACACACGTTGCTTCACAAATGCATAAAGCGATCGCACGGAGGTGGCCCAGGGAGCCTCACTCCTGGAGATCCTGAGGATTCCTCTCTCTCACTTCCCCGATTGCCCCCCTTTCCTTTCCTCCCCGGCCCCCCTCTCCTCTCCACTGCAAGCCAAGCCTGGTCCAATTACCTGGTATGAAAAGGCTCCGCGTAAGCGATCCGCTCTTCCTTTGCAGCAGGCGTGTGTGCGGGATGAAGCCCGGCGGCGCCCGAAGCCTTCTTTTTCCCCGCAGCGGGGAGAGGAGGAGAAGGAGAGGAGCACCTCTCCGTAAAAAAATAAAATAAAAGCCCCACGATCTCGCCTCTCCGCCTTTACTCCGCGCGCAGCCGCTCCAACCCGTCGCTGCGAAGCCCCGGACCCGCGCGGGGAGACTGGGCCACCGTCGCCCCCATCACCGCTGGCGAGCCAAACGCTGCCTTCTTTTCCGGCGCCCCCAAACCTCTCCAAAAATTAAAAAAAAGCTGGACGGAGCAGCAGAACGGGGCTGCGTTTGCTCTTTTTATTTTGAGAAGGAAAAACTAACAGGGTTGAGAAAAAGGAGGCAAGCAGTGTGTCGCGATTTTTCTTTTTCTGTTGCTCTTCTCCACTTCTCTAAAGATCCAGGTTTAGGGAGAACTTTCCCAAAAGTTGTCGTTGCTCAGAAAAAGGAAAAAGCACAGCTGCCTTTAAGTCCAGATCCAGTCCATTCAGAATCCCTGTTGCAAGCAAACTCGAAAACTTTATCAGGTCTACAAGCCCTTTCTCTCTCTCCCTCTCCCTCTCTCTCTTTCTTCCCCCTCCTTCCTCTGGTCACTCCCCCGAAGTTGAAACCTGAGCCATTTCCTGGACAGTTCCTCTGCCAATCACAGCAGTTCAGCAATAGTTGAACTCCGTAGGCTCTTCCCCTCGCACTGGAGATGCCTTAAGGAGAATAGGGCTCTCTTTCTCTTTCTTTCTTTCTCTCTTTCTCTCTTTCTCTCTGCCTCTCTCTCCCGCAACCTCATAGAAAGCACTCAGGGGGAAAACGCCTCCAAGCGGCACCACAAAACCAGCAAGCAAAGAAGTAAAATAAAATGTCATCTCTGCACACACACACACACACACACACACACACACAGCCTCCTGATGTATTGCTGATATTCACAGCCTTGACTGGAGTTTGGAAATGATGTTGGAGCCCAGCATCTTATGCGGGGCTGTAGATGCTTTAAAAAGAAGAGATTTCAGATAATTGAGTGATCACTTTTTGCCCGCTGGAATCTCCACCACCTGGTGGGCGCAGGATGACCCTCTGAAGATGTCAACACACAAACACATGCACATCAAGACCAAATAGAGCTGTTTTGTGTGGCAGCAAAGATCACTTTTGTCCAGTCCGCAGGGACATATCTTAACGTTTTGGGAAGATGACTAATCCATAATTAATTCCTTGTTGAAGCAGCACTGGGCATAAATGTTACAGATAGGTAGCCGTGTTGGTCTGCCATAGTCAAAATAAAAAAATTCCTTCCAGTAGCACCTTAAAGACCAACTAAATTAGTTCTTGGTATGAGCTTTCGTGTGCATGCACACTTCTTCAGATACCTATCTGAAGGTGCTACTGGAAGGAATTTTTTTATTTGGGCATAAATAGTCATAGAACAAAAACTGAAATGGATGCAGCATTCTGCTAGTACAGTGGTACCTCTGGTTACGTACTTAATTCGTTCCGGAGGTCCGTTCTTAACCTGAAACTATTCTTAACCTGAAACACCACTTTAGCTAATGGGGCCTCCCGCTGCTGCCATGCGGCTGGAGCACGATTTCTGTTCTCATCCTGAAGCAAAGTTCTTAACCTGAGGTACTATTTCTGGGTGAGCGGAGTCTATAACCTGAAGCGTATGTAACCTGATGCATATATAACCCGAGGTATCACTGTAACATCTTGTAGAAGCCAAGATGTGAGGGGGTTAAGGAGAAAATAGAGAACAGGAAAAAAGGGTTCCTGATAACAGGGGAGAGGAAAAAATCAGATTTGAAAAGATAACTATCTCCCTGCCTCCCACCCACCCCAACAAATTTTTCCAAAACATTGGCACACCGACCACAGATTCGTAGAGTTGGAAGGGACCATGAGGGTCATCTAGCCCAACCCCCTTGCAATGCAGGAATCTTTGACCAATGTGGGGCTTGAACCCACAACCTGAGATTATGAGAGTCTCATGCTCCACCGACTGAGCTATCCCAGTATGTTCCATGTGTCCATAATCTATTGGAAAATTCTCATGTGTCTGTTGAAATTAGTCTGTTTCTGTTAATTTCAATCTCAATGTTTAAAGGAAAACTTCCAGTTGGATTTTGCACAGAAGTCAGAACAGCCTTAGATCAACTTTCCCCAAGCTGGTGCCCTCCGGATGTTTTGGATTACAACTCCCATTCGCCCTAGCCAGCAAGGACAATGGTTAGGGCTGAGGGTGCCAAGTTGGGGAAAGACTAGTTTAGATTTTAGGTTTCCTACATGAAAACACTGGGGGGACGGGACAAATAATACATATGGAAACAGACACTTCTAAATCCAAGTTGCAACACTAAATGACCATATCATATTCATTCATTCTCACCATCTATTAAACCTAACACAATCCATCACAGAATTAGGTGTGCTTAAACCTACTTAAAGCAATGGACTTAAGTGTCCATAACTCTACATTGAATTGCTGCCATGATCCTGCAGACTGCAAGTACTCCTGAGTAAGCCAGTAACCTGAGGGGTATATCATGAGAATTTGCACAATTGCTTAACTTTCTTTATTATATTATGAAAGCATTAATCACGTTGTAACCATACCCCAAACTCTCAGTCTCCAGTCCCTCTAATATCAACCTTGGTGGCTCAGCAGGCACTAGTAGGGCAATGAAGCAACCACCCACAACACAGGGATTTATGCGTATTCAAGGGTATGGAGAATTTGTGCTCTCTCTCTCTCTCTCTCTCTCTCTGTGTGTGTGTGTGTGTCAGAGGGAGGGAGGGAGAGAGAGAGACACCCAAAGAACCTCCCCAACAAGGGGAGCAAATATGAGCAAATTCCTTTCCTTGAGACAAAAAGATAGAAACTGTCATGAAGTGATGATAAGGAGAGGATGGGAGGGAGGCTATTGATAGCTGGGAAATACAAATACAGTAGAAAAAGATAGTTGGTCTGAAAAATGCAGCTAACAATGGAGAGCTGTTGGAGAAAGAGAGGTGGGGAAAATGAGGGTTACCCATGGGACCACAGGCCAATTTCTGAGACTGAGTAGAAAGAATTTAGGAGGAAACTGATAGGAGATAGTTGGCCATCCATAGGGGAAGGAAGAGAGAGAGGGAGAGCAAAATTATGACACTGCATACTGATAAAACCACTGTACTTGAAAGGCAACAAGAATAGGAAGAAGGAACATTTCTCAAATAGACTGAAACTGTTGTCACACAAAGTAGATATTACTATCATAGTGCGAGTGTGTGAACCCCTGAACACTTTACTACTACTATTCCTGCTGTGTGCTAAGCCATGGTTTGTCTTAAGGTGTCCTCTGAACAAACCATGGTTACAGCTTATGCTTTATCTGGGGCAAAACAAACTATACACCTGGACTTCGGTGCCATGGTGAGCTAAGCAATGGATTCCCTCACCCCAGCGCAGCCACAGCAGGACCAGAGGTTGAGCAAAGCAGCTTAATCTCTTCTTCTGGAATCCACACATTCTCGCTCAACCATGATTTATTATTACTATTACATCTATTTATTTAGGATTTTTTTATTTGTTTATTTAGATCCCACCTTTCTCCCAGTCTGGGACTCAAGGTGGCTTTTGGTTTGTGTTACATACTTATCGGGTTATAGAAACTTTGTACAATAAGTTGGGGCAAAACAGTAGGTTGCTTACACCCAGAAAACATACATGTTTTGAAATGGCAGGAAAATATAATACGCACAAAACATAGCAAAATTGGTGTGTGGGTGTGTGGGTGTGGGTGTGTAGAGGTAACAATAAAGAAAAAGGGGGGAGCCGATGCATGTTTTAAAAAGTGAAATAAGAAAGAATGTTAGACACATCAGTATGTTTATTGAGAGTACTGCAAGGACATATAATATGTCTACATGACAGTGGGATGGTGGTGATGTGGCTTCTTTTTTTACCAAGAATAGCTCTCCAGAGTGCCAAATGCATAATCAGTTTTGATAGAGGCAATTTGACACACATGTGCCAATATTGCTCAGGGAATATTTTAAGTGTGAATAAAGGGATGATTGTTACTAGATATGGAAAGATCACTGTCCCTTTTGTAATATGCTCAAGATTTTTACAAAATCTTTTCACTGTTGAACTGCTGACAGCATTTCTTAGAGAATATTCACCAGTAAAATAATACATTGTCTTTGGGAGACAATCCAAACATTCACCTTGGATAGAAAGTACCCTGTTTTCAAATATAGGGAATAGGTGCAGCAAGAAAAGGCCAGGGCCAAAATAAGACAGTTTATTGCCAGTCCCCCATTGTTTTTTATTTTATTTTTTGTCACTTAACAGCACAAAAATGATTGCTGAGGTGGAGAATTTAATAAATAAATAAATAAAATGATGTTTATTTTGTGCCATTTGAGGAGAATTTTTCATTTTAAATTATTTTCAATATTTTGGTTTAATCTTTCTTTATTTCCAACCTTTACATATTCTTTCACTGTTAGCCACTTTTCTTTTCAAAGCAGAACATGTGCATTTTGGAAGTCAGTTGGCAAAACCACATTTTCAAGGAGGAAAAATAAAATCTGCCACGGCAAATCAAAACCACATTTTATTCATTTTTAAACTCCTCTTTATTTATGACCTATTTTGAAATGATTTTAACTAAACAATCTCAATTAAATTATTTATACAACCTTATTACCATCACTAAAAGATAAACAAACCTGAGAAAGTGTTTGCTTTCATGAGTTAATGGTGGATATTCAATTTTAGATCAAATCCTTAATGATACCATGAGGATTTCAGAATTGTTCTTTTAAATCTAATTCTTATAGTTTCAGATAAGTGTTTGGCATGATTTAAATACAAAAATGGAGAAGTTTAGCCACACATTTATGTGAGAGTAAGTCCATAAGACTGCATTGTTAGATTGTGTCAGTTTACACATGCTCATGAATTATAATTCAACAAGAAGAGTATCAGAGTCCAGTGTGAACATTTAAGATGGACTGTTCTGAAATAAATCTATTTAATTTTGACTGACATATTCACTCATCCGTGTGCAGAGAAATGGCCTTCCACATATAAATATACCAGACAAGGAAAGCAATAAGTTTCTTTATTGGGGAAAAGCACATACCCAGCATTGATATAACATATGAATTAGTTTCCTCCAAAACCCTCACCAGCAATGCTATTTTGGGTAGTCAGAAGCCCACTATTAAGGCAACACATATTTCTAATCATGATTTGACATTTGTGCTTACAACATTATTTAAAGGTAGCCATCATATTCTGCTGTTCTTACTTCTTTATAAAACACGGTCACAAAAGTGCATACCATATTAACAGAGCCAACAACCTTCTCAAATTCAGACTCAGCTCTGCAATAACAGGGGAGGAAAAGCAACTTAAACTGCTTTCACGTTGACTCGGAATAACTTGCACTGCTTTGGCCCATATTTATGTTCAGATAGTTAACGATAACAGGTTAAAGCAAACAGGAATCATGTTTCTATAAAGTCTGTGTTACCTCTTTCAACTCAAATAGAGGCTTTCCAATTCCACTATCTATCCCCTAAACTTTATGAAAATTATCCAGGTGGCATCAGCGGTGAGTTCAGGGCAGAGCTGATGAGTAACTGATGACAAAATTGGCTTGCCTTAAGCCTAAAGCAAAGATGGTGAATCTGTGGCTCTCTAGACATTATTGGAGTCCAACTTCCATCAGCCCCAGCCAGTGTGGTCAATGGTCCAAGATAACAGGAGCTGTAGTTCAAAAGCATTTGGTTCCCCAGATTTGCCTTAAAGGGTGAACACTTATTCAGGGGAAACAGAATGAGATATGAATTCAGGCATATAAAAATAAGCAAAAAACAACAACAGTGAGCCAACTTAGCTAAGATGAACTAAGCAGTGCCAGGGATGTAAAATGCAGTGAGCTTCTTGCCCCCATCTGCATGCAGTCAGTATTGCACGGAGCTGTTCACATCAGCGAGGGAGGCAGGGATGTCTTCACCAGACGCACACAACCTTTTTTGTTTCCCAGCCCCTGAAACCCACCTAGAACTACTATTCATTAGAATGATTGAATTGTAGGGCTGGATGGGATCCCAAGGGTCATCTTGCAATGCAGGAATTACAGCAGAAGAAACTCTGACAGATGGGCAGCCTGCCTCTGTTCAAGAACCTCCAATGGAGGAGAGTCCTTCACCACCTAACTATCATCTGCTCATCTGTGTGCTGGCTGTTAGGCTATATATGCTCACATTAACACTTACTCCACATCCAGTTTTCTAATCAGATTGAAGCTGGTCTGATGAGGGGTGGGGGGTCAAACAGCAGTATTTGTCAAGGACTGATATGTATTGTGGCTAATGTTGTGCAAATGCAATTTCAAAAAATGGAATGGGGGCATACTAGACGTGGAGTAAGCAGTAATGTGAACAGTTTCTATCCAAATGCGATTTTGGTTTAAACGCAGTGTAAGGAGTCTCTATGGGAGTATACTGTATTTTAAAAATGGGGTATCAGAGTTTTTACAGGGCTAACCAGGTTGGGAAAGCAGGCTTGTTGGTTTTGAATGTCTTATGTAGATTTTTTTCCCCAATTTTGTTGTTTTGTATGGGACAATGACAACAAAGATTATTGTATTGTATTGTATTGTATTGTATTGTATTGTATTGTATTGTATCGTATACACTAAATTACAGGAAACTGCAGCTGTCTAATCCTCCTTCTGTCTTTCCCTTTCCTGTCTCTGTGGCTCTTCATTCCATCCTGTGGAAAGCTTCCCTTTTCCCACCTCCATCCACCCTGGCTGTCCCTCCTGCTCTCGCTCTCTCTCCTCCTTTCGTTCTGTTCACCTGTCCTCTTCTGTCTCTCCCTGACTCAGCCATTTGTCACCCACCCACCTTGCCTGCCAACTGATCCCAGCCATGTTTTGAAGTTGATCGGGAGCCTGCAGCCCCCTTGCCACTGGCCAAGGTTTCCAAGTTCCCCACCGCTGACCAAGTTGGCCTGCAGCATCCCAGCACCCACAGGTGATATTAAGAGTGGATGCCAAGGTGGTGCCCAGGAGGTGAAGGGACTTCCTCAACTGAACCCAACACCTCCTCATCACAGGGCCACTATCTAATGGCTACAAGCAAGCCAGGGCTTAGGGCTTAGTTCTCCTTAGGTCCTGGATCCTTACCAACTGCTCAGCAGTGTTGAACAACTCGGTTAAACAGTGCATACGTAACTATGGTATCTGATCCCTGAAGATGAGGTGATGGTCAACATTTTGGAGGTTTAGACAAATTCATGGCAAAGACGTTGATCAGTGGCTATTAGCCATGATGGCTATGTTCTACCTCCACAGTTATGTCCTTATGACCCATGACTCTGGAATCTGTATCTTTCCCAGGTCTAACATTCTAAAACACTGTACTTTGGTCAAGGGATAGAAATGAGTGTGTATAATAGCATATATTATAATGTCATCACCAATATAAATTATAAACATCTTGGGAAGTAACAAAAATATTTACAATGCCAGAAACAAATTGCATATCTTATTAAGTTGTCTAAAAAGAAACGCTCCATCAGGAATAATCTTAGTATGCAATCCAAATCTATACTGCAACTTAAAAAAAATGTGTATCTGGAAATAAAGAACATAGATGAATCAATTAAATTAAAGCAAAGTGACATTTAAACAAGAGCCTTAATTTATTCTGCAGCTATTTAATACAATTGAACATTTTGTACCATGTCTTCAATGCTATCAGATAAATGCAACTTTCAAGGACAACAAATCTGCAACAAGATTGGTTCTCTCAACTGAAATAAAGCCAAGGCAGATTCCTACTAAATCTAGTAAGACTAAGATCCTCCATCTCTATATTTGCATTCTTGCAGATATCACAAATTTCCTGACAAATTTCCAGAATTCCACTCCTGCAACTTTATGCCCCTGTTTCACAAAAAGCTTTTGCTGAATTGCACCTTTATTTTATTTATTTTTCAATCACCACACGTCTTGGTACAAGTTTTGAGTTTTCTAATTCAGAAATTAACATGTCACAAGCATGGTACAGATTTCACAGCTCCAAGTGTGTCTCTCTCCCATTGAAAACATTGTTAACACATTCTCACATAAATTACCGGCAAGCACAGGAAGTAGCAATAGCTTTACTCCATTCATCAATAAGTTGGCTTCCTCTAAAAAAAGAAAAAGCTCCCCCAAAGATGACAACATATAGACACTTAATTTTTATGTCTGGAAGCAGTTTTCAGAATTTATTCTTTCGGGTGATGAAAAGACAACAATTTATCAATGGCACCCTCTTCATTTAAATGAGCCAATTTTCAAGCTTGGGCACAACAACCCTCTCAGTTGAAGAAAAGCAGAAACATGTTTGGCAGTTAAAAAAAAAAATCAATGCTGTCATCATATTTAGGCTTCAAGTGATCTCAGAAAGCCCAGGAAGCTTTTCACACTAGTTAGGATGCTGAATGAAGGAATAATCTCTTTACGGGTTTTTTTTATATATTATTATTATCATCACCATGCCCCTCTTCTTCTCAAAGTGGCCAGAATCCTTTTTGTCAATTCTGCTGCACGTGAATAGTGTGGCTAATAAGCCTATTAATGAGGTTCCACAGCGGAGTGTGAATAGGTAAATAAGCCCCAATCTGTCGAGGTTCAGCAGCAAGGGCAGTAAAGCCATCAAGAGCTAAAGGTGACAGTTTGAACTGAAATAGGAACAACAGCTCCAGGTTTCAAGCCAAAGAAAAGGCAGACAAGGCGCCCATTCAGAAACTTGCTACCCCCAACCGAACCCTATTATCTTGCTGTTTCTTCCCCCTTTATAAAATGCCTCGAGTAGTCGCTGTTTAAAAAAAGCTCTTGAGACGTCCTTTTTCATTCTGGTAATGATACATCAAGAGGGAATAAGGAAAATTAGGACCCCACTACCCCTCTGCACCACAACTTTCAAAAGAAGGAATAGTGCTGCCTCTCAGCATATGGACTAAGTGAGAAAGGGATGGGGGGGGGGAGAGAGAAATGAAAAAGGGGGAGGGAGCTGGCATTCCAGATCCATGGATTCACTTTGTCCGTGCTTAGTCTGTCTGTCTATTTGGTCACTATTTATGTATCAGATTTAATACATAAACATACCCTTCAACTTTTCTCTGATTAAAATAGGGCCATCCTATTCAATATTTGTTTGTTTGTTTGTTTGTTTGTACGTACATAGAGATATGGGTGGCGCTGTAGGTTAAACCAAAGAGCATAGGGCTTGCCGATCAGAAGGTCGGCAGTTTGAATTCCTGCAACGGGGTGAGCTCCTGTTGCTCGGTCCCTGCTCCTGCCAACCTAGCAGTCAAAAGCACGCAGCGCAAGTAGATAAATAGGTACCACTCCAGTGGGAAGGTAAACAGCATTTCCATGTGCTGCTCTGGTTTGCCAGAAGCAGCTTAGTCGTGCTGGCCACATGACCCGCATGCTGTACACCGGCTCCCTCGGCCAGTAAAGCGAGATGAGCACCGCAACCCCAGTCGTCTGCGACTGGACCTAATGGTCAGGGGTCCCTTTAACTTTACATACATACATACATACATACACACATACATACATACCCTGCCCATCTGACTGGGTTGTCCCAGTCAAACATATATAGTGCAGGCTGGAAGGATGGCATGAGGAGGATGTAACAGGGCAAGCACACACCTTTCCAATTAGTCCTCCCCACGCTACACCGCTGTGCAAACTTCACTAGGGCTGGAATTCCACAGTCTCAGGGCAATTATAGGAAAGAATCTTCTCCTTGTGGCTGATGCTTTCCCTTTGCACAGAGTAAAGCTCATGGACACGGCCTTGTCTGTGCTGAATGCGCATGGCATAAGGGCTTAGATAGGGATGGCGCGTTTCTAATAGATGTTGGTCCCGGACCTTGAAGGAGTTTAAAGCTAAGCACCTGAACCTGGCGCTGGGCCTAGAAACTAACTGGCCTCAGAATTAAATGGTTGGATGTGTTCATGTCTTTGCACTACCCATCTGTTAATAAGAGCACTTCACATGGCCCTCTAGTGGAAGGGATATGCCAGATCTGCTCATGTGTGTAGACATTTATTGACCTGTTTATCAGAAAACAGTTTCTGATAAACAGCCTCCATCGAAGGACTACAGCATTGTTTAGAGTCAAAGTTGTATGGTAACCAAAGCAAGAAAGTCTTTCAGATACGTGTGTGTGTGTCTGTGTCTGTGTGTAATATTAATCAGCAAAAAGAAAGAAAATGCTTTGTACTGTAAATTTTGGAAATCAATCCAACTTATATAGTTTCTTCCCCTCAGAGTCTCTGTCAACTCTAAGGAATTCCCGGCAGTAACCTATATAAAATCCTGCCAAGTCCTAAGAAAGAGACAAGTGCTGATTGTACAATAGATTTGTGGGTCATGCAAAATGCTTACATCAATTTACATGCATTTTTTTCATTCCCACTGGCTGCTGGTGGCAAAATGCCCAGCACTGAATCCAGCAACAGTAGTCAACGGATAAGATCAATGTGATCAATATGGCGAAACTGTTTATTTGGATCTTCGCCACTGGCCAGAATTAAGAGAGTATTAAAAGGAGATTGTGGGCAAGAGTACTAAATTTCCAAGCTCTGCATAATATAATATAATATATAAGTGCACAAACAGGGAGGGGAAACTTGGGATTCTAGCAACAGCTGGAGCATCACAACTTCCATCAGTCCTAGCCAGCATGGCTAATAGCCAGGAATGATGGGAGTTGTAGTCTAGGACAATCTGAGGTTTCCCATGCCTGCGTTAGAGGCCAAATCACCCAACAGTGTGATTATTGTGAGCCAAATTTCCTCCACAACCCAAACTGAAGATTGCTTATGGTGGATATCATCCCATTGTGATTGGATGTGTACCACTACAATGGCTCCACATCAGAATCAGCCATGGCATACTGTGATATGAGCAGGTCTTCTGGTAGAGTCCTCATATTGCTCATAAGCAGGGCTTTTTCCAGTTGGAACTCACCAGAACTCAGTTCCGGCACCTCTCAGGTGGGCACCATTGCCATTATAAGAGAACAAGGGCGTTCTCTTTTTCTAGAAAAATAGCACTGCTCCTAAGCAACCTACAATCCATTTTGAAAAATCACAACACTGCCTCATCACAACCTGAGTGATCAAGAGTATGTTGTTGTTTGCTGTGCTTAGTTTTTTTGTTCTGCATGTATATTTTGAAAGGGAAAAAAAGAAACCTGGCAGGCTTCAGAAGGTTTTATGGAGTATGCACAACAAGCTGTCCATCTTGGTAAGCCAAGGCATCATCATGCGATACTACAATAGAATGGTCTGTTGATTTCCTTATGGGAAAGAATAAATTATTCTCCTAAATTTTACAGAATAAAATATATATATATACAGATGTTTGAAACTGTGGATAAAATTATAAATCCGAGCAATTTCCAACAGTAACCTATAGAATACCAGCTCTTTAAATAGGACATTGTAGAACTAATTTCTTCTTACCTGTCCTTTTATTTTTAAGACATAGTAGAAATTTTAGTGGCCCTGGATCCAAAGAATCACACACCTAGTTCCACATGGCTATAGGAACTTTAGACTATTATTTCTTATGCCACAACCCATCATGCCACTTATCACTTCTATTTTGGAATGGAGAATGAAGTGCAGGTGGGTTCCCACAAGGCAAGGCACAGTGATAACAGCAATAACCTATATTGAACTACAGAACTGAATAACAGCGGCAAAGCAACTGCTTATATACATTTCTGAAGGCCTGGGCCACTCCCACTCTCAATGTGATTGGCTGTGTAAACTTCCAAGCTGCGAATCATGACTCAGAGTTTAAGTGCCAATGGCAGAGGCCCAAATCCTGAAATGTTCTATGATTGGATATCATGTATTGAATCAGAACACAGGAACTCAGAATTCTTAGTCCAGGCTCAAGCTCAGGCAAACACAGACCACTCCACTGATAACATCTTCCCAAAGTACCTTGCAACATGACATGGCAATCTGCCACTCAAAGAAACAAAAGGGGAAAGTCCCAGGGATTCTGGGCATAGGCTGCATTCACACCATGCAATTAAAGCACAAAAAGAATCCGGGAAAATGTAGTTTAAGAGTGCTGGGGACTGTAATTCTGGGGAAGGTAAACTACATTTCTCAAGATTTGTTGGGGAAAACATTGTGTTTTCGGTGCACTTTCAATGTATGGTGCGTATGCAGCCATAGCCTCTAATAAATATATGGCCGTTGTGTGCTGTAAATTCTACACTCAGAGCATTTACCTCACAGACCCTCCAAGTTTCCCTATTTTCCAGGGACAGTCCCAGATTTACAGAAGCCATCCCAGTTTCTGATTTAATCCCAGAATGTCCGCTTTTCCTTAGGACGTCCCTATCTTCATCAGAGAAATGTTGGAGGGTAAGGAATAGGACGTATCTATTTTCACTGGAGGGTATGACTTCATTGTTAAGTTGTAATGTATGATTAAGGTTGGGATGGAGGGCAATTTCAAGCAATGCACTAGTTTTCAAAATATTTTGCTCTGAAAAGCATTAAAGAGGGAAGCTCTTGGACCGTAAGTAAATATCAAATCTGCTAGAAAAACTATGACTGCATTTCTAAATAGCTTGCCATTTCTAAATACCATGCAGCATTTTAAAATACATTCACAATAAACTTAAAGCCATTTCTCAATAATAAAAATGCCAGCAGGATCCAAAATAGTTGCTATGCCTTTTAAATAAAAAAATTAAAGAATGTAATTTAAAATATAGGAATGCACAAAAAAATGATAAACGCCAAGCTGGTACACGATATCATTATTCACCGATCTAGCTCTTCAGAGAAAAGAAGAATATGCAGGTTCACACTAACCATTTATGCAATTTAAAAAGCTGCAGCACAGAAAAGGACAATTTCTCGCTTGTGAGTTATATTCCCTAAAGCCTTACATTCAGCAATCTGTTTTCCCACCTACTCAGCATGTAGAAACAAGCTGCCAATTACATTCTGGAAAACAGAGAAGCTGACACATCTTGAACAGAAATGGCTGCATTCTCCAAGCGAGTAGGGAGGAATGAGGATGACAAATTCCTTAAAAGGGGCGGTATAATTGAAAAATGAAAAATAGAAGAGGAATGTCAAGAGACAAGCAGAATGGTTAAGGCTCAAGTCAGAGAGTCAGCCAAACAGAAGACTACACCCTTTCTCTTTTTATACCTGGAATCTAAAGAAGCAAAAGAAACGGCAAGAATAACATAACAATAAGCAATCCATGTGGACTTTTCAGATGTGTTTATGGAATATGGACAACTGTGATTCCCAGCTGTGAAAATGGATAGAGTTATCCAGTGAAGGTCAGAATTAAATTATTTCAGCAAGGGCGAGAGGAAGCAGTTTGCAGCTGGCTGTGTGATCCGTATTTTGTGAACAAACCTAAAGCTTTCTATTCTCACCCCATCCTTCAGAAGTTTAAACCTGATGAAGTTGGGAGAAGGTAACGGGGTGCAAGCAATGCAAAGGTGTCACAAAACCTTTGCCCAAACGAAAGTGTCATTAATACTAAGCAATATCTGGGTAATCAGCTAAAGGTTAATTGTTTGATAAGTATTTCATATAATGCTGCAATGCTTCCCTAGCACCCCTGAACAGAGCACAAATCTAGACAAGAGTGGATATTAGGTTCAAACTGCACAAGTTACTGGCCGTATTTACAAAAAAACCGGCTTATTCTTTGATTTGTTTTAACTGTTCTTTTTCTCCCCTAAGCATCTCCATCTCTTTTCATGTTCACTTGTCACAAAATAAGGATCATATCACCCCATTACTGTCAAGGGTTAAAGTGGAACTTTGGAAATCATATGATAAATCAGTTTGCATTGCCAGACTTTACAGAACTCAACCAGTAATTTTTATGTAGGGCATTCAGAAGCTAGAAGGAGTGAGCAATCTTTTGCTCCCAAGGGCCACATTCCCCTTTGGGTAGCCTGCCAGGGACCACAAGCCACTGGTGGACAAGGCCAGAGACAAAAGTGAGTGGGGGGGGGCCCAGTGGATATAAATCTTATCATTGTACAGTAGGCAAATTTCTCCACACACTCACACACTCTTCTGTAGCTTCCATCCAGGCAAACAAGAGTCATTATTAGAAACTGGTGGAAGCCCCAATAGACCATTGAAATAGTCCCGCTGCCATCATAACAGATTCACCCCAGTGAAGCACCTCAGATACACTGGTAGAATGCTTTCATAAATGAGCCATTTCACTAGCAAAGCTATACAGGCAGACAAGCTAAATGGGCTGGAGTTGTGGGCAGGATGTAGGTGGCACAAGCAAGGAGTACATTCATGCCAGATCCTAAACCACTTCAGTTGACAGCCACATCCCCATAGACAGCATAGCTTTACATCAGCCACAGGCCCAATACCCAGAATTTCCCTCACAAAATTTGACACCTCTACGTCACCCATATTACCATGATGGAGAATGGTACAGCTCCCAAACACAGCCCAGCTGTGGGGATTAGGACAGCATTCATTCATAGTTCAGTTTCCTTTCAAAGGAGGCCTGAGCATAAGTGGAAGGTTCACAGTATTAACATTCCCAACAGATTCTTCTTCCCTGTTAAGAGTTCAAGATTTCTCTGTGCCCTAAAGGTGCTAGCTTTGTTGTTTAGTCGTTTAGTCGTGTCCGACTCTTTGGGACTCCATGGACCAGAGCACGCCAGGCACTCCTGTCTTCCACTGCCTCCCGCAGTTTGGTCAGACTCATGTTTGTAGCTTCGAGAACACTGTCCAACCATCTCGTCCTCTGTCATCCCCTTCTTCTTCTGCCCTCAACCTTTCCCAACATCAGGGTCTTTTCCAGGCAGTCTTCTCTTCTCATGAGGAGGCCAAAGTATTGGAGCCTCAGCTTCAGGATCTGTCCTTCCAGTGAGCACTCAGGGCTGATTTCCTTAAGAATGGATACGTTTGATCTTCTTGCAGTCCATGGGACTCTCAAGTGTCTCCTCCAGCACCATAATTGAAAAGCATCAATTCTTTGGCGATCAGCCTTCTTTATGGTCCAGCTCTTACTTCCATACATCACTACTGGGAAAACCATGGCTTTAACTATACGGACCTTTGTTGGTAAGGTGATGGTCTCTGCTTTTTAAGATGCTGTCTAGGTTTGCCATCGCCTTTCTCCCAAGGAGCAAGCGTCTTTTAATTTCGTGACTGCTAGCTTAGTTCTGATTTTGTCTTACAGCTGAAGCTTCTTAGCTAGTCTCTTTTGTTCTCATTTTATAAGGACCAAATTAGCACATTCCTTATAGGGAAGGGGAGAGAAAGGATTAAGCCCTCTTCTCCCATTCTCCCTCCAAGGAATCCAGGTAGGGAGTAATCTCTGTAACAAGGGAAGCAGTCGGAGCCACTGTGATTGTCTCTGGCAGTTCTACTGGTGCAACCAGTTGGGCACAACCCACTAATCAGGGCCTGTTCAGATATAATCCAAACTAACCCCCAAAACACATGATGATATGACCCTCACACAGGGAGACCATAATTCAGATAGTATGCTGTGCAGCATGGTGCAACCATGCCCAGGGGTAGCCAAAATGGTGCTCTTCAGATCTTGTTGGACTTCAACTCCATCAGCACTAGTCAGCATGGTCAATAGTCAAGCATGGTGGGAGTAGGAGTCTAGCAGTATCTGCCTAGATCCCTAACAGATACCTTACCTGAGGACTCCAGACACAAAGAGTCAAAAGTAACAACCATGCCAACAAGTGAGGGTGCCAGGGAAGAGAAATCCAGCCAGGTAAGCAAAGAAAGATGGAATCCACTCTGTAATGTATAACTGTTGCAGCTGCTTCCTATGCTATTCAATAAAGGCTTTGAAATATACCCAAGGCTACTTGCAACATCCTTAAAACATTAAAAACCTATCAATAACACAATAAAGCAATACAAAATGATGGCGGATAATTTCCCCAAAGCTAGCAAGCTAAGAAGAATTAAAACAGAACAACCTGCTAGGTCAAATTTTGACCAGAAGATAAAAGTCTTCACTTGCTGATGGGGGGGTGCTGGGACCTCCCTAACATAGGAAATCCCAAAGTTTTAGTGTCATCACCGTAAAGGTCATTTTAGGCAGCTAAGATTACTTTCCAAATAAAAGGTATAGAGATAAAAATTTAGCCCCTAACTTGAATTTTAAATAATCTAGAAGATGACCATCACATAGCGGTGAATCTTACAACAAAGTCTGTTTATTGATTCAAATGTTGTCTGGCCTTCTTCATAAGCTAAAGTGGATGAACTATGTGATAAAGTTCGGTGAAGAGAAAGGCTCTCCAGCTCAGAGAAAAAGGGGTCAGGTGAAATCCTTTTTATCATGTATTAAACCAGAAAGATGTAAATGATGACATTTGATTGAATCCAACAACTTCCTCTCCCTCATCTCCTTACAGGAACACCCCTCCGCTAAAACTGATCCAGGTAGATGGAGGAAAGCCCAGAACAGATGAGGGAGCAGTTTCAAAAGCCAAACAGAGAGAGGAGAGGGAGGGGAAGCTCCCTTGGACAAGCAGAAGTCAATCCATGGAACTTTCACAAATCATTCCTGTTAAGTTGTGGGTGAACATATCAGACGACAAAGCGATTCTCCAAACAGCTCTTGTTTATTCACAGGTCAGAACAGAACTGAACTGAAGGGTTCAGTCAACCTGCTAATATACAGCTCCAGTACAATGTAACTGTAACAACTTTCTGTAACTATCCAATCACTGAACGTCACTTTCGATCCCTTATTTGCATATGTGGACCTGAGTAAAAACTATCTACAGTATTCCCCTGCTGGCCCAGGGTGAGAACTTCAGTACATAACAATTCCTATGGCGATTATCTCCAGGATCACATGGCAGGAAGATTCCTCTACAATCAAGCTTCTAGTCACATTGCTGTGGACATTCCTATCCCCTCCCATAACTTCCCATTGCTTTTTAATTATTTGATACAAAAATGTTCTCAAAATTTCAATGCTCCCCAGAAATTACACTACTTTAGTCATCTCAACATACCCAAAAGATTCCATTTTCTTTTTCTTTTGTTTCTATGTAGGCCTATTACGATATTGAATGATAGCAAGCTGTTTGGGTCACTGCAGGAGGATTGTATTTTTTAAAAAACAACAACACAGAAATAAATTTCTTTTTTTGAAAAAGCTACACACATTTTGATTACCTCCAGAGGATGTGGGAGAGGTTTCTGTGGTGAACCTGTGGTTGATCTGTTTATTTGTTTGCTCTAAATTATTGGTTCTCACCCTGTGATCTGCAGACCGCAGGTGGTTTGCCAAAAAACTTCCCAATGCTGTTGACTCTCCCTCCCTCGCTTCCAGTGGATGAATGGCATGTTTAAAAGCTTTTGAACACTTTCCCAGGATCTTTCTCTCCTGTCCATCTGATAGCTTGAGCTTCCAATGCTATGGTGTGAAAATGCAATGAAGCAAAACTCTACAGGGCAGCTGTGCCAGAAATTCAAGGCTCCATTTTTCATGGGGCTACAATCTTCCCCCATCCCATTTTGTGGACCATCTGAATTGTTTGTCACAAACATGACCACTCCAAACCTTCTAGCAACACACACACACACACACACACACACACTTTCAACAATAGTTTCAGAGGACTCGTTCACCAAGTATGCCAGCCTTTCCCAAACTGATGCACTTGTGGTCAGCACACCCAATGTTCAGGGCTGATGGGAAAGGCTATAAAGAAGAGTGGCAATAGGTGAATCATTGGTCTAATGATCCTGGGTTCTGATGACATATTACTAAGCCAAATATTTGCTTAGCTCTCATCCCATGCTGTGTTAAAAGGACAAGGGAGGAGCAATGGCGCTGCAATATCCTTCTAGGAGCTAACATGGTCGTGTGGTTCCAGTAAGCTTGAGTCACCAACATTCCTGGAGTGGGGTGGGGGGTGCATTTAAAATTTTGAGAGCAGGCTGGGGTGCCAGTCTCAAAAATGAATTTCATGGGGGTGGGATTACATGGCGGTGTGGCATACCACAACATTAGAGAGACAGCCGCCGCCACCACCACCACCTTCTGCTTACCACGGGACTTATGTCAAGTCTCCCGGATCAGGCCAATGGACAGTGGGTATTCAGATGACTATGGAAAACCTGTAAGCAGGACCCGGGCGTAAGAGCCCTCTGCCCTTCTGCGGTTTCTACCAACTGGCATTCAGAACCATTACTGCCTCTGAACATTAGTATTATTAACTTCTACTAATTATAGACATACATTTCTATAAGACCACGGAAGCAGGGCATAGCTAGTAGCCATTGATAGCCTTCTTTTCTGTGAACTTGTCCATTCCCTTTTTTAAACCATCCAAGATGGGGACCATCACTGGCTCCTGGGGGAGCGAAATCCACAGTTTAGCAACGTGCTGTGTGAAGTTCTTCTGTCTGCCCTGACTCTTCCATCATTCAGATTCATTGCGTGTCTATAAGTTCCAGTGTTATGTGTGTGATGGAAGAAAAACTTTTCTCTATCCATGCGTAACCTTTGATCATGCTGTTCCATACTCACCTTTTCTGTGTAAACTAAAAAGTCCTAAACGGTGCAACCTTTCTTCGTGGGGAGTTGCTCTGTCTCCTTGATCATTTCGGTGGCTTTTTTCTGAACCATTCCAACTCTACAATATCATTTTTTGTGGTGAGGTGGTCAGAACTGTACATCGTATTCCATATGTGGATGCACAATAGATTTGTATAATGGCGGTATGATACCGGCACATTTATTATCAATTCCTTTTCTAATGATCCGTAACAAGGAATTTGCTTTTTACACAGCTGCCACACACTGGGTTGACAACTTCATCGAGCTATCCACTACAACCCCATGGTCTCGTTCCTGGTTAGTCCCTGCCACTTCAAACCCTTTAGTGTATATGTGAAATTAAGATTTTATTTTATTTTATTTTTGTCATGACATGCTTCAGTTGACATTTGTTTATATTGAATTGCATTTGCCATTTCACCATCCATTCACTCAGTTTGGAGAGGTCCTTTTGGAGCGCTTTCTGGTCCCTTTTTAGACAAATTCTGTATGTTGATTTCCCCTCCCTGCAAATCATAAGCGCGAGCCATCAAAGCCTTCCCTCTATGCAGATACCTATAGATAGAGGAGTTCAGCATGAGCGTACAAAGGAAGATAAGACTGAGAAGATGCACACTTCACACTTACCAAAAAGCCTGTGACAGTGCAATCTTACATGTGTTTAGTCTGAAATACGTCCCACAATGTTTGGTGGGGCTTTGCTCTTTTGTAAGGGTGCTTAAGATTGCAGCCGGAGAATGCTTGCTTTCAATTGTGTCATTGGCAGCCCCTTGTCTCAAAACTTCTGTAATTGCATTTTGGATACTTATCCAATGATCACTTAGACCAAACAGAGAGGCAACCGTGGCCTCTGGGAGAAATTCCTGTATAACTCATTCTGCTATCACATGCACCTTCGCAGTGACACACCCTGCCTGCGTTTGCTGGAGAGAACATAGATAACCTCTTCTAAGGCTTCAAAGGGATTGCCAAACCAGACTGAAACAAACGTGCAGCAAGTGTGCGGGGGAGGATCTTATGGTGGTGGTTTAGATAGCAATTAGATTAGCATCCTTGCCTTGGGGGGAGCCCAAGGCTGCACGAGTTAGGAATGCGCAATTAAACATTTTGACAAAGTGTGATATTCGACTCCATCTCAATCACTGAGGCAAAGGACCGCTTGGGTGGTAAATGATATCACCTTTCCCAATATCAGGCCACAGATAGCTACAAGGACAAAAATTCTTTTGCACTGCTAGTATAGCAAATCACTAATCGCCACAGAAGCGCCGAAAAGAGTTTGCATATGCAATGGTTGCACAGTCCAGTCGAAGATGCAGACAGTGTGCTGGTTCCCTATAGGCCATTTATCAAATATGTCCTATTCCGCAACTTGGATCCCTTCATGTTTTATGGACTATAACCCTCAATGACCCCAGCCCACTGATGGTGAAGGATGATGGGAGCTGTAATCCAAAAGGACTACTTCCTAGCACCTGAAGTTGGTGTGTTTTAAGGGAAGGATTTGTTCTTATTTTTAAAATTTCTGAAAAGCAGGAGCAGCTGTCAGGGAGTCGTGCTGCCTTCCTGCACTTACAGGAAACCTCAGACAATGTTGGGTTGCAGAGGGCAAATCACTGGATTACTTACAAAACCAACAAAACAATATTCACAAACACCCCTTGGCTACCTCAAAGGTAAGGTAAGTGCAACAAAAAACCTGTGCCCCCCCCAATAGTATTTTCTCTGATCTTTTTCTTTGAATTTCTCTGATCTTTTTTCAAACACAATTTCTTTTATTATTTGAGAAAAGTATGGAGAATGGTCAGGGAAATGCAGGGGGGAAATTCCATCTGGCTGCACTGGGAGAAAGCAGTTTCAACTCCAAACTACCTGCCTTTTGTCTCATGGGAGAAAATATATAGGTACCATATGGCACCTGTGGTCAAATCCACCCCACATTAAAACCACATGGTTCTCCCCCCCCCCCCAGTCCTGGGAATGGTAGTATACCCACACACAGCTACAATTCCCAATACCCTTAACAAATGAGAACTCCCATGATACTTTAGGAGATCTCTATACTTTAAATGTGCTTCAAATGTTTGGTAGGTTGTGTTTGTTGTGTGTTTTTCCCCTTCCCCACCTCCATCACAAATAGCAGCTTTGGCAGGTGGTGTTCCAATTAGATCATGAAAGCAGCATGGGGAAATGGGTCAAAAACTATCTCCTCATCATAGTGGCTGCTCTTTCGAGTTTTAAAAAACTCACACCCGATCCCGATGATAGATCCCACGTGCCTCCCCCGGTTGCGCCATCTATCTCAGAGGCTTGTAACACATTTCAATATTGTAAAATAATATGTAGAGACACCTTAGATTAGAAGGTCGGCGTATGGGGTTGAGCAAGGGTTTGAACTTCAAACAGGAATTACCCCATGCAACATTTTATCACGATTTCTCAATCTTCATGGGATGTTGCATCGTAATGCCTTTGCGTTATTCCTTCCCTGAAAGTGGGTGGTGAGACTGTCTCTGGAGTTTATGCTAGAAATGCAGAATGTGCAAAACTGAATGTGCAAAACTTACACATTGTAAGGGGTTGCATTTTTCTCACAACTTTGAAAATAGGGGGGAGGTAGGAAAGATTTTATGGCCCAGTGGCATCTCAGCTATGAATGGGCATATACTATGGAAGTGTTAGGATAGAGCTGGTGTTCTTACATGTAACCCAGAGTTGTGATATGAACATGGGGACCAAACTCCATTCCATTCTGTTAATGGCATTTCAGGTCACAAAGCAAAGAAGTGGACAAAAAGCTAACTTATCGCTGGAACGCTGAATGAGAGTTTAACCTATTGTTTTGCTCTATTCAGCCAAACTAAACAAGGAAGGCTCTGATCCTGGGAAAAAATCAACAAAACCCATTGTAATGTATGTTACTAGAAGGGGGGGGAGAGAATGTGATTACTCACTATTCATTGTCACTCTGAAGCTAGTTCAAGTTTGCAACTGGAAGTAGAAAACAGGAAAGCATTCGAACCGATTTCATGTTGTCTATTTGAAATATTTGACTTGGAAAATCAGCTCTAGGTGGTATTAACAGCCAACATTCTCGCCAGTCAAAAATGACTTGCTATGCTTTTTCAAGAGGGAGGGAAACGACACATTCCCAAATTTGCAACATCTGCATGAGCACATTGATGTCTGCAATAGCGCTGTTCCTTGCTGCCCGTCACACAAGCATATCCAGGTCTGTATGTTCCTGCCTAAGCCTCAAAACATGAGAGAAGTGAAGAGAGAACATGGCACTGGCATTCAGACCTATTTTTTGATGGTACATCAAATATTCTTTGTGGAAAAATCAGAATCTCTAGAAGCTAGTCAGTCTTATTGCCCTTGCACAGTGGGACCGCCACTTTCTCTCCATGCTGCCCCGGGTAGCCAGCAGCTAGCTGCATGGAACGAAGCCCAAGGAGGAGCTGCATGTTAAGTGTAGCTCATTCAGTCATTTGTTATTTGCATTGATTTCGTTCCAGGATTCCTGCCCCGCAGGTGAAGCAGCAATGGCTGGCTGATCATCTAACACCCCTCCTCAAGTGAGGACAAAGATACATTGAAGCTCAATCATGGTTAAATTATGCACAAACAATAAGGCCCGATAATGGGCTGCATGGCAGGGATGGTAGCAGGAAAATAACTCCTGCTCTGAAACCATGTTTACTCCCCACTATTTCGAAATGATTTTTTAAAAATATTTATATCTCACCTTTCTTCCATCATAGAACTCAAGGGAGTTTGCTGGGGGGGGGGAGGGGAGAGTCACCTGGTAGTCTGTACTCCAGGCACTGTCCAGACCCAGACCTGCTTAGCTTCAGCAAGGTGTCTGCATCACATATCTTGCCAGAAACTGCCTGAGCAGCCTATGCAGACACCACAGGCCAGATAGCATTGGAGCGTATCCAAAATGGCAGACATGCCGTACATTAGCAGAATCTGAAGGTTTGTGATTTGAGTCTTAATTAAAACTTAAAGAGGACCATATAGAGCAAGCTGCAGAATTTAGATGTGCCATCACCATATAATTCAATGTGGTCCAGCTAATGCTAATGCTAGTACCAATAATCTTTTGAGTTACTGGAGTTCTGCAAGAACACCCATGCACAAACCAAATGTTCCAGCATGTTTTGTTCACAGCGGTCCCTTGAAATTCTGCCCCGCTTGTGTGAATGCTACCTTACAAGTACTTAAATTACCAATGATTTAAACCAATTTCAAGGGTTAAAAACCCGAGTTGCAGTTCCTAAGTACAGCTTGCCACACTTTTGTCTCAAAGAGTTTGATGGAGCTTAAACCAAACTGAGTACATGATCAGACCAGCAATTGAAAATCCCTTAGAGAGATCTTTAGCTTCCTCTCCCCAGCCTCACCTTACATTTAGGCTGTGCTGAAAGCCTCCTGATGTCACCGAGCAAACTTGGGTGCTCTTATTTCACAGACAAACAATGGTCATTGATAATACTAAGATACAGAAATCAGATCCACTAAACCATTTTTAAACAGTAGAATCTCAAACCAGAGACTAATAAAACCCACATCTTCCTTGTCTTTGGAGTAAAGCCAGCTCTCCAATAGAATTAAGTGACTTAATCTATCCCATGCATGCCATGGGTAAAATAAATAACCCCTTTGAGATTCCTCTCAGCAGGAAAGCCAGAAGGGTCCACTCATCAGCACATTTCCAAAACAACTTTACTGATCCTCACTCTAATAAAGGCTAATCCAATATTTCCAAGAAACTGGCAGAGCCACTCCACTTATTCCTCACTTGCTAAAATGTTCAACTATATAAAACAGAGATGAACATTTGGCAGTTCAGCTATGGCGGTGGAGCTTTCTGCTGCTGCAGCAGGAGGCTTCTAACAGTAGATGGCCAATGACAGGCAAAGTCAGCTGATTCTAGTTTTGTCCCCCATCCTCCTCCTTGCAGGTTCTACAAGGGCAACACTGATACTTAGGAGGAGGAGGAGGAGAGGAAGCCAGTGCTACCACCTCAGCCGGTTGTTAGAAGCCAGGCAGGTAGGGGCTGGCTGAGGACAGACTGGTGGGGCATTTGCCTGCATGGACCAGTCTCTACTGCTTATCCCATGAACCTCCTTTGCCACCAGCAGAGAAGGAAGCCCACAGCATCCAACAGCCTCAAATCTGCCCCCCCAAAACATAGAATTGCTCCCTTAATTTCAATTTTCTGCTGCTTTTAATGAATGCTGTCTTGATTTTAAAAAATCAAATGTTTATGTTCTTATTCATATCATCTTAATTCTATAAAGCAGCTGGTACTTCTGACACCTTCATTATACTGTTTCTGGCAAATGTTGAAGGCACATCTCTTTACACTGGTTTTTGACACTTGAGGTGTATATTTTAAGGACAAACATTATTTTTGTGAGTGTAAGTTTTTTTTTAAAAAAAACTGTTTTTAATGTTGTGTTTTAATGTGGAAACTTGCCCAGGGACCTTAGGCTGAAGGGTGAGTAAATCGTCGTCATCCAGAACACTGTTTTTGGATAGTTCCATAGGCAACTCCTACTTTGGCTCTCCTTCAAACAAATCATAAGCCAAAATTTTAATGTTCATGCCTATAAAACTTTACAGATTAATAGTTATCATGTACTTGGTAATTCATTTAAATCACATCAGGAATGAAGGAGAGCTAGAGGCATTTAGGGGGGCAATTTCTTTGCTGGTTAATGAAACAAGCAATGAAATGGAGGAGCAACTGGAACGCCACTAACAACACTAACAATGCAAAAAGCAACTTATTTGCCAATTAGGTTTAAAGCACTCAACTCAGAGTCTTGTACTGTATACACATAGCCCAATTGACAACTTATGGCTCAGGTGGGCTTTCAGTCAGTAGCACCATTAATAAAAGCTGCAACAGCCAACTCACTCAGGACTCAGCTATACAGCTGCAAATAAAATGTTTTAAGTGTGTTTTAAGCGCAGTATACAATGTGGCACTAGATGGCTATGGTGAATTTATTTATAAATCCAATATATTTTTAAATATATCTGTTAAAATCAACTGCCTCCTTTTCATAGTCAGTCTTGATGTATAAATAAATGTACTAAAATATAGTTGTACAAAATAGAAGGGAGCACAACATTTATATCATACTTAAATAAAGTTATTCACAGTAGGTAAAGGTTAAGTCCAGTCAAATTTGACTATGGGGTGTGGTGCTCATCTCCACTTTCAGGCCGAGGGAGCAGGTGTTTGTCTGCAGACAACTTTCGGGGTCATGTGGCCAGCCAGAATAAACTGCTTCTGGCACAATGGGACACCGTGACAGAAGCCAGAGTGCACAGAAACTCCATTTACCTTCCCACCGCAGCAGTACCTATTTATCTACTCGCACTGGTATGCTTTCGAACTGCTAGGTTGGCAGGAGCTGGGACAGAGCAACAGGAGCTCACTCCATCACATGGATTCAAACTGCTATAATTACAATTGGCAAGCCCAAGAGGCTTGGTGGTTTAAAGACAATATTCACAGCAATCCTGTTGGACTCGTGGACAGGATCATCTGCCTTAGGCAGTGGTCTGGGAGCAAGATCCCTATTCTTGATCTGTTATGAGGGGCATTCCCCTGCATGATTTATCTTGATAAGTAGTTAGAAACAAGATCTATATGAAATGCTTCCCCACCCCAAGGGTTGCTCTCAGTTCAATGCAACAATGTCAGATTTGCAAATGTGGAGACCAGCAATCATCAAGGAAACCTAGAAGAAGAAGAAGAAGAAGAAGAAGAAGAAGAAGAAGAGGAGGAGGAGGAGGAGGAGGAGGAGGAGGAGGAGGAGGAGGAGGAGGAGGAGTTTGGATTTGATATCCCGCCTTTCACTCCCTTTAAGGAGTCTCAAAGCGGCTAACATTCTCCTTTCCCTTCCTCCTCCACAACAAACACTCTGTGAGGTGAGTGGGGCTGAGAGACTTCAAGAAGTGTGACTAGCCCAAGGTCACCCAGCAGCTGCATGTGGAGGAGTGGGGACGTGAACCCGGTTCCCCAGATTACGAGTCTACTGCTCTTAACCACTACACCACACTGGCTCTCACGCATGCAAAGAGCTAACTGATATTCAATAGGAGATATGGTTAAGGATAATGAAATCTGCAAGATGGCATTGTAGACACTGGTACAGTGGACCTGGCCAGTATGGTAATGTCCGGAAGGGATCCTTTCAGTAAGGCATACTCTACCAAATGGGGTAAAGGTGTTACAGGCCAGCCCAATCTCTATGAGCGGTAGCAAAATTCCAGTGGTCTTGGTACTTAACTAGGATTGTGTTTTTGTTGGAAAATCAATACACAATGGAGACTGTCATCTTTATGAAATATGGTTTAGCAGGGTAAATATGATTGACAGATATGGTTTGTCAGGATAATGACTTTGTCATCACCTGCCTTTGTTCTTTGACAGCACATATCTACAACCTGTTTAAGTGGAGAGAGAGTTCACAGCATTTAAATCCCGGGGGGGGGGGCTCATCCTTTCCTAGCAGCCCAGCATTGGATTCAGAGGCATCCTAAGCTCCATCTCTCTGTAACAGCCTGCTCCAACCAGCCAGCATAGATGCTGCCCTTCAGTCCCTGCCTTCAGTCCCTGCCTACTTCCACCTGCTTCTTCCCAATAGTCATTGCAAGAAAACTCCTCCCCTTCTGCTTCTAGCATCCATCCCCTGTCACCCTGGCAACCTTCGTCTCAAAGGCAGTGACATCTCACCCCCTGTAATCCTGGTAGCCTTCTTCTTTCTTTTCTGATGCTGAATGTCTCACCTTTTGTCAGGGCAATGACTTTGTCATCACCTGCCTTTGCTCTTTGACAGCACCTCTCTAACCAAGCTCCCGAGGAAGCTGGCTTGACTCAAAATTTTTTAGGCCTTGCTAAATCCATTTTCTAATTTCATAAATTATGGGGATATTAGCACACAGAAATGGTAGGGGACCCTTGCCCCCTGCAAACCCATCACTAGACAAAAAGAAACAGATGACGCTTCATCTCAGACTTTTGACTGTCCACTCATGGCTCTGGTGGTGGCAGAATTACAATCCACTCAAAAGTACTTTCCTAAGTAATTTGTATCGTAGATTTTGCCATCAGAAAAGAGTCCATTTAATGGCTTCCCTTGTTTTAGCCTTATTCTCTACCCCAAATCTTCAAATCTTCTCCCAAGAACCAATGAAGTTCACAATTAGCAGCAACAACAATTCATTGCTTCCTGTCACCATTAAGAGGTTGCTTGTCTGCAGGGGAAATGTTTACATGGGAGGAATCACAATGAGCATGAACATCTGGACGCTGGAAAACTTGTGTGTGGGTGCTACACACACACACACACACACACACACACACACACTGCCTGCTTACTCCCTATCTATCTATATTTGTAGTAAATAGTATTGTTAAGTACTGCAGCATTCATCAAATACTTAAACATATGGACCATTTTCAGTAGGAAAGTATGTTCACAATAAAATAAATCCCTCTGCCTTTCAGGGCTGCAAATTCCATTTTAAAGGAGCAATAAAGGCTCAGGGAGTCTCAGAGGAAACAATGCATTACAAGTCTTCGCTAAAGGTTGCCTCAGCCATCTGACCCTTCTGTTATTGGCTCAGTACGGTGAGCTCTCCAGTCACCAGCGGGCCAAGATGTCTTTTCTTCAAGTGAAATGCTTGGAGAGAAGTTCTCTCCAAGGCATATAGTCCCTGTATATCCACATCATATATTTAAAGTGCATCCAACACACATTCAAAGGCTGTGACTTCTTCCCAAGGAATCCTGGGTACCGTAGTTTAAGAGGGCTGGAAACTGCAGCCCTGTGAGGGGGAACCTCTAAGCCTCATGATTTCCCTGCCTGCCTTGTTAATCACCTCAGCCACACTATTTCTTTCAGTATATTTTCATTCCACCCCTCCATTCCAAAGTGAAGTTTTCCAGGCAGATAACATCAGCAACTTAAAATAAAAGCATACCATATAATTAACATAACCATTAAAAAACATGGTCAGATAAACCTAGGAAGAGCAGGCCCGTCTACTCTGCCCACAAGCAGAATCTGAGCAGAACAGCATTCTTTCCTCTGGCAGTTTCCAGCAATTGATATTCAGAAGCATGCAGCCTCCACCTAAGGAGGCAGAGCTTAGCCATTATGGCTCTTAAGGGTAAGGATAGCCTTCTCCACCATGAATTTGTCCAACCCTCTTTCAAAACCATCCAAGTCGCTGGTCATCCCTGTCTCTTGTGTGAGTGACTTCCATACCATAATTATGCACAGTGTGAAGAAGTACTTTCTTTTATCTGCCCTGAATCTTCCAACATTCAGATTCATTGGATGACCATGAGCTCTAGTGTTACGAGAAAGAGGGGAAAGCCCTTTCTCTAGCCACTTTTCCACGCCAGTCATCCTTTCTATACACTTTTATCGTGTCACTTATTATTCACATTTTCTTGAAATTAAAAGCCCCAAATGTTGGAACTTCTCCTCATAGGAACGACTGGGTAGCAAATAAACAAAAGGTCTGTATTTCAGAAGGAGAAAACCAAAACGGACACAGAAATCAGACCAAAGGCCTTCAGATCACAATAGAAAACCAATTAGGAAGCGGTTTGGAGCAAGAGTGATATGAGTTCAAATCCTATTCCCTAAATATTCATGAAGCTCACATATGGACCAGAAACCAGTGGTCAGATATATTCCTACCAGATGGTCAAGATCTCAGTCAAGAACGTGGTAGCTGTATTTTGAACTACAGTTTCTAACAGTCTTCAAAGGCCACCCCACGACCAGTACACTACAGTACAGTGGAACCTCGGGTTACATACCGTCCTCCTTACGCACATTTTGGGTTACGAGCTCCACTAGGCCAGAAATAGGTGCTCCTGGTAGCAAACTTTGCCCTGGGATGTGAGCAAAAGTTGCGGCGCAGCAGCAGCGGGAGGCCCCATTAGCAAAAGCGTGCCTCAGGTTAAAACGGTTTCAAGTTAAGAACAGACCTTCAGAATGAATTAAGTTTGTAACCAGAGGTACCACTGTACTCAAAAGCCAGAGGTTACCAGAGCCTTAATTATATTGGTTGTACTTAGATGATTTAGATGATTCAAGTTTAGTCACCTCAGAGTGGAAACAAGTCCCCATGGTATAAGGCAGTGCTTTTTTTCTTTAAAAATTTTTTAAGGGTACTCTCATTTTGACTCAAGAAAATCAACATTTTATAGTTCAAATCGGGAAAAATAAATACAGTAAATGGACAAAAGTACAAAGAACATGCATTACTCATATTGAAATACTGCCCCTCAATGATGCCAAAGTTTCATCAGTAAAACACCACACATCCACATTCCACACTGCTTCACACATTAAACGCTTGCTTCCGTCTGAGACTCAGGACACACCGTGACAGGAAATGAGGCCGCCATCAGGGGTAGCAACGAAACTGGCAATTCACCGTGCTAGAGAAGAAACTAAAAGTTTTATTTTTTTAGTTTCTTCTCCCATTCGATTCACAAAATGTTTAGGGGTATGTGTTCCCCTGCATCCCCCCAGAAAAAAAAGCTCTGGTATCAGGTAAAGATATCTCCAAGCTCTGCTACTACAGATGCTGGTGGTTAACCCTGGAATACCATCCCCATGTAATTCATGTGTTTTAACACCTGTTCCATTTTTTTGGAAAACCTGAACATAAACATGGATACAGCACTGCAGGTTACAGTCAGTGAGTGTACACTCTATGTACCTGTGCACTTATTTACACGGCAACTGAGCTGTACTAATCAACCAATGGACAGCCTTTCACACAAACACCTATACATGTACAGAGACAGCTTATACCTGTGTTCGGTCTAGTCAGCGAACAGCAAGCCCACTGTAATAAGCTCTGTGAGAAATGATAAGTTGCAAGGCAGGAAATACCATCTCATAAAAGAAGCATGTTTCATTTTCACTTAACATTCTCATCAGCAAGGAAACATTTATGTGAGCCAAGACTTTAAAAGGTCAAATCAACTCCATGACTCTTGAGTCAAATTAGATGGCTAGCCTTTGGAGCATGACAGGTTGGCAACCACTCGCCTAATGTTACCTGAACTGGTTTTGCCTTGCAGAATCTCCCAAATCCCTTGGGATATCCATCCATATTTCCTCACATCACATTATGAGATACAGAGAAGCAGGTCATAGTGCAGGAATAGGGAATCTGTAGCTGCCCAGCTGTTATTGGGTTCCAACTCTCAACAGCCCCAACCAGCATGGCCAATGGTGAGGGATGATGGGAGTTGTAGTCCAGCAACAGCTCGAAGAACAAATGTTCCCCTTGCCTATCTGGATTTTTTTGCCAGTGCAGTGCTGCCTCTTGCTTGCCTGGATAGGGAGAGATGCCTGAATGAAAAGGGATGCTCACCACTGTTTTAGAAGAATGACATATTCAACAAGAAGCACAAAGCAAGGCATGAGCTAGGGAGTCTCTGGTTCTCAGTCCAAACCACTGTAAGTCAACCACAAGATCGTTTCCTCTGCATCCTGCCCAGCCAGCCCAGTAAGACATCCACATGGTCCCTGCATGACCCACGCTTTAGTAAACAAATCAAATAAGCAGCAGAAGAAGCAATTTTACGTCGAGAACAGAGTCAAAATACAAAGGCAGGCAGCAGCATACTGCGGCCAGCAGCTGTTTCCATCCTGATGCATATACAATTTCCCCACCTCCAAATGCCGTGAAGAAAATGCACAGAAATGTGCGATCAAGAGGCTCTGCCTGGGGACCTTAGTACACGGCAGCCCAGAGCCCATTTAAGTACAGTTCAAAAATAAATGTCACTTTACCTGGTCTCTGTTTCTCCATTCAGTACTCAGAGGCTTGAGGAGCACGAGGCACTACGAGGGCAGACAAAGTGGTGCTTGAATAGGTGTGTCGAAGTAGCTCCTGCATGTTGCAGCTTGACAGCTCTCCTCTGTCATGTGGGTGGCATTCTTACAAAGAAGCAGAGACTTTGCAACTCTGAAAAATGATATCACAAGGCCAAGTTAACTCGCTGGGTGCCTTAAGAGGCAGAGAGCAAATGCACGTCACAGAACAAGACAGTCTTTTCTTGCTGACAATTACTGAACAATTGCTACTTATTTTGTGCGTGGGATCCAGGCACCTTCGCTAAAGAAGAGGCTGCTTTGGGTGCAGGCAGGTTGTGTTTTCTAAGCAGTCGACAAACAATACTGAGGAAAGCACAACTTGCTCAGCAACACCGTTGTGATTGTTGTGCACTTGTACAAATGTCACTGGCAGATACTGAAAACTGCCTGAAGATAGGCATGCCATTATCTACATTCTTTCTGTTTTGTTTTGTTTTGTTTTAAGAAAGTGTTAGATTTTGGGTGTTCCCTTGCTGAATGAAACTTGTGGAGGAAACCTGACCCAGTTCTTTTTAAACCAACAGCAGCAACTCCATTTTCCACCCATGCAGATAAACTTATTTCACTCATTTTTTCATTTACCTGCTCCTCTCCACTGTAAGAAAATTATGAAGTGGGTATTAAGGGAATAGCAACTCTCATCTCACCCTGCCAGAGCACAGCTTCTCTGACATTTGGCATTTCGAGTAGTGGTCCGTGTAGTGGGGCAGAGCTATGGAGTCAGCCTCACAACACTGCTTTCACCAAAACTTACTTGAATGGGGGTGAGGCACAGGGCAAGTGCATGGGTGGGGATGCACAGATCAACTAGCGCTGCTTCCAGGCCACCCACACAGCCCAAATTGTGCTCCTCCCCTGCCCTGGCAGGGATGCTGGCAAGTGCAAAGGGGGCTCTGCATCTCTGCCCTACCACACTGGCCACATTATTTGCCACCACAATATTTGCCATGGCCAGAGAACGCGCGCGCGCACACACACACACACACACACGTCTAAAATATATTATGCATAAAATACAACCCTATGCACAAATCATTTTTGTAATGTCATTGGGTGATATCCTATGTTGTTTACACTTAACACTGTAGACCCAAGGAAATAAAAATAATTCAACAAAATTTTGCCAGCTGAGTTAGACGTTAACTCTACTAATGTTAAATTTCATTGACTATCTTCTCATGAAGGTTGCTATTCCAAAATGTATCAAATGGCTTATAGCTTCTTAAATTATCAATTTTCTCCTCATTTATTTGTTTGTATGCATATCTACCTCCTTTTTCTTTTCTTCTGCCATTGCACAAATGACCACCCTATCCATTTTCTCATCCTTTAAAAGAGTTTTGTCAGAGACTTAATCCTTCCACGCAGACAAAAAGTTCTGGCCCATCGAAGAATGATTGAAATGTCTGAAATATTTTAAATGGGAGTAACATCACTCAGCATGAAAAGAAACACCAATGAATACATTATTATCTGCATATCTAATAAAACACTTCCAGAAAAACTCCTATTAGATATGATTCTTTATATTTCACTTTTTTAAAAGGAAGCAGCTTATTTAGTGGCACCAGCTACTCACAAGAGGGAAGTATCAACAGGCTGCATTAGGGAATCCTAGATTTTGCAGAAATACTAAACAAACAAACAAACAAACAAACAAACAAGGCTCAAAGCAGAGAAGCCCACCTGCTAAAACAGCCTAGTAAGTAAATACTCTCTTGTCATGCCCCCCCTTTTATATTGTTATTTCCATCTTCAGTGATTTGCTTGGTCTGAGAGGTACAAAACATTTAAAAAGATTCCAGAAAACTAAACAATAGAATAACACATCGTCTCCCACATTTCCAGCGCTACCAGAATATATGTACAGTATCTATTGTGGAGGTCTTCACATGGATTGCATTTCATTTAACAAGGCAAGAGCTGGAACTCTCACATGCACTGTTCTTTCTCCGTAGGTCCTCCTGATTGAAGGTTAAGTCTCTCTCTACCCCATCCAAGCGAAGCAGCCAAGAAAAAGAAGGAACAACGGCTGCTTCTGCCTGTGCTACTACTACTACCACAACTACCCAGCACAGAGGCCTCCTTTTTTTCAATATGTGATTTATGGAATGAAGCTCTTGGCATGTCTGCCACAGGCTGTCACAACATGTGTCAGAACTCCAAGACTGAAATATTATCCCATTGCCTTCCAAAATGGATTGCGGCTTCGAGCAAATTCTTTTAAACAAAAAAAGGGGGGGAGAGAATTTGCAGGCAGTTCTTTTCTCAGGAGTCTCTGTTCTTTCTTCCTGCAGCCACGTGAAAAGAATATTAATCTGACGTCTTTCTCCGACAGCAACTTGGGATGCTTCTTATTGTTCTTTTGTTCTTTTATGTGTACATTCAGAGGATCTCAGGGTAGGAGAAGACGGCTTCCCTCTCTGCATTCACTATCTCTGCTATTTGGAGTGCTAATAAAACATGGGTAGTACTTATCCAGATTGGCTCAAAGACAGTGGCGCCTCATTACTCAACTGCAGCTCAGGGGCTGACCAGGAAAGCCGAGAAATGCATATGGAAGGGGCTGATGGGATGGATATGGGAAGGTGGCTTCCAACATTACACGTCATGCTTTGAAAAAGCACAAAGAAAGTGGCAATAAAGTGCATTCTTCTGTAAAGTGTCAAATGTAAAAATGATCAGATATGAGCAAGATTTGAGCCCAGCAGAAAAATTCCCAGGAATACCACTCTACATTATTGATTCACCACAGTCACCACATTACCAAGACAAAGGACATAGGCCATTTTCTGCCCACTCCAGATGTCCTTTTTCTTGTTACTTCATGATGATGTGTGTTCACGATACTATGGGGTTGGTTATACGGGGTTCCACTTTGAGTACTGTTTGTGCCTGCAAGTTTCAGGGCAGACATGCAGCTTTGTTTTCGACTGGTGCGTGTTCTGTAGCTTCCTGCCGAAATTCTGTAGCTTTTTATACAGTGAATGCCCTTTTGCATCCTACTCGTGTTGTGCTATAGTGCAAGGCTGCCCCTTCAAACAGCAATCACATTGGGGAAGCATCACAGAACTAAGAAACTGAAATGATGTGCCCATGGTTCAATATAAATCCACTACCAATGTCCTTTTAGTGCATCAATGGTATGAATACACCTGCAAAAAACAAACAAACCCCAAAAAACCACCAGTCTGGAGGGGTGAAGAAGTGAGACTTCAGAAGTGAGACTTCAAACTTCTGGAAGTGTCTTGGAGTCCTCACACCTCCCCCACAAAAAATTGCACTAAGCATGGCCATGGGCATAGCCAAGGAGGAGGAGGGGGCAGCTGCCCCCCATCAATAAAAATCAATTAAATACATAGCTAACTGAGGTTCTGTTCACCCCCCCAAAAAATCCTAGCTACGCCCATAAGCATGGCCAGCCTGGGGCCCACCCATTCAATCTGAGAAGCTGTTAGGTGGATTCACCTCTGCTTTCTAAAAATGTTAGTTTCTTGTTAATTTTCTGTTGTTAACTCTTTTGAACATGGCACTCCATTTTTGTCATGAACTTCATTAGCTCCTGCTCATCTCCTGTATTAATTGGAAATTGTATGTTTACTTCCATTCTTCTTGTGCAATTTACTTCTGCTTTTCCTGCTGACCACCTCTCTGCTATTAGCCATTCTCTTTGGAATTCTCTTCCCAAGGCTGGTTTCAGGTTTAAAGGAGTCCGGGGCAAAGTAGGACTTCAGGTAGGCCTTGTCCTCTGTTGGCATATTCCCCTTCAGCTTACCTGGTTGGTAGCAGATAGCTGTGCTCTGAGCAATGACACAAGAAGCAACTCAATGTCCAGGAATGATGCTGCATCAGGTGCATTGTGGAAAATTCAACCCAGATTTTAACCTTTATTTAAAAACAATAATAATGGGAGAGTAATGTCAGGGGTGGGCTCTGGTAGCTGTCCAAGGATGGCAGGTGCTGATGCCAATCATGATTAATTCTGCTAGTATTCTTGTTGCTCTTTCTTTGTCTGTGTTCTGATGTTTGTCTTCCAAAGGTTTACTATTGCTATTTCTGCTCTTGGAAGTACAGTAGTCTCTGTGGGACTACTAGCAATGGGCAGCTTCATAATGCTTCCATGTTCATGGTCTTGAAGGAGGCTTTGCTAGGGATTTCATGCAGCACAGGGCCAATGCCTCTGAGGCTACACAGCAGCTTCGAAACTCAGTCTGCATAAGTATGGTCAATGAAAGTCCTCCCCTCAAGGATAAGGGACAAGAATAGGTGTAGGGGACGTCTGTCAGCTATATGTTACTTATTTATTATCATTTATTTATATAGCCGCAATATCATTAAAAAATCAGAACACATTAAAAAAAATCAGAGACCATCAACTAAGATTTACAGAACAATTATCACTTCCTTGACTCCTTTCCTTTAAAAATGTAGGTTCATAATTTTTTTAAAAGAAGGGAATAGGAATGACAATATGATGGATTATACAGCAGTGGCCATTATGTATTATATCTACTTTCAGTGATGGGCTCTATCACTGTCCAGGGACTATCACAGGAGATTCTGGCTGTTTGCAGCTGTATTATATAATGTTCCTCACTTCCAGAGGTCATGAGTAGGAATGGATTCAGATTCCATTGAGTTGCCTTCAAGACCACATCCAGCTTCCTTCACCAAAGAACAGAAAGGAGCAGAGATGCTCTGAACCAGGAATTCTTTCTGCCCACACTCTTCTCCCCTTCACTGGCTATGTGGCAACCATTCAGAATTTTTGCTCCTAACAATCAGGGCACAGTGATCAAAGTATATCCATCCATGCCTGGGCTATAGGTTGCATGGCATTTCTATCAGATATCGCAGCTAAAATTACAAACATCAGTGGGATGTTTATGCACTGAACTGCCTATGAGGGAGGGATGACATACTACTTAAAGGAGCTCACCTAAAAGCAGTTTTGGAAATTTTATTCACCATCTGGTTCTCTGCCTCATTCAGAAGCAGGGCCCCAGTGTATTAAATGCTGAAGAAGCTATAGGATCTCAAAGAGCTCTTGGTGCAATCTACCCGTAATGGATATGTAGTAAATTGTTACTGAAAGCTAAGACACAGTGAAAGAGTGCCCAGATGATGGAAATAACCAGTATCCATCTTGATTGCTCTGTATCTAAGCTTTGTTGCTCTTGCATTGCAGAAACAGAGGACGGACAGCTGCCTCATTAATTAGCATTGAAAAGAAACACAGAGCCATTTGTGGTACATGAATGGAATGAGCTCTTAAGGGTATAACATCAATACTAGGGTAATGAACAACAGGGCCCAGGGGGACTGTGCTAAAACACAGCATCAGAAATGCATCCTTGCTAATTATTAAATTCAAAAGACAATTGGATGTAAAAGAAAATCATGCAGCCAGTTGAAAAAATTAAATAATAAAAAATCATAATGAGAAAAAATAAAGCGAATAGGAACTTGCCATAAATCCTTTCTCAATGCAATTTCAGGAAATGGCTTTAAAGCTTGCAGGATTTGAGTTTCAGCTTGAATCATATTATTTCAATAATAAGAATTACAGTGACATTTTCATTTCATCCGTTGACTGAAAATGTGTGAAGTGTGTGAGACCAGGCAGGCAGGCGAGCAGGCAAAGAGCAGTGATTCTAAACCCTTCTGCTGAGCAATCTTCTTTTCCTCTAACACAGAATAATTTCACTTTAGAAAACCAACCACTGTATGTAATCAAATTGGTAAGCTGAGAACGTAAGTTGAATGGATCTCTGGGGTTTGATGAACTATGAACCCATTCAGTGGGCTGCTGAATTCTGTGCCCAGGTTGTATTTCAGCCTATGTCTACCAGACCCTTACAAAGTGGTTTTTTTTTTTAAAAAAAGCAAAAGCTGAAAGGTGCAACAAAAATGTAAATTTAGTTGCAAAAATGTAATTTTAGTCGCCAGGTCTACCCACTCCATGAGGAATGCCCACGTAACACACAACTTTATGTGTATGACATACCTGCCAAGTGCTCCAGGAAAAAAACATGGAACATTCCATTTTTAATGAGAGATTGCAGGGGCCCTTTTGCGTGCTGTAACCACATCAAACCCAATCTTATTTGGGCACAAGAAGTGGGAAACACCAAAAGTGTCTCTCCTTGGGAATAAAATACAACCGTGACAAACTGAATAACTAACAATTTGCTGCTTTTTCATGGTGCCCAAAATCAGCTGCCTGAGGCGACCACCCCACTTTGCCTAATGGTTGGGCTGAGCCTGGAGTTATTTCATCAAATATGGCAAAAGATGGGATGCCATTTCCACTTTGCTTTGCATCCCAACTAGCACACACAAATTGGGAAGGAATTGGGCAAAGGTCACCTCTCCTCAGCAACCGCACTTGCTATTTCACCAATGGAATATGGCCTTGGATAAACTTGCAGGATGGAAAATGAACCATTCTGTGTTTTTCACCTTTTTTAGAAGTCCAGAAGCTTTATCCTTTTTCAAATTGAGCATGTGAATCCATGTACTTTTATTAAAAGTTACTACTGTTGATCATGACCATACCAAATTGATTTTACTAGCTTCCCATAACTACATTTGAGCTGGCATCGCTTTAGACATTTTACTTCAGAGAAATGTCAAGTATGCATTCGTCTCCCTGACCGCAGCTCAATTCAAACAAACTAGACTAGACATCTAATAATAAGTGTTATTCATTCGAAAAGGGCTCCTTGATGAAACAGCACATAACTTGTCACTAGTATTTCATACTGTATCCAGTAAGATATATTAGGCAAGGAGGGAAGCTAATACTCTTTCCTTCTCTTTTAATGACGCTTTGCATTTTATCATGTAAGACCACAGAAGGCCTTCAACTGAAGCATGCCTTCAACTCTCATATTGGTTTTCATTCTCTTGCTCCTCAGACCGCCAGGATTTTCTTATTATTGGAAGCAGGAAAAATACACAAGATCCAACATTACAAAGCCTGAAAAGTCAATTAGAACTAATTGTTTCGGGTTAGTCTATGAAAACAGTATGGCAATGCTGTATTTACAGCCGAGTGCCAAAGTAAAGAACAAAAGGTAGCTTGCAGAGCTTTGTTTCTCATAGGAAAATTTATATTTTGAAGCTTAATTTCTAGCAGACTTGGTTAAAAGTTGGCCTAAAAGCACAATGTGAGGTCTCAATCCACGGATGTTTTGTGGTAGCTACTCTTTGTCTCTCTTTTTGTTGCATGCCAGGGGACCTCTTTTTTCTCTAGCATGTGATGACTTTAGAGTCACAGAGCTTAGGCGCAGAGGGACAATTTGTTTCCAGTTTAAAAGCAGAGCCCCACCTACCAGACCCCCCCTCCTTGATTCCACCCAGCATGAGAGCCTTTGTACTTCAAGTGGTCCTTTTCTGTGATGTATTAATGATGACACACAACCAACTCCCTTGTTCCCACCCTCCTGTAAAGAAAATCAGCACTGAAGCATGAGCAAGATAGGTTGAAGATAAAGCTAGCAAGCATGGAAGAGCAGTGATCAAATACTGTGAATCTTCAGCTGTTACCGGTAATTTACTAATGATCTTGCTACCTAACTTAGAAGCCAATACTGAAGAGTTCTGAGAATGACTCCACCATTTCTGAAGCATCTTCTTCCAGATTAGCACTTGAGTTAGGTGAGCCCTGCTCGTCATGCATCACCACATAAAAGACACAGCAATTTGTGTGCCAGAGATGTGCACAGCACCACTAAAACATACAAACAATCCTTCCTTGGACATCCTTGGCTAAAAGAAGGGGATGTATCAAACAGGATGCTTGAGCAACATCACCATCACTCATCATAAATCACAACATGCAGACTCTGAATGGCTTATATACTGAATGCAACGGTGGTACGCCCCTTCAGTTGGTGTTGTTCAGCAAACCCAGGACTCAACTACAGTCCAAACTAGGTTGGCCCAAAGGGGCCCTTGTAAAGGGTCAGCTCAGTTGTCTTGAATCAGAGTCAATCATACTCTAATACGATTTTGCCAAATTTTTCTTGCACTCTTAAGTAACCACTCTATTTCCTTCTGCAAAAGAACATCAACTGGGCCCTGCTCGGTTTGTACAGTGCTGGAAGATCTGCACTCAGCTGGCTACCCAACCCCAGAACAATCTTAGGTCCCACATTTGATCATTACCCCCAGGAGGGAAAGAAACAACTTGAGGGTCTGTTCCAATATACTTGCCATTCTTAGCTTGGCATTCCTTTTTCCTCGGCCAGATATCTGATCTCGTTCCCCAGAACTTGCCCAGAGTTTTTGTTGTGCCTGCCTGAAGACTCACCTTCAGTATTATTCCTCATCCAGTCAAGACCAGATATCCAAAATGAAACAATCTTAATTCTCATATTTATTATAATAAACTACAGAGAGAGGAAGGATGGAGCAACCAAGGAACACTGTATCATCAAAGCCTGCGGCACAAACAAGGACTGTATTAAAATGCTTTCAGATGGCTCAAAAAAGGCTCTGTCCCAAGCAGTAGTTTTGGTGCTCTGAATAGACCCCAACGTAGAGTACAGGAGCCAAAAACTTTATTTTAAAAAAATGACCTTGTTTTCACTTGAACTGAAGCACAGAATTCTTTCATAAGCAGACATGTGGATTTGATGACATGCCAGTTTGACTTTCGGAAATAAAATAGAATCTAAACAGAGTTGTGCATTCATAGTAAAAGTCACACTTCGGCACATACAAAATGCACTTTTAAAGGGTAATGAGTTAGCTCTATCTTACCTGTGTCTTCTTTGTGGCAATGCAAGCTGCTTGTTCCTAGTTACTGAAAGCAATTAAGCCATTCACAACATAAGGTAAGGGTGGGGGTTTTTAAGCCTCCGTGGTTATCAGCCAATTTGACAAGAAGGAAAATTTCCTCTTTACAGCAACTATGGTACCATGTTAGACCCTAACCCTTATTTGATCAGCCTTCCCTTTGGTTGGAGAAACTGCTTGGCATGAGGCTCAGTGATTGTATAAACACAACACCCCCAAGCCTTACAGCAACTAAACTTGTACTTCTCATCCAAATGGCAGACTGAAAGTTTAGCTGGGTCAGGAAAGGCAACACAGTCTAAATGCAACTGCCCATGGAGTTGTTATTCATTCTGCCTGCCTGCCTCCCTTTTTTCTGAATTTTTGTTTTCTTTTAAATCTGGGGCACTTGTGGCCCTCCCAGATGTTATTGGACTCCTGTTAGTCTCAGCCAGCATAACTAAGGGACAGAGGCACTGGGAGTTTAGACCCAGAACTATATTTGGAGGGCCACAGCTTCCCCATCTTTGTTTTAATTTTATTATTTTTTATTAAAGATTTTCTTGTTTTACAGAAGTATGTGTAATGTCTCTCGTATTTTTTCCATGTAACATTTTTACAAATCAGTTTCATTTGTTGAGACATTGGGGGGGGAAGGGGGTGGAGGGGGGAAGATGGGAGGGGGTCGGGTGGCGATGTTTCTGTTTTGCTTAATGTATGTAGGGTTTGGTGTCAGCGTTGCCCGTGCAGGTTCTCTGCTGTTCATTTGTGTTTCTTTGGTGGTGAGAGAGGTTGGGGTTGGCCTAGGGTGTGGTTGTTTGTTTGTGATTGGCTGTGGTGATCTTTGTTTTCGTGTGTGAGTGGGGTGGGTGGGTGTTTTGGATCAGGTTAGCCATATTGATTTGTATGCTGTTGGTGGATTATTGTCATTGTCTTGTTGGGCTGTGTATGTGATGAAGGGGAGCCATACCGGGGTAAAGGCGTCCTCTTCTGTTTGTCCCCGTGTCAGTTTCAGTTTATTGCAGTGTTTCCCAACCGGTGTTCCGCGGCACACTACTGTGCCGCGAGACATTGGCTGGTGTGCCGTGGGAGGGAGGCGGGCGAGTCGGGCGGTGAGAGGCGGCGAGGATCCGCGTCGAGCCGGGGGCGGCTCCGCGGTGGTGGTGCCGAGCGGCGGGGCAGCGCGTGCAAAAGGGAGGCGCGCGAGACAGCGGAGGAGGAGGAGGCCGGCATGACCGGGCAGCAGCAGCAACAACAGCAGCAGCAACTCCCGGCGACGGCTCCTCAAGCCCCGCCGCCGCCCCCTCCTCCGCCCGCTATCGCTGCCACCACCACAACAGCCACCGCCGCCTCAGTTGCCGCTGTCCCTCAGTCCCTCACTCTGCTGCCTCCTCCCACCCCCAAAGCTTGGAGGTTCCCCGGCAAGGGGGAGGGAAAAAACTTTCACTTTTGTGCGTCCCTCCCGGCGTGACGCTGCGCGCTGACGTCACGGGGCTGTGCCGCGGTGGTGTGCCGCGAGATTTTTTTCCTTAAACAGGTGTGCCGTTGCCCAAAAAAGTTTGGGAAACACTGGTTTATTGGTTAATTTTTCTAGTAGGGCTGTTTCCCATACTATATGGTACCATTGGTCCATGCTTACTCCTGACAGGTCTCTCCAGCTTTGTTTTAAGCAGAACAAGCACAACCATGACGAGGGGGATTTAGAACAGGGAATTAAGGTATAATGGGAACAGGTTATGACTGACAGGGAAAAAGGAATTGATGTGGTGTCCATAGATTGCTTCACAAACCTTTATACAAACCCGCCACCCCCAAGTTACCACATGATGTCACCTTCCCCTCCATCATTACAGGAGATGATGATACATTTGAGTACAGTGGTACCTCTGGATCAGTTTTGGAGCCCTGTTCACATCCTGAACAGAACGTAAGACGTGACAGTGCGTCTGCACATGCACAGGTTGCGTTTCGCCACTTCTGCGCATGCGCATGACGTCATTTTGACCATCTGTGCATGCGCGAGTGGCGAAACCTGGAAGTAATGCACTCCGTTACTTCGGGTCACCGTGGAGCGCAACCCGAAAATACTTATCCTGAAGCGTATTTACCCCGAGGTATGGCTATACTTATAACAGCCCAGTTCACTCAATAGCCCCATCCTGTCCTCATCCCCTCCCTGACTGCAAACCCTTATAGATTGCTGAAGGCTTTCCTCCACCTGCCAAGACTCTATATTGATTTACTCTGAAATAGCCTTTCCTGTACTGGCTTGAGAGGCAGGTGTGTTGGAAGTATATTTTGGCATTGAGTGCTATAGAAATAAATACATTACTGCTGCTGCTAACAATAATAACCATTTCCATTTTGTTTATTTTTTATTTTATTTTATACCCTACTTTTGGGTCCTCTTTACACTCCTGAATCATTTTAAATAAAAAGTTTAACAGGAAGCTTAGTCTCACAATAAATCTAGTTAGACTTTCAGAAAATGTAGAACTCAGCAGTGCTTACTAGCAACTGGTATGAAAGACATAGGTGGAGCCATGTGGATGGGAAAGTAGTAGACTCTAGAGCATATATATATATATATAAACATTACACACGCACACATACACTGTTTATTTTCCCCAAAAAACCAAAATGGGAACCAATACTTACCAGGAAAAGGCATCAGAATATGGAAAATTTGGGCATGCGGGTCATGTATGAAAGTCTGCTACACAGATGTGTCCTTTGTGAAATTACATGTTGTTTAGCACATGCATGTAATGTGTAAGATCAGAGCGGATGCCTCTGAGCATTTTTTTAAGACCTCCAGATAATTACTCACAACTGAGTTGCATCTCTCCCAAAAAGGTGGGTCATATCAGTATCACCTCTACCACCTGTGTTTTCCTAATAACTCTCTCTTTTTTAAGCAAAATTAAAAAATTCAAAGGAAGAAGAAATAATAATACAGAAGAAAAGGGCAGACGAGATGAAAGACAGAAAGGAAAAACACAGGAAGAAATAAAGACAAGGGGCCTAATGTGACTCCAAGCAAATTTTTCTGGTCCCTCCCAAAATCCAGTTTTGGGCAGGGGTGTGGGGCGGTGGGGAGTTAAGTAGACAGGGTGCTATGATGGGGAGAAAGGTTTAAACCCAGCCCCTTGATACAAACCACTCCCTCCCCAGTCATCAGCCAAATCATTTTATAACTAGGGAGGAGGTAGCAATAACCATTGTTGCCATTTACGATTCCCATACAACAAGTACAAGGTGAAGTTGCTCGTCTCTCTTTGGAGGAAAGCAACCATGAAATGCAAATCAGGCTAGTCTCCATCTCAGCGATTCCAGGCATCAGATACTGTTGAGCCCTGCTGCTGAGCAGGCAGGCATTGGCACAAAGCTTCTCCCTATGCTAGAGGAGGTTGGCATGATGCCAGTGGCCACCTTCCTTTGAAGCAGCTCTGTGTCGCATTAACTTGGAATATTGGAGGTCACGACGACAGTCTGTCTGCAGCATTTCAAACAGTCAAGAGAGACACGCAAAGAAAACAGTTACGAGTTCCCAAAGTAAACTCTCTTGGTTGATCAGCAAAAGGTCTGCTGCGGCTGCACACGGACTTCAGAAGGGGAGTGGAGCAACTGCTATGGATCAAAAGCAAGTGAGCTCCCTCAGTTTAACCACCAAAAGGCTGCCACAGTGAAATATTGCACCACAATTAAATGTGCCACCCTTTTTATGCCTTCCATATTTCCTCTGTTGGTCTCTTCAATTTCAACCCAATTTGTCTCCTTATTTTGCATTGTTTCACGGTGCTCATAAATGTTTATTCCTCTCTCCTTTTCCCCCACAGGCCTCTACAGAAATGCTAGCTATGCTGGGGCACAAATTAGACCTAATATTACAATGTGGGCCTGTCCCAATCACATATAAAAGAGCCTAGCTGAGAAAAAAAGTCTTTACATACTTTAGAGAAAGCCCTCCTGGATTAGGCCAAAGGCCCATCTATCCCCACATCCCATTCTCACAGTAGCTAACCAGATGCCTGTGGGAAGCCTGCAACCAGAATTTAAGTGTAACCTGGCTCCACCCTGCTCTGTTTCCCAGCAACTGGTATTCAGAGGCACACTGATGGTGGAGAAAAAACTTCTACTAGCCATTGTAATGGCTGATGGCCATTAACAGCCTTATCAAAAATAACTTGCAACAACAAATTCCATAGTTTAACTATGTGCTGTGTGAACAAGTGCTTTTCTTTCTCTGCCCTCAATCTTTCACCATCTTGCTCAAGTTCTACTATTATTATTTGGGGGAGGGGGAGATGTCTCCAAGCTTGTGGCAGCAGGCTCCAAAACGATAAGACACGGGCAAGCAGAGGTTTTTCTGTCAACTATTTATCTACCCCTTTTGCTCCAAACCTTGGTTCCATCCATGCTCTGTATGTTGTTGGGGCAGGCCCACATTGAAGAGATGGCCCAGCCTCCGTTATCTCTTGTTTGGTTCCAGCAGAGGTCTGCTTGTTGCATCTGGTACACAAGAGTGAAGGACCAATGTTGTTCTATAGCCCCTGTTTTTTCTCCAGTATGGAACAGCAATCCCACAGTGCATCTTCATCCTGCTATTTTCACCCCATGCCTCACTCTTTTTCAACTGTGCTCCAGTATGTCATCCAAATGAGATCAATTGCCCCTTTGTTTCTGCAGGTACAGCTAGCCCTGGTACAAAGGCACTCCGTCTTCAGATTGCCATTGTCTCAGAGTTTGTTTATTGTGAGCAACGCCGGAGCCCTGCAGCTTCTGGTGACTAACACTGCTAAGCATCACTATGCCTCTTCCCATCCCCAGAAAGGGAATGAAACAACACAAGTCCTCAGTACTTCTTTTGTGCAGGCACAAACTGAAAGCAAAATGTCAGGGTGACCAATGCAAATGAGGTTTCTTAGCCAATGGTCCATCTGTCCTCTCACTTCCCTTTCTGTCTCATTTTTCTGGATGCAGGCAGTGTTCATAAATAGTCTATATATCAAAGGAACCAACTGAGTTTACACTCTAGAGCCTCCTTTTTACCAGGTACAGTCTCCATTTTCCAATACCTGTACCTAGGTAAAACAATGTCCTTGGTTTTTGCTGTTTGGGACGAAGCCAACTGAGTTCAATGGGCCTTACCCCAGAGCTAAGTGTGCATAAGATTGCAGCCATGATTATTTATTCTGGGATGAATTGGAGAGAATTGACACCTTCTATTTTAACAAACGCTGAAATCCCAAGCACATTTACTTTTGAGTAAACAAATATAAAGGTAAAGGACTCCTGGATGGTTAAGTCCAGTCAAAGGCAACTATGGGGTGCAGCGCTCATCTCGCTTCAGCTTTCCAGGTCATGTTGCCAGCATGACTAAGCTGGCTTCTGGTGCAACAGAACACCGTGACGGAAACCAGAGTGCATGGAAATGCTGTTTACCTTCCCACCGCAGCGGTACCTATTTATCTACTTACACTGGTATGCTTTCAAACTGCTAGGTTGGCAAGAGCTGGGACAGAGCAATGGGAGCTCACCACTGTCAAGTGGATTTGAACCGCCAACCTTCTGATCGGCAAGCCCAAGAGGCTCAGTAGTTTAGACCAGAGTGCCACCTGCATTTGTAAACAAATGTACAATTGGCCCACATGCATCAATTGTATTAAACATTATTGAACTTAAAAGGGGGACATGGGTCAGTTTACTGACATTCCTTGCTTTTGAAGATGTTGTGGAATAGGCTGTTGCCAACTAACAGAGTAAAGCTTCCATCAAGCAATGAAGAGCCCTGATCAACGAGGGCTTAAGAGGCTATGTGTGAGGTTCAAGCAGTGATCCTTGAGCCGAAAACAGAAATGTCCTGCTGTAACTACAAAACAGAGGGTATGGCTAACTTAAATACAGTATATGTCCAAGTTAGAAGGGGCATAAGGGAGTTACCCAAACACCCACAGGCATGATATTCAGAAGATGGGAATTTGTGGCTTTGGGGGCCTATGCTCATACCATCACAGTGAGGGGTCTGTAATCAGTAAAAGACTCACATCTAGGGCACCAGTAATACAGAAACACCATCCTTACTGGCTGCCTTTCAAGTGACTTCTTTCCTCTTCTCTTAATTAAGAATACGGCAGCATTTTCTATCACTATAGGAGTGTTTCAATTCCCTCATACCTGCTATGGAACCATTGTCAAGGGTTTATACCAGTAGTGGTAACCTCAGGCCCAGGAAATGTCCCCCTGCCTCCAGTCCTCTCTATCTGGCCCTTGAGACTCTCACCAGTTCACATCTCTCACCAGTCCTGCTCCGCATCCTCCACAGTGTGTCCATGATATTGACTCTTGCTTGCTTGTGGAGAATGGAGAAACATGTGTGGGTGTCAGAAATATCTCGCAAAAGCCTTTTCACATAAAGGTAAAGGTAAAGGTACCCCTGCCCGTATGGGCCAGTCTTGCCAGACTCTAGGGTTGTGCGCCCATCTCACTCAAGAGGCCGTGGGCCAGCGCTGTCCGAAGACACTTCCGGGTCACGTGGCCAGCGTGACATCGCTGCTCTGGCGAACCAGAGCCGCACACGGAAACGCCGTTTACCTTCCCGCTGGTAAGCGGTCCCTATTTATCTACTTGCACCCGGAGGTGCTTTCGAACTGCTAGGTTGGCAGGCGCTGGGACCGAACGGCGGGAGCGCACCCTGCCGCAGGGATTCGAACCGCCAACCTTTCGATCGGCAAGCCCTAGGCGCTGAGGCTTTTACCCACAGCGCCACCTGCGTCCCGCTTTTCACATAGGTGGGATATATAACATACTATATGAAATTAAGAACCTGCACTGTTGCTCTGGTCATTTTTGCCTCTGGCCTCACCCACCACTGGCTGGCAGCCCTGCAGAAGGTCACCCACAAAGGAATGTGGTTCTCAGGTTGAAAAAGGTTGACCTCCCCCTGAGGTGCGTCTCGCTCTGCCCTTCCATTGCTGCCACCCAAAAGCCCACTGAAACTTAAAAAGAAGAAGTATCTCCTATCAGCTGTTCAAATACAAGGATGTTCAGAGCTATTCCGTTAAAACAGCTGCTTATGCTGCATCGTTGGACAAAAAGTACATGGATTTTCACAGACAGATAAATGCAAAATTAGCAATAATTACTATACTTTAGCTAGAAATACTGCACATCTCAACTTCATGGGGAAGATTGTGACCAGATGACCTGTTGCCTGCTCAATCTGCTGTGCTAAATACTGAGAGGCAACATCAAGGGCCCAGCTCTTTCTTCCTACAGTTCTTTAACTTTAAGGTAGTGTTGGACCAGGCAGACCTTTAAAACAGACTGCCATCTTTCAAATACAAGGCTGCAAAGTAGGATATGTGGTTTAGCTTCTACTGGACTTCAGCAATAGCAGCAGGCATCAAAGAATTCTCCTTATCGAGAAAGGAGCTGGTGGGACATGGTGCACTTTGGAGTAACAGTGGAGTGTTTGAGCAGGAGAGTGAGGTGGAGCACAGAGTGGGGCCTGGTCATCAAAAAGCACACTGAGTGTTTGTGGAATGTGTAAGAGTGAGGATTAAAGCTAACTTTGCACTTTCAGGCTCTCAACAGTACAGCAAACTCTTTACTGCAGAAAAAGAGACGGTTGAGGGTAAATTCCGTGTGACATGTTAAACGTAAGGTCATCATAAGTCGCCTATAGAATAGCACCGGAACAAAAGGCTCATTAGATCATTTTGTCACTGAGTAAAGGGAGTACGTGTAAGACCTTGTGATTCTCTTAAAATGGTTATTGTTTCTTCACCTTCTCCATGGGTTCTGATTACAAAGTAGAAAATAAGGGTTAGACTAGGTGGACAAGCTTTCAGTGGGTGCTTCATAAAGAGGTCCACAACCACAGTTACCACTTAAAGATGAGTAACAGGAACTTTGAGAGGGAAAGACCACAATGTAATGAGTTTCTTTTAAAACAAATATTTGTGGTGGCTCAAGGGCAAACAGCACAAAATCTTGCCAGCATTCAGTCAACTGACTCTGCAGAGCTCTACTCATAAAACACCGTGCAAAGGATAGCCTGTTATTTGTGGCCAGTGGTTTTCACTGATCATGCTCCCAGATGCTAGGAACATTTACAGCATTTTCTTCCCCTTTGCAGCGGTGCGCCCCCAAACACCCCACATAAAACACAGCAGAGCAGAAGTGGCACAGAAACCCAGGGTTCCTTCCAGCTTTAACAGGCTGGACTCGAAATCACTGCATCATGAAAACATAAAACCTTACGTTTTGTGCAGGGCTTCCAACAACAGAGGCAGTTTCATGGAACATTACAAACTGCACGTAGACACATGAGCCATATCCTCCGCCCACTGAAACACCAGCACCAGCACCTCTCCTAAACTGTACAATATGCACAACGCAGCCCAACTTAGCCAGCAATCAAAGAACATGGGATCCAACTCAGCCAGTGCTATGTAGCCAGGCAATATGTGATTAAGTTTGTTGGGAAGGCCTCCAGAAGGGAGAAGCCAACATGGGAAAGTGCATGATAAAAGTGCTGAAGATCTCAGCTTGACATCCAAAATTAGATATCCCAAGCACAATGCTGGGCATGACATCAGCATGGAATTTACAAATGAATTTGAACCTACCGCATAAGCTCTTGTTTTTCCCTCTTGATGGTCTCTCGGTTTTGTGGTTTCTTCTGCTTATCTTGGGAAAGCAATTAGGTCATTGGTTTAGACTCTGCTTGGGATGTAATGTGATCAGAGAATAAAATCCTCATATGCGAAGGCAAGATTGTAAAATGTTATTATTTCAACCCTCACCCCCTAACTGGCACCACAAGAAGATTCTGGGCTATTGATAGTCCCTTTGTCTAATCACAGCTTCTTGGCCCTACATAACAGCGATGTGCAAGTCATTTGACATGGAACTATCAAAAGCATAGAAGTTTCTGAAAGAGTATGGACCCTGACAGTGCAATCAGGAATCATCTTCTTCTGGCTTTAGCATATATGAAAGGTTTCAGGGAGAAGAAACTTTGGTCCTACACATGTATGCAGAAAGAGAAGTGGGGAGCAGCTTCTGGGTGCAAGTTTCAGGCAGATGAAAAGGAAACTCATACACAGTATTATATATGTGTCAGAGCTGCCCGAGGTCCCAGCTCACAAAGGACCAATGCCAGTTCATGGTTATATACAAAAGTCTTTATTGAAGTTCAGTTTGTCTTTCACATCAGCAGCGTGCAGCTCTACGTCTTAAACTCTAGACCGCTGAAGCTCCGTCTGAGTCTCCTCCCCCCAGACACCAGTTTAAGACTCTGGCCTTGCTCCACCTCTTCCTCTGCTCTTTCCTCCTCTAGGTCCGCCTGTCAGCTGGGGTCTCGCCCTTCCTAGACTCTTCTGACGCTGAGTCCCCTGAGTCTTCCCCCTGCCTCCGGCGGGCTTTAGGACCTGGTTCCCGATCCGGGCTTTCTGCTGTCCCGCGCGCCTGTACGTTTGAACTTGGCACGCGCGCCCAGCCACCAACCTTCCTCCTGACCGTTACACTGCTCCTGTCACTGCTTCCCCCTTCGGGGAGGCTAGCTGGACTTGACCTCCCCTCCGTTCCCCCACTCTCCGATAGAGGCGTGGTCAGTCTCGACTCATCTCCTCTCCCTGCTGGAGGAAACGCTGGCCCTGACACCTGGGACTCTTCCCCCCCACTATGCTCTGGTGGGGAAGCTGGTCCTGATTTCCAGCTGCTGCTCTGGGAGTCCCCGCTGGCCCCCCTTGCCCTGACCATCGGCGCCTCCTTCTGGGAATCTTCTGATTCGCTGGAGAGGCTCATGGAATCTCTCGGGTCACTGCCATACTCCCCTACGCTGCCCTCAGATCCTTCCCCTTCGCTCTCCATCTCCTCTCTCCCCTGTGCCTCTGTTCCTGAACCCCTGACAATATGTCTATGCTTGAATGAAATTTCAACATGCAGAATTACTTCTATTTTAGGTTGCTCTTTCCTGCTATGGGGAAGAGACCTTAGTTCCATGCTAAAGCATATGCGTTGCAGGCATCACAAGACACAGATATCAATACATGCATATAAAAAAGTAATGCTGGTTACAGTCAAAAGAGTACTTTTGGACATGAATAACATCAAGGGAGGGGGGCTTCTAGGATGAAGGAGAAATTGTGATGCTCCCTTGTTATTTTTGATACTGGATACTGCATGTTCCTTGATAATCATGTTATAATATTGATAGTATTGAAATGTTTTATTATGTTTTGGTTTTGCTATGTTATTATGAAATTGTTTTTGTAGTGTTTATAGAAATGCATCCCTGTTTCTTTGTTGTAAGCCACTTTGAACATGATTTTTTATGTGGAAAAGCAGCATACAAATAAAAAGAATAAATGAAAATTGTTGTTGTTGTCTGACTCTTCGTGACCCCATGGACCAGAGCACGCCAGGCACTTCTGTCTTCAAATTGAAGACAGAATGAAAATTAGCAGTGGCCAATTTCTTTGAAAAATAAAACAAGACTCTCTGAGTAATATCTTGACTTGGCAAGATAGTTTTTTATGTGTTTTCCCTGTGTTAGGACTATAAAATGCTGCTATGGTTGTCTTCCTTATTTTAATAATCCTATCTGCACTGAATATAATGGGTAAATTAACTGTAATGAGACAAGAATGTCCTCTTGTATCAAATCCAATTCAATACCTTTATTGGCATCACAGTACAAAACATTTTAGGTCACTGGGACAATTAAAAGGACAAGGGTGAAGCTGTTGAGGGTCATAAGGTCACACTGTGACTTAGATATTGCCCTCTTGTAAATTCTTATAAAGTTGTCTTTTTTAAAAAACACACACAATGTGTAAACAATATAAAGCAGTGTAGAAGCCCATTTCTTTCTAGACTTAAAGAAATACAAACTGCATATAACCAAGCCATCAAATATTCCTTTTTGTATTTCAGCATCATATTTCTCCTTCATATCTCTCAAAGGAAATGTTTAAAGTAAAAAGGGAATGATTGCTCCAAGCACATAATTAATTGTTAACCAAAGATGAATCATGCAATACTTGGAATAGTTTAGGCAAAAGTTTTCCTGCTCATAATTAATTGTGGACACAAATGATAGCACTCAGGCACTTAATTAACTGATCGTCCCTTTAGCTGCAGTGAACAAGCAGGTATTCACTGTCGCTGGCCTCATGATGAATGACATCAGGAATTTTAGTTGCTCTTGCAAAACCGCAGGTGTGAAATTAAAAAGCCAAGTTCTAACCTATTCAATATTGTGAGGTTGTTTTTTTGTGTGTGTGTAGAGAGGGGTGAACAGACAACTACCTCGCTCCCTCAGCTGGGCATTTTGACTGTTAACACGGCCTCTTTATTTATTTATTCAACACACTGTCATTCTGCGGAAAGTTGAGAGCAGTTAGGATCTCCACCCCCACCACGTGAAGTTCATTTGGGAAAGGGATTTGCACAATGCCTGCCTGCTTTTCCGGCATACACATCCAAGTGAAGTGAAGGAGCGCTACTGCATTCCACTCATAATATGGAAGAGCCACTATTAGTCACAAATGAGCAGTAAATTCAAGCAATGAAACAGCAGGGTTACATTCCACATTCATCCACAAAGGACAGCAAAGAGTGATGCAGCAAATAGCAACAGTTGCAAACATTTAGAGCCTCCCCAAAGCCAATAATACATTTCCTTTCACAAATCTCCCCCACCCCACTTGCTTAGCCAGACTTACTTCCCTTTCTGCATCACCAGAGAAAGGGCAAGTTCTTCTAGTTGCAGGTGGGGATCCTTTTCAGCCTGGCAGGCCAGATCCTGACCTCGCCCACTGGGCCACTTTGACAGATGGGTGGGGCCCATCTACCTGTCAATCACCTGACATCACCATCATATCAGATGACCCATTTTCCCTTTCTAGGGTGGCTTGAATTTAAGCTGCACTACAAGGACAGATCCCAGCTGATGCAAATGGGCTTCCACTTGTCCTAGGTGTTACAGAGAGAAAGGGAAGAATTAAATCGGTGGCTGCTGTTCTCAATACTTGCCATGTAGACAATGTCGTTTGTAGCTTGGGCCTAACAGCCAAGGTCAAAAACACCACAGCAGCATGAAACAAGAAGGATTAAGCACAGTTTTCACCCACAAGAGGTGTTGTCCCTATTTCTGCTAAGAAAAGTCTGGTTGCCTCAAAGTGTGTGGGAGGTAAACTATGCAAGATAATGTTGCTGGATTACTTGGTGTTAAAGCCAATTGCTTAATTGTTGTTTTGGTAAGTTAGCACACAAGTAATTTTAATTTTGCAGTAGACAGAAGAAGCAAGAGTCACACTGTGTGAGAGAGATGAGAGAGAGATGAGAGAGAGAGAGAGAGAGAGAGAGAGAGAGAGAGTTCCCACTGAAATGCTCTGAAGAACACCATGCTCATTTACTGCTCCTTATGCTCGGAGATGGAAGATGTTGCAGCAGTAGTACAAGCCTCTATACTCATGTCCTTGAAGCCCTTTCCCTCAAATCCATTGAGCATGCTCAGGGATAGTTTCTTTTGCATTATCTTATAGCTTCCTGGTATTTATTATTATTTACAAATGATATCTCAAAGCAGAATACAAAAATAAAATTCCAATTCACAATACTTAAAAACAACAAGCCACTCTATAACCATCAAGGTGATCAGACCCTAAAAAACCAAATCTCTCCATCCCCAAACATAGGCTTGACCACCAAAGAATGACCCAGAAAAGGGTACTACCAACTACACAAATTAACACCCTAAAGAAATGTCACCCCCAAGATGCCAATGTTGATGCCAGGTGACCCTTCCTTGGGAAAACATTCCAGAAATACAGTGGTTTTGCCATAGATGTTGATAACCTCCAGAACCAACAGTCTGGGGTGGCCTCCAGAGCACATTTGAGACCATGGGGCAATGAGGTGGGCAGTATTATCAGCAGAACCCCCAAAATGTTACATGCCCAACCCAAAGTACAAAACTCTCCAGACTTGTACTCAGCCAGACAGGAAGCCTGAAGAAAGAGAGAAAGATCAAACCTAGTGACCACAATGGTCCTCTTCTTCTCAGTCCTTCAGTCTGCTCTGAGGCTGCATTGAATATCCAGCTGGGCACAGGTGGGAAAAAGCAACTGCGCCCTTCTCAGCCACCTAGATTTCAGTTGTGCATGCCCGTCCAGCCTCCTCATCCATGATCAGGTTGTAAATGGGGAGCTGAATGTGGGAATGCTCAGAGCATAGAAAGGCCAATCCAAAATATTTGGCTCAATTTAAGAATGGCGTATTTAATTTTGGGTGGAGGTTGCACATGAATCAGTTAAATGGAGAAATCCCTCTCATCTGAAATATAAGGCACAAACCAGAGACTCATTCAGGGAAAGCAGACAAATAGGTAAGCAGGCACATGAACTTGGATGTGTACTGACAATAGATAGGGAGTTGCGTGCACATGCATATCATATGGCACAGAATTGGAGGGACTTGCATTTTTCCTGGGGTATTAAAGCATCTATTAGAATTGTGCAGTACATCTTATCAGAAATAAACTTCAGCCCAGCTGTTGGATCAAGAACTTACCCGGATCCAAAATCCCCCATGAGAAAAGTTCATTTTGTTTGTTTGATGTGCTCCATAGAGTGCTTGGCAGCAGCAGGAGCAGCAATCCCGTTTTTGTTCTAAAGGCAGAAAGGTTCATCAGGCACCTCTTGCTGAGTGCCAGTCTCCTTGGTATTGGAATAAAGATTGCAAGTCAACCCCAGTGATGGACAGCACTGCCTTTGATAGTAGGTCAATTAACCCTGTCCTTACTCAATAAGCAAGGGGTGAAATTTTGGAGAACAGTTCGTATCAGAGCCAGTGGTGTGAAGAATCAAGGGGGAAAGGGAGGTGAAGAAAGTTGAGGAATGCAAACCTTTTGGATACGGTATGATATTAAAAAATATATGAGATATCTTGTTATTTTGATTAAACCTTTAAAAAATGATAGCAGACTTAGCAGCTGTTCAAACAGCAGTGGTTAACATCCTCCACAGGTCTGTCAGCAGCAGAACTATAATGTGACACTCCTCCCACATTTTGTTTTTTAACCATGAAGAACTACAATACAAATGGCTGCTTATAGCACTAGCAGCTCTGTCCAGAGAACACAACACTGAAGGAACTTTCAGTTCATATTTTCTTTTGTTTGGCTAAGAAGATCACGGGAGGAGTGAAAGCTGACTTTGGCTCTTACTTTGTTTTATTGGGCTGATGAGGCCCACCTCAGAGAGAGAGAGAGAGAAAGGTAGCCAGAAAGGATGACTAGTTCTGGAAAGTACTCATACCTACAGAATACAGTTTACATTAAGGTTCAATAGAAACTGGCACTTTAACTTTGTCTAAGTTCTGCATGGTGTTAGAGGGAGTCATATCAAGCTCTAAAGGTGCCATGCCTATTGTTTTTGTGAATTAAAAGTGTCAGCCCAACATCCCACAGCACACATGAATCAGTCACTGAGATTTCCAATGTGCCAAGTTTCATGCTTGGCACACCGGCTTTTGAGGTTATTTAATTAACATGAAGAAAAGAGAACTGTAATAACACACAACCCAGTCTTGCAATCCTTTGTGAGAGCCGCAGAGGAACCATGAAAAGCCCTGTGTGATCCTGATTCCATTTAATTTTTGCAGGAGTTTTCAGATGGATCCATTCAAATGGGAAAACCAGAGGACCAATAGACCGAGCTGACCAACACAGTGAGGTTGAATGAACTACAAACACCAGCACAGAGAAGAAGCAAAGAGCTGTCATTAGAGAGCAAGTGTGAACAAGATGCAAACACAGTCTGCAAAGCATGTTTGTTTTTAACATCTGAGTATCCAAAGCACCTCAGAGTTGAGGGCACTTCAGAAGGATCCCACCTTGGCTCAGAGAAGCATGGAATCTATCCAAGCAGCCCACTTAGTTCTTGATACAGGATTCATCAGATGTATCCCATAATTTCTCATTCAGAAATAAGAAGTAACTGCCAGTAAGGCCAAGGGGGGGGGAGCAACTATAATTCCTGAAAACAGATTCAGGAATAGAAACAGCTGTCAGAACAATAAGTTGTGAATCAACCCAAAGGGACAGTCACAAAGCCCAGAGATTTTACACCCATTCAATAATAATGTTTTATGAATAAAAAATATGAGGCTGCTAGAAGAGACAGATGGCATGGCATTTTGTTTCAAACTTTAAATTATTCTAGCCCCTCCCAACTCTCTACATTCTCTAGATATGCAACACTGACTATTCACCAGGTTTTTAAAAAATTGCTACCATGAGGTGATTTCCTTTCCCCAATTATCTTGTCCAATGTGCATTGGAATCATGGTGCATCCCAAGTCCAGCAAAGCTGCTCACTGATGAAGCTGTCATAGACTGGCAGAGTAGACTGGATTTAATATCAATATGAAGCCAACCATACATTTTGCAAGGAACAAAATATAGCTGCATCTGCTTACGTGCAAGTTACACAGCTCCTTTGTGAACAAGGCAAATCATGTTCAGAAACTGGTAGAAGGGACATAATCTTTTTCCATGTCAGAGACAGGTAAGAAAATCACATCCTCACAGGGAAAACCGTGTTTCCTTTCTCAGGAAAAGGGAAAGATTAAAATATTCTACCACATCCCAAGCTCCATTAGTTGGCTTTACAGAGAAGTCAATCAACACATGCTACAAGTGCATTCCTGAACACTGAAAAGCCAAAGCTCTGTGGGAAGGAACTAAATGCAATAAAATATTACTAGAACTGTGTTCACATTTTGCTTCCCTGAAGAACTGACTGTGGTTCCAGTATTGAACAGCATTGTTTATAATCACAATCCGGGTACCTTAAATTATGACGGCACACAATGTCATGGTTAGAATTAGCAAACAACCTGGATGGAATACAAAAGCCTCTGGTACAACCTTCCTTATCAGAGGAAAAGGTTGTTTTCGTGATTGCCAGTTTTTGGTCCTGCACTTCAGAACCATACTGAATGCGGATGTTACCCAAGAGAGAAAGAATGTGGTCTCTTTTCACATGCACAAATCAAGGCACTGAATTCAAAACACAGGAACTGTGGCAATGCACTTCAAAGGCTTTCTGGAAGTATCATTTGGCAGCTGGCTGGTTCTTTAGAAAAACACCCCCCCCCCCGAGAGAAAGGGGGCCCAGCGGAGGAGGACTGAAAAGCAGAGGCTGCGCAGGGTGGCAAAGTTGACTCCCAGCCCCTAAAACCACAGTTGGAAGGGGCACCCAGGAATCACAACTAAAGACTCCTTGGCCGATGGACATCCACCTGCTGCTTAAAAATCTCCTCCAAGGAAGGAGAGTCCATCGCCTTCGCAGGGAGTCTCTTCCACTGTTGAGCAGTTTTTACTGACATAAAGTTCTTCCTATTGTTAAAAAAAAAAAAAAAAGAAAAACCTGCTAGGGAACATAGTTGTGGAGTTGCATTCCTCCGATACAGTTTTCCCCAACCTAATGCCCTTCAGATATTTTGATCATGCCTGACCACACTGACTGGGACCGATGGGAGCTGTCAGTAAAAACATCCAGAGGGCACCAGGTTGGAGAAAGCTGCATCACCTAAGGCCAACACTCTTTGAAGGGCCTTTGGTTGAAACTCCAGTGATCCATCATACAAAGGTCTAACCCAGCCCCTTTTCATTCCAAAGATTATCAGAAAGTTTCCAAAATGATTGTAGATTATTAGAAAATGATTACTCAAAGCATAATTAACACCAGTGACGTAGCGTGGGTTGTCAGCACCCGGGGCAAGGCAAGTAATTTGCACCCCCTAACCCGTGGATTTGTGCCCCCTAACCCTAACCCCCAGATGTTGCGCCCGGTGCGGCCGGCCTCCCCTGCACCCCCCACGCTACGCCACTGATTAACACATTTTAAAAACATTTTAATTACTGCCTTCCATACCACTCAAAAGGCAGGTTGCACCCAACGTGGTTGACACTTGTTTTATATTACGGAGCAATGTATAAACAGTACAATTGGGGGGGGGGAATCCACATAAGCCAACCACTTTCATGGGATGACAATATGTCTCAAATCATTTTTTTTCCAAAATCAAGTAACTTTGTTTAAGAAATTACAGCAGAAATTGGATTATTTATCATGGTTGCTATTTCTTGTTCTAAGCGCCTTCCCTGTGCTCATAAAGAAAAAGAAAACATACACCGTATTTAAGCTTTTCCTTCGTTATCTATAAATGTACCTGCATATGTCACATGGTAGGTGTGGGGAATCTTTGGGCCTCCAGATTCTGCTGGACTACAACTCCCATCAGCCCCAGCAAGCATGTCCAATGGCCAGGAATAAAGGGAGCTGTAGTTAAAAACATAACAACAGCCAACTGGATCAAACCAATGGCCCTGTTCTCACAGTGGCCAACCAGATGCCTGTGGGAAGCCACGGAGCAGAACATGAGCACAAGAACACGCTTACCTCCCGTGGTTTCCAGAAACTGGTATTTAGACACATTACTGCCTCCAGCTGTGGAGGTAGTGCATAGCCATCATGCCAAGCAGCAGGATAGCCCTCTCCTCCATGAGTTTGTCTAATCTTCTTTTAAAGCTATCCAAGTTGGTGGCCATCACTGCCTCCTGGGAGAGCAAGTTATGTGCTGCATCAAGAAGTACTTTCTTTTACCTGCCCCAAATCTTCCAACATTCATCTTCATGGGGTGTTCATGAGTTTTAGTGTTATGGGCAAAGGAGGGGGTGGGGAATGTCTATCCACTTTTTCCATGCCATGCATAATTTTATAAATTTCCAATCCTCTAAACTAAAAAAAAAATCCGAAATTCTGCAACCTTTTTCACAGGGAAGTCGCTCCATCCCTTTGATTATTTTGGTGGTCATTTTCTAAACCTTTTCCAACTCTACAGTATCCTTTTTGACCAGAACTGTACACCAAATGAAATCCCACCATAGACTTGTACAATGGCATTATGATCAGCAGCATATGGAGGGTCCACGGTTCCCCACAACTATGGCAAAGAGCATGAAAGTAGATCTATTGGTCTACTTCAAGCTCACCCAGAACATGAGAGGAGCGAGCATAGCTTAGTGGCAGTGCAGAAGGTTCCGGGTTCAATTCCTGACAGTTAGAGATCAGTAGCAGGCAACGACAAAGACAAAGACCTGAGAACTTGAAGAACCACTGTCAGTCAGAGTAGACAACACTGGGTTATAGGGACAAATCACCTGACTTAGTGTAAGGAGGTGCTCCTTGTTCTTGGAACCATTTTGTATCGACATTTTTTTGACTCCCCACTCCCTCAAAGAGCAGACCTCCATGCCAAATCACAAATCAATTTGGAAACTACCCTTTAAAGGGGGGGGGATTTGGCTTGGAAGCTGCCATTCAAAGGCCCTTAGCTACAAAGCTTTGGGTTTGGGCCAGTAACTTTATCTGATAAGGCCATTAGATCAGCACCACAATATTAGGCATTAGTTTCATCTGTACTACTTGAAATGAGTTTCATATTTACAAAGGTATGGTTTTAAATAAAGCCCAAGTGGACCATTGTTCTTAAAAGTAACGATATGCTGACTTAAGTCAACAACTTGCAGAACTGCAAGGGCTAAAATGCACTAACACAAAATGGAGAATGTAAAAGGGAGGGAGTATGTGTGTACGTGTGTGAAATCCCCTCCAGAAGAACTGCGCTTCAAAGCCTCTCATAATCAAAGCATTTGAAGAGTTCCATATAGCACCCTTAACTGAGCCTGACTGTATTTGCCAAGCCTAAGTATTTTTTCACAAGAACATTGGGGGGGACGGGACTAAAGAATCCTTGAATCAGCCTGACTCCACAAAAGGACCATTGTTTTATCAAAGCTCAGACAAACACAAGAGCATGTGATCATCCACATTAGAAGCCACCTTGGTTAATTCAGCTATTTTCTGTCATGATCTTAAAATGCCTTTTTAAAAAGTGGTGCTATGAGAGAAGCTGACTGGATTTAAACTGTAATTATTGGTTCAAGCAGAATATGAACACATCACCCATTGCTGCAACCTACCAGAAACTAGTGTTCCTTCCCACCTTCATTCTCCTAAATCAACCTGTAATCCCATCAAAAGTTCTCAGACCAGATTTGCAAGGGCAGCTAATCTTTCACCATTCATGGTTACCTGTTTGTAACTTCATTAGAAAAGAACAATTCCTGCTGACTCAGCTGGTGAATATTAGCTGACTCAGCTGGTGAATTTGCTGATGATCCACCTCACGAAAAGGCTGATATGTGTTTCCCTAATGATAATCACAAATCATTTTATACAGGGCAAAATTCTTCATTTAGTCCTATGCAAGTCAAAGACCAGGTTGCTGTCCATGTCAACAATTGCTGGGCTACAACCACTACAGCCTATGAATTTTCTAATATGCTTGTTACATTCCTTGTATACACTAAGCATTTGTTCAGTTTTGTCTTGGCTCTGATTTCATTCTCTTTCTAGTTGTGTCAATGTGTGTCCTCTCTCTCTCTCTCTCTCTCTCTCTCACACACACACACACACATCCTGGCTTGACATTTTTTGGGATGAACGTGCTCCAGTTTATCTTTGGACAGTACACTATGGTAATATTATTCCAGAACAAGATCTGTTTGGATTAATAGCTTCCAATGGACCTCTCTAAATGCCTTGTACTTGCTTACAAAAAAACAAAATGGACAAAGCAGCACCTTTAAGATATCTTCTATGATACAGGAAAGATGACACCAATCTTCCTGAAGGCAAAGACCTTGGACCAGGAATCGCCAGCTTCTTAAAGAAACTATATGACCAAAAACAATGAAGGAGCAAGCCATGGCTGCTGGTCCTGAGAGGGATGTGGTTCTTCCTCCTGCCCAGCCTTTCCCCAGAAACTTGGGTGCTCCACCTAGTCTTCAGTAAGAAAGAGTGTCATGGGACAGACGTAGCCTTGCAGTTGGCAGCAGAGGAACATGGTAAGGACAAGGTTCAGGCTACTTCCTCAGAGAACCACCAGTATCTCATTCAGGGCTCTTTCAGCTGGAGGACACAACCCTGCCACCATCTTCTGAATCAGGAGGAGTACCATTGACTCCCCAGTCTCATAGTAGCCAATGGCTACAAAATAAGATGGATACTCTTTGCAGTTGCCTTAGCAGGGCACCCCCTGGAGCTGTCCAAGGTCATGTGTACACTCTTGTTGATGTGCCCTCTTGACTGGATACTGTGTCACACTTCCACAGAACATTTATCCCATGATCACTGGTAGGCCTGCGGTTAAGCCACACATGAACATGCCTCAAAAGACGAGATGGTATTATTATTATTATTTCTACCCCACCCAGCAGAGAAAGCCCCCATAGTAGAAGTCTTTATCCAATTGCCATCCATCCCATATGTGGCCTAGATGAATTTGCTGTGTTTTTGCCATATAATCCATTTCACTAGATCCCTGCATAATTAAGTTGCTCTGCTTCCAGTTTTATATAAGCTCCAGGCAATTTGGAGAAATAAAGTTATTTCCAAACTAATATGAAGTTTAATGAAAAGGTTGAACATTTTATAATACCCACATTAAAATTAGTATTTTAAAAATTTTTGGCTGAAAATGCAATCCTTAGGGGTGGGCCTTTATATAACGGAGGCATCGTGCAGAAAGAAGCTGCTAAAGAGATATGCTCCCTTTTCCAGTTTGGTTCTATTTTTCAGCTTCAACTGCTGTCATTCAAACTGTAACCCCCACACCCTCACCAGTGCCATATCCCAATAAAATCTTAACAAGAGATAGGGAGCCTGTGGTCCTCCAGATGTTGCTGGATGGCAGCTCTCACCATCCCTGACAATTGGCCATGCTGGTTGAAAGTGATGGGAATTTTTTTTAAAAAACCCAAACTCATAGAAGGCTATGGGTTCCTTAAAGGTAAAGGTAAAGGGACCCCTGACCATTAGGTCCAGTCGTGACCGACTCTGGGGCTGTGGCGCTCATCTCGCTTTATTGACCGAGGGAGCACACAGAAATGCCTTTTACCTTCCTGCCGGAGCGCTACCTATTTATCTACTTGCACTTTGACGTGCTTTCGAACTGCTAGGTTGGCAGGAGCAGGGAGCGAGCAACGGGAGCTCACCCCGTGGCGGGGATTCGAACCGCCAACCTTCTGATCGGCAAGTCCTAGGCTCTGTAGTTTAACCCACAGCGCCACCCGCGTCCCTATGGGTTGCTTATCCCTGTGCTAAAATAACTGTAGTATTCTGGAAGAGCATCCCCCCTCCCCGTACACAGAAGAATTACAAGTTGTGAATCTGATGGGCCAAGATCAGATAGTCAATCTTCCTTGGTTAAAAAAGGCTGGGATGCTATCTCTAAATGAGACCAACCAATAGGTTAAACGGCTTATTTGGCTGACAGCTAGTTGCCTGTTTAGTTGTTAAAGCTGATATATTTTACAACTCTAGTCAATTGCATTGTTTCTTGATGTGCCAAACAAAAAGACATTTCTCTCAGCTCCTATTCTGACAGGTGGATTTTTAAAGCTAAAGGGAACCCCTGCTGAGCTCAGCTTTGTTTTGCTAAACAGAAAGCAACTAATCAGGTGTTAATTGACTGAGCACGCACACACCTCTGTGCTTATCTGCCTTTGGGTAACTAAAGCAGCTGCATAGCTGCGGAGACGTGCCCTTTGGAAAGTGGCAAAAATGCATTTTTTTTGCTCTCAGTTTACTTACTCCTTTTCAGGTTACAATGTAATAGCAATCAGAAAGAAGAACATCATGGCCCTTTACCCAATATCATAAAATACAGCAGTACCTCGGGTTAAGTACTTAATTCGTTCCGGAGGTCCGTTCTTAACCTGAAACTGTTCTTAACCTGAAGCACTACTTTAGCTAATGGGGCCTCCTGCTGCCGATTTCTGTTCTCATCCTGAAGCAAAGTTCTTAACCTGAAACACTATTTCTGGGTTAGCAGAGTCTGTAACCTGAAGCATATGTAACCTGAAGCGTATGTAACCCGAGGTACCACTGTATACAATAAACCGCAGTATTGGAGAAGTCCATTGTTGTATATCAACCTATAACACTTTTCTAAATGTACACTGAAAGTATCCTGCTATTTCTTGCTAACAACAGCAGTAAATTAAAAGAGCACTAAACTCATCTGATGGATTCAAGAAACTATTTATTCACGCAACACCGTCGCCTCTTGCATAGCTGCAAAACAAATCCTTTGTCTTAGTTTGAGGGGAGAAAGAGAACAAGTGCTCTAAGGAAATCATTAAAAATTATCACTAAATAAAAGCATTGGAAATTCAGTGCAGAAAGGCAAGGATAGTGTAAATCCACACATATTCCGAATGAAGAAAAAGAAAGGCATTTGGTTCTAATACAGGAGAGGGCTGAAATGATGGTTTTTCTAGAAATAAGTTTTTTGTTTTTTAAGTGCAAAAGTAGCCTAGCTCAAAAGCAGCTAAGTCAGAATTGGCACTAGTGATGTTTTTTATGCCAACAAGGAAGGAGACAATGCTAGTTTTATAAGCAGTGTTGTGGTTTTTTAAAAAAACTTCTGTACGGGTATTTATGGACATATTTCAGTATTTGGTTAATAAGTACATGATGTTCCAGCATTATCCCTTCACATGATGGCCAAGGCAAGGAATTGAAGACTGGTTCGAAGGAGAGTCTGCATTTCTCCCACCACCCGTTCACATTCCTAAGCGGGTATCTTTTTTCACTCTCTTTATGGATTTTCACGAGTTCACAGAATGACTCCCATATGAAAAAACATTACAGGGACAGAAACAAATAAAAGTTAATGGGAGTAAAACACAGAGGGCAGAATGGCCTGTAAGAGAGGAGGTGGTTCAAGAAAAGGGGAAAGGGGGGTAAACTGCTAGAAAAAATATATATATATTTGTCACAATTCCTGCAAACCTGTATTGTTTTTTATAGCGATACAGAAAAACTGTTTCTTGAAAGTTCCTTTAACAAGTTTCATCTTAACACGTTAACTTTCCTAATGAAGTTTTGCATGCAAAGCAGGATAATAATAATGATAATAATAATAATAATAATAAATTTTATTTATATCCCGCCCTCCCCAGCCGAAGCTGGGCTCAGGGCGGCTAACAACAATCAAAATAGTCCAACATTCTAAAACATTCATTATAAAATTAATTAAATCAAATTAAAATCAAATTAATGGCAACCATCAAGCAAAATTTTGTGCAGATTGCCAGAGGAGGGGGTCAGGCTGCGCCCTGACAAAAGGCCTGGTGGAACAGCTCTGTCTTGCAGGCCCTGCGGAAGGATGTCAGGTCCTGCAGGGCCCTAGTCTCTTGTGACAGAGCGTTCCATCAGATTGGAGCCGCGGCCAAGAAAGCCCTGGCTCTAGTTGAGGCCAACCTAACCTCTCTGTGGCCTGGGATCTTTAGGGTGTTTTTATTTGCAGACCATAAATTTCTCTGTGGGACATACCAGGAGAGGCGGTCCCGTAGGTACGAGGGTCCTAGGCCGTATAGGGCTTTAAAGGTTAAAACCAGCACCTTAAACCTGATCCTGTACTCCACCGGGAGCCAGTGCAGCTGGTATAGTACTGGATGGATATGATCTCACAGCGAAGACCCCATAAGGAGTCTCGCCGCGGCATTCTGCACCCGCTGGAGTTTCTGGGTCAGTCTCAAGGGCAGCCCCACGTAGAGCGAGTTACAATAATCCAGTCTGGAGGTGACTGTCGCGTGGATCACAGTGGCTAGGTCAGGGCGAGAGAGATAAGGAGCCAACTGCTTAGCTTGGCGGAGATGAAAAAATGACGCCTTTGTTACAGCTGTAATCTGAGCCTCCATAGAGAGGGAGGTATCGAAGATTACACCCAAACTCTTAACGGACGATGCTGGCACTAATTGCACCCCCGCAAGAGATGGGAGTTGCCCCCTCAATCCCATATCGCTCCGTCCCAGCCAGAGGACCTCTGTCTTCGAAGGATTTAACTTCAACCGGCTCCCGCGTAACCATCCAGCCACAGCTTCCAGACATCTGGTCAGTGTATCTGGGGCCGAGTCAGGATGGCCATCCATCAACAGATAGAGTTGGGTGTCATCGGCATACTGATGGCAGCCCAGCCCAAGACTCCGGACAAGCTGGGCGAGGGGGTGCATAAAGATGTTAAAAAGCATTGGGGAGAGAATCGCACCCTGAGGCACTCCACACACCAAGGAGTGGCGCGATGACAATTCCCCCCCAAGCGCCACCCTCTGTCCCCGACCGGAGAGAAACGAGCGCAGCCATTGAAGGACTGTGCCCTGGATCCCCACGTCGGCAAGGCGGTGGTCCAGAAGTTCGTGATCGACCATGTTGAAGGCTGCTGACAGGTCTAGAAGAATCAGCAGCCCCGACCCGCCTCGATCCAGCTGCCTGCGGAGATCATCTGATTAGGGCGACCAGAGCCGTCTCGGTCCCATGACCAGCGCGGAAGCCGGACTGTAACAGGGCTTCAGACAAGCCGGGGTGGTTGGGAGGAGGAGAGGAAAATCAGGCAAGTTTTCTTAATTTGAATTCGCTTACCAAACAGGACATGCAAAAAAATAGCAATCACAACGTGGCAGGGGGAGCAGTGAGCGGGAGTGAGGCCCCTAGGTGGTGAAGTTGTGCATCTATCCTCATAATAATGATCTCAGCACAGGGACAGCACAGGTCTTCCCCAGAGTAGGGAGATGCCTATCATCAGTACAGGCACCTCCCCTCTTGCATGCAATTAGCAGGCTTGAGACCGCTAACACATGCACCATTTCCAGCACCACAAGGGGGCAGGGCGGGGGCTGAACAGGGTGGAGACATGTCTGCCATGCCTTGGACTGTAACCCCAGGGTCAAAACAAATGCAAAACAAATGAGACATATCCCATACAAGCTATGTGAAATATATACTATATAAGAGCTCTGCCTAGGACACACCATTGTGGCCATATTCCTTTAAGATTGCATTTAGGTTAATTATCTATACCTGTCAAATGGTTTTGCTTATTAATGGTGTATTGAGACTCATTGGCCATTACTACTGAGAATTGTCCAAGAATCATTGCTTACATAATCTGTTACACACTTCGATGGTATGTACAACCTCTATATCGTCTAATGCTTAATAATGTATGAACTCTATTTTTTAGTCATGATATAACAGATTTATATTTCTAATCTCTACATGTCAAATATTAATCATTGTATTATCAAGTGTTTATATTTATATTATATACAGTGGTACCTCGGGTTAAGAACTTAATTCGTTCCGGAGGTCCGTTCTTAACCTGAAACTGTTCTTAACCTGAAGCACCACTTTAGCTAATGGGGCCTCCCGCTGCTGCCGCGCCGCCAGAGCCCGATTTCTGTTCTCATCCTGAAGCAAAGTTCTTAGCCCGAGGTACTATTTCTGGGTTAGCGGAGTCTGTAACCTGAAGCGTCTGTAACCCAAGGTACCACTGTAGAACTATTACCAGCTGAGGAAGCCCTTCGGGGCAGAGCAAGGAAATATCCAGAAACTTTGTTCCACCCAACCCAGCTGCCTGAGTCGGCTACCTATGCTAGCCTCATCAGCTGTATTGTCTGTGACATTCCAGGGACCTTTCCTTAACCACATTCGAGGACTGTGTACTACAGTACAGTGGTACCTCAGGTTAAGTACTTAATTCGTTCCAGAGGTCCGTACTTAACCTGAAACTGTTCTTAACCTGAAGCACCACTTTAGCTAATGGGGCCTCCTGCTGCTGCCGCGCCGCCGGAGCCCGATTTCTGTTCTCATCCTGAAGCAAAGTTCCTAACCTGAAGCACTATTTCTGGGTTAGCGGAGTCTTTAACCTGAAGCGTATGTAACCTGAAGCGTATGTAACCTGAGGTACCACTGTATATGAACTCAAACAATAATGTATTAAGAAAGGAAGAAATATATCTGCATTGGATTTAATTAAATAGGTCATATACCTTGCTTAAGGATTGTGTATGGTGCACATTCTGGACTTGATTTTTATGTTTGGAAGTAACCAGTAAAGAAATTTGTTACAAACATTACCATTCAGCCTGTTGCACTCTGTATGTTGTAACCTGGAACATAACCCCTGCATACTGAGAGCTGCCTGTACTTCAGTGAGGTGAGGCAGAGACTACCCAGGAGACTTTGAGGAAATGCTAGGGGAGGGACCTGTTCTTAGCCTCCTCACATGCCAGTCCTAAGGCGTCACCCTATTTTAGGATCGTGCATGAGCAGGGTACTCGAGGGACACTTGCAGCATGGGCAGCCAGGACATTTCCTTAGGTACAGTCAGGTCAACAAAGAGTGGGCATCCGCCTGCCATATGCATTGATCACAGCTGATAATTTGGTTCCCTGTAAATGTTTAATAAAAAGGAGGATGAGATTACAATCAAGAACAGTGCCTGTCTCTATCGCTGCTATTCCTAAGTGGAGATGCAAGAAGGCAGGTTGTAAGGCAGAAATATGTGAGACAGTGCAGGTTTGCTTCTTGCAAAGTCCCATTTCTGAAGGAATTTGCAGGTGAATTTATAACTGGCTGACTGACCGAACCCAAAGGGTGCTCATCAATGGTTCCTCTTCATCCTGGAGAAGAGTGACTAGTGGGGTGCCACAGGGTTCTGTCTTGGGCCCGGTCTTATTCAACATCTTTATCAACGACTTGGATGATGGACTCAAGGGCATCCTGATCAAATTTGCAGATGACACCAAATTGGGAGGGGTGGCTAACACCCCAGAGGACAGGATCACACTTCAAAACGACCTTGACAGATTAGAGAACTGGGCAAAAACAAACAAGATGAATTTTAACAGGGAGAAATGTAAAGTATTGCACTTCGGCAAAAAAAATGAGAGGCACAAATACAAGATGGGTGACCCCTGGCTTGAGAGCAGTACATGTGAAAAGGATCTAGGAGTCTTGGTTGACCACAAACTTGACATGAGCCAACAGTGTGACACGACAGCTAAAAAAGCCAATGTAGTTCTGGGCTGCATCAATAGGAGTATAGCATCTAGATCAAGGGAAGTAATAGTGCCACTGTATTCTGCTCTGGTCAGACCTCACCTGGAGTACTGTGTCCAGTTCTGGGCACCACAGTTCAAGAAGGACACTGACAAACTGGAACGTGTCCAGAGGAGGGCAACCAAAATGGTCAAAGGCCTGGAAACGATGCCTTATGAGAAACAGCTAAGGGAGCTGGGCATGTTTAGCCTGGATAAGAGGAGGTTAAGGGGTGATATGATAGCCATGTTCAAATATATAAAAGGATGTCACATAGAGGAGGGAGAAAAGTTGTTTTCTGCTGCTCCAGAGAAGCGGACACAGAGCAATGGATCCAAACTACAAGAAAGAAGATTCCACCTAAACATTAGGAAGAACTTCCTGACAGTAAGAGCTGTTCGACAGTGGAATTTGCTGCCAAGGAGTGTGGTGGAGTCTCCTACTTTGGAGGTCTTTAAGCAGAGGCTTGACAACCATATGTCAGGAGTGCTCTGATGGTGTTTCCTGCTTGGCAGGGGGTTGGACTCGATGGCCCTTGTGGTCTCTTCCAACTCTATGATTCTATGAATAATTCTTCTCTTAAATCAAAAGGTGTGTTGTGTTGTTGCTTTAATACATCCTGCAGTTACATATTATGCTTTCTACAAAGCACTTGCTCATTTTGCAAATGGATAATCAAGATTCCTCTCTAACCCCCCTAAACTGAACAGAAATTTTAGCTGAAAATTAGTTATACTGTATCATGGATATTTAATCTCTTATTATTTTTCTTTGTTCTGTTATAACATACCTGCTTTTACATAGTTATACAATATGCCCATTTTGGATGGCATATGCCAGAAATGAGGCTCAGCATTTAGTGTTTTTTTAACCAGCTGACATGCCCAAGCAATGAGAAGCTCCAATGCCCTCCTTCAAAGTTACCCATATTAGCCAGCATTTAAAAAGTACCTAGAAGAGATGTATTCTCTTGCATTCCCTCATGCCTGCCTTTAGGACAAAGTTAGAGTTCATCGCTTCTAACACTAGCTAAACTGATGAAGTGCATTGCAGGAAAACCAAAAAGTTTGATTCAGCTGTCACATCCTGGCTCTGTGCTATTCTCATATACTTTACTAATCCATCACAAAGAATCAGGCAATGAAGACACTGGGAGTTCTTAAGATGTCTTTTGAAAGAGATTAAACAGACTCCACATTGGATTAGATGCCTGACACTTTTAGTTTCCGTTACATTTTGTATACCCCCTCAGTGCACAAACCTGTTCCAAACAATGTATTCTAATGCAGATTTCCTTGACTCGCTCTAGGATTTCAGGGTATGTAAGCCCAGCTCTGCAGGAAATTCTATTATTAAGCTATCTTCACATCTCAGGGGCAGTGTGATATGCCAAACAGCCATCTCGAGGATGCTGGGTTATAACAGGGGTGAAGTGGGCAGAGGTTTAGCTTAATGAAAAGGCCAACTTTCATCTCTGGGTCCCAGTGAGAGGGCCCCTTGTGAAGTGTTTGAGCATTCCAGGGCATTCCCCAATTATATGTAAGCACACTTGTGTGAAAGAAAGCAGAATCTCACACTGGAGCACACACACCGATTTAGTGTGTTTGTGAAGAATCTGTTACTGGAGATCAAGTTTAGCTAAGACAAATAATATATAACATGCAGTAAAATAAGCCTACGAAAATATTCCACTCCTCAGTGAACTTTTTTTCTAAAGTAGAAAGTGGTATTTCCAACAAAAATATGTATTTTCCAGCCTCTCCGCCATATCTCACAGGGGTGGAGGGGGGCGGGGGCGGGAAAACCACTTGTATGAAATAATTCAAAATCATGAAGCCCTGCTGAAAATGCTATGCAGGAAAAGTATAATCAGGAGCAACAGGGTATCTTCTGCATACTAAAATGGAGTAAGAAGAATTTCTGTTTTCAGCTTAATAAGAAGAGGGGTTTTTTCAAGGGAGGTCTACTACTGGAGCTGTTTCCTCATCTTATTTTTACTGGCAATAAAGATGTAAGAGGCTTACAAAGAGAAGTAGAAAGGTTTTCTGTTTTTGGCTTTTCCTAGTCCTGTGGCCAATGAAAAGGATGTACCTCCATGACAGAAATCCCTGGGCCCCTGTGGTTTGTTCTTTTTGGGGTGTTTTCATAGTAAAACATAGAATAGTTAATTTCTACAAACCTAATAAAACTTCTCCCTGTCCACATATGTTCTGGAAGCAACTGCATCGACTTAATAAAGAGTCAGTCATTCCAATTGTTCATCGTGTTTTCCAAGCGTTTTCGTGGGGATGCAGGAAGTTGCAATTTGGGGATTGTTCAAACAATTGCAAACCGCTGTGTGATATGGTCAGGTCCGATTGACTTAAATACATATTTCAAAATGAACTGTGACGGAACAATCCTCATTCCGTGATCCACACTGCTGGTGGGGGTTAGGATGTGGTCGAAGTTCCACTTTGCTTTGCTTCTGCTCTGCCTGCTGAAAGCATGGAGGAATGCATGGTACCACCAGTGGTATTTCCACCAGTGGAAGGCGCTGAAACCCCCCTAAATGTGGTGTGACAGACACCAGATTTAAATTTAAATGCAGCAGAGCAAGTTTAGCCATGGATCTATTGGAGAGGCACAATGCGGGTCCCTCTGCTGAAGTAGCCAGGAGTTTGATCAATGAAAACAGTGAGCCCAACCAGCCTCTCCTCCTTTACCCTGGCTGGTGTAAGTAGCAGGACTTCGGATGTAACAGTGGTTCTGCTGCTTTGTTCTGGCCCATTTCTCCTACTACTTTGTGACTCGGCAGAAGTAGACAATAGCACAACTCCATCCTTCTTTTGAATCTCGGCCTTCTAGGCACAACCCCAAAATTAATGCTTTGATTCCAGCACACAATTCAATCCTTGCCTCAGAGCAGATATTCCTGTCAAGCTTCCTTTACCCCAACAGCTACGCATATTTAGTATAATTGATATGCTCCCTTTCCACACAGACTTATAAACAGAGATTTATTTATAAACCCAAAGCACACAATCATACTAAAGTACCATGATATAAAGTACCATAATATAAAAAAACTAAATTAAGGAAGCAAAACACTTTTCAAAACAATTAAAAAAGCATATCAGCTTAAAATACCAGGGCAAATAAAAAAAAAGGTTTGCAGAAGTTTATGGTTGATGAGTCATTTTGTATCTCTGAGATCCTCAGTTCCCATTTCCAGTTTGCCTAAGCAAGCTAAAATTCAACATTTTGGCAATTATTTGATTGGTTAAAAAAACATCACCACCAGATATCTTCAAAAGTACTTGAACAGAACCTCTGCAACCTTTTTATCTTTACCACACTAAATTTTACATTTTTAAAATGCTAACCTTATGGCTTGCTCCCAGCTGTTTGGTCTGGTGTCAGCCAATAAAAACAAGCCAATGGGGGAACCTGTAAGCATTATTAATATGGATTAGACCATAGCTATGACACTGGCCCCTGGATACACAAACAAGAGTAAAATAATTCTAAGGTGCTACACACTTACCCCATGTCAGCTATCCCTTACTTTATCCACAAGTCACTGGGACTGCATAAAGAACCACAAACTCCACACCCTCTCCACACCATAACAACAGCTCAATTAAAGTTATTGGGTTTTTTAAAAAAGTTTTTTTAAATTATTATTATTTTTTAATTAAAGTTGTTGTTGTTGTTTAGTCGCTTAGTCGTGTCCGACTCTTCGTGACCTCATGGACCAGAGCACGCCAGGCACTCCTGTCTTCCACTGCCTCCCACAGTTTGGTCAGACTCATGTTTGTAGCTTCGAGAACACTGTCCAACCATCTGGTCCTCTGTCGTCCCCTTCTCCTTCTGCCCTCCATCTTTCCCAACATCAGGGTCTTTTCCAGGGAGTCTTCTCTTCTTGGCAGGCGCATCTACCCAACACTGCTATTCAGTGAGGTGGACAGGATGGGGCAGCAAGACCCCCAGTGGCAGGCAGGGTGGAGGTACCTGGCTTGCACCCCCTCAAAATGTGCAGGGGACCACAGCCCCCTTAGCTCTCCCTACGCTAGGCCCCTGTTGCCAGTTGCTGCTAGTCTACAACTCCCATCATCCTTGTCCACTGGCTTTGTTGGCTGGGGCTGATGGGAGTTATCTCGAGGGCACCAGCTTGGGAAAGGCTGCTGTAAGACACGTCTGAGCATGAAACTTACGTGAACCTGCCACATGTGACAATTAATGCATGGATTTTCCACAGTGTATTCAGTTTGTTGCTTCCATGTAGGAATGTTCAAGTGCGTAGAACAGCCTTGAGCAGCTACAGAAAGTCAGCCGGAGTCCTTTGTATTACAATTCCCTGGTGTCCGGGGGAAGTGCGCTGTTTATACAACCATACAGCAATTATGTAGGAATTTATCTCTGGTTGGCTTGGCTGAACTCAGGTTACTACAATGCTTTTGCATGGATGTGTGAAAACACCTCCAGACAGCAGGCAAAACATGGCCAAATGCTCTTGGGGACGAGGTGATGGTAGTGGAAGCATACTATTTCCTTGCCACTTGAAAACATTAGCAGCTGTCAGGTATTATTTTGGTTATCCATAATGGCTTAATGGCTACAGAGAACAAACAAGATATTCAAAAGGGCTGCAGCAAATAAGGAGAGTAAATGTGGAAAGTCAGGCGCTTTGACAGATGTCGAAATGTGTATATATTTATTTTTTTTCCATCCACATTGGTTTTATTTACACTCATTTTATTGTGGATTTGTGCCCACAGTCTTTATTGATATATCTTTCTGGGAAATCTATTGAAAAAAGGACACAAAACCCTTTCCAAAACTCATCTAATCCCAGTAGAATACTCCAAGGAATGAAGCAACGAAATACAACCAAGTCAGAGATGGACCTGAATAAACAAATGGGAGTTGCTCTGCAGCGTGCCTCATCATGTCTTATCTTGTGTTCTCTCGATTCTCAACATCTTCATTTGTGGGATCAAGCTCGAGGGTTTTTAAAATGCAAATTTCAGATTTTGGAAAAGAAACATTTGCATCCTGTAAAATCCCTTGGACTGCAAGCTCTGCTGAATGTTTGGTTTATTTGTGTTGTGCTTGGTCCAGGAGCCTTTACTTTGGCAACCAACCAAGCTCTGCTGAGGTGCAGCCGCCATTAATTAAAATGGGGCCTGTGTGAGAACTCAAATGGAAATCCTACCGGCATTAATGGGCATTGTGCAGCAGCAGTGCTTAAAGGATAGGGCCCTTCGGAAGGAAATTAAAGGAGACAACAGTGGTTAAGAGAAAGTACTTTCAAACTCGGTTTGCAAGTATTCAGTAGGTTTTTAAATGGCTGAGATACACACTCACACCCAACAGGTTGTAAAATTATCTTTAAGGAATAGGAAATCAGGTGACACATACACACATACACACACACAATTGCAGGGGCAGCTGAATCTATAGGCAATCAATTTATAATAAAGCTATCCCAAAATCCCATTCCTAGTTCTGTCAGCAGTCCAGCTCAGACTGTAATTCCTTTGCTTGAACCCTCCCCCCCCCCGCCAAAAAAAAAAAGATATACCCCAGGCCACTTCCCGCCCAAACAAGTTGAAAACGTTACACATTCCATGTGTCAGAAAGGGAAGCCGGCTCCCTGCCACACTTTTCCTTGAGGGCACTGAGTAGTACGCGAGCACAAAGAGAGCTTTAGTTGAAATGGAGATCCTGGCTTGCTCAGATTTACAGTGTATGCCATATGCACGCTTTCTATTTTAGATTTAAAAAATAAATAGCCCCCTGGGAAAAGCTGACTGTAGGTCAATTTAATTTTAACTCACCTCACCACAGCTCCGAACAAGGCCCCCTTTCTTGAAGGAGGCCTACTATTCCTGGCTGTTTTGATCAGATCTGAACACATGCCTTTTCCTTACAATACTTGAGCAAAACTGTTATAAAAGGCACTATCTTAAGAGTCAAAAGAGCCTTCGCTGTAACTTGGGGGGGGGGGGGCTGAAGCAACACAAATCTGACAATAAGACCAGCCATGAAACCACTAGAAATGCTCTGTGTTTTCATTATTATTTCAGATTAGGCCATTTCTATTTTACAAGGCTTGCCTTGCTCTGGAACTTTTCTGGGCTGCTTCACACATTAAATTTTCAGGATTTGCTAGGGTTGCCATATTTCAAAAAGTAAAATTCCCGACACCCGCGAAGTTTTTTGGGGAAACCTCCCCCCAAAATAGTGATTTTTCCAGTGCATTGTCATACACCCGGGTTTCTCCTGACATTTTATCGGTTTGGCCAAATTCCCCCCAACACCATTTTTACACCTGAAAACCAGGACATGCCAGGAATTTTCCTGATGTATGGCAAGCCTAGGGGTTGCTGCCACAGAACATATAAATCAACTTGGTTTTTCCACATGCTTATTTACTTAACTACATATGGAATATGTGGAGAAACTTTTGTGTAAACGTAAGGACATAAGAAGCTATCTTACACTGAACCAACCATTGGTCCATGTGATTTAGTATTGTCTACACTGACTGGCATCACCTCTCTAGGGTTTCAGGCAGGGAACATTCCCAGCCTTCCCTGGAGGACCTTATATGTGCAAATCACATGCTCTGCCACTTAGCTGTGGCTCTTCCCCATAGCTACAAACACTTCCATGATCAAAGAGCCTCATAATTGACATGCCTGTGAGTTCTCAATGCATGCAACAAGCTCACACTATTTATTTGTTTTCATACAGTTATATTCTGCTTTTCTAGTGGTTATGTTGTGGGTTATGGACAGAATAAAGGCTCAAATCATACCACCCAACTTTTTCAGACCCCAAACCAGGATGAGTGTCTTCTGGGCAAGTTCAGTGAGCCTTGCTTTGCTCTCACCATGAAAAAGGTGCTTTTTTCAGGTTGAGATCTCAGCCTGCCCCCCAGTGCTTTCTTTGGAGCAAGAGCGTAATGTTAGATTGTGGCTACCAAAATGGCTGCCATGATCTCGCAGGGGGGAAAAACAAGAAGTCCCTTTTTCTTCCAGGGCACTTGGCATGTATGCAAAATAGATATGATACTGACAATCTGTGATAACACTCACAATGTATTTTCACCTGGGGACTCCTAAAGTTTCAGAGTGGGTAGGTAACAAGTGCCTGTATCAATATTTGCATATTATTAAGTCACACTCAGACCCAATTAAATTAATGGACGCAAGTATTAAGCCCATTTATTTCACTGGGTTTACTCTGAATATAACTTACTCAGGTGCCTATATTTTTTGTGAGATGGGGTTAACAATGTGGGGGTTTGCATTAGGTCAGGGAAAATGGCAAAAAATTATGGCCCCATGGTGACAGTCAGAACCCTCCCAAGCCATTCCTATTTCAGCCCCAGTGACACTTGTTTGTGTGATGTCCATACCATAAAGTGTGCCTGTGTACCAGTTCAATGGTGAATAAAACCACTGCCATCCACGACCTGATTGTGGATGGAGGATTTGACCTGGCTTGTGTGACAGAGACCTGGTTGAATGAGACAGATGGGCCTGTCCTTGCTGCCGCCTGCCCACCAGGTTTCTCTTACGCACAGCAACCCAGGTCATGTGGGCGGGGAGGGGGGGTTGCAGTGATTTTTAGGAAGTCATTAGTCTGCACCAGGCGTCCTACTGGGAAGACCCAGTTTTCTGAGTGCATGTTCTGGAAGTTGGGCAATAGGGGCAGTACAGGATTCCTTTTGGTGTACCGACCTCCCCGCTGCACCAAGGATTCCCTGTCCGAGCTGCTTCAGGTCGTGGCGGATGTTCTCCTGGAGACACCTAGTTTGGTTGTCCTGGGGGATTTTAACATCCACGCCGACACGACCTTACAAGGGGCCGCTCGGGACTTCGTGGAAAGCATGGCCTCCATGGGGCTGTCCCTGAATAAGTTGGGCCCAACTCATAGTCATGGACATGCCTTAGACCTGGTATTCACCTCTAGCGACGTGGGTGATCTGACACTAAGTAAAAATGAAACCAAAGAAGTGCCATGGTCAGATCACTTCCTGGTGCAACTGGACTTCTCCGCGACCCTTCCCCTCTGCAGGGAGGTGGGACCAATTCGGATGGTCCGCCCCCGCCACTTAATGGATCCAAATGGTTTCCAGAGAGTGGTAGGGGATGCTTTATCCCATGTTGATGGCCTTTCAGCTGACTCCCTGGTGGCCCGCTGGAATGCAGAGTTAACCAGGGCTATCGACTGTCTGGCTCCGAAGCGCCCTCTCCGATTGCATGGAGCCCGGACAGCCCCGTGGTTTTCTTCGGAGCTGAGGGCGATGAAACAATCGCTGAGACGGCTAGAGCGTCGGTGGCAGAAAACTCACTCCGAATCTGACCGGACACAGGTTAGAGCTCAACGTCGAACCTACCAAGTGGCGATAGCGACGGCGAAGAAGACTTTCTTCACCGCCTCTATTGCATCTGCAGAAAATAGTAGCAGGAGACTCTTTCAGGTGGTCCGCAACTTAACGGAACCACCTTTACCATCGGGGCCTTGTAAAGACCCCAAGATCTCCTGCAACGATTTTGCAACGTTTTTTGCAGATAAAATCACTCATATTCGGAAGGAGCTAGACACCACCGTGGGAGCAGGGCTGGGGCGGGAGAGTGCTAGAGCCCTGTCTGGTCAAGTTGCATGGAATCAATTTCAATCCGTTACCCCCGAGGATGTGGACAGGCTGCTTGGACGAGTGAAACCAACCACCTGTCTCCTTGATCCTTGCCCATCCTGGCTTATAAAAGCTAGCCGGGAAGGGCTGGGCGATGGGCTCTGCGGGGTGGTGAATGCTTCCCTCTGTGAGGGAACATTCCCAGATCCGCTGAAAGAGGCGGTCATTAAACCGCTTCTTAAAAAACCATCTTTAGACCCGGCCAGTATGGCCAACTATCGCCCAGTCTCAAATCTTCCATTCTTGGGCAAGGTGATTGAGCGTGTGGTTGCTGAACAACTCCAGGCACGCCTGGAGGATGCGGACCATTTGGATCCCTTCCAATCAGGGTTCACGCCTCATCATGGGACTGAAACTGCCTTGGTCGCACTGGTTGATGATCTCCGGCGAGCTAGGGACAAAGGTGAGAGTTGTTTCCTAGTTCTGCTGGATCTCTCAGCGGCCTTTGATACAATCGACCATAACATCCTTCTGGACCGTCTAGAGGGGTTGGGAGCTGGGGGCACTGTTATACAGTGGTTTCGCTCCTTTCTCCTGGGCCGTGTTCAGAAAGTGGTGGTGGGGGATGAGTGTTCAGACCCTTGGGCCCTCACTTGTGGGGTGCCTCAGGGTTCCGTCCTCTCCCCCATGCTTTTTAACATCTATATGAAGCCGCTGGGAGAGATCATCAGGGGGTTTGGACTGGGTGTCCATCAATATGCAGATGATACCCAGCTCTACCTTTCTTTCAAATCAGAACCAGTGAAGGCGGTGAAGGTCCTGTGTGAGTGCCTGGAGGCGGTTGGAGGATGGATGGCGGCTAATGGATTGAAGTTGAATCCTGACAAGACAGAAGTACTGTTTTTGGGGGACAGGGGGCGGGCTGGTGTGGAGGACTCCCTGGTCCTGAATGGGGTAACTGTGCCCCTGAAGGACCAGGTGCGTAGCCTGGGAGTCATTTTGGACTCACAGCTGTCCATGGAGGCACAGGTCAATTCTGTATCCAGGGCAGCTGTCTACCAACTCCACCTGGTACGCAGGCTGAGACCCTACCTGCCCGCTGACTGTCTGGCCAGAGTGGTGCATGCTCTAGTTATCTCCCGCTTGGACTACTGCAATGCGCTCTACGTGGGGCTACCTTTGAAGGTGACTCGGAAACTACAACTAATCCAGAATGCGGCAGCTAGACTGGTGACTGGGGGCGGCCGCCGAGACCACATAACACCGGTCTTGAAAGACCTACATTGGCTCCCAGTACGTTTCCGAGCACAATTCAAAGTGTTGGTGTTGACCTTTAAAGCCCTAAACGGCTTCGGCCCAGTATACCTGAAGGAGCGTCTCCACCCCCATCGTTCTGCCCGGACACTGAGGTCCAGCGCCGAGGGCCTTCTGGCGGTTCCCTCATTGCGAGAAGCGAAGCTACAGGGAACCAGGCAGAGGGCCTTTTCGGTGGTGGCGCCCGCCCTGTGGAATGCCCTCCCATCGGATGTCAAGGTGATGGAAAACTACCTGACATTCAGAAAACACCTTAAGGCGGCCCTATTCAGGGAAGCTTTTAATGTATGATATTTTAATGTTTTTTTTGGTTTCTGTGGAAGCCGCCCAGAGTGGCTGGGGAAACCCAGCCAGATGGGCGGGGTACAAATAATAAATTATTATTATTATTATTATTCTCAAATTCATTTAGCTGATGTGCTTTGCGATCAAGCAGTTTGATTTGAATATGGAAGTGGTGCTGATGAAAATGAGTATTACACTACCAATCCACTGTACTGCACTGCAGATAACAATATCTGCAATTAATTTTATGATGTGCTAAATCCGGATGCGAGTTCCTGGGGCACTCTGATGATTTATCACCTCTGCTTTCAACCTGGGGTTTCCAATACAAGTCACCCAAAGGAAGTACTTCCCTAACACCACCCAAAAAATAAAAAATGGCCAGGTGAATCAGGCCTTGACAAATGTTGCACATGATTCAGAAACTGAAGACAGATGTGTCAAAGTAGAATGCTGCATAGGCTTAAAGGAGGAAATTTAGCCTAATGGAAAGGCAATGAAAAAGAAGCCAAATTCAACAACACAGCCCTGACTTATAGAAGCTTTGGTCATGCAGCAAACATAAGCTTGTAGTCAGTTCAAAAATCGGGTCACTCAGGAAAGCAGTGTCAAGCGGTGGGGGATTCATTTTAAAACTAAAAATATCCTGTTAACAATACCAAGAGAATTGGTGCTACGACACAACTGTGAATCAAGCTTTTACAACAGGAAACGCTAACCCCCTGGAAAACATTCTGCTAACGCATCAAGGAAATCAAGCCAACCTATGGGGAATTGAACATTGTATAACCTACTCCTCACTCTCTCTCAATATTAATAAATTATAAGCCCATATGCTCAGTGCACTGCTCCCAGATGGTGGAAGTGCTAAGCTTCATAATGAAAAGCGGGACTAGTAGAGAAAGTCTGATACGAAAAACAACCGGAAGGGAAGGTGAGGGCAAACACTGATTTTATGAAGTAGCCCCATTAAAGGGTGATCATTGCAATCTCAAAGGCTTGTAAGTGCAATTTTTTATAGCCCACCACTTCTAACAATTCAGCCGCAATGTCTAACCAGGGACAATTAAATCTAATTTTATTGTATCTATAGCAGTGCATGATAGAGATGTCTCTTGAATTCTGAAATCCAACAGCAGCAGACCAAACCTGGTAGAAAGCGGGCATAGCTAAAAGATTCACTTTTACCCAGTTAATTAAAATGTATTTATTTTAATTGATTAATGTTGGAATAAGGTGATAGTCAAAGAACGGTTCATGAATAGGATTACCTGTATATAACTAAACATTCCTATAATCAGGAGGTATAAGGAACTTGTTCACAAAGCTGCCAACAGAACTGATTTAGTCAAAGAGTATTTTAAAAATATTTTTGAACATCTACATTACTAACTAGTGGCACCAATTCAGGTTTTCAGTTCATACTATACAAATCTACTTAGTCCTTCTAACTGGAAAACAGACTTGTCCATCCTTGGACTTTTTCTGCAGTCACTGTTTCCATGGTGCCAACCCTCAAATTAGTTGCTGCAGTGTTGCTTTCATCTAGAGCAACCTTCTCATAAGACAGGCAATTTTTTATTTTTTAAAAAGATAAAAGTATGGTAGAAACCTGGACATGCCATTGACAGATGCCTTACTGTAGATGAAACACAGCCAAGACAAGCACACGTTTTGCAGAGAGTCCTCCACATAGCTAATCTGCGGCTGTCCTTTACACTGTGTAGACCCCGTGATGGCTGACAACGCTAGATGATAAATGTGGAACCTTAAAGCTCTTCTAGAGACTCTTCCATTGACCCTGTCAGGGAGAATGATTTCATATTTTTAAGTACTGAAGGGGGGGGAAGAGGCAAAAGGTAATTTAACTGACTTTGATGGTGCTGTTTATGGAGGTGATCCCTTTCCTCAGCCTGCCTGTTCATGCAGAGCCTAATGAGGTGATGTCTCTGCTTAGCAGCTGCTTGTCTCCAATCCAAGTCTGAACTACTGTTTGTCTCCCCCCCCCCCCCCGCACCTTGCCCCCATTATTAAAGTACTGAGGAAAATGAACTTTAAATTAGTACAAAATTAACACATGGGCTTCAGACCCTGAGAAGTTTGTCATTCCTGTCTTGGTTGCTTATCATTTTGAAGCATAACTTTTCTTTACCCAGAAGACAAAAACTGGACTAGGAACACCTACACCTATCTGAGCAATATTTCCAAGCGCCAATGAAAGTTAACTTGCCAAGGAACTGGGACGTGCGTTTTAGGCGCTGGTCTTGTCTAGACTAGATTATCGTAATTCTCTGACAAATGACATTTCTTCCAGCTGCTTAAACAGCCTTTACTAAAGAGCTGTCTCCTGATGTTTTTCTGTGCTCTAGACTCGCTTCAAAACAAAATTTATTACAAGCATTTTTGCGCTTGTGAAATGCTGCAATTTGAAAGAAACCGATTTTGTAATTCTTTTTTGGATGTATTCCTCACCTTTCTATTATTGTTCCAAAAGAGGCTTTGAGCAGTTTGATGCCATCCAGATTCTTGACTACTAAAACCAGTGCTTTTTTTCTTAAAAAAAATGTTTGGGGGTACTCTCATTTTCCTTTTCATATTGAAATACTGCCTCTGAATGAGGTCAAACTTAAGATTCACAAAATGTTTAGGGGTATGTGTCCCCCCAGAGTTACCCTGTGTTCCCTGTATTATATTTTAATACAGACTGTTAATGGGTAAGAATACACTTCAAAATGTTGTGGTAGGTCCCTTTTGCAGCAAATGCAGTGACTAAAAACAAATAATAATTCACTTTTAAAAGAATCACAGAAATTGTTATCTGCTGACATTGGTGAGAATGGGACAATGGAGGACGAAATGGGACTATTTCAAAATACTGACTTCTCCAGTTTGATAATATTTTTAAATGTGTGTGATACCTGTGATGCATTTTAGGCAGAGCAATACTACTGTTTTCCCTGCCTAACCAGTGTATTAATCTTCTCGTAATGAAAAGCTCCAAGATGTGCTTTTTGGAAAAATTATGAATACTTACTTGGCAGTGTTTTAGAGGAAAATTTTAGACAGACTTCAGAGCATAAAGCAACAGACTTGTCACTTGGAGATTAAGCAGTGATGTCATTGAAATAACTTCAGAGGAAAAACTTGTTAAGTAGGGTGATGGGTAAAATATTAGTTTGCTTGTGCAATAATTGGTAGCTGGTGTTCCTGGCTACTGAATATCATTCAATTGTCTATCATGATTGCAACACACTTTTCTAAAATCACATCTTTTTAATTGGCTGGAGGATGAAGTTTGTGTGTGATACATGCATTGCATATTCCACCTTACCTGTATTTCACAGTTAAAAAAATAAAATAGAGGGGCTATAAGCAGCCAAGAAACACTTACAAAGCGTGTTCACATCAAAAGAGAGCACGTGTTGCGGTTGGGGCCGAACAAAACCCCATGTTAGTGACCAGGCCATAGATGGCTAGAGGCCTGGGAGCAGACTGGAGGATGTTGTTACTGGGGCAATTTGGATGTTGCCAATTTAGGGGTGGGATCAATGGCTTTATAAGCAGGATCCACAGCTTTCTCTTTCTCTTTTGCTGTGGACACCGGATCTCATGGAGCACTTGGACTGTCTGGAGGACAGTGATGCAAACTTCTCATTGTCTGGTTACATTTCTTTATTTCCCCCTTCTTTTAATCCTCTTTAGTCCCTTAAATAATTTAATTCCCCTTTTTCCTGTTCAATTTCCCACCCCACCCCTTACCCTGCCCTGTGGGAAGATTCTCCCTGTATCTGTGGCTTGCCTTTCTTTCGCAAAAAGGTTTCCCCCATTTCTCCTGTTGTAAATTGTGGGGCTAGTCAGGGCTGTTCCCAGCTTAGCTGGAATCACTTTCGTTTATAGCACCCCCGAAGGTTGGCTTTATTTGAGTGTGTGCAGCGCTGTTGGCCAAATTTTAATCTAGCCTTGGGCGGGAGCACTATTTTGAGTTCCTTTAATATTGCTATGAGACTAAGATTCTCAAGAGCAGAGGCATGGAGGCCTATTCGGCCTGCGCATAACTTCCAAGCCTAAGTCTGCTACAGGTAGCAGTTAATTGTTAAGTCTCTGACCTCTCTATAAGAATGTACCTGCTTGCAGGCTCAGTTGCTGCTAATGTATATCTGAGGCAGACAGAGGGCGGCAGAGGCTTTCAGTGCCTACAATGACTATGAGCACTCTGTATATGCTCTTGAACTATGCTGTTTCTGAACAAGTTTATTTTCTTTAAGTTTGTTTTGCCCTGATAGTGGCGACTGCCATTTTAGAGGCGAGCCATTGTGGTTTAGTGGCTAAAGTGTAGGACTAGGACCTGGGAGACAGGGTTCATATCCCCCTCTTAGCCATTGTTATAACAAAACAAAACAAACTGCTCCTTTTGGGCTATTCTGTTGCTGGGTAGTTCGGCCCATTTGTGATAAAAGAACTTTGGGTTTCTTGAAGGGGTGCTTCCCTCAAAAAGGGCAAGCAGGGGTACCTGGACAAGCTGTGGGCTGCCTCAACTCTGCTATTTCACTGGAAACATTTATGCCTGGCCTAGCAGGTGATCCTAGGGCTTTGCCCTAGAATTCGATGGCCTGGAAGCGTTTCCGGCCTGAATAGTGTCCCCATGTGGTCCACGAAGCATTGGTTTCACCAGTTCCTTACATTGTTTAGTTTTTGCAGACTATGACTGGGCTTTTGCAAATGCCTCAAGAGCTTGCCTCTCCTGCAGGGGATGACTTGTGGATGCCCCAGGTGTCTTCTTCCAGAAGGAAGCATCTTCGAAGGCTGCAATCCAGGAGGAGGGCAAAGAGGAGCAGGGATCATGATTCAGACATCACCTTGGACCTCTACAGGGGTCAGGGTGAGGCTGTCCTGGGTCTTTAGGGATCATCCTGGATAGCTCAGCTGGTCAGCGCATAGTGCCGGTAACGCCTAGGTTGCAGGATTGGTCCCTATATGGGACAGCTGCATGCTCCCCCATTGCTCTACCTGGACACTTAGGTCCAGTGTCGAGGGCCTTTTGGTGGTTCCCTCACTGTGAGGGATGTAACAGGCGCCAAGTTTGCAATATGCAAGCGGGAGAAAGCACCTTTGTGTGCCCGCACTGCAGTTTGCTCTGTGCGTTGCAGGGCACAGCGCTGCACGGGCTGCATTTGCATTGCATTGCGTGAGAGATTTGCATTTGCATTGCACAGATGTTGTGTGCATTGCACAGAGGGTGTGAGTGCATTGCACAGAGGGTGTGAGTGCATTGCACAGAGTGTGTGTGCATTGCATGGAGAGTGTAGTGGCATTGCACAGAGGGTGTAGTGGCATTGCACAGAGTGTGTGGGGTTTTTTTTGTTTTTTGTTTTTTTTTGCATTGCACAGAGAGTGCATTGCACGGAGTGTGTAGTTGCATTGAACAGAGGGTGTGTGCAGTGCACGGAGTGTGTAGTTGCATTGCACGGAATGTGTAGTTGCATTGCATGGAGGGTAGTTGCATTGCACGGAGTGCGTTTTTGCATTGCACGGAGTGTGTAGTTGCATTGAACGGAGTGTGTAGTTGCATTGCTTGAAGTGTGTAGTTGCATTGAACGGAGTGTGTAGTTGCATTGCATGGAGGGTAGTTGCATTGCACGGGGTGCGTTTTTGCATTGCACGGAGTGTGTAGTTGCATTGAACGGAGTGTGTAGTTGCATTGCATGAAGTGTGTAGTTGCATTGCATGGAGTGTGTAGTTGCATTGCACAGAGTGGGTAGTTGCATTGCATGGAGGGTAGTTGCATTGCATGGAGTGCGTTTTTGCATTGCACGGAGTGCGTTTTTGCATTGCACGGAGTGTGTAGTTGCATTGAACGGAGTGTGTAGCTGCATCGCACGGAGTATAGTTGCATTGCATGGATTGTGTGAGCACTGCACGGAGTGTGTTTTTGCATTGCGCAGTGTGTGTCTGAAAAGGAAGCTGGCTCGGCGGCAGTTTGTCGGGACCTTTTTAGCGGTTCTGGCCAGCGTCGGCCCTGTAAATTTACGTTTTATGATGGCAGCACAAGATGCCCCCTGCCCAAGCGGGGCTGGAAGCTGGCAAGCAATACCTCAGTACTTTTTGCCCATATTCCCATTTTATTTAGGGATCCAGTTGGATATCGTTGCTAAAACATACCACTTGCCTATGGAGAAGCTGTCTGCCTTGAAGGAAGTTATTTTGTAATACTTCCTCTGTAGCAAGTGATGCTTCATCAGATCCGATCTTGCTGGGTCACTTAATTAATCTTGCATGCAGAGTGGTTGCCCCAGGCCGCCCCTTCCCTTCCCACTAGGCCAGGCTGCCTGCGGCCTGAGGTCCCCTTACTTTTCTCATGCAATGGTTGCAATTCCTAAATGTTGAGGTCCCCTTACCTTGCTCATGCAATGGGATCTCATGCAATGGTTGCAATTCCTATATGTATGCAATAGTAGTTGGCCATGGCAGGATACTTGCACAGGGATCTTTCAGGTTCATGCTGATGCTGCTGGATCTTTGCCCTTTGGTTTTTTATTTCAGGGGCTGCTGGTGTGCAAAGCCATGGCCTCAAGCCCGGTATGGTGAGGCAATCATGTGACCTAACTTTTGAGTTTTCCCCATTGTAGCAGCAGTTCACATGTGGCCCGAGGAGTTCAGTGACCATCGGATCTGCTTTTGGTCTGATAACCAGGTAGTGGTGAGCGTCTTGGCAAAACAGTCCTCACGCTCCAGCAGAGTCTCCGCCCCTCCGCTCACGTGTTGGAGCTGCGCAGCTTAAGGTTTAATATTGTGCTTCTGCTCTCCTGATTACGGGATCCTCTAATGATGTCTCTGACACTGTATCCCATTTTCAGATGGAGCGCTTCAGATCCTGGGCTCCAGACACTCAGCTACTGCCAGACTTTTCCAGACCACCTGTGGCATTTTGACAACAATTAGTAATTTCAGAGAGCGGCAGCTTCCATTTCCCCTTCTGCTTTTAGCTCTTATGGGAAGGCCTGGATGGATTTCTTAGCCTTAAGCTGGCAGTCCGCGGCCATTCAGAGGAACTGGCCCCCATCCTCTGAGCAGATCCTGCAGTATTTGGTCCACCTGCCGCAGATTGGGCGTGCTGTTATAACTATCAGAATTCAGTCCGCTGCAATGTCTGTTATACTGAAGCTTTATTTTTCAGAGACCCTTGCATAAAGTTTGTAATGCGCAGGGCCTTGGAAGGTTGGAATAGGCTCCAACCTCATAGGACAGTGGGCAGGAAGTCGGTCAATTTTACCTATGCAGGATCTGCAACAAGTTAAAACTTGTCTGCTGGTAAAAGATCAAGGCGAGACTCCTTTCAGTAGTCCATTGCATTTTCGCACTGAGGGTTGGGGAAATGGTTGTTGGAGCCAGCACAGGGCTGAGAGTCTGGAGGCTTATTGCTTCAGGACTTATCCTTATCTGCTTTGGAGCTTGTCATTAGAGTTGGGAACTCTAAAACAGACTTAGTGGGCAGGAGTGCCACAATCAGGCTTCCCATTACAGATGAGGAGGGCCTTTGCCCAGTTATGGATAACAGAATATTTGGCTTTTTATTCCCTGGGGGCTGGCCCGCTCCTAGTGCATGAAAATGGGTTCCCGTTAGCCAGGCATCTATGTGCTTACGTCGTGCACCAGTTATTACGGCCTGCGGCTTGCTTACCGCTGAACACGCCTCATTCCTTACGATTAGGTGCTGCTGCAAAGGCTGCACACTGGGGGCCTGTCAGTAGACAGGATTGTGAATACGGGTCATTGGAAGTCTGACGCTGACAAGGGTCACAATGGAAGTGTCACAATGATGTCTGTGCTGATGCTTGTCTGTTATTTCCTTTTCTCATAGGAGCAGCGGTGCACATTTGGGCCACAGCACTGTACACTGGGCTGGCAAGTGCGCTGACAAGTCTGGACTGGGGCGCCATCTCAGTCTTCCTGCCCATGTGAACATATACTGGATGTCCAGATGGGGAATGCTTTGGGAGGAGGTCCTTCCTTTGGTGCGGTCGAGTGTGACCTGTGCAGGTCCTCCCGCAATGCTGGTGGTACAGCTGGGCGAGAATGTTTGCTGTCTTCCTCCAGCATAAGTTTGCATTCCTGCTTGCAAGAGGGCTTGGATTGAGTTGATGGCAGCTCTCCCTGGACTCAAAATAATTTAAGGCATTGGTTCAAGGTGGTCTGGAGGGGGGGTTGGAGCACCTGTCCCCTCCAATGCGCAAAGATGTTCCATTAAGGGAATCCAAGGATTCGCCATGCTCTTGTCGACCCCTTTTGAGGGGTAGGGCCATGCAAGAGTCCCTGGGAGCATTTGGGGTGAGCTTGAGTCTGATCCTGGTTCATTGCTCCCCCATGCTGTTTACTGGAACTGACGATATGGTGGGGCCCAGTCGTCAGTGCTGCCCTGCTGAGGTCAGGTGCAGCTAGTCGGGAACCAATGCCTAGACAAACTACCACCGAGCAGGCCAGAAAGCATGTTAATATGGCGGTGGAAAATAAAATAAAATAAATAAAGTAAATAAAATAAAATAAAATAACATATAAAATAAAATAACAAATAAAATAAAATAGGTCCTTGCTTTAGGTGGTTCTGTGATACTGCACCCTGCTATTTTCTTCAAGACTGTTCCCCTCTTTGGGGCAGATGGGGGGTGCATCTTTCCCCTATGGGGAACGACACCTGGCGGGATGCGATTGCCTTGGGATTCATTGCTCCCCCACAATGTTGCTGGTACTGACGATATGGTGGGGCCCAGTCGTCAGTGCTGCCCTGCTGAGGTCAGGTGCAGCTAGTCAGGAACCAGTGCCTAGACAAACTACCACCAAAGAGGCCGGGAAGCATGTTAATAAGGAAGTGTAAAATAAAATAAAATAAAATAAAAATAAAACAAAATAAAATAAAATAAAAATAATAAAGTAAAATAGGCTTTGCTTCAGGTGGTTCCGTGATTTTGCACCCTGTGCTTACCTTCAAGGCTGCTGCCAGCTTTAGGGTGAATATTTCCCCTATAGGGAACGACACCTGGTTGGCTATGGTTGCTTTGGGATTGAAGGAAGGGTTGCATTTGTGAGTGGTTTGGCGGTGAGCTAAGGCTCTGTGGCGGTTAGGCATTGGTTAAATTGGTTGGTGGAGGGGTATGGATTGGCTGTGCCTGCCCCTCCAATGCTGCTGCAGACGGGTATTCCGTTAAAGGAATTCTGAAGCTTACCATCCCCTTCGTCCAAACCCTTGGAGCAGGGTGCGGGCCGCGTAAGCTTCAAGGAACAAGCGCGGAGTAGCTGAGGGCCTGTGACGCAGCTCCAGCTGACTCTGTCCCTTGTTTCCTCCGGGACTGACTAGGGAGTCAGTGCTGTCCCCCATGGCGGGAGGGGACAGATAGTCATAACCAATGCCTAAGCAACCACTCTCAATTTGTATTTAAATAAAGTTGTGGCCAAAATTATGCCAAAAACCTTAAACAAAAATTATGTGTGATGTGTGAGTTATTGGGAAGGGGGTTTTGGTGGACCTCAACACGCAAAGCGTGTTCACATCAAAAGAGAGCACGTGTTGCGGTTGGGGCCGAACAAAACCCCATGTTAGTGACCAGGCCATAGATGGCTAGAGGCCTGGGAGCAGACTGGAGGATGTTGTTACTGGGGCAATTTGGATGTTGCCAATTTAGGGGTGGGATCAATGGCTTTATAAGCAGGATCCACAGCTTTCTCTTTCTCTTTTGCTGTGGACACCGGATCTCCCGCCCGCCCTCCCTTGCTTGGGCTTGCGCCTTGACCTTGCTCTGCCTGTCATGGGGTCGTTCGCCTTGGTGCGGGGGCCCAGTAGGAATTTTTCCAATTGGCTGATTAGTGCGTGCCTTTTGGGTTTTGCCTACTGCTTAGCAAATCGTCACAACTTGTAAGGTTGGCGGTTAGGCATTGGTTAAATTGGTTGGTGGAGGGGTATGGATTGGCTGTGCCTGCCCCTCCAATGCTGCTGCAGACGGGTATTCCGTTAAAGGAATTCTGAAGCTTACCATCCCCTTCGTCCAAACCCTTGGAGCAGGGTGCGGGCCGCGTAAGCTTCAAGGAACAAGCGCGGAGTAGCTGAGGGCCTGTGACGCAGCTCCAGCTGACTCTGTCCCTTGTTTCCTCCGGGACTGACTAGGGAGTCAGTGCTGTCCCCCATGGCGGGAGGGGACAGATAGTCATAACCAATGCCTAAGCAACCACTCTCAATTTGTATTTAAATAAAGTTGTGGCCAAAATTATGCCAAAAACCTTAAACAAAAATTATGTGTGATGTGTGAGTTATTGGGAAGGGGGTTTTGGTGGACCTCAACACGCAACTACTGTCATCTTTGAACACTTGAGAGTGCATTTGAAATGTAATGGTTTCAAGATAATTCTATCCCTTTCCCCTTTCCATCTTGAAAATTTAATTTCCAAAAGAAATGTGGTCCAATGTGAAGCATATTCAGCAGTATTTAGGTTTTCTCCCTAATAGCCAAAACTGCCTATAACAAATGCACAATTTCTAGTCAGTCTTTCCCATGACTGTGTAAACACTTTAAAAAAGAGAGATAGTAAAAATTTGATTTGGCCGAGGCTGGGTATCATACATAGGCAATGAAATTGTTTTTTGTTTTGTTTCTTCAAATGTAAACTTTTCATCTTCTCCCTAATCCCCATTAACTTGGCTCAGTAAACTCTGCAAGAAATATCCACTTCAACGGGTTTTGGACTGGCCAAGTACCTTAATGATCTGACACACACATCCTGTGATTTTAGGGACTGTATTAATGATAAAATCAGTGCAAGGGGAAACAGTCTGCTTGCTTAATGCTCTAAGTGCATATACTCTGAGTTACAAATACCAATCCTAGTCCCTTTCAGTTTCTATATATCATATACAATGAATGCATCAATCATGAAAAGAACCAGCAAGTTCTCAATCATGTACTTGCACTTGTAATAAAGCAGGTAACCCTATATAAAGAAATATGAAATATTCTATTTTTCCTGGTTCTGTTAGAGATATATTATATATTATCACATTTGTCAAGCTTGGTTTTTTTCCAGATAGGGCCGAGGAACTTAAGTGGTGTTTAAAACAGCATACAGTGTGCTCAAGACTGCTAATTAGCAAAGTCAGTCCTAACAGCTATGATCTCCTGTTTAAGGTGGAATAGAGTCTGAATTCAGGATCACTGTATGAGGATTAATGTCTGAAATAAAAATGTTTAAACTGCAAAGTTATACAACTCTGCTGATTGTTTATCAGTGCAACTCTTAGAGTCTCTTCATTACAATCATAGAGCAATTTCCAGCACATAGGAGACATCATGACAACTTTTTTAAAAAAATCCCACCAAATTATTGACCACTTATAAAATCAACACACATACCAGTAGTTCAAAAATGCTATAAAATGTTGGGCAGTCTACCTTTCAGTCCTCAAATCTGTGAGCTGGAGAGATACAGGGACATTGCATTTACTTTCCTACATAAAACACCTGAGGGATACACCAGTGATTGCTACAGGTGCTGAAGGAGAGTTTGAGGTGTTCCCATTTGGAACACTAAATATTGTGCTTGCCTCCTTGCCAAGAATTTGCCCTCTTCTAAGTTACAGACCACCCTTCTTCATTGCATGCAGTTTCCAAACATCTGCAGCTTGAGTAAAGCACCTAATGGTACTCTGTGCAGCACGGTTTCCAGACATGTATGTTTACAAACCAAACCAAATTCTGGGTGCAGGTGGCCAGAAAACACACACACACAATATAGACTCTCAGAATGGGATGAAATATGCAAGAATCTAAGCAATTAAGAGAGAGAAAATGAGACACGACAGTTTCCTTCAAGGAGCTGGCCTTGAGTGCAAACATATTTCTCTGGCATTTGTGCAAACAGGCAAGAAAATATCCTTGTTACGTTATCAGTTGTCAGGAAAATCCCTTAATGAGGTCTTAGTTTTCCTCCCAGGCCTTCTCCCTTAGTTCTTGCTTTCCTCCCCCTCTCTGCTTGTGGCCTCCACACCCCCACCTACATTGTGAATGGAAGAAAAGTGTCGTCTGAGACGGACTATTATGCAGATTCATGAATTTATAATACGCGCGCACACACACATACACACACAAAGAGAGAGCCATCAAAATACACTTCCTCTTACTTTTTTCCACCCAATTGTTCAGAAAGTGAGAGTGCTAAGATACAAGAGCAAGGGAGATAAATATGGCCCACCAAAAAAAAAAAAAAAAAGAGTTTTCCCACAGTCTTTAGCCTCTTCGGGATGCTAATCCTATTGAGGATATTTATGCCGGCAAAACAATGAAGGGAATCCCAAACACAACCCCAATAGGGCCAGTGCTCCTGCTGGCTGTCCCCCTGGCACAGCAAAGGCACTTTCCAGAGACCAGCTGCCTGTTGCCATGGTAACCTCTTTGCGAAGGGCAGCCCTTGGCACCACACTTAAAATACTTTAGACTCACCACATGCTTAGCCAAAGAAAGGCTGAGAGTTTCCATTTATCTCCTTGGCATCCTGATTAACCTAAAGACAAACTACATCATTTGAGTTTCAATCAAACGCTCCAGCACAGGATGAAGCCTTCCAAGGCTGTATTGACTCAGGAGAGTGATGTCTCTGCTGAATCCGCCGGGACTCCTTTATTGCAGATTAATCCTTCACAAGAGGGAAATCAAGATATTTTCTGCTCTGGGTTTTAATAAACACGTTTGACAGATACAGAGAATTATACAGGGTAACCACAAAAAGAGTAGACTGACGGCTCCGATTTCAGCGATAAGCAATAAAAAGAGTATCAGATAAACTTGTAGCTGTGGAATCCTTATGGAGATTACTCTAATGTGATTTTGTACTATGTATACTCTAGCATAGTTTGTTTGCCCTTTACAGTGGTACCTCGGGTTACATACGCCTCAGGTTACATACGCTTCAGGTTACAGACTCCGCTAACCCAGAAATAGTACCTTGGGTTAAGAACTTTGCTTCAGGATGAGAACAGAAATCATGCGGCAGCAGCGGGAGGCCCCATTAGCTAAAGTGGTATCTCAGGTTAAGAACAGTTTCAGGTTAAGAACAGACCTTGGGAACGAATTAAGTTCTTAACCCAAGGTACCACTGTATTTTAAATTTCTTTGCAGGAAAATCTCCCAGTCTTATACCCATTTTAACACTTTTAGTCACATGCATACTGAATGGGTGGGGTGAGCAGGCATGACCACCCCCTCTGGTTCATGGCTCCTCACCCCTCACAGTGTACAATGTGTAGAGATCTGTATTCTGATCAAAGGTGGGGATGGGCATGATCCTGCTACCTCTCCCCACACTGAGTATAATTGTGTTCAAAGGCATGAAAAGGCTTATATGTAGAGACAAATGAATATGTCAGTTTTTGTTTCCCTTGGTGTTTATTTTTCCAACCATCAAGTTCAGTTTGTCACATTTCCTCATCAGTTTTTATTTTTTAAAAATAAAACATTGTGACAACGTGGCAGCATTTTACTGAATATTTCTTTGCAAGTAATTTTCCCTGATGTGATGCATTTTTGTCTTCACATTTTTATGTATACTTTCCCCTAATGCACACATTTTGGGGCTGGAGAACTTCATTGCAAAATTAAGGCATGTGCACATTTCAAAAGATACCTGTGTTTCAGTCTATGTATTGTTGGAAAATGCAAATCAGGTCAATTTGCATTGAAATGTGAACCAAACTGAACTTCTCCGTTTTCTAGCTGCATGTGGGTTGAAACGCTTCAGCAGAACCACACATTATTTTGTCAACTTATGGAAAATAAATACGCCAGTTTTCATCTTCCATAGTTAAATGTGACAGCAACAATGAAAGTCTTGCCAGGTGGTAATGGAAGAAACATTTTACTACTACATTCATGTTAACCATTAACCCATCCACACATAGTGGATAAGGACATCTTTGCTGCAGGGAACTGGGCTCGCTCCCCAGTTTTGAGATTTGGAGTCATCCCCCCCCCCCCGAAATACAGTTAGCAGGCATGAGGTCTCTCTCAAAAAGAAACCTGCTTGAAGAGAAGAGCAAGTAAAAGAGAAGATTGGCGAAAAAAAAGGGGGGGAGAGAGAAGCCATTTTGGATCAGACCAAATAAAAGTTCATCTAGTTCAATATCCTTCCCCGCCTCCCCCCAATGTGTTTGTGTGCAGGAGAGAAAGAGGGAGGGAGAGAGAAATCAAGGCTATAACTTCTGACTTCCAAATTTGTGGTGCGCAGCCACTGCAATTTATTCTCCTCTCCCCTTTTCTGTCTTTCTTCCCCCAGGTTATAGAATTTCAATCTCAAACCACAGCCTAATTTTGGTATAAAGCCATCAGTGGGTCCCATGTTTTCTTAAGAGACTTGGGAATTTATTGGATAGCCTTCTTGTTGGACCGTGTGTCGAACGAGATTTGGTTATTTTGGCATGAGGGATATGCTGCAAACATTTAACATCTTGCTTGCTCTTACTCTTTGGCTTGGCAGAAATAGGTGCACCGTTGCCCTGGGGCCTAATCTCTCATTTGTATCCAGTCCAACGGAGCTGCCGAGTTTTCTCCTACTACTGTAGATGCTGCTGCTGAAGTCACAAGAGATAAAGAGGTGAGGGGAATTAAGGGTGAAACCGGATGCAGTGCTAATTGAATCTTTGCATTTAAAATGCAGGTCTTCAAAAAAATTTCAGATAACACCTGCTGGGAAGAGGGTCTGGTCATTATTGGGGTTTCATAACTCATAAATATACCAGTGTAGGAAAAGCAACAAGATTTAGCAAGCTGAGCTTCCTAAAGGTCAATAGGAAATGGGCTAAGAAACATTTGCACAGGTCCATAGAAGAGATGGTTCTAAACATCCATAGATGTGGAGGTTGATGTTACTGTGGAAATCTATATAGAGTTCTATATAGATAGAGTAGACCCAATAAAACCAATTCATTGGGGCTACTCTGAGTATAATTTACATAGATATCACCCCCATTGCTTTTTAATGTTAACTCTTGAACAGAGAGTATCAGGATAATTTGACAGTTTGATTTATGTATCCCCATTTAATTTTAATACGTTTATGGTTTGTGTGTTCTGGCTAAGGAATTTCTTCACCTTCCTTGAATTCACTTATGGTCCACTGGTCCGCAAATCCTAGTGATAAACTGCTTGCTCTTCCTCCAAGGTTGCCATTAGGCGGGAGCAAAATATTTCTCAAAATACGAATTTCTCTCTCCTTCAAACAAGGGGAACATCTTGATAACAGCCAAATGCACACTACATGTGCACTCCGTTTGTAAAAAGTAAACACAACAATGGAATCATTTGGTTTTAATTTGCTGGCTGGCCTAGAGAGCTTCCCCAAGAGGGGATATGGAAAGCAGCCCATAAATTATCAACAAAGTCTGCACGATTTTAGCTGCATCCCTGCATATGAAGAGCTGCTCATCTGTAATCTCTAACCGTGTCGCCCATAAAAAGATAACATAAACTTTGGCAGCCTTGTGCATTGCCTCAGAGGGGAGGCTCAAAAAGTAGGCATACTGGATTTGACCTGTCAACTACTCAGAGCTGTAGTCCATGAGGAGAGCCCAGATGGAGCAGACAAAAGGCCTATCTCATCCACAGTGGCCAACCAGATGCCTATAGCAAGCCCACTACTTAACAACTTACTTACATTACCCATTTCTACTGTAGTGCTCAGACTTCTTTTCTTGCTCCAAGGCCTGCTTTGTTCCTGGTTGTCCCTGAAGTATGGATGAGGTCTCTCTCTCTCTCTCTCTCTCTCTCTCTCTCTCTCCTACCCCAATCCCAAATATTATTGCTTTCTCTGAGTCTAAAAGTCAATTGGTTCTGCTGGAACGATATTGTTGTAAGGCTGGAAGTTTGGACAGGAGAGGATTAATGGATTTCAGGAGTGGACTACTTTCCTTTCAGAAAAGAGGAACATGTCAGAAAGCTGACGGGACTTAATTTGCTCAACAGCTCATGGCTTTCAGCTTCCCTTGCTATTATTATGGATAATATTTTTAAGAGCGGATTTCATGTACCCCTATTCTCGATAGAACATCTTCCTTACTTTTATGAAGCTCGCACACACACACAAGTTACTTAAAAGCCCACAAAGACAATATTTCAATGTCCAAAATAAACATCAGAATGAAACACCTTCCCACTTGGTATTTTAGCCACAGACAATGCAAAAGAATACAGGAAAGCAAGCATCTCTGAAATATGTCACTTCTAAGCTACTCAAGGGTCAAAATAAGTGCCTCATTATGGTGGCAACTTAGGATTTAGGATTCAGGACCTCTCATATCCTAAACATTGCATAGTATTTTACACAATTATTTATAAGTAGTGAGAAACATGACTAATGATGGGGATCTGCTTTGGTATGGAATACCTATGCTGATCGTTACATCTGAATTCCCACACTGATCTAATTAAAAACAAGTAAGTGTGTGTGTGTGTGTAACTATTATGCATAGAACCATCATGAGTAAAGTCGAAGATAAAACTTTTAACACAGATAAGGGTAGGTTTTTGAAACAAAAATGTTTTCAGCAGGCATCTGAAATATACAGCGAGGGCACCAGCCTAATGTCAATAGACATGGAGATATACAATATGAAGATGCCCAACAAATCTCTCATTATTTAAATTAAGTGCCCCTTTTAAAGCCAAATCTTCACAAAACCAGATGGGCAAGGCACCCCCCTCTTCATCAATAAGCACAAGCCTTCTGTGGTGTCTTAACATTCATCTGCATCATCCATCCATCTTCCATACACCCTCCTCTGGCTGCAGCAGCTGTGACATAGTATCTGGGTGCCAATCTTTTAAAAGCTGTGCCGTTCTCTTGGTTGTGTGTTTAGAGTCCTTTGCATCCAATACAACACTGCAGCCTTCTGCAGTCTGCTATTATTATTTTTCTAGCTCACACTTTAAAAAAGAATAAAAAAATGCTAGCAACATTCCAGAACTTTCCCTTTTAAACTAAGAGGACTGCAACACATTTCAAAGTATACAGATAGCTCATGTGGAAATAAATGACTGAGAATACGGTCTACATAACTAAACACTTATTTAATACGACCAGCACTTATTTCTTCTCATCCACCCTCGAAGCAACATGGTGAACTTGGTCGTGATTCTTGCTATTAGTAAAAGTCTCCTTGTTATGATGGGAAATAGGTACTGGTGAAGGGCCTGTACTCCCCAAATGGGCTAGATGGTGCGGTGTGTTACCAAAGGATGATAAATCAATTCAGTGTTGTGCCTCCCAGTATTAAGTGTAGAAGCAGGTTGTGTTCTCATCAAAAGGTTATCCCCAAGAGTGGGATATTGATCAGGGCTCCCCTGGTTCTTCCTCTTTCTCTGCTGAACCTAACACAGCCACCGCTAATATTTAGCATTAACAATGTATGGATTTCTAACATGGTGTTGTTGTTTAGTCATTTAGTCGTGTCCGACTCTTCATGACTCCATGGACCAGAGCACGCCAGGCACTTCTGTCCTCCACTGCCTCCCGCAGTTTGATCAAACTCATGCTGGTAGCTTCAAGAACACCATCCAACCATCTCATTCTCTGTCGTCCCCTTCTCCTTGTGCCCTCCATCTTTCCCAACATCAGGGTCTTTTCCAGGGAGTCTTCTCTTCTCATGAGGTGGCCAAAGTATTGGAGCCTCAGCTTCACGATCTGTCCTTCCAGTGAGCGCTCAGGGCTGATTTCCTTCAGAATGGAGAGGTTTGATCTTCTTGCAGTCCATGGGACTCTCAAGAGTCTCCTCCAGCACCATAATTCAAAAGCATCAATTCTTCGGCGATCAGCCTTCTTTATGGTCCAGCTCTCACTTCCATACATCACTACTGGGAAAACCATGGCTTTTACTATACGGACCTTTGTTGGCAACGTAATGTCTCTGCTTTTTAAGATGTTGTCTAGGTTTGCCATCGCCTTTCTCCCAAGGAGCAGGCGTCTTTTAATTTCGTGACTGCTGTCACCATCTGCACTGATCATGGAGCCCAAGAAAGTAAAATCTCTCACTGCCTCCATTTCTTCCCCATCTAACATGGTACTAATATGCAATCCATGAGAGACAAGCTACTAAGAACACATGAACCCTCTCAGTGGACCAGGCAAAAGGCCTTTCTAGTCCAGCATCCTGTTCTCACAGTAGTTAGCCAGATGCCTATGGGAAGGTCACAAACAAGGCACTCATGATTCCCAACAACTGATATTAAGAGGCACTGTGGTCTAAACCACCGAGCCTCTTGGGCTTGCCAATCAGAATGTTAACAGTTTGAATCCCCACAACAGAGTGAGCTCCTGTTGCTCTGTCCCAGCTCTTGCCAACCTAGCAGTTTGAAATCATGCCAGTGCAAGTAGATAAATAGGTACCGCTGTGGCAGGAAGGTAAACAGCATTTCCGTGCACTCTGGCCTATGTCACGGTATTCCGTTGCACCAGAAGAGGTTTAGTCATGCTGGCCACATGACCCGGAAAGCTGTTTGCGGACAAACGCCGGCTCCCTCAACCTGAAAGTGAGATGAGCGCTGCAACCCCATAGTCGCCTTTGACTGGACTTAACCGTCCAGGGGTCCTTTGCCTTTGAACTATTAAGAGACACACTGCTTCCAACAGTAGAGGGAGAACACAGTCATTGTGGCTAGCAGCCACTGACAGTCCTCTCCTCCATGAATTTGTCTAATCTTCTTTCAAAGCCATCCAAGATGGTGGCCATCACCACCTCTTGTGGGAGCAAATTCCATAGAGGACGATTCACGAGCAGGTCCCAAGGTGGTTGCAATTATTTACATAGTATTAAAAACGGTCAAAACAAATTACAGGAACAGTGGGTCCTAAAAACACACATCTCTCGTGTCAGGGTAAAGAGGCGCATTGTTGGAATTCGCTGAAAGCTGCATGGTGAAGGTGTCAGAAAAAGCTCTGTGGGTAGGGAAATCCACAACTCGGGCTTCCACGGAGAATGACATCTCTGGTGGGCAAACATAAGCAGCAGAACTTATAAACTCTGATGCTGTGTGAAAAAAGTACTTTCTTTAATCTGTCCTGAATTTTCCACCATTTTGCTTCATTGGACGCCCCAAGTTTTGTATTATTAAAGAGAAAGAAAAACTTCTATCCTCTTTCTCTACATCACACATAATTTTATATACCTCTATAAACTGTAGCATTGTAATATCATACCCAGGCCATGTCATCCCCACAGGTACTCATTAAAAAAAGGGGGGGGGGATAAGTTTCAACAGCTTTCAAGAATAGAGACAAGCTTGCATCTTATCAGCTTGTATCTTCTTTCCTTTAATGAGCTCATATTATAGACATATAATCTACAGCCTTTAAGGTAAAACTAGCCAGTTTTGAGGTTGAAGTGGTTTTTCACACGTCACAAGGTAGGTGTTAATGCTGTTGGGATTCATTCTGCCCGCCATAAATGGAAGTTGAAAGGAGATTGGTAAGCAAGGCCATTATTAATACCGGAGGGCTGGCAATGAGGCAGCTTCAGTAGCTTCTTCTCAGAGGTGTGAGGATGCGATTAAGGGCATCCTGTCATTTCTGCTTCATTAGATATATTGCTTGTTTGTCGGCAGTTTCCATGGTCGGTTAAGCAGCGGGAACCCAGGAAAGAAATATGAGGGATTACTGGGGGGGGGGGATTGTTGGAGGCAACCAGATATTCTTTGTCCATGTGCATTGGTGGTGGTGGGGAGAGAAAAGGGCAATTGCCCCCACAGATGAACCAGAACCCCCAGATTCTCAGTTTTCATTCGGAATTTCTTCTTCTTCTAGCATTTGTACAGCTTGAGATACAAGACCATATGTATGGCAATTATCTTCTCACTTCTTAAAAACGAGACATCAAGCACGCTCCCACCTTTCAGTATTTTACTTCCCTCCCCCTGAAAAATTTCTGCTGATGCCCATGCTTTCTGCATGACAAATACACCACCACAATTTTAATTCATTTCAATAATCTGATCTGCCAGATGTAATGGAGATTTGTGCTGTGGGGTTGGGGGAAGACGATGAAAACTAAGCGCACGTATTGGGCTCTGAAAAGCAAACAGGTCTAGCGCCTAATATGTCAGAACTGATCAGCAACTTCTAAGCTCCGTGGACCAGATCATCTGGTCACTCTAGAGAAAAGCAGGTGAAAAAAATCTTAGGAGGCTTGGAGAAAGCAACAGAGACAGAGCACTACAGTAGAAATGGGTTGTAGAAATAGCGTTTAAAGATCATGAGGTCAGGTTTCTCCTCCTCAGTTGTATGGTTCATCAGAAATAGCCATTCTGGGGTATATAGAAAGTGGGCAATCATTCAGTGGAAATAAGCAATAGATTCAACTCATGGCAATAGGCTACATTTCCAGGATTGCTGAGAGAAATGTAGGTTGTTTGACAAACCAAAACATCTGAGAGGGAGGTGGGCAACATGGCAAGATCATGTTCAGCACATTCAGAACTGCGACTGTAGGAGAAAGTGATCTAGAAGTGGCTGGACTGGTCTTCTTGAGGAGCAATTGGCCTAGGAGTTGCTGTTCTTGGAGAAGAAAACCAGCTCTCATCCCAGCTGAAAGGGCAAGGAAACACCAGATACACTCTAGACAGCACCACAACTGGAACAGGAAGTGCAAAATAGAGATCATATGAAAACAGAATGTTCTTCAACATACTGGAGTAATTAATCTTTTTAGGTATTCTGGTTAGGGAGAAGGAATCCAGATTATAAGGGCTGGTATATTAGACAGACCTGAAGGATACATAAACATCTTTTTTTTTAAAGAAAGTAATAATCAGAATCCCCCCAAAGTGAATATAATTATTTGAAAGCCTTCATGAGAACAATACCTTCTCCTCTTTCCCTCCCCCCCCCCCCCCGCATAGCACACAGCACACCTCTAAAAGTTGCTCTGTTGGGTTGGGGGACTCTTCAGAACAGAGTTTGAAAGGTGCACAGGTGGAGAGAAGAGAAACCAGAAGTCCCATTGGGCAAGGAGATTTCCACTGCACGGGCAAGATCACACCATTGGAGGTTGCTCAGTCTATTGTTAGCATGGCTTACACCATCATTTTAATTCCAGCTGCTCCCAAGTATTCCAGATCTGAAAGTATATTCCTTGTTTCAGAGTCCTTCCATTGATTTTCCCCCACCCCCTAACATGCACTCTAATATACCGCATAATCTTACTAGATTATTTGCTTGTTAGGTGTTGCTCCATCAATAGACAAGAGTTAGGTTACATTGCATCTGGATAATCGGCTTTAATGAATGGGTGATGTTTAATTCAGAAACGCTGGCGGAAATGACCACAAACACATAACGTACTACTTAATATTTCCATTTCTCAACTTTCCCAAATCCTTGACACAATAAAATTTATTGCTTGCCTACCTAACAAATTACTGCCTAGCTGGCATTTCTCATCTTCCGGTGCCAGTGAAGGGAAACAATGAGACCTACTTAAAAGGTAAAGGTAAAGGTACCCCTGCCCAAGCGGGCCAGTCTTGACAGACTCTGGGGTTTGTGCGCCCATCTCACATCTATAGGCCGGGGGCCAGCGCTGTCCGGAGACACTTCTGGGTCACGTGGCCAGCGTGACAAAGCTGCATCTGGCGAGCCAGCGCAGCACACGGAACGCCGTTTACCTTCCCGCTGGTAAGCGGTACCTATTTATCTACTTGCACCCGGGGGTGCTTTCGAACTGCTAGGTTGGCAGGCGCTGGGACCGAGCAGCGGGAGCGCACCCCGCCGCGGGGATTCGAACCGCCGACCTTTCGATCGGCAAGCCCTAGGCGCTGAGGCTTTTACCCACAGCGCCACCCGCGTCCCTACTTAACATTAATTAATTTTATAATGAATGATTTTAGAGTGTCGTTTGTGCTGTACTTTTGTACTGTTTTATTGTTGTTAGCCGCCCTGAGCCTGGCTTCGGCTGGGGAGGGCGGGATATAAATAAAATTTATTATTATTATTACAAGAAGTGCCTGCTAGATCAGGCCAGAGGTCTATCTATTCCAGCATGCTGTTCCCACAGTGGCCACCTAGACACCCTTCGGAAGCCCACAACTAGGACCAACATTACTCAACCCTCCTGTGGTTCCCAGCAATTAGTATCAAGTACCTGGATGCAAGGCTTATATCTGACGTCTTCTCCGTGTGCATGCCTATAGCACTTTCATTGTAAACTGCTAAGAGATTTGTATATTAAGGAGTTATATATATATTTTTCCATAAAGAAGGCTGATCGCCGAAGAATTGATGCTTTTGAATTATGGTGCTGGAGGACTCTTGAGATTCCCATGGACTGCAAGAAGATCAAACCTATCCATTCTTAAGGAAATCAGCTCACTGGAAGGACAGATCCTGAAGCTGAGGCTCCAATCCTTTGGCCACCTCATGAGAAGAGAAGACTCCCTGGAAAAGACCCTGATGTTGGGAAAGGTTGAGGGCACAAGAAGAAGGGGATGACAGAGGACGAGATGGTTGGATAGTGTTCTCGAAGCTACCAGCATGAGTTTGACCAAACTGCAGGAGGCAGTGGAAGACAGGAGTGCCTGGCGTGCTCTGGTCCATGGAGTCACGAAGAGTCGGACACGACTAAACGACTAAACAACAACATATGTTGTTCTTAATAGTAACATTTGATCTTCATTTCATTTCTCATTTTAAAGGTGCAAGGTAGCTCTACATTGCTTCCTAAAAAATTGGTAATAGAAGCCTCCACCCTCAGGGGTATTTACCGTATTTTCCCCTCTATAACAGGCAGATTTTTTCTCCTAAAAAGTAAGGGCAAATGTCTATGCGTGTTATTGAGCGAATGTGTGGTCCCTGGAGCCGACTGGCCCGAGTGCATCACACATTTTCTTGGAGGGTCGTCTTCATTGCGGTCAGCAGAAGCCAGGGAAGTGCTTGCTAGGTTTGGCCACTCTGCAGCGCGACTGTGTGTTTGCTAGTATGTGTGCTTTGTGAGTGTGTGGTTGCCTGTGTGTTTGTTCGCTAGCGTGGGTGCTTGGAGGGAGTGAGAGAGTGACTGACTGCTGCATCTTCTCCTGCAATTTGCCTTTTAAAAAATTGGAAGCAGCGGGGCAGTAAAAACCACCTCCGAAAGCCCCATTTTTCCCTTCTAAGGCTGCAGCTCGGCTTTGGGAGCCCTGAACCCCTGCCTTGTTCTTGAGGGATCTTTGAGGTTTTCCCTTTAGCTTTAACCCAGCCCCCTTATTTTACTAGTTTATCTTCATTCTCGGTGTGGTAAACTGATTGCAGGCAGCCACACGTGCGTTCAAGCCTCCCGAGAGAGAAAGCTGTTGCTTTCCTGCATTCTGCCTCAGGGTCTTACTGCCCACCCTCTTCTGTTTCGTTACTGTGTTTGCTCAAACAGAACAAAGAGCAGAGAAAACCCCTCCCCTCCAGGCACAAGTACAAAAACATGGTTACAAAGCATGGATCCACATGGATCCTCAGGATCTTTGCATAGGGTCACCCCAAATTCAACATCAGATCACATAGCATATCCATGGCTACAGCCTGCACCAAAAAAATCATGCAGCCACTGTTGCCTGGGGCCGCAGTGGTGCAAAAATGTGGTTACAAAGCACAGATCCACATGGATCCTCAGGATTTTTGCATTGGGCTATCCCAAACTCACAGTCAAATCACATGTCTGTGGCCACAGCATGAAGCACAAAAATGATACATCCACTGTTCCATTCAGAATTTCTTTTTCTTGTTTTCCTCCTCTAAAAACTATGTGCATGTTATGGTCAGGTGCGTGTTATCGAGCGAAAAATACAGTATTCTAGAATTAGAACAATTTTATTCCATGATACAGTCCTTTTGCTTGCTTCCCCTGCCTCAAATGAGAAAAAAGCTAAGGAGCAGTCATTTTAAAGTGATTATTCCTAAGCTATCCTGGTTCGCTAATGGTTACTTAAGCATCAACTCACACTAAAAAGGTATTAAAGATCCATTACTCACACACAGGACACACATGGTTTCAAGCTGGAGTGGGACTCTGATCTGACCCCTGAGGGAATAGCTCAGTCAGTAGAGCATGAGACTCTCAATTTCAGGGATGCGGGGTCAAGTCCCACATTAGCTGAAAGAATCCTGCATTGCAGGGGGCTGGACTAGATGACCCTCATGGTCCTTCCCAGGTCTGTGATTCAAGCAAGCCTCAAGGCCCAAGGCCCTTCCCTTCAACAGCTACGTGTTGAGCACTGTTTTCAGTAAAGGCACTCCTGTTCATAGCCACTCGCTTGTATACCACAGGGGTTTCGTGCAGCCAGGACCTCTGCCTCACTGGGCATCATGATCACATGAAGCCCCTATAATATACAAGCAGCTGTTTGTACATAGGGTGTTCCCTTGCAGAAAACTGTGCTCAACATGCAGACATTGAGAGCTTGTGTTGTGTTATGTTTTATTTATAGACTGCTTTGGGGGCAACCCTCCCCAAAACCCAGTGAGTATCAGATCAACACAGAAGACTGCTACAGTAAAAGTACAACCAATCCAAACAAATCTCACAAATACCCACTAGGCACCCTGGGTGTGTGTTTGTGAGCTGCATTCACGCTTTTACCACAGGTGTAGCTCTCTACCAGTCTATCACTTGGAAGATAAACTAACTCACCTCTCTCCCCAACTGCTCCAAACCGAACAACCACCAAAGGGAGTGTCCTTTTTCTTGTCATACGCCAAATGGGTTCTTTCTCTCTTCAAGGCTGCCCCACTGCTGCCAACAACCCACCGACAGCAGCCTCCAAACAGGCCTCAGTCACCCTGGATAACCGGCTACAGCTGTGGCAGATTTCTTGCTCTTCACCATCAGCTGGCGAAAGCTGCTGGCTCCCTCACCAGATGGAGCAGAAAAGGTTTGGGGAGGCTAAGATTAGTATCTACCCCAGCCAGGAATACAACTTTAGGTTTCAAGCTGCCCTCCTCCAGCTTGAAACCATGAGTACTCTGCATGCAAGACAAATCCTATGGAGTGTCTCTGAAGCCATTGGCATAGGCATTCTCATAGTTCAACAAGCTACTTTTAAAACTGAACAGTCACTTGCCTGTGGCCAGTGAGGACCGCTGGAAAGAAAGCTGCATTCACCTGTATGCCGTTTCTTTGGATCACAACCTTAAGAGACACAAGTGAACCAATAAGCTGAAGACACTAAAACAGCTTACTCAGCGCTGTCTTTGTGACTCTTTACTGCATCCATTGTAGCATACAAAAGGCATATTTCATATAAAGTACTTTTTAAAAACACGACAATTACTTTCAACTCCCGTGGCTTAATATAGTGTAGCGATTGAGCTTCTTCATCAGGATTTGGGATGAAAGCATTCAAAGAGAAGCAGGGGAAAAGGCAGAATTGGAACAGTAAGGACATTGTTGAAATGACAAAAAGCTTATTACCAACGAACTGTATGCGATTTGCAAGCTTTAACATGCCCCCTGGTGGCACACCCACATAGCCTGTTATTTTATTTTATTTTGTCTGATGGAGCACAATTTATGTAAAAGCACCAGGACTGATCATTTTAGGTTTCAGCGCTTTACAAAGTATTCCGATTGACTTGATTACTACAATAGCATTCCCTTGCAGTTATTGTAGCATATAAGCATTCAGGGACACTCTGCCTTCAATTAAGTCTGAAGATAACATTTGTGGCTTCCTTAGAGGAGGTAAAGGTAAAGGTACCCCTGCCCGTATGGGCCAGTCATGTCCGACTCTAGGGTTGTGCGCCCATCTCACTTAAGAGGCTGGGGGCCAGCGCTGTCCGAAGACACTTCTGGGTCACGTGGCCAGCGTGATGAAGCTGCTCTGGCGAGCCAGAACCAGCGCAGCACACGGAAACGCCGTTTACCTTCCCGCTATAAAGCGGTACCTATTTATCTACTTGCACTTAAGGGTGCTTTCAAACTGCTAGGTGGGCAGGAGCTGGGACCGAAAGACGGGAGCTCACCCTGCCGCGGGGATTCGAACCGCCGACCATGCGATCGGCAAGCCTTAGGCACTGAGGTTTTACCCACAGCGCCACCCGCGTCCCTTCAATGGGACTTACTCCTCGGTAAATGAGCCTAAGACTACAGCTGCATTTATTTCTGTATGTAGACTCTAAAGTTATTTCAAGTACCATATTTTTCGCTCTATAAGACGCACCAGACCACAAGACGTACCTAGTTTTGGAGGAGGAAAACAAGAAAAAAAATATCTGAATCTCAGAAGCCAGAACAGCAAGAGGGATCGCTGTGCAGTGAAAGCAGCAATCCCTCTTGCTGTTCTGGCTTCTGTGATAGCTGTGCAGCCTGCATTCGCTCCATAAGACACACACACATTTCCCCTTATTTTTTAGGAGGGAAAAAGTGAGTCTTATAGAGCAAAAAATACGGTACTTGGTTCTGACTCCATCTCTCTGCATTTCCTTTTTTTTCTTCCCCTTTGTGCATTCAAAAACATCACCCTTCTTGCTGTGTATTATCTGATCTTAGATTGTGAGCTTCAGGGCAGGAAAACATGTTTTAAATTTTACTGGATGATACCACACCATCGTAGGCACTTTAAAAATAAAATATGAGAGGATGAGGATGATAGCAATTATGTAAAGCACGTAATTTAGGGATGAATCTTTTGCCTTAAAACAGGTTCCTGTGCCATAGATGAAGCCCAGAAAAAAGAGGTGCATGGAGAACAAAACAAACTCTTTTTTAAAATGTACTGATTCATCAAACATCTTCTTTCTTGAAGACAGTTATTGTCCTAAGGGACAGAAACACATAATTAAAGGAGATTATAGCTATTAAGAGTCCTCATACATTCAGAGGAAATGAGGCAAAAATGAAAAATATCAGGAAGACAATTACGCATAGGTTGTATCCATAAATCCTTCAACTAAAGGAAGTCATCATGTAGCCTTAATGAATGCTGTCCATTTCTGCTTCCATTTTAAATAAATCAGGTATTGTTTACATTAATCCAGAAAACAGCTTGCGATGTCAACATAAACAAAATCCACAACACAATGCAAGGTGAAAAAGCTTAAGAAAGCTTGCACTTCCTATATGATGAAAGACCTATAGAACACTATCTCCATAAACTACCCTACATGGGCAGAAAATATACATGCTAGGAAGAATGGCAGGGGGCAACCATGTGACGCTGGCAATAACAGATAAAGTGGACTGAGACAACTGTAACAGACATCTGGCTTCATAGTTAAGCTTAGATCTCCATATTTTGGGTCAGACGGGGCATTTGTTTCATTTACTGCTCATTTTGAATGTCTCAAGCATTGAGCCCTGTAGTCCAGATTTCTTTGTGATTTGTGATGATCCGCTTACAAATCACAGTGTAGGGACCATTCAGATATCCTGCTGAAAGAGCAACTGCATTAAAAAAAAACGCCTATAAGAACTTCTTTAAAAGTTAATTTATCCATCTTCAAGGTCCACAATGCCCTATGGCTAAATGGGTAGGAATGCTTTGGGGGCAGCTTTTGTGAAAGACTGAAGGGTGGTCCGACATTTAACTCAAAGGTCATGAAAACGAAACGGAATTGAGTTTACCCTGAAACCAGACATATGCCACTCAAACAGCTGCCAAACAAGTGTCATTAGTGTGTCTACTCCAGAGCTTTCCAAACTTCTCATGTTGGTGACACACTTTTTAGACATGCATCATTTTGCAACATAGTAATTCAGTTTTACTAGCAAACTGGAGGTTAAACCCTTTTCTAGCCCCAGGAGGAGCATGGGGAGCGTTCACATGACACACCTACATACTGCAGCCGACACGTGTTGTGACACACAGTTTGGAAAGCTTTGGTCTACTCAATTACACTGGGTTTTAGTGTTTTATAAAGCCTATATAGCCAATCAAATGGTACAGGATGCAAACTGATATATTTATAGATACCTAGTGGCTAGAGAGTTGGACTAGGACCAGGAAGACCAGGGTTCAAACCCTGACTCAAATATAAAGCTCACTAGATGACTTTGTGCCCAACTAAATTAGAGTACAGTGGTACCTCGGGTTAAGTCCTTAATTCGTTCCGGAGGTCCATTCTTAACCTGAAACTGTTCTTAACCTGAAGTACCACTTTAGCTAATGGGGCCTCCTGCTGCCGCCGTGCCGCAGGAGAACAATTTCTGTTCTCATCCTGAAGCAAAGTTCCTAACCCGAGGTACTATTTCTGAGTTAGCGGAGTCTGTAACCTGAAGCGTATGTGACCTGAAGCATATGTAACCCAAGGTACCACTGTAGACCCACTGAAATTAATAGATCTAAATTAGACACACCCATTTATTCCGATGGGTTTACCCTGAGTATAACCTAGTTGAATTCAACTCAGTATGCTTTGTTAAAATCTACAAATAGGCAATTCTACCCTGTCAGTTTTTTGATCATGCTCATTAGGCAAAAGTTTAAATATGGAAGTTATAAAGGGGGGGGACACATGAAGAGACAACCCATCACATGTACCTTATCATAGTCTTTGAATGTTGTGGATTTGTTAACACAGTTCTTGGGGTCTGAAGTTTTGACACCTGGAGGGCACAACATTGGCTACCCCCACTCATGCAAACAATTTTCTGGGAGGAGGAGGTTGATTCCAGTTTCTTCCTCCTTTCTTCAACTGATCTTCACTTTTATTACTCCCAAAGTGGTAACCCCAACAACCTGTTTAGCAAAGCAGATGCTCATTGCAACAAACAGGAATGGCATCTCTGAGTCTGCAAGTCATACCGAGTATTGTTTAATCAGCAACGTACCGGTAAGTAAATTTCAGATGCACTGCTGAATTCTTATAGCGTGTTCTATCAGACACGGACACAGAAATTGATAAAAGGCTTTCTATGAAAATTAGGTTCCCAATCCAATTAAAAGCATATGTTCACATTTACAGCTGTGTACTTTACAATTTTAATAAAACAAAGAACCTAAGTATGAGTGAGAGCAACAGTGCCGGATATACAACTATAATGACAGTAGTAGGGACACTTCTGTGTTTTGAAGATAAAAAAGCATTTTTAATGAGATTTTATATATATATATAGAAATGGAATTCTAGAATTTTGCAATGAACACAAATAGGCATTACAAATACAAAAAAGTGGGGTGTACATCAAGGTACAACATCAACCTGCTGCTTTATTTAAAGTAATCTCTTTGGTAATTTGACCACAAACCTAACCTTGGCTTCAATTCCAATATTTTCCAGAGTAACAGTTTAATTACAAAAACCAAACCTCCATGTTTCTTGGTATTTAAATACTACTACACATTCTTTAAAGCAAAAATTAAAAATTGCAGTGACTCTCTAAAGCTACAGTGCATAGGTTTACGTTAGATGGCTTTGTATGTCATATAGTACAGATTATATAAAGTCCACAAGCCAGAATAAACTGGGTTTTGCTATTGGATTCACTGGGACAGAAACAGGCTTAATTCCAAGCACCATAGTTTAACTGTGTTCTGGAACAGAGTAGCATGCAACTGCACATTTTAGCCTCCCATTTGTGGAACCTACACACATTTCACCATAGCTTTGATACATGTCAGCACCCAAGTGACTTCAAATATTCTCCCTAAGAGGAAACTACAAAGACCTACAGGAAAAATTGTGTTCAGACCATTTATGTACTTCACACCATGCACACTTTTCAGAATGCAAGGAAGGGATCATGATAGCAAAATAAAACAAAGGGCCTTTATATTCTGCCAGACCCTTGGCAGAAAGGTGAAAAAAATGGTATTTTCTTTTAAGATAAGCCAGTGTATTCATTCATATAAAGTGCCTCCATTTTCAATAGGCATATCAACACAAGGGCATACAATAGGCAGTTGTGCAATAAGATACAGTGCTGGAGAACGCCTCAAGAACTGACACCTCAGCTTCTGAAGAGCAACATTCGCTCTGCACACGCCTGCCCCACTAGAGTGGCATATTGTCGAACACTTTCTTCATCGCTTGGCCCCTTCCTCCTCCTCTTGTACACACTGTAACGCATGGCTGTTCTCTTATGCAGAATCCGAACCTGACCCAATTCCTTCACATTGCCTTCATCAACTGTAAGAAAAGAAATATGGGTGTATTAACGCAGCGGCCAGATGAACAGGAAGCATTTGTTGACAAATGAAGTAATATCAAAATGCACAAGACCTTATATTTAGATATTGATATGGTGATACGGGACAACAGTGTTGTTTTTAGAAAGTGTATCATTAGGTGAACATTTAAAGGAACCGACCAAGTTCCACTTGAAGATGAAAGAGGTGTGTGGATTTTGGTTGCTCTTCAGAAATCAAGAATGAATGTCATCAGTTATCACATCAGGATCCCTACAAAATACACCTCAGGTTCCTCTGCCTATCCAAGTTTTGTGCATGTACAAGAATCCAGATACAAGAGAGAATCTACTTGTTCACTGTTCCTACCAAGCAGCAGGCAAACTATGTGAGATTTAAATGGCAGATGGAAATTAAAATCAGTTTTCATATGCTAGTCATCCAAAATCACTTTTGTTTTTGTTTTTAATTTGCCATGTTTGGCATCTGGCTGAGATGGTCTGGGGAAGAATATATGGCTGCTACAATACTACATGATCTTTGTGAATTCCTTCAAAACTACAATAGAAAAGATTTATTGTTATAAGGTTATGGTACACAGGAAGACATCAGAGTCACAAAAATGTCTACTCTAAATGCATTACATGTCTGAAAAATAAGCTCACCTGGAGTGTTGTCTACATGCTGTTTCCAGGACACATAAAAACTTAACATTTAAAGCCAGCATTATTTTAACGTTGGTCGAAAACCTACACTAGGGTCACAACATTTTAACTGAAGTAACTCTTTTGCCCCCTCCAAAAAGGAACTAATTCTGTTCCAGATCCAGGTAGGTAGCTGTGTTGGTCTGACACAGTCGAAATAAAAAACATTAAAAAATTGTCCAGTAGCACCTTCGAGACCAACTAAGTTTGTTCTGGGTATAAGCTTTCATGTGTATGCACACTTCTTCAGATACACTGAAACAGAAGTCACCAGACCCTTATATATAGGTGAAGGGTGGGGTGGGGTTTTTCTCAGAAGGGTAGTAGCAGATGGATGATTGACTCAATGGATATGGTAAACCTGTTGACAACTGTTAATGACTGCAATTAATCCTACGGGAAAAAGCAAGGGATAGTGTGCAGATGACCAAAAAAAGCTTTAGCACATGGGTAGGCAAACTAAGGCCCAGAGCCAGAGCCGGTCCAATCGCCTTCTAAATCCAGCCCATGGACGATCCAGGAATCAGTGTGTTTTTACATGAGTAGAATGTGTCCTTTTATTTAAAATGGGGCATAGGAATTTGTTCATCCCCCCCCCCAATATAGTCCGGCCTCCCACAAGGTCTGAGGGACAGTGGACCGGCCCCCTGCTGAAAATGTTTGCTGACCCCTGCTTTAGCATGTGAAATGAGACATTTCTTGTTAAAGCTGATTACATAGAATGACCAAGTAGCTCAGGTATGTAAGTTACCATGCGATAATTTTCCCAGCGACGGAAATGGCTCCATTATTGTGTGGTAAAAGCTCTGACATTAGCACAAAGCTGCATCTGTCAGTATGAAGAGTTCAGATTTTAAAAAATGCCGACATCACCTATTCCTTCATCAACACCTGAAGATAGTTTCTGCTTATGATCATTTTCACACTATCTGCTTCAGTGTTGATACCTATATGTTAAACACTGCATCATTGACCAATATATATTCATTTTGTCTAGAGACACCATGTTCCAATTCACTTCTTCATTAATAATGGCTGGCACTTGCTTCACATACAACTGAAGTCGCAAATGCTGATTTGTCTTGTTCATAGCTTTCTGAAATCCATTAAGCCTTCTGAAGTGTAGCCAATATTTATCCAGTGCTCTGTCAGAGTTTTACTTTTTCTGTTCTTCTGCTTCCGGTTCTACACTCTCATTGGTGACATTTGCAAAGGAAAACACGTTCAGGTTCAGCTCCAGAATAGGACATAAACATAAAGTGAGTTTTTAACTTCTTAAAAGGAAACGGAAGACTTATATTTACAACACCTTTAGGCAAAATATTAGTTGTAACCTGAACAGTTCTGGCGCCAACCTGCATCTTTAAACAAACACCCACACGGAGACTTTATTTCAGGACTGCTCATTACTTTTAAATCTAATTCGTTTTATTGAACCCTGAAACCTGATACTGGAGGGACATTCCTTTCTGCCTTACATTGCTCCTGGACTCAGAGTTTATTTCCTGAAGTGGATGCTGCTGTACATCTACCTTGTTTTACTTGCCTACGTTCTCCATGGCTGGCTTCAGTTCTGTGCCACTAGTTGAACATGGAAGGTATGCACACATTACCTTCTCGAAGCAAGATATAAATCATGCCTGTGCTGGAATGAGAACCATCTTAGCTATAGTATAAATAAACATAATAAGCATAATAAGCTATCAAACCGGGATTTTTCCTTCGCCAGCCAAATCACAGTTTTGTCTCTATTTGGATTCTGGGCATAACTCTGCAAATAAATGAAGCCTCTAAAATCTTCTGCAGAGTTTTTTTGTGATTGATCTTTGACAGGTGGGCAGGAACCCGTCATAATGATGTCAGGTGATTGACATCTGTTAAAAGTTCAAAGACATGTTTTTGGTGCCAATGAGCTGATAGGCACTGGAAGCAAGCCTTCAAAGGAGCTCCCTGTTAACTGTGATCAGCAGCTATAGGCAGTCTGTTTGGAGAAAGCCTGTTTGATTCAAACTGAAAAGCTCCACATGGAAAAAAAATTCCCATCTGCAGACATCCTGAAATGGAAAAAAAATTCCCATCTGCAGACATCCTGAAATGGAAACATATCCCAACTTAAATGGATACTTACACGGAACTTAAAGGGTTTAGTGCTAACACTTAAAGCATACTGGATTTTTAGCACACTTCGTGTGTTAATTGATTACTAGTGGCAGGATGTATGTGTTATCAACAACTGTTTTTTGTGCATGGCCACTACTGGTGCTGGAGTGGATGGTGCACAAAAGCTGAAGCCAAAATAAAGGCTAAATGTGTTATTTTTTAAAGGTGCCACAAGACACTATTGTTTCTTCACGGTGTTGAATGTTAAGCACCAGTCTCAGCTTGCTTGCTATTTTATGCTTTTTGGTTGGTCCTAAAAGTTAAAATTCCTGCCAACCTAGCAGTTCAAAAGCACATCAAAGTGCAAGTAGATAAATAGGTACCGCTCTGGCGGGAAGGTAAACGGCGTTTCCGTGCGCTGCTCTGGTTCACGAGAAGCGGCTTAGTCATGCTGGCCACATGACCCGGAAGCTGTACGCTGGCTACCCTGGCCAATAAAGCGAGATGAGCGCCGCAACCCCAGAGTCAGTCACGATGGGACCTAATGGTCAGGGGTCCCTTTACCTTTACCTAAAAGTTAAAATATGCTTTTCATGTGTGTGTGAGCGCGCACACATGTGTGTTTTCACAAATCCAGTTCAGTACTTAAAAGGGTAAGTAATAAATTGATTAGGAAACTTTGAGATAGTTTTCTAGCTCCAGTCTTTTATGATTCTACTCCACATAAATGTAAATTTAGGAATAAACTTTGTGATCAAAACTCTGCTATAAAAAACTACTTATCAAAGTATGATTTATGCTGTCTGTCAAAAAGAGCCTTTACAGTGTAGCTTTTAGTCAACACTAAAGCAATCTCAGAGACTCTTTGTAAAAACTTAAAAGATGTAAGTAAGTACCTCTGTCACCACAATAGCACAAGTAATTTACTCAGTTTGAAGCTGGCTAATGTTCCTGTGCCAAAAGTCAATCACAGGAGAAAAGCATTGACTTTATTCATTTTAACCCTTAAAGTAGGGTGGCTTTGACTGGATTAAAGAAAGCATAAAAACCAAACAGGATCTGCTGCTGTTTAAAGAAGGCAAAGTATGACATAAGAGCAAGATACGTCCTTCAACTGAACAAGAATTAAACCAACATTTCTACTCTATTTTACCAAGATCAATATTAAAAAATTGCATCTCCTGCTCTTCTAAGAACACATACACGATAGTAAATATATGAAATATTTTATAATACATGTCATAATGTAAGAACTAGTTGTCAATCAAAGCTATGTCACCATTTTGAAAGTGATCTCACAACTGATGTTGTGAGAGGTCTGCTACATGTGTACTATTCTGAAGACACGGCCTGAAGAAGAGGAAGAAGAAGAGTTTGGATTTGATATCCCGCCTTTCACTCCCTTTAAGGAGTCTCAAAGCGGCTAACATTCTCCTTTCCCTTCCTCCCCCACAACAAACACTCTGTGAGGTGAGTGGGGCTGAGAGACTTCAGAGAAGTGTGACTGGCCCAAGATCACCCAGCAGCTGCATGTGGAGGAGCGGAGACGCGAACCCGGTTCCCCAGATTACGTGACTACCGCTCTTAACCACTACACCACACTGGCCTGCTTCCTTCTGCAGCTGCATATCAATTATTGTTCTCAGTTGGCAAATGTATTACATTGTTTTTCTTTCAGTTAAGCATATGAGAAGAGGCTGGTCTCCAAAATATTAAGATTTTAATTTTTGAAACCAAAATGCTTCCAGTTCCTATACAACAATACAAAGTAGAAGAAAGGATATGACTGAATTCAAGCCTCAGTAGCTTTTGCTATTAGGCTATTTGCTATTAGACTGGCCAAATGAACATTCATTATATGACGTAATTACTTTCTTCTAAGAAGCTTTCTTGACTCGAGACAGAATCCAGAAACTCTGGGATGTTCCTGCTTTAGCAGAATCCAGAAACTGTGGCGTGTTCCTGCTCCGACTGCCTAAGAAGCTTTCCTGCAACCTTACAGTGGATTTAGCTCAACAAAGTCAAGCTTACAATACATCTTTACTTTCTCTTCCTATTCTTTCAGCTGCCCAGGTTCCCTGATCTGTAGTGACTTTGTATTATTACTGCAAATTAAAATTGTGCCTGGGAAGCAAAGAACAATTGGTTGATAAACAACTTTGACTTCCCATCCCTATTACTTTTGACTTGGGCATATTTGCTCTGGCTTTCCTAGCCTGGGATGGCTGAAGCTATTTTGCTACTGTTGTCAGAAATGGCTGGTGGGAAGTCTGTAGCTTCATCGGGCCCTCTCCATGGCCTTGGCAAAGCAATGTTAACTAGCTACCCCTATAAAAGGCAGAGATGCACCACAGCAAGTGCCCAGAAGTTGTTCTTCTGTCAGCAGAGGATAGTCTGTTGCCAGGTCCCAAGCTGTTCTGTCCCATGTATAAATACTTATCCTCCAGCCCCACAAGTCACTGCCTCAATGCAGCATCTCATAAGACTGTGTTATAACTATTAAACCCTTTAACACCGTGAACCTTGATCTTCAGAAAACCACTCAGTTTCATCCTCTGCCGCCCTCTTTTCTCTTTCAAGGTGTAGAAATTAATTTTGTATAATTCAAGTTGTGTTTCCAGACAAAGTCCCAGAATTTTATTTCCCTCACGTTTGATTTCATGGCCTTTAATACCAAATCACTCTCTCCTTGCCCTTACAAAAAATTTAAAAGCAATAGGGCTTCCATGCTCCCTAGTGCTGCTGGATTCAATTATGCTGTGGTCAGTGGTGCTTAGTGGTTTGTCGTAAGTTCTATGGGCAGTTTTTACTACTAATATAAGCAGTGGGCCTTTCATCCGTGCACTCCAAAATAGGCGCGTCAAGGAAAGGGAAGTTAGATCTGAAAAAAATATCAAGAGCACTTAAAAATCAGGTATTTAAAAAGGGGAATCAAGTACATATGGATAAATCAAATCACTCTGGTTCAGAATGTTATAGCTGGTCTATAATTAATGCAACCAAACCAACAAACCAATGCTGCACTCAGCCAAACATAGAAAGAAATAGCAGACCTTTCCCAAAACACAATATGCATCACAGGGGCACTTCTAACATTCTATACTTCTACAAGAATCCTTTAGAATTATCCCCAAGCAGGCATAAACGTTAGAAGTATTAGGTTGAAAACAGTCATCTTTCATCCCAGTGGAATGTACAGCTCTGTAATTTTAAAGTGATCTTTAGACCTTTCCACTGTTGCTTCCCCAGAAATGATTTTGGAGCGATTCCTGAGAAAGCACACACATTGAAGACATTTACACTGATGTTTATTTCCATGTGATATTTTCCCAAGATAGATCTAGAAAGAGAAGCTGGTAGGAATTTGAGGTCTTATGAAGTTACAACCACCTTACACCCCTTGCCACCACCCAAATTTCATTTATAGGAAAGCTGATTTTAGCAGGATTTAACATTTGTGCTTGAAGAACAAACAGGTTCAGATAATGGTGTTCTCTTCTCTCTAGTAAATGCAGCGTAACTAGAATTATTTGACAAGGTCAGTGATTCAAAATTTCATCTACCTATAAGCATTTTCCTTCTCATGCTAGAAGTGGAGTTGACAAATTTGTTTGGATACAGCTCATTAGCACTATCTCTACTGTTTAAACATACTTTATGATCAAGGATCATGCTGGATTATGAACTTCAGTTGCCTTCAAGTGTTTATAAAGTTAATTAAAAACAGATGCAAGTTCCAAAATGTAATAAGCTGAAGCAGTTGCTGGGAATAATCAATGCAGTTTACCCCTCCCCCTCTGAAAAATGAGGAGCAAGAACCTTACAAACTCCGCCATGGTAACTATGGGAAAATAAATGTATTTCATAGCTTAATCAAAGGCTTGCTCTTCCCACCCACTCCTTACAAGGAAACTGCTAATACGTACTAAAGTTATGTGTGTAAAATATCTTCAGTATCAGAAAAAAAAGTTCTTACTTAGAACTGATGTATTCTTTAGTCACTAGGGTTACAATCAGACTGCATTAAAAACATGGATGCTTTGCTGCTAACTTAACAAGTACTGAGATGGGTGAACACAATGCATTGTTGTTGTTTAGTCGTTCAGTCATGTCCGACTCTTCGTGACCCCATGGACCAGAGCATGCCAGGCACTCCTGTCTTCCACTGACTCTCGCAGTTTGGTCAAACTCATGTTCGTAGCTTCGAGAACACTGTCCAACCATCTCGTCCTCTGTCGTCCCCTTCTCCTTGTGCCCTCCAACTTTCCCAGCATCAGGGTCTTTTCCATTATTATTATTATTATTTATTATTATTATTATTATTATTATTATTATTATTATTATTATTATTAGCTATGTAATCTCACTCTCAACTGCCTAATTATCTTGGACTTTCTGGAGTGGGGGAAGGAAAGAAAGAACACATATTACAAAGGCACATCTAGGAAATCATAACAAAATTGAAATTTCTCATAAACCTATAGAATAGTTTATTCTCTGGAACTTATTGAACAATCTGTGACCCTTGCTTTAAAACTTTGTATGACAGCTACATGGCTACTGGTGTGCTGTTTTTGTTGTGATTGTCTGTATGTTCTTAATAGAGATGTTATATTAATACATAGTTCTAATTCTATTAATGTTTAATTTTTTTAATTATTGTTTTCCCCCTCCCTTCTGTTCCTAACTATCTCTAATTTATCTCTTCTCATTTGAACAACCCTAAGGTTAAGATCACCAAATGGGACCTTGCTTCAAGTTCGAACTTACGGAGAAGCCAGATTGGGCTTCAACAAGAAAAAGGGAATTTTCTGTTGTAGTTGTAGAGATTTGGAACATCCCTTCATGGCTTGTTTATTTATTAATGCAGCTAATGACCTGACAATGCAGAGACACGTAAACAACATTTTTTGGAAGCAGCAAGACAGACACACAAGAAAGGAGTACACAGTATTTTCTCAGTTTTCATAAAAGCCAACGCAACCCAAGAGAAAAAGTTACACTAGAACTGAGATCCCAAAGTCTCACATCTACCATGATCTTATTGGGCTCACTGAAAGCTCTTTTTCAAATATAGAAGTGTTTGTCCACTTCACACTCTCTATGGAATAGCGATTAGTCTTCTTCACCTTAGCTTAGGAGGCTGTGTTGCCTTAGAGGAAATAGATTAATCTAGTTCAACTATCTTTGTTCATTAAACTCTCTCAATTTTATTGGTAGGAATCAGCTGCTATAAATTTTCTATTTGGGGAACTTGCATAGAAAGAATGATCCACCTACACGACACAAAGGAATCTGAAACACCCAACTCTTGAATGTCCCTCTTGAATGCTTTTTTTAAAAAAAGTTGGCGCATCTGGCGCATCATAACCTTTATATTATCCTTACAAGGAGGGTAAATTCAACTGCATGACGAACCTCCACAGCAGAAACACACAACACCAGCATAAAGAAGCTTCAACAAAAATTGGTCTGACATGGTCAGGATTATGCTGTAAGTATGGTCGCTTTGGATATCGGCAACACCAGAACACTTTCAGTAATCTCAATTCTGAGTAACTGTTTCCCTTCCTTTGAGATTCACTTTTTCTCCCTAACACTCTTTAGTTAGTAGTTTAAAATACATTTTCTAAATTCTGGGGTTGAGAAGCTTAAATCCATTAAAGGAATGGGATATTCATCAGTTGTAACTATAATGAAAGAAAATCAATCATATGTTAAAAATACATTAATATTACATAATAAAACAAAGCAGCAGTCGATAGGCCTGGGCAACCACAAAAAGAATGAATGCAATCAACTGGTATCCAGTTATTTATATCATTTCATTTATGAAATGTTTCCAAGAAACATCTCGAAGCAATAATAGTCAGCAAAGGCCTGAATAAATAACTGAGTTTTTAGAAAGCACCAAAACGACATCAGAGTTGGCTGCAATTATGAACTATTACAGTATGATACCTACAGGTCTTGTTATGGAAAGTCATTTCATGTGAAACAGAGCATACCATTGTCTGTCTAGCCCGATGTTTATACTCACTGTATTTTAATTAAAGGACTTATTTTACTGACAACTGTAAGGAAGTGTTCTGCAGGAAACCGGCCCTGGAATGGAGCACTGCTTCCTTCAAGAAAGCAGCTACCCAAACCTCAAATGACTGTAGCTCACAGCAGGCCTTCTGCTGTTCAGCATGTAGCTATGTTTTAATTTCCTTAAACCACAGGACATAAGTCTGAATTCAGATTGTGTCTGGGCTGATGTACTCAGGATAGACAAAGATGCAGATTTTTATAGTTTATCATTTCATAGTGGCATACATACGAGACTTAAGATTCTTTACCTAATATTGTTGCCTCCCTTCTTATATTATAATGCTGCCATCTTGGGCACCAGTTTACTCATACTCCCAGTTTTTTTCAAGCACATCTATTAAAAGAGCACAACTTTTCTTCTCTTTCTTAGGCAAGGGCAACTTGAAAAATTGCCTACCTTGAACCCATTCACTTCATTTTTCAATTTGTAATACCTTTCAAGCTTCTCTCTCAAGTTCTGTAATGCTATGCCAAAAAGTGTTTCACTTCATAATAGATACAGATTTTACATATCAATTGAAGCATGATAGGAGATCACTATACATGGTGTCACTCAACCCAGATTTCATGATAAACAACACTTTGGTTTGACGGCAGGAAGTGCAGCATATTCATATTTTTCTGGATAATGTTATTCACAGTCAAACATGTGTTTTCATGTTTGCATTATTTTTTTATTTGTTTTTACACCAAAATAATATAGAACGCAGTACCGTGATCGACACAGGCATTAAAAGTTTTGTCTGAAGATCATTGTCTAGGTCGACATCAAAACAACAAACCAAGAGCACATTTTAGGTGCAAGTAAGGCCTTTCATAGCCATCACTACACGTTAGGTGTAATACCATGAGATTGTTCAAATATTCATCAGAAACAGTGCAATGCTGGCAGGGAAGAAGCATATTTCTCACACACAAATTCCCATTGTGTAGAGGCTCCATTCATGCAAACTGGGGAATAAAAATGCATCCAAAATCCATTTACATTGAAGAGTCTGCTTATTTGTGTGTTTTCTGTGGGGGTGGGAATTCTCTACTACTCTACTTTCTGAATGCTGGTTTCTGGTGAATGTGTGAAATGGAGCACTTAAGTGTGCTGGATGACTTAAAAGGGACTACTTATACACTATTTAGTAACTAAATGGACTCTACGAGAGTGGGAATTAGCCAATTAAAATTACTGAATAAATGAATACATGCAAGATGTTAACAATGAGATTTTAGCCATGAGACACAAGGTACATTCAAATGTTTAGCATTTATAGCAGGTATGGCCGACCTTGGCCCTCCGAATGTTTTGGGACTACAACTCCCATCATCCCTAGCTAACAGGACCAGTAGTCAGGGATGATGGCAGTTGTAGTCCCAAAACATCTGGAGGGCCAATGTTGGGGATGCCTTATTTATAGTCTAATATCTTACAGTATGTGCAAAGGATGTAAATTATATACCTACCTGCTTTTAAGTCTTGATTGAAGCGACAATATTTTGAATGCTCAAGGGAAGGCAGACATTGTTCAGTAGGTACCCAGATATATGTCTCTGGACACAACAAGTCAGATGGTCTGTACTGGCCCTAGGGAAAAATGGAGAAGAAATAAGTGGTATGTTATTAAAAATCAAAAATCAAAATGGAACTCCAAATATTTTTAGGTCCAGAATAAAGTTTATAGTTAGCAATAGAAAATCCTAAACAAAATAATCCATCCAAGAAAACAGAGATGGACACACTATTTCTCAAACATGTTTCTTCAGCTTTGGTGGTTGAGATCTCTTCACACTCTTTTATCTTTTACAATTAACATTTTAGCTGTATCATTAATTTAATCAATCAATCAATCAATCAATCAATCAATGGCATTTTTCTCTTTTCCTGAATGAATACAACCATTGATACACAAAGCACATTAAAATAAACTTGTCTGACTGCTTAATCTTTTGGAGCACCTAGCTCAATAATCCTTCAGACAGAATAATCCGATGTACTGTTAACTGAAATGTAATTTGAGAACAGACGCCTGCTTCTTGGGAGAAAAGCAATGACAAACCTAGACAGCATCTTAAAAAGTAGAGACATCACCTTGCCAACAAAGGTCCGCATAGTAAAACCTATGGTTTTCCCAGTAGTGATGTATGGAAGTGAGAGCTGGACCATAAAGAAGGCTGATCGCCGAAGAATTGATGCTTTTCAATTATGGTGCTGGAGGACACTCTTGAGAGTCCCATGGACTGCAAGAAGATCAAACCTATCCATTCTTAAGGAAATCAGCCCTGAGTGCTCACTGGAAGGACAGATCGTGAAGCTGAGGCTCCAATACTTTGGCCACCTCATGAGAAGAGAAGACTCCCTGGAAAAGACCCTGATGTTGGGAAAGATGGAGGGCACAAGGAGAAGGGGACGACAGAGGACGAGATGGTTGGATAGTGTTCTCGAAGCTACCAGCATGAATTTGACCAAACTGCGGGAGGCAGTGGAAGACAGAAGTGTCTGGCGTGCTCTGGTCCATGGGGTCACGAAGAGTCGGACACGACTAAACGACTAAACAACAACAACAATTTGAGAACAGGGGCAGATGGGGCTCTTCAACCTGGGAAGGGAGCTCATCTAGGTGAAGGCAAACTCCCATCCTAAAACCTTTGCTGCCTTGTGGGATATCTTCAGGAAAAGTAAATGCCAAGGAGTAAAGCCCTATACAAATCCGGAGCAGAGTCGCTAAGATAGTAGGATGGTGCTTTGCATACCTCCTTCCAGCAACTCCTGCAACCAACGTGGTGTCACTCTATCACTCTGCTTTCTTTTGGACTACATCAGTGAGGCCAAGAGGCAGGCTTTGTCGTCTGGGCGGCCCAGGACCTCCATACACACTGCCCAGGCTTAACCCCTGAGAAGTCATTTTGTTGCTGCTACTGCAGCAGTTTGACTTCATCCCCGGAGACCCACTCCATTGTCTCTCGAGACAGATGGATGCCAACAATTTGAGAATGAACAAATAAGTCTCACTGTACTTCACCTAGCTTAATTTCTAACTAGTTGATTTCTAGCTGAAAGGACTAGGAACAGAAACAAAAGTTATTTTAGAAAGACAAAGTCAGAGAGATCTTGGGACACTTGTATTACAATGAAAATATTTAACAAATATGCAATGCTTTTTAACGTAAGGAGGGTGGGTAACTGTCTGGCCACATTTAGATTACTTCCAGAATCATCGAAACTGGTTTTCTTACTTACATATTAACACTGTGCAGCTTAGCCACTTATTTAAAGTTACAGCTTCTTGACATATTGCTCCCTGCCTTCAATATGGACATCACCTTTGTGAATGAATACACTATTTCTACAAAGGGTGCATGATTGTCCCAAATCATGAGTTTGCCACACACCTCACCACTTCAGAGTTATAGTAAACATCCTGAAAATTATTCTCGGAGTTGCAATTTGTAAAGAACCCTTATTTTGTACTGTAGTCAGGTTAGCCACCCAAGTCTAGAGAAGGTGAATAGTGTACAAATCAAATGTCTGTATGATGACCAGGGAATGTGAAAGGCTGTTTTTTAAAGATAAGAAAAAAGAAAGTATATTGAACTTTCCAAAAAATGCATGCATTGCTACCCCAGTGCTATGTACAAGTACTCTGAAACAATACACAGACTCCTGGCTCCTGTTAAAGCTCTGTGGATAAAGCTGAGTAAATTTAATAGAAATGTGGCTTTTTAAAAGAATGACGACTCAACAAAAAATAAATATTGAAGAAGCTGTAATAGTTATGCAACTTCCAAAACATCAGGATTTTTACTGCATTAAATATCACAAACAAATCTTGTTTATTTTCTTCTCCAGGTTAACACTTTACTATTTTCTTGCAGAACTGGGTAATTCCACATAGATGCAAAAATATATTAAGCAATAATCTCACATATGACATGTGGGTAGAAAAAAATTAGAACCCCCCCCAACTGGATATAACATACTCAAGTTCTGACATATTAAAGTCCTTTTAACAGTTCTTTATGTCATATTACACACAAACGCACACAGAGTGATAACTACTGAATCATATTCCCTGCTCTTTTATCCTGCTACAGAGAACTCTGTTTTTGTTAAGGCAGCCTTCCCAAAACCTGGTCCCCAGATGTTGTTGAGAGCACAAACTTCACCATCCCTGATTATTGGTCACGCTTACTGTGGATGGTGAGAGTTGTAGTTCAACAGCATCTGGGGATTCAAAGTTGAGAAAGGCTTGTTTAAGGTATAAAGATGTGCTTTCTGCTGAATTTAAGTGACCAATGGCAACTTTACCCACTGGTCACTTCATATGCAACATAAATCATGGTTTGGCGTTATGCGAATGAGTTGCGGCATTCTTTGGAAAACACCCCCTTCTCCTTCAACCCGGCCACAAGGAGGAGTTCTGCTTTTTATTAATTGCAGCTTGTCAATGCAAACAGGATAATCTTGTGGAATGGTTTGTTGAAACTAACCAACTTCAAACCACGGGTTATGAAACCTTCGCCTTGTTTCAGAAAAATCAAGTTATACATGAAAGTACTGTACTTCTAACAAAATTAAATTTCATTATTGCGTATAAACAATGTTCCCTACACCGCAGGTAAAGGCTTAAGCTTTTGAACAAAGATAAAAATGCTTTGAAATGCTGTCGGCCTACTTCCCCACATTTTCTTTTTTTCCATTCTCCATCTTGAGAGATCACAAAGAAGTACTCCCCAATCAGGGCCTAGTCTCACACCAGCTTCATCATGTGATGGCTGTTAGAAACCTGAGTCCATGTTACGGACATTTACAGTGGCACATCCAATCCCACACTTGGCTATGGAAGCCGTTCATTATGTACAAATAATAAACAGGGCTGGGTTCCCCTGTGCCCCAACAGCAAAATGAAAACACTACACCTCCTAACAGTGGTCACAGTAATACAACTGCATGGTTATTGGGCATAATCTGTGTATCCCACTCAGTGGCGTAGCGTGAGGGGTGCCAGGGGTGCCGGCCGCACCGGGCGCAACATTTGTGGGGCATGTTTGGCCGGCCCCCCTCGAGGAAGCGGGAACCTCTCCAAGGCGCAGCGCGCCGTCGGTGGAGGAAAAGAGCCGTGCAGCAGCAGCAGCAAAGCCGGGAGGAGGAGGAGGTGGAGCGAGCCTGCTAATTGCTTGCTGGGAATTAAGCGGAAGGCTGCTCCGAAGCCTGGCGGTGGGGCGGAGAGACCTTCTCCCGCCGCCAGCCTTCGGAAGGCTGTACTGAAGACTTGTGGTGGGAGCAGTGGCGTAGCGTGGGGGGTGCAGGGGGGGCCTGCCGCACCTGGCGCAACATCTGGGGGGCGCAGAAGAGACTCGAGTGCTAAAATCCACGGGTTAGGGGGTGCAAATTACTTGCCTTGCCCCGGGTGCTGAGAACCCACGCTACGCCACTGATCCCACTATCCATGTGATATACCACAATAAAGTAGCTCTTTTCTTGAATGGCTCACAAAGCATCCTCAGTATTTCATTTTGTTTATTAGATTTATTTATAGCTTCACACAACCAGGAAAACCAAACCAATTTAGAAGGGTAAAATACAACAACAAATAACTAGAATATCCATTAAAACGGTACTGATATACTAATTGTTGCAGAATCGAACTGAACAGACTAACACACCTGCTGCCTACATGTTAGCAAAGATGGAGACTGTCTACTTCTCATTTCATGATGCAGTCAGTAGGAGAGGGAAATGTTTCTGTCTGAGGCAAAAGGTAAGAGTACCCTCAACAAATCTGTAGTTTGGGTTGTACAGTAGAGTGGTACCTCAGGTTAAGAACTTAATTCATTCCGGAGGTTTGTTCTTAACCTGAAACTGTTCTTAACCCGAAGCACCACTTTTGCTAATGGGGCCTCGTGCTGCCAAAGCACGATTTCTGTTCTCATCCTGAAGCAAAGTTCTTAACCCGAGGTAATATTTCTGGGTTAGCGGAGTCTGTAACCTGAAGTATATGTAACCTGAAGCATATGTAAACCGAGGTACCACTGTACTGAATGTGGGACCGTGTAGAGGTTCCTAATACCCACCATAACACTAGCCTAACCTTGTTTTGTAAGGAAGGTATATTTTAACCAGGGCTGCATAAAGTGCTCATTTCTCTGCTCCCTTGTTTTCCCTCTTCTCCCCTGCTGTGCTCCTGCGGTGCAATGCACCCAACCCCACCCCAAAAATAAATTCAACCATATTCTCTTGTCACTAGTTCCCTTTTGTAAAAGATACACTGAAAGCAAAACACTTACATATGACATTAATTCAGGTCAATGTAAAGCATGGCTGTATTTTTTATTGGAAACTTCTGGAGGCATGCTTGGCAACTCTGCCATAAGGTTCCTTAATTGAAGTATTCTCACTCTGCCTTGCTATGTGTTCAGGTTTCTGTGCTAAAATCAATCTCTGGACTTCTGTTCCAAGGCAAGGCCAAAGGTTTTAATGAAACTTAAGTCTGAAGATTTACTTTTTAAATATTTTGGAAAATCTGAGGGATTTGGTGAGTATTTGAGATGAAGGCGCATCAGCACAGTTTGTTTTCACAGACTAAGCCAAATATGAAAAGTAAAAGCTCCAAGGAAAGATAATAGTTTCAAAAAAACAAAGAAGGTCAAGTACCAGTAGCACAGAACAAACAGAAAAGGTTAAACACACATTTAATTCTTTTATCAGGTAAAGTGTACATCTGTGTTCTATTTTTCCACAATAACCCATTGATCTTTTATTAAAAGCGAATTAAGGCAGCCTTCATCTCAGTTTCCAGCCAGCTGCTTAGAAGAGGAGCCCTAACATTACATAAACAAAATAACCCCAAATTATCAACAGCAATGCATTAAGGCAAAGGCAGCGCCGTCATATGAGAGAGAAAGAGAGAGAGGAGGAGAAAATGAGCCAGCCTAAACGTTTATTAAATTCAGCCTTTTCCTTGAAAGGGAACACCAAAGGAATCCCAGCAGCGAAGTACTACAGCAGACCCTTGCTCCCTGATTTCATTGCATAAACAGAGATAGGCATTATCCACCCCCAGGAGAGTGCTTTGCAAGTGAGTTCTGCTACTCTGTTTTCACAAACTGTGTTTAGACTGCACCACACAGAATGAAAATAATAAAAGAGTCGAATCAGAAACAGCAAAGATGATAGCCCCCTTCAGGCATGCATCCCATAAAGGGGAAATTATGTACAGAACGGCGATGCACCAGTGGTCGTGCTGCTGACATTCATGCATTACGTATGGATGTCTGCATGGGAATGCCTACATGCATAGAGAACTTGAAAGGTTCAGTTTTATGTCTGAATCAGTGCAATCAATTACTGCTATCCAGAGCAGAGAAGGGGGGGATTTATATAGGTGAGGGAAAGAAGACCGAGCAGCAGCAGCGGCAGCAGCATGCAAGCCCATAGGCTCTCCTAATAGCTAAACTGGGCCAGCATTCCGACTTCCTCTTTATTCCCCCATGCTTTAGTTTTCTGGCGCATCCTAGTCATTTTTCTAGCTCTTGTTTTTAAAATCTTGAATATCTTAAATGGCAAGCTCTCTCTCTCTAAAAAAAAAAAGCTGTTAAGTTGCTTCCAGTTCAGAGTTTATACTGGGGGCTGGGAAGCCTTTCAAAAAGTCATTTAGCACATTTTCTCCTTTAGATTTCATTCTCTCCTAGTCAGAGTGCTGCCTAAAGTTTTTCACACACCTCCAGTAAGTCACACGGCTTAGTGTGCATATGTGGCATATCGTCAGCTGTGATCTGCTGGGAGTCTGTATGCATGCAGCTGAAACAATGACCCAACTATCCAGTCCAAAAGTGATTTGGTCATTAGATGCACTCCTATGTTAAATGGATCCATCTACCACAATTAGCATAGCCACATAATTATTTAAATATTTTAAAACTGAGGATCATCTTAACATTTTTTTTCCCGCACAAGAAGGCACCACTGTGACTTTATGCATAAAATAGCATTTTAAAAAATTAACTCAGTGGCTTTGTTCACACGTAATGCTAAATGATATGTTTATGGTACATGTAAGAGTCTCAACAAGACCCAGGTAAGTGCCAGGCTTGACCGTTTCGCCTGCCCAATCCTCTTCCAGGATAGACAGGAAGAAGTGCCAACTTGAATAAAATATTGTGGGGGGAGGGCTAAGTAACTGATCACAAGATGTGGCACATGCACACCATTCAAATGGCAGTGCCCATCAACTTTGGGGGCAAAATACCTGCTCTCATTGGTCAATCCCAGATGACAGTCCAGCAGCTGTAATTTGAGCTAACAGACTTTTAAGCAGCCTTCAAAGGTAGCCAGGCTGCCTCAGTCACACATACTGTTGTTGTTTAGTCATTTAGTCGTGTCCGACTCTTCGTTACCCCATGGACCACTGCTGTCTTCCACTGCCTCCTGGAGTTTCGTCAAATTCATGTTGGTTGCTTCTATAACACTGTCCAACCATCTCGTCCTCTGTCGTCCCCTTCTCCTTGTGCCCTCAATCTTATGAGGGCACACATACTACAGTCACACAAACTCGGGTCTGGAGGTTACCAGAGCATGGGTAACTGTGTGGAACTTATCATTGTCCAGGAATGGCTCACAACACTCAAATGGTAAAAAGTCCTTCAGTTCCACAATACTCTGTTCTCCAAACAGAGGTCAGGATCCAAGTACTTCCAGACTGCAAACTTGATCCTTTAGAAGTGCATCCACAACTCCACTTTGTTAGGTTTGTTTGATCTTATCTTGCCAATGTATTCATGATCAATCACAAACACAGAAAGCTACAGCCAAGTACCGGTAAGTGCAGCATGCTTCATAGCATCTCTGGATATTAGTAGTTTTGCATGGATGTTGAGTCACATGGGAGACAAATGGAAATGTGGAGCATAAACGATATGGAACCAAGCAGCAGTCTCCCAGTCTTCATGGAGGAGGAGAACTGCTGTATTTCTAAATTTCATACCACGGTAGCTATACTGAAAGGTGTCAAGAGGTCCAGGAGAATTAACAGGGCTACACTTCTCCTGGATCCAAATGGATCCAAACTAGTGACAGAAACCTTCTCATCAGCTGAGTGGCATAGCTGGATACAATCCAATATCATGGTAGGTGTACTGGGGTTGGTGAGTGAGAAGACACCTAAAACCGATTAAGCAGCTTCCCTGATAACTTCTTAAGATGTAGTGATTCTTAGTAGCATTAGCATAAACATAGCCTACTAGAAACCCAATAGAGCATTTTTCATCCTTGTGCACCATTAATGTTCTCTAAGAACATGTATAGACGTATTTTGTATAAAAGGGCAAAATGCTAACGGCAACGTGAAAGAAAGGTAGACAGATTCCCTATTGTTTTGAAGACGATGCTATTAATCCTGTTTCTGCCAAACTGACCTCTTCTTGGGAGAAATCTGATAGTGTAGAAATTCTCATTTCCTTTTCTCTCTAGCAGGGTAGACACCACTGGACTATTCAATTTTCACTAGCTCTCCGGAGAACCCTAACAAGCTGTACCCAAGAAAAAGAAGGGAAAACAGCTATTATATGTGCAGCACGTTGATTTGAAGAATTTGAACTGTGCACTAGAAATGAAACAACAGGCTTCTAAAAGTTGTTTTAAAGTGTATTGCCTATAACAGATATAAACATTCTTGGTTTTTGTACAAGCTTTTACAAGCTTACAAAAAGTATCAGTGACTGCCATGTGAACTTTGTGTAAAAACAGTCTTAATAGAAAACACTGAAACAAGAGCTTGAAAAGATCTGTTAGGTCATTTTGTCCTGCTGGGGTAGGAAGTTCCCTCCAATAAGGTCTCAATTTTTTTGCGGTCTCATCTATGAGCTGTAAACATCCCCAAAAGGAAATTCCCCCACAACACAAATTCTATTCTTAGCAAGCATATTAGGATCCGCCACCCCAATTTCAGCCTATCCTTCACAGTTTTATATATTGCATGACTCTGATGCAATATATCTGATGCAAAATTCCCCAAATGAATTTCTTACAAATCCAAATAATTTACATTTCATTTCAGAGAGCTGTAAACTCATCTTATATCAAGGATCTTTTATATTCTGCTTGGGGTAGAGTCTGAACATATAATGAAACCCAGTCTTCCCCAGTCTTCTGCCTGCTATGAAGTTATGGACCTCAGAGAAAACTATGCCATTGCTTTGTGACCTATTGGCTCTGAAAACAAAGAACACAAGTTGCCTCGTTCTAGACTTAATTTTAAAGGACCAGCAGTGTGGCTTTGAATATATTTAACATGCTTATTTACTTTCCTCAATTTTTAAATTAGCCTGATCAAAACTGGCAACTTTTGTTATACGCTCTTATCTTATTTTTATTGGAACATTGCTTATTTGCTTAGTTATATTTATAGTGGGTTTTATTGTTGTTAGCTGCATTGGGAATTTTTAACGGAAGGTGGGATACAAATATAATCAATAATAAAGCAAAGCTCAGGGTGGCTTCTTGTTAGAAAAGTTGCCTTAACTATATGTTAACATTCAAATCTTTTATTACAGTCATACCTCGGGTTACAGATGCTTCAGGTTGCGCGTTTTCTGGTTGCGCACCACACCAAACCCGGAAGTACTGGAACGGGTTACTTCCAAGTTTCGGCGCTCGAGCATGCGCAGAAACAATAAATCACGCTTTGCGCAGAAGCGCGACCCACGTGTGCGCAGATACAGCACTGCGGGTTGCAAACATGCCTCCCGCACGGATCATGTTCGCAACCCGAGCGTCCACTGTATTCAGATTTTTAAAAACCTGACTTTTACAAAATCTGTATAATTCTGTCAGGCAGTGAATTATATGGCCTCCTTTTACTGATTGAGAGCCGAAAGCAACTGGAAAAGATAGAAGATTTTGGACACACATCATGAATGAAGTGGAACAGGACATATCTACAAAAAGTGTTGAGATATTCCAGAGAGAGCTGGGGGAGTGAGACATCCCAATGGCTTATTGCTAAATGGGCTTACTTTGAACTAATAAATATGTCCCATATTTATGAGACTATCAGACAATAGGTTTTATAAAAGACCTAAAGTTATCTAAAGTGAGAACTTGCTGAAATCTTTCAGCAGCTTTAACAGGAAGAATTATAAACAATCCATCATCACACTATCATAAAGGTCACTACTGAATAATTTGTCTTAAGAATTACAAGGTCCAGAGAAAAGTAAAAACTCTCAAAAGAACTTTTAATGTTTCACTCTGGGCTAAAACAATGGAATGAAAAGATTATGAAATAATCCCTACAGGACCAATAAACATTATTTAGTCTACATCAGATTTTGTACCTTAGCTCCAGACTCCTGATAACAGAAATAGAATGTTTATGGATTTTCTACTGAGGTTAAGATATCTGAATGTTTATCCAAAACTTAAATAATGTCCAAATGACTGACAGGTATCAAAAGAGTTCTCGTAAGAAACCAAATATTACAAGTATGCACGCACTCACTGGGGTCAAATAAAACAAAATGGGTTAATCTTTGTTTAAATATCATGTGCCTCTGATATCGTTAGGCTGCAATCCTAACTACAATGACATGGGAGTAAGCCTCACCGAGCTCCATGGGACTTACATCCAAGTAAAAATACGCAGGATTGAAGTCTTAGCTTCTGTGCATTGTCTCCTTCGTAAAATGAATCCATAATACAAAAAGGTCTAACTCTTATAGTTCCCATTTCTTTCTTCCCCAGCAGAACCACTTTGTACTGACACACATAATCTGGTCTGGAGTGCCTCCAACCCTCTGAAGTAGAATGGTAGGTGGGAACGAGCCAGTGCAGGAAGTGGAAGTCTCCTTGTTTTAAGTCATTTCCACTCATGGAACTCAATACCACCACATATGCTTGCAGCCCTGGAAAGCATACTACTGAACAGCAAATTCACAAATTTATTCTGCTTAAAAACTCCCAGCATGCGATACTTTTGAGACTTTGGTTCCAATATGCCTAACATTTGTTTGTATGATATATTGCTATATTAAAGTTCTTTTAAGATATAAAAATTAATAGCTTGTAAGTTTAGTATAAAACATTTTGAAATGTTGTATATAAAATGGCTTCAGAAGGAAAGTAGATCAGCTTAAGGCACCAAAATAAATTGTATATTTAAAAAAGGTACCACTTCAGTTTAAGAATCCTTTACTTAGAACGAGGCAAAGAGATGTTTTACCGATGTGTAGAGATTATATATTATACTTAAAATAGATTATGACCAATGGATGTTCCATTAGGGCAAACAGGGCACTGCTCTACCAACCTCAGCTTGCTATCCATAAGCCCCACCACCTGCCTGCATCCTTATATACTGTGACCATGGCTATCAGCTACCTCCTCTTTAGTCTCAATATTACCTTCAGCAGGGAGGATGATGGTGACAAAATTAACATTAGTTGGCTGTTGCTCTACCTACTATTGGCCTCCATGCATTCCACCCTACCAGTCCCAGCGGGCAGCCGCCGCCACCAATTTTCACTGGGAATTCATGGGTGAGAGAGAAGCAAAAAAAGTTCTAATTACATGAATTTAGTGTATCAATGAACTAAGACTTTTTGCTAGAGCTTTCCTTACTATCAAATGATTTCACATGAAATGTGAACTATTCAACAATATAATACATTGGGCTAGTGGGGAAAAACACCCCTTTCTCCAAAAAATTCTCCTCACATTAATGGACTTCTGCATGCCTCACAAAAGACTGCACAATTTTCAGTACAGCTATTTAAATTAATAAAGTGCAAATCGTTCACCTTCTTTTTTTAGGCTCCCCCCCATCCTTTGTGCTTCTGAAGCTTAACAGCCCCTGCTTCAAAACTGTTGGAAAGAAAAAAGGGTGGGTTATATAACAAACCTGTTGGAGCTCAATCCTACTGAAGTGTGTTCAAAAAACATTCTGTGTATCTGAAGAAGTGTGCATGCACACGAAAGCTCATACCAAGAACTAACTTAGTTGGTCTTTAAGGTGCTACTGGAAGGAATTTTTTTATTCAGAAAACATTCGCAATTGCTACATTCCTACAACACATTTTGTTGGCTTAGATTGTATACATTTTAAAGTTGTTTCACTATGGCTTTCCTAACAATGAACACTGCATTTTTAGTTTATCCAGAAACGACTTTAAAATATATATAATGTAAGATAGCAAACTGTGTTGCAGCAATGTAACAATTTAGGTAAGCAAGAAAATCTCCAGCAAAAGCTTTAGGGTGTGGGGAATATTCAATCCAGTTTGATGAGGTTTGGGATGCATCTCAAGTTGGGTGGCCACCGAAAGACAGAAAACACACCGCATGTGCTTTTACTTGTGTCTGTGTGTGTATAATTTAGAAATCAATGGAATAAAATTATTACGCATCTCCCCCCTATCGGGAAGGACTGTAAGCATGTACCTGCTTTGTCTGCTATCCAGTTTGCTAACTGTCAATGTGCAACTTCAAGATCCCCGTTGTCCCTTTCAGCCAAATATGGACAGGACAGCCCTTCAAACAGAAGTCTATCCTCTGCAAAATAGTTCACACAGCCACCACAGTCTCAAGAGCAGCTAAAAGGTATCCAAGGGGCTGGACAGTGGCAGACTTTGGTCTTTCAAATTTTAGTGGCACCCTTTTAAAAACTGTTCTATGACTGCCTGAGGAGGCGTCATTTAATGTGTGCTCTGCCTTCTAAATAAATTTTATACAGCATCTTACACCAAGTCTATCAATAATATAACCAGTAATGTAAAAGATGAAAAGATGCAATTTAACAGATAAAAGCAGCATCAAACCTTGCTGTTAAAAATCCTTTTTTAAAGCATGGGAGACACAACTGGCATCAAAGCGTTACTGATGAGGTTGCCAAACAAATCTCCTTAAAGACATTGTTCTATGAAATAAGACAATACCTCTCTCTGGTGGTGATCATCATCCACCATGCCTTAGTTGGCAGAGACACCCAGAAAAAAAAGGCTCTGAATTTTACCACAGTGAGCAAAGAGTTTGATACTCAAGGAGGATTTTGAAGATCAGCTCCATTAATTTGGAAATGGATTCAGTAGTAGTGCAGCTGCAAAAGAATTTGTGAAAGCATCTGCAATCTAACATGCTTCAAATTAACGATAGCTTACAGACTGTGTTAAAAGGCAAGCCTGTCCACAACACAGAGAAAGCAAGCCTGATAGCTACCAGCACATGGAAAAATGGGACACGGATATTTGTGTTGGACAACCCTTTCTAGAACAACTTAAAAACAGATGATTGAATCCAGGCTCTATGTTCTTCCTTTGTGGTACTGAAGCCCAAGTGCTATATTTTTTGTAATAATAATTATGCAACTAACTTCGGAGGCTTACAAAACAAAGATGGGAATCTGCCAGCCTCTCCACTATAACAAGGCATGCCACAATTTAAAGAACGCACTGAAAACCTTTTGGCTTTCAAACATCAAAACTATTTGACAAACTGCACACGCATAAAACGCTTAATATCCCCACTGGTTCTTTTGTTTGGCAGCTTTTTTTGTACAACATTTCAACACCGTGTGGGACTCTAGATGCTGTTGTTGGAAACAAGGCACCATGTGGAAGCCTACCCAACTCTATGCAATGTTGAAGGACGATACAGTACATCTAGGAGTCACCAATTATTGCTACTGACATTTTCCTTTCAAAACAAGCTGATTGTGTCAGAATGGGTTCAACTGCTACTCTAATATATTATGAAGTAACACCTACAACAATTTCCCTGCTCTCATCCAATTAGAGATTGTATCAGGTACTTCAGCATGGAGGAAAAATGCACCCTGGATTTGTTCTAATCCTTTTTAGCCAGCTGCTTTAATATAACAGAGGTAATAAGTAGTTAAAGGTAAAGATAAAACCTGCTGAGTAGCCACTGTGAATGACAGGAAAGAAAACCTATGCATGCTCTGGCAAGAGTCACCATTTAAATTAAATCAACTTTAAGCTCAACTCTCCAGACAAACAAAAGAAATAACAGTTATGTTTGAAAAGGAACAAAGTTTTAGATATGATGGTCATCAACACTGGCTATCCCAATTTTACACGCAGCATTTCCTGCAATGTCCCTGCAATGCAAGTGTTTTATTACACACTTGATATGGCTGGGGTAGCCAACGGCAAAGCCTTCTCTAAACCCCCCTTTGCTGTAATAGGTATAGACATTTTCACACACACCCCTATTAAATATAAATCCCACCCTTTCACCCAAAGGAGCCGAAGGTGGCAAACAACAAGTGATACCACACATTAAAATCATCCTAAAAACAATTCAAGAAAGACTTCACATTTAAAAGCATATTGAAAGATAAAGATCTTCAGTAGGTGCCAAAAAGGCAACAGAAGCGGTGCCTGTCTAATATTCAAAGGGAGGGCATTCCAAAGGGTAGGTGACACAACCCTGAAGGCACAATTCCTACACTGTGCGGAATGGACCTCCTGATAAGATGGTATCTGTGAGAGGCCCTCACCTGCAGAGCACAATGTTTAGCTGAGTATAAAAGGGGTGAAATTATCTTTCAGGTATCCTGGTCCCAAGCTTTACAGGGCTTTATACACCAAAAACCACGTACTGTATAAATGTTAAGGATCCTGATGTTATTCAAAGCAATAGCAAAGACTCCTGAGATGATCTACAGATCAATTTATTTACACCATAAAGTGGAAAAATACTTTAGTGATGCAAAATGTTCCACATTCTAGATTGAATTCACACATACTATGACCAACTACAAAAGTACTGAGCAACTGGGAGGGCAGAGTCTATGGACTGCAATCATGCAAGAACATGGACAGTGAAGGCCATTCTCAGTACAACATCAGTCAGGGCTACGAAATGTCCTACTCTTTCTTGAGAAGTATATATATATATACTATATAATCTAGTGGGAGATTGCCCAACAAAGAACTGATGCTCCAGGAAAGATAATTTATATTTATATAAGATGAATGGCACATTTCTAAAGAACACCCCTCTGCATGCTTTGGCAGAGTAAATCGTAGCACTCTCACAAGCCTTTATATGAGCTGCCCTCTAGTTTTGATCTAATTCATGGCAATCTTCTTTGTGTTCTGCTGTGATTAGTGAGTGTGTAACTACACCAGAGCATGAATTAGACATGATAAAACTCTCCCTAGTGTCTCATTCAAGAACAGTTTGTCTCGGGCTTGTTATGGGAATCTGGAATTAATCTTTCTGGCAGCTCTCTTTGACAGCAGTAGTCAAATCACCCCTAATAACTCAGCGGCTATTAACCCCCTTCCCTTCCCCCTCAACTGACTTTATAATCAAGCACACCAAGATTTAAAAAAAATGGAAGAGTGGAAGTTTAATGTATTATTTCAATTGATTATGTGTTAGATTATTAACAAATTAACATTATACATTTTATATAAAAATATATTCAATGCACTACCTTCATGACACAGAATGTAAACTTCCATCTAGTCTGACTTAAACGTATGTTATTAACATATATTATTTGCATACAGAGCAGTGTGGAAATTACATTTTCCAACACGAATAAAGAGTTAAGTGTTTATGTCTATGGAAAGCATTCATTACCTATAATCATGCTTCACAGTTATTGGAAGGTGTTGCAAACCTGATTGCCTGAAACTCAGATTTTGGCCACATGCTACGTCAACTGCAACATATCACCATGGAAAATCTGAATGGAACGGACACTTCACCTCATATGACACAAAGCTGGCAAGGTCTGTCACTCAAAGTGGGCAGAACAATGCAAAAAGTTTAGTGGGACATCTCCAGGGGGTTTTAAGAAATGAAATGGAAAGTATCCCATACTCCTGTAGAGATTCTCCTATGCCTCATACACATGAACATTCAAACTTGGACAAGCAGTAAGCAGCGCAGCACTTGCTCACTATGGGCAGTATTCCACTAATTTAGTGTGCAAAGGGATTCCCACTAGTGCACCGGGACTTTTCTTCCTCTGCATCCTATCCCACCCTCATCCCCAAATCTGCTCCACAGGGAGGTTTATTCTGTTAACAAAGCAGAAATGCTTGCACTGATGGCACCAATTCCTTAGAGCCACACTGAATCCCACCCAAAATTTCTACTGTACAGACTTGGGCAAGTTACTATTTCTCAGTTTAATACACCTACCTCACATCTGCTATATTGAGACCTGACTTGGGAAGCAGGGAGAAATCAAAAACAAAGAAAGCCAGCTATGTTTTCTAGAGAGAGGGCATGTAAGAGAGAGCTTTGCTTCTACCCTTGAAAGTTACCTTTTGCTTCTGTTAACATGTAACCAACAGTGCTTTCAACAATGTACTCAGTCATCAACAGCGACAACGTCCTTGATCCTGCTGCCTCCTAATACAAATGGAGAATGAGACTCATAGGAGAGGTGGAGCCTCACATTTCACAGTATACAATGCTGTTAGTGATAAGTAACAGAGTTCCTTGAAACCGTCACTGAAAGGTAACATCAGTATCACAGTGTCAGCAGCAATATGCCTTACAATATGCAGGTGGTCTTTAAAAGAGTAGCTGTGAAACTTAAAACATTAAACTTTAAACCTTGTTTTTAAGACATTCTGTTAGCGCTAGATGCAAGTGACAGAGAGCAACTGCAGCTGCTCCAAATTTGCCGTTATCTGATTAGAGTTCTCAGTTTCCCCAGGCCAGGCAATCAGTTTGCAGCATCTGGAAAGGAATTCATTCAACTGCTCCAGCAGGTCTTAGTAGCCCTTGTAGGCCAATGCATAAGCTCTTGGGCAAGGAAGTTCCAGGTTCCAGGGCGAGAGAACCATCAGCAAAGTGGTTTGTGAATTGAACTCTTCAGTACTCATGCTGGGATGTGTGTGTGTGTGTGTGTGCGTGTGCGCGCGCACGTATGCATGCATACATAGGATTGGTTGCAAATGTCCAGTGTTCCTCCAGCACAGAGGAAATGTAACGGAGGATCTCAGAGGATTCCCAGTAAATGAAGAAAGCAATACTGAACACCAATCCACACTGTTCAGAAGAAATCATCCTATAAAATGAAAATCTGGGCTTGGCTTTCTAATTGCTCTAGAATATATATTCCCATACTTCCAAAGATCTCATTTTCAGAATCATGGACAATTTATTTGTTCTAATTCAAAAAGGGGGTGGCAGATCTGAACAATATATCAGTTTGCCTGAGAAATGTAACAAAACCAGTGTTAAGGGCAGTGAAAACTTTTAACTGATTCAACCTCATTAGTTTATAAATCATAGTTTTAAAATGCTTACTTTATTTCATGCTAGATCTTGTTATGCTTTATTTACATTCACTTGGCATAATACAGCACATTCTGCATGCCACTCAATCTCCTTGCAACAGGGAATGGGAAAATGACTGCTAGCTCTATGACTGAAGCTCTAAAATATTCCTATCACATGCTCTGCACAGGTGCATGACCTATTTGGCCCAGCAGCTATGGAAACCCTTCAAGATTGAATGGCCGGGGAGAAATATGCAAAATAAAATGTGAGTTATAGAAACCAAAGAAGATAGAAACTCTTTTGAGTTTTTACATTTCTTTGATCCGCTTCCCTTAGAATCTTAAAAGGGAAAAAAGAAGTGGTGCAGTATTAATTAGTACATATATATAGCTGTGGGTGCAATGTTCTTTCAGTGTTGCTCTAGAACTTATTTTACATTGTTTGTGAATCTGCTAAAATGAATCGCCAAGACAGAAAAGCAGCTGGTGTTGAGTGTAGGAAGTTCCCTAGCTCAGCATTGGATCTTTCAAATAAATGTGCCCCTACCCAAGCCACCACTGACAAACTCATCAAAGAAAAGGAAGCATCAAAGCTTCATTTAGAACAGCTTGTCTTCAGTGATGCAAAATTTTCAAAGAGTCACTTTTCAGAATATATAAAAAACCGAAGTACTCCGCATTATATGTTCTGCATTTATTGACACACTGATTACCTGAAGACATGGTGATAGAAGAGCATCTAGAAATCAACTGCCTTATATCAATGTGACTACAGTGGTACCTCGCAAGACGAATGCCTCGCAAGACGAAAAACGCACAAGACGAAAGAGTTTTCCGTTTTTTGAGTCGTTCCGCAAGACGAATTTCCCTATGGGCTTGCTTCGCAAGACGAAACGTCTTGCGAGTTCTTGCGAGTTCATTTCCTTTTTCTTAAAGCCGCTAAGCGCCGCTAAGAGCCGTGCTTCACAAGATGAAAAAACCGCAAGACGAAGAGACTCGCGGAACGGATTAATTTCATCTTGCGAGGCACCACTGTATTGCTACTTGTCATTCCATCTATTTGAAGCATCCATAATGAAGCAGCTTAATCTAGATAGGTCAATAAAGACAGTGGTCTGGTGAGCACACCACTGGCAAGCCAAACCTTGACCTAGAACAAATGTGCAGTTTCCTGGAGAAGAGATCACAGTTACTTCACACCTCCCTAGTCATTTTGCTGCTGCCCTGAGCTAAACCAATGTATATCTTCGTGTACCATGCAAACCCACCTCGTTGACAACTCCCTCCAAAACTAAAGTTTGTTCTTAGTGACAGCTCATTGCTAGTTTGGAGAGAACTTAACCACAAACCTGGGTTTGGATGATGCACTAAGCCAAAGCTTGGCTTAGCTCAAGCTCAGCAGTAAAGGACCAGGCATGAGTAAAGCAACTGTGAGCTCCTTGCGGGAGTTTGGGAAAGTTTAGAAAGTAAGCTACTGTCTTTACTGAACCATCTAGGTTTGACTGTCAGCAATGTGTGAACCAGGCTAGTATCTTATAAATAATAAGTATGGACCTCTGGAACGAATTAAGTACTTAACCCGAGGTACCACTGTACTGATTTTGTTTCAAATATTACTTTTTTATTTTTAAAATGGTCCTTATGGACCCAGATTGAGGAGGAAAAATACACAAGTTAAACCCAGTTGCTGTAGCCCTAACTTTCAGCCCTAACTTTCTGAGAAGAGAAACACTTCCCTAGATTAAGTCATCAATCAGGATCATGTCACATCACCACAACCTCCTTCTAGAGTAGTCTCATAAGGGTTTGCTTCTGCTCACTAAGAAATTTAAACTAGCTCCAACACATTTTGAATTATGCCACAAATATCAACCAACCACAAAAGAAAGCTGTCAGTTCTATATAAGCCTCTATCATAGGTCCTTGGCATTGTCGATAAGTATCACTACTTTAGCAAATAGCAGACTGTCATCTGAAATCAGCTAAAATACAATGAGGCTAATAAAGTATCCATCAGGAAGATGCGAAGTGCCAGCTGCGTTGTGTGTGGGGTTGGCAAGAAATCTGCAATCCTTTCAGTGTTATAGTGGCAGGCTCAGAAGAGAATGTGGCTAAACAACATCCTGTTGGGCTTTTGCTCTGCTGTGGTTTTCCATTTCTGCTTAGGCAGCAAAGCCAAGTTTACTGAAAAAGGTTAACTAAATTCCACAGCCAGGGAACTGTGAAAAAGCCAGAGCTCAGGGGATTTAGGCTGCCAAAGCTTGACTTTGCGGATGTGGAGTTGCAGACTACTACTGTACCATTTTTCAATGCTGCTGAATCCCTCAAAACCTAACCACAGAAAACTTTTTCTCAAGCACTGCACAATAAATACCTTCTGCTTATGACCACAGCCTATCAGAGGTATTTAGCGTAATGATTAATCACAGATGAATTGGCCTCTTGTTTCTATTCTGACATTTTGGAATCCTTTCTACTATTCTCTCTCCATCTGATATCAAGCCATGTCAGGAGAGTGAAATGGACCAACTGAAATAATTACATTTCCTGCGGCTTTTATGCAAATCTGGAAGAAGTTTCCACTAAAACACCTTGTTCACGTAATAGAAGATTCTCTAGAGTTTTAAAACATTCTGAGATATTAACATTTTTTTCAGAAGCTATTAGTTCGACTGTACACTTCAAAGTATACCTTCTTTAAAATTTGCGGACTCAACGGAAAAGTTTTTGAGAAAGCAGACAGCTGGCCAAAGTAAAGACATTGTGGGCTTAAATTGAAACTAATTTGCATGAAAATGTGCATGCCAAGAGAGCCTGAGAAATGCCACAGGGCAAGGAAGCTGAGCTTAAAAAACAAAATGAGTATCTTTTGACAACTCATATAAAAGCTTAAGGTTAATGAAGGACAAAACAAAAAGGTGTTCACATACAACCATATATTTTCCAGTCAAAAGAATATAAAGCAGGAGCTGTCCGATAGTACCTTTGATAGTAAAGGGACAGAACAACTTTGGAATAAAAAGCATGGGAACTTAAGTTTGGGCTATAGTTCATTGTATACGATTTTTTATTTTTGCTTTCTTACAGGAAAGTACTCAACCAAGCTAAAGAGAAAGAGCAAACTATATAAGAACCAGACACAAAGCCTTGACACACACTGCTATAAACCTTAAGTCTCAGTGTTCTGATCCCATGTTTGCAATATGTACAACAATATCACAACTGAGAGGGTGGAGCCAATCATGGGAATCTTTTCCACCAGATCATCCCCTTACTGGGAAGTTAATTATAATGCAAGATACATTGAAATTACCAGTACGGTGTCATAGTGCATGTATAAATACATAAATGCATAGTGCATGTGTAAATTAAACACACTGGGCGCTTTCAGGTTGGCAATCTGCCATCTACAGATATCAAAGATGCTTTTCCTGACTACTAGACATCCATGCCTCATCCTTATGTGAAAGCCAGCGAGTAATAAAGAAATGACATTAACTGTCAGCCAGTAGCAGTAGTCTTCCAAAGTCCAATTAAAGTAATGGAATGCTTAGCCTTCAGACAATCCTGGCCTGTTCAATTCTATGCACAGTATTAAGTGGAATTGTTTATGAAGGATATTGGCAAGCCAGAACGTGTGCAGAGGAAGGCAACCAACATGATCAAGGAATGATTGAGGAAGTTGGGCATGTTTAGTCTGGTGAAGAGGAGACTGAGAAGATGTATGATAACCATCTTCAAATATCTAAAGGGCTGTCACATGGAAGATGGAGCAAGCTTGTTTTCCTGCTCCAGAGACTAAGACCCGAACCAATGGATTCAAGCTACAAGAAAGGAGATTCTGACTAAACATCAGGAAGAACTTTCTAACAGTAAGAGCTGTTCCGAAAGTGGAACCACCTTCTATAAGAGGTGGTGGACTCTCCTTCCTTGGAGGTTCTTAAGCAGAGGTTGGATAGCCATCTGTCATGGATGCTTGAGTTGAGATTCCTGCATTGCACTAGATGGAAGAGATGAGCCTCAGGATACCTTCCAACTCTACAATTCTTTGGTTCTATGTTCTCCTGCTAAATCAAATAGGTCTCTTTATCACCATTATTTTTATATCTCTTTTAGACAAGTCAAGGTGATGAAGAATAACATAAATCATTGCTGGAAGGGAAGGTTGTATACTAGTTTGTATTTTCCAGCTGAATGTATTAGTGAGAGAAAATATAAAGAGCAAAAGGAATGAATCTTGAACAAAAAATTTCATCCCTGGGCCAGGCTCAGAAGAACTGGCTTTGGAGGCCATATCTACCATTTAAAATCTGCTTACATTTGAGAAAAAGGACTGATGGGTATGAGTGTTATAGGAGTGTTACTTCTAAGCAGAATACACAGCATAGGGCTATACAGACAGTTTGACCAGGTATAAGGGAGCTTCCTATATGTATGGAATTAAGCTGAACTTCCTTGGAGTTTGTTACTGAGTTGCATGTTTAACTTCTAGGGTTGAAATCTCTTTTGAGTCATTCAATTCCTTACAAACACTTTACCACCATAAGTGCTCTCTGTAGTTCCAAGGAAGGCCAATTTAGGAAGACTGTATTTCACACTTTCTGCCAAAAGCTGGATCAGCACATCTTTGTAGCATTTATGGAAAGAGTATCACATTTTTAGATGGAAAAGCCAGGTAACCACTAAAAATGCATTTTGTCAGGGCAATATTCTGTCTTGCTCAGCAGATGGAAGCACATTTCGAAACACCACTGCACTTTAGTAACTGGTGAGAAGCTCAATTTAGGCTGGAAGGAAGCTTTCCTAGCCAAACCAATAAAAAAATCTTTACACAGGAATATATAATTTAAAATAACAGGATCAAAGGATATGAAAATTACAAGTCAGGGTGGGGAAAAGTACTCTAGACCCAAAGATCAACTGTCATCAGTGATTTTTCCCTCATCAATCTATTAAAGTTTGAGGTTTATCTATTCATATGCAGGGGGCAGGCAGCACATTTGCAGCTTTTCCAAAGTGGCATAAGAAACATAAAAGATTTGCAAAAATAATTCTGCCCCCAAGCAGCGATCGTTCTTGAACATGAACCAGCCATCCTTATTTTGAAAGAAGTTACTGGCAAAAGTAGTGCTTCCATTTGTACTTCAAGGCAACTGATTTTCCCAACACATTTAGATGTTAAAGCTGCAACCATAGTTGCAACCTTGATTCACAGATACTATCTGACTGAGGAAGCAATATTACTTCTTATCAGGAGCCAGTCTTTTCATAAAAAGAAGGCAAGACAGGATGCTTTAGCCAGCAAATGTGGAGAAGAGGCAGACTTGGGGCTTAATTGCCTTGCTTGACATGCAAATGAAAAGAGCAAGTGGCAAGATCAGTGCTTTGGGTAGCATGCTGTGTAACAGCAGTATATGGACTACTGGACTGGGAGAGGAATTGGCGTTCAACACGATGGTGGCAGATTTATGATGTATACATTTAAATCTGTAAATGCATTTAGAGTTGATGCCTCAGGCAACAGAATATCTTGATGGGGAAGTTATCAAATGCATACTCTCTCCCAAACCATATTCTTGGCAAATCTGCCTTGAAGATTCATATCTTCCCATTCCTTCTAGAATCTAAGAACAGAGACAGAGAGCACGAGCAGAGGCTGGTGAGGTGGCAGAGGCAGGGCTGCACTGCTTACCTGGCTTCTCAAGACTGCACATTGGTGCTGGTTACTGAAGCAAGGGGTTCAGCATGGGCACATAAACAGGAGAGTCAGATGGGTGCTGCTGAGTCCACACTGCATTGATCTCTGCTGCCTCCCCACTTCCCATCTCAGTAACCAGCAGCACTGTGCACTATGGAGAAGCCAGTTAAGCAGCCTCAGTTAAAGGCACCATTTCGTATTTTTCAAATTTAGAACCATTCCATGCAGCAAACTGTTTCCAATGTGTGTTCCTAAACAATGGCTAGGTGAACAACATAATTTGAATGCTATTAGGTAGCTGATAGTGTGAGTGTGTTTAAAAAGCCTGGTTTCTCTATATAAATTTGCAACACACACATTTTTATTTTTTTAATGAAGCACCTTGAAAATCTAGGGAATGGCTGCGGTAGGCAGTAAGGTCACCATTAACACGGCAATAGCGAGGGAGTATTCAAGCCTTGCACAGGCTGAAACGGGAATAAACTTTTTACACTGCAAAAGAAAAGGACGTTACAAAAGGGAAAGCCTCTGAGACACCTCAGCCCTTTCACACTGGGAACGGCATCTGCCAGCTTGGGAGCCACTTCTTGTGTTCTGGTTTGTTTGTTTGTTGTTTCTACCAAAGCAGCTCTGTTCCCCAAGTGAATTACTCAGGAAGCACTGTTGTCCAGAAAAGGGAAAAAAGCAGTGCTGGAGGCATTACTTCTGGCCCAATAAATACACTTGCCAGAGCAAAATGGAAAGATGGCCCACAAGCCTCTTTATCGGGCTGTAAGAAGCCTCTCTTACCAATTCAGGCCAACAAACCTTCTAGCTGAATATTGCACATGCAGATTGGCAACACAGCTCAAGATAAGAGATCTTTCCCATGCCAGAGGTGATCCTTGGAGGTGCAAAATCAGGGTTTAATGCATGTGATGCATACATTCCTCTGCTGAGCTGACCCCTCCGTGCTTTGCAAAAATATCTTAGTGACCTGGTCTCCCAATTCTGTGGCCTGCTTTTCTACTGTATGCTTGATATTCTGTTATATACATATCTATATACAGATTTCCATATCTATATTTGCAGATAGTATGAACATCTGGACTGCAATCATAAAGAAACATTTACTGGAGAGCAAATTCCACTGAGCACAGTGCACATAAGCATTGTTAGAATATGAGATTTCCTCCCCACCCCCCTTTTTTATTATAAAAAATGGGAACTCCAAGCCATAACCCAGAGAACAAGACATCCTCAATTAACACATTCCTTTATATGGTGACATAAAACTAGTAATCAAACCCAAAATTTGTATTTGGTATTACTTCTTTACATTTTTCTTCTAAGCATTGAGCCAATAAGTAAGCTCTATACCTAGTCATCTGATGAACACTGGTATGGTGGTTCATTTACAGTGGTACCTCGGGTTACATCCGCTTCAGGTTACAGACTCCGCTAACCCAAAAATAGTATCTCGGGTTAAGAACTTTGCTTCAGGATGAGAACAGAAATCGTGCGGCAGCGGCGCAGCAGCAGCGGGAGACTCCATTAGCTAAAGTGGTGCTTCAGGTTAAGAACAGTTTCAAGTTAAGAACGGACCTCTGGAACGAATTAAGTACGCAACCAGAGGTATCACTGTATTTCTTTACACCAAACTAATTAAAGAAACCAAACTGTAAGGCGTTCAACAAAACCCAAAGATAGTCTATAGACGTTATATGATTTCAAATCATTAAAAACATACTAAATAAGTTTTTTTTTTACCAACCTTGAACAAAATGGCTGGTATCCAAAGAATGACTTTAGGGATGCCCAAGGGTTTTGGCATACTCAGTGGAATTTCTGGTTTTCTTTCCTTTGAACAGAAGATCTTTGCTCAAAGTCGCAAACTGCTTTGAAAGTCCTCTCAGTTTTAAATGTGGTTTGCTGGTGGCATGGGGGCCACTGTTTGTGAAACCCTAGCCCATAGTCTTCTTGGCATGTAGAACTAGTTGCCCAATTCATTGGATACCAGCCAGTAAATCTTATGCAGATAGGAATATAAAATACTCTAGACACTTGAAAGAAAACTGAACAGAAGCCAGCTCCATTTTGGCCAAGCCAAAGCAGGGAGAAGTCATACAGAACAGTCACATCAAACACCAGACTAAATTCAGACGCATTAATAAAGTAACTTTAGCCTTACCTTATATCTCATTTTAGGGCATGAATGAATGTAAAACCCCATGTAGTAATAGCATAGGTCAGAGGCCTTTTCATGAAGTTGCCTAGTAAAAGCAATTTCCCTGTAAAAGAAGCAATCATTCTGAATGGATAAAAAGATAATACCAGATAGATGTGTTCACAGATGCAAGGAGCTCTTATAATACAGCAAACGTGAAATAAAATGGAATGACCTAAATTTTGGCTTATGTTAAAGGGATGATTACATTTAAGTAAAGAATGGGAATAATAAATGCAGAGACAGTTCCGTATAAGAACCCAACAAAACCACAAACTCTTCTACTTAAGAAAGCCAATTTTGCATTTTGTCCTGCCAAGAAGCTAATCTGAAATTCAAATTGCAAGTGATTAAAGGCACCCTTTTAACAGGTTTCCTATTAATATTCATGCACTGATGTTCTATAGAAGTCTGGCCCAGTCATTGTATTCAGCGGGCTAAGACAGTACATGCAGACTTCAGAGAATTTTAAAATCAACAAGTTTCAGGAAGCTTGCAGTGAGTTTGAGTAATTTACATGCAAATATGCAGCAAGTGCTATTTTCCATATTTGGCGAGTGCTGTCTTCTGTGCTCGTCCCATTTATTTATTTGAAAGAAAAATTACAGTATTTTAGCTTTCTTCTTATTCAGTCTTGAGCCAGCAAGAGGCGAGCGGTGGTTCTGCAGCTTTACATCACTTGGAGACAGTTGCTTTCATCTAACTTGAGACAACACTCTAAGTGATGTGTGTGAAGAATGCACAGCTGCCAATTTCTCCTCATTTTGTTCTAGCCAGCAGTACTCCTACTTGGCCTTCCAGCCTCAGCTTTTGTTTGAAGTGTTTCAACAAAGTAGGTGGTAGATGAGGACTAAAAATGGTCTGTTGCTAATGGTCTGCAATTCCTCTTGCAGGTAGTGGCTGAGCCACTGTGGTATCCTAGATTTGGGGGGGGGGGCATTCTAACTGCTAAGGAAAAAAAGACAGACAACTAAAACCAAAGTTTAAGTAAGCCTGCCTGAATGACACAAGATATATATACAAGGGTAGCCAATGTGCCCATTATTCAAGCAAATATGACAACCCACTCATTGTAGGCAAATAAATAAATAAATCCCAAAGAAACATCTACAAAGACCTGAAAAGCACAAAGTCCATAATTTGCAGTCATTAATATTTGCCTTAATGACTTCAGGTAGCATTATGCATGTTGACTTATGCGTGAAATTTCATTTTGAGAGTAAAACCACTCAAACAAATTCCTTTATTAATATATATTATCTTTGTCCTTTTGGTTGCTTTTCCAGAACTAGAAGTTACAACATACCACTTCATCATTTGTCTAATGCATGGGTAGGCAAACTAAGGTCTGAGGGTCGGATCCGGCCCAATTGCCTTCTAAATCCGGCCAGCGGACGGCCCAGGAATCAGTGTGTTTTTACATGAGTAGAATGTGTCCTCTTATTTAAAATGCATCTCTGGGTTATTTGTGAGGCATAGGAATTTGTTCATTATTATTTTTTTCCAAAATATAGTCCGCCCCCCCTGCCCAAGGTCTGAGGGACAGTGGACTGGCCCCCTACTGAAAAAGTTTGCTGACCCCTGGTCTAATGGATTGGGTTCTTAGACCGTGGGTTTTTCTGAAGGGGCCCACCCATTTAAATATGTTTAAGCAATATTTTAAAATAGGATTCGAACTAATAATGCCACCAAGCTCAGGCAAGGCTTTTCCAAACATCCCTGAATAAAATTGGTAACTGCCTGCATAGTATCAAGTTCCTTCGCAGCTTCTTAAGGGCTCTCTATTCCTAGCCTTCTGTTAACTTAGGTAACTTAAGTTACTTTAGTAACTTCACATTAAGCCTTCAACTCCTGGAGGGAGTTCATATTTACTCCAGGTTTAAGAAGCTGGCAGCCTGACTCGTGAAAGCAGACAGAACCTAACCAACTTTACACCAGGGATGGGGAAATCTGTGGACTTCAAGATATTGGTTATCCCACTTTACTTCACCCTTGAAGACAGTTCTTTTCATATGCGTTTAAGTAAGCTTGTCTAGGTGTCACCTTACGTACTGTATAGCAGGCATGGCCAAACTTGGCCCTCCAGTTGTTTTAGGACTACAATTCCCATCATCCCTGACCACCGGTCCTGTTAGCTAGGGATGATGGGAGTTGTAGTCCCAGAATAGAGCTGGAGGACCAAGTTTGGCCATGTCTGATCTATAGGCAAGGGCAGCCAGTGTGTCTGCCACATGCTGAACTACAGCTTCCTTCACGCTGGCTGAGGCAGTTAGTGTTGCAGTCCAACATAAGCTGAAGAGCCAGGGGTTCCACACTCCACCTTTACAGTTTATTATATATAGTGAAAGTACTTCAGGCAACCCAAAACACTGCTAAATCAGCATATTATCAAGGAATAGGAAACTAAAAACATCACTATTGGCAGCGCTCCTGTGAGGGAAAAGCATTCCATTTGTAGGCAAGCAGATGTGAAAGTGTGGGATTGACACCACACTGGTCAGTTCCAACTGAAAAAACAAAGAAACGAAGCCACTCTCTGCATTTAAGGGAGTCACTTGTGGGAATGGTCCTTCATGCAAACAAACGCACAACATTATTATGTGAATACAAAACTGAGTGATGATGACCTGGTTTTGGATCTGTGAGAAAGGGAAGCAAAACAGCAACAGAACAGTCGTTTGAAATGGCCCAATACAGCAAAAGCTGTACCACACAGCTGATCTGGCCACAAGTTTCACTTCTTTCTTCCATCTTCCAAAGCAGATTAAACACTTTGCTTTAAACACTGATGTCAACCTAATTTAAATACTCAGACCAATTAAATTAGAACCTATGAAGTAAATGTTTTTCTTACTCTAAAAATATTAAAATATAATAAAGCTAAGCAGGCCTTTCATGTAAGACTTTGGTTTTCATTTTTCATTCTATGCTTTAAAATGCCAATAGACCTTTAAATGACTACTACATAATGAAAAAAATACTTCCTTACCTTAGTGCAGAGTATACGCCTAAAGATAGGGAAGAATAATCAGGATCATAGTAGAGATACACAGATGACACAGACTTTGGAAGGATGTCAATGACACCCACAGCAATTATCTTTCCATCAAACCAATACTGCTGGTGGAAAGAACCATAGCCACAATCTGGACCATTAGGTAGATTTTCTGCCTAGAGGGGATAGACCAGCATAAATTCAACTGCAAAAATTAATCAGTTTATAAAACTGTAACATTATCATTAACAATGAGAACCAATATGAAATTCAAGCAAGCAAATACACTGAGTAACGTAAAACGGAGTTAAAAGTAAGACTCAGCTCAGTGAATTAGGCCTTTCTTAGCTATCTGCCCCATTCACCAAAGCCAAACAAAATGACAGGTGGAAATCTGAAAGTTTTAGGTGTAGAAATAAGAGATTTCAAGAGATTTCTATGGAGCTATTTCCAAAACAGATTACAATATATTCACATGTTACGTTAATATTTATTAACTAACAACCACCAAATCTTGCTTTCATTGCCTTGCAGGTTTCCTTATATTGAAGTCTACTGGCCTCAAATGTCAAGCCTGGAAATAAGGGGGTTAACGTTTCTTAGCAGAGTTATGAGTGACACTGAAACAGATTAGCCATAAAATGAATAAACAGACAAATGAGTAAACAGAATCCAACAGAACAGATTCTGCTCACTGGTTCTTCATCTTTAAAAGATGTGGATAACTAGCTGCAATGTAGAGATATGCTGAAAAGTATACTTTCACAGGATGATGAGAATAAGATCATGCATGTGAAGAAAATTTATATAGGGAGCCAGCCCTAAGTTATAAAAAATTACAAACAAAAGCTTTGTTGGAGAACTATAAACTATATTCAACTGGATTATGCTCATTAAATTAGAACTGCTTGAGGTAAGCTCTCTGGAGGAAAAATGGGGTATACATGTTTGAAATAAATCAATAAATGTTAAGCACACTGGGTCCTCCCCTCCTCTTGCAACTTAAGAAACCCTTCTTGTCCAAGACAATAATCTAATTCACCTTCACTCCATCACATCAATCTTTTAGCATTTACGGGAATCTTTTCAACAAAACTGGATTAGAAAGGATTCATTTAATAATTCTGCAGAACAATATGATAAAAACATCCACGGCTGAAATATTTTTAGCTTCTGAGCAGCCATGCTTCATTTCTGCTATTTAAAACAGATGCAATGGATATAGGAGTTTTAAAACTAAAACGAATTCACATTTTGATTACTGTTGTTTATATAACATAACTACTATGCATAGTACTTTACAAAAGGACATTATTAATATATTAATTCAGTTACTTGAGCTGAAGCTACCACCTTCAATGAATCCAAAGACACTGGCCACATTTGGATCATCATAGCTCAGCTTAATATGCCAAGATACACACGAGCCTTTTGACCACATAAAAGCCCCTTTGTGGAAAAGCACAATTAAACTAGGTAGTGTCTAATGTACAATACTTTCCAATTTTGTTTGAGCCAGAAAACTATGTAGTTATTAGCTTCTCAACAAGCCAGTTTATTAAACCAACTTCAAACCATGGTTTACAATCCTGGCTTTTCTTGAAGGTAGTAACCAGTTTTCTGGTTCATATGAGATGGAAAACTTGATTAATTAAAAACTTCCTGGTTTACTCGTGGCACATGTGAAGGGGCTATATGCATTTGCAAAAAGGTTGTGTCTATCTCAACTTTATGAGTCAAGAAACAGCCATCAATAAGTGATGAATCTAAAGTAAATAAAAACTGAAATAAAACTATGAACATTATTCTTTATATACCACATACAGTGGTGCCCCGCAAGATGAATGCCTCGCAAGACAGAAAACTCTCTAGATGAAAGAGTTTTCCGTTTTGGAGGTGCTTCGCAAAATGAATCTCCTATGGGCTTGCTTCGCAAGCCGAAAATGTCTTGCGAGTTCCTGCGGTTCTTTTCCCCTCCCCCCCTTTTTCTAAGCCGCTAAGCCGCTAAAAGCCAGTAAAAGCCGCTAATAGCGTTAATAGCGCTAATTCGCTAATCCGTCAATGGGCTTGCTTCCCAAGACGAAAAAACCGCTAGACGAAGAGAATCACAGAACGGATTCTTTTCGTCTTGCGAGGCACCACTGTATGTGTAATCTATACTAATAGCCTGAGGATGTAGTAGGACAGATTTGCTTCAGCCTCTATGGTATCAAATGCCAGGATGACATTACTTTGTAATAATTTCCAATGAGATTGACACAGGAGGTTATTTTCGATTTTTTCCTACAGATAAAAGCTAGTTATAAATTCTACTTGAGTTCCTATTCCATTTTAACCAGAAGTTATTTGTCTGTTGTTATCCACTATATTCTGATAGCATACCTTTTTTTGCACCTAACAACCATCTTATGACGTCCTTAGATGTGATTTTAAAATTTATCCTGTACTCAGCATAAATAAATAAAAACTGGAAGTAACAGGAGGGTTGCAGGCAAGCCAAGACCATGGCACGAGACACAACTGAGGCTACATAGCAGGACTGCTTGGAGTTAAAAGAAGTTAAAAGAATCAGCTGATAATATTTGTACAAGTGGAGAGAGAACTGGAGGAAAGGGAAGAAAGGGAATGCAAAAGTCAGAGAACCAAGCAGGGAGGAAGGCTTATGCACAGTGTTTACAAAACTGGAAAGTGGCATTTAAGAGAATCATTTTAAGAGCATATAACTATTCAGTAATGAAATAGCTCCCACTGATCTGCATTTATCTTAACCAAAAAAAAAAAATATTTGCACTAGTTATAGCTGAAAAAGTACTACAAACTTCAAATAACCAAACAAATCTAGTTTATCCTCCAAAAAAATCAATCCATGGGCACAGCTTACTCCCATTAGACTAGTTAAGCAACATCAGCCACTTCAACAGTGATGCATGTCAATTGCTTCTGCTTAACGAGTTGGTACTTATAAAGAAGAGCTAGAAATCTTTACTGAGTCACTTCCCTGGTAACACAAATAAACTATTCTTTACATATAGACTGCACTTTTCTTTCCAATAATATGTTTATTCTTTTAATAATTTAAAGACTCTACATGAAAAAAATCAAACTGATTTTTTTGAAAAATGACTTTACTACTGCCAAGAGAGTTGTCTCTAAAGAGTTTATTGAGAATTCAAAAAAAAAAAAAAAACAGAACTCAGTCACATAAAGTTTAATTTTTGTTTTGAAATTATTTGTGACATACATGGTAAAGAGGCTTTGCAACGATCACGTGGGGTTTGCTTTTAGTTGGAGAATTTCAAAAATCCCTATAGCCTTGGATATTTAAGACTTTTTATTTGGCTTCTTCTAATTGAAAACATGTGCAAGTGGTGCCAAACAAAATTCAGTTCAAGATTCAAAATATCAATAAAAGCATTGCAGGGGGAAAAAATCCTTGGCATAAACCTTCCTTTTTTACAGCAAAGTGTACATAAGCACCCATACAGCCATACAAAATAAGGCAAATAATGGAAATCAGTTGCCTTATTTGACGAGGTGATAAAAGCTCTTTCCCCATTAAGTCTAATGATCCCGATTAGCCTTCATAGCCTTCAGGTTGGGAAAATGTAAAACTGGGTGGGGGTGATTAGATTCAGCAGAGAAAAGGAACAAACTCTCCACACATGGCTTCATTCAAACAGCAACATATCAAATTACTGGTGCAATTACTATAACCTGACAATTTCATTACACCCATGTGGTAGTTAACTCTTTAAGACCTACAACAAACAAAGTCCTCTTAGCTGTTATAAATGAAGTAATCTGAAGCCTCGACTCTAAAACCTGTTCTAATTATTCACCAGCCCTGGTTATCTGTTTTTAAGAAGCAAAAACAAAGTTGAAAGCATTTAGGTGCCTTTGAGGTTTCTTTTTATTTATTTTTAAGGAAAGGAACTCAAAAAACAAAATGGTTATTGAAAATGCAAAGCACATATTCTGCTTTGATAACTTCAAGTTTATATTTTGCAACGTAGGCTATAGCGTGTAAGATAGGTTCATCCTTTGTTATCCAAATCTGCCGAAATATTTTTCTCAAAGTAAGACAGGTTAACATGCATTCTCAGTGAGGTTTGTTACTTGCCACTCAACTGCAGGGGAGCACTAGAGAGAAGCATCTCCAGCATGCTGGGGTGGGATGGATGTGTAAAGAACCTACAAACAAATTCTGCCTCACCAAAAATACCATTAGTCAAGCATATAATACAAACCTGTTTTTCTAATGGCATGTATAAACTGAGCCTCACGGGGGCTCTGTGTGTTCTCATACTGATCTGCCTTAAAAAACTGCCCACCCTGTAAGGTATCCAACAGCAGTCTGTGCTAATATTTTGCATCAGTGAGTAAGGATTAGCCATCCACTCATGAAGGGGGGGGGGAGAATCTGCAAAGTATCCTATCAATTCTGATGGGGGTTTCAAATTCTCATGTTATGGCTAATTAAGGAGATCAGACAAGCTAAATCTGATCAAGAAGCCAAACACGTTTCAAGAAGGAAAGCAAGTAGGGAGTCAAGAAAGGAATGCATTTCAGAAGCCCCACATGCATGGGATAGGATATTTTAAAAGGTATCAATTTGCAATTCCAAGTGGATACTTGAAAAACAAAAGGGAAATTATGCTTGCTGCATTTAAATCTTTTAGTTATTAAGCTTAAAAAATCCATTATGTGCAGTTAATAATTTTAAAGAAACATGTGTCAGAAAAATACATCAATCAATTTCTTTAGTGAATATCCATTAATCAGATTTTGGGTTGTTCAATGTATATGCAAATTTATTTAGTTGCCTAACACAAAGTTGCTTTACATAGGGCAGACTCCAGGCAACTCACAATCAACATACAAAATTATTAAAAACTTCAGGCATTTAAAATTTAACCAAACCAAAATGGGAACTTAAATGCAAATTGTATTCATTCATTCAGTCTGTAATCCCAGGGCAGTGTACAAAATCAAGAACATAATTTATGGAGTATAATAACAAAAGCATAATACAGATCATAATAACAGACAGAGTAATAATAAAATAATCATAATAACAGTCATCCCCCTACACATAACAGGCCATAGATTTAATTGCTGAAGGCTTGGGTAAAGATGAATGTTTTTGCCTGGCACCTAAAGACAGGTGAGGATAGTGCCAGGCAAGCCTCTCTGGGGAGAGCACAGATGGGGAGCTACAACAGAAAAGACCTATTCCTGTGTTGTCATCCTCCAAACCTCTCGGGGACATGGAGAAGGACCTCAGGTGACAAGTGAAGGGTCAGTTCATATGGGGAGAGGTAGTATTTGAAGTCCTGAGCCAAGTAAGCTTTTATAGGTCAGTGCCAGCACTTTGAAATGGACCCAGAAACGAATTGGCAGCCAGTGCCATTGAGCCAAGATCAGTGTTATAAGCTGAACTTGTATTGTCCTGGTGAGCAACCTAGCCATCAAATTTGGCACCAGCTGAAGTTTCTGACCAAACTGTGGGAGGCAGTGGAAGACAGGAGTGCCTGGCGTGCTCTGGTCCATGGGGTCACGAAGAGTCGGACACGACTAAACGAGTAAACAACAAGAAGAAGAAGTTTCTGAACCATCTTCAGGGGCAGCCCCACATATAGCGCATTAGTGGTTACCAGAGCATAGGCCACAGAAATTGGGCTATCCCTGTCCAGATAGGGGCACAGCTGGACCACCAGCCAAAGAAGGCATTCTGGACTACCAAGGCCACCTGACAGTAATGGATCCAGGAACACCCCCAAGCCACGTACCTGCTCCTCTATATTGTTTAACATTCAAACTGGGCTAACATATGCCCTACATTGGGGTGGTGAGCTCTCAGGGGCTGAATGTACGCCTTCCATGTATCTCTATTTAGCCCTCAGAACTCTCCCCAGGCCTACCCCAACTTAATTCACAAGGGAATGAAACTTGTGGGCTGAAAAAAGATCCGCACCCCTGCCCTACTTCCACCCCACTGCCAAAACATCAGACTTGGCAACTGAAAACTGGCTAATGTTGGCTCTAATTCAGGGGTTTAAACGTATGTGTTCCTCACTGTGTGAGGGAAAGAGGAGTAGGCCATTTTGAAATGGGGAGCCTGTTCCCTGTGTGAATTTGAATCCTGACTGCTAACCACACGGGGAGCCTACATGCAGACAGCAGGCTACCTGCTTTAGAACATCTGCCCCAAATGTGGGCAGTGGCTGGAATGGAAGGAAGCAAACACAGCCATGCTCTTTCCCTCACACGAAGGGGGAGGTACATGTATGAGTGTCCGGACATGGATCCAGTCATTATGCAACTGGTATACCAACAAAAAAATCCAGTAAATGGAAGCAATCGATAACGTGGTATAAAATATGGATTTCAATATACACATACCAGGATTCAGCAAGACTGAAAAGGTGTTTTAGGTGTCACAGCGAAGACTCACCCATGGCCTTATTTATTAGCTTGCATAGGTTAACCTTTACAACAAAATTCACTTTGATGGACAAGTCCCCATGGTCATTTGGAAAAAACAACAACCAAAAAACAAAGTTTGTATTCCACCTTGTCTCCAAGAATTCCAAGGCGGCACACGTGGTTCTTCCCCTATTTTATCACCACAACAACTTTGTAAGGTAGGTAAGGAGGTAAAAATGAGAGAAGCTGACTGATCACCTAATGAGCTTCATGGCAGAATGGTGATCTGAACCACTAATGAAATATTATCTTCATTCAAGAACCATACGTTAGTCCTCTATAGTATTCAGTTAAGAAATCTTGTGCAAACTCACTTAGCATTTTTAAGAGACTCAAAGTATTCAACAAGTCACAACAAAATCAAATAGATGCAGATTATCCAATTTACTGGAACTGAGGAAATGTTATGTTCTGCATTATAAATGTAATGGTAGACACCAGGCAGAAGAGGTGAACTATAAATCTGTATTAAAAATGTAAATATTTTGAGTTAAAACATGATTTCTTACCTCAAGTGGAGATTCACAGAGGAACCTTGTGAACTGCATTTGGGATGTTTATCCGGAGTCCAGGGCACCAAGGATACATGTCCAGTATGCAACAACATACATAAACATAACAAAGGGAAAAACAAATAAATCAGAAGGTTTTTAACATAGATGTATTGCTAACTATTACGTTAGGAATTCAACTTGTACTTAACTAGCAGCTTCATACGCAGTGTTGCTGTGAATTGCTAATAAACCCAAAAAAACTCAATGCAATTTTGAAATCAGTAGTTAAAATTACTGCATTCCCCCCCCCCAATGTGCAGTTCTCTATTTTAATTCAAAGTAGTGCCCAACTGCATCCAAACAGACAAAGATCTGTTCTCAGATGCATAATTTGGTTATGATATCTTAAGTGGTGTCCAAATCTATAGTGAACTGACAAACAAGTTTCCAAAATATATAGTAGAAGCCTGACTAAGGTATATTCAATGGGTTACAGTAATTTACAGATGAGTTCAAGTTGCCTCTTCTATAAACCACAACAACATTTAGAAATAAGAAGGGCAATAATTGCTTTGTGAAAATCCCCCATGGTATGAATAAAATAGTAGCCTTCTTAAGTTAAATGCTTGGAAATTTATTTGGGTGGCTTTGGTGTTTGAAAACTGCCGCATCCTTAACTATTCTACAATGAACTAGGCCCTCATTTGAAGTTACTGATTAAAGTTAACAAATTATTCAGAGAAAAGTCGGTTGGCAAGACTACGAACAACATTAAGCTAGGGACTGGAATATTTGAACCACTAGATATTTAAAATTGCAGGATTGTCTAATGAAACAGCTGTGGCAACTAGGAATCAGGGTAGCAATTAGATCTCGTACATACATCAAGTGATCCAAGATTCTCAGCTATGGCCTAATAATGTTGAAAATTTGTTTCCTCGTCACATTATCCTCAGTGGGGATTGTCGCCCATATTTGCAGTATCCAACTCCCAAAATCACAGGGCAGGAATCTTTCAACCCACTTATGTTTTGCTCTGGCTTAGTCAGTCAAACTTTGCATGGCAGAGTTGCATCCCCCCCTCCCTCCCCCAACCCTATCACACAAATGGTCTGCTATAGGAGGACAAGCGCTTCACACGTCCACCTCAAAAAGAGGGAAGAAATCATACTAAAAGCACCTTCCCACATGAAAGCCTTGCTCACCTGACATTCTCTATGTGTGAGGACAAGCAAACTACCACCCAACCAATAGAACATCACCTCCTCACCCCTGCACTCCTCAAAATCTGCTCTAGAAGGTTGAGAGAACCTCACTGGAAGAAATTTGTGAGTGTGCAAGGGGGAGGGGAGGAAGATGAAGTTCTGTTGCATTAGCAAAAGTTCACTTGCACATTACTGGATTCCACCGACATATACATTATGAAGGAAGGTAGGTGCAGTTCGCCAGCACCAAAGGCTAGTAAGCAATCTGAACCAGGACTCAGTGAATGGATTTCCATTTCTGCTTGTGTTCATTCTCACTTGTCATGTGCAAGTCTCAGGTCATACTGAGGAGTGATACAAGGCATGCATGGAGTTGTTGGACCACTCCTAATGTTCAACACCTTGCTGCCCCTGCTCCCCCCTAAAACAGCAAAATAATGAGGCTCCTATGTGTGTACAACTACAAAGGTTGTGGAATCAGGACCAGCAAGGTGATTATCATGGGGAGTAGGACTAATGGGAGTCTTCCCGAAGCATCTCCAAAACGGTCAAGTGGCAGGGTACCCTTTTCCAAAGGATCTGGTGCATCTGTGAAGAATGTCTGAATAGGGTGTCTAAGGTGACTGCTGCATGGATGCATCCACTACATTAATTTCAGCAGCACAGTTTGTGACACAGTAACATCTAGTTGGCCACTGAGTGACTAGAATGCTGGACTAGATATGCCCTTGGTCTGATTCAGCAGAACGGTTCTTATAGTCCATTTGTACAGAACGTGACATTCAAGAAGAAAGACATAATGTATTGCTGACACGAGAGCCCCTCTAGTAAGCATAAACCACTTGAAAGCCCTTTTTAAAAATGAGAAAAGCCTGGAGCTTTCAGTTTATACTGGAGGAACCACAAATAACTCTGAGCACACCTGCAAAAGAGCAGCACACGAAGATGGTAGCTGAAGGACATTCTGAGCAATGATTCAAAAGAAAGAGCAATATACAATTTGTAAGAGGGTCCAGTATCTGAACATCACTTGGAAAGGTCCTCCTTTACAAGACTTTAATTTGATTTCACACCTACAGCAAATTTAGACAAAGAGCTTGGTTTTAAATCATTGCGTGCCCCCCCTTACAGTTTAGCAAGCATCCTTATATATTAGTGCGTTATAAATCATTCAGCACATACTAATGATGGCAGACATTTATTTTGCTTGTTAACAAGAGTGTGGGTGGGGACTAGGAACATCATAGGGAATAAAGCGTACGGGGTTGGTTAACACTTTCACACACGCACACACACAAATACACATGTTCTTCCCTGCAACCTTTCCTCTCAGGATTCTCCCACCCTCAAGTCAGTTTGGATGAAGGGGGGGAAATCAAGCAGTAGGGGGAATGGGAACCATTTGTGTGTCTTCCCTCTCCCCCCCCCCCATAAATTCTCCTCTGCAAACATTTCACAGCCCCATGCTGATATTACAAGGAAAACATGGTTTTGATATTCTTACCCTACCCTTTTTGCCTTGTAATGGATAGTACTAATCTCATTCTATGGGACCACCATCAACATTCAGAAATCTTCAGAAAATTGAAATGTTTAAAAATAGTATTTGTATACACTAAACCATTCATACCACAGGATAACCCAAAGAATGTCTGCTTGTGATAAAACCCCAAACCAAATATATATTTTCCTCCTGTGTCTACTACACACTATGGGTTGGATCCAAACTGTGTAATACTTAGAGGAGATCCAATGAAATCCTTGGGACTCTAGTCATCCTGAAGTCGATTGATATAAATGGGTCTACATCTGGTATGACTAGGTTGGGATCCAACCTTAGGGCCTGGTTTAGACAATCTGCGGCCCCAAAGTTTGGGTCTCTTGAACTGATTGATTTATATGCAAAATAAAGGTGCTTTTTGTAAACCGCTTTGAGTTTTGTTTCTACAGTCAAGCGGTATATAAATTTTACAAAATTAAAAAATGTTTATTGCTCACTATCAGTTGCTACTGAAAAGTTTGCATTTCTTGAAACCATTGAGTAAAGCAGGCATTAAGAACATAATAGCCATAAATTGCTAGGGTAGCATATGCCTTTATGCCAATATTAAAAATGTATTTATATAGAAATGTTTTTATTCTATGTGCTCTGGTCCATAGCTTATGTCACAATTTGTTAACATGCCACCAGATGCTGTTTTAACTTGTCCATAAAACTTGTGCCAACTAGAAAGCCATGAAGTACAGTTGACTATTTCATCAAAAGAAAGCAATATGGTTAAATACACCACCACCACACAATTTAGATTCAAATGAATCAAGAACTAAAAATAAGGGTAATATGGATTCCTTCCCTAGCACTATCTAATTTTGGTTTTGGTATTGTTCTTACTGCAATATGCCTGTAGCTGAAGGCAAGATCTAATTAACCTCCAAATGGATGGTAAATATTTAGACAAGCCCTTTGACAATCAAAAAGGAGACTTCCATAAGCCTAAGCCCTTGTCAAAGACAAGGGAACAGTGTGGAGTCTATTGTTAGGCCTTTCGGAGTCATTCACAACCAAGGTGTTCAAAAGACTGGGTAATCTGGAGCTTTAGGATTGAGGCATGGGAAAATTGTTGGTTTCATTATTCTAATTATACCTCTGAATTTGAGAGTTATAATGTAGTTTCCAAAGATCTATTCATATTTGAGAAAGAGGCCGATTGCTAAGCATCTGCATTACTTTGCTTTTATGCAGACCTCAGTAATTCCTTAATTAAAAGATCTGGCACCAGAGGAAGACATAGTTGACATTGGAAAGACTTTCAAGAATTTGAATTTAGGTTTTTGTTGGTCAGCAAATGCCAAAACATTTTCTAAATATTTGCTGACTTTCCAGAGATTGTTCTGCAACATTTTACTTCAAATACCTAAAGTTAACTTAGAATACATGAATGTCATGAGTTGTAGCCATTGCTGGGCAGTCCACAGAAGAGCAAAAACATTTAGCACCTTTGATTGGACCAAACTTCCATATATCAGAATAGGAGTAGGGAAACACTTTCGGTCGCGTTCTCTTCTGGGCAATCAGTCAGATTTGGGTACATGATGTATGCCACTTATGGCAAATGAAGCCATTTCAGAATGGGGCAAAAATTCCTATTCAAGAAGCATCACTTTCTCTGAGACCTAGTTGAATCACACACTGTGCTCTAGTGTATCAATAAGTAAGCAAAAGAAGTGAAGATGCAGATTTCTTCCAAATATTTATATTTCAAGCTGGAAAGGGATTGTGGGCAAAGGCAAAATATTGTTTTTTAAACAGATCAGCTACTAGCCACAATGGTTATGCTCTACCTCCACTGTCACAGGCAGTATGCCTCTGAATACCAGTTGATGGGAATCACAAATGCTGCACTCAAGTCCTGCTTGCAGGCTGCCCATCTGGCTGGCCACTGTGAGAACAGGAGACTAGATCATGGATAGGCAAACTAAGGCAAACAAAGGCCCGGGGGCTGGATCCGGCCCAATATACTTCTAATTCTGGCCTGCGGACATTCTGGGAATCAGTGTGTTTTTACATGAGTAGAATGTGTGCTTTTATTGAAAATGCATCTCTGGGTTATTTGTGGGGCATAGGAATTCGTTCATTTCGCGCGCCCCCCATACAGTCCGGCCCCCCAAGGTATGAGGGACAGTGGACCACCCCCTGATGAAAAAGTTTGCTGACCCCCTGGACTAGATGATCCTTGGGCCTGATCCAGTATGAACTGTAGCACATCATGTATTGAACCACCTGTTAGTCATACATGATTAGACCTACTGAGGTTAATGGAGATGACTAACATAATAATAATAATAATAATAATAATAATAATAATAATAATAATAATTTATATCCCACCCTCCCCAGCCGAAGCCGGGCTCAGAGCGGCTAACAACAGTAAAATGATAAAACATTCTAAAATCATTTCATTATAAAATTAATTCAAAACAGATTAATGGCAACCATTGGGCTAGAGTTCTGTGAGGATGCCAAAGGAGGGAGTCAGGCTGTGCCCTGGCCAAAGGCCTGGCGGAACAGCTCTGTCTTGCAGGCCCTGCGGAAAGATGTCAAGTCCCACAGGGCCCTAGTCTCTTGTGACAGAGCATTCCACCAGATCAGAGCCACAGCCGAAAAAGCCCTGGCTCTGGTTGTGGCCAGCCTAACCTCTCTGTGGCCTGGGTCCTCCAAGATGTTTTTGTCTGAAGACCGTAAGTTCCTCTGTGGGACATACCAGGAGAGGCGGTCCCGTAGGTACAAGGGCCATTCATTCATATGGGTGTACTTCGAGTATAACTTGTTTAGATACAAACCCATGTTCTTTACCTTCCACGTGCTTCGGCCTCCATGTTGTCATTTTGGGGAGGCACTGCAGCTCCCCCCCCCCTTCAGTAACATTATTGCATGCAGCTTTTTAGACAGTGAATATTTTGTAGGTCTTTAAATAAATTTCCTTCCAAAACAAATATTTTACTAAGCCTAAGGTAAGAAGGTAGTCCAGCTTTGCAGTGGAAACTGAGCAACACACTGTTTCTTTCCTATAAACTTGTCATTATAAAATATGCCAAATGTAGTGGAGTAGAATGCTTGCTTCAGTAAGGCTAAACAGCAATAAAATTGTTAACTATGGCTATTTGAGAGAACTACTGTCAGACTTATGATCATGTATGGAAATGTTTTCTAACTGGTGTAATTGCCACTTGGTTTGTTTTGGTTACCCTGCAGATGTAAACCGTTTCTTCAGAATACCATAAAGGGATTTAATTGCCAAACATGAGTTTTAACAAAAAGAGCATTATGGAAACTGCGTACGGCAGCCTCAAAATAGCAACCCTGTTATCAAAGGCAGTAACAGAACATGGAAATATATTTTTTTAAATTTAAACTTCTTAATCAGATATAAACTTGTTAGTACTAGTAGTGGCATAACTTTAGTCCTGAGAATCTGACATTAAAGACTTCTAAGAAAAATAGCACCAAAGTACTATATAATAAAGGAAGTGTAATCCATGTGCACACACTTGGTATTCCTGATACTGTGTTAAGGAAGAAGAGACACAAAAATAGTTAAGTAATTGTAATGGAATTGCTGCTAGCAGTTGAACATTAAAATTTAAAAAATTACAGAGACCTCTTTATCAGGTAGAAGGAAGATGCTTACGTAAACAAAGTGCTTACTTCTCGATAAATTTGAGTTACCTGACATAATAAAGGCAGATTTTAAGATGCAGACCATCCAATCTGCTATACGTGTATGTTAATTTAAATTCCAGCACTTTTTATTTAGCCCCCTGAATTTTAATTCCAAGGCACAAGCCATGGCAAGTTTCCACTGAGGGGTTGCTGTTTCTTACTGAAAAAGAAATGGGGAGTATGCAGATGAGAAAAGACGCTGGTGTTGTCTTCCTCAGGAAAACCCTGCACATATCATTTTGCTTGACGGCTACACTTTATAAGATCCATAGACAGCTTGTGTGTTGCAACATTATGACTTGAAGACACGCTGTGCTAGTGGTGCAAGCTGCTGTCAATATAAACACTATCAAATTTGAAAAGCAAATTAAAACGTTATTTTTAATAGGTGAGGGACTGTTAGTACCAATGCAGATCAACCATTCAGAGGGATTCAGCATTTGCTATGGAGCGATATGCCCCTTCTGCTATGGAACCAGTTTCAGAGACAGACAGGGAGCAGAATACTATTTAAAATCTCTTTCAACTGAAAAAGCACCAAACACCATGTAGTTACACTGATGTCCTTGCAACAGTGGGTGGTAATTCTGAGGAATTTCCATTCCATTAAGGCACCACAGCAAGGACTAACAGCCTGTTTAACTGTCAGGAACTCTGTATGTTGTCAGAATCGTTTTTCATAAGAGAGTGGGCAATATAAAACTGCATGTTCATATCCACTCAACTTTCAAACTCTAGTTCCTAGATCAATGAAAGGAAAAACTACAAAGGTTGTGACTTAATATAAAAATCATTAAAACATGTAGGCATTGTGTAAGAAAGTAGGGAAGGTGTTCTGGATGCCTGACAGAACAGCTGCTGCAAAACTCCAGAAGATAAACACAAATGTGATCTGGTTTGTCACACACACTCTACAAATTGTACACATGAGCTCCTAAATCCATTCCCACAAAAGGTCTGCGGAATTCATGAAAGTCTCTGAGCAATGTCTCTAAAACATACTATTACTTATGTATTAAACTGACCCTGCCTTCATGTGATTTATGCATTTAACTTAGGTATATTATATCAATTCCCTCAGATAACTACATTTAGATGCTTGAAGAAGTTTTGGCCCAGGTTTCTGGGATTCAGAGTCTCAGAGCAACCAGTGTTTATATTCTTCTTTCTAAAAGTCCAAAGGCACTTCCACCCATTTGCTAGAAGTTTATTTAAGACCAGTTTATTTTCATACTGCTTCAAAGCTCCTGCATCATGTGCTCCTGTCAGACATCTTACATATCAAAACCTCACATGATCATAGTCATAGATTTGTAAACAATGCAGAAATATTTTGCCCAAAATGGGGTTCAAACCCACGACCCTGAGATTAAGAGTCTTATGCTCTACTAACTGAGCTATTGCTAGGTAGGTTGCACCCCTTGAAATACCATATGTTAGAGTCTGTCGGATGGTCTAATCTTCACTTAGCTGCTTGCAATCAGTTGTTATTCAGTGCCTTTTGTGCCTCTACATTTGTTTATTTTTATGGTGCAATTCCTTTATTATAATTGTTTGCAATGAAGTGCATTTTCATGAGGTACTTTGGAAAAGGAAGACTGCACGGGACTGTAGCCTCAACATTTAATTATTGCTATGTGCATGCTTTGTATCTCACTTTCTACAGGTAGATATTTAGATCAATATGTCTTATTTGATGTTTTTTGGAGAGGGAACAGAATACGTCATACAAAATATTACAAAGTTGTACCCTGTTTGCAAGCATCTTTCCATTTTAGGAAATAAGCACCGAGACTGATTCTTAATTGTTTAATTTGATCTATATAAAAACTAAATGCTGGGGGGAAATGAAAAGATAAAGCCTCTTTCCTAATAAGTACAAGAGTTAGCAACTTCTGTCAAGTAAGGCAAATGTGGAAGTCAAATATCAACTAAACGTGGCTGGAGATCTCAGGCTACATGCTCAGCCACTGAATAATCCATTCCCTGCAACAGAAAGGTGTCCAGAAAGGTGTGTTAACAATCAACACAATTGTTTACTTGAACATCAGATGAAAATGTTAGAACGTTTACATTTGGAGTCAGTTACAGCTATATCCTATGGGATGCGGGTGGCACTGTGGGTAAAACCGCAGTGCCTAGGACTTGCCGATCGTATGGTCGGCGGTTTGAATCCCCGCGGCGGGGTGAGCTCCCGTCGTTTGGTCCCAGCTCCTGCCCACCTAGCAGTTCGAAAGCACCTTTAAGTGCAAGTAGATAAATAGGGACCGCTTTATAGCGGGAAGGTAAACGGCGTTTCGGTGTGCTGCACTGGTGCTGGCTCGCCAGAGCAGCTTCGTCACGCTGGCCACGTAACCCGGAAGTGTCCTCGGACGGCGCCGGCTCCTGGCCTCTAGAGTGAGATGAGCGCACAACCCTAGAGTCGGACACGACTGGCCTTCGGGCAGGGGTACCTTTACCTTTACAGCTATATCCTAGTCTAGATACTGAAATATTGTGTGAAAACTTGTTTCCTAACATTTAATAGTCCTTTTCCAAGGGCTAACCTATAATACTATGCAGGCAATAAATTGAGGGTGCAAGCCTTGGTATATACTTTCCTAGGAAGAAATGCTGCAGAACACAGTGTGACTTTTTTCAAATCCTGACAGTTATGCTCTATTCATCAGGCAGGCTTTTTTGGGAAACAATTTAACAGCATATTAAAAATGAAAATGAATGTTAACTGTTTATGAACCTATCACTAGCCAGAGAACTTCCCATTTAATAAAAATAATTCTCATGGCATATTTTCTAATCTGGCATTTGATATTAACAAGTATCCCAGATGTTGATCTACATGAATTGCATAGTTCCTAATGTATTTGAGAACCAAACCTAGATAACTTACATATATTTAATGTGAACAACATGTTTATATCTCATCATTTTAGCAGCAGACTTTTTAAAAGTAAGATTTAAAAAGGAACTGAAGACACCTACATGTCCAGTTCTGCTCACAGAAAGTGGCTTTATAAATACCGCATGTTTTTCCTACCCAGGGATAGGGGAGAGGGAGGGTTCACCTTATAAACTATTAAACTAAAGGCTAACCCAAAGTCAATTGAGAAGGCAATTTACCATTGTGTAACAGTTTTTTTGACATTCTACAATCCTAATGAACATAATAATATCATTTCAAAATAAGCTATTTAAAAGAAGGCAGTGCATATTTAATTTGAAAAAAAAACACAGATGCCTAAATCATATTTTTCAAGGTAATAGCCGTTTTATAAAGCAGGATGAAGATAGCCTCAGCAGTTTTTCTTTCTAAAATGTTGCATAATTATTATTTTTCATGCACTTGTTGCTCCAGCTCTTCAGCCAGTGAGGCTCCCAGATCAGCTTACGTTACATATTAAAAGAAATTAGAATTACAATAAAAACAATCATAAAACAAGACAATAAACAGAAAAGCAGATTAAAAATCCAGCATTACAACAAAGATATATATATATGAGAAAACTGAGCAAATAAAATAGCTTAATATGAAGTAATTCCATATATCCAACAGGCACCATTTAAAATTGACTCACTCAGTAAGTCTCCAATCACACCTAATTCATACAGGTTTTACTGAAACCAAGATTTCCTTTGATCTCAGTCCAAACCGAACATGACAACTGTGGTGTCCTACTGGTGTAGAAAGAGAAGGGGGGAGGTTTGATTTTATCAGCAAAAGCGCTCTGTGGGCAAGGGGTTACACTGATTACATATGCCTGGCTCAGTTGCCCCCGCAGCTTCTTATTAATATGCCAGAATCAAAACTCACATTTTGATCCTGGCTTGTTTCAACAAATCCAATCCTGGTAAAAAGCAGCAGCAGCAGACATGAAGCACATTGGGTTGGCAAAGGATAAACAGAGTGCTCTTTTCATCCTTTACCAGCCTTCTTGGTCACCTGGAGGGAATTCCTGCACTTGACTGCATGGAATTCCTAGTAACCGATGTTGGCCAGGTGAGTAGTGAAATAAGAGACTGACTTAATACTGGAAGTGGAAGGTTTCAATTGTCTCCTGTCAGAATACTTGAGTACAAGCTAGCATCGGCTCCACACATAGAGCTAAACCATGGTTTACCGTTACATCAAAAATGGGCAACTGCTGACCTTTAAACACTTGCAATATGCCCAACATTCTACACTTAAATTCTTCAAGATGCAGACTGCAAGCAAGTTAATTTTCAATATTACAACAATACAAGAAAATAAGGCAATGTATAGAATCAAAAGGAGTGGCGAAAACAAGAGATTAGAGACTGCAGTAAATGTATTTTGAACTGTAGCCATAACTAATGTTAAGCTTTCAAAAAACAAAACACACACACACAGAAGTTATGACACCTGACTATATAGTTTCTGTAAAACTTTAAACCCTCCATTAAGCTGTGATGTTGAAATGGCCCAGATTTCTTGTACTGATAATTCCAATTGTTGTCAATCCTAAATCGATCATAAAATTTAGTTTCAACTGTCTGGAAAACAGGAGGCTTTTCGTTTTAGCCATGAGTTTAGTTTTCTAAATCAAACACTAATCTTATGTCTGTTACTAACATAACACTGACTGATCTCTAGTGTCTTTTTTGACTTGCATGTTCCAGTCTGACCCCTTCCTCTTCTCTTCCACTCAAATCCCTTCCCCTACCACTTTTAGTACTATACATGGCTAGCATTCCATCTGAAATGACATTAATGTTAGTCATTAAACCACATTTTAAAACCCACTTCAAACTCTGGTTTAAAGCTAACCATGGCTAGTGTTAACTGCAATTCAGGTGTAATGCTAACCATGGTTAGTCATGGAAAGGGATATGAAGGACTTCAAGCCAAAGAGAAGATGATGGGGGAGAAATTGAGCACATGAACCAAAGAGATTGAAGAATAGGGAGAAGCATGCAAACCAGAAGGGTACACCATGACAGAACAGGAAATATTACACTTGCACTATACCTGGGCCGAGCATACTTATTTCAGAGCAAATCCCATTGGTGATACTGGGATTTACTTCCAAATAACTGGATTAGGAGAACAGTAGAAAGCTTATTCCAACCGATTCAGGACACAGATAAAATACTGAGTACATAAGAACGCTACTGCTGGAAGGCACATCCAAATCCTAATTCCCCCACCACATTCACAGATCTGATGGAAAGTCAATGCAATAGCCTGTTATTCACACCACCAATGATAATAAGGACAAAAAAAGTGCATGCAGTTAACTGTACCTGATACTCGTTACATTCAAAAGGAGAGTCCTTGTGTATGGCCATCTGATACTTGGCAAATAAAGCAGCAGACTGGGTGAAAGATGATTTGAACTGCGGGTCCTCTAAAGAAACAGGTACTAACCTCACCTTCAGAGCAAGGGAAAACAAAGGTACTTTGTTGGCATTTGTCCAAATGCTTCTGAAGGTAAGGCTAGTATGCTATCTCCTCAAATCCATTTCAAAGCCTCTTCCTAGGAGACATACAAGGAAGCCCAGCAACCGCAGAAATGTATTACTAAGATTTGAACCAATGGTGGCATTCTAAGTGCTAAGCTGGTTCTGCACTCCAGGAACAGGAAGAGATAGTTTGCATACCAGCTGAAAACAGTAATACTCAGAGCCACTTAATATTCTATGCCAATTATCTCTCCATGCAAAATAAATAACGTAATCAAAATTCCAGGTAAGTCAAGAAGGATTTGACTGTCTCATGTTCTAGAAGGAGGTGAATTCTCAGATTTCTCAATAAGATCAAAAATGGAAGACAAGCTTGCCCCCTACAACCAATATTTCGCTGCATCCTGGAGTTGTCATATATTTTCTAGAGTGTACTCTCAGTTCAGGCAAAGCAGTGATGTTAAAGCAAAAGCCTGGTCAATGCTTCAAGTGAACTGACTCTGTAGTTAAGGTTTACTCATTACCGGTCTAGTGAGAATAGTTCTAGATTATCAGAAGTTCTCAATTAGAGTTTGTAAACCTGAGGGCTATACACAATTCTCATCCAAAAACCTTTCAAATATCTTAATCATTGTAAATGGCAGAACTAATACCTCAACAGAGCTGCACAATATGAACATCTTCCATGTTCTGGCCTTCACTGGGGTACTCAGCCTCCCTCCCACCCAAATGGAAGCCATACAGGAGAAACCTGCTTCCTGACTTCTACATTAATCCACATGCTTGTCACTAGATTATGTTTTAGGCACTAGCGACCTAGGTTTTTGCACCTCTGGACCTCGTCACTCTATGTGTTTGGTCAATCACAGCCAACATAAAGGCCAGTTCCGAATATACATAATCCCAAAGGAATTATCCATAAGTATGATCTACTCTGCAAACTAAATTCCCTACCATCTTCCACAATCCATCACTATAGCAGACGCTACCCACCACAATTTACATAGGCTGGAATCCAAATTTAGCTTTCCACAAACAGAAGGGCTCCTTCTGTCCAGAGATGATTACTGATCCAGCAGATTCTCTCTATTCCCTGGCCCCGCTGTTCCAGAGGATCCTACCAGTCCTCCAGAACTGTTTTTCAGGCACCACAAGGGGGAATTGGTTAATGTTGCCTCCCCACACAACTTCTGCCAGCAGGAATATCCCCACCGGCGCTCCACTCAGAGGATACACCCTCCAGCAGCAGCTAAGTCAGGACCCAAGACTGTTTATCAATGATTACACAAAGTACAGTCATACCTCAGGATAAATACGCTTCAGGTTGAGTGCTTTCGGGTTGCGTTCCGCAGCGACCCAGAAGTGACGGAGCCCGTTATTTCCGGGTTTCGCCACTTGCGCATGCACAGACGGTCAAAATGATGTCACGCGAATGCACGGAAGCGGCGAAACACGACCCGTGCATGCGCAGACGCGCTGTCATGTCTTACGTTCTGTTCAGGATGCGAATGGGGCTCCAGAATGGATCCCGTTTGCATCCCAAGGTACCACTGTACATTTTGAATGGAGAAGGATGCCTTTATCCAACTGATGCTTATCAGGAAACACTAACACTTTCTAAAACTATTCCACCACACACACACACACACACACACACACAAAATGACCACTATTTGTGACTTATTTCCATTGCTGAATTCAGATATTTTGCCAAAGAAAGCAGACAGAACAGTGTGAACAAAGTGAGTTGGGAATTGTCAGGAGAGAGATGAAGAAGCCTACATTAAGGAAAAGGAATTGCCAAAGGATAGATGAGGGTATGAGAGCAAACTGCAGTATGGACAGGGGCATCAACAACACATTGAAGCAAAAGAAATAATGGGTACTGATTGAAGAGTAGCCATGTCCTAGATACCTCATGTCTTCATGCCTGAATGAAACTATGGGCCTTTTCAGAATTTCACAGTACCTTGCAAAGGTTGGTATGTTAGGGGCAGAAGAGAATGAAGATGGAAAGTAAAAAGTAAAGAGTAAGTCAAAGAGTTGAACAGGTGTAAGGAAAGCATTTCATCCTACACACACACTCTTCCAAAACTTTGTTCTCCTTCCCCATCCAATATGCAACATACTTTATGGATAGGACCTCAGCATAAATTCAACCCAAGGTTAACTGTGCCCTAATTTTTATTTATTTCATAAAATTTATACACCGCTTGATTTTATTTTTTTTAAGCCCTCAAAGCTGTTTACAAATATTTGTGAAACACACTCAAGCCCTGTAGGATCGCCCATTATAGAGGCACATGCAACTTTCAAAACCTAGCTACTCTACTGTTTGGGGAATTTAAAGTGTATTTCACTAGTTCACCTGCTCCTCTTTATGCACCATCTCCAATGTCACAGCAAACCCCATTATTGCTTCTCCTTTTGCTTGAAAATGTCTTTAATTATTTGTGGCACTCATGAGATATGCAAAACCTCCTTGTACTTCCAGGATTTAAGTTTTGTTTAATTCTTTTTTTCTCTTTTTTGAAGTTTCTATGGTTATTAATTATTTTAAAGGAACAGCTTCCAAATGTCTCAGAATAGACCAAAGCAACATGCTTGTGTCTGACCTGGCTGGCGGTTGGTTTATCAGGTGGGTCCTTGTGAATAACCATCTGGTAACGTTTATAGACCTGGTAAGACTCCTGAAAGGTGGCTTTGAACAGGGAACTTGGTGGAGATGATTGCACCAGCCTCACCTTCCAAAGAAAGATATTCATTATTGGAATAATAGCCATTCAAAAGCTGGGAAGAATACAAACAGTTAGAAACTAACTATAGTTAAATCAACATTTACACAATGAAATCAACAATACTTTTAAACAACCATTTCCCCCTCAAGGCCAATGTTACTTTCTGCTCCACTACGCCTATTTATTATTTTTTTTAATAAATGAAAAGATTATTTTCCATGTAACCATTTAAGTTTAGTTTCCAGTCATTGTTCTGTAAACACCGTGCACTTTACTCAATAGTTTACAAAGGGTAATACAAAATCAATTTTGAGTGAATCATGCAGTTGTATAATAAGGATTATTCAAACATAAATACATATATTCTATACATGTTGTAAGAACAAAAACAAGTTGCTACTCAAGTCCACATCCACCCTTAAATTGCATGAGGTCATTTTTCTTCCTGCCATTTTCCTATCCGTCTTTGCTGTTGGCTATCTACCATCACCTATGCACTATTTTGAGATGCTAGGACAACAACACTGATGAGATTTCTTTTAACACAACTGAATAATTTAAATCTCCCTTAAATCCTATTAGCACAACTTCATGTTAACACATACTATACTAGCAGTTCAATCCTAAGCATGTTTAACTCAGAAGTCTCAGGGAGTTCAATGGGACTTCGTTCCTAGTAAGGGTGTTTAGGATTACTGTCTCAGCCTCCTCTTTCACTATATGCTACAGAACCCCAGAATATCACCATTATCAAATGGAAAACAGACTTAGCACACATAAATGTATGCTTTAAAATGTGCTATTAGTGGAACTATACCACTTTTTCCTAAGAAAAAAATAAACAAACATGCCAGAACGAGGCATGAGAAGTAAGCCAAGAACAAATACTGGTTGCCACTCATGGTTTGGAGGGAAAGAAATCATAGATTGCATTTGGACAACATGACAAACCAGACCCTGACTTGTTTTACTTGTGGTATGGCAAGAATGGGGAAGAAGCACTGCAAAAAACTTTCCAGCAACACGCACCAGCAAGTTGCTCACTCACATCAAACCATAGTTTGTTTTAAGCCATAGTTTAATGTGATACATGACCTGGGCCAACGTATGCCTCAAGCTCACTATTTTTTCTGCTAAGGCTAATGTATCAAATTTTTGATCCAATTCTCAATAAGAAAAAAAACTATTTCCCTTACATCTTGGCTATGAGTCATGTCTTGCAAGAGACCAAGCAAATACCCTGTCGTGGCTAGGTGCTACACTGAACAGAATCTGACCTGGCGTGGCAATCGCAAATGAACAGAGCAAGTGGAGTCAGAGGTCATGTTAATGCTAGGCAGTAATCAAGGAGCCAAAGTCAAATGTCCTTCCAGGGTCAGAGACAAGCTAAAACAGAAGCAAGGGTGGGTCAAAACACAGGAGGCAAGCACATGACATGCAAATGTTTTTTGACAGGAGGGTGACAAAGGGAAAGTTACAAGATGAAAAATTGTAAGATCAGGGACAGAATTCGGGATGAGGCAATTTAAGTGCCCATAAGGGAAAGAACTATAATCAGCCAGGGTGTGCTTTTGACCATCTAGAGCCGGCACCCCCAAACTCGGCCCTCCAGATGTTTTTTGGGGGGACTACAATTCCCATCATCCCTGACCACTGGTCCTATTAGCTAGGGTTGATGGGAGTTGTAGTCCCAAAACATCTGGAGGGCCAAGTCTGGGGATGCCTGCTCTAGAGCAAAGGTTCCCAGCTGAAAAAAGCCCTGCCACCATGCACCATCACCTCTTTCTGTTGCTTGACTACTTTCTACCTGCGTGAGGCCCCTTGCCGTGGGGAAGGGCTGTAACCACCACCAGCAGGTGGGACCCCCTCTCCCTTTCTTGCCAGGCTTTGGGAAGTGGCTCTTAATATGCAGTAGCCACTGACGAACTCTGTGGCCCACCGGATGAGAGCCACTGATCTAGAGGTTTGCAGCCTCAACCCCTGAGACAGAAAATCCAGCTGAACAGTGGTGACAGGCATCCTCTCTCCCCACTCCACCAATTTTGAAGCAGATAAAGGGGCTGCTTGGAAAGACTGATTCGCAGTAGCAAGACCTAGTTTCCTAGGGACCAAGGACTGCTCTCCCAGGAGCTGTTTGGTGCCCAGGGAAGTGGCCAAGAGGATAAAGTAATTCTTTGTCAGCTACCTTGTATGTAAGTTTCAGCACATTGCCCAAAACTGGTTAAGAAATTCTTTTCACGGGGTGAATAGGTAATAGACTCATATGCCATCATATGCATATCTGGGGGGAAATAAGTCCTAAAAATTTCCAGAAATGCACAAATTATAGCCAGGAGTCTGGTACTGGAAACTGATAAAAAAATTGTGAAACAGCATCTTCTTCAGTGATGTAAAAATCTAGCTATTTGTCATTTCTAATTTTTACTTCAAATTAGGGGACTAATTTTATATAACATTAATATCTAATTACAGTTCCACTAATGTGATTTTTGTTCTGGAAATGTACTGCGCTATTCATTCAGGTGGAACCACAGCACCCTCTTGTGTTTCTGCAAAGAACACATCCACTTAAGTTTTGCACACATTAACATACACACAACAACGTCCTATAAGGCTAAACTGAAAACATCGCAGGGCTTTTCAAATGCCAGTAACTGACACCAAGGCATGTTATAATGCAACCAATTTTTACAATTAAAAGTAGAACATTTTTCACATCTGACTAATCAAATACCTTCAACGTAAGCAGCTGTACAAGAATGACATGATGGCTCTACGTATCACGTCAATCAAAGTAAGTATCTCAGTACCTCTAACTGGTGCACAGGTTCAGTAGGTAAGGAGCCAAAAATGAAGTCTTCAATTGATTTGGGCTGATTGGTTTTAGCTTTCGAGCGCTGGCCAAGCAAAACCTGAGCCTCACTTTCCAGCGAAGGATTTTGTGTCTGGTTCTGAAGGGCCTTCTGCAATTTATGTTCCTTCCTGAGTTCCTTTGCTTTACGGCAGGGTGGCTTACTCAAGTCGGCTCCTTTCCCTAGAAAGGCAATGCGTACATACTCAATGGCAAAAGTGTGTGCTGTAGAATAGCTACATTCATTCACCTGTATACTTTTATGACAACTGGAAGAAAGGCAATGAATACCATAAGAAAAAATGTAATCCTCTTCTGACGCTCCAGCTACATTTTAGTATTGTGCTTGTATTGGGGAAAATACCAGGGTGATCCCCAGTATCCCTGTGGGTTTGCCTGGATGCTCCAATCAATACCAAACACCAGTCAGATCAATTAACAGGCATTTATTTAGCACCAGAAGGTGATGCCACATGATGCCCCCTTTGCCAGAGAGGAAAGTGGCCAGCTGGGTAAAAGGCACAGCACTATTTATACTTTAAACATTCTTAAACAACAGCTATTCTGCCAAAGTAACTCATATGACATAGCAATGGCCTTCTCTCCTCCCTCCCTCCCTCTTCCTTGCTTATCTGTTCCAACTACTGTCTACTCAAAATGTATGTACTGCTTGTTTTTTAGTACAGTGGTACCTTGGTTCTTAAACGCCTTGGTACTCAAAAGCCTTGGTTCATAAACGCCGAAAGTAAGTGTTCCAGTTTTCAAACATTTTTTGGAAGCCGAACGGCCGATGCAGCTATTGTTTCCAGGGCGCCTGCACCAATCAGAAGCTGCGGCTTGGTTTTCAAACATTTCGGAAGTCAAACGGACTTCCAGAACGGATTAAGTTTGGCGCTTTTTTGTTTTTGTGATTTATTTTGTGCTTTTGTTTTTGAGGCTTTTTCGGTTAATTTGTTTTTGTGACTGTGTGGAACCCAGTTCATCTATTGATTGATTGATTGCGTGACTGCAGAAATTGATAAAAGCGCCCCATCCAAACCATGACTATCATCAGCGCAGGTAAGGAAAAAATAATAATTTTAATTTTTATCACCTACAATAGTGTCTTATTTATTTTATAGTACAGTACATTGATTATTGCTTTCATTTTACGGATCAATGGTCTCGTTAGTGAAATTCATGTTAAACTGCTGTTTTAGGGGTTGTTTTTAAAAGTTTGAAACGGATTAATCCGTTTTGTGTTACTTTCTATGGGAAAGCGTACCTTGGTATTGGAACACTTTGGTTTTGGAATGGACTTCCGGAACAGATTAAGTTTGAGAACCAAGGTACCACTGTATATGTCTGCCTTGCCCATAACACTTGTACTCATCACTTGTAAGGTTAAGCAGCACAAATAATTTCCTACTTGTGTATAAAGTTATAATGCTGTATTTGTAAGCCACTCATTAGCCGCCGCCCTCCCGGTTTTTTTTGCAAAAGTAACTCAAAGCGGGGCCAACAATCAAGAAGGTGGTTTCTGCACGTGCATTAGAACCAGCACAAAACAAAACTGAAAAATGAAGAAGAAGAAGAAGAAGAAGAAGAAGAAGAAGAAGAAGAAGAAGAGTTTGGGTTTGATATCCCGCCTTTCACTCCCTTTAAGGAGTCTCAAAGCGGCTAACATTCTCCTTTCCCTTCCTCCTCCACAACAAACACTCTGTGAGGTGAGTGGGGCTGAGAGACTTCAAAGAAGTGTGACTGGCCCAAGGTCACCCAGCAGCCGCATGTGGAGGAGCAGAGACGCAAACCCGGTTCCCCAGATTACGAGACTACCGCTCTTACCCACTACACCACGCTGGCTCTCACATTCATATTTTTTAAATGTAGGATTAAAGCACCCCACCCACTAAAAGAGGCTACTGGTGAATTAATTAATTCCTGGTTGAGGGAAAAAATTATTTTGATGGGCACCTGAAGACAGGTAATAATGGTGCCAAGTGAGCCACCCTAGAGAGAGCCTTCCACAAGCAGGGAGCCATGACAGAAAAGTCCTGTTCTCATGTCACCAGCCTCCAAACTTCCTGTGGGCACATGAAGAAGGGCCTGAGATGATGATTGCAGTGTCCTGGTCTGCTCATATGGGGAGAGGCAGCCCTTGACGTACTGGGGTCCTGAGCCACAGAAAGCTTTATAGGTCAAAAGTAGGACTTTGAATTGGGCCCAGAAACTAACTGTTAAGCCAGTGCTGTCAGCACAGGATTGGTGTTATGTACTCAGGCTGTCTTGATCCAGTGAGCAACCTGGCCGCTGAACTCTGAACCATCTGCAATTTCTGGAAATCACACAAGACAAACAAGGAAGAAAAGAAGGTGCAAAGCTGTCTTGCCTTCTTCTTATATTAAAGATTAGTTACCTGGTTTGGGAACTGCGGGACTAACTTTAGCTGACTCCAACAGCTCCCCAGAATTGGCATTAACTTTCTCATGAGACAATTCAATATGGTCTGAGTCTGCTTTCTTCACAGTTATTTCACCTTCCCCACTCTCCACCTTCTCCAAATGATCAGGATTGAGGGGTTTTAGTTCAGCCTGACAGCTGCCTGGTTCGTCTTTTAAGAAAAAACTGCAGCCATCAGTATCTTTGGTGTGAGAATCCATAGGCTCCACTGTAAATAGGGAAAAAATTAGGACAAACCATGAGCAAAAGACAAAGGACAGCTGATAAAAAAATACTATATAACACTAATAATTAAAATTTAAAAGACAGCTATAGCTCTATATACCGTAATTTACATGCCATTGACCTATTGATCTAAGTAAAAAAGAAATTTAATTGCACAACAATTTCAACTGCACAAAACTACAACAGTAAGTAATGTTTAAAAGACTGCTTATTACCTTCACTGTCTACTACAGGAATTTCCCCCTTCATTAAGAATTTCAACATCTTCTTTAGAACCTTCTTATGTGATTTGGAAGGCTGGAAATGTAAGGCCCGGCATCTAAAAAAAGAAAAAGGGAATATAGTCAAGGTATCCGCCAAATAATATAGTATATTAAACAAAAATTTGATATGTATGTTATCAATTAGTCATGTAGTCTAGGTTCCATGGAACAGTTTAGGCTTTGTTAACAATACCACATTAATTAGTGGCTAGTGATGCTCTTTCAATATTTCTGTGGATGTTTGGAATTATGACAACATTAACATTTAATCACCCGCATTCACTAAAATGGGCTGAGAAGTTACAATGGAATTAAAGCCCAGCAGAACACACAGTTTCAAAGTCTTGCAATGTACAAATTACTCTGATATTTTTACATCTCTTTTCAGCAAGGTTCTTTACAACACTACAAGTACAACTAAAAGCATTTTATGCACAGGGTTCCTGCTTGCTCATAATAAACTGTTTACCCTCACAGCAACCTGCTTCATAGCTTAATGGCATCACGAGTCACCATTTCCCATTAATATTCACATTAAGCAGATATCTGAATCTGTCTATATGTCGACATTCAAGAAAATATACAGAAGTATTGCCTTACCTTATTGTATATTGAGGACAACATGTACGATTCATAATAGGCTTGTAAATGTATTTCCCACTCCTATAAGTTAAAAAAAAACCTGTTTAAAATGTATGTTTAGTTCTTAGAATAGCCATGAATTATAAGGTTTAAATAACTTATTTGTTTAAACCACGATTCCTGGGTCACACATAATGCTAATCTATGCTCACGATTCCCACCCAGCATGGTCAATGGTCAGGGATTATGTGAATTGTAGTCTTGTTAAAGAACAATGCACTAAACCAGGGTTTGGCATTATGCGCAAACCAGTCTGAGACCACTGTATTTAAACTGTCACTACATATTTATTTAAGAAATGTATACCCCACTTTCCAAATGCTCTCCGAGGCACATGATCATAACCATCCAAAGCAATTAGCTCGTCTCTTGGCGATGTGCAATGCAGCGGCATTCTGGAGTTATTGCACTATGACTACTGGCCTTATGGGACTCAGAAGAAATAGGCTGCCCATGCCTGGAAGTCTTCTGCTGAGAAGTACTAGACATATATCTACTAAAGGTGGGAGTCTCCACATAGGCCAGATGGAGCATGGGCCCCAGCTCTTCTGATAAGGTACACTCAAGTCTAGAGCCCCTCTTTTCAAGAAGGTATTGCTAGTCAATTTCTTGCTCCAAGAAATACCAGAATAATTATTACTTTAGGTGACGCTTAGTTTTAAATGGAGCACTTCAAATGGGCTACTGGTCCTAATAAAAGACTTCTCTTAGAAGGAAGTCAAGTTGTGCCCTATTCACAAATGGAGAACTTTTCTGATAGTATACAAGTTAGTTTGTTTAGATATTGCAACAAAACAGAAAAAGAGCAGGAAATGAAATGAACTCACTCATGGCATGGGAGCTCTTGAAGGGCCAAATTGAAGTTTATGCTTATGATGAAAGAGACTGTAAAGGGGCTGGCAGAATTATGCACTGTCTCCTTGCCTTCTCAAGTCTCTCTTCATAGCAAATGCCCCACTTCTTCCTTAATTGCCACTAAAACCTGCTGACCTCTAGATGCTCAAGGATGTAGTCTAACTCCCAGCCAACATGGCCAATGACCAAGGATGGTGGGGGTTTGAGTGTAGCAATATCTGGAGGAACATAAGCTTACTATGCCTGAGCTGAAGGCCACATAGGCACAAAAATTAAGTAGGTCCTCCAAACCAGGTTAACTAGGGATAAGTCTACACTCTTTCCCCAATAGAAATAGACACTGCCATATATTTTCTGTGAGGAAGAGTGAGAAGCTAAGACTGAAGAAGCACAAACAGGGCAGCACTTTGCTAGCATGACTTGAAAACACTTTCCATTTCAGTTTCCTCATGGTACAATGTGACGTTTATGATCTTATATATATTTACAATAAAATGTGGCAGTTTGAATTCCACGATATGCTCTTTAATATTGAAATACTGGATTCAGTTACACCAACAGTGCTCAGATGGCATCTCTTACCTTCGCCAACCTCTGTCGATAAGATCTTGGTAATCTTGGACAGTCAGTGAATGAGCCCACATGCCTGAAACACACATCAAACAAGACATGAGGGAGGGGGGTGGAAATAAAAACTTCACTTCAAACAATGGGAACAAAGCCAGTTCCTGTGGAAAGCTACTGCTTCCTGTATTTCTTTGCAACGCAAAACCTTAAAAAAAAAAAACACTGCTGAAATTTTTTAAACACAAAATTAAAACTTTGTGATGAACATTAAAATCCACATTCCTCACTAGTTTTGCTACATCCACCCAACACTTCAACACCCTATATTTAGTCTCTACCGCAATCCCACTGACCAATCTAGTTTACTACACTCCATTAGCTTTTTCCACCATTACTCTCCCCAAGTCAATGCTTAAGGGAAATGGTCCTATCTGCATTAGCAACAAGTCCTCCTTGTCCTCCTTTGACATGTCACATTCAGCTCTATCTGCTCCTTCTGTCTCAGAGGCATTCAGCAACTCTGCCAAATCTAGCTCTGTGTTTATTCGCCCACCATTTATTCTGCCCCATTGTTCCTTACTGTCCCACCCCTTGCCTCTTTGCAACAAAACCCATTTCTTTCCTCAAAAAAATTGAACCTCCTCCTCTACTGTCAGTTTTTCATTAGTTCCTGCTCACACCCACAATATTGCTCTTTAACCCAGCAGAGGGCCTGTTACTATCTCTGGGTGAGTAGCTGTAGATCAACAAGGATTTGTGACATCCTATTCTTTTAACACCCCTTCATGGATCACTGCCTTGTCCTGGCGAAGGGGCTTGAATAACTCAGAGAAGCTATGGTTTTCCCAGTAGTGATGTATGGAAGTGAGAGCTGGACCATAAAGAAGGCTGATTGCTGAAGAATTGATGCTTTTGAATTATGGTGCTGGAGGAGACTCCTGAGAATCCCATGGACTGCAAGACGATCAAACCTCTCCATTCTTAAGGAAATCAGCCCTGAGTGCTCACTGGAAGGACAGATCCTGAAGCTGAGACTCCAATACTTTGGCCACCTCATGAGAAGAGGAGACTCCCTGGAAAAGACCCTGATGTTGGGAAAGATGGAGGGCACAAGGAGAAGGGGACGACAGAGGATGAGATGGTTGGACAGTGTTCTCGAAGCTACCAGCATGGGTTTGACCAAACTGCGGGAGGCAGTGGAAGACAGGAGTGCCTGGCGCGCTCTGGTCCATGAGGTCATGAAGAGTCGGACACGACTAAGCGACTAAACATTCTTTTAACAACAACAACAACAAAATGACTTCCCCTTCCCAATTAGGCAGCCCAAATGAAGAGAGCTTGGAGAACAAATATTTTGTGTAGAGGAGGACTGTGAGCTCAAAAGAAACCCCTGCACTGCTTAGCAGCTGCTAAGAGGCAGTTTGTTTTACACCTGGCTCCAGCTAACCCCTCTCCACAATATGAAACATTAGTGAAGCCCGCCTTCTCTGCTTTGACTCTCTCAGCAGTCACATTGCCAGGCCTTTTGTACTGTCCCCGTGGTTCTTCCTAGTTCTGAGAGCCAAAACAAAACACAAAACAGGGAAGGGAATGGGGACAAAATAAAGGATCCAGAGAGAGGACAGTAATTAACTACCAACCATTTTTATGAAGAAGGCTTGAGTTCATGGAAGTTTACACCCGTGGTTCCCTACAGGGGGGCACATGCCCCACAGGGGGGCAATTTGATTTTTACGGGGGGCAATTTGAGAATGCGGTTAGACCAAGCCTTTTAGGCTTCCTCCACATGAATAGTTCACTTTTTTAAAATAATAAGAATTATATGTCACGGGGCAGGGGGTGGGTATCAGGATTTTAGAGATGCTTAGGTGGGGCATAGCAGAAAAAGAAAAAAGGTTGGGAACCACTGGTTTACACCATTAACATGTTTGGATTTTGGATGCAGGTGTGTGTGTGTGTGTCCCCCTTCCCAATCCCTGCTGCAATCCCTGGATTTCAAGGGAGGCCTGAAAAGGGTAGCCCACCCCCTTACCTTATCTCCTTGTGGCAGCCCCTCAGCTACTGCCCTAGAAGGAAGTGGGGTACCCAGAAAGTGGGCTTGTGGGTTTCATTAAGCCCCCCACCCCGCCTCGCTTCTTCACCATAGCTGGGAGGAACTTGGACAGGGGAACACCAACCCGCCTAGACTTCCAAGGGGCTGCGAGGAAACTGAAACATTTCGGACCCCCCGAAGGCAAGGCCCAGCTCAGCCCACGCGCCCTTTCCATGCACCTGGCGCTCTGCTCTTATTTCTTTAAAAGCTAGTTTTAAGGGAAGGGAGACGCGCGCGCAGCGCCCTCCCTTCCTCTGCTGCCTCTCCCCGCCCTCGGGACCCTAACCGTGGGAGAGGTTGCCGGTGTCGCTCTTGCAGTAGCCGCAGCGGTAGCCGTCGTCTCCGCCCAGGTACTCCACGATACTCGGGGAACTACTTCCCCCTGCCGCCGCCATCTTTGCCGGCCGGCTTAGGGTGCCACAAACCCTTCAGGGGCCCCGGGAAGCAGCGGCAGCAGCGCCGGCGGCCGCCATCTTAGCAAAGGGCAAAAGTTTGGGTGGAGCAGGGAGAGGGCTCCAGTCTCCCTCGCTTTCTGTCGCGACTTCCGGGAGCCCATCGCACAGCTTCGCATCTTCCATGTGCGGGGCCAAAAAAAGAGGCATCAAAGGTAAATACTGCGTCTTAAAGGGACAGGCTTCTAATTCGTTGCGGCGGGCTTAAGTTTATCGTACCCTCTGCCTTAAAAAAAGAAACCCAAAACCCTTTAGATATAGATATCGTTTCTTTTTCTGGCACGGTTTTTTTTGGGGGGGAGGGTTGTCTTTAAATCCATCGTGGCAAACAGAAATTCAACAGATGGGGATGGAATGATGGGAGAATCTTTCACCTGCTTTGTTCACTTTGCTGCCTGCTATGCAGCCTCTGGGAGGCATTGTAAATTTCCCCAGAAATAGCCCGATACTGTGTCGCTAATGCAGCCAGTGAATTCTCAGTTCTGACAGTTGTGTAGGTATCGTGCATACATCTTGCAAACTGTGCTTGTTTATTTGGGCATCAATCCCATTGTGTAGAATGAGATTCCCCAGGTAAAGCAGCATAGGATGACAGCTTTATTTCCATTTGAAGTCACTCCAGGCATGGGGAAGTAACATATAAACTAATTACAACATCTGCTCCAAAGCTCCGGGGCCATGTATACCCTTCCCTTCCGTTTTGTCTAATTGCCTAGCCCATTTTCCCCTGTCCTTCTCAGACAATCTGATTAATGAGCAAAGTACTGCTTCAAATTATGTCAGTAGCATAAGCATTACTGAAGCTGCAGCCCTCTCTACCCACTCAGTGGGACTCACTTTTAAGCAGAGACTGCCATACTGAGGAGAGAGGACTACAGTGCTCAGGTTTCCAAAATTTTACGGCTTTCTAACATTTTAAAACGTCACACGAAACTCATAGACGACTAAACAACTATGCAGCTTCATCAGAAGCAAGTCGCACTGAGCTCAGCCGAGCTTCACTTTTGCACAAGTTTATTTTGGTGCAAATCCCACTGTTTGTGCGGGACTAAACGGTGTGCTCAGTGGGGTTTACTCATTTGCAAGAGCCTTACTTCTGAGCAAACGGGTATTAGGCTAGGCTAGAGCTCTAAACGCCTCCTTTTCGCGGGCTTAATTTCTCTTCATTTCCTCCTCGCCCAACTACGTTTCCCCATTCAAAAGCTCCGAAGTTCTGTCCAAAAAAACCAACTTTTTTTTTTTTTGAGCCAAGAGCTTTGAAGGTTTGTTTCAAAGCTGGAAGGACGAAGGAGAACTTCTATAGCCCTTGCCCTATCTCGAGTTTTCACTTGGGCTACCGCTGCTCCTCGGCTGGGAGGCTGCTAACGGGGGGGGGGAGCAAAGGCAAGGGCTGCGTGGCACTCCCTGGTACTCGGGAGGAAGGCGGTCAGCAGCAGCAGCGAGGGCACGAAAAGTCTCAACACGAACGCCGCCATTTACTCCCAGGCGGAGAGCGGGGCAAGCGGCGGCCCCTTCTTCGCGAAGGCCAAGCGCACAGGGGGGCTCCATAAAAGCAACGGACAGGGCGTGCCAGTTCCGCCATCTTTACTGAGGGAAGGGCGTTAAGTAACAGCGGCGGAGAGAAAAAGGCACCCGCGACAGGTGTGGTGCTGGCAGCCGTCGCTACGTAGTCGGGGATTTCCTCTGCAGGCACATCGGCGCCTACCTTCCCCGCCCCCCCCCCGCCTTAGTTGGCCTTCCTGAAGTTATTCTTCCACCCTCCAGCTCTTACCGTGGCTTGCTTTCCCCCCGGCAGAGTGACAGTAGCCGCACCGGTAGCCCTCTCTCGTTCCTTCGTAGGCCACGACGGAGTCCATGATGCCCAGCCGGTCCCTGCTTGCGCTACGATGCCTCGTTGGCAGAGGAGGGGGGATCGGAGCACCTTGAGCCACCTGCTCCACCTGGCGATCGTTTTGGGCAAGCTTCTCCCCCTCCCTTGCCCTTCACCTGTCCCACCCACCCGAAATAATGAGCTTCAGTTCCCGAGGATGCGGCTCCAGGAGCACCATCGCCTGCTAAACAGGAGCGCTCTCTCCCCACCTCAAAGCACGTGCCTCTTGCTTTCTGGGTAGGAAACAGCCGCGCTTGCACTGGAATGTCCCTTTTCAGAGCCCCAGCTAACACAGGGATGTGCAACAAGTGGCCCTCTAAATGTTGTTGGGACTTCCGTCTCCCGTTATCCCTGACCACTGGCTACACCGGCAGGGGCTAAGGGGAGTTGGGAGTCCAGCAACATCTGGAGGGCGTAAGTAGGGTGGCCACCCGCTTCTTGTAACCAGAAGTCAGTGTGGAAAACGCTAGATTTGCTGCAATTTAATGAAATTATCTCTCCCAAACTCCTCTCCTAGCCTAAATCCAGGGCTCACTAGCATGTGGAAGTGCATGCTGACAAGGGGCAGAATGAAAAATAGGTTGCTCTTACACATTTAACAATATTTTTATATTAATTTTTCACACATGAAACCTGAGAGAACATGTGCCTTCTTCCTTTTGTTTCTGGGAAGAAATGCTGGTACACCAATCACTTACATGAAAGTCTCTGACTGCTGTAGGCACCTGCCACTACCACACCAGAGGGAAAAGAAAACTAGAAGCTTAAAGTTGAGCCATTTATGCAACTATAGCCAATAACACTTGCCAACCTAAACACTTAATGGAAGAATAAGGACCAGATCAGCATTTATTCTGCCTTCAGACCATCCTTTGCTGGTAACAACGGCAGCTGTTTAAACAATACAATCCAGTATTTTAATATTCTACTAATTTCCACCATCACACTAGAAGGAAGGATAGTTCCTTCAAACTCTGCTCTTCTTGAGTGCAGAAAGATATAGATTCAAACAAATACATTCATCCTTCAGTTCTCTAGTTCCTAGGATGACATTCCAAGGGCCATAAGCACCATCTGATTTCTCTCTCAGGCCACATAAATCTGAACTCAAGGGTCTCTATTCCAGCTGCCACAGAAATGTCCCCACAGTCCTGATATGAAGAAGTGCAGTAGCAATGGAGCTTTCCCAATTCCCTACTAGTTCCCCAAACTGGGGGGTGGGAAAAGAGACTATGCCAGGGTTGGAGATTACTTGTCAAAGGGAGTAAAGCAAACAAAAAAACAATAGTAATTAAAAAACAATAATAATGAAAAAGGCCTAGAGGAGAGCAGCACTGTTCTGCCCTGTAGGCATGAGCCTGGCAGGGCACTGGATGAGACAGTCTTCACTTCACCTTAGATTTCAGTCTTAATTGTCCTGCAGGTTTCCAGATGGGGTGGGCATGAGAAATAAATTGATATGACCCTACTACAGGATATGGGTTAGATGTATGCACATAAGTGATTAAGTCCATATTATGGAGACTGGTGACAGAGGGGGAATATTAAGTTCCCCCTAACCAACTACACATGCAACGAACTAAGTAAGAATTTTACTAAGCTCCTGCACAGAGAAATCCACAGAAGTTATATAATTCTCCTACCACAGGCTAATGGTTAGAGATGACTATCCTTTCATATTCACGAACACAAGTTGCTACTTGGTACATTGGCCTATATACCTATTATAATGTTGATATTAAAGCTAGGTTACAATTAACATTACTATCACCTCACCAGCATGAGAGTTAGCAGTTGGCAACTGATATAACTAGAAAAATCACACACACGTAACTAGAAGAGATACAGCATTTGTGGTTTTATTGAATATTCTTAACATAAGGAAACTGAACCGTACAATTTATAAACAATGCTTGCCAATCTATTTCTGTGTTCTGAATGAATTGTTATGGATTTTGTATCTTACTGTTTTCAGCACAGTTTGTAGAAAAATATTGTATAAATTCAAATCTAATATATAGTACAATTTGGTTTTACAGCTTTGCCTGTGTATTTTGTTCCAAGACTCCTTTCAGATAATCTTGAATTATCACTTTGCTTTGATTTTCATGTAGCTGAAACCAACTAGTTCTTTTAAAAGACAGCAAGTTCTGTGGCCCATAAAACGAGGCAGCTCCAGGAATACATGCTTACCCCAAAACTGATAATCCAAATGCAGTAATTGGATCTTCTTGATTCTTTTAGACTTTAAGGCACATTTGTCTACAAATATGGGTAGTTGTATGCATGTGGAAAGGAGGCTACTAAAGGCTGAAGGACAACTAAGTTACACCACAATATGGTTATGTTACATACAAAAAAATGTTCAAAGCAAACTTCCATGTTATTACATTCTATGACTTTGTTTGCATGTCATAATTTGGCTTATAAACTATCAGTCACATTGGTACAAGGTTAGAAAACCATGCTTGTTTCACTCCACAAGCTGTAACCAAGGCTTGTCCTTGGCTTACTCGTTTATGCTTTGCTTGAAGAGAAGCAAACCATGAGCCAAGGCTCCCACATAATGCTAAGTCAGACCATGGCTTAGCTTCAAGTAGCATGACAAGCCATGTCATCAGGGGATGAGCAAAGCAGCCACAATTTTCTGAATGTACACCTGTATGCCTGCTCGTTCAAACCATAGTTTGAGCTTTGCATTACATGCAAACTCTGCCATTAGAAAAATAATGATATCCCACCCCCCAGAGTTGTTTCTTGGACATGTCACTTCCTTCTTCCCTTCACCAGAAGTAGCCTTCATAGAGCACAACACAAATACATATGTATATGTATATCTATTTTGAGATGTACAGGAAACTTGCTATTGAAGCAGTTTCAATTGAAACAGACCTTGATGCACTCATTCAGCCAGCTGTGGAGGTTTTATCATGCAGAAAGATACATGTATCATGCTCGCTTCTTAGCTTTCCATTTCTAAACTCTTTCTCCCCTCTCCCCATCATCATATATAGATGATGGAATTCAGAATCTGATATGGCTAAGCAAACACCAATATCTTTGTTTTGTACCAAAGGCTCATTTGCAATTAATATGTACGTAACACTGTGCAGATTACAATGGAACCATCCCTCAAAAAGAGCTGGGATGGAGCCATTCTAAATCTTCAATGGAATAAAGTTGAAACATGTAAAAACATCACTTACAGAACGGACATACAGAAGGGAAGACCTTCAATTTCAAACTTTTGCTGTTAAAGCACATATATAATACATTATCACCTGGAGAGACAGAGATTCTGCTATTCAAATATCTGATCCTTAAATAGAAAAGGATTCTGCCATCCTCCTGGCAAAACTTCAAACAGGAAACTGGTCAGCACTGTCTTCTTATAGATCCTTAGGATGCCTGCATAATAAATAGAACACAAGCCACTACAAAGTAAGCTTTGTTATGTCTTCAAATATAATAAAAAAGTAAGGCTGTCATAATGGTGCAGTTCGCTTGGCCGCTGATAGGTGGCGATAGAATTATGAGAGCTGCTGGTCAACAGCCGCTTTGGAGGGCAAGTAGAAGGGAAGCAGAGGTGGGAGGAGGTAGCAAGTACAGGTAGGTGGGTGACCCAGGAGAACCGTGCAAGTACTATCAAGACAGGCTGGTGAAGTCCCCCGGCAACAACCTTACTCTGCTGCTGCTGCCGCCGCCGCCATTGCCCACCTCACACCAATGATGCCATTTTAACCTCAGCAGTGTCAGAGGGAGAATGTGAGGGATATGGAGGAGGGAGACAGAGGCTGGCAGCTCAGGCAAGTCACAGAGGAAGGCAGGACAAGGCAGCTGTACAGCAACTATTCTGCTCTGCCAACGCCTACCACTTCCCTCCTCCTCGGACTCTGATGCAAAGGCTGAAATGGTTTTGGGGTGAGAAGGGCAGCATGAGCGGAAGACGCAGGAGGAGGTTTAAGTGGAATGGGGTTGGTGAGTGAAGGGAAGCAGAGCAACCAAGCAGCGTAGCCTCTAGTCTGTACATAAAGGGAAGAATCACACTGGAAATAGCATAAAACGATTCTGTGGTAAGATTTAGGCCTGAAAGGCACCTTACATTCTCTCCGTTTCCATCTGATGTCTCAGTCTTTCTGGCAGGTGGAATCATGGGCTGTGAAATCTCAAAATTCCTCACAATATTCTGCAGCAAAGAGTTTGATTGTAATGTTATCAGTTCAATTCATCCTCTTGTGTATATAGCAAGCACATTCACAATAAGCTCTCTGCCTTTTCTCCCAGCATCCATTAAACATATAAGGTCCATAATTGCAGAATTGTTACCCAACATGTATCTCTGGCCAATAAAAACATTCTTCCTCTGACTACTTCACTTATTTAACATTTCCATTTACCTCCCATTCTTGATAACTCATCGTTATGACTGCTTGTTTCCGTGCTTGAGCATCCTCGTCATTGTCTTCTTCAGGCGTTAAAGGCTCTATCAAAATAGGTTGAAAATGGTTTAAAAGTTTTTTGAAAATGAAAAAAAAAGATATATTCCAAAGTAAAACATACATGTATGTAAGTTTAGTTAACTTTAGTGTTTTGTTTTTTTAAAAATAAAATAAAATTAAAATCTTAAAAATTATTCTTGCCTATTACAGGAAGCTTATCCTGATCCAGCTTTATTCCTGCAAGTCCATCCTAGGAGAGAAACAACTTTAATTACTAACAATCAGATATGCATAATTGATATGCAAGAATCTGAAAATTGACATTCACCTGCAAAGTTTAGACATAATGAGAAATCATTGATTTCCTGCTACGAGAATGAGCCACAGGAAGCCTCATAATAATTTGTCGTCCCCACCACAACCCCATTCCCTTTTTCATTCCCCATTTTAAAATAGATTTGTTTGGACTATGGCTACTGAGAACAAGCCAGGATTTCCCATTTTTCAAAATATTTCAAGGATCAGGCCATGTTCCCTATGGTTTTCAAGTTTTGAATTCTAAACCCATATAATGATCGGGAGAAAGCAGATTCAGACACATAGTTCAAGATTACATATCAAACAGGATATTAGGATCAGGAGCATGCAGTTCCTCCCCACCCGCACAAAAATTACGCACAAATTGCAGTAAAGAATTGCATGCAACTGTCAGCAACCCATAAATATAAGCTGTTTATTTATTTTTTTATTGACTCTGACAACTTTTGATTTAAACCATGCTTACACAGCAAATTTTGTTTTACAAAAGTTGTTTATATGTTATGTTATGTTGTTATGTTATGTTATGTTATGTTATATGTTATGTTATGTTGTTATGTTATGTTATGTTATGTTATGTTATATTATGTTATGTTATAACCAGCAGAGAAACTATGCAGAAATTTACAGTGGTGCCCCGCAAGACGAATGCCTCGCAAGACGGAAAACTCACTAAATGAAAGAGTTTTCCGTTTTGGAGGTGCTTCGCAAAACGAATTTCCTATGGGCTTGCTTTGTAAGACGACAATATCTTGCAAGTTCCTGCTGGTTCCCCCCCCCCCTTTTTCTAAGCCGCTAAGCCGCTTATCAGCTGATCCGATCAGCAGATAAGCCGCTAAAAGCCGCTAATAGCACTTATCCTTCAATGGGCTTGCTTCGCAAGACGAAAAAACCGCTAGATGAAGAGAATCACAGAACGGATTCTTTTAGTCTTGCGAGGCACCACTGTATGTAAAAGTTTGCACATCAGAGAGGAGGATCCATAGGATCTCTTGGCCCACTTTTTAAAGTGCAAAATTTTCAACATGGACAAAGTTAGAGGTGTTCTGTAGCTGGGATTATCAATGACACAGCACAGGTACTAGGCTCAAACGTTTTCACTCAGTCTTTCCAGCCTTCTTGCTATTTTGGACTACCAGCTCCAACCACCATAGCCAGTGGTCAGAAACAGCAGGAGTTGTAGCCTAACATCTGGAGGATTCCAAGCCAGGTTAAGGAAGACTAATTTCAGGTTATGTTCATATGAACTATTTGTTAATCATACATGGCTATGGTGAGAATTACGGTAGCTAACTAACAGCCCTGGGAGAAAGAAACTTCCAAGTCCTCTGCTTCTTCGCAATTCTGCCTCCAAGAAAATTAAGTACAACAATGGCAATCATGGAAGTATGAAAATAAAACCAGCTTATTAGTGACAAAATAAAGCTTCAAAAAGTTTCTCCTTACCCTTATTAAGAATGAAACGTGAAACATGTTTTCCACAGTTCGTGCAAAAGAATCTGGATCAGTCACAAACTCAAGGAAGGATATTGGATTATTAGCTACAGAAAGAAGAATGTGGCTTTGTCGTTACTGCTACAATTATCTACCTCTTATCTACCTACTTTCTTGCTTCCTTTAAACTCTCATCATGCACATCTAAAATTCTGGAGAGATCTATTTTAATTTCATATTTGCTCTTTTCCATTGCAGATCCTGCATTGATTGAGAGCAGTGGTCCCCAAACTTTTTTCCTCATGGACCACTTGAAAATTGACAGTGGCAAAGCAATTTACTAGGTGAATAAGCTTTTCCAGAAATAAAACCTGAGAAATTAAGTAGGTAACAAAAAGCAAGGCTATAGACACAGACATTTCAGTTTCCAATGTTGTACCTTCACGCATCAGTAGAAAAGGATTAAGTGCTGCATTCTCTGCCTCCTCCACAGTTATTCTTAAAGGAGGCAGAAGAGAGCAAACTGGACCCCGCAATATGTTCCATTTATACTTACGATCTTCTCTGTGATAGGCTTGTAAGAGTCCCAAGATCCTCTCTACTTCTTTTTCTGTAGCTTCCTCGTGAGATTCTTCCATTTTATTCAACTAAAGAACCCAACAAGACAACAAGCTACCATTCACACAGCTGCATTGTAATCAGCATTCTCCAGTTCCCCCATAATATTTTGCACTTATAGCAAGGAAATTAAAATTCTATAACTCTTATTAAAGTCAGCTGTATTATTTTGTGCACTCCTAAGGTCAAATGAAAGATCTACATCAATATCTACAAGATACAAGTAGATAATTGTAGACTATATATACCGTCGTACCTTGGATCCTGAACGCCTTAGCGTGTCGAACATTCTGGCTCCCGAACACTGCAAACCCGCAAATCAGTGTTCCGGTTTGCAAATGTTATTTGTAACCCGAACATCCGCTGCGGATTCCGAATGAGTGCAGGAAACTCCTGCAGCCAATCGGAAGCCACACCTTTGTTTTTGAATGTTTTTAGAAGTCAAACGGACTTCCGGAATGGATTCCGTTCGCCAACCAAGGTACGCCTGTAATATATATATAGAGACAGAGAGAGAGAGAGTGTGTGTGTGTAGCTTAAACATTTAGGTATGTCGAAGTTTTGCTCAAGCTGCAGTATTCCATTGTCCCAAAGGTGGGGTGGGGGTGGGGGAAGAAAGTATGTGCCAACTGAGACATGACTTTTAAGTCATATTACTAATGTACAAAGAAGCAACTGGGAGAGAACTATCAGAGAGCTCAGTGACAGACCAAATTGAAGAGCAAGTTTTCAGTGGTGGTTTAAAGGAGTTTTATGCCTGTTTACAAACTGCAATACAGTGGTACCTCGGGTTACAGACGCTTCAGGTTACAGGATTTCAGCGCTGCGGGTTGCAACCTTGCCTCCCGCATGGATCACGTTCGCAACCCGACGTTCCACTGTATCTGGACCTTCCACTTCAACAATACATTTCCCCCCTTGAATGCACATCATATCAACGTAGGAAAAAACCTCACATCACACCCTGCTCTAATAAGATAGCTCTGTGCTTCTGAACAAGAAGCAGCCTTTCAGACTAGGTTATAAATTTGCAAAAGGTACCTCAGTTGCCTGCTTATGGCTATTGTGATTTCAGAGTGGTTGGGGAGATGAGGTTGAAATTCCTACACTGTCGAGAAAGTCACTGGGGTGACTTTGGGCCAGTCACTACCTTTCAATTTCACCTATTTGGCAAGGTTATTTTGAGGATAAAATGGTCAAGACCCATACCCCTAAGGTTTCTTGGAGAAAATTGGGCTACATATGTAATATGTAGTGCCTCCCATCAGCTATAGCTGGTGGCCCAGCTGTGCCCCTATCTGGAAAGGAGCAGCCTAACTTCTATGTTCTTGGTAACCTCTAGGTTAAATTACCCTGCAACACATGGTACATGGCGCTGCCTCTGAAGACAGTTTGGAAACTTCAGCTGATGCAGAATTCAGCAGCCACTTTGTTCACTGGGGCAAAACGGTTTGAGCATAGAGTGCCGATGCTGGCCCAACTATAAATTAGTTTCAGGTCCAAGTGCTGGTTTTGATCTATAAAGTCTTAAATGTCTCAGGACTGCAACAGCTCAAGGGCGCTTTCATTATATATTTTAGGCAACAGGTGAAAACATTCCTTTTCTTCCAGACTTTCGGCTAATTGAACAATCTATGGCCTTTTAAACTGGGAGAGTGTTTTTTGTTTGTTAGTGTCATACGTGTGGAGGAAAACCTTAAAACAAGTAGCAGAGTTCACAAAAATAGATCAGTGGCAATAGTACTTCATCCAGCAGAGCTTTGCACTGAAGGCAAATGAGCCTAATGGTCACAAATTCAAATACATTCAAGACTGGCACAGTCCACAAAAAACCCACTTGCAGCACTTACAAAAAATTATAAACTTATAACAAGACTAAAACTTAACACCAAGCAGAACAGAACACCACACCAGAAGGGAGAGAGAGAGAACGAGAAACCCAGGCTCCTTTTGGCCTATATTAATAGTCATCATGACCTTAATTGGAAGAGATAAGAGAACCAGTTCAAACTAGCTTCCCAGAAGGTATAACCCAAACAATCATGACCCTTCTGCCTGCTTCTCTCACACAGAGAAGCTTCTAGGAAATATCTCTACATATCAGATCAGTACTTTCTGCACTAAGCAAACTGACAGTTACTAGGTTATATATTTGTATTTTTATATTCTAAACCACCCTGTAATGCTTGGATGAAGAACAGTACAGAAATTTAATGAATAAATAACAAATGTATTTATGCCTGAGTCCTGTTTTGTCACTATACTGTGAACTACAATCAATTTTTTCCAGCCTTAAACATGCACCCTTAAGCTCCATGTAGCTTACACTTGCATTGCAGTGGGTTGGACTAGATGACCCTTGGTCCCTTCCAATTCCACAGTTCTATGATTCTACATATACACACCTGTGCAGGCATTGCCCTTCCTTCTTCTTTTGATCCTGGCTTCTTTCGTTGCCTCTCAACTCGCGGCCTCTCGACAGGAGGATCAGCAGTAAAAGTGCCCAACCTAAACCAAATAAAATATCGTAAGTCCCTGATTTTTTGGAGGGGTGGGAGAGCCATAGCTTAGTGGTGAACATCGGCTGTGCATGTAGAAAGTCCCTGGCATCTCCAGGAAGGGCTGGGAATGTTCCCTGTCTAAAACCTTGGACAGCCATTGTCATCAGTGGGCCAGTACTGAGCTACAAGAACAATACTGAGCTAAATGAAATGTGCAACATTCCAAAGACCTAATATAATGAATTCAAGATTCCTGCAAGCAAGTGTGTGGAAACATAAATTTCGAAAGAATTTGATGCTGAATCTGGAGAGATTAATTTTGCAATTAGTGTCACTGAGTTGCCTTTGGAGAGGCAAAATTGACGTCCAGGTTTGTGAAGACAGAGTACCAGCATATCTCTGGAGAACACATGCTTCCTAGTCCAAGGAATACAGAAAAGGCCTCATAGAACAGCTGTGTGTAAAGAACAATATGGCAGCTGGGCATAGAAACAGGAAATACTACTTTATCTTCTCATTCTGAAAAGTTCAAAATAAAGGTAGCTGCAGTCCAAAAGCCACCAGTCTCTTTTCTCCAGCGCAACCTGGTTAACTTCCTGTCTACATTTGGTGCAACCCCCCCTCAAGGTGCAAGGCAGAAAGGGCAAGACAGTGAAACGCCTCTGCTGCTGCTTCTCTCCATCTCCAGATGATCAGCAGCAGCCACTGACAGAAAAGGAGGACCCAAATGTTGAGTTCACTTGGCTATGTGATCAGACAGCACTCTGCAAAGGTTTGTACTCGAACAGGGTTTTTGCCAATCCCTTCTCTACAGGGTAAATCCTGCAAGGCTTCTCATACCACAGTTAAGTTGAAGGGAACCTCAAAGAAACTTACATGCAGTGGAAAACGGGTGCTCTTTTAAAATACTTCATTGCTTCTTGACCTAGTTTAGTCCAAGCATCACTAGGCAAAAATCCACCATCAGCCTGCTCTTCTTCGCTATCACTATTTTCTCTTTCCAGGCGATTTAAACCCATAAATGATAACTGTGGAGGAAACACACTGCAGTATCATTTCCTATCTGTAGCAAAAATGTGCGTCACCAAAAACTATGAATCCACTTTCTAGAAATAGATATGTGAATGGAATATCAAGTTAAATATGTCAGAACTTTGAAGGGAAATAACAAAGAAACTTAAATGAGATTCTATTTAATCTAATAGAATCTTATGCTCAGAGGCCATTCCAAGCACATAGAGGGTCAAACCCCAGTTGTATCGCTCATAATCTTACTACAGACTTGCTACTAATTTAGCAAACTGCTATATTAAAAAAAATCCTTACGTCTGGCTCAGCCAGGCTTACCTTACAGTCTTAAACTTCAAAAATAAATAAATCAATGTTTTAGTTTTAAAACTGAGGGCTATTCAATTCTAGCCACACACTGGACCTGCAGCATGTTGTGAACCATTTGCACTGTCCCAGGTATTACAGCCTGTGACTCCCAAGTCAACAGAGGCAGAACCCTTTCTGGTTCTTTTCCCTACCAGGAACTGCTCCCACCAGCTTCCGGTCTGCAGATGTGATCAGCTTAGTGAAGACAAGGGAGACCCTTATCCTTTCTACATACCCTGGCAACATGGCACATGTTATTTGGCTCTACTGAACCACAAAGGGTACCTAGTAACAAATGGTGACAGCGCTGGTACCTGCCTGATGTAAGAAGTTAATTTAGAAATATAACACAGATTTTAACTTACTGCCACAAGCAACTTGGATCATGACAATACTGTGAGAATTGTAGGATTCCACACAAATGCGGCAAGACTGAAGAATATGGTATTGGGCAGAGTTCTGTTGCCCCCAACCAAAGGTCATGTTAAAATAAGGAGCATGTTTCTCATTCCTGTAGCAGAAGCTTTGTGGGCAATGCTTGGTGTTCTTATTCAGTTCTCATTCTGGCTTCTAAATTTTTTAAAAGAGCTCTAGTACCCTGAATAGCTTCTTATCCCTCTCCATAACTAAGAAATTAAAAATACTGACTAAATAAACAAGCAAAATATGCATAATTTAGGGAGGATAAGCATAACTACAAAGTCAGCTTTTCTTTGCACATAACCAAAAGTATACTGCTGATTTTTTTTATTTATATTTTGACTTAAGCACAGAGGCTCTGTTCAGATATGGTTTGTGTTAACCATAGTTAAGAACCCACCAGTTTGTCTTTCTAGCTGTACACTACGGTATTAAGCTGCTTGTTTGCTTATTTCTCTCATCTGTTCATAACTTGAGTTTCACAAGTTCTTGGTCATGTAACATACTCTTGGAACAAATAAATGGCCCTAAACTGAACTGAGCACAAATTGTATTACAAACCAGTTTCAGAACCCAGTCTGTTGGTCCCAAACAAGCCACAGCTTGTGAACAGTCTTTGTTCACAAACTTAAAAAACTCCATGGTTTAGCAAAACAGCCCATGATTTTGCATTACCTCTGAACCCAGAGTATGTCCTATCCAGCTATGTGAATCTTGCATTTCATACTACAGGATTTGGGACCTTTGTATATTTGAGACCTTTGTATAAGTGCTCAACAATGTGCTTATCTTGCAACAATAAAGTTGTTATTTGCTTTCACATCTATACTAGAAATAATTTTGCTAATGAGAAGTAGGTAATCAGGAAAAAATAGTGGTGATGGTGATTTATGGAACCAACTCCTATTTAATAACTCTTAAACATAGCAACTTTATATTATTTCAAAACTAATCACTGCAAACTTACTAAATCTTCAGCAAACTCCGATGGATCAAACACTGACATCTCCGAGTGCAACTGGCTTGCCTTTTCCTTTCCTAGATTTGATGCCAAAACTAGGAACTGAGCATCCAAAGCAGCCTCCCTTGCCCGGGACACTGTTATGAAAGAAATACATTTTGTTACTGTCAGATGCAACTGAAAAATAAGAACAATTTGATTTTAATTACCACCCACTTTTCTAAGGGGCCAAGGTTTCAGGCCCTCAAGCATTCAATGAGATCTACTAGAACAGAAAATTGCAATTCCTTGTGGGAGCAACAAATACATTTCTGCTTCTAAGATGGTTTGGAAGAGTGAGTTCTTAATGACCATCTGCAAAGAGTCTGCTGAAGGTGCCTAGAGATAATTTGGTTGCAAACCCTAAAAGACCTACTGTCCCACTTAGACCAATGTCACTTGGTCTGGGGGGGCTGTAGTGGACTCCAGCTTCCAAGGTCTAATTAGTTTAGGACCACGCTGTTATGCACTGATTTATTGTAGTTATATTTTGATAAATTATTAGATGGAGTCCCATTTTTCAGTACAGTCATACCTCTGGGTGCGTTAGGTTCATGTTGCGGATTTTCGGGTTGCGAACGCGGCAAACCCAGAAGTGTATACTGTGCGCTTTACGCATGAGCACTCTGCGCGCTTTGCGCATGTGCAGGAGCGCTCTATTGCATCATGTGCAAGCACAGAAGCTCTACTTACAGACTTTTCTGGGTGCAAACGTCACCCTGGAACGGATCACATCCATAAGTAGAGCTACCACTGTATATTGATAGGTATACTGAATATTATTGTGCTATGAATTTATTGCATTGCTTTGAGATTCTGTGTATTGTTTTTTGCTGTTCATGTTTGTATTTATATTCATAGAATCATAGAACTGTAGAGTTGGAAAGGACCCCAAGGATCATCTAGTCCAGGCACCCCCAAACTCGGCCCTCCAGATGTTTTGGGACTACAGTTCCCATCATCCCTGACCACTGATCCTGTTAGCTAGGGATGATGGGAGTTGTAGTCCCAAAACATCTGGAGGGCTGAGTTTGGGGAAGCCTGATCTAGTCCAACCCCCTGCAATGCAGGAATATGCAGCTCTTGAACCTGCAACCTTGGATAGAGTGTGGTGCTGATAATACCATATGAGCTGCTTCGTATGCTATTTTTCATATAAACTGTCTTGCGCACCAACTATGAGAAGATGGTATATAAATAAAATTGGCATTGATATATGAAGCAACAAGAGGATGCTAGACAATGGAAGCTACCATGTAATTGTTCCTAAATCAACCTAACATTCCAGTTCAAGAATGGTTACACTTTTCCAAGTCAGTAGGAAGGGAGCCCCTGAAGACATCTAGTTAGAGTACAATTATTTGTACATGTATCAGTCATACTCTATCAACAGGCACAGAACCAAAGAGCCAGAAAGATAATGTTTCAGAGAAATGAGAAACTTCAAAGGCCTTGAAAACAGAAAAGAAGAGCTACCCTCCTCTGCCCCCGCTTTTTCCCAGGCCTTCACACTCCTATTCCTGCTGTTATCTAAGGAATGCAGAAAGCTAGAGCCAGCCAGCATCCTTGAAAAGATTGCTTACACTGTCTCTCCTCTAAGGATGTTGACTTCATTTAAAAAAAATAAAAATTAAGTTCAGTTCTATTTGACACAAGACAAAATATTGGTTACTTTTTATTTCAAGCACTATTTTATTTCAAGCACCATTTCCAAATGTAAAGTGGGTGGGGAGGTGAGAGAAGTAAATATAAGTATCTATTGTGGGCTACCACCATCCTACCTCCTGTAAATAGTCTATTCGCATCTTCCAAAGCCTCTGTGAGTTTATCATTTCTGGTGCTCAGCATCATTTCACGATTCTCTAGAATAAAAATCAAGCATAAGTAATGTGCTTTTAAAGGAAAACGAAAACAAAATAAAAACACATAATCCAAAATATACCCAAGTAAATATGAATGCAAGTCAGCGACAGCTCTAAATCGTACCTCTTGACTTACAGCTTGTTTAACTTTGTGCATGTTCTAACCACAGCTACAGCTCTAGAATCATCAATCTAACAGCACCTACATTTAGAACAAGCATACGCAGGTTGGGAACCAGGTAACTGAAGAAGCACCACTCTCAATACTTGCTAGCTCAGACATTACAATAATCTTGGGAGGCCATAACACTTAGGATTAGGGTTTCATGAGAATTTCTAAAGAAGAGCATGAGAAAAGCTGCCAGTGGGTTGAAGGAAAATATGCTATTTGATGAATAAAGTAAATAAGGCAAGGTTGTAAAGAAATTATAAAAGCCGTGAGACTGAAAAGAAACAGGGGGATTCACATATCACTATTTTGTCCCAAGTGGGGTATTCCGTTCCAGAGCATACTCGAGGATATGCAATCTTTCACAACATTTTCGGTTTCTGCTCCGTACTACCCGCAACAACGGAAGAGCTGCGTTTTGCATCCTTTCCGTTGCGAGCCACGACACAAACGCAATGCATCAATGAAGCACAAAAAAAACGACTTTCCCCATGACCGACGGGGAGTACAGTATTCCTATTCCAACTCATGAAACAGAAGGGAGAAAGTGAAAGTGCGAAGAGGGAGGTCGGGTCCCTGCAGGGGCCAACTCTCCCACGCCTTCCTGGCGGACCGTTGTGAGAAGAGGGAGCTGGACCATTTTTTTTCGGGGGGGAGAGAGGGCATATGGGCTCCTTCCCTTATGTGGGCACAAAACCAGCAGCCCCCACCCCACTTCTCTACCAGTCACGCCAGCCAACCTTTCTCTAGGGCGCGGAGGGGGGACCGACGAGGGGCTCGGGGGACTAGAGGAGCCCTGTGCCTGCAGCGAAGCTCCCCCCCCCCGCCTCCCCTCTCCCGCCCCGCACCTACGCTGCACGGAGGAGATGAGCTCCCGGTACTGTTGGCGGAGCAGCCGCCGCGTCGCTTCGTCCGCCCCGTCGCCGCCCGACAAGGCGCCCTCCGCTCCCCCGGCCGCCCCGTCCTCTTCTTCGCTGCCTCGCCCGCCGCCATCCCCGTCGCCCGCTCGCGCCCGGCGTCGAGGAGTGCCGCCGTCGGGGGAGCCGAGCTGCTGGCTTCGGGAGCGCCGAGGTGCGTCGCCAAGGTCGCTGCCGGAGCCGGACATGGTAGCTGCGCGCTCTGCCCCGCGCGCCTCTCGAGTGAGAGCGACTCTGCCCTCCCGCTCTCGCTTGAACCGCTCGGGGAAGGAGGAGGGGGCGTGGCAGACTCCGGACGCCCTAGATGCACGAACGTGTAGAGCGCCTCGCTCGACTTCCGGCAAAAGGAAAGAGAGAGCTGTTAATCGGCTCTATGCTTTTCTATCTCTAGGGTACTCGAGGTGAGGCGGAAAGAGCGACGGAAAGCCGAGGGGTCCGAATCAAATCGCGAAGCGTAGCTCAGCTGCTGATGCTGCTTCTTTTTTTGGTGTTGGCGCCTCTTCAAAGACACATCGTTCTCAATGTGGTTGTGTACTTTTGATGTTTAATTTATGACTACTTTTAGTTTTGTTATGTTTGTAATTATGTGATTTTTTAAATATATATGTTGCAGGCTGCCTTGAGCATGGTTTTAACTTTGGAAAGGCAATATACAAATGAAATCATTAACTGATCCCGAGTTAAAAGATGCATAAGCTCTGTACGCTCCTTTATAATAATAATAATTTGATTCCAGAAACACAGTTAAGGTAGCAGCACAAAATCCAGGGAAGTGTTTTCAATCTATACAGTGCTTTAAAAAAAAACAAGCAACTTTTTGGGAACCAAATTAGTCAACAAAATTTGGGGGGTTCAGTTTTTCCTATTCCCCGAGGCCTTTCGACTGTTGCCAATGCGTGCAGCGGGAGGAGCTGGCTGGGTGAAGTTAAAGCCGAGAGCCCGATCAGCTGATTCCTCGGGGTCTGCCTGGTTGTGTATAAAAGCGGGTGCACGCGAGTGCCTTCGAAGAAACGCGTGCTCAGTGAAACGAACCAAAGAAATTTCCGCGAGGGGACGTGCGGGAAAACACCAACGCAGTCTTTTCCCCATCTAGTTCAGTCTGAGTTAGTGGTTTTTTGAGCAGAAGAAATGCACAGGCAGTGACTGTGAATGCTGTTTAGCAAACTCCGATTTAAGAACAAATGCATGTGATCAAGAGAGAGTGCTCCGCCTCCGCACACTCTGATTTCTTGCTTGAGGAAGATGTGGCACCCAGCAGGGGGTAGTAGCAGCATATGATCGTCTGAGCCTGCTGCAACTAGTAGCCCCAAAATGAGCTTTATTAAGCTGCAGCACTCAGGACCATTTACATAAGATAAAATAAATCAAGGACAAGTGAGCTTAATAAAACCTTTTTTTCTAATAAACCAGTTAGCCACAGTGGTTTGCTGTGTAGGGCTGCTTGTTTTTGTTGCTAGGCAAAGACCTTTGGCCACAGTATGAGTTTAACAAGAAAGCCAAATGAAAACCCTAAAGGGCATGGTTTACTCACTGCAGTATCCTTAGCATATACACAGCCTAGTCTTAAATACACTCAGATTTACTTCATAGCACGTGTGTGCAGAATTGGAGCCCTGCCTTCCCTGAAGATTTAAGACAGGTGACAATAACTAAAAGTATGCATAACACATTCAAGCACATCAGAAAACTGCACCCACATCTGAATGGCAGCATCTAGAATCAGTCTAGATTGAAAGCAATATTTTAAGGACAAATGATTCCATATTGCAAAAAAAACTACATGTATGTGCTACGAACAGAGGTGAATGCAGCCTGACAGCAGGGATGAGGAACTGGTGAGGCCCTTCAAATGTTATTGGATTCCAGTTGCCATCATCCTCAGCCAGCATAGCCAGTGGAGAGGGCTCATGGGAACTGTAGTCAAACAATGCTCAGAGGACAACACTTCTTCATCCCTGCTTTAAAGTTATTTTCACTGTGAGCTCTCTGATATTTCCCCCTTGACAGATAAGGCCAGAGTCTTCCTGGTTAAGAAGCTAAAACCTCAGCCTGTGAACTCTGAGAAAGCAAGACCTCTTGGATGCCCTCTAATGGAACAAAGGCAGCACAGCAGTTGTGGAAGTGCAACCGTGTGGGACTGGCAGGCAGCAGGTTTGAGTGGGAGCATTATTTTTAAACAAGAAAACTGCAAGGAAAGGGTTAAATGCAGCCATCTGTCTCATTGCAATAGCTGAGAAGTTAGACTCTACACAGCCAACCCCAGTCCTCACAAATAAATACTGTAAAAAAATATGGCTTCTACCTTTTGTTTTTATTTTAGAGTAATGCCTTCTCTGGGGAAAAAGGAGTGTTGAAATAGTAGTGCTGTTAATCATTTAGGAATTGCATTTGCTGATCCTCCTGTAGAAGAGAATGTGGGGGCAGGGCTGGACAGGATCCCAGCCAAATCCCGTGCATGTAAATTTTGAAATAAGTCCCATTCAGTGGGACTTTGCTCTCAGCTAGGATCTGAGCCTTCAAGTTTCTGTGTGGGCTTCAATTCGAGCCTGGTCCTAATTTTATCCAGTGAGCAAGCAGAGAGGTATTATGCATCTAAGTATGTGTGTTTTAAAGTTGAAACCAAAAATACACAGAGTTAAAATCCCAAAGGGCTGTACTGGCATAATATATAAATATTGCATTTAGTAATAAACCAAGGAATAAAACATTCTGCATTTAGTTTACAGCACCTGGGAGGGTGTGTTCATGTGGAGTGCATTTCCTTTTATGCTATTTTCCCATCCAGTAACGGGGGATTCCTGCAGAGAACTGACGTGTTGTAGCTTTGAGCTCCCGGGGTCAGATTCCTTACACTTCACGGCTATCCAGCATAGTGTTCTCAAACCTAAGCCAATTCACATTAATAGAACACTTTCATGTGATCCAGGGGGAAAGGGATTCACATACACAGGAGGAAAAAGCAAGGAGTGAAGGACGCTGTCAGATCAGGGGCACCGTTTTTGCTTTTTGATTGGAGGAAAACGAGGTAAGTAAATCCTAAATCACACTTCTGTAAATCCTTTTTGACAACAGAAAGCTTAGAACAATTTTGTTAGCTGGGCTTTTGCAGAATATTACAGGAAAAGATTTCCTTTCCTCCTTACAGAAGTGGTTTATAACCTTCAGCTTGCAAAGTTATGAAGAGATTTTCCTTTTTCAGCATTACAGGCTGAAGTTGTGTGTGTAAAGGTGCTTCTGGTGTTTATTGAGCAGTCATTCTTATTTGTTTGTGGGGAGGCTATGTCAAAGCAAGTTTCATTCCACACTTTCCAGTGCATTTATCCACTGTTTGCCTTATTGCAAAAGGTCCGTTCTTTTGAGGAAGCAAGTTTATTGAGCAAGAGCCCCAACGGCTCCATATACCTGAATTTGCCGACATACAGTTGAATCACACTCCAAAATAGTGACTGTCTGGAAACACATTCAGAATTTTGAAGCCGGAATAGGGGTGCCAATTTGAGATTAAATGATGCAGATTAACCATCAAAGGTGTACTTTTCACAGATGTTTATTCTAGGCTGTCATAACTTTGAAAATGCTGCTTGCTGGCATTTATTTAATTGTTTTATCACGTTTATGCAATACATTGATTTTATTTATCATACATTTCAGGTATAAAAAGGAATGCATGGGATGGTATTTGCTGCTTTCAATTATTCAAGCCTTATATTATACCAGCCTGGTGCTTGACATATGTTTTGGACCACAACTCCCATCAGCCCTAGCTCCAGCTGGCTGTGGTTGATGGGAATTGTAGTCCAAAACATCTGAAGGTTGCCAGATTGGTGAAGGCTGTTCTTTTCATCACCTTTTTCACCTGAATGACTTGATTAAAATACCTGACACATTACAAGATGCCTCCACATATACATGTAGGGGCAGAATTTCAGCATCTGTGATCTGTTTCTGTTCTTTAAAGGGGTGGTAGGGGAAGGTGATTCTGACCCCAGGTACACTGACCCATTGCACCTGACAGAAATATTTATTTAAAATATATTTTTATAGATTATGCTTTTATTATGATTTTACTGGGTACCAACAGAGCATACAGAGTCTGTTTTCAAGTCCTTGAATCATATACCTCTTGAATGTAATGAAACCTTTAAGCAACTTACATTTATATTTTGATTTAAACCAAATTATAATAGCATAGGCTATTAGAACTACTTGTGTATATATTGTATATATACTGAGCATCTATAAGAAATAAAACAGACATTGGCAAACTCAGCCCCCCAGATGTTTTGAGACTACAACTCCCATCATCCCTAGCTAACAGGACCAGTGGTCAGGGGTGATGGGAGTTGTAGTCCCAAAACATCTGGAGGGCCGAAGGTTGGGGATGCCTGAAATAAAATGTTTGGTGCAGTTTTAGTATATTCATATTCCTGTCCCACTTTCTTCCAAGGAATTTAAGTTCATCACATATCTTTAGGTGCCAGGTGAAAACATCCCTCTTCACCTAGGCCTTTTACTAATTAAACAATCTATGGCATTTTAAGTTGTGGGGGGGTATTGTTTGTAATTATATTATATTTTTTATATATAATGTGAACTGCCATGTGATCCTCGGATGAAGGATTGTATATAAATCTCATAAATAATAACAACAACAACAAAAATAAGTTGACCTGCATGCTTCTCTTTTTTTCAAAAATTTTATTAGTTTCCCACATTTTTAGAAAAACAAACAAACATAACTGAACTTGATCCAATATTAATATCATAGTTAAATGACTTCCTCAGATTCCCTTGACTGAATTTCATTATGTATCATTGTAACGGTTTTCCAAAATAATATCTCGTAAAATTTACTTAATCCTCTTAACATCTTTATCTCTTTTCATCTTAACTTTAATATTGTTTTATAATTTCACATATTCAGATCCTTAGCCTAACTATTATTTTGCAAGTATTTCTATTTAAGACCTGCATGCTTCTCTTCCCCTCTGCCTCATTTTAACCTCACAACAACACTGTGAGGTAGATTGAGCTGAGAGATAATTGACTGGTTTGGGACCACCTAGTGGGCTTCGTAGCTGATTGGAGAGGGGGGCAGGATTTGAGCCTGGACCAATTTCTTTCTCTCTCTCTCTCTCTCTCTCTCTCTCTCTCTCTGTGTGTGTGTGTGTGTGTGTGTGTGTGTGTGTGTTTGAAGGATGAGATACATTATATTTCACAATAACAGCAAACAAGTGGGAATTTTAATGAATTGCCGCTGTGTTGAATGTTTAGGTTGACAGACAAACATGCCCTTTTACAGCACACTCCATTCCATCCCCCCTTCTGGTTGGACCAATGCAGGAAGACAATTCTAGACTAGATGGGCCTTTGGTTTGATCCAGCAGGGCTCTTCTTAGGTCGACGAATTGCGTAGCAACCAGTTTAAACAGAACTTTGAACTGGATTAAATGTGAAGACAGTTTTGAAGTGTGCAACTGACAAGGACTCCAAATGTTTGGTATTGCAAAGTATTTACTACAACCATTCTGTAACTAAAATTTTAATTTAACAAGTAACAAGTTCATAAGTTTATTGTTCTAGCTATGACAAACTTGTAACAATAGTATTAATAAAATAATACAGAACATACATCAAAAAAATAAGCCAACATCCATGATGAAAGAGAGAGAAGATACCAGAGACACCAACAAGTTTAAATCTAGCCTGATTTCAGATTAAGCCTCTGAATTACCAAAACAATTTGTTGCAATTTTATCCAACTCCTTTTTCCTTTTTAGTTATTTTTTTTGCAGCCAGTGGACAGAGGGCTACTGTGTTACAAAGCTATTATAGTCACTTAAAAGAAATCAAACCATTTATAGTGTACCTATGTGTTTCTGTGAACAAAGGTTTCAGAAAGCGATCTCTTGGGTATATAAGTGGCAGGCTAACAGATAATGAGTGATGTCTTCCAGCTGAGGTTGGCCACAAATACAAAGTCTGTCTGCGTATGGGACCTTGTAACAGCAGCCATCCAAGACTAGAGTGGGCCTCAATTGGAAACACAGTTAAATAAAGGCATTTCTTAAGGAAATTGGTGAGAGTTTGGCCAGATAATTTGCTGTAGAATGCTCTGTTCTCAGGAGTGAATACCAAGGGGGAAATTGGGCATTTCTCATTGGTTGCAGGTCCCTTCTGGATTCTATCCAGAAGAGCCAATCATTTATTTGACACTTCTTTTTGGTCAATGCAGACCACAGTTCTGGAAAATAATACTTGTCTAAAGCACCCTGACAAGCTGCTTTCCAGAGCTGGTTATGATCCAATTCCATATAGCACAGCACAGGAAAATGCTCAATTGGCTTAGTAGAAATTCTTTTAATATACTTTAACTGAGCGCAATCTGTTCTTGCCTTAATTGTTGGCCACCTGGATTCTTTACAAAGAAGAGCTGCTGACATTCCTGATGGTAGAGAGAATAGCTTCTGAAAAAAAATATTCTGCAAAGTTTCCAAAACTTTAATGGAGTTCGAATCAGAGGCCTAGATTTTAACACCACAGAAATGTACTACAGTATTTTGCTTGCTACTAGCATCTAAATAGTCAATTGGACAAGGAAGTTGAGATGTCCATTTTCTCCTAGTCATAAGGACTGGATGTCAAAATCATGGGATGTTATGGTTTGTTTTATGTAGGTTTTGTTTTTGTTTTTTTTTCATGAAAGAGCTAATTCCAAGGTGGAATCAGAGCAGTGCTGAGGCGATGAACACACCCACTGCTGTAAAGCTTTGTACTGAAGCTATACATGAATGACAAACTCCCTTTTCTTTCTTTTTGGAATCTGCATGCTGAGCTCTGCTGCTTTGAGAAAAAAGAACATTAGGCATCATGGCACGTTTACAAGCGCACCACTCAGCAGGTCTGAAACATCACACAAGCACATTCTTGGACTAATTAAATTTTTCATACTGCATGGTGCATGTTAGGACTCGACAAGCCCATTTGCCTCGCTCAGGTTTTGGGTTGAGGTACAATGGGAAACAGAAATCAAGATTTTATCCTATGTTGTCTACAAGACTTGAGCACCCCAGTTTAGGAACATGGGAGGGAGCCAATATAAAAGCTGCATGCACACAGTTGTTGTTTTTTGTAAGTATCTGGAACAGGTTGCTGCATGGGAAACCAAATAAAACAACATGTCCAGCTCTGCATATGTTATCTCCAGTGGCGAATGAGTTTCTCTTTCAACAGGAACTTACTGCACCCAGTTGTTGTCTGCAAGCTGTGGTGAAACCTGTTCTGACTTCTGTATACATTCATGTATTTGGAGAAACACATGTGGACTTGAAGAGAGGAGGGAGATGGTATGCAAGTCCTGAGTATGTTGGCTTCACGTTTGTCTTCTGAGCGTTTAGGGTAACCATGTTCAACTGAATGCTTCCCTCCAATTGGAAACCTAGCATAAGAAGCTGCGATATCATGAGCCAGACCATTGGACTGTCCAGTTCAATATTGTCTACACTGACTGGCAGGGCTTTAGATGGGAATCTTTCTCAGCCCTGCCTGGAGATGCTGGGGAATGAATCTGGGACCTTCTGCATGCAATATGGATGCTCTTCCGCTGAGTTGTGGCCCTTCCCTAAACTTCCCCAGGGTTCCTAATCTGGGGAAGGCATTCAAGTGCAGACCTTGGCACTGAATGTAGAACATCTGCCATGGAGCTGGCATACACTGGGATGTTGGAAAAGGGTGGAGCTTTTATGTATATTCCTGCCTCCCATTTAAACTAAAAATGTATACAGTGGTACCTCAGGTTACAGACGCTTCAGGTTACAGACTCCACTAACCCAGAAATAGTATCTTGGGTTAAGAACTTTGCTTCAGGATGAGAACAGAACTCGTGCTCCTGCGGCGTGGCAGCAGCAGGAGTCCCCATTAGCTAAAGTGGTGCTTCAGGTTAAGAACAGTTTCAGGTTAGGAACGGACCTCTGGAACGAATTAAGTACTTAACCCGAGGTACCACTGTATATACCTTGAATACAGAGGTAGGGCATTGGTGTCAGTAAACTGGGCATGTCATATTTTTAAAAGGGCATGTCGTATTTTTAAAAGGTTTCCTTAAAACATTTTAATACCCACTTCATCAAAACTGATTCCATAATAGTTTGCAAGGTTTTATATACACACAAACTTGCCATTGCAGTGGCCAAGCGGTATTGCATGCTTGTGTAGATTCATCCCTCATTACAGCATAGATCGAATGGGGAACGGCAGCCATTTTTGTAGCATGAAGTGCACACTGGGGAATAATGTAACTGGAACAGTTGCAAATCAGTGGAAGTGAAGTAGTCAGTGCAGAGATGGTTTGAGTTATCTTATTATGTGAGGCAAATATTATAGAAAAGGAAAAATGTATTGGAAAAAGCTGTCTGCAAAACATCCCGACTGGTTTATAGCTAACTGTTTCCAAGTCCTTCCCAACTCACAGGCTGATGACTACATTTAACCACTTTCTTTATTAGACTAGTCACTGTTACCCACAGATCTGGAATATTACGCAGTTGTGCTGAGCCAAAATCCACCATTAAGTTAAAGTTGTATGAAACCTGTGGTCAACATTTGTTTTTGTCAAAAGCTTGAGTTATTTGAAGAGGACAAGAATCCTTGTTTATTGAAGGGAGAGGTAATCATGGTGATATTTCCAATGTCAAGGAAAATTCATGTTCCATTCAAATCAGCTTCAAAATTGGCTAAACTTAGTTTGCAATGTTATTAAAGACGAAATACATCCAGTGGCTCACAAATGGCATTCTGACCACAGCAGCACTCAACAATTCTGTTGATGTAAATATAAAATCAGCCACTTGAAAAAAGGGGGGGCTGCAAGCTTTTCAAAAAAAGCATAAAGCAATACAAAGTTGCACCAGGTATTTTTTTGTTATGCCCAGCGTCTCCTGATTTACACCAGGTGTCTCAGCAGAGACAACAGAAGCATCAAGATTGTGGTGGCACATAGACCATGTAGCATACTGCACACGGGGCCTTGAAGTTTGGAAATGGGAGCTTTCCAGTTAGCCCCAAAACTGCAATGCACCAGGCTTCACTCTTTTAGCACTACAGATTTGTTTGCAATGCTGACGGGAAGGGGCAAGTGGGAGAGTATCATGGCAGATGCATGTGGCCCATGGAGATTTGGAGAATCTTATTCAGAACTGCCAGGCAGTTGCTGTCTTAGCATTTCTAGTCAGGAAAATATGAAGGCCTGTCCCATTCATTTGATGTTATCTACAGAAAGCTAACAGCCACCTTTGTCACACTTCATTTCTCCCCAGTCACGTGCATGCTCAGCTCTCTTTGCATTTATCACTTTAGCACCAATGTAGGGGTCTCTCCAAATGCCCCTTTTATTGTGTGTTCATGATTATTTGCTCTCATGGTGGTATTGGGGCAGTAAGCATCACCCTGCTCTCAATGTTGTTTGCACCTGCAAAAAGCCTAGGGGCAGTCTGCATTCTTTCCACATAACTTTCTGCTGAAATCCTGCAGTATTTTATACAACAAATGTTACAAGGTGGTTGTTGTTTGGTTCTGCTTTTGCTGTGCTATAGCCCAAGAATAACCCTCCAGATAGCAACAATGCAGGCAAGTTCTTTTTATTTATTTTACTTACAAAAGTATTTCTATATCACTGTATTATAAGGTATCAAGGTGATGCACACCACTAAAACCTAAAACATCATTTGAAAAAACCCACAGATAATCATTAAGGTCTCAGGGAAGCATTCAAGAACAACTAATAAAGAGGAATATAAATCCACTAACCATTCACCACTAACACACTGCTATAGCACCAATGACATGTTGCAGAATATGCAAAATTTGCAACAAACAAACAAACAAGCACCAGTCTGGAGGAGCCAAACACGTAGAAAGGGAACTGTGTAAAAAATGAACACTCCAGCACAAGACAGTCTACATGGGTGTTTTGTTTTAGATTCTATGTACAATGCACTGTAACCTGATTCCAGCCCAAATACAATTAACTTGTGCTATACATACAGGTGTAACACTAGTGTGCACTCAGCTTGAGGGTGCATGAGGCTTTTAGGGGGATACTGTGTGAGCATATCTACTACACCCCCCAAAAAACCTAGACTGAAGAAACTTTGGGTTGTTTTCTTTCATATTATCTTTTCTGTGAGCAACAACACAACACCGAAACCCCTACCCTTGTCCCAGGATTATGCATAGATTGGCCTCAGCTCTGCAAACAGTGAGAGACTCCAAGTCTTAGTTGCAAATTGGGGCTCTATGTGTGTGGATATTTTTAGGATCAGAGCCGATGAGTCTGGCCAACCTTTGGCTCTCCTCCAGATCAACACAGTGAGGTCTGGGGGATAGGGTTTCTGTATTCCCAAATACCAGTTCCTCTCCAGAAGAGTATATGTTATTGGGAGGAAATATTCCTGGACATTCTGGACGGTAACTTGCAGACGGGAGTTGCAGCAATTCCTGCCAAGACATAAAATTTTACAATGCACCTTAGGTGAGTGTTGCTGGAAAGGCCATTTTTGTGTTCTCAAGGTGGGCTCACCAGATACCAATGGGAAACCCATCAACTGGATGTTACACGCTTCCCCAATCTAGATGCTTTCCATTCAGATCCCCGCCACGGGTGCATTTGGTATTGTTTTAAAACATATTTGTGGTTACTTTCTGTGTTGTTTTTTAACTGTTTCCATAGATTTGTGTTGCATTTTGTACATCACCCCGAGGCATATCTGGAAGGCAGTAGTTAAATGAGTCCAATAGTTCCCACCTGCTTGTATCCCTCAGACACTAGTATTCAGAGACATGCCAGTCTGATGCTGAAGTAGCACAAAGAAAGTACATGATTAATTTGTTCCAGTTTTAAGACACCCACCCAGCGCTGGATTTAGGGCAGTTCCCCTGCATAGGCAGCCAAGTTGACGTGGTGCAAAATAGTGATAGTAATAGTAGTAGTAGTAACAACAAACAAACTGTATTTATATGGGTAAATATACAGGTAAACGTACCAAAAGGAATTATTGTGAAAATAAGAAATATTTGGAAGGGGCGTGCCAAATTTTGTCCTCAGGGTGCCATATTACCAAAGTCCACCCCTGAACCTACCCACCCTAACAAGGTCATTTCAGGTTAGAGATGAGCTTCTACTTGGGCGTGGGAAGGCAGGTGAAGAAAGCAGGAGGGAGAACAGCAGGATCTCCTTCGGATCTAAAAGCAGCACATCTAATGTGGATGTGAGAGCCATAGGATACAGGATCTGGAAATAATATACTCTCACGCTCACCCCATGTCTCTGATAAGCAAGAAATTCTGGGGCACAGCCGTTACCTGGCTTCTGTTTTTCTTTGAAAGGAGGTCACCCGAGGCATATGTCCCCCTTTTTTAAACAGTTGAATGTATTTACAAAGGTACAGGCTGAGCATAAGTGGAGGCACATCTTAAAGACAAGCCAGAGTCAGCCAAAGTCCAGGGCACCCATATTGGGCAGACAGCATGATTACCGAGATGTCAAATATTACAGAGCAGATTTTCTAAGGAGAAGGTCTACGCTCACAGCTCCTATTTCAAAAACTTAGAACCTCATTGCCAGTGATATTTACAAGATATATGAGTCCTACCCTTCTGCAACAAAATGCAAAGCTACATCTTGACCATCTGGTCTTCAAGTTCCCCAAAGTGTTTGCAAGTGTAGCGAAGTCTCACTGGGTATTGCACAAGCACCTTTAAATATAAGTGTCCCTAGATCCTGAAAACAGATCGCCTCACGCTGTTGGGGGTTTGTTTTAGTGACTGGAAAATGATCACATCAGGTATAAATAGTGCCAGAGCCAGGCTGGCAAAGCACATGTGTTGCACAACTTTAGCAGATTAGGTTGGGTGTTTGTTTGAAGCATTGAGGGATTATGCCATCTGGGGCAACAGAAGCTGGTTTTGTTCATTCCCTTCTCGACAGCCAGGCAGAAGGACCTGCTGGAGCTCCCTTCCATAGCCTCATGATCCAGTTAGAAAGCATGACAATATGGTTTAGCAACTGGCCTTAATTACTAGGTCTCAATGCAACTGAGACACTTTGTTCATTAAGTGACTTCGTGTTCCTCCCAGGGGGAGTCTTTTCCTGCTTAGGCTTACTGGAGTTGTACCACAACAATCAAGAGAAAATAGATGCTTGGGAACCACTGGGGCGCATCAGAAGATGGCTGACAATAACATCTCTCCGACCCATACGAGGTAAATTGGAGGCTGTGATGGGAGTAAATAGCCTCCCTACACCCCCAGGATTGTGGTGGGGGACTGCCTTTGCCTGCTGTGCCCTATACCACCCCCAAATTTGTGGGGATGGGGGCACTAGGCACAATGCCCTCCTGTGGGATTTCGGCACTCCTGGACGCCGTCTCTGATCCGCGCCACTAGCTGCAAGAACTTCAAAAGAAACAATTTGGATGAAGCTAATGCACATATTTCAAGGAAGAAGGGGGAGTAAAGACTGCTAACAGAAGAGATCTCTGATAAAACAAGACGAGTCGGAGGAACAAGTATAGATCATGAGAAGATACGCCAAGACTCGGTATGCAAAGGGGGAGGGGGAAAAACTTTCCTTTCTTTCCTTATGTGATTAAACAAGAATCCCCCCCACCCACAAGTCAGAAATGTCATTTTAAGGACTTAAGCTGTGGATTTAAGGCTGTGTGGAGATAAACTTTGGAACCAGAGCATGTTTTAAGAAGAGCGTGGAATGTATAAGGGCTTTGGAATGACGCAGTTCAAAATACCGTCGTCATATTGGGAAGTTCTGTCAGAGGACTTAAGTCTGAGAGGAGAAATAGAGAAATAGACCTTTTTTATATTGTGGATGAAACTCCTCAGTGGGACTTAAGAACGACAGTTCTGTAATTAATGATGGAAAGAGCGCTGTTATCTATGAAGGTGATGATATATGGAAACCATCTCGATTTGAGGACTGGAAGAATGGAAAAATTCACACAGGATTATTATTGGTGTTTATCGGCTTAAGGAGACTATCAGAAGAGATCATAAAGAAAAAAGAGAAAATATATGAACAAGATGTGATGTGGAAACAGCAAGATAAGTCTGGATAGAATTATGAACTTTGTTTGGACTGATTTGGACATTAATGCAGTAGCAAGAAGATGATCAGAATCCCCCTTCGGATCTTGAAATATGGGTTCCCTTAACAAAATTTAAAATTCGGCTTTGTAATTCTGAATTTATGTGATGTGATTTGATTTGATGTGATTGGCTGGTTAATAAAAATTATTATTATTATTATTAAAAAAAAAGAGAAAATAGATGCTTGTGCAAAAATAGACCCAGAAACTAATTAGTGCCAACTTTTTAAGGTTAAAGGTAAAGGGACCCCTGACCATCAGGTCCAGTCATGGACGACTCTGGGGTTGTGGCGCTCATCTCGCTTTATTGGCCGAGGGAGCCGGCGTACAGCTTCCTGGTCATGTGGCCAGCATGACTAAGCCAATTCTGGCGAACCAGAGCAGCACACAGAGCAGCCACCTTTTTACTTTATTTCTTTTATTATTTTAAGTAAGCCTGGACTCCAACTTCCATCATCCCCAACCACTGGCTATGCTGTCTGGAACTGATGGGAGTTGTAGTCCAATGATACTTGGAGAGAAACACAAGTTGCTCTACTCTTGCTTTTTACGGCTGCAAATAACTACTGTTCAGGGTTGGCCCAATACATTTTGCTGTATGAGGGGAAGGGCAAGCTGGCAATCTCTCCATTCTACATAGAGAAGCCAACCAGATTAGCACTGTTGAATTGTGCATCGACAATGACACCATCCTCCTCTGCACCTGAGGACAGCAAGCTAGCTTAGAGAGCACATGGTGCACACAGCTCTGTTCTCTAATACCTCCCCACCTGTCCCTCAGTATCTGCTGCCCGAGGCATCTGTCTGATGATAGGGATGGTCCTGCAGCTGTTTGGAAAACAGATCTTTATGTGTGAGTCACTGACTGCTTGTTTACACTCAAAAGAACAGCCTCCAACAGCTATCTCTGATTGAGATGCCCTTTAAGTATTCTCCATGTGACTTAGGAGTTTCTTGTCCAACTGCAGATCCATGATGGAGGTGGGGAAACATCTGAATGACTCATCCACATGGTGGGGCCAATTTTATGGGTCTTCCCCACGGAAGTGACAAGAGGAGCTCTGTCCTTTACAGGTTACCTGAGCTGCATGGGAACCACTTTTTTTTCAGAGAGGCTTGGAAGATTATTTTAAATGGGGCAACCACGTGGGCCTTTTATATAGAAGTTGCAGCCCGGATGGTAGGCTCCAAGTAACCTATAAAAAGCCCTGCAGATTATTTGAGAGAGAGCTATATACTGTCATATGCATGGTCAACACATACATCAAAATGAGGTGGATATAAACTGGCAGAGTTGTGTGATAGCAGAGTGAACTGAACCACTTCAGACTGCAGATAGGGAAACTGGATTTTGTAACACTCCCTCTTCCAGCTATGTAAATACAACAGCCACAGCTGCAACTTGGGATAACGCTCTGTGCACTTGATGAAGAGGATTGTTGTCCATGAAAGCATCGGCCATAATAATTATGTTAATCTTTAAGACCCTTCACCATTTTGCTGCAAGAGGCTGACATGTCCATCCTTCTGGAAACCCATATAGACAGTTTCTACAATATCCCACTCAGGAAGGCAGGTGCTCTTTCTATGAGATACTTGCTGTTTTGTTTCTAGGTTTTGTGCTACCATTTCTGGAGCAGTTGCTGTCACAGTCTCATTAAAAGCAATGGCAGCAGTATAGCTCTGCTGTGTACATACAAGTTGCCCAGAATACTGGTGCAAACCAGGTAATAATGCTTTGGCCTGAACTCCTGTTTAGGCAACAATTCGGCACAGGGTTTGGTGCATCTCCTGAACCTGATGATTTCAGTGGGTTTGGGTGTGTCTAAATTTGTATAGAAACAGGCTGAATATCTTCATATTGTGCTAACATGCCACAGCGCTGTGCAGAATTACGTTAAGCACTAGACCTTGAAGTCTGCCTAGGAGTTGGTAGTTTTATGCAAGCAGGCTCTGTCAAGCAATCTCTTGTAGTCATTGGAGCTGACATTAAGGGTTAATAATAACTATTAGAGCATAAACAGGTGCCATGCTTCTTGCATCACCTCATTTCAAAGAGTTTCTGTCTGTGCGACTCCACCTATCAAATATGAATCACTGGGAAATGATTCCCAGCACAGACGGTCATGTCGGCAGTTGACAGCAGCAAAGCTCTCTGAAGACAGCAGGGAAAACAAACAGGCCAAAGGGAAACTCTGAATTCATTAACACACACACACAAATTCATTCTTGATCTTATGTACCTGCCCATCTAAAAGCAACATTAGGGTTCCCACTTATTTTACTGCCTGTGTTTCACATGGTGAGGCTTGACTTCACAGTTGCCTGGCAGCTGAAGCTCAACCTGATAGGGTTTGGTTCACTCCCAGTTCTGCTTCCTCACTTGTACTTGCCCTTCACCCATGTCTGTTGGAGGGTAGTTCACTTCCTTCTAAAACCGGCAGGTTACTGATATGTAAATTCCCCGATGCAGCAGTATCTGAGGCAGCTGGTCCTAGCCCTGTTGTCCGCCTCTGTACCCCACATGCCGTAATAAGCAGTATTTCAGATGTGTGGGCTGTGCATTATTCACTGTAGACATTTTGATGTGATAGAAGTGTTAGTTTCTCCAGGGCTATGTCCAATGCTGTCTGTTGCTGCTGGAGAACCAAAGCAAGAACATGAGGGATATAGGCAAAGTGACAGCAGTGGATAGAATCAAAGTGATGGCTGGGGCAACCCAGACAGGTGGGTGGGGTATTATCTATCTATCTATCATCTACCTACCTACCTAAAAAGGTAAAGGGACCCCTGACCATTAGGTCCAGTCGCGGACGACTCTGGGGTTGCGGCACTCATCTCACTTTACTGGACGAGGTCAGCTTCTGGGTCATGTGGCCAGCATGACTAAGCCACTTCTAGCGAAGCAGAGCAGCACATGGAAACGCCGTTTACCTTCCTGCTGGAGTGGTACCTATTTATCTACTTGCACTTTGACATGCTTTTGAACTGCTAGGTGGGCAGTAGCAGGGACCAAGCAATGAGAGCTCACCCCATCATGGGGATTCAAACTGCCGACCTTCTGATCGGCAAGCCCTAGGCTCTGTGGTTTAGACCACAGCGCCACCCGTGTCTGCCCTATCTGCCCTTAAATCCATTTTTTATGAAGGATGCTATGAAAATACTTTACATAACAAACAAAAAAGTTTCCCTTATGTTTTCCTTATGCAGTATTTTAAAATGTAAGGTGAGAGTCCTGAGATGGTAATAAAGTGTTTGTGGATGTTGCAGTGTGTGTGTGTGTGTGTGTGTGTGTGTCTGTGTGTGTGTGTGTCTGTGTGTGTGTGTGTGGTGGTACCCACAAAGAGCCCACAGGTCATATGTGCCTTGGCCCTCTAAATGAGATGGGAAAGCAGAGGAAGGTAACCAAATTTTCCATGTTCTTATATATGCTGCGATGTCTGTCTTCAACTCCATATCCTCGGGATCTGTCTCTCCCTCTTAAGTAGCACTTATCGAGTGAGTGTGGAGAACTGACTGGTTCTGCTCTGTACCTGGGGTGGAGTCAAAGTTATTTGTTCAACTGGTTATGCTTAATTCAAGGTGGGTCATTTAAAAGAGAGCCAGATTTGGAGGAGAGGAAGGCAGAGGAGGAAAACAAAGGTGGAGACTGGTGAGGTGTGCAGCTGGAAAGCGTGAGCTGCCAAAGACATTTGCTGAAGTGCCAGAATTGGGGTCAGAGGGACAACAAAAACAATTATCCTGGAACGTAAGTGCGCTAAGAATTTCTTCCTATTAAGTCTTTTTGTTTCTCACAACAAAGAGTAAGTTTCTCACGGGACAAGGTTTACATGAGCACTATATTCTAAAATACAGTTGAGCTGAAGCTGTATTTTAAAACAGCAGGCTTTAAAAGTATGTTATCTAGGAGTAACAATGGAAAACACAAATGAAATTTACTGGTTGGGTTTTGTTATTTCTTTAAAAAATCAATATGCAAATGTCACTTATTTGTGAGACCTGATCCTAGTGGGTAATGCAAAATCTTGTAATCTCTCAACGAAGAGAACTGTATTTTAATAAGAGTCTAGTGAAGCAATGTATTCATATTTGGACAGAGATATTTTCAGTGATGGTTTATACTGAGATATTCATCATGAATAGCGTATGAGGAGGAATTACATAGCTAGGTAAAGCATTCACAAGGTGTGGTGTGTCGGCTGCCTCATATTGTCTCTGGGGTCTTCCTTTTTCTTGAGTTAAGAATTCCAGTGGTGGAACCAGAGAAAGGGGGGTGTTGTTGCTGGGAGAGACCCTTGTGAAGTGAACAGCTCTAGAGGAGGAATGACGGAGGGTATTGTGCTTAAGTAAAAGTTGTATGAGCATTGATGACTTTATGGTCTGTGTGGCCCTGTGTTTGACCCTTTTTTGTTGTGTGTGTGCATGAGCCGATTCCTTCGCCTTCAAAACAAGAGGGTGTGTGAGGAGAGGATAGCAATATTTCTGTGCTCCCCTCTCCCAGACAACTTGGAAACTATCCAAGCTGTTCGCTTGGTAGGAGGGAAAGTTGATGATAATGACAATGCCTGTGGAATGAGTGCCCCCACCCAGAAAAAACATGTTACTAATTATGATGCTAATTATTATGGTGATAAAGCTTCTGCACTGCCCCACCTGCAAACAACTTGAAGCAGTCTAAGAAAATATGACCATAATAATGACAGTGCCTCTGCACTGGGCTCTTTCCCCAAACTAACCCCCCCAACAACTTGGGAAAAATGAAGGGAAAGTTGATAATGATAATACGTCTGCGCTGCCACCACCCCCAACTTGGGGACAATAAGGGGAAAGGATGTGATGATGCCTCTGTATTGGTCTCTCTCCCACCCCACCCCACCCCACCCACACCCCAAGTTCCAGAGCACCCCCTGCTCTAAGGCATGCAGTAGAAACTAGAAAAGTTTGCCATTTCCCCCTCACCATCATATTCAACTGAGGCCCCTCTCAAGTAGCTGTCTGCTCCACATGCCAGCAGGCAGCAAAACAAAAACAACAGTAATGGGATAGTTTTTACTGTAGTTCTTTCAACTCCCCCACTGCCATTTTAAAAAAAAAACCTCATAATTAGTGACAGGCAATTACTGTGCTTTCCCCCATTCCAATACACACATTAAAGTAGCTCATGGGTAGGCAAACTAAGGCCTGGGGGCCTTCCAAATCTGGCCCGCGGACGGTCCAGAAATCAGCGTGTTTTTACATGAGTAGAATGTGTCCTTTTATTTAAAATGCATCTCTTGCTTATTTGTGGGGCCTGCCTGGTTTTTTTACATGAGTAGAATGTGTGCTTTTATTTATTCCCCCCCCCAAATATAGTCCAGCCCCCCACGAGGTCTGAGGGACAGTGGACTGGCCCCCTGCTGAACATTTTTGCTGACCCCTGAAGTAGCCGCCTGACTACTGCTCCATATGACCACAAAACAAATAGAGCAGTAAGTGGGTTGATCACAACTCCACGCACAGAGATACACACCCACCCACCCTTCCCAAAAACTGCTCCATGGCCGGAGCAGCTGCCTGCTGCCTGCTCCACCAGGCCAACGAGCAGCAAAGAGAATACCTACAGGTATGACACTTCTGAGCTCTCCCCTTTCAAAAAGTCCTTCTGTGGGCAGCCAAAGCAGAGGAGGAGGAATGGGCTCAGCAGTACACCCATCCGCAACATCCTCCAAAAACCCATCCTATCTCTCCTCTCCATGTGTGTCCCACAACAACTGTCCACACAAATCTTTCCTTCCAGAAAGGGGAGGAGGTGCTAGCATCATAGACAAATAGATCTGGAAGTCAATGAGCCCTTCCAGCTCTAGCAAGTGTTCTGTCCTGCAGAGCCAGATCATGCATTATCCTCATCCTTCTGCTCAGTGCTATTTTTCTAGAAAAAGGGGTGCCGGAACTCATTATGAATGCCTCCTTCGTTCTCTTATCATGGCAATGGTGTCCAGCTGAGAGGTGCTGGAGCTGAGTTCCTGTGAGCTCCCCCTGAAAAAAAGCCCTGCTTCTGCTTGTGCTGGGTTGGGTTGGCAACCCCTGGCTTAGAAGGTAGCCTGCCCAATATGTTCCATATCATTCTTTCTTTTTTAAAAGAAAGGTGAGACTCCAGTTGCACCATTAAAAATCCCACCCTGTTAGGATCCCAGGGATTCCTGTTTCCCAGGGTCCAAATAGTCACAGCTTTGACTTCATTAGCTAGAAACACAATACTCAGTTCGGTTCAGTGGCACCAATGAAGGCCTTTATGGGCACTGGGTTTGGTACCCCCACCCTAATGGACCAGCGCCCACTGACTTTAATCAGTAGGAGAAATGAAGAATAGACACAACCCAGCACACTAAAATTCTAGAATTCAACAATGGCAATTCATTGTTTGTACTGATGTTGCAAAGGTATCTTCTTAGCTAGCAATGTATACACATAACTTGCGGGGGGGGGGCACACTTAGCTGCAGAGGATCCTAATTCTGTCTACACTGCATATACCTATAAATTTGCCATTTTGTATGAGAGTGGTACAATGCATGGGAGAAACACCCCTTGTGCCTTTACACTGGAGTAAAATTAAATAGCAATGCCAAAGTTGCAATTCTATCCATATTTACTTGGGGACAAGCTCCATTGGATTTATTCCTGAGAAAACATGCACATGATTATTGTGTGGCCAGCTTCTGCATTCCAGCCTAAAGCGAAGGTGGGGAGTTTTTAAATATTTCAAAGCATTGCAGCATAGTGATTGGTGCAAAGTAGACATTAAGAGATTAGCTCTAATTAGGTGAAAAGAAAACATCATAGGACATATGCTCATACCATATGGGTATTGAATTTCATCATGCTAATGCTTTTTACGCGTCCTGGTTAGAATAACAGTGTTACAGCACAATCCTGTGCTTGTCTACTTAAAAGTGCATGTCTTACTCCCAATAAAGTCATATATTAACAAAGCAACAACCACCACCACCAGTGGACCAGGCAGTGCGTGTGTGATTATGTACATAAGCAAAGCAACACAAGGGTTTTGTTCTGATGTAATCTCTGGGTAACTCAGTGTTTGCTTGTGTCACTTTGTTAAAATTAGGACTCAGGATGATGCATAAATGATTCGTGTGAGAATCTGGTCTAGTTCTGCAAGAATGCCAAATTCAAGTTAGCAAATCAGATGTGTAAATGCAAAACTAGAGGAAAGGGGGGTAGTATTATCAATAGGGAGCACAAACTTTTATCAACATTTGTGAAGCTGCTGCTTCAATGTGGGGAAAACCCTATGTGACACAAGAGCATCATATGTGGAGTCTAGAGACCACAGTCTGGCTCAAAGTGCCACCTGAAACAGGCCACTTCACTATGCTGCAATGGCAGGGCTGACCCTGTGGGGGGAATGAGTAAAATAAGGCTCCAAATATCTGATTTGTCACAAGGCTTTCCATACTTAATCTAGCCTTGCCATAAAAACTGTCTTTGCAGGGCACACTGCAAGCCTTGGCAATAATTTTTACAGTGGTACCTCGGGTTACATACACTTCAGGTTACATACGCTTCAGGTTACAGAACCCGATAACCCAGAAATAGTGCTTCAGGTTAAGAACTTTGCTTCAGGATGAGAGCAGAAATCGTGCTCCGGCGGCGCGGCAGCAGCAGGAGGCCCCATTAGCTAAAGTGGTGCTTCAGGTTAAGAACAGTTTCAGGTTAAGTACGGACCTCCAGAATGAATTAAGTACTTAACCTGAGGTACCACTGTACTGGGAAGAGCTCAGGGAGGTGCCATGACTGCGGGGTCAGGAGGCTTGTCTTCTTGAAAGTTATTTTCCCACAGTATTTACACAGATGTTCATTTCTTGCAGCTGGTTTTCTTAATGTAGCGAGTGATTTCGAGACCTTCTTATCAAAATGGGCAATGAAAACAGTAGTCCGGAAAACCAGGTGAGTGGGATGATACTTTCAAGATAACTAACCAGAGCTTCTTAGGAATGTTACCCAATGTTATTCAGTGTTTAAAAGCTCAAACTTTGAATTAGTAGGAATTATATTAGATACTGGTTTAAGACAGTGCTGTTCATGCCTTTCAAGTTCTCCTCCTCATAATTATTATTAGGGAGGAGGATATTGATATTTGCAGGAGAAGTTTCCTAGAGCAGCAGTCTGAGATTCACACCAGCAAGGAGCCTGAGTCAGGAAGGCCAGCTATAGCAAAGAAATCCATCAATTGGATTAGATGAGATCTGAAGAAGTGTGCATGCACACGAAAGCTCATACCAATAACATACTTAGTTGGCCTCTAAGGTGCTACTGGAAGGATTTTTTTTATTTTGTTTCAACTATGGCAGACCAACACGGCTACCTACCTGCAATTGAGATTAGGTGTTGATTTGGGCAGGCTGCTCTCACATAGACTGGGCTGTGCCATGCACAGAGACAGAAGAGCTAAGAAGCCAGGAGAACTGGTACTGAAGGCTAGACAAAGAACAAACAAGGGCTTGAAGAGATGTGGCAGATAATAGGAATGGGAATGCACTGGTACCTTCAGAATGGGTGACAAAATGATGCTTAGAAGCAACAGGTAAGTAGTACTAATAATACAAAAAGTTCTTGCCAAGGTGAACTGTGGCCTGTTCCACAGAGGAGGACCTTTCCTCCAGGTCTAACGTTTGTGATTGGACAGACATTCATGCGCTTGATGCTAATTGCAAACTTATTTATGAATCACTGTAAGTGATTTTACACCATCTCTGCACATATCTCTCCATCCAACCATTTCTCTATTCTTCCAAGCAAGTGAACAACATTATCACATGTTTAGGACACATTCCTGCAAAGGAAAAACACTTGAGAAGGATGTTCAGGGCTGGTGAGATGTGTATCCTGGGAAAGGGTGAATGTCCTACGGAGAGTCCCAAGGGCCAGCCAGAGAGACCTGGAAAACCAAATTCAGATCCCAGAGTTCCCACCTTTGCTGTAGCAGTTGCACAGCCTGCAGCCCCATTTGACCAACCAAGCCATTCCCATCTGTCCTACACCTGATGGTAAAAATGTGGCTGGTCTAAAGTGGTTTTCAAGAAACACCAGTTATCTAATGGATAGCATCTGCAAAGCCCTGTGCACAGACCTTTGCAAGCATCAACAATTATAGCTCTTATGTGGGAACCGCTCAAGCCCTGGTAATCAGCTAGCTGTAAGGCTCACATAGTGCAATGCACAGGGCTCGGAAGGCCTGGCTATCATCTGCTTCGATACTACAAGGGAGGTGATGCAGTTAAAGGAAAGGAAAGCATGCTTATGGTGACAAAGTGTTTCTTCTGCGTCTCCCACTACATAGCAGTGAGCTCCCTCTGGAAGGGTGGAGAAGAAACTAAATTCTTGCATGTGAATTAGAACACAGCAATGAGTTTATTACTGGAAGTCAGTGCTGTTACATAAGCCACTTTTCTGTTACAACAATAGCTGACTGTGGCGGTAACAGAGGAGCCTGCAATGCTGTGCCTGTGCCAGTGCCCTGCCCCTCTGTGTTTTCCAAGTGATTGTGGAGAACTGCAAAGTTCTCTTGGATTTACATGCATTTCCCTTGCAAGGCTGTTTACACAGAGTGCTGGAATTTTCTGAAGGGATGAAATGTTGGAAGGCAGGAAGGGAGGGAAATAAAGAGGAAGGTCAAGGAAATAATGGACCTTGGACTGTGTAAACATTCTGGCTCTGATCACTTGAGGTTTTTCTTTTTCCCCCCAAAAGATATTTATTAAAGTTTTAAAGTATAACAGTGAAAATGAAAAATAAAAAGAAACAAAATACAAAATACAACATAAAAACAGTTAAAAAACAAATAATTTTTCATAACATATCTTCCTTACGCTTATTTCCCCAGACCTCCTTCTTTGTATTCCACTTCAATTTGTTAGTTCAGCAAATCCTTACCATTAAGCTTTAACCCATTTGTAAACCTTTTTTTCGTATCTCCTAAAGCATTACAGCTTTAGGAGTTTCTATCCAACATCCTTCTAACATTCATTAATTTTACAATATTTCTGTAAATAGTCTTTAAATTTCTTCCAGTCTTCTTTCACCAACTCTTCTCCATAGTCTCGGATTCTGCCAGTCATTTCTGCCAATTCCATGTAGTCGATCACCTTCATCTACCATTCTTCCAGAGTGGGTATCTTTTTCTTACATCTTAGGTTTCTGTGATTGTAGAACAAGGATGGCGAACAGCCCCCCCCCCCGGCAGATGCAGCCCCCACCCACCCCAGTCTCCTCTATTTGGCCCTTGGGACTCTCCTGAGGCTACCTCCTCTCCCTCTAGGCCACACTCCTCACCTGCCTTTCTTCACAAGCTCTTTGAGTATTTTTGCTTGGTTAAAATGTGTCCTTGAACTTTGATTTCCCCTTTGCTTGCCTGGATGGAGGATAGGGAGGGCTGTGTGAATGTGTGGTATGCACAGAACCTGTCCTACTGTCAAGAGCGAGCTGGTAGTAAATCACACTGTGCAAGTTGGAGTTAACTCTTTATTAGCAAAAGCACAATCTGCATAGACTTGGCAGAGGGTCAGGTCTAATGAGCACAGCATCTCATCCCTGCTGAGACTGAAGGTTCCTGCCTCCCCAAAGCTGCTTAAGTCTCCAGGGTTTCTCCCAAGCAATCTGAGACTGTATCTGCATGCAGCCAATGTCTTCTCTGCCCTGTTCATGCTTCTTCTGGTTTTGGGAGATGGGAGCAGGAGCGAAGCTTGTCACAGGCAGGGGAGACACCTGTGTCTCTTCACCAGCCAGACTCATCTTTGCCTCATGACCTTTCTTCCCCAGCTTTAGCTTCTGCTTCTGATTCCAAACTTCTCTCTGCCATAGGCTCCCCCTGCTCACTAAGCCCTGTTACCTCCCCAGCGTCCAACACCTCCACCTCCCAGTCTTCTCCTTCTTCCTGTTCCATAAATCTCCCCTATTCTCTTCCAAGCAGAAAACCTACCCATTTACCCTGTGTCTCCTGTGGGGAGGGGATGAATACAAATTGTCCTAATGTTATAAAAGGTGGTTGCTGCATTTGTCCCAACTGCAGCAAAGTATCAGCTATGAAGCAATGTACAGGACTGGGACCTTTACGCTTGCTGAGCAGCCGGTCAAGTTGTCACAGCCTGCGCTGCACCTGTTTGGAGGATAAACAGTGTAAAGTTCTTTGAAGAAACTATTACAACACGAAAAGGTCATGAACACAAATGTTTGGAGAAGCTACTGCCTCTGGGATTATACCTGAAGTTCTGCAGTGTTGAGAACTGTGTATTTCGAAGTTACTATCTTATTTTATTTTAAATCTAATGGGGCATATCTGATTTCATGTAAATGGCTTAGTCCTTTGGTTTCCTTACCACCACACTGTGAGACTCTTGTTTGCTCAGTATAAAACTTGTCTCCTCTGCCAAGACTGGAGAGCATGAGACAGATGGGCTGGGGCTCAGCAGTATCATGCAAAAAGTCCCAGTTTCAGTCCTAGAAAACCCTGGAAATTCCACTGCTAGTCAGTGCAGACAATACTGAGCTAGATGGACCTGTGATCTGTATAAGGCAATGGTCAGTATAGACAGCTGCCTATGTATCTAGATCCTTTGGGCTTTATTTTGTACAAGTGCGTCATTCAACTAAATCATAGAATCCTAGTTGCTTTGCAATCCATGGTTAACTGAAATATTAAAAAATATTTTTGTACCATTTTCATAGAAACTATGCATGTGCTTAACATAAATAGGCAGAAGCGTAACATATCAACATCAGACCAACAGCCCATCTGGTTCTGCATTATGTTTCCGCAATGGCTAACGAGATGCCTATGGAAACAAACAGAGCATGAACTTCTGCCATTTGTGCTCCAAAGTAATATTGCCTCCAATACTGGAGATAGCCATCCTGGATAATAGCCTAATAATAATAATAATAATAATAATAATAATAAATTATTTATACCCACCCATCTGGCTGGGTTCACCAGCCACTCTGGGCGGCTTCCAACTGAATATTAAAAACAACACAGCATCAGACATTAAAAACTTCCCTAAACAGGGCCGCCTTCAGTTGTCTTTTAAAAGTAAAATAGTTGTTTATTGCCTTGACATCTGCTGGGAGGGCGTTCCACAGGGCAGGCGCCACTGACTAGTAGTATTATCCTTCCATAAATTTGCCTAAACTTTTAAAGCTGCCCAAGTTGGGGGTCATTATTGCATCCTGTGTTGGTGAACTTCATCGCTGAACTATGCACTGGATGGGAAAGGATTTCCTTTTGCCCATATTGAATCTCCCAGTATTTGACCCCTAAGTGCTAGAATTATAAAAGAGGGAGAAAGGGCTCCTCCCTTTCTCTCTCTAGACCATGGTGGTGGCAAGCACAACCACCCTACCTTACATCTCCATTGCTTTAGGCAATTTTCTCCCAGTCCAGTTTTGATACAGGAAGTGACCAGAGCTGAGAGACAATTGCTCAAAGTGATGGAGCACAGACGGGGGGGGGGGCGCGACATGAATGGGTCAGTTTTGCTTCTCTCTTCTCCTGCCCATGCTACTATATGGATCAGAGCTGATACCTAGATAAACTACACGTAGTTAACCCCACTTGCCTAGTTTGCACCTAAGAAACCGATTCTGTGTGCATGTGGCAGTAGGTCACACTGAACAGAGAGGATCTTCTGAATAAGCATGCTTGGGATCACATTGCACATGACTTACTGCTTAGAAGGGGCAACCATACAGAATTTTCCACCAAGGTCAAGTCAAAGAGGCAGACTGGAAGTGCAGTTCTTATACACGCCTATTCAAAAGTAAGCCCTGCTGAGTTCTGTGGGATTTACTCTCAGGTAAGTGTGTGCAGGATTGCAGCCCGAACACATAGACCACAGTAATAAACTCAAACTCTGTAATCCAGGAGCCATTTCAGACATGTGGGCTTAGTCTGTTTCCTTGGCTGCTGCAAACAAGGACGATTAAATCATTTTTTAAATTTTCCAGACTGTTACGTACACACTTATTTTCCCTTTCCTAGCCTGCTAAGTTGCACATGTGCGTAATATTTGGCCGAATGGCTGTGTGGCCTGCTCTGGGCAGCCTTTAAGAGCGAGCATGTGTTCATCCTCCCTTCCTCGGCTCCTTTGGCAATTGTTCCTGAAACCTGATTCCTGACGCCATGGGGATGACCTTTGGTCCACTTCCCAGCGTTCACCTGCAGTCAGAGAGGTCCCTCCTAAGCTCCTTATGGAGGAAGTGGCTGCTTCAGAGCCAGTCTACTGATGAGTGTAACAGACAAAGGTTTAAGGTCTCGTAAGCTTGTGCCAAGCGGGTTTCTCTGCGTATGTGCGTATGCACTCACAGACTTCAGAAAAGTGCAATGGGAGATGTGATGACAATAAAAGGTAAGAAGAACAGCTTTATTGTCTGCCTTGCTAAGATTTATTCCAGCACTTCGTCTCCCTGTAAACACAGAGTTATTAGGAATGGAAACTTCGCGTAACTCCTCGAAGCTGACTTTCAGCCAGAACTGTGGCATGTTGCAACAACTGCCTTAAAAGGCTGCACATTTAATGAGGAAAGTACCACAGGAAGAAGGCTCTCTCTGTGTGCGCACACCTAGGAACTAGATTCACTCGAGCCAATTAAGAAAGTTTATTAACATTCCCACCCACCCTCCAGGCTTCCTAAGTAGTTCAAAACCTGATTTGTTTGCTTTTAAAAGAGATGCATAATTAAGTGCTTGATGACGAATGGAGAAGCTTCAGCCTGCTTGGAATGTTTGAAACCCAATATTGTGGCAGTGCGCTGTTAACACTGTTGCTAAGGCTTTAAAACTAGGTTCAGAAACTTAGCCTTTGGAGGAACTTGCAGGGGCGAAGTCTTACGTAATATGAACATAATGCCCAAGTTGAACAGCATCTGCTACAGTCCACAAGTAGATTTTTATTGACGTGCTTCTCACTCTTTGGCTCTGAGAGTCTTTTTATATAGCAGATGAGAATATCTCATTTCATTAGCTCTTGATCTGCTGAGGCCAGGGTAAAATTAATACTTTGGCTAGTTGGGGTTGCTTGTGTTTACTTTATCTTTGTACTCTAAAAAAAAACAAAACACTAAACAGAAGACACTCTCATCATTCTTGCACCAAAAATAAGGCTATAATCTAAAGGGGGAAATAGCACACTGTGTCAAGTTGTTCTTTTTCTTTTATGACACAAGATCATACACATTTCTTATTACCGCATTATAAATAAGAAAGGGCCTTTAAATCTTGCTGAAAATGGATGTTGAAGAAAGCACTCACTGTAACTGGGATTGGGAACCTGTGGCTCTCCAGATATTGTTGGACTCCAGCTCCCATCAACCCCAGCCAGCAATGCCAGTGCTCAAGGTTGACTGGAGCTGTCATCTCACAACATCTGGTGGGAGATCTCTACCCTGTGGAATAGCCTTGTTCCTAGCAAACCCAGAAAGTCACTCTTTGGAGACTGCCTGCCTGTGATCTTCTTTTTAGTAGAATGTTGTAATTTACCATTATTTTAATTAAACCAGGAAAAGAAGAGAATTGTGTTTCTAACAGTATCCAGAGAGGTACTCTTGCAGCAAATAAAGCAGAGAATCTTGTGGTTAACAAATTTACCCTTCTAAATGCAAATGTATTACATATATGTTAGTCTTTAAGGTGCCATAAGGCTCTTTCAGAGGGTGTTCAACATGTTATCATGTACCTGGCAACAAGTCATCTGTACCTGTGTTCAGAGTCTACGCATAATGATTTTTAAAAAGTACCATGTGCAGCTGTTCCCTGAGAAAAGAGGCATTCTGCTCACATGTTGATATGTCCTTGCATGCTCTCCATACGGCTTTAACTTTGTACATTTTCCTTAAGTACATGCACAGATGTACCTACAGCCTGACACTCTCAATATACCTTCTGTCTTCACTTTATTTTGAGTGTGTGTAAAATTGCAGTGTTGTGTTTTGCCTCTCTGTTGTAGGGTGTTTCTTTTTAACTTCTATTTTGCTCTCTCCCTCTGTTAGGAATAGTGATACATTTGCTGACCACAAGGAAATTTGTTGGGCTGGAAAAAGAGATAAGGATACCCTCTAGGGGCCAGCTCAGAGCATCATACGTAGCTTAAGAACAGTTCTTCAATTTTCCCCTGCTACAGTTTATTTTTCTTTATGCATCTTTATAGCTCAACTGTTTCCCACTAGTCAGAGGGAAATTAGGAGGGGGAAATGCTGATAGTACATTTAAGTATTATTATTTTTTTAAAAGCAACTTTGCATTAAAACTGCCTTAAGTATTAATTCTAAAATATCTGCTTGCTCTTTAAGTGAACATCCATCTCTCTCATCTACCTTCTAGGATATTCCTCCAGTTCCTGTTCCTGTGCCAGTTCCAGTTCCAGAACCAGTTCAGCCACCCAGCAATGAGAGAGCAGTAAAAAAGAAAAGGCAGAGGAAAAAGAACAGAGACAGATACGTTGAACAAGTCACCTTGGATACCTCGCCTTTAGATGCTGATGTGCCATTACCACTGCCAGATAGTGCGACTTCCTTAATTGCAGCAGATACAAGGTAGGCAAAGGGTGCTTTTTACTGTACTGTATTTGGCTTGCGACAGAATGCAACTGATGAAGTAGGCTGTTGCCCAAGATAACTTCCACTCCAGCAACCCAGTTAGCATTGCAAACCAAAAGTCACTTAATACTCCACTAACCACCTTCTTACATTGTCAGCTGGCATACTTACAAGGCAGATATTTACCATACTATTTTTAATGCATGATTACGTTGAAGTGGGAATTTGGATCCACTTTAGTGATTGAGAGTATAGAACCAGGAGGTGGTTCTTGTGGGTGATTTTTATTACGGTATTTGCATTTCCCACAGGCGGTATACAACATCATTAAAGTACAGTCATCACAAGCAGTAATTAAAACCTCTAAAAGCAGCATATAGAAAAGCAGAAACGTAGCTTAACACAAGCAACTATACTAACATTGCCAAATCCCTTTCCTGTTCCGAAAGGCTGGGCAAACAAAGTATGTATTTAACTCTTGCATGAAAATCATCAAGGTGGGGTATGAGGATATGATGGCCTTGACTATGAGGCTGCCCGATTGGCAGTGAGTGAAGCTTACATATTCTGCAATACATAACTTGCTTGCTGCATTCTTTCTTTGGCATTCTTTCTGGTAGGAGGCTTGAGAAGGAAAGTGGAAGACTAGCAGTGTCAAGCAATGTTTTACTGCCAACTTGATGTTTCATTATGTGAATGCATTTAGTAGCCATAGAAGGACCCAATCAAGACTGGGACCATGGTACATGGGAAGGGTCTATTAACCCTTTGCTCCCTCCAAAATTAAATATTTTCTTTTCCCTTGGAGGGAAGCATGGCAGCTTATCCCCTTGAGGAAATAATTGTTTGGGAATGCTTTTTTAGAAGGGATCTCTAGAAGGGAATTGTTAAACACTTCCCTACATGCTGTAGTCCTGTTCTCTCACAAACACACACCTTCAGCTGTTACTTTAAAAGTAAAAATAAAATAATTTTTTAAAAAATATGCATGTGATGCAACATCTGGTTTGGTCCTTAGGGCATTCGCTCATTCCTGCAAGGAGCTGTTGTCAGTGAAGTATTGTAGAAGTAAATTTGAACTGGGTGGCGCATTTGTTAGTCTTGCTAGAGTTATCTTCAGAAATATAATTGTGTTGATACATGCATGTGTAAGGACTCAATGAGGAATTTCTGAGTGCAATCTGCGGCATGCTGGTCCGATTTTCTAATTTTAAGGTTGCCTTCTGAAAAATGTATGTGTGTGTGTTTCTCTTTTCCCAACCCTTTTTCTGACAGAGGGAGTGGCCCTTTAGTGTCTGACTGGAAGGAAAGGGAGCCCTACCAATCGCTTCTCCCAAACCTTCTTTTTGCTGGGCTTGATGTAAATGAAGACTTAAGGCCCCAGACCCCAGTCATCAGCAGGTACAAAATATGCCTTGTGAACAACTACCAAGTGTGGGGCTCTTAGAGCTAGCATGAGGAAACACGCTTGTTTGTTCCATCTATACATGGAGTCTTGCGTTAATTGCCTGCTTGCAACCCCTAAGAAAGCACAGCCGTTGGTAAATAAGGTTATTCTGGCTTTCCAAAAGATCACATTATAGTGTTTCAGGCTGCTTATGGGATTTGTATTCTGAATGGCAGAGCATGGCTTGGGTACTGCTTGTTTCTATAACCCTGGCTGTTTTAAATCCTTGATTATATTTCATATCTCTAATTTTGGAGCAATAAGGGCAAAAGACATTGGTGAACAAATACAGAGACTTCAACTTGAGATCCCAGCTTTCATGCCTCTGTGATGGTTAACTGTGATGGTGCCAAATTTTGCCTTCCAGTCCTCTGCAAAGGAGGCTTCGATTTCCTTGCCTCATTATTTGGGCGCTTTAGAAATTTGGTAGGCGTGGGGCAGGCCCAGCCCACTGATGAAGCAGGGTGAGGTGAAATCTCGCAAGGTCTCATGGAGTGCATGAGATCTCACAAGACTTTGGTGAGATCTTGCTGGAAACAGGCGCGAAACGTGGATTAAGAGAGGTGTAGTTCCAGTGGCAGGGCAGCAGTGAGGCGGCAGGGGGGCAGGGGAAAAAGCTGGCATGTTCCATTTTTTACCTCAAGCAGCGAAAAGGGATGCACCTCCTCTGGTGTGGGACTGAGCTTACCTTGTCATTGTGACATGGCTGAGAGTAGTGTGTATTTCTTCCTTTCTTTTAAACCTTCCTCCAGCAATCTGTCTCCCTGGCTACCTGCACTGCCTTATCTGGGGGAGGGGGGGATAATGGAAGGAATTATTTAATTAATTTAAATATATATATATCCTACTTTATATCCCCTTTACATTATGAGTACCAGGGGAGGTTTCAGACCACTGGTGTCATGAAAGCAAGGTCAGTTGCAAACAGCTCTTGCCAGCCTCAGAAGTAAAGTAACCATGACAGAAAACCTCAACCATGCCTATGAGTTTTACCAAAATTTTCTCTCCCCTTTGATAGTTTTTGAATGTGACTTATTTTCTCATTCGTTGATGAAGAAGGGTACAATAATGCAGGAGAATTTTTTGACACAAAGCCACATATTAAACCATAGTGGGAAAACATTCCACTTAGATATTAACATAGGAGCATTTCTTTTGCTGCCCCTTTGGGTGTGAGCACCAGGATTGGATTTCTGTGCAGATAATTCATATCTGTCATGATAAATAAATGGGTCCCAGATGCAATGCCCCTCCCACTAGCCTGAAACCTACAATTTTACCCGGCTGTCAATGCACATAGGAAAGCAAAGTGTACTTCACATTTAGATGACACTGTGAATTCACCATGAGTGCGCATGAGGTCCCACTGCTCCAATATGTTCAGCCCATAAATTGAATGTTCTGCAGAGACTCTAAGAGGTGAGTTAAAGGAAGTATCCCAGAAAATATGACTTTCCTCATCACTGCAGCACTCTGATAAGCAAATCCACACAGGGTGAAATTCAACTCTTTCCTGCAATTCTTTGGTTGGGGGGGGGGGGGGAAGAGTCTTCTGAGGATGTGGCAAGGAAATCCTACCTTTTAAAGACTCACAATTTCCCCCTTATCACATTAATTGCACACATAGAAAGGGGCAGTGAGCCCATGCTGCTGACTTCATCTCCCAAATCACTTGGCTTCCCAGACCTGTTCCCCAATAGCCACACATTGACTGTGAACACACGATAAGGGGGAGCCTACATGTGAAGACCCAGTGGGAGCTGGAACCCTGAGCATGCAGGATTCCAGCTCCTGTGGACGTCTGCATGCATAGACTTGCTCTTCTCAGATGCCCAATCTCAACCTGGGAACACCCTTGGAATACCCCCATTTTGCTGTTACTGATGGTAGAGTACGAATGGCAGAGCAGAATGGGTGATGGTGGAGATTTCTGCACCTGCAACAGAGACACCTTGCTCTACCTGCAGCCCTTCCTTTCCATGCACTGAAACAGACATCCTCTCTATCCCATGACCCCTGGATGCCCTTTGAAAGAAAACAGCCGTTGAATCCAACCCAAATCAGTCTTGCAAATAACTTCTCTCAATACTATGCAATATTTAAACATATACAGTGGTACCTCGGGTTACATACGCTTCAGGTTATATATGCTTCAGGTTACACACTCTGCTAACCCAGAAATAGTGCTTCAGGTTAAGAACTTTGCTTCAGGATAAGAACAGAAATCGGGCTCCGGAAGCGCGGCAGCAGCAGGAGGCCCCATTAGCTAAAGTGGTGCTTCAGGTTAAGAACAGTTTCAGGTTAAGTACGGACCTCCGGAACGAATTAAGTACTTAACCTGAGGTACCACTGTAATGGTTTAGATTCTAAGCTTTTTCTTTGTGAATGGAAGGGGAGTGTCCTACTGATGGAAGGACACATTCCATGTATGTTTACAGGGGTAGAGTAATGCACTTGTCCCCGCTTACGTGTTTACCTGAAAAGAGCTCATCAGGCCAAGCAACATGAACAGAATTGTGGTTTCTCTTATAATAGGAGGTTTGGTAATGGCACACTGCTAGAGATCGATTTCCATTGGTTTCAAGTCCATGTTAATTTGGCAGAGAATAAAACATTTGGATCAACCAATGAAGGGTAAAGTTCTCATCTGCAATCTTTCACACTATTCATAAACCTGATAAGTGTATCCAGTACAAGCGCTGGCATCGTCTAATGCAACTTCAGCAACACCTTTAAGTTCTGCTAGTTTAATTTGTATGAGGGTAACCAGCAGGAAAGACTGAATCTAAATAAAGTATAAAAGGGGGACTTTGGTATTGTTAAATGTGCTGTAATTAATGCATAGTGGTAAACCACTTAGCACATAGAATCCCCCCTTCCCCCTCCCCAATCTGCTTTAGTAAGTGAGTCTGCTAATCTAGCTCTACCAAATTGCTATTAGCATGCGGCCAGACAGGTCATGAACTTGTAATTCTACATTCAGGAGAATGCTCCCACTAATGTGCTCCTAATGTGCTTGGAGCTGTTGGATCTTATATGATGTAGGTATGTGCAATTAGCAGCATAAATGTAATGTGGCCCATCCATATATATATATAGATAGATATGGGGGGTGACTTGTATGCATCCCAGCTTGAAACACATTTATTTGGAAGTAAGCCCCACTGATTAGGATCAGAGACTTAGAAAGATTTGCAGTTAACAACATGAACTCTATTAGGACTTGTCACTCGCTTTATGTCTACTGGAGTCTTGTTCTTATATCCCTATTGTTGGACTTTTCACCCATAGCTTTTGCTTTGAAGCTGTGAAGCATAGGGAACAATGCACCCTTGCAAATATTATTTGAAAGGCTATTATGCTATCAAAATCGAAAACCATACTGTCTCCCCACACTTGTTTAATTTGTGATACATGAACCCTCAGAAAGAAAGGAATCGTAGAGTTGGAAGGGACCCCAAGGCAAGGGAAGGGCCAACTCTTTTCTAGGTACTTTATAAAACTTCTAATGCATGGTCCTCTTTGCTAGGGGCTAGAAACATATTGCGACATCTTGTTTGTTGATCACCACTTGTGCAATATAAACAAGGAAAGTACCCATCAGTGTCACATTGGCATAGGTGGAGTGAAAGAGATAGAAAACAGTCCCTGTGGCTTTGCTTCTTCCTTAGTAGAACTACACTTGGGGTTTGGTTACCACCAAATCTGGTGCAGCTGGGCCAGTCCTGAGCAAATGCCCCGGCATAGTAATGGGCTGGACACAAGCCAACAAACTGAAGCTGACAAGATGGAAGTCTGTGGGTTGGAGGCTTCTGGACCTAGGACATAGCAGCTTTTTTTGTTCTGGATAGGGCTGCCCTCCTCCTTAAGGAACAGTTGCATAGTCTGGAGGCGCTTTTTCAACCACCAGTCTCACTGGAAGCTCACTGGAAAACCTCTTTTGGCTAGTACACTGGCTGTGGCTGGTATTGGGCAGAGACAGATTGTGCTAGTAACCTCAAGACTGAACTACTGTAATGCACTTTGTGTGGAGCTGCCCTTATGGTTGGTCCAGAAGCTGAAGTTTGTGTAAAACCCAGCAGTTTGAATGGTAACAGGGGCAGCCTGCCATGACCATGTAATACACCTGCTGAAAGAGTAGCACTGGCTGCCAATTTGCTACCAGGCCACGTTTAAGATTTTGTTGTTGGTTTATAAAGCCATAAACCATTTGGGACCAGGTTATCTGAAGAGACACCTTTGCTCATGTAGACCTGCTCAGCTATTATGATCTTAGGATGAGGCCTTTCTGTTTGTGCGATAGCCTGCCAAAACAGGTTTGGTGACAAACAGGTGGGGGGAGGAGCACACTTTTCTATGGAAGTTTCCAGTCTGTGGAGCCACTTTCCCCTTGATATATGTAGGCACTAACTCTTTTCAGTGCTCAGTACTGTCAGGGACAAGCAGTGGGGGTCCAAAGAGTGGGCAGAAGAGGCAGGGGGCAGAAGGATGGTCCATCAAAGGGGGCCAGTGATTTGTGTGGTTCTGTGTCACCCATGAGACAGGGAGAAGAGGAAGAGTCTGGGCAGTCAGAGATGCAGGAAGAGGTGGGGGAAGAGCTGCAGGAAAGCACAGAGGTGGAAGAGACAGTCCCAGAGAGAGTCAGATCATTAGAATTTCTTCTCCCCTCCCCCACTGCCTCCAAGGACAGGTGGAGGGGCTTAAAGTGACTGGACCAGGAGAAGTCATTGGCTGCTTGAGCACACTATGTCACAAGAATGGTACTGATGGAGGCACGGCCGTACTGTCGCTCCAACTGATTGGGTCAGAGCACAGTTCTGAAGAATCCTAAGCATATTTCCTCCAAAGTAAGGTCGTCCAAGGTTCACTGGGTCTTACTATATAATAAGTTGGTTTCAGACTGTAGCCTTAATTTAGGGAAATACACTCCCCCCCCCAATGACTTGGGGTGTGTGGAAAAACCCCAGAACAGTACACAGGGGGGATCGTTCTGTCTGGCAAACTGAAATGCTTACATTGATGGAACAGTTGCCACACTGCTACATTGAATTTCTCCCAGAAATGTTCAACAACAAGAAGATATATAGCTAGATTAACCTTGAACCTCGTAACCTTTCAAACCTGAGAAAAAATATTGCCATTCCATACTGCAGTTTCCCTTCTGAAATTCAACCCTGTTCTGATGAGTTTTCCATGTCCTCCATTCGTCTTAGGATTTATTTTATGCCTCTTATGAAGCAAAGGAAGAGAAGCAGCATGCATCTATTAAATGATTGAAAAAGATCTGTAGAAAGTTAACCCACATATCTAATGTGACAGACAGCAGGAAATGCTGTAGGAGTATATTTCCATGTAACTATTCCCTCAGAATGATTCTTGAAGTTGATGTCTCTCGACTCTTGCCTCGTGAAAGCAGACAGCCCGGCTTTTCAGTGCATGCGCCTGCATGGCTTTGAAACCTCTGTGGTGTGAGTCTTTCTTTTTCATGTGTGTTGCACTCCATTGCCAATTCTGAAATGAATATAAACATTTCCATTGTTGGCAGCCTAAGTAACGAAGGCCTCCATAGCAATGTTGCTGAAGAATCTCCCAGCACAAGCGCACTTGTAATGCCACCAGATGTGACAGCAGTGGGGAATGTCCTGCACGAACGAGGAGCACAAGCCACGTCTGATATGTTGGAACAGGCCAAGGAAGAGAAAGACAAAAGCCCGCCTTTGGCAGAGCATCCTAAAGAATACACTGCAGCAAGTCTTGAAGGAAGCCATGCGGGGTTGCTTGCCCTTGTATCAGGCCCAACCTCTGTGAATGACCAAGACATAAGCAGTGTTCCTGCTGTATCTCTGGACAGTCGCTCCGATACAGAGCACCCCGCAATCCCTCTTCCACTAAAGGATGAGCGAGATCCAGGTAATGCTGGTTTGGAACTGACTCCTTTGCCAGATGTTGGCTGGATTCCAGGAGCTGGAACTGCACCAGCCACCTCAACTGAATTAGACCCATTACAGCAGAGTGAACAGACAGGTGGCAAGAGAGAGGCACATGTCATCCCATTACCCAAGAGGGAAGCAGAGGGAGACGACTGTAACATTCAAGAGACCAGCCAAGAGGCAGGAGTTTTGGAAGTGGGTCACAAAGAGCAGGTTGTGGTAAAACCAGATGGACAGAATGCAGATGGTGCAGACAGCCTGACAATGGAAAAGGAGACCTTAATCCCAAATTATCACACAACAGGAGGTTTGCACGTTGAAAAATATGGAGCAGTTGTTGATGGTCTGAGTTCTGATGAGTTCAGTGCCGCCATTCGTGAATGTAGCAGTGATGCAGCAATAAGCAGAGGAGAGGAACCCCACCAAGTTTTCCCCAAGAATGAGAAGGAGCAATCTAAGGCTGGTCCTGCAATGCCCAGCTTGTCATTTACTGCTTCAGATCTGCCCCTGACAAACATGATAGGAGAAAAGGACAAGAGTTCTCCATCTGAAAAGGAATGCCCCGATCAAGCCCAAAGTCTTGAAACCCAAACCCTACTTGTTACCAAAAGTGAAAGTCGTGTTGTGGATTTTTTGGTTGCCTCTGAGCCTTCCAGTGGGTCCCCTTTGTGTGAGGAAAGTAAAAAGCAAAAAGAAAGCCCTGCGTCTGAGAACAGAGCAGAGCCAGCCAGCAGCAATGATACCTTACTAACTGAATGTGGAGAAAACATTGCTGTGGTTGACCCAGAAAAGCTTCTGTGTTTGATGAAGGAAGATTCTGTGGTAGATAAAGGGCTGTCACTGGGGGAAAGTACACAAGACTTCACCAGTGAGACGGAGCTTCCACAGCTCATTAAAAAAGAAAACATAGTATCTGAGGAAAACAAAGAGCTCTCTTTGGGAGAGGGTGGAAGTCAGGAGAGGCCAGTTTTAACTAGTCCGATTGCAGGTGAAGAGGCAGTCTGTTCTCAAGGGACGCTGCTCTCCTTTGATACTGACAAAAGACAAGACAACCCTGATGGTAACTGGAATGATTACTGGAGCTCTCTAGAAAATAGTTTCAGAAATGATGCCAGTGGCGACACGTCAGAGAAGGATTTCAGTTCAGAACATAGTTTGAATGCACCCGAAGATCATTTGCCAGAACTGAGTCAGGGTTCGGAGAGAGAGAAAACAGACACATGCGACAAAGAGGATAAAAGCCTTCTGTCTGTTGAAGCACCAAGTTTACAAGGGAAAAATTGCTCACAGAGCTGTGATCTTTTAAACCCCAGCGCAGAAGACCTGCCACTCAGCTTCCCTGCCTGTGAAATGGCAGAGGAAGTTTGTTTAGAAGAGACACATGGTTCACTGCTGCTGCGGTCTGAGGACAATGATGTTATGCAAAATAAGCAAGAGGGATCCTGGGAGGGCACGCTTGCTGAAAGAAGTGTGTGGGAGCTGGAAGGCCTCACTAGGCATGATGTAACATCTGAGGGCAATGCAACATTGGCAGAAAAAACACCAGTTCCTGAAGCAGAGCTGGCAATTCTGGACATAAATGAATGGGCACCGATTGCTGAATGTGTTGCATTAGGAAAAGCAGGAAACCAGGAGGACACATCCCATTCTGAAAGCAAAAAAACCAGCCAGATAGGTGGCAATGATGCTGACTGTGTACCTGTGATTGTTGCTGAGCAAAGCAGTACTGCAGATGAGAAAGAGGGGGATGAAAACAGGCATGAAGAATACAAAACAGAAATGAAAAGTCAGGCAACCGATACCATTTTGGCACAGAAACTCGAAAGCAACTTTGCCTCCCCGCAGCAAGAGCAGCAGGAACAAGTGACTGAAGCCAATGACCAAAGTATGAAAAAGGATTATTCTGGCAGCTCAGGGGTTGTGGAGATTGATTGCCAGCAGCAGACACTGGGGAACTTACATGATGGCAGCATATGGGAGCCTAATTATCCACTAAATAGCAGTGAGACTGAAGCATCTCTAGAAGCTCTTCCCAGCAAGGTTGTGGATGTGGAACAAGTGGAGGATGGTTTGATCCCATCTCCACAAGTGGACCTGAAAGACAGCTCACAGTCCCTTCCCTCTTTCTGCAGTGATAAACAGCACAGTTTGAATGCAGAACTCCGAAACTTGGATTGCAACAACCTTAAAACCGTGGCAGGTCCCGAGGAACAAAAGACCAGGGAAACATCTGAGAGAGAGCATTCACTGGAGTTAAATGCACCCAGCAGCCTTCAGGGACTGTGTGAAAGTGAAATGAAAGTATTTATAGACATTCTGCACAAACCCCAAACAATAGTTTGCGGGCTGGAGATGAAAAATGATTCCACAGCTGTCACAGATGAAAACTCACCTTTGCCAAGTATTTCTGAATCCACGAGAGATATTGTGCAAGGCGGCAACTTGAAAACTCTAATAAGCCCACAGGTGGAGGAAAGCTGCCTTAACAAAGAAATAGCAAGCAAATCTAAGCAAGAACTCCCTAATTTGAATTCTTTGATTTCAGACAGTCTTCATGAAGGAGCAGATCCCAATGACATGATAAATGAGCAGTTGGGTGGTTTATGTGGGCTGACAGACAGCACAAGTAAAAACAACACAGGTGTTGCAGAATGTATCCCAGGGGTGCAGGAAACGGTCACTGGTGATGCTGAACAGCCACAAACCTTGCTAGTGGATTTTAAAATGCCAAGTGCAGAGGATGCTTCTGAGAGCAACAGGACTGATCTTGCCCTGCCGTCGAAAGTTACAGAGTTGGCAGAAAAAGGCTCAGAGGCAGAAGAAATAAAAGAGAACTTTAATTTATTAGACGGAATTACCGCGAAAGATGAACTTGTAAAAAAAAGAAATGATGAACAGGACTTAACTTTCATTGCTGCTGAAAAAGCAGGAAGAAAGGAATATCCTCCTATAACTCCTGAGCTCACAGAAATTGCTTCCATCAATACAGACAGTACTCAAAAGGCTGACTTTTTGCTGGCTGGCTCTCAAGTAGATTTAATAGCTCTGCCGGCATTTTCAAGTGACTGGGACACCAGAGTGAGCCAACAGCCTACAAACTGCATGCATCATGGTAGTGTGAATGAATTACAAAAAGAACTTACAGAATGCCAAAAGCTGTTTGGGACCAGTCCTGATTTGCAGGTTGCAGCAGCAGCAGCTACAGCCTTACACTTAGATGGTACTTCAGTAGACAAAAGAACAACAGATTCAAAAAGGCCTAAAGCAGTACACTCAGACAATATTCTCACAGGGACAGCCCCAGGAAAAGACTCTGTGATTCCCGACCCAAGTTTCTTTTCTGAAGAGTGTGCCTTAACTTTACAGGACCCTGCTGGGGCCGGGCAGTCCAAAGGAAGTTTGTCACTGTTTAATTTCAAGAAGATGCAGGCCGAGATCTCAGCAATTAAAACAAAAGGAGCAGAATATGATGTCAGCTTCAAAGCCCAGCAGTTTGACAGCTCGGGAGAATCTCTCTTCAGCCTTTCAAGCTTAGAAGAGCGGCTTCTGAGCCTTTCATCTCTCAGTAAGCAAGCAGGCTGTAATGAGGGTGTTGCAACAAATATCACCTGTGCAGACGACAAGCACAATGAGATAGTAGAAAACACAGGAGAAAATGCAGGAAAGAGCGAGTGTGTTTTTGTAGAGAATTTCAGCATCCCCAAGATGGGAACAGAGACTCCCATGCAGCCTGCAGAGACCTCTGAAAAACAGCATGATTCTTCGACTTCCAGGTCCTTCGGCATTGGCTTTTTTGATTTCAGGAAGCATATCAGCAAAATATTTGAAAATACAGTTCACAGCGCTCTGACTACGGAGCTACCCCACCTTTCAGCTGAAAGCAGTGCCAGTGACAAGGATGACAGCCCAGCACCTAGAGAAATGCCAGAGTTTAAGCAAGTATTGGAAGAAGGAGATGGAAGCAATAAAAATGGAGAACCAGAGAGTGATCAGAAAACTGAAGGGTGTGTGTTGCCTTTAGAGGCTGAGTTTTCCAACCAAGCTGCTAAAGAGAAGGAAGAACCATTGGCAAGCACTCAGAAATACAGTTTGCCAGATGCCTTTTCAGAAGAGATCCCTATCAATGATTTTGGTTTCAGTGAAGAACCTTTGACAAGTTCCCCAAAGTTTGACAGCAAAGTGGAGAGCTCAAGAAGTAGAACGCTGAAGGCAGAGGAAAGTGGATGCGTTAGTGCTGTGAGCAGAGACATTGGTAGGAGTCAGATGAGTCTGGAAGCAGGGAAGCAGCAACCTGCAGATTCTTGTAACCTGCCTTCTCCTTCTGACAATGACCTGCCTGCAATGATTGCTGCCTCTTCAGAAGTCGTCCCTAAGAGTGATCTTGACAGAACTACCACTGCAAAGGCAGAGGAAGGTAATTTGATTAGTCTCTTTAATGCAGAACCAGGTTTATCTAAAGAGCTAATACATTATGGAAACCAATGCCACGACCCAGTGCCAAGTGAAGACCAGGTAAACCAAGAAAGTACCACTGATCTACAGAACATGTCAGTATTGTCGTCTCTTCTAGATGACCTTTGTGTACAGAAAGAACAAATGGAACAGTCTGGGGTGCTGCCTGGTGAAAATCAGAAGGAATCCAGCTGCAACTATCCTTGGGATGGGACTACAGTTGAGGACAAAGCATCTGTGGTGCAGCAGGAGGATGCCATGAACAGTACAAAATGCCTGCAGGTACCAACTGATGCTGAGGAGCAAAAGCAAGGACCAGACACAGCAGTACATGGGCTAATCGATTACTTAAAAAATGAAGTAGCTCTTGATGGTGGTTCGTCAGGCGACTGCAAAGCAGAACCCAGTGTGCTTGAGGGGCGTGTGGCAGAAGCAAATGACATCATGTTGAGTACAGCAGAAACAGAAGCACGTCTTTCTGTTGACACCCCTAAAACGGGTATTACCAGCACATCAGTCACTGATATAGGTGACTCGGCTCTGCAATCCAACATATGTGATCAAGGGACAGATGCAAAAAAGCATTCAGAAGCTGTTCAAGTGATGGAGCAAAATGTGTGTACGGATGCTGCTGAAACTGCCTCTGCAAATCAATGCAGAGAAGAGAATTTAGCAGATGAGAAGCCCCTTCAGGATGTCCAGGAAGAGGGATCAACCACTCCACTCCCCGAATCTGAGCACAGCCTCCCTAGAGAATTATCTGTTGAAAGGTACCTATTTTAAATTAAAATTAACCGTAAAAGAGATTTATCTGCATGCTGAAGTTCAAGTAAGATAGCTTGAAGGTGGATTGATTCACTTACTGATTGCATAGAGTTAAACTGGGTATAGTTTCTATTTTATTTGCAGTCTACTTGGAGAAAAACTGTAATATTATTCTCAGGAAATGTTAGTCTTAGTTAGGGAAAATGCACATTGTTGTTGGGAGTATTGACATAGTCTGGGAACTGTCAAAGCTGGAGTTTCAGCAACCCCCTCCACTTATTTATTAGCCCAGACATGCTATAATTTCTTAGTTTTCAGCCCCTCCCTAATACCTAAAAATCAGGCAGCCTTGCAGTACTGAGAAGTGTAGACTTGTTTGTAGGTGCCTGCTCTTACATACATGAAAAAGTATAACCTTCAGGGGTTTTTTACTCTGCTGTTGTTAAATATCCCTGAAATACTCAAACTTGTATTCCAAGGTGCTCTAGTATTCTGAAATGCTCCACTGATGTAATGCTTTATTATCAAATAGCACATAACCAGTGTTTCATTTGACTAATTGGGATTTCAGTTGGTATATTGTATTGTTGCAGTCAAAATAGGTGCTTAGATGTGTGGGATTTTTAATCTGAGATTTGCATGTCCAGGATATTTTGGTTGCCTGGTTCTCCCACAGAGGGAGCACCTGGGCCATTCAAAGCTGCAGGCCAGGGAGAAAATCAGCAGATTGACAGGATGTGCCTCTCTCCGTCCCCTCCTCCCAGACTTGGAGGATCAGAAGTGAGGAAGAAGTTTTAGGGTTGCATCTTATTATTCATTCTTGGAGTGCATTTTTTTTTGGGGGGGGGAATTAATTGATTTAAGTTAGTCACTGGTTACAGTCCTTAACTTTTATCCCCATTCCTAGAGCTATATATATATATATATATATATATATATATATATATATATATAAATCTAATCCCACTGATAGCCAAAGTGTATATTGCACCAATGATTAACCTTTATTATTAACTTAGGTGTATTTTGTAGGTTAAAAAAAATATGTACTCCAAATTTTAGGTTAAGCTTTGTGTTAATAATTCTCAAGCCTATGACATGATGGCCTTCCCCCCCTCTAACCGTGTCCCTCCTTTTTCCATAACCTCAGCAGTTCTCCTGAGCTCTGTCACTCTCTCCTTGCTGTACCTGAGAAGGACGCTGTAGAGCTAGCAGCCAAAGGCACCTCAGATGAGGCAAGAGAAGGCATCAGAATAGAAAGGTACAGTGAACAGCACTAACTCTTTCAGAGGGTGGTAGTGCTCTGTTTAAAGAATTGTTCTTTGCAGGTGCACGTATCAGACACAAAAATGGCATGTTGGTTTCACTGCCACTTTGTAGCCTCAGTGATGATAAATTAACAATGTTAAAGGAAATGGAGGGGTTCCGACAGCTTGTAACTGGTACTTATAATTTACGTCAACATTTAGCAGGGTTGGCTCTCTTTTTTAGTGTTAGGTTTCAGCATTGGGCCATGCAGATTAATAATAGGGCGTGTTTTAATGCAACATTGCTTTCCTTCTCCTCCCTTCCCTCCCCACCCAAGTAAGCATAGCAGCTCTTACACATCTGGAATTAAGGCAAGTGTTTCCAGCCTAGATAGTGTGACTTCCAAATGGGTTAACAAAACTTTTGAGAGGAGGGGGAGAAGAGCTTCTTGCACCATTGACAGCTAGCTGGCATACAACATTTTAGTAGGGTGGACCTTTCTGCATGATGATATGCTGGTGGGAAATGTCTCACCTTTTGGGTGTCTAGAAGCCATTCCAGAGGGATGTGAGCTTTGCTACCTCTCACTTAAGAATTGCCCTATCTGCAATACTGTTCATGTCGTATTAATATGGTGCATTTGGCAGAGCATATAAACAGTATGAGGCAGGTTGTGTAAACTGTAGCCTTAGCTGTTGTCACATACTTAGGGTGTGTGTGGCTTTTCCCAGCTGGGCTTGTAATAAACAGCTGCCTAGTAAGCATGTATGACATACATGGAATATACTATATAGCTGATTCAAAAACAAATTGCCCTTTGTGCTTCTACTTTTTAGAGGAGAAGCTGTGACATTTCATAAGGGAAATACCTGGCGGCTTTGGAGAAATTCTGAGATTCATGAGAAATGATGCATTAGGAAAAATTATGCCGGTTGAAGCTTTTAACTGCCTCAAAATGCCTAGTGCATTGTTCTTTGGCTCCTTGCTTTTCGTTGCTGTATTATATGGTAGATGCATTACATTTCCTTTCTGAATAAGGTACAGCTGGTTTGTGTATCTCATGGGTAGGCAAACTAAGGCCCGGGGCCGGATCCAGCCCAATCACCTTCTAAATCTGGCCACGGACGGTCCAGGAATTAGCGTATTTTTACATGAGTAGAATGTGTCCTTTTATTTAAAATGCACCTCTGGGTTATTTGTGGGGCCTGCCTGGTGTTTTTTCATGAATAGAATGTGTGGTTTTATTTAAAATGTATCTCTGGGTTATTTGTGGGGCATAGGAATTCGTTCATCCCCCCACAAAAAAAATATAGTCTGGCTCCCCACAAGGTCTGAGGGACAGTGGACTGGCCCCCTGCTGAAAAAGTTTGCTGACCCCTGGTGTATCTGCTCCAAACACTGAGAGAGAATAAAGGGCAGAGTGTGCATCCATTTTAAAATAATGGGTGGCATACTTGGATACCTGTGGCAAACTGGGCTGTAAATTGTGCAGCAGCTGCAATTCATAACTCCATTGCTTCGTGCTTGCACATGCATCAAGAATTTGTTATCACCTGTTTTTTCTGTCTGAGTATTTGTCCCATGTGGCAGCAGCTGTTGCTTTTTGCAGATTTTTTTTTAATGCTCCATGCCTATGGATATGTATGTTTTGTATGCTGCAGAGACAGGGATATAGAATGTGAAGCAGAGATTCAAGAATCAAGGACTTCCCAAGGCAATTAAGAGGGGGAAATGTCTTTGCCCAGACTTGCTTATTACAGGAATTCACAATTACAGGAGGAAGAGTAGCTGTAGCTGCTAACAGTTTGCCCACTCCTGCTTTTTATAGTGCTCTGTACAGCCCACTCGTAGGGTTACTTTCACTGAAGTATTATAGGCACCCTAATGTTATGTTGCAACGTTGGCCACAAACCATCCTTGGAATTTCCCTCCTCTTCTTTCTTGTTGTTGCTATCCTGTGCCCTCTGTCATTTGGATCCAATGTTTTCCACCTGGTGGTGGTGGTGTTTCAATAGCCATCAGCGGGAGTGTGTTCAGTTTTAGGTATGTGTGGGCAAAATCTGCCTGTTTTAAAACTTTGGGCAAGTACACTTTGAGCATGCATGAGATTTCTGGTGTGTGACTCATCAGGCCTGCTTAAAACACAGAGCAGCTACTGAGTATTGTTTGCTGGCATAGTATTTCACAAAGTTTGGGACCTGTCCAGGGGAGAAGGAACACCTCTAGAACAAAGAGTTCCTAATGACTCAAGTCAGAGAGGGAGGAAGGGAGGAAGATGCAAACAAGTAATTAGTCTGATTCAGGTGAAAATTACCTTTTTAAAGTTCAAACTTCTATGTTACTCAGTGTTCTGTCATTCTATCCTCCATAGTGGGGTTTTTTTTTTTTTTTTTAAATAACCCAAATTTGTACCTGAGTGGAAATAAGGCAGACAGGGAGTGGCTACTTAACTCTTTCCTCTCTGGCATTTCCCCCAGTTCAGATTTACCTGCCCAAGCTGCTTTTTCACATGTCTGGCGATACAGGAGAGCTTCAGGCACTCCATGTCTTCTCCCCCCCCCCCCACAGATGGAAAAGAAAAACAACTTTGGGTGGGTAACTTTAATCTTTAAAAGGGATTGGAATTGAATGGGGTAAGCAGCCTCCCTCTATGCACCCCTTTTACACTCAAATGTAGCCTCCCAAGGGTGAGCCCAAGACACTTTGCCACCTGAGGTGAAGGACAAAACGAAGCCTCTGGCCAGGCTGGCAGATGGACAGTATCCTCTGCTGCACCTGATTTGTGGTAGTGGCGGGCGAATCTCTCATTTCCTCAGTCTTAAGTTCAGTTCTCTGCATTTCCACATCAGTTCGTGATTCCTACCCCCAAAAAAGAAGCCCTCGTGGAATATTTATCAGCATTTTACTGTGAATTGTTCCATATATGCCCAGGTTTGTATGAATGGAAAGTGCTCTTAACTGTTGCAGCTGAAAATGCAGCTATTACACTAACTGTACAATCCTATACATGTCAACTCAGAAGTTGGCATCTGTCTGTCTTGAGACAATGAAGTACACCTTGGGGAGTGAAGTCAAACCGCTGTGGCAAAAAACATAGGCATTGTATATGGAGGTCCTGGGCTACCCGGACAATGACCCACCCCCTCTCAGCTTCGCTGGTGTGCTCCAAAGAAAAGCAGAGCATTATGTTTGGCTGCAGGAGTTACTGGAAGGAGGAATACCAGGCGCTATCCAACCGCTTGAGGGACTGCACTCCGGATTTCTGTAGGGTTTACTCCTTAGCCTTTTCTTCTCCTGAAGATGTCTCACAATAGCACAGAGGTTTAATGTCAGTTTCTTCCTTCTCCTAGATGGGCTACCTTCCAGGCTGATGAGCCCCACATGCCCATCTTTTCCCTCTATGGCCTCTTTCTTGATCACTGGACCCACTCAGAAGTAGGTCCCATTTAATATAATGGGGCTGATTCAGACTGCAATTCTATATTCAGCACCTCAAAGCACATCTCTGTGTTGTTTGGGTGTGTATGTTAGATTAGAATCCTGGCCTTCTAGAGGCCCCCGAAGCAGCAGGCGATGCACCAATGCTGCAGGTATTGTAATAATGTGAGACGCTTGCTGTCAGGGAACTGACATCGGAGCGAGAGGAAGGGGAGGCTCCCAGATGATGCTGGCGAAGGACCCAGCAGCAGGGGGGGAAACAGCTCAGTAGAGGGGGAAGCCAATCAGTGCAACACCGGGGATAAAGGGAGGCAGACTGGGGAAGTGGAGAGAGGGCTCCAGGACTCTTCACTGGACATCAGTGAGGAGAACCCACTGCCTTCCCTGCGCAGAAGACTCCCGCGCAGTGAGAGGAGGAGGAAACTGGGTGTCAAACAACTTTTAGGTTGGAAGAGGTTCAAGAAACGCCCACTGACGGACTCTGCCAGTGACTTGAGGCAGCCACGATGAGAAGGGGCTGTGCAGTCAGAAAGGTTTAACAAGGCAAATTAACCGAGAAAGGCACCAGTTTACGCACGAGTAACTCATACCTATTACACTTGCTTTACATCTTCATCTTGTGGAAACTCATCTAGAGTTTGCACACTTCTGTTACATTCGTTCCCTTTATAGATCAGTGACAGGCATTATCAGTATAATACTTTTCAAGTTCAGGGCACTTTTGTGATTAGAAGACGTTTTTGAAATTCACTGCAGTGATAGGTCTGTTAGGCACTCCCTTCCTTCTAGAAATACCACAGCTAATAATAGCTTCTGCAGCGTGCAGAGAAAAGCTGCCCTAGCTTCTCAAAGGAAACTTTTTAACAAGTGGGTTAGCCTCACAATGAAAGGCAGATTGTCTGTTGACTACAAGTTTTATTTAGGCATATTTACAGGCAAAAGTTTGAGCTAATTTATAAAAAGAGTGCTTGGAACTGGTGGATAGCCCTCCACCAGCTTTCAGTGTGATGGACCTATATGAGGAACTTGGGTCAGGAACGACTAGTTGGGAATATGATAGGACCAGGATGGACACACTTTAATCCAAGCCAGAGATCTTAACAAGTAAAGAAGCTGAAGCAAAACGAATGAAGCATGGTTGCCTGTCTAGGCAAAAAGAAAAAAGAAAAAAAGGAAAGAAAAGAAAAGAAAAGAAAAAAGGCTGAAGGCAGGAAACCAGTCTTTCAAAGTCTAGGGAAGACAGAAATCAAAATGGGGTTGGGGTAGGGCTGGTTCCCAGGGAGTTGACGTGAACCTAGAATGCATGCCAGAAGCAAGTTAGGAAGAAATGCAAGAAGGCTTGTCAGCAACAGCAGCTGGTCAAACAAAGCACAGAGCGAGGGCTCAACAGAAATATTTATTTCCTTGCTTTCATATCCCAGCCTTTCTTCCATCACAGAACTCAAGATACACATGGTTCCCAGGTGGTCATTCATCCAGGAAGTGCAGCTCGAAATTTCTGGATGTAAAATGGTTAACAAGCAAGCAGTAACGTAGAAGCAGGCTAACGCTAGCCATGGGTGCTGGATATCACACCTCATCTGGGCCCAATGGTCCATCATTGCCTTCAGGGATGGCTGTAGTCTCCACACAAGGCATAGGCAAACTCGGCCCTCCTGATGTTTTGGGACTACAATTCCCATCATCCCTGACCACTGGTCCTGCTAGCTAGGGATCATGGGAGTTGTAGGCCAAAAACATCTGGAGGGCTGAGTCTGCCTATGCCTGCTCTACACCAAATCCAGGAGTTAAGATTTGCATTAGCTGTGTTCTAATGGCCCCTGCCATCTGCTTGGTTTGGGTGGCTATGCAAAGGTTTCACGATACTATGTGGCTCTTTGGTGGAATCTTCACTGCAGGCGCAAATGTGAAAGCAGGAGGAGAAAACTAAAGGTGAGGGTGAAATGCAGTATATTTACAAATGGAGAGGAAGAGAGCTTTCACACACAGGACCAAATGCTTCTCTAGCAGGGATGAGGAACCTGTGGCTCTCCAGAAGTTGCCGGACTATGGTTAACACCTTCCCTTACCATTGGTCTTGCTGGCTGGAGCTGATGCAACTTTCAGTCCAATAACTTTTGAAGGGTTGTAGGTTCCCAAGCCCTGTTCTTTAGCCTAAATCAAAGCCAAATGCTAGTCTGCACCAGGAGGTCATTATCCCATACCCTGTGAAGAGCCGATAAAGGGACATATTAGGAGTTTTATTGTTTTGAAATATTAGTATGTTATAAACAATTGACAATATTTGAATGGAATGCAAAAAACCCCCCCAAAAAAGGCTTCTTGGATTTTGTCACCAAGCCCAAGAAAAAGGCAGATTGATTACTGATTTTTTTTGTGTGGGGGATGACGATGACAAATCCTTTCTTCTAGTTCTGGCTGTCTTTCAAGTTGTCTTGAGCCAGTTTTTGTTTTCAGCTGGAAACTATGCAAAATGTCATGATTTCATAGCACTCAGTCGATTTTTGGTGGCTTCATGGAACATTTCATTGCTTAGGTTTGTAGGGGTTTATATGTCTCAGGGATTCAAAACCCCAGAATCACACTGATGCAAATTGGAACAGAAAGGGAAAGCTCTTAAGAACCCTCAAGACCACGGCTCCTGATTTGTGCATGGCTCTAATTTTCAGTCACCACAAATGACTCCCAGGAGTTTTAAATTCATGAGCAGGAAGTGGTTTTAAATATAAGGCTCCACTTCAGTTTTCAGAAATTGTATCGGAAAATTGACATATATGCTCAGCTAAAATTGGAGCTACAGTTGAATATTAAGTCCTTGTAACTCACTGGAATTTATTTCTGGTTAATCATGCATAAGATAGCACTATTTGAGTCATTTTGTTGGCTTACAAAAAGACACCCATAGCTGCTAAGTTGAGGAATGAGGCGAAATAGTATAGTATCAAAAAAGAAATTAACATTTCCTCAAGAATCCAGTACAAAGTGAAAAGGGTAGTTCATGAAAATCTAGGGGTGCCCCTCCAGACTGCCACTATGCTGCATCAGGGATTCAAGCACGTAGCAAAAATTTGGATTTGCGCAATTAAATCAGATTAAAGTGAGCTGTCACTCTAGTGCAACAAATGCACTTAAAAACAAACAAGCAGCAGACATTTTGTCATTTGGAAAGTGATGGGGTAAATGAATAACAGGAAGATACATAAACACCCCACAAGCAAATCAGAATGAATGCTCTTTGCTGTGTAACTGTCATTTAAACATAATGAATGTTCAATAAACAATAGACATAGTCTAACCACTGCATGTCAAAGTGCAAGTAGATAAATAGGTACCACTCCGGCGGGAAGGTAAATGGCATTTCCATGCACTGCTCTGGTTTCACCAGAAGCAGCTTAGTCATGCTGGCCACATGACCTGGAAAAACTGCCTGTGGACAAACGTCGGCTCCCTCGGCCAGTAAGGCGAGATGAGTGCCGCAACCCGAGCGTTGTTTGCGACTAGACTTAACTGTCTAGGGGTCCTTTACCTTTACCTTTTAACCACTGCAGGCCACTGTAATGCTTAACAGCAGGAAGATAAACTGAAACAGTGTGGGAAATACCTTGGTAGCCCTGGCCTGCAGTATGCTAGGGTGCCCACCCTTTCAAAGATGAGGAGCAGCAAGATATCCTTCTAGAGATGAAAGGGGAGGTGTTCCTGTCCCCTCTCAGCTTGGGCCCCCAAAGCAGATGATACATGTTGGCCACGAAGGTTCTAGAGTGGCAGGCTTTGGGATCACCCATCACCCAAAGGGTGCCTAAGAGTGTTCACCCAGCCCCTATTTCCCATTACCAAGCCCAAATTCCCACACAAATGCCAAAGTGACTGAATTTACTTAACAATTACAAACCAAACTGGTATGACCGCAGTATGGAGTAGGTGGAAAAAACGTGCTTACAGAGACCAATGTGCGAGTGAGCCCAAAATTGGTTGGCAAAAGTCCATACTACGAACCAGGGCGGGTAAAGTGGGTGCTGGAAACTGTGGAGGTGCAGGCTTATATAGCCTCTACTATGCCCAATCCATGTTTGACTGTACACACAGTGGACCATGACTCTCCTCCTTTCCTCCAAGCCGCAAACATCTGCCTGCCAACCTGCAGACCAGGTGGTGAAACTCTGGGCACCAGTAACATCTTAAAAACAGAGTCCTTTAGTCCCTTAAAGATTAACAAATATATTAGGGCATAAATTTCAAGGACTAGAGCCCACTTTGATAGATGAGTCATGTCACAGGAACTATCCGCAAAGTACTCATTTAAGTGCCTATTTAGTTCTCTTGCTGGAAAATAATTTGGGCTTTTTTCATGTGCTGTGCAGTACTTGAAGTGCTATAGAAACTTACAAAACTGGTTTGACTTCACGGAGGGCAGAAAAATGAATGTGTGTATCATAGCAACTGAGGGCTTGACAATAACTTCTCAGATACTACTCCTCAAAGGGGATGCCTGCAAGCCACCCTAGAATCATAGGGGTGATCCTGGGAGCATGAGAAGCTGTGTTCTACTGAGTCAGAGAGCCTTAGTCAGTATTAGCTCAGGATTATCTATGCTGACTGTCAAGGTTACAGGCAGAGGCTTTTCCAAAGCCTACCTGCACAAGCTGGGGTTGAACCTGGGATTTCTACATGCAAAGCATGAGTTCTAGCAGTGAGCTGTGGCTCTTCCTTGGTCAACTTTGAATTCCTACAGAATGAAGCTCCCACCCTGCCCCAGAAAGCTTAACATATCAGTACAGACATCATAACATGCTGTAAAGTAGAAATCAAGTGCAGAGTGCCTCTTATACCCAAAGATCAAGAATTGCAGCATAAAGGCACATTGGGATATGGAAGCTTAAAAGTCCTTCAATACACAAGGGTGTTTTATAGAGGAAAATGCCTAGTGAAGAGGAGTCATCATCGCAGACTATAATACAAACAATGCAATGCATTGACAATTCAGATCTTTTCTTTTTGACAGAGCTATTATCTTCCTCAAGGGACTGGAAACACTGTTAGCTAACTTCGCTTTCTATGTAGCTAACCATTAAGAGCTACTTTTCTCCCATGCCAACAAAGTGTTCTCTGTAATCCAACAGATCACTCACTTATCGGTTAAGCCTTTTGCCAAAGTAAGTTGCTTCTGTAAAGTGTATCCTCTTATTTTTCTGTCTTTCAGGTGCCGGCTAACTAGTATATTAAGAATGCATGTGTTATCTAGGCCTAACACTTGAAAAGAAAAGTTTTGCTACACTATTAAACATCTGTTCGTGCCTTCATCTAACCATACCCGATGGTGCTTTTGCCTGCTCTATGGTAGGGCTAGTTCTAGAAGGTATTTTAGTACAGGTAACTCTTTTTTGTCACAAGACATCTGAGTGTATAGCAATCAAGTACAGAACACAGCCAGGTTGTTTCCTCCAGAGCAGAGGTGAACTGTGGCTTTCCATAGGTTTTTGGGGACAGGCCAGCAACACATGCAGGGCCCCAAGTTCCCCATCCCTGCTCTAACATATCAAAAGAAACCCGGCATAAAACAAAAGGATTCACTTTGCTCTTCTTTCCAGCTCCTAGTGCTTATTGGTCTTAGAGGAAGTGAGGGAATCATAGTTTCCACCAGCAGCAGTAACAGCTTTGCTTTGTTAGGAGTTCTGTTTCTTGTCATACCAGAGTCAGTGTTGATTTTTTTTTTAGAGCTAGAGACAAGGCAACATACAGCAAAAGAAAGGTGATCCATCCAATCTTTTCTTTTTGATTTTCTGGACTGGGGATGGGGATTGCTCCAGAATACCCTAGGAATACAAGACCAAGCTCTCACATCCACCCTAGATAGAGCATTTGTACTATTTTACTATCTCTTTGACTGTTTCAATTCCACTATGTTTGTGTAAACTTTTTCTAAGAAGCAAGGGGTGCATCCTTAGGAATTGCCCTCATTTTATTCTCACAATGGTTTTGAGAGGCAAGTTTGAATGAATGAAGATGACTGGCCCAAGGTCTTCTAGCAGGTTTTAGGCCTGAATGAGGATTTGAACCCAGGCCTCTACAATGCAAGTCTAACTCTCTGCCCGCTCTACCCCACAAGTCTGCTTTCCCTAATGATAGTGACATACATACAAACCAAAGTGTGTGCGTGTTTGTCTGTATGTGTCCTGTTGAAGTATACAAATCAACTTCTGCTACACTTAGTCTGAACTACTATTGGTCAACCTATATTATTTGTATTGTTTATTAAATCTGGATATCGCCCTTCATCTGAAGATCACAGAGCGGTTCACAACATAAAAATACCAAACAAGAACAGAAAATGCGTAATCAAACTAAACCAAACCAAAAACCTCCCTCCCACAAACACATTTTAAAGGACATCCAATGTTAATTAGCCCAAGGCTGGGTTGAAGTGAAATGTTTTCACCTCGTGCCTAAATATATGCAAGAAACCCTGGCTCATCCCCATCCTCCTATGTCCACAGGTACTTTTCCCCCCAGTAGTAGGGAGTGGAAAGATGTCATATTTTAAGTGTCACTGCTTCCCAACCCTTCTGCTGTGTTAGGCCTCAATCCTTAGCAGGCCCCCTTACTTCAGAGTAAGCCTCCCTGAAGTCCGTGGGGGGCTTCCTTTGGAATACAGATGCACAGAGTTAAGGCTATTATTAATAACACAAACATACCCTAAAATCCTTGCGGAGCAGGAAAGAGGACCAAATTCATATGCTGGCGAGGCGCAGCGCCCACTTGTGCGACTAGCAAAAAGGCCCTTTCCCAGCTTATGGCAGGTCAAGAGTTTTGCAGGGCGAGGAGGCGGCCAGACGGGGAAACTCGCCGCCACCAACCGGGGACTCCATTGTCAGCCGCAATCAAGGGACGCTGCTCCTTCCCCTCCCTCCCTCCCCTCCCGCGTCTCTCTCAACTCCTCACCACCAGCTGTTAACCAGAGCAGTTCTAATCATAACTGCGGGGGCGGGCAAATGGTGGTGTTTCCCCTCTCCTCCTCCAAAGAGAACGCCTAAGAGGTAAGCTCCCCCGCCCGCCCCGGGTTGGAATGGCGTCATTTGGTATAATCTGTCGAGGGAGCAACTCTCGTCTGGACGTGGGGAAAGCGCTTCTCCGCCGCCGCCGAAAATTCAAAACAGCGATCTGCTCGTCATGACTCAATAAGTCCTGGAAAGCAACTCCTGTAGGCGCTGGAGAGAGAGAGAGAGAGAGAGGAGGGGCGGCGGGGTGGAGAAAGAGGGAGAAACCCACGTGTTTGGTTCTCCCTGGCACATCCACACGCTGCTTTTGCGAGGAGGAGGGGGGAGCCAGTGTGAACTCCAAACTCTTAGGGATCCAGCAGCACTTGGATCTCCTTCGGGATCTTTCCGAACAGTTCAGGAAGACGCACTGGCTGGGGCGCGCGGGCGTCGAAGGCGTGCCGACATTCCAGGGACAGCTTCGGATGCCTTCGGACCACTGCCTGTTCGCTGGAGATACTCCCTTCTCCTTTGGGAGAATCGGGGGAGGAGCTTCTTAAGCTGGGCTCCTCCAGCGGTTTTTTTTTTTTTTTTTAATAGCCACTGGCCTTTTGTGTGGTTCAATTTCCCAGCAGCTTTCCGTTCAGAGGGGGATCTGCAGCCTCCGGAACGCAGGAGTTTGGAGATACTTTGCTAGGCTGATTCCCTCGTGTGTGAGATCAGCGTTCAGTTCTGCTGGATTCCACTTTAGAGCGTGCCTTGTTTCTGACTGGAAAGCTGGAATGTTTTATAATGACTAAGAAGCGAACGCTTTCTGACATGGAATTAGCTCTGCAGTAGATGGTGAGAAGTTCTGGAGTTTTGTTTTTGTCTTAAAGCTGGTGACGAGTCCAATAGATGCCCCCCGCCCCAATAGCTCTGGTAAGTGTTGTAATTGTTTGGCTTTACAGATCTTGCCAGTAAATGACATTGGGGAAGTGGGAGGTTCTTAGATAACTATATCAAAAAGTGCCCTTCTAAAAAGTAGTTTAGTGATAACACGCCCCCCCCTCCCCCGCTAATTGTACCAAATAATAACTCTTACAGTTTAGGTGCCTTCTTGAATCGCTCAGACACGCAGCACAAATTAAAGAGGAATACATAATCTTTACATCCTGGCAGTTGAAGACGTTTGTGCACATTGCTGTGAAATGTGCCTGAATTTCTCTGACTCACAGGATATGTTTACCAGTTCCATGGAGACATAGTGGGTTGGTTGGTCCTGTTACGCAGGGAAACTTCTGGCTTCTGATTTTATGAGCTGTAAATTGGAAGCTTAAAAAACCCGGAGTAGTCACAACACAAGGAAGAGCAAGTGCTTTTGTTACTGAACAGACATGCCTGACAATTATCGGGATTGACGTTTATTGTTTTAATAAAAGGGCAGATGGGTTCAGCTTAACTCATTGTGACCCATGCTCATAATTTTCTGGGAGGTTTGGTAGTAATTTGTGGGTCACAATGAAGCTATTTTATATATATACAGTATAGGATCTTATCCAAAGTTGCGATCTATGAACTTAACCCAAAATCCTTGCATTTAAGCTTAATAAAATTCCATAGCATTTATGATAAGACTGACAGCCCAGATCCTAAACCCACTATTATTATGTACAGTATTAGTTTATGAATCTCCTTTTACATGTTTCTCAAGGTGATTTACAAACATACCACAAAAATAGTTTTTGAGACAGTGCAAAACAGCAACAATTGAAGATTGGTTTAAAATAACACAAAAGGAAAACATAAGAAAATTGTTTTCATCCCACAGGGAAAGCACAGTGTGCTTCCAATGAGTTCAGTGAGATTTACCTTCTGGTCAGTGTATAGGATTTCTGCCTTGGGTGGCAATCCTGTATAGATTTATTTAGGAGTACATGCTATTGAACTCACTGGTTCCTTTTGTATCAATGTACCTTGCATTGGAGCATTACTTGGAAATTTGCCACAATGATGTCAGTGTCGCCTACTTGGAAACAAGTCCTGTATAAACTCAGTAGGATCAGCTTCTGATTAAGCTGGCGGTAGAGCTGCTTTCACACAGAGTCTTGTCTTGCACTATCTGTACCATTTGTGTCTATTGTGAATACAGAAGAGAAAGAAAACATAAAACTTTGTGCTAACTTTTTTTTTTTTTGCATTGATGTTAAAGTGGTTCGAGCCTCCTAAGCCTGTTCTGTTGCAAGCACTGGGCTGCACCTGCTCTCTGCATGTAACACTCATAGGTTTGAATTATGTGGGTGATCAGATTTATATTTAATGTGCATCTAAGTCCAAGGCCAGTTCCAGTATCTGTGCATCTTATTTTATCCTTAAAACCAACCCTATGAGGTAAGTTGGTCTGAGAGCAGGTTGTCTGCAGCAGTAGCATCCAGTGCTCTTGGCGAGGCTGAGTGGCGTTTTGAACTTAGTCCCTTATGGTCAAAGTGGGGATTGTAGCTACTGTACCGTACTGGCAGTGATTGATGGTGGATGGTCCTGCCTGCCTTCTGATTACACTTGATTATGCTTTTTTTGGCTCTTCCTGTTGCTCATAATTATGTCAAACCCTAGCTTGACTTGCGGAATACAGTTTCAGTGTGTTGGCTTGTATTGCTGACTTCCTAACCCGCCCCCATCCGTGTTTTGAATCTTACCCAAGAGCAGTGAGAGAGAAAGTAACCAGCTGAAAGCTTTTGCTGTCATGGAGAGTCAGGGCTGAATCTTTGCCTGTTTTGAAGGCAAAGTATTAAAAGGCAAAGTTGTTCCACCGGAATACATTTGCAACCATTTTTGGACAAATGCAAGCACAAAGCAGAAAGAGAGCTGTGCACATATGGAGCATATGTTTGGTTCTCCCTCCTCCCCATTGTGTTAGGCTTCCTGATGGCTTCTCTTGGACTACTCTGGGCTAGTTGCAACTTTAGGCTTTGTTGCCTACCCTATAAAAAATCAAGCCATTGGTTTTTCACTCAGCAAATGCACAGGCTGACAGGTTTGGATGGGCTAAGTTGCAGTGCATATAGGCCATTCCATAAACTGTTCTTCGCTCTTATATTTAGTGATGACTCACATTTATGACTTAGGAACCCCTTCTCCCTGGTTTTTACTGTAATGACTTGAGATTGAATGATTAAGTTCTTTACCATTTAAGGTGTGTACAAGGAATGTGGGGACCACAGGGGTGGAGTTCTTTATTTCTGACTAATCTCATCACCTGGCAAAAGATCTTCCCTTCTTGCCACGATTCCATAGGGTTGCTGTAAAATTATATTTTCATCTGCAGATGTCTGATTTTTCTTTTGCCTGCTTCAGTCCTGACTGAATACGTTGTGTTTACTTATAGGGAGAGTGGTGAGCTGTGTTGTTTCCTTTAGGAAGTTCTCTAGAGTGGCATTCTCTCTCTCTCCTTTAGAGTCAGGGTTATTAGAAATGTCAATAAAGTGTCAATAAAGAGAATATGATTTGGGTGGCTATACATAGTACATTCTCAGGTTTCTAGGCACATCAATAACTTTTGTGTCCTTGAGGGGAAAAGCCCTTTTTGTTCCTTTGGGATGGACAATGCTTTTGATATCACTATTCAGTGATACCCATTTTTCTGCATGGATTCAGACTGGCAGCCCTTTTCTGGCTATGATTGCCACCTGTTTTCCAGCTATGCTCTTTGTCTCTAGCAGTGCTTCTAAGCTTGGGTGCAACTTTACAGCACGTGAAGCTTTTACTGGCATGGAGATGTGATGTAAAAGGGTTTCACGCGTGTCTAGTGTGGTTGTCAGGCTGCTGTCTAAACCACAAAAGCTGGTAAAAAGAAAAGAAGCAACAATTTTGATGGCTGTAGAAGTGCTCTACTAGTTACATCATGCTGTTTAAGGGGTCCCTTTGCTTCACCCTTTGGGCAAGTGATCAAACAAACTTCCATTAACTATAGATAAAATGCTTCCCATTTTGCCTAAACCCAAGACACCATGCTTTGAAGTTGGGTTAATAACCTGGCTTGGTCTGAAGCTGTTTACTGGTTCAGACCAAGTGGGGAACTATTTTTAATGGAATACATCCTGGTTTGTTTTCCAGCTCATGTGAAGGGGTAAGCAAGAGGCTTGTTTGTAACTTGGTTTATTAATGGAGATAAGATCATCTGAACTCTCTCAGTTGGATAACACTGTCATTTCTGAAACAAAATGTCAAATACTTTAAAAAGGCTACATTGCTGGGCTCGGTAGTTTTTTTTTTCCTTGAAAGCTTTGGATTTTCAGTAATCTCTTATTTGGTAGTTATCAGAAGCTAGAGCTATCCTGCCTCAGCACATTTCACTTAAGGCTTTGAGAGCATCTCACATTTATTTTCCCTTACAACATAGGCACTCAAGCTTATTTCAGTAAAAAAAGAAGGATCTATTGATTACTTGAAGGGTAGGGATTGGGAAAAATACACTTGTTCTTTGAAATTGTTTCATGAAAATTAGAAAGTCAATATACTCAAAGTGCTCCATTTAAACATATATTTGCCTTCAGTAACTGAAGGTAAGTTATGTTTCACTTATCCTGTTATTTAATCAGCACTTCCATCTTGTGCTTATGATCTAGAGTAGTTTGGTTACATAGAATGACAGAGTCATTTTTTTTTAGAAGCATTTGCTTCTTGACTGAAAACTTTGGTTGGAATAAATATTTTATTTAGATTTATGAATAAAATAAATATTGAACCTCAAATTAATTATTTAAACACCATAAAGACAACTTCTAGGCATAAAGTTTATCTTTATGGTGTTTGGGGGATTAATATGAGTCTCAAATAAACAACTGCACCTCCAAATTTAGGAATACCTGCCTTTTGTTATTTATGAGAGTGCACAGAGTTAAGTGATATCCAGTGCAGTCATACGCAGAGCAGACTCATTGAAATTCATTGTTTTCAATGGGTCTACTCTGAGTATGCCTGCCACTGGATAGTACCCATGGTCTACCCAAGGGAACTGGCAAATTTAGTAAGGCCACTTCTGCCTTTAAAAGATTCCTAGGCAGTAGCTTGTTAGCAAATAACTTTGCTTACAGTACAGATTTAACCTTGTGATGAGCTCCCATATTTATTATTCTTATTTATTCACTCCCCTCGCCTGCTGAACATGTACTATCAAATTGGTTTGTATGTGCAATCTCAGCAGGCATGACCCAGATACCTGCAAACTGGTAAGCAGGGTGTGTGTTGTTGCTGATCAAAGCGTTACTCCGCTGATGAGCTGGTTGCAGGCTGAGCCTGCTGATCTTCTGAATGCATTTACAATGTGTGTGTTGCAGCTGTTGTCAAGCAGCTGGTTGTTAAGCTGTGAAACATTTCCCCTAAGTAGGCACACGGTCTTGAGCACAATTGGAAGTCGGTTTTTCTTTCCAAGCGTTCCCCACAATTTATATAGTAGATAGGAATGAATGTTCTAACTCACCACTTCTGGGCACTAAGGAAGCTGCCTTATATTGAGTCAGACTATTGGTTTATCCAGTGCCATTTACACTGACTGGCAGCCACAGCAGCTGTCCAGGTTTTAGACAGGGGCCATTCACAGCCTTATCTGAGGGTTGAATCTGGGACCTTCTACATGCCAAGCCAAGGCCCTTCTATGCAGCTATGGCCCTTTCCCTCTCCCTCTCCTCAAAAGTTACCTTAGAGATTGCTTTGTTTTGAAAACTCTGTTTGCTCAGTACATTTCACATCTGCGCGAGAGTTCATGGAGCTGTTTGTCAAAGCAGTTTTCAGTTAGGCATATTGTTTCTTTCAATGGAGTGGATCCAAATATTTTAAACAAATGTCAGATCTGGATAGATTTCTCAATTACATCTGTGTGAGGAAATTTCTGTTAATTTTTGGACTTGAAACACACCAGGGTTTTTGTCACTTTGTTCATGAGTTTTAAGCCAGCTGCTCGGTATTTTCAATGTCAGGGTTTAGATAAGTTGAGTATCTTCTGTTTTATGTATTAGGAAGTTGCCAGAAGTGATTTCTAAAAAGGTAAAATTCCCAAGGGATGTGAAATTTCATGCATAACATGAAGATTATGCATTTTCACCCCCCCCAAATGGCTATTACTAGTCCTCAAAGAGAGCTAGTGTGATGTCAAGGGTTGAACCTAAGAGTGGGAAGATGCAGGTTCAAGTCCCCTTGGGCCAAAATCCACATTCATTGGGGCAATTTCTTTATTAGGCCAACCAAAATATCACACGATATTCTGAAAGCTTTTTAGTTCTTGAAAACTGTTCATTGCGCTAGGTGGTCACCAGCATGATGAGAGAGCAGGAAGAGGACGAAAAAGGTTGGCTGGCGTTTAAGATATGAGGTTGCACTGAGGCCTGGCTTAGAACAAGAAGTATAACAATGACCAAATCCCCATTTCGAAAATCCAGCTATTGTTATAGGTTTTGTTCCCAGTAGGCCTTGATGCAACCTGATACGTGCACCCGGAAGGAGCTTATTTGAATGTCTGCTACTACTTCCACATTCCGTCTTAAAGCTATGACTGGATGTTGGATGCAGTCTCTGTGGCTTAAATATCAGTCAACATTTCTTCTGCTTCCTCCCTCCTTCCCTGCCTGCCCCCATGATTGCTCTGTTTAGCAACTAGCCTGGTGGAATATTCTGGAGACCTTGAAAGCTTTTACGATATTCTGTGATATTTGGGAAATTGGGCTAAAATGGCTGCTTTTACTTTTTGTGTTCCTTGGGCTAGCTGGCCTACCTCAATGCCAGTTGTGAGGATATTAGGAGGTGGGGAGTCTGTATTTTCAAGCTTTACATTTTCCCATGGTTCCTTTGCTGTTACAGGCTTTCATAGCCTGGTCTTTCTTGATCTGTTTCCCTCTATCCTCACTTCCATCAGACTCTCCTAATTAGAGGATTGAACAACGCAGCAACAGTTTTTCATTTTCCTGCAGTTAACCAAAGCTCAGGTTGTCCTTCCCTTGACTTAGGAAAGCTCACAGTTATATCTGCAACATCAGAAGACATCAAAACACTAATGTGAAATGATTCTGGTGAGCATGGTCTGTGGTGTGTGGTGGACCTGAATGACATTTCTCCAGTGCCTCCCCGCTGGTGTGGATTGTCATGCTCAGGAACTGTCTCAACCAGGAGTTTTTAGATGACTTGGAGACTCAAAACAAATAAGAAGTTTGTGAGGGAAGCAAGTAATGGTAGATAAGCCTGGGAAGGTTTCCTATTTTGGAATTGTTACTAGCTCTAATTGCCCAAAAGGTATAGTTGATAGATGCTCCTAAAAGGACTATTATTTCAGAAGGGTGGTCTTACTATTTCCCCCTGTCTTGCTTCACACAGTTCTTCTGTTCCTGACGATGCCATCAAATTGGTGCCTGATGTGGACTCATCCAAAGAGCCACTAACCACTGTTATCTCAGATGGACACAACACTGTTCTGGAGTCTGCTGAGCTGACTGCAACAAGGTAGGGCGAGAAATCACTTGCAGATATACGATTTACCACCGATTGCCATTGGGGAAGTTCCAACCGTTCAGTGGTTCCCAGTGTTACAGACAGACAATGGCCTTGTCTTATGGACTACTAAATGGTCGGAAGTGGCTATGTCTAGTCACTATGTGGTAGTCTATTTTTATTTTATTTTTTGGGAGTGGGTTGGAAATAGGGCATATATTGAATGTTCTAATTCAGTTCTGTTTGTTAGTTGGGATCCAGGCACAAAGCAATCGTGAATGTTGGGCTGTTGTCTCAGGAGGGCATTTGCCCTGAATTAGAATGAACTATCTTGGGGAATGATAGAGTTTGGCAGTAGGTAGGAAGAAGTGCCATTTGTTCATGAGTGGGAAAATGGGTGTGAATTGGCTCAATGCTTAGACCTTTTTTAAATCATACTTGGCAGCAAGTTAAGAGTACATTCAGAACCATAGCTTTTGTTGTGTTCTGCATTTCAGAGGGCTGATTACCCTTTAGAATCAAATTTCTTACAGTTGGATTACTAAACAGCCAGGCTGTGAGAGCCCAGGCTATTGGTTTGTTTGTTTTGGCTATGACTAGGTTGTCTTGTTCCACCTAATTATTATTTTTTTGATCCTGTTTATTGTTGAGTTAGCAAACTGAGAAGAAGCCACACTATCCAAAAGTGTTTATTTCTTTGTGAGGTTTCTGCGAAGCTTGCCTCACGGCATGTTCACTTACTCCCATTTTCCAGAAAGCTGCTAAAATAGTGTGCTCTTTACTGAATTAATAAAATTAGGGAGTGGTGCATTACCGAGGTACCATCAGCAGCCCAAATATGCTTATTACAACCTTAATTTCTAGACAGTAACCATGTTAATCCCTTGCAGCAAAAATGATTGAAGAGCACCTTGAAGACTAAGAAATGTATTATAGCATAAGCTGTTGTGAGCCACAGGCAGTCCATTTGATCAGATGTATAAAGGGTTCTCCTGAGTTGGAGGTACATAAATAGATGGTGGAGGGGGGTGTTCAGTTGTAAGCAGTAGGATCAGAAAGAAAAGAAATGCAGAAAAATACAGATAGTGATAATGTCCTTATTAACAGTGCCCATTCAGAAAAAACCCCAATATTCAGCAACCTAAAACAACCATTCACCAGCAATAAAAGGCCACACAATAGGGATACAGATATGGGGGCCAGAGCTTGTGATAGACCCAGATGCCAACTCTGTCCCCATATCTACTCTGGCAGTACTATGATATGATCCCCCATACAACCATCAGAGGTTCATTAATATGCTCATCTTCTAGTGTGAGATATCTATCTATCATCTATCTATCTATCTATCTATCTATCTATATCTATCTATCTATCTAGATATATAAACAACCATCATCACAGTAACATCACAGCTTTCCTCCATCGCTCTACCATTCCCAGTTTTTCCCAATGTGACCTTAAGGTGACGACCCTTGATCTAAGTAACTTTCAAAGTGAGTCTGCAGTGTTTAAATGGGTAAATTACAATCATCAAGAGGTTCAGTGCTGTCACTTGTGGGTTTAAGCAGGTACAATGTGTTTTTATCACACTGCACATGTGAACTGGCCTGTTAAGAAGAGAAGAAGGGTTTGGATTTGATATCCTGCTTTATCACTACTCTAAGGAGTCTCAAAGTGGCTAACAATCTCCTTTCCCTTCCTCCCCCACAACAAACACTCTGTGAGGTGAGTGAGGCTGAGAGACTTCAGAGAAGTGTGACTGGCCCAAGGTCACCCAGCAGCTGCATGTGGAGGAGCAGGGAAGTGAACCCAGTTCACCAGATTATGAGTCTACCACTCTTAACCACTACACCACACTGGCTCTCAGTTAGTTAGTACCAGGATGTCTGTGTTATTTTTTGTGAATGGCTAGTTGAGAAGGCAATTATCATCATCTGTACTTTTCTTTGTTTAATTTCCTTTTTAACATAAATGTTTACAGTTCCTCTGCATATGCACATATGTGTGTGTGCGTGCACAGCTGAATGAAGTAGACTGTAGTCCACAAAACTTTATGCTAGAATAATTTTTTAAGGGTGCCACAAGACTCTTGGTTGTTTTTACACCTATTTCCACATCCATACCCAAACTGGTCCACTATGTCTCCTCACCCACTCCACACTATTTGCTAAAAACCTTAGCTCATTACAGATTATACAGTATATGAGCATAGTCTCCTTCAAAGGCTCCTTCAAATGGCTAGGAACTGCTACTGTATACGCTTTAAAATATTATTGTTGCATGCATGTTGCTACAAATCTCTGAGATTTAAAGGTATTTATGTTAAGCAGAACAGCCTTGCTACTGTTTGCTGCAGCAGCCTTGCTACCAAAGAAGCAGCACGGCAGATGTTAGAAAACCTATTTGAAAGTTGCAGAAAACAGGACATCTTTCTAGCAATGCAATCTGCTGAGCCTATCGCTTCTGCAACGTGGTAGCGAGGCTTTGCCTTTGTGCAACTCAAATATACCATCTTCTAGTATACCATCTGCTCATGAGTCTCCAGGGACCATCATCTCCTGGATCATGTTTCAGTGTTGACTTCCAAGCATGTAGAAACTGTGGCTTTCAAGCATGTAGGAAAAAGAAGTGCCTTTTCACTGCCCGTGTTAGAGCATGACTGTTTACAGAGAATCTAGAATAAATTGGCTAATTTCTGTGGCTGTGCAGTTTCTGCCAATGGTTAGTTCTGGCACTTCCTAAGCTTCACCTTTAGATGGAGAAAGGAAGGTGCAGGGATAGGCAACAAGTGCAACAAGTCATGATGCTTTTTGTGTGTCTCAATAAATCTAAGTTGATAAATTCACCTCTCTTTAGACTAGTTCAGATTTTGAACATGGTGCCCTCTTGTTTGCATCAGTTCCCAGATTTATTTATTTTAGTGCTGGTCACTCTGGTCAGATGCATGATCTCTGTTGCCAGCTGGCAATGATCTATTGTGGTAAAGAAATCTCAAGTGAGTCCTGGAGGAAGCGGGCCAATTTGGGATGGGTCAGTTCCCTACTTACCCTAGTCTGTCAATCACCAATCTGAGCAATACTGGGTTTCCAGAAGGATATTTTTAAAAGCACCCTTACTAGATGGTAGACTAGATTTGTAGACAGTTATGTAAAGCTCCACATGCCCACTGATACACTTCTGCTAGATTCTCGAGTGACAGTTGTGGAACATAAAAAGAAATGAAGTGGCTGATGACTCGAAAGCTGTCGTTCTCATTCTGGAGAAATACTGAGTAACCATGCAGAAGTACAAACCAATGCTTGATCACAGGATGATTTTCCTACCAGTAAAATCACCACGTGTGAAGTGATCTTTCACAGCAATTGAAATCACAAGCTGTTTATGAATAACAGAAAATTTGCATAATTTTACTGGAATGCTGTTTTGCCACTACTGTGTTGGAAATGTTCTTGTTCCACACACTGTTTCCTTGGCATTTCTGCCTCCTGCCGGGACGTGTGCTCTTGTGCTTTTTAATTTTTAGTTTTTTAAATCTCAGGCCATCACCTTCAGCAACTTCTAATCTGTAGCTGCCTTAAAGTGAATATCTGAGTCCCCCTTTGCTCAGACATATTTTACTGTTAGGTTTGATTGCTGGCCCATAAAAGATGACCTCTAATTCTGATAGGTGGTGTGCATGTGTGTAATAATCGGGTCATTTTGTGCTAAATGTATTCCAGATGGCAGTGTGTAATAAGAGCTCAGATTCCAACCCTCCATCTGTCCAGTCAAGATATTATATCTTTGTTTTTGTGTCTCAAGGGCAACTGTCTCAAGCTCCATCCCTCTAACCCCCTAGTGATACCACAATGCTCAGCACAATATGGGGTCTCTGCATGGCAGGCCATGAAAATCTTTTTAATCTTCCAGTCTTTGACAGGGGGGAATGATGTATTCGCCCAAGTGCTGTGATGAAGAGCTTAACATTTCAGCAGAAGTTCTCAAAACTCTCTTTCCCCCGCCCTGAAATAAGTATTTTAAATCTCAAAAGCATATATTTATAAACTAAACTCTGTGCTATGGGAATATTGATTGCTTTTTGGAACAACCACCACCATGCTTGGACACAAGAATATAGGGCTAAAACTGAGGTGGGTGACTCCCGTGTTCCTTGGCTATGGCGACAGTTCCTCAGAGTGATTGCAAATGGTTGTTTTCTGCACCCCCCATTCCTTCTTTTTCTCACAGTGTTCTGAAGCAACTTGCACATAAATAAACAAACAAAAAATGATATTCTGAATTTTGGTCTGCTAGATTGGCATGAGTGGTGGGTGGGGCCCTTTTTCAACCTGAGGGAAGCATTCCCTCATGGGGCCAAATGTCATTAATGAGCAGGGTCAGAGGCAAAAGTGAGAGGACCAACATATGTGACCAGGGCCGGATTTAGGTTTGATGAGGCCCTAAGCTACTGAAGGTAATGGGGCCCTTTATATGTCCAGCTGTCCTTTGTCAACAACAGATTGTTGCTGTTTTTTGTGTTGAATATATGCTATACAGTGGTACCTCGGGTTACATATGCTTCAGGTTACATACACTTCAGGTTACACACTCCACTAAGCCAGAAATAGTGCTTCAGGTTAAGAACTTTGCTTCAGGGTAAGAACAGAAATTGTGCTTCAACGGCATGGCGGCAGCAGGAGGCCCCATTAGCTAAAGTGGTGCTTCAGGTTAAGAGCAGTTTCAGGTTAAGTACGGACCTCCGGAACGAATTAAGTACTTAACCCAAGGTACCACTGTATGGTAATTTATGGACCTAATAGGTCCATACACAACACAAAACACTGTTGCTGTATGTAGGTTTTATTTGTTTTTTATCTTATATTTTGGAAATGTACATCCAGTTTTTTCCCTTTAATTTTTTTTGGGGCCCCCCAAGAGAGTGGGGCCCTAAGCTATAGTTGTTTAGCTTATACGTAAATCTGGCACTGTATGTGACTCTTGCCTTTGTACAGTAGGCTGCATTCCAGCAATGCAAAAGCCAGACATTGGCACACCCATTTCCCCCTTCTCCAATCAGGCAAACAAGAGGCATTATCACAGTTCAGTTACACATTCCAGCCAGGCCAAAAGCACTTGAATAGGTTCAGATCCAGAAACCAGGACAAAGGTCCTGAGGCTCAAAAGAAAGGCCTGGAGGTGCTCCATTTGGCTCCCACTGTCTTGCCCTAGACTAAGTTACAGCATCCTAAGTTAAATATAGACATGGGCATAGTTATTATCCTGGGAGGACATGGAAGTTTGTGTTCTCTTTCTGGGTGGTAAACCTTTATAGGTCCAAACAGATTTAGAGGGTGTACCAATCAACTATTGAAATTAATGGACAGTACACAGTGAATTGAAGCGTGTTTCCCTGAAAATAAACCCCACCTAAACTCCCATGTCCCTTAAAAGTTCAGACCTATATGTTTCTACGCAGAAGTAAGTCAGTTCAGTGGGGCTTGCTTCCAGGAAACGGTGTCGAGATTGCAGCAGTAAATTGAGATTTCACAGTAGAGGCTGATCTCGAAGGTTAAGAGTATTCAGTTGGCAGGTGGGGGGAGGTACGTGAACACCCACATCGTATTCGCTCCCTTAGTTAAAGAAAATTGTAGTAGGCAGTTGTTGCAAAGCTGTGGTATTCTGTAGAGCAGGGGTCAGCAACCTTTTTCAACCGCGGGCCAGTCCACCGTCCCTCAGACCATGTGGTAGGCCAGACTATATTTTGAAAAAAAATATGAATGAATTCCTATGCCCCACAATTAACCCAGAGATGCATTTTAAATAAAAGGACACATTCTACTCATGAAAAAACACACCGATTCCCGGACCGTCTACGGGCTGGATTGAGAGGGCAATTGGGCCGCATCTGGCCCCCAGGCCTTATGTTGCCTACCCCCGCTGTAGAGTATAATGAGGATGTACTCCAGTTCACCTCTGAAGCTGAGGTATCCTTGAAAAGGGACAGTCTTGTATGACTCGGCATTTCTGCAAGTTCAGTATTGATTAGCCATTGTGAAGATGCACGGTAAGGCAGTGCTAGTGATGCTAAATATAAGTATCGCATTGTAGTTTCTAGATAAGAAGGCAGGCCAGCAGCCAGCAATACTTCACTGTATATGACAGTGTGATCTGGGTGGGTAGTGGGTCCCCTTTTAGCAAAAAGTCCTACATGAGCAGGGCCCAACATTTCAGGGTGGGTGTGTGTCCCCCATGTTAAGTGTTCCTTCCTATTAAGAAGACCTTTGGGTGAGCCTTTTTAGTCACGCTGCCTTATTATATGTGTGCTTTGTCTCTGTGCTAGGTTATATTCCTCTAGTGGCTTTAGAAACTATCGGCAGACCTTGTAGAAAGAGCGTCCAAGCATCTGATCCAAACCTATTTTTAAAAGGGAGAGTTGTTCTCCCACATCTGGTGCAGGTGCCCTTGGGTCCAATCCTTCTGGCAGGAGGTGTTTCACGTAATATCAGAAGTCACTGCCAAGCCAGTGAGCTCAGAGCTGGAGGTTGCATTACTGATTCTGTTCTGAGGCCAACACGAGGGATGGTGTCATAAGTATTTAATTGTACTTTTAGCAGCAATGGCACTTGTTGAAACTGTGCATCACTGGTGGACTGGTTCCCACTTCAGTATAGGGGAATGGCTGGGAAAAGTCTGGCCGTTAGTATCCTTGGAGAAGCTGATGCAACAAGAGAGGGCCATATGGAGAGCAGAATCATTTTGCCCATGTGAGGTTCCTCTTCATAGTGTATATGAATATTAGCAAATGGGGCACAGCCCACTGTAACCACAGTGGTCCTTCTGGAAGGACTTGTTCCTTAAGCCACCACAGAACTATTCCTTGAATTATTATTATTATTTATCCAACTTATACTTTGCCCTTCTTCCTAAAGGAACCTGAAGCTTTTTCCTCCTGGGAAAGTTCAATAATCAACATGGGCATACATTCAGTTTCTTCATATGCATCTTTTTGCCTTATTGAAAACAGTAAAAGTCAATTGTTAAAATGAATTCCCTAATGATGAAGGTTGTTGGCTTCAGAGATTTATTTAGCCACCCTCCATTCGAGCATGAGAGCAACTGTTGGGAAATGGTTATCATTCCTCTTTGGGCATACACTGCATTCCTTTTCCTGCCCACTCTCTCTTCGTATTAGACTGTCATCGAAGGGGGTTTCTATGGCAGTGGCAAACTGTTAGCATGAATGTGGCCAGCACTTATTTTGCATGCTTCTAAATTGGTCCCTTGATGTTTTTAAAGCAACTCAGTGGTATTTAACTGCAACAGAAGGCAATTATTAGATACAAAAATGTTTAATGGATAGAAGAACCATTCAGGCATTACGTCTTCTCAGGTTCAGAGAATGCATGAATGGGGACTTGGGTGATGTACGTAAGCCTTGCCCCCAGCAGCCCTGTCAACACAAAGGTCTAAAGTTGAATTCTAATCACTAATCACCTGTAATCCAGAAGGCAAGCTGCACTGGGGTCCCGAAGGTGGAGAGCATTTTTGGCTCTGCCCAAGTAGTGTGAGAGTGTTCTTTAAAAATTGTGTTTCATTGGTTGATGGCTTAATACTCAAGGTACAATGAATGGAACTCTAAAACTGACATCTCTAGAGATGCCCAATGAGATTATGGTTCCAATGTTCTACCCACTGATCTTGAGGGAACACTTTTGAGTATACATCTATGGCTTTGCTTACTTGGGAGTCCAACACATTGGAGTCGTTGGGGCTTAACGTCTGAATAAACACATATACGAATGGGTTGAGAGATGGTCTAATGTCTCAGTTGTCAGAATGTTGGACAGCCAAGGTGGAGGCATGGGTGCTACCTTTATAGGCACATGGGGAGTGCAAACATGATATCTGACATGATATTACTGCCTGCCCTGGCCAACTACCTCTTCCTGTTGCCTCCTATGGAGGGTGAGTAAGCAGAATTCAAGCCAGGCAAGAGAGTGGAATGAAATAAAAGGGTGCTCCTATTCTAATATTGATTCATCTCGACCCACAGACCTTAACTTTGCATGCACAGGAGGATCCAACCAAACAGCCAAGAGAGACGATTGGCACTTGGTTGGAGTTTCCATAGAAGAAAACAGGTTTGTTTCTTTTATATTGTCTATTTGTATGCTCCTTTTCCAGGGAATTGTGCCTAAATGGGCTCATAACATATCCAGTAGACAATAACAATTTGAAAATACATATTATAAACAATTAGAAATAGCAATATCAATAAGCAGATACAAAAACAACAACAACCACCCATACAACATTGTATAAAACAATACAAATAAGTTAAGGTAACAGCTTAGCCTGAATGACGTTATATAAAGCAGTTGGGTTATATGAAACAATACAATTAGCTTAACCTAATGTGAAAGCTTAAGCTGAAGGGAAGAGAGAATAATAACAGCACAAAAATAGAATAGTGGCATATAAAACATCACTACATCCTACATAACCCACCTGTTTTCTGTCTTCAGACATTCACGAACCCTGACCCACCCATCTCACACCTGGGGGAATGGAGACCTGCTCTAACTCGGAGGGGCCCACTATTATTGTGGGCTGTTACCTACAAGGTGGTACATAACTTGTCTTCCATGTTTTCCCACAAAGCAATATGCATTCATAAGCATGGTACCGGGGTGGGGGAGCACCCTCCCCCTTGTTGTAACCTTCAAATAAATATTTAAAAGGAAGTGCCCAGATCCAAATATTTGAGAATCAGTATGTAAAATAGAAAGAACGTGGAGTCCTTTAGAACCACATCACTGTTTGTTTGCACAGAAACCCTAGTCACAATGGCTCTACTCTTTGCAGGTGAGACTGATTTGACTGAGGTGGACCAGTGAACCCATAATATAGAAGTGAGATTAGAACAAGCTCATGATGCCTATATCACAAACAAATTGGTTTTAGCATGTGGAAAGCCACACTTGTTTCCTTTTTGGGAACACATTTTGCTGATCATGTTTCTCCACAAGAGTAGTTTGGAGTGATTTGTATGATGGAATGTAGAAAAACAGGGATTTGGGGGGGACATATCTGTTAGCAGGAGTCAAGACTTCACTGGAATAATTTTTCTACATTGCTTCCTGCTCAGGTGTTGTTCCAAATTACACAGAGGAGAATGATGCATTATAACCAACCCTTTGAAGTGACTCTCCTCCCCTAAATCTGCTTTCATCTAAAGTATTTTTCTTTGATGTTGAGGCTTGAAGGAGATTTCTTATAGTGATGAATCAAAAAGGCCATGTGTGGATGTTATGCATAATTGGTTGGCGCACTAGGTTTATTTCCAAAAGAGCAGCTGTGTTTAGATGTGACAGCTGCAGATTTGTATGTTTAAACCTTATTCTGTCAGAACAGCATAGAAAGTCTCTCTCTCTCTCTCTCTCTCTCTCTCTCTCTCTCTCTGTGTGTGTGTGTGTGTGTGTGTGTGTGTGGTAGGGGAAGGCTCTGGTTTAAGGAGCAACAAGGCGTACAGGTGAGGACTGGAAAGCTTTTATTTCTGCCTGTTATGTACCTCCCTGCATCTCCTTTCTCTCAGGCCATTTGCTTCCAGCCAGGGCTCTGATACCAGAAGTGAGGCTGGTTACAAATGAAGTCTTTGGAGGGGAAGGACTGTGGGGAGATAAGCCATAAGCTAGTGGTAATCCAAACACTACAATTCCCATCAACCCCAGCAGGTATGGCCAAGGGCCAGGGATGATGGGAGCTGTAGGCCTGCAGCATCTAAGAGCCCCATGTTGACTACCCCAGGTTACAGGAAAGTTATGCACAATTTCCTTTGCACTGGATGCATAGTTAAGCGCATGGATCCACTGCCATTGTGCATGGTTTGGCCCTTTGGTTGGCTGCAGCAAAAGCAGCAAATAGTCTTGTGATGCCTTAAACCCTCAACTCCCTAATCCATCTGGGCTGAGGCATAATTCTCACAGATGCAGGCTGGTGTGGTGCTTGTAATGCCCTGGTTTGATTCGGGCATTCCTGCCAATCAGCAGTCTGGTAGGGAAAGTGGGAATTGGAATTGCCCTCTTCCCTCCTCCCTCCATTGGCTGTGTGCATGTAGCCCGCCAGGCTGTGCTGTGCATGCTCTGATGCATTTACGTATCATACCTTTGGCTGGTAGTGGGGAACCTCAGGAAAGGGGTCTGAATGCAGACCTCTAGGCCTCCCTGTCTAGGGCTGGGAACTCTCCACAGCCCATAACTTTCACTGGCCCTGCTTTGCACATAGTTTCCCCCCCTGACTGGAATGTGACCTCAAATTCTCGTAATGCCTATTGCTTGTTTGGATGGAAGAGAGAGAAGTGTGGAAGGGTGTAGAAACCAGCCTACTGTACTTACATAAAATTTACATTTTTGCTCCACCCACTTTAGCATCTAGCCCAGCCCACCAGTGACAAATGGCCCTTTGAAGCTTGCTCAGAAGGGAATGTGGCCCCAGGGCACTCTAAATACCTCATATGTTGAAGGCTGGCCTTGCCCTGCTATTGCCCTCCGTGATTTTGAGAGAGAACTTCTGAAGTATGATTCGGGACCCCAGAAAATCAGGGTTCTATTATATATATGAACTGAATGGTAATTTGGAGACGGCTGCAGCAAAGCAGTCGTTTGGGTAAGTTCTGCTCTGATGCCACTGGGCCACAAAATCTCTATCTCCTTGCTCCCTTTCCAACAAATGTTTGTGTCACAGTAATCGTATTTATTGTTAATGTTCCACAACAACTTGATAGTTTACCCCATATATTTCTGCTGTTTTGGAAATTAAATACCCTATAATTAGGAAAAAAGAGAGAGGGAGAATCATTTTGTAATCTCAGCTACAGAGATCTTGACACTGGTGTTGCTGCTTTTCTGATGCCCAGCTTGTTATTCCAAAATCTGTTCCCCATCATTTAATTTTAGAAATTCATACATCTTGCCTGAAGTTGCTGTAATGTTGGTGTTATGCAGCCTGCAGTATGGCTATTTACAGTATCTTTCATGCTATTACCATATAAGGTCAGTGGAAAATTTGGCCAAGAAAAAGAAATGCCAAAGGGAACTAAGAAATAAGCAGTGGATGCAACTGTAAAGGGAATAATTGCATGTTTCTCATACGTATGGCCATGTACATTAGCTAATCATTGGGCTTGATTTCAGAAGTGGCCTCAAGGTCCTAGAAATGAATACCTTGAGAACAAATATACTAGTGGTTATGCATAAGTTCAGCAAAGGTCAGTGAGAGGAATAATGTCTTGAGTTCATTGCATTTTAGGGCCTTTCCAGATTACTGAATGGCAATTGCACAGTTTCCTCTTGCTTGCTGAGCTGGATCCAAATATTTTTATTTGAAAAGGTGCCTCTGTTTCAGAGATTCTCGTCTGGATAAAATAGGAAATTGTGGCTTCCTTCTACATGCATGAGCCTCAGGCTCATGCACCCCCCCACCTCTTCCTTATTAATGTGCAAAGCATTAAAAGCTACCCACTTTTGATTTTAAAGGAACCACAGTCTCTTACTGCAGCAAAACTCTGCTTAGCCACTTTAGATGGTGAACACACCCATGGTTTGAACCTCTCTTGTTGAAGCTAACTAGAGTTCACATGCAAGGGGGAGCTGTGGTTAGTTTAAAATTGAAAATGGGTGTTTTTAATCTCTTGTATGCCAAAAGAGACAGAGGGCTGAGCCTGTAGCATTCTGTGACTTATGTAATGTTTTCCATTACATCTGAACCAGCCCTTCCAGACATAGACCAACCACAATTTGACAGTAACTGTGGTTCAGACTTCAAAACATGTAATGGTTAGACATACTGTATAGGCAAACCATAGTTTCTGCAGTTTCTATCTCTTCCCCCCCCCCACCCGCGCTTCCTTTCCTAATAATTCCTGGATGCTCTCTTGAAGCGTGGCTTCTATGTGTGAGGCAATGTCCCCAACCATGGTTTATTGGTTAGGATATAATCTCAAACCACACTTCCTTCAAACTGTGATTTGGAAATCTGTGTCAAATTGTAGTTTCAGATGCTGATGAGGCCACTTGATTACTAGGGTTTGTCAAAATGTATCAGTTTGGAAATCATGACAGACTATAGTTTGGCCTTTGTTCTGAACCATCTCACTGTGTTGAAGTGTATCAAAGTTGTTAGTGTTGTGAAGATTTGTTTTGAGTGTCACAAGCACCTGGCTGGATAATGCCTGCAACATCACTGGTGATGAAGGATGGATATTTCCCCTACTCCATGAAACACTAGTTTGCAACCTTTTAAAAAGAATGTACACAAAATTTTATCCCTGAAACCTGTTTAGATAAACCATGCCGGCAGCACAACCTAAAGGTCCAGAATTCAAAAGGCACCTACAGGAAAGCATGCTTTGCCCACTCTGAAGAGACTTTGACTTCAGTGGTGTATAATAAGGAAATAGATTTCAGAGAAACCTTCTGTCCATTTGTCTGATGCTAAATAGCAACCTCCTGTACTTCTGCTGCCCCTGTTTTGCTATAATAGATAGCAGATCAGATAACAGGGCTATATGTGTTGTTTCCTTCTGCATATTTGACATACATGCAGAGAAGCTTTTGTTCTCTGCAGTATAATTCTGCCCTCTGGAGACTCCCTTCATTTTTTAAGAAGCAGGTTCCTAGCTCCCATGGTTGAGAGGGAGAAACTGTAGTCTTACCTCTATCATAGCCTTCCTTATAAATAAAAAAGAATGTTCCATGCTAGTTCAAAATATAAACATTCAGTGCATAGTCAGTTATGCAAAAGGGAAAAAAATGTATGCAGATATGCAAATCTGCATATGTTTTATATTTCTACTATCTGTTACAAATGACCCCTCACCATCAGGGACAATCCAGACCAGAATGCCCATATACTACGTAGATCATGGTCAATTTGCCCTTGGAGGTGGGTAGAACATTTGTGTGGCACAGGTGGTCTTGAGATGGAGAGAGCAAAACAAGCTGGGTTTTTGTTCATGGGTTGATTTATACGTGCCATATGTGCTGGTGCAGTGTTCTGAATTTTTAAAAGGAGTATGCACATTATAAACTTCACATGTCCATTCTGGAGCATAAATCATGGTACTGACAGTTTTGTGTCCTGAAAAGAATTAAATAGGCGGCTTCCCATGCCCCCCTCTCACCCCCATTTCAAATTCCTAAATGATTTGTAATGTCAGGCAAGCAAAGTTTGCCCAGACTGGCTCATTCCATTAGGCAAAACTCCTGATGGTGCCACAAACAAGGTGCCACACAATACTCTTTTTCTTCTGCTGCTGCTACTATTTCCCCTCTGGAATTTGCCCATGTTTGAATGTCATATTTGTCACAGCACATTTCTGTTCAGAGTGTTTGCTCTTAAGCTAAGTGGAAGAGGATTGTTCTGTTTACCCATTTGATGGTGGTTTCCTGTGGTTCCTTCTTTTTCTTTTTTCTTTGCTGTCGCTCAGCCTCTCACAACTGCTGCAATGACCAGACTACAAATTATCAACAGGGTGATGTTTGCTCTCTGAACAATAGAGGGCACTCCTATAACAAAAAATGCATGCACGGCGTACTCTCCACCTGTACTCACCTGTTCATTGACCTACAAATAGAGGCATTTTCACACTTTTGATACTTGCAAATTGAAGTATCAAAATACACCTATAAAGCCTCATTTGCAGGGCACTCCATTTTCTGTCTGGTACTGAAACCTGAAAAACTTTGCTTTCCCTTGTTGAAATACATATGGAATAGGGAACCATAGAACAATGCAATCCCACAGTTATTTGGAGAAGTGTTAGAAGAATTGCCATCATTTAAAATTATTCAGATGTTAGCATCTTCTTAATATAGTTGACTCTGCTCCATAAAGAATCCGTATTCATCCAAACTCTTGTTTTCTGGATATATGTATATTTGGGGGGGGGGGCTTCTATTTTGTGGGCTGTTGGCTATCCCAACTTTCTCAAGGGCAAAGGTTTATGGATCCTGATGGATTCCTTACGTCTTTCACACTGCTTCCCACAGTTAAGTCTGTCAATTCTGTCAATGGTCTGGTTACACTCTGGAATGAGAAGATGTCCTGCGCAACAGATCACTTCCAGATATCATCACCAAAACTGTGCAATTGGTGCAACTCCCTGGTATATTAAATTGCTTAGGGCAATGAAATACTTGAGTCAACAGCTCAAGCATCTGGAGGGCAGGAGGTTGGGGAAGAATGGGCAAGAGTCTATATGGTGATAGCAGCGGACAAGGTTTTTTCTTACAGTTTTGCGCAGATGCAGTTGGCCAGAGGAGCTTTCTTTAATGATGGCACACCTTTCACTGTAAAGGTAATGTCATGGACTGGCAGAGGAGTGATAGGAGGCACCAGCTAGGGAACGCCCAAGGGAACCCCCAGGGGAAGAAGGCTTAGGGCTAGGGGGTTGGTAGTGAGACAATGATGAGTAGTCAGAGGGAGAAAAGGCAGCAGACTGGGAGGAGCAGGCGTCAGAAGCTGAAGAGGCAACAGGGTGTAGTGAACAGGAAGAGGCTGGGGCAGAGAGCAGTCCTGATTCAAAGGCTGGAGAGGAGGGGCACCAGGAGACAGAGAGGAAACAGGCTGCTGCAGAATCCAGGGAGTCTCCCAGAACATGCAGAGAAGTGAAAAGAGCAGAGGAGAGAGATTGGTTGCATGAATCCAATTGCTTGGAAAAAACCCTGGAGAGGAGGGGACAGGCAGCTGTAGGAATGCGGGGACCTTCAGTCCTCACTACTGCCTCATTGAGGCAAGACCTCCTGAGAAGAGTTGGTGGGATCACTAGGCCTGTATTGTTTTGATTTCTTTGAATAAAGAGTTACCTTCACTGACACCAGTGGTTTTTTTATTGCTGACCTTCACCTGACTCTTGACTCCTGACAGGTAATTAGCGTAATCCTCAATAGACCTCTGTGAACAATTAGCAGTATGTTGTACTGTACAGATAAATCCCCCCCCCCCCGCGCTTGGACATCACATTTACTAGAGTCAGATGTGACGATGGTACCATCTGGTCAGGTTTTATGAGTACCTTTTAGTTTTTCAGCCTGAGGATGTGGATAACCTTGTTACAGGACTGGGATACCACTTGTGTTTTTGACCCTGGTTGCATGGTGTCTAACTACAACTCAGTGTGTGTCAGAAATACTTTGTGCCTCCTTCAGAGAGGTTGTCATTCCTGCTGCTTTTAAATAGGCAGTAGCGACACTACTTAGGATCCTGGGGTGGCAGTCAACAAAGTTTTACTCAGAGTAGACCTGTTAAAATTAATGGACCTATGTGAATCAAGTTCATTAATTCCAGCTCTCCTAGAATGAGTAAAATTTAGTTGACTATCACCCAGTTAAAATTATAGGCAGTATGTCAGAACTTGTAGTAACATCTTAAGTCCAAGTGTTTCTGGATGAAACTGATTATTTAGACCCTTTGCAGTTTGGGAGCTGCCTGGATGTTGAGACTGCAAATGCCTTGGTTGCTCTGATACATGACCTGTACCTAGAAATAGACAGCAGGAGTGCAATCTTGCTGATTTCTCTTGGACCCTACAGCAGCCATTCAGGTGTAGTGCTAAGACCATCTGATTTTCAATGGGACTCCATATAGTTTATAATCCAAAAAAAATGCAACAATAATAAAGTATGTAGCAATTCCTATTGAAACACGCATATTAGTTTGTGATGTTTTAGTGTGGGTTTAAAGTTCTGTCTCCTTGTTTTTATACTGATATTATTATTATTATTATTATTATTATTATTATTATTATTATTATTATCATCATCATCATCATCATCCTGCAATTGTATATGAGAGTAACCTAAACAATATGGGCTATTTTTATCATAAACTGAACGGTTTTATTTTGCTTATTGTTATTTCTGTAATCTGTCATGAGTTTATTTCATAAAGAAAACTGAGATATACATTTTTACTGATTGTTTTTTTAATCATGAGGGTTGAGTTTGTGTGTGTGTGTGTGCCATTGGTTTTGTTTCACATTGTACTGTGTACTGCGCGCACGCACACGCGCGCGCACACACACACACACACACACATATTTAAGTGGGATAGAAATAAATGTTAAGTTTCTGTTTAGGTCACCATCTGTTTAGTTAGCTGCATCAGGCTTAGGCTTTCCACTGGGTGCCAACCATGGGAATCAATGTTAATCTAGCTTCTCTGGTATTATCCCATAGAGTTGAAAACATATGTGCACTTATTATGTTTTACATATGTTACCATTTTTTTATAATAATAATGACTAATTATTTTGCAGCATTTCCCAGCCTGGTAGTTGCCAAGAGACGAATAGCCCCAGCACATCTGTTCCTGACTTAAGATCCTTGACTTCTGAACCAGCTACCAACGTAGAGCAGCCTGCCCAAGAGAGCAGAAGCCTGACAGAAGAAATCAAGAGGTAATGTGCAGCCCTTGAAGCAGAGATTTCTTTAGCCAAACTTTGTGTGTGTGTGTGACTTGTGTTGCAAATGTTGGCATGTAGCGTAGAACTGTAGAGTTGGAAGTGTCATCTAGTCCAACAGCCTGCAATGCAGGAATCTCAACAGGTGGTTCCTCATCCAATTTGAATCCATCCTGGACCCTGCTTAGCTTTGCAAATATACCAGCAGTCTGATTGCTGCACAACTAGGAGGATTCTTATTCGTATTCTTATTTGAGATATTGAACGGTTTTCTAGCTGGCCAAGTGAGGAGAAATGAATTCTCCTTCTCAAGATGATAAAGGTAAAGGGACCCCGACCATTAGGTCCAGTCATGGCCGACTCTGGGGTTGCGGCGCTCATCTCGCTTTATTGGCCGAGGGAGCCGGCGTACAGCTTTCAGGTCATGTGGCCAGCATGACTAAGCCACTTCTGGTGAACCAGAGCAGCGCATGGAAACGCTGTTTACCTTCCTGCCTGAGCAGTACCTCTTTATCTACTTGCACTTTGACGTGCTTTTGAACTGCTAGGCTGGCAGGAGCAGGGACTGAGCAACGGGCGCTCACCCCGTCGTGGGGATTCGAACCGCCGACCTTCTGATCAGCAAGTTCTAGGCTCTGTGGTTTAACCCACAGCGCCACCCGGATCCATGCTTAACAATCATATGCATTTTAATAGATGTAGATGGCAGACAATTTGACTAAAGTTTGTTAACTTTGGTACAAATGTTCATCAGTGGGTCTGAGACTGAAGGAAATGGTGCTGGTTTCACAAGCGCCCTGGCTACCCTCTCCTCTGCCAAACTTGAATAAAAATAAGAATAAAGATGAAGTTTCCTACAAGTTTGTTTCCAAACAGATGGTTTGTATTGTGGGATTAAATCCTATGAGCTTCCTTCTAGCAATAAGGAGAAAGGGAACTGAATAAGATTGTAGTCAGTTCATATGCAGTAAATGCATTGCTAAGATTGTACGATTGCAAAACTTGATAGTATTTGAACTTGTTTGTTTTGTTGTTATTTTGATTCTGTTGCATTACTGCAATAGATAGTATTACTGCTGCAGAGCTTGCAGGAAAGAAAAATACTAAAGAAGAGTTTTCTTGTCAATAGTGAAGCTCTTTCAGTTTAATAACTAATAAACTGTTTAATGTGCTCAAAAAATAGAAACCCCATATTTCACAGTTAATACTGTGAAAAACCTATGAGCAGAGCAATCACAACTGTAACTGGGGAGCAGCAGGGCAAAACGGAGCAGTCAGGGCAGAAGTTTGGGGTTTTTTGGTTTTTTTAGATAGTTTATGTGCTATGCCAAGTCCAGACTGCTGCAGAAGCAGGACCTAAATTGAGATTCTCTCTAGAAAATGAACTCTTAGGATGTAGCAGATCCCTAGTTGGCCCAGCTCCCCCCCCCCCCACGATGCTTTGCTTTACACAGCTGCAGTGGGAGCATCATGGCAGAGCTTCCCATCCATGCCTATAAATCAGGGGTAAGGATTGCAACCTTCAAAGCCTGATGTCAAACTAAAAAAAATACTTTAATTGTTTAGCAGTCAATTAGCAACTGAAATCTGAAATTGTTACCCTTATTTATATATGCCACCTGGAATAAATTCCACTAAAATAGACTCTTCTCCCCCCCCCCCCAAATCATTTTAGCTAACAAAGAGTACAAATTATAACCCAAACATGCAGGACCTCAGCATTACATCACATCAGTTGCCGACACGGCCATTCATTTTGGTTCCATGGAACCCTTGTCCAGATGTTTTCTGTGATCACAAAAGCCAGCTATGAATCAGGATGTGTTGAAAGATTTTCTAATCCGGAATCAAAGGGCTTTGCTTTGACTATAATTTTCCCTTTAACCAGGCTGAAATGAGACACATGCTCACGTCTGTGTCAGGTGCAAAAAAATAAATAAAGAGAACATCAGTGTTGATGCTGATTAACGGCTATGTGACTTATGAATTCGCACCCCTATTAATGGAAAGGTCATGCGGTGGAATGGAGAATATTGAGCCATGCATTCCCTGGAGGACATGTCTTCTTCCACCCCACCAATTCAAGCTGGCAGCTTGTGACAACTGCCCTATGTGTTGCCAGAATCCGCAAGAAATGCAGGCATCTATCATGCCTCAATTAGCAGAAATGGAAATCGCACATTAAAAAAGTGATAGGTTGCCGTTGCTTCCAATTCGTCGAATAGCAGCAGGAGGTCAGATATCTCAGGGCTGCATGAATGATGTAGACTATGTGAAGCATGCGTTAAAACTGTCCCCTGAAATGCGCTGTAGCAGACCAAAAACACCAGTGGCTTGTTCTTGGTCATGTTGTGCTTAATGTTGCTCTACATTAGCGGGAAGAGTGCGACAGCGTCATGGGGGGTTCTATTGGATTTCATTGCCAGTGTCGTTTTTCTAAAGGGAATTGATCCGTATTTCCAAGCACTTAGTGCTAATACTTTGTCCTCTACACAAGTGCCTTTCTGGAGAGATTGCTGTGTATCGCTCTGGATTTCGTTCTCTCCTCCCTTTGTGATCTAAAGCATACAATAGGTAGGAGAAAAGAATATGGTGATCTCAAAAGCATTGGCAGGATTAAATGATTTGTTGAGCTTTTGTAAGTTTCATAGCCATTTAGACAAGAAGGAATCCCTGCATTTTCTTAATATTTGTATTCTTATATGCTACTTTAGAAACCATCATTTTGACATCACACTCTCAATAAATAAGACAGGAAAGGGACAAAAACTACACAGGGCTGGCCTGAGATATTTTGCTGCTATATTATTATTATTATTATTATTATTATTATTATTATTTTTACTTTTATTACACAGCCTTCATCCTAAGGTCCCTGGACAGGTCACAGCAATTTAAAATACAGTATTAAAAGCAGCTCAAAGCAACTTACAACCACAAAAATAGGATAAACCCTAAAAATACACATCTCAGGTAAGGGTAAAAAAGTGTGTCTTCAGCATTTGCCGAAATCAGTGTAGTGAAGTTACGAGACACACCTCTGTGGGGAGGGGGTCCTGCAACTAGGAGCTGCCCCAGAGAATGCTCTCTATCAGCCCACCCCCACCTCCAGTCATACCAACTCCAGGGGGCCAAGGTGCCTTCGACCCCTCAATATCTGTTGGCAGGGGGCCTGGCCCCCTCAGTGTTGATAGATTAGTAATTGCAAAATGAAAAATTATGAGGATGCAAATATAGAAAGAGCAAGGAGAGAGAGGGCACAGTCAGCATCCCCCCCTCTCTCTAATTGGATGTACTATAAGATCTCAGTGAGATAAAAGTCATGCCAGTAATAATCTCCTTTTGAATAAAGAGAAATATTGGTATGCATTCTTTCTTGAGTCAGATTGTTACTGATGATAGTGAAATTGTGTGTGTGTGTGTGTGTGTGTGTGTGTGTGTAGTTTCCCCCACTGGGATTTCCCAAAGGGTGAAAATATCAAACAACATTTGTACACTCTCATGAAAAGCAAATACATTACAGCCTAATGATTATTTGCCACTATAATCAAAGTTGTCTGGTAAAGATTCCGCATTTCGCAGAAAAATGTGAAAGTGCTCCCCATCCTGTCAAATAAGCAATTCAAAGTAATTGCATAGAAAGTAGATGTCTCACATTTAGAGCCATTTGTAACTAGGGCAATCTGGCACGTGAATGGGATAACCTTTTGCAAACTATTTCGTATTCTGAAGACATTTTATAGTCCTATATTAAGAATAGCAGTAGTAGGGTTTTTAACATGAGACCTAGAAGCAGCAGCCCCATCCCCAAAGAGCTTTGCCTTTGTGACTCTTGCATTAGTGTGAAAGAGAGTTACATTAATGGTTTGTGTCCATAGAAGCTGTAACTTTTATTTTAAATGGGCTCTGCCAGATATGGGTCTGGGTGGGGTGTATTGACCAGACAGTCCCTTACTTCTGTCTGCAGGCTTGATCTGTTTGATGGATATAGATGTCATCCCACACATAGAGTAGGAAAGCATAGACACCTTCATCCAGGTTTTTAAGCCGAGTTTGGATGGTCATCTGTCATGTATGATCATACATGTATGATGTATGATCATACATGTATGATGTATGATCCTGCATTGTAGGAGGTTGAACTAAATGACCCTCAGGGTCCCTTTCAGCTGTACATTTCTAAGATTCTATTATGCTATTCGTCTAGTTGGGTCAGTTTCTTTTCAGGATTATATATACGTTTCCAACATACTACTACAGGTTTGCTTAACGCTAGAATTCCCATAGTTGTGCACTGAGAGGAGCTGTGAGAAATGCATGTCTTTGTTCATGTATACACATTTGTGTGAAGCCACACTTGGTTACATGTATAAATCATGAAAAAAATGATAGGGGTGCCTGTCAGAAGAGAATGTCTTATCTTATATTAAGCTCCCTCAGCTTGTCCTCTCAGAAGCAGACAATAAATTCTTGTTTTAAAAGGTTGTCTCGTAAGGGCGTTAAGATCAACAAATGGAACGTGGTTCCTTTCTCCTCAGCCTGATGGTTGTCTGTTTGTGGTAACCCAGAGACAGGATTCCCTTCTCCCCACTGGTGACACCAGTGTTGTGGAAACTTGTCCTTGCTGAAATACGAGAGGCTTCATCAGGATGGGCATTCTGCTGGCTCTTGAAGACACAGCTATTTAGACAAGCATTCCCTTGCTTTGAATTTCCAGCTTGAACGGTTTAAATTGCTGTTTTTGCTCTTGTCTTTTGTGAATTGTAGAAATATCGTTTAATACCTTATTGAAATTTCAATTGAATTGTGTGTGTTTGTATTTTCTGTAATTGATCTATACTTGTAAACCACTTAAAAGCCAGCTTGGCAATTAAGAGGTATATAGATTTAATAATGATCATCATCATCATGTGCACACACATGCGCACATGCACGTTTTATAAGTTTAACATTGCATGAAAACAGAAACTATGGATTTAGCCCCTTTTCCTGGACTTACGGCGGCTATAGTTGTCCACATATTGTAGCGTTTTTGAAGCACTCATTTCTGGTAACACACTTCAAGTAATATACCACTAAAAAACAGTCATGGTGATCATGTGTCCAAAACCACATCTCTCCCCACACACCACTGAATCAAGGATTGTGGATTTTCTTGAAGAAAAGAAACTCCATGGGAAATAGGCAAGGATGTTGAGCCAGTGATCTTAGCAGAAGATACTATGTCAGTGCAGTTAATATCCCCTCTTCTGGGAAACTGGCTTGTAAAGTCCACTCATTTCTTTTTGCATAGTGCAGTGCAACAGCTGTGCGGTCTCCGTTTCAGATAAATGCTGGAATTGGGAAAGCAATCTGAATGATCATATATCCTTTTGAAATACTGGGCCTCTGGTAGCCATAAAAAGGTCTCCAACAATGTTGGAACAATCCCCTTAATCCCTGGTCTTCACCAATCCAATTTAATGAAACAATAAAACATCCTTCCTCCTATGGGTAGCAAAACTCCAAATTCAGCCAGGCGATCTTGCTAGCAACAAAGAAATCTTTTGCAGATTGTCACTTAAATGCACTTTCATTCATATTTTTATTTCTTGCTTGCACAATTTCTTGTTTATTTCATGTTTTTATTTCTTGTTTGCACAACGATTACCCCAAAGACTTCACTCAAAAAATCACATTGATTCCCCCCCTTTTTTTTCTTTTTACCATGTCAAGGGAATAATCAAAGGTTAAAGAGAATGGAAAGGTACAAAAGGATGCCTTGAATAATTAGGGCTGCTGTCTCTATTCTCAGCTCCATATCAGTAATGAAATGACACTCTTTCCAGGTATTCAATAGCAGAAGGCTGGATAGTTTTTGTGTGCGGAGGCATCTTGTTTTGTTAATGACCCTGATTAATTAGCGAGGTTTAAAAATACCATTAAGCAGTAGTGGTGCTGAATAGGGCAACAGCACTGGTCAATAATTTCTTGTACAGTATGTGGTATCCCTTATTGTCACTCTTAACATTTTTAACAATGCTCTTTGTTTTTATCATGGAGAAATGAAGCTCTTTGAGTGACCTAGTGAGCAGAGGGTAGGGCTGGTGGAGGAAGGGATACCATCTATACCATCTTTGAAGGAAGGTTTGGATAAAAGAATGTGAAATTATATTCTTTAAAACAGTACAGAGTTCATTCCGAGGCATTGCATACCCTGAATTCAGGGTATGATCCATCCACATCAGCCATTTGTCAGATCTGAACGATTGCAAGAAAAACCCATCGGTTTAAAATACTTTTTCAACTGTTGTTTATAAAAGAAACATTTTCATTTGATAGCCTGCATGTTGAATGCGCCCCACCCCACTGAAACAAGAACTCTGTAAGGAGTTGGCATGAAGATTCTCTTAAACTAGACACAGGAAACATAATCTCTTACCAACTCCAAAGCTCTGTGTGGCAAAAGTATTTGGGGGAAGAAAACTGAAAACAGTCAATGGACTGTTGACAAGGGGGAATCATTAACGGGACAGTTCATCCCAGGTTTGGGATCTATGGCAGTGAAAGAAATTCTAAGTTCAGTATACAGTGGTACCTCACAGTGGCGTAGCGTGGGTTGTCAGCACTCGGGGCAAGGCAAGTAATTTGCGCCCCCTAATCCGTGGATTTTAGCACTTGAGTGCGAGTGCCCCCCCAGATGTTGCGTCCGGTGCAGCCGGGGCCCCCTGCACCCCCACGCTATGCCACTGGTACCTCAGGTTACAGACTCCGCTAACCCAGAAATAGTACCTCGGGTTAAGAATTTTGCTTCAGGGTGAGAACAGAAATCGTGCTCCGGCGGCACAGCAGCAGGAGGAGGCCCCATTAGCTACAGTGGGACCTCAGGTTAAGAATGGACCTCCAGAATGAATTAAGTTCTTAACCTGAGGTACCACTGTAGTTCGAAAAATCCTGGAATGCCCCCCATATGAGCATCCCTACTTTTAAAAAACCAGCATGCCAAACAAATCTTACCTCCCTTGCAAGCACTCTCTCCTTCCTGGGCTCTGGAAGGCTCTTGCATGGGCTTTGGAGTCTCTTGTGAGATCTCACAGAACCATCTGAAATCTTGCAAGAGCCTCCCAAAGTCTCCATTGGAAGATTGAAATCACTAGGTATGTCCGGAAGGCATCATTTTCACATGTATTTTGTTTACTTTGCTGTGACTTTGGGGACATAAGTCTAAACTGGTGCATTATTACACATGATTTTTTAAAAAACCCCAAAACTAAAACTAAACATCTCTCACTAGAGTTGAATTTGGTTAGAGGTCTTTGTGACAGATAGCAGGTGCTTCTCCCCAAATGGTTGAAGGTTGTGTTGTGGAGGTATCATTCACTGTGTGTTCTTGCTGATGCTGCTAGAATCCTTCCTTTTTTGCAGCTTTTTGATCTGAGTAACAATGGAACAAAATAATTTAGAGTCGGTACAATAGAAACATAGCCTATATCAGTCTTCCACAGCCTGCTATCCTCCAGATGTTGTTGGATTACAACTGTTATCTGCCCCAACCAACATGGCCACTGATCCATGTCCACAATTTCTAGAGGGTACCAGACTGGTAAAGACTGATCTCTATCATATCACTAGGAACTATTGCTTTTCAGCATCCATGGCTATCTATTTTAATAGATGTTGTATACATCTATTGATCTCTGATATGGTAGCCTGTGGAGAGGGGGAGAAGTTTGCAGGGCTTATCTGCACACCACATCCTGCAGTCATCACTAGCAAACTACTTTTTAAAATAGTGGAAGCCCACATTGCATATTTCTTTTCTGCGCAGTTGGGCCAGTTCTGTGTTTAAACCTACAGATATGCCACTGACACATATAATTTGGCTCTGAGGGGGATGTGACAGCAGCCTTCAGATATTTTAAAAGTTGCTACAAAGAAGGTAGGGATGGGGGGGTGTTCTTTGACACAAAGAGGCAAAATGTTTAAACTCTGGGACGGTAGTTTATTTTAAATATTAACAGTGTCCCTCTGCTATTGTTGTTAGTCATTGATAAAGGTTGAACAACAACCTTAACTCCCAAAGTTACACTGAAGCAAGTATTGGGACAATGTGGTGGGATCTCTGGGAATGAGAGTGCTACTTTTTCGATCATAACATTTGTGCAATGTATCCTAGTTTGACAGGTGTGAGCATGCCTATTGTTTCTTAGTATTGAGCAATGCACCCAGTGAAAATAAGCCCATCCCTTCAGGTTTGAAGGGATGTGCAAAACGATGTTTGGGAGAAGCACAAAGTAGAGGGTCAAAGGCTGCAGCAAATAAGACAAGCACCAATATTGGTACTTTAACTGCTGAGTCTATAAAACGAATGTTTTGAGCTCACTTTTATTCCTTGATGGCCAGGTATGATCCAGCAGAACAAATTTAGACCTGTGGGCATCTGTTTTGGCAGCTCTCCTGCACTTTGTGGTAACCCTAGTGTTGAAAAATGTTTCTCAGGTTAAGGACCTGCCTTGGTAATCTTCTAGGGGACTTGTGTCAACAAGTGACATGACCCATTAGATTTCTTTCCACGTGGCAATTTCATGGATTTGTGCTTTAAGTCCTGAAGGGTACCATTGTAATAGTTAGATTTCCTGCATCAAGCTGGCTGCGACTTTCATCCTTGTAACTGAACACAGTTTTCTGGAAATAATATATGATTTCTTTATGGTTTTCAACTGGTAGCCAAACCTAGCTGAACAAGAGAATATTATGAATAGTATTTGCCGTATTATTCATTGCAAGCTTTGGCAGCTTTCCCCACTTCCATTTGTTTTACCATAAATGCATATGAGCAACCCTGAACTATCCCTGTCAGATTTCTGTATCTGATGTTTGTTAGCTCTTTGGTGGTACTGTACTGGGTATATAGCTGGCCTGCTCTCCAATCAGGATGAGGAGGAAGAGACTAGGAGCAAATATTTTTTCTGCTGCATGATAACTAGATTCTGTTTCTCTTCTTTCAGCTCTCTCTCTCCTTTTGCTGATGTATGTTACACAAGAACTAGACCTAGCTCTAAAGAACTGTTCCAGTAGCCCATTTACTAATGACAGCATGACACATATGTGTTTTCAGTTAGAATGTGTGTTGCTTGTGAATTAAGCACAAGAACAAAAGGAACAAACAAAACTCTCATCGCCATCAATAGGCATAGAAGGTTTAAGGGCAAATAAATGGTACTGGTAGCGCTTTGTTGAAAATGGGCGTGAAAAAGGAAGACTGTAGAATATGTTTTTCTTCATGCCAATGTTTATGTTGCTGTTTTCAATTAGGAACAATATGCAATAATACAATGTAGTGGTCTTGTTTTGCCTTCTGCTCTAGCGGTGTATGCTAGAAAGCTATAGTTTTGTTTTGTTTTTTGATGTGTGGAATTTATGTTGTATGGGACTATAACTGCATCCTTTTCTGCTGTATCCAAGCACGTTGGGGTTGAAAAGTAAAATTCTCTCAGGATCTTTTGAACCTCTTATTATAGGGAAATCATGCATGTCTGAGAGTAGGATTGTTCCCCCGCAGAATAAAACCAATGTGGTTTATTTGGGTGTGTTTTTGTAATAGATTTGATGAAACTAGACAGAAAATATAAGCTCTTTGCTTTTATTCATGTAGTCTTAAATGGGGACTTTTGTTATGTGCTGGGCCCTAGGTTCCACTGCTAGGGTCTACCAGTGGACACGGGTGGCGCTGTGGTCTAAACCACTGAGCCTCTTGGGCTTGCTGATCAGAAGGTCAGCAGTTCAAATCCCCATGACGGAGTGAGCTGCTGTTGCTCTGTCCCAGCTCCCGCCAACTTAGCAGTTTGAAAGCATACCAGTGTGAGTAGATAAATAGGTACCGCTGCGGAGGGAAGGGAAAGCCAGCTCCCTTAGCCTGAAAGTGAGATGAGCGCCACAACCCCATAGTCACCTTTTTTCCTGGACTTAGCCAACCAGGGGTCATTTACCTTTACCTTTTTACCTTTACAGAATACAACTTGGGTTACACTATTGTACCTTTCCCATCCTTTCTGATAATTGTTTTTCTTCACATGATAAGGTTTATCCAAACTTCCTCTTTCATTAATTCCTATGCTCTTGTAAGTTCTTCTGACACTGAAATAAGCACCAACTGGTTATTCAGTATTTGCAATTTATCTGTAACAAACATTATGAGACAACCTCTGATAGTGGAGTTTTCTAAAGGCCCATTTTGAGCATATGGACCTAAAGGTAGAGCAGAAGCAATAACATTTTATTCGTACATAAGAATATAAGCTGTCAGCTCATTTAAAAATGGGGGGGGGATAAACCATTAAAATCTTAAAATTATGAAATCATAAAATACTGAACAAGTGACCAACACTGAATCAAATTAATTCTTCAAAAATCTTTGGTGAAACAGATATATTTTCAGCAGGCAATGGAATATTGGGATTGTAGGTACCTGTCTGTTTTCAGTAGGAATAAAGTTCCACGCTAAAAGCCTTCTTTCACCTAGAAACCAAACTAACTGGGACAGTCAGGAGGACTTCTCCAGATACAGTGTTCTCGCTGGTGTATAAAGGAGAAATGTGGTCCTTCAGCTAACCTGGTCCCTGGCCATTTAGGGCTTCATGTGCTAATAGTAATATGTTGAACCTAGGTCAGTAGCGTACTGGCAGCCAGTGCATAGGTTTCAGCATGTGGTATAATATGCTGATGTGCAGCTATTCCAGTCAAAAGTCAGACTGCAGCATTCTGCACTAGCTGCAATTTATGAACCAATCTCAAGGGTAGCTTCACATAGACTGCCTTGTAATAGTGCAGTCTAGAGGTTACCAAGGACTCTAGCTCTGTGGCCAAGCTATCCCTGTTGAGAAAAGGCTATAATTGGCATACCAGCCGAAGTTGTGGAAAAGCACTGTTAGCCCCTGAGAACACTTAGGGGTCCAGCAACAGTGATGGATCTAAGAGTACTTCTAAGCTACGTACCTATTCCTCCAGGGAGAGTGCAGCCCCATCAGGAACAGAGAACCTGTCAATTTCCTGAACTTGGGCACTGTTCACCCACAGGGATTTGGTCTTCTGTTTATTGACCCTCACCCAGCCCATCACTTACTCCAGACACTGCTCTAGAACTTGTTTGGTCTCAGATTTTCTCCGATTCAGATGCTGCATAGAAGTAAAACTGAGCGACTGAAGCAGTAAGTCCAAAAGAGAGATTGCCCACCCACTTCAGACTGGTTGGTAGTGGTTTCCTGACCATAGTTCAGACATCTTTTAAAACTGTAGTTGAAGTTTCCTTAACTTGGCATAGTGTCTGGACTGAAACAGAGCTTCTCAAGTTGTACTTCTAAACCTAGAAAGGTTTGGGGATTTATTTCAGCGTGCCTCACCCTTTTCTTCTCTCTCTAGCAAATTTGCTGCACCTATGCTGTGTTTATATCTGTGCTTTGTCACTGGAGTTGTCAATTAACCAGCATTGCCGCTGGTATTTTTTTCTACTCTGCAATATATGAACATTTGTGTGTGGGTGGGTGAGTGAGTGAGAGAGGGGGGGGCACCTGATTTTTATTTTTATTTGGCCAGACATGGTAGCATGAAATGTGCAGTGGTATCTTCTATTGTCAAACTCGACAAGAGAGAGAGAAGCATGGAAACAATAATCAAACGGTCATGGTCTCTGTGAAATTAGGCTGCTCTCTTAAAAGATTCAGCTCTCGTAGCCTTCTGACTATCCAGCTACTGCACTCACTAGATTAATTCATCAGTGAATCTTCTTACTCAGTATCTCCCCCCTGCCTCTGCAGCCCCAGTTCCTTGTCACCCTGTCATCTTGCCTTTAAGCAAGATTAAATATAATAATATCTCTGTACCAATCTGCTCCCCTCTATACTCACACATTGCCTTGTTTACTTTGGCTCTTCATGTTCTCCCTACTTTCCTGGTGGAAGATTCCATTCCTGAAAGAGGGATGAGCTCTTTTGTTTGAAAATGCGGGGAGGGAAACAAGGCTTTAAACAATCCTACATATGAATCTCCTCTATTGTTTACTGTTCTGAAATATATGCGGGTGCTTGCTGTCAAAATAGAGAGGCACATGCAGGATGTGGCATGCAAACAGATTTGCATTTCAAATCAGCTGAGTCAACACAATGCAATGGTCCTGCCTGGGAGTCCTTAGGGATCCACAGTAGCTGACAATGTGTGCTTTAAAGGGAGGGTCTTAATTTTTCTTTTTCTCCCCCCCCCATCTCTCTCAAGCCATTTGGAATAGCCATAGACCTCGTTTTTTTCTAAAAGACACTTGCCCAGTATCTAGCCTCAACGTTGCTGGTTGCATCACACAATAGCCGGCACATTTATTTATTCTCAATCAATTTTCTTTTGAGTGAAGAGGAAGAGAAACGGAAGAGGGGGACGGGTGGGGGGTTGGGGGGGGTGTCAGGAAAGGAACCTGGCAACAGTTCAGAGAAGAGAAGCTGCCGTTTAAAGTGTGTCGGCTGCTGCTGCCCCTGATGCAAGCAGCTGTTTTCATCTGCACTGCAGCATTGCAGCCTCTCCGGTCCGATCTCCCTGGGCTTTTTGCTGGTGGAATTAAGGAGGAAGCTGGCCCGGCTTGCTGCTAGCTCCAGCACAAGGGCACGCTGAGGATGGGAGGGTCTCAGTCTCTGCAGCAGGCACAGACAAGTAGCCTGATTCGGGAGCCATCCGAGGCCATGTAAGTATGGAATTGCTTTCCACCTTTCCTTCCTCCTGTACAGCAGCAGGGACCGAAACGTTAGCGAGTAGCTATAGGGATCTGTTTAAAGAGGCTGCCTCACGTTGACAGTCTTTGTGTAATTCTGTGCATTCTGGCTGATTCAAGACACAGCTCAGGTTTCATCAGGTTTCAACACTGATTTTTTTAAAAAATGATTTTTAAAAATGCTTGGGTAGCATGTAGGAATTTTGGTAAGAGGAATGCATCTTGAGTCCTTTTATATTGTTCACTGCAGTTGCTGTGTGTACCCATTTGTTTGCTTCTTATACATTCCGCAGACATAATCAATCAAGCCCATCACCATTTTCAGTGAAAAATGCCTCTATTTAAAATGCACAGCATGTAGGTTGATTTCACTGTGTTTCCAGGGCTTTCCTTCCCTCCACCCTGAGCTTTCTCCCCATTCACATCCCATGTGTCTAGATCATTGGTGGTTTATTTTTTTAAACACCTTACAATTTCTGATTTTCCTTCAAAATGATATATTCAGCTTCCTCAGCAAGGGTAAAATAGAGAGTTTTGTTCATGAATATAAAAGCAGGCTTGTACTTCCTAGGATTTAAATTGATTTGTCATCTTTAGTTTGGATGGGTGCACACACACACACACACGTATGGATTTATCAGTTCATTTCACCAAGTATCTGTTTTCTCATGCTGCAAATTTAATCAAATATACCAGACTCTGGTTTTTAATTGACCATCTTAGAAGGGCCTTTTCTTCTTTCAGGTGTATAGATAGGCCTGGATTACTCAGTATGTCCTGCAATTAGTGCATCTTCAATATGCATTGTTTTGGGGCGATGTCTTAATCCGTGTCACCTGGTGCCAAAGATGAGCTCAATCAATTCATTTTAAGTGTAACACCTACTTTATTGCATTTTTTAAATTTAAAAAACCCAACTCCTTTCTTTTTCATTGTACTTGGGAAGAATCTTTAGAGTTGGGAGTACTGGTAGATACAGTTTGTGCAGTTGTATCCTAAAGGCAAGATGATAACAGCCTGACTGGAGTACTGTAGCTGTTCAGCAAGGTCCGTGTAACTTTAAATGTGCCAAATTACTACTACTTCTTTTTTTTGAAATCCTTTCCTTTGGCATAAGCCTATTATTGAGCAGTGTAAAGAATCAGAATGAAGGTCAACATTTTTTCACCTTCATCCTTAATTTTAGCAGTTGTGTTGGGAACTCATTGAGAAGTATTTATCAAAGGGCTTCCTGCACAGTGAAAGGCTCACATACTTATTTGACGCCTTCTGCCAGCAGAAGCCATATTGAATGAATAAGGCCTTCAGCACCAGAACAACATGAGGGCAGCAGTCAAAACACCGCTGTTTTTATTAATGTTTGTGCAGAGCCTTCAGTGCACAACACCTTACTGCTATTACAATAAGCAACTGGCTTCTTCTATATCTGAAAATAATGACAAGCACTGGGAATTTTAAAGCAGCCTCATTTTTACTGTTTACATCTCTTCACAAATCGCAATTATATTGTGATGCTTAACATGAGGGAAAGAAAGTTTTCTCTTCACCTCTGAATCTATTTAGGCCCTCTTACAAAAGCTGAAATCTTGATTTTAGACTAAAAGACACCTCTGTGTCAGGGGTGGCTAACCTATGGCCCTTCAGATGTGGGATTACAACTCTGAACAAGCTGCAGCTGGCATAGTCAGTGGTCAGGGATGATGGGAGTTGTAGTCCAACATCTGATTTATGTAGTATAGAAAAATACGTTTGTTTTTAAAAACACTCCTAACCTGTGGTCTACGGATGGGCTTCAGCTGTTATCAAATTCTCAAAGGATTCTATGACCCCAAAAAAGGTTGAGGACCACTGATCTAAAGGCTTTCCTGAGTCATCCTGGGCTGGAGTATTTTATCTTAGCCATTTAGATAAATCACAGTATGCATGACACAAGAGCTGCCTTATTCAACCGCCCTATGAAAGCTTGTGAACAGAAAACTCTGATACATCAAGTTGTCTCATTCTTGCTGCTCCCAAGGTCCTGGTTGTAATGCAGATTCATGTGCCTTTTTCATTCATGCACATTACGTTTTCTCCTGTCTCCCAGAATGCTGCATAACTGCATAATTGTTGTGGCAATTGCCCTATGAAAAACAAACTTCACCCTAGGGTAAGTGTCCTCTGCCAAGAGTTATCCAAGAGGAAAGTTTCATTTCTGACCACTTCTGCATCACCAAAAAAAGAGGACAAAATAAGGTAGACATTTATATAAAGGTTGCATATGCTGATAAATTCCGTTTATAAATAATCCTATAATTTTAATAGAAATAAAGCACATCTCACCATATAGGAGAAAACTGTGCCCTCTGTGCCTGTTCAGTCTGCTCTCCAGGTGTTAATTGTTGATGGGGCAGCAAAATGGCATCTGCCTGCCTTTCTCATGACTCTTGATCTTTAAGTTAGAATTGGACCAAGCAGAGGACTCCTTTAAATGGACAACTCTTCACATATAGACTCCTGATAATGTTGTTGTTGTTGATGATGATGGTGATGATACTCCGCCCTTTTGGCTGGGTTTCCCCAGCCACTCTGGGTGGCTTAAAGCATATATAGTGGTACCTCGGGTTAAGAACTTAATTTGTTATGGAGGTCCGTTCTTAACCTGAAACTGTACTTAACCTGAAGCACCACTTTAGCTAATGGGGCCTCCTGCTGCTGCCGCGCCGCCGGAGCACGATTTCTGTTCTCATCCTGAAGCAAAGTTCTTAACCCAAGATACTATTTCTGGGTTAGCAGATGCTGACATAACCTGAAGCATATGTAACCCAAGGTATATAAGATCAGATTTCTCCAGGAAGACTGAGAATAAAGCCTCCCTTATTTATGGGAAATGGAATCATAGACTTGCAGAGTTGTAAGGAACCATGTGGGTCATCTAGTCCAATCCCCAGCAATGCAGGAATCTCCCCCCCCCATGTGGGGCCTGAGTCCCATGCTCTGCCAACTGAGCTATCTCAGCTCAGACCTTGGTGGGTTGCGGTTTGGCCCAGTGGCAAAATATGCCCCATCTCTGATGTCCATGTTCTCTTTGGCCAACCAGAAAATTACCAAGAGGCTCATTACACTTCCATTACATTGCATTACCAAATTCCTGGCCGGCTCAGGCCATTGTGTAAAAGAGCTGAATTTCTCCTGGATGCTTATTCAAAGCCAGAATGTGCTTGTTTATGCTTAAAGGTAGAGGTCCAAAATCTCATAAGCTCCAGGTGGCACTGTTGAGCTACATCGTGATAAAGGGGTTGTTCATGTAATCCTTCACCCAAAGTCAGATTTATACAATTACTTCAATGCCATAACTGTTATTGTTGGTGTGTAAGGAAGTCACTATGTGCCATAGGACTCAGGTACATTTTGGCTAAGCTTCAGTTACTATTTTCAGCATCCGTGTATGAGGATTCTGCATTTTCATAATAAGACTCTCCCTGTCATTCACTTTACTACTGGAGTACAGGGGTTAACTTTTAACCATTAATGGGTTAAATTCATAAGAGAAGTAAATAATAATAATTTGTTAGAAAAGAGAACTTCTGTTATACAGGGTCTACCAGGTTATGATCTTGGAAATCAAGATAAGGGAAGTCTTGGGAACCATTACAATAGGGCACATCTTTTTGATTGTCAAGCTTCTCCCTGATTTTTAAAATGAATTTTTTAAAAATCTAAAATTGGAAGTCTGCCCTCCTGTGGGTAGTTTTAAGCTTCTGTAACAGCTTGACAAGGCTCCTAGTGGTAAATACAATGAGGTTTAGTTCGAGCGCAGTTAGGATCAAAGAAACCCCTTGCCTGGCCTTTCATGTATTCTAGTAAAAAAAACCAGCGGCCATTATTGCATTTGCTAATTGTTTTGTTACTCCAGACTAGTGGAGAGGCATCTGTAAATCAATTGAAAATTGTTTCTTTGCAGAAACAAACCCCGCCTCCAAAAATCTAAAGATCATTGAGTACATCACTTGCTGGCTGTGGTTACATTTACTATGTTTATGTGAGAAATTGAATTTGGATAATGGGGGGGGGAGAGCAAAACTTGCCATTTTCTGTGGCCAACAGAAGAGGGGAGGAATATACAAATGCAACCTATTCTTGTGAGTGGTTGTTTTTATTATTATTATTATTATTATTATTATTATCATCATCATCATCATCATCATCATCTCCTACTCCAGCACTACTGCATTCCATTCTTCTGGGCAGCTACATCTCTTGCTTTTCTTTAATGTGCAGGGTGTTTGTTCAATTAATATTGGAATCAGAAGAGACGAAATTTGTCTCTTTCCCTCCCCAGTCCTGATTCCCATAAATATTCCCCTCCCCATTCCTTAGGCACAGCGAAATGGCCCATTTATTTCAATGGGGCATAAGCACAACCTAAGTCTGGCTTTGCCTCCATTGGAATGTTTGATGGCAGGCTTAGATGGTTGCCTAATATCTAAAACTAAGATTTCAGCTTGTTTCTGGAACAGATATGTCAGTGGCAAGAGAGTCTGGGCAAGGCAAATTAAGATAACAGAGGTGGAACTAGGTATCACATTCATTATGCCATGGACAGCTGTCCATCTTAGTTCAGTGCTCTTGCCTGTAATGCTGCAAGTATTTTGGTTGTGGGGAAAAGTAAAGTCAGAGTTGTCAGTAAAAGATGCCATTCTTAGCTCTTACAAAGGAGTGCAAATTAGTCAATGTGCTTCAGCACCGTATATTTCATTCTGTTGTGAAAGGTTTGAGCTTTTTCTCTTACAAAATCCTCGTGTTTTGTGAACAGGCTGAGAAGCAGAAGGCCTAAGAGGTACATTAGGTTAAAACTCGAGAAAGCAGATCCTGAGAGAGATCTGATTCATTGTTGCAGTTCATTTAACAGAATGCTGCTGTGACTCAAGGGCCCTTGAATATTATTTTTGTAAAGATATGGAGAACGAGTGGTTAAGTATCCTCCTGGTGAGTATTTTCTTGTTCTGGACACTGATGTATATTCTAAATATAGCTTGGTTATTTCCTCCCATCTCTTAAGAGACTTCTGCAGATGTGCTGCATATTTTAGAGAGAGATGGCTTTTCAGTGGTCCATTGTTGCAGCTGTTGTCACGCTGCCATCAGGATGAATGTCTCTTGATGAAATTGTGTCTGCAGCTTTAATGACAAAGACACATCCGGCAATTGAGATAATTAGGAGTCCCATATTGTAGGCTGGTCAGTTGTTATTGTTGCAGGTCTTTAGTCAATGTAATATATAGAAGTTTGACGTGGGTTTGTGTGAACCATTTTATTATTATTATTTTAAAAAGCTATAAAACGTTAGTTCAGCTAGACTAGACAAAGGAAACCATGGTTGAGGTAGTCCCACTGCTGGGGAACTACCAGATCTTATTAATATAGCTAAATGTGCATTCATAAACACAAACGCCTCTCTGGAGATAGGAGTATGTTACAGTCATATATCTTGGTGTGTTTGCTTCATGTTGCAGCTTTTCAGGTTGTGAACGCAGCAAACCCGGAAGTGTATACTTCCAGGTTCCACCGCGTGTGCACGTGCAGAAGTGTTCTGCACGCTTCGAGCATGCGCATAAGCACTCTATCGCGCTCTACGCTTGCGCAGAAGCGCTGCTCTAGTTGCAGACTTTTTGGGGTGCGAACGGCACCCCGGGATGGATCGTGTCTGCAACTAGAGGTACCAGTGTATATATTAAGACAGCATACCAATAAAACCATCCATGCCACCAGGACATAGTAGCAAGCACTATTTCCCCCCACACTGAAGTGATTTAAATATAGGAAACTCACCAGACTTGGAACACCCCTATCAAATTGTAATCTGGAATTTTTTTAAGAAATCACATGAGGAGATTTGCACGGCAGCTCTTTTGTGTTGCTTATGCTGCAGTGCTCAGAATAATTTCCCAAACAGACTTTTGAAATATGGATCTAAATAGCGCCTGAATTTTTGTCAACAAATAACACCACACAGGAGCAGCAGAAAGTAGTGGTTCACCAAGTGCACATGCCATATTAAAAACAAAGTTAAAAGCAAAGTATGCTTCAATGTGAATGAGCTGAAAAGTTATCCCTCTGGTCCTTCATCGCTTTTGCATTGCTGGCAAACAAGCCAGAGTCTGGCTTCTTTTGTTGTCCAGAAATAGACTCATGATTTATTTCCAAATAAACCACAAGCTACAGTGGTGCCCCGCAAGACGAATGCCTTGCAAGACGGAAAACTCGTTAGACGAAAGAGTTTTCCATTTTGGAGGTGCTTCGCAAAACGAATTTCCTATGGGCTTGCTTCGCAAGACGACAATGTATTGCGAGTTCCTGCTGGTTTTTTCCCCTCCCCCCCCTTTTCTAAGCTGCTAAGCCGCTTATCAGCTGATCCGATCAGCAGAGCAGCCGCTAAAAGCCGCTAATCTGTCAATGGGCTTGCTTTGCAAGACGAAAAAACCGCTAGACGAAGAGAATCACAGAACGGATTCTTTTCATCTTGCGAGGCACCACTGTATAAGCAAAAACAACCCTCGGTTACTAGTTGTGGTTTGTGTGAAGGTGGATGATAAAACAATCCAGAATCTGCCTTTATTCCTGGTGGTGCAAGAGTGTGGAAAGAGCAGGGCAAGAACTTTTCAGCAGCATTCTGAGTGTTCACATTAAACCGTAGTTTATTTTTTAACTAGGGTTTAACGTGACATGTGAATTGGGCCAGGACTAAACCATGATTTAGCATTATCTGTGTGAGTCTCAGGCTTGCACACTGCCACTCACTTGTCCTCCTCTGGTGTAGCCACAAGGGAGAGCCAGCACATGAGCCTGAGGTTTGTGCATTTAATGCTGAACTACGGCTTAGTGTTTTGTGCGAAATGGCCCACTTATGTTTTGAGTATTTCAGCTCAATGGCTCTTAAACAGGGCTCAGTTTGTTTAATAAGAGCAGTATCACAAATAGCATCCTGTCTCTCAAAAGCAAGCATGGCATGAAATCCTAGAAAAACTGAAATGTAGGGTGGTATCTAATTGTGTTCCTCCACCCATGGAAACCTCTTCCATCTAGTGGAGCCTTCTTTGTCTGCAGTTGGGGGAGGTTTTTTGCTTCTCTCCACCCCATCACCTGCACCATCCATTCTATCTAGAGGCTACAGACCCTGAAACAGCATGGAAGGTGGCAAGAAAAGGGGAGATTTGAAAGTCACCCCTTCACTTCCTGAAGCATTCAGCTGCAATTAAGATGCTTTCTAGAGCTGAGGGACACAGCCATATTTTTAAAACATACCTACATTTCATTTTTTTGCCTTTCCTACTTTAGGTTATTAATGATTTTCCTGTCTGTTGAAAAACAAATCTGTTGACTTCTGGTTTGTATATACTCTTTCATATGCCCTAGTAAGTAGCTTACATGATAGGGTGTAACTCACATTGCTATGCATTAAAGTTGTGTCACACCTTTCCATGTCAAATCCCCATTGCCAACGATAAACAACAACAGAAATATGTATATATATTAAAAGGAACCAGTTACTACAACAGTAACATAAATAAGCAATAGCAGGGTAAAAATATGTCTATTAATCTGTTAAGAGTAGGTAAAAAGTGACCAGTTAAAAATAGCGGTGCTGGGTATATGGGGCTCAAGGGGCTTCAGCCCCCTCAGTATTTTGAAGCAGAGGGGGCCAGCCCCCCAATACTGAGGGGTCCAGCATCCCCCACCATTGCCAGGCACCCTTCCAAGAGTCAAAGACACTTCTTTCTTCTGTAGGCTACAATTACAGATACAGGAGCTCTTTCAGAGTTTGGACTTGCAAGCGTACTATTTCTCAAACTGCTGGCTGTGGAGAGAAATGTACTGTTGCATTGTAGCAGATGTCCTTGGGGGTAGGAGTACTACTAAAAATTGCTTCTGTGGCACATTAACGTGGCCTTGAGTTCACCAGTTTAAACCCCCAATATCATTTATGGATGGGGAAGCATCAGTTTAATTGCAGAATTTGATTGTTATCTTTTTCTGGGTAGCTGTGATATCTCCACGTCTCGCAAGCATATTTATGCTGAAATTATATAGGAAGCCTTCTCTGGAGACCAGCGCCTGTGTTGCTTTGTTGAGCACAAGGAAGCCAGTGCTATTTCTAATAGAATTGCATTGCAGTAAAATAGGCCTCTCCTTCCTATCTCAGTAAAACTTGATTTATTTGAGGAGAGCCCCCTTTCCCCTCAGAATGGAAAACTGCAAGCCCTGCACATTTTGCTTTCTAGTATAAGCTGTTAAATAGTCACCTGATATGCTACTTACTGCGGGAGCAATGCAGGTGCAAGCTGCGGTGGGGGAATTAATGGACAAAAGGGGAAGAGACTTCTTGCCATGCTCCCTGCTTCAGCCTTATCTCAAATAAACAAATTGCTTGGCTGCTTCCAAGGGAAAGATAATTCAATTTTGCAGGCAGTTGTAAAAACAGATAAAAGCTACACCCTTCTGTAGTTACATACTTCCTAAAAGGAACACATTCTGAAATGAATTTAGAGAGGATTTCCTTTTGGTCTCTGTAGAAAACACAGAATCATTATCCAGCAAGTCTCAAAGAACAAGGGATCGGAATGTGGTCTCTCAACCTCCTGGCTCACAGAAACATAATTCACTGTAGCTTTTCCAGATCCAGACAGATACATCTGCCAGAACTGCACACTCAACTGAGAAATGGAAGACGTGGGTAAAGTGTCATTGGAATGGTGAGGAGTTTGGGGTTTTCTTTGATAAAGCTTGTATATGGAGACTAGCAGGGATGCCATAGAAGTGGCCATAAGAACCAAGTTTATGGTCTTGGATGGCAGTGGGGAGGTTACACCCAAACTACACATAATGTTAAGTGTATGGTTTATTGTGTCTGTCTTCATTTTTTCTTTTGTCTATTATTTTTTTAATTTTTGTCCTTTCTTTCTTTCTTTCTTTCTTAAGAGCCATGATCAGGATTGTGACTGATGTGTAGGGACATGGGCTTAATCCTTTCCTCCTGTGCCAGTGTGGTGTAGTGGTTAAGAGCAGTAGATTCGTAATCTGGGGAACCGGGTTCACGTCCCTGCTCCTCCACATGCAGCTGCTGGGTGACCTTGGGCTAGTCACGCTTCTCTGAAGTCTCTCAGCCCCACTTACCTCACAGAGTGTTTGTTGTGGGGGAGGAAAGGAAAGGAGAATGTTAGCCACTTTGAGACTCCTTCGGGTAGTGATAAAGCGGGATATCAAATCCAAACTCTTCTTCATAATTCCAATTAAAACCACCCCTGCAGCTTCCTCACCATGGGAAATAGCACAATTTTGGGTGGGAGCGAGCGGAGCATTTCTCTTTCCTACACATCATGCTCTGGATCCTGATCATCTCCCTGCTCAGCAGCTGCTTAAAAAAGCAAACAAACAAAACCCCTAAACATGTTTAAATGTGATTACACCTTTAATGCCTCATGTACTTTGGGCATTAGAAAACTTGATGTTTCCTAGCACAAGAGCCTCTCGAAAGAGCAGGAGAGCCAGAATCTGCTTTCCTATGTTCTCTTCCTGGTTGGAAAGACTGCCTATGAAAGCTAAGCATGGGTAGCCTCTGGCAGCAGCTTGCTATCAAACATAGGAGCTTCCCATTTTTAGAACAGATGGGGCACCAAAGAAGATGCTGCTTACAGTTGGCTAATTATTGTGGGATTATTTCCTGTCTAAAAAAAAAAGAAGAGGCGGTGTAAGCATTCAATGTGTTCAGTACGGAAGAGTTTATCGTCACTTACTGAGCTGTGGTTTAAACCACTGTGCCGCTTGGATTTGCTGATTGGCAGGTCGGCGGTTTGAATCCCTGCAACGGGGTGATCTCCTGTTGTTCGGTCCCAGCTCCTGCCAACCTAGCAGTTCGAAAGCACAAAGTGCAAGTAGGTAAATAGGTATCGCTCTGGCGGGAAGGTAAACGGCGTTTCCATGCACTGCTCTGGTTTCGGTGTTCTGTTGTGCCAGAAACGGCTTAGGCATGCTGGCCACATGACCCAGAAAAACTGTCTGCGAATAAACACCAGCTCCCTCGGCCTGTAAAGCGAGATGAGCGCCGCAACCCCAGAGTCGTCTGCAACTGGACCTAATGGTCAGGGGTCCCTTTACCTTTACCTTTACTGCCCTTTAGCCACCTGGATTGTATGCACTAAGGGTGGTAGTGATGTGAGGTTTTCTCTGTCCTTTTCCCATTGTGGATTCTAAATTCTGTGAATATGACCAAGGGAGTGTTAGGTATTTTGGACTGATTAACTTGTAGTAGAAGGGCAGTTATTTGCTAAATGGAAGCACATTCTTCTTGCATTTCTTGGTGCCAGTTTTTAAACCCAGGACTACAGAGATAGGCCTGATTATTATTTTGATCAGACATAGGAAACAACAGAAGGAAAAAAGCCTTTTATTATTTAGCTTTGTTGTGATAAGTCTAATAAATATGTCCCTTTAAAAGAAAGCTTCTAAAATGTAACTGGGAAAATCCAAAAGTAGGGAGATAACTGGAGTTAAAAGAATAAGAATAAATACACCTGGAGACTTTATTGAATGTACTTGGATGTGCATTTTACCCAGCATGCAGTGTCATAATTCTTTGAAGCTGCTAATAGGATATAAATAGCTTCAGCTCTAATAATGCTATATAGCTCTGGAAAGAAAAGAAGCAGGGAAATTATACTAAGGCCTGCCTGTTATACCAGAGTGCCTGTATTTCATGGCTAGAGAGAAGCCCGCTGACCAGATTAAACCATAATGAAATTGTTCTCTGATAAGATCAACCACAGCTGCTTTTTAGCAATTAAACTGGTAAGAAAGCAAGCTATAAACAGACTTGCAGCCTGGGTCTAAGAAGAGCTTGCAAGTGTTTCACTGAATGAAGTGTGTGTCTCGTCAGAGGATGGGTCACCTGGTGCCATCTTTGTCTTAAAAAGGTCATTAAAAAAACACACCTCATACTCCTAAAACAAGTTCCACCTTATTACCTGTAAATAGCAGTTTGCTGTGTTCATGGCTTCTGGATGATACACCCCTAATTCTCTTTTGAATCTGGGGAGTCAGGTGCCTTAAGCACTGCCCTAAAATTTAATTTCTTTTTGAGTAAAACGACTCCGGCAACTCCATTTTTAGGCAGCTGTGACACAGTTTGAGAGGTATGTAACAAGTACTGTAGGATTCCAGCACGGATGAGTGCCATGTTTTATTTTGCCAAGGGAAGCCAAGGAAATGCATAAATGTACAAAACCCAGCAACAATTTTGCTTGCAATGGAAAGGAATTGCACGAGCATGGATAATATTTGAAAAGCTCCTTAATTTCACCATCAAGCTCAGGCATTTCCTTTGTTACCTCTTTGCTGTTGTTTTTCTTACCACCATTGTCTAGACATTGTGGCTGGCTTTGCAGTTCCGTCTCCCACTCACAGTGTGGGCTCATTGCGACGCTTGATTTAATCATAGGATAGATGATCTTGTCACTGAAAAGCCTTACAATGGTATGATAGCAGGCCATTAATAGTTAATAGTGAAGACAAAAAAAAAAATGCCCCAAAGGACCTATCGGCCAAATGGATTCCTGTGCCATAATGGTGAAATGAATATACTTCCCCGACTTCTGAAGGAGGGTGGCTGCTAAAAGGTGGGTGTGAGGCAGTTCCCAGCAAGAAGAATGGGAATGAGTTAATCACATGGCTTTAAATGGCACCTGATAAATTACTGACCCATCAGTTTATATAGGTCAGACTTAGGTCAGCTCTTCTGTTCATCATGAGGTGAAAAAGGAAGTCATAGGGTAACTAATGCTCTATCAAGGGATACAGCATCACTATTGGGAGAGCGCGTAGGTAAATTTATATATATTGTTTCTCTCAAATAAATAATTGTGTGCCTGCATCTTTTTAATTGGAGAGCCTAATCCAATAGCATTTAAAAAAGCACAAAAGCTCTGAACTTCTGGGTTACATGCAACATTAAATCAGGTGTTGTCACTGAAAATGTCAACTCGGCATTTAATTCTTTCTGCACTATCATATTGTTGCATATATTGCTACCCTTCACCAGCAACATCCAAAGATGAACACAGGCTGAACATTATTTGTATTATATTATATTTTATTTTGTAATGGATTCTGGGAACCCATTTTTAATTTATGCATCTTTAGGAGGAATCAAGTTTGAAAGTGACAGATGAGAATAAGACAACAGGATTTATTACCTTTTGTCCATTATTTCTCTCTAGAGTTGTAGGAAAGGCCAGCTTTTAATGGAGCTTGGGTACTGTTGGGAACACTGAAATATTTTCTCTTTCTTGGTGTATGGCTGACAAAGGAATCCAATAAATATAGACTTGGATTGTAGTCTTGTTTTATGATGCAGCTGCTATGGACAATTTGGTGCACGATGGGGACACAAAGTAGATGCAGCAGAAATGAGTAATAGATACCACCCCATAATTAAGACTCATAATTCACTGTCTGCGTGTTTTTCCTTGCAAGGGGTTTTGGATTCCAGAATTCTCCCTGTAGGGAACCGGATGCATATTCACCAGGTTGACATTCTGATTTTCAAATGCCCACAACTTATTTTGGGAAGTCATCAAAGCTACTGAGCTTATGGATTTTCTGAGTCCAACAGAGCTGGGCTGCCACATCTCCCCATCACTGAATTGCTGACTCTTGCAGTTCTGCTCTGATGTGCATTCCTGTTGCTGTGCAGCTGCCCTGGTGTTGTGAGCTGGAGTTACTTACAACTAGAGCTGGTCAGATCAGGCAGCCCTTGCGTACCTCAGCAGCCCAATGCATGTGATATACAGCTTGAAAAACATGTATATCGTGCTTCATGCATCATGATGGAGTCCTGATTTTGATGGTGTCTTGATGAATGTAATCCATTGCTTCTCTGAGAAGATGAGCAGAATACAAATGGCAATACAGTGGTACCTCGCAAGACGAATGCCTCACAAGACAAAAAACTCGCTAGACGAAAGGTTTTTCCGTTTTTGATTTGCCTCGCAAGACGAATTTCCCTATGGGCTTGCTTTGCAAGACGAAAACGTCTCACGACTTTGTTTCCTTTGTCTAAAAACAAAGACATGTTTTGTTTATAAAGTTAATTTATTTTCCCTTCAATTTTTGAACTGCTCTTTACAGTATGTGTGACTTTAAAGAGCAGTTAATAAACTGTTGTTGTACCAAATTTGGCTTTGTTTGGACTTTTTTTGACCATAGGAACGCATTAATTGATTTTCAATGCATTCCTATGGGATTTCGTGATTCGCAAGACAAAAAATTCGCTAGACGACAAAACTTGCGGAACGAATTAATTTCGTCTTGCAGGGCACCACTGTAGTAACAATTAGACAAGCAAATTAACAAAAGGTCCCAGGTTCATTCCTCAGCATCTCCAGGTAGAACTGGGAAGGGTCCCTGTCTGCTCCAGTCATTGTAGACAGTACTGAGCTAGATGAACCAGTAATCTGATAAAAGGCAGCTTCCTTGTGCTCCTGTTCCTGTATGACAAATAGCTCAGTCAGTAGAGCATGAGACTCTTGATCTCAGGGTCATGGGTTTGAACCCCACATTGGGCAAAAGATTTCTGCATTTGCAGGGGCTTGGATTGAATGACCCTTGTGATCCCTTCCAACTCTGTACTTCTATGATGGTCTTTAACTTAAGAACATAATATTAATATACAGCTGATTACTGGAGTAAAGGAGCTATGTCTTTTCATGACACAGACTGGGTTTCAGCGTATTATTCTTGTACAGTAAGGTGTCTTTTTTCCCCTTTTCCTTTTTTGCCTAAAAGGTGAACAAGGTTTTGACACTAAAGGAATGTGTTTTGTGTCACACTGTAAAAGCCATATGTACACTGCCTGGCTTGAGCCTCATAGCCCCAGCAGGATACTAAAACGTCTGAATGAATTTCTTTGTCCTCACGCTAATATTCCTGACCCAAATACTTTAAAAGGAAATAAATGTGATTAGAGGGAAAGGGGTTTTCAGCATATAGCTTCATGATAAGGCACAGCAGTGAGAATTCTTAAAACTTTTTTTGTTTTAAGAACCACTTTATTATTACACATTTTCAATAACATTTTTCTTCAAGGCCCCCCCCCCCAGCATCTACCATCCTGGCTGCTTGTGTCACTGACCTAATTTGTATCGACTTCAGCAAACCCAAGCCCTGTACAATTAGGCCATCTAGTCTGGCCTCCGCATGAACACAGTCTCACGCATTTCAAAAGATTAGTGTGCTCAGTAGAATAGTGCCAGTCATTACAGTGTGCCACAGACCGAGTGCACAGCAGATGTGTACTGTGCAAGTTATTACTTTTGAATAAGAATGTAGCTGTTGCAATTAAAGGATTCAACTAGTCATACAACAGCGGCGAGGAAAAACCAAGAAGCCTCAAACCAAGCAATTGTATCACCCAGCATGGGTGAGCTGCCCAGGGTTTCATGCAAATTTTCATTCTTAGAAAGGACGAAGTTTAGTTTCTGTGAAAATATCCATCTTTGTGTGGGGGACTTTAAACACGCTCCCTTGCTAGACAGAATGCCAGTATACTCCATAATCTCTAAATTTCCGAAACTGCTTGTGATGGGATTGTTCTCAGATTGCTCTGCACATAAGGAATGTGGTTTGGTTGTTCTACAAGAACAGAAATCTGCCAGTACCATTATAAACTGAACTTTCCCTGCTTTCCATTTCCTCATACATATAGGATTCTGGCCCTTTAAAATAAAGCACTTTCCCAGCAGCACAGATTCTCATGGGGAATCATTAAAATATAATATACTTAACATTTGTAAAAGTAAAGGGCGCCAGGATGGTTAATTCCAGTCGAATTCGACTGTGGGGTGGGGTGCTCATCTCTTTCAGGCCAAGGGAGTCGGCGTTTGTCTGCAGACAGCTTTTCCAGCTCATTTGGCCAGCATTATTAAACCGCTTCTGGCACACAGAACACTGTGACGAGTGCCAGAGCACACGGAAATGCTCTTTACCTTCCTGCCGCAGCAGTACCTATTTATCTACTCACACTGATATGCTTTAAAACTGCTAGGTTAGCAGGAGCTGGGACAGAGCAACAGGAGCTCACCTCGCCATGGGGATTTGAACTGCTTCCCTTATGATCTGCAAGCCCACGAGGCTCAGTAGTTTAGACCACAGCGCCATCGCGTCCCTCTTAACATTTCCAAGTGTTCAAATCCTTCACATGTGTTATTTGAGTATAATTCTTCCAATAACCCTGTAAGGTTAAGTATTTATATATCCTATATTGCTGATGAGACTGAAAGAATGAGGCTTGTCTGAGGTGGCCTAGTGAATAAATGGTGGGGGCAAAATCTGAACATGGGACTTATTGATTCATAGCTCACACTCTTATCCTCTACTAGACTACTGTATTTCACATAACCTACATAGATCTTATCCCCTCCCCCTGCCCAATTGTTTCCAGGGAGAGGTAGGGAATGAGCCTGGGTTTAATTTTCAATAGTTCAGAATGTGAACTCCTAGTTGAGTGTTAATCTCTTTCCATGTGTGTGTGTGGGGGGGTGTAAATGGGGTTATAGCATGGGAAAGCATACAAATCTGAGGGCTGCTCCTGATCTCTCTCTGGAGAAAATCTAGGATGAAAGAGTAATAACTTTCTGAGGTGATCCAATTTTTCAGTTCTTAACAGATGATATAGGGTTATTGCAAAAAGGAAGCTGCAGAGAGCAAGCGAAACAGGAGTACTTGCCATACAGAAGTTAAGTTTGGCAGAGTCAAATAGTCAGCCTTTCTTAAAAAAAACAACTAACACTGTGTGTGTGTCCACAGCTTTTATTCATACTTTGGAGCTCTCAAAGGTGTTCTGAAATGTTAAAATCCTCTGTCTCTGCTGCTGTTCTGTGCATCAGCTTTTAATGTTAAACCATTCAGTTTCCAGACACTCAGGTTCTAATAGTGCCATGGGTTCTTGATCTTCAAAGCAATGAACAAACGAGACGGTTGGATGGGATTTTAAAAGCTAAGAAGCACCCTGGTCACTGTTAATCCATATTTGGTCACTGTTAATCCATATTTGTCAGGAATGTTTCCTCATAGTTTTCAGACCAAGGATCAAGGACGACTTCTTCATATACTTAATTCTTAGGGCACAATCTAGAAGAGACTGATACAAGATATTTGCTTGAAAATTCACCCAACATAAATACAGTCATACCTTGGGTTGAATGTGCTTCGGGTTGAGCGTGTTCGAGTTGTGCTCCACGGCAACCTGGAAGTAACGGAGCATGTTACTTCTGGGTTTCGCCGCTCGCGTATGCTCAAAATGACGTCACGCACATGCATGGAAGCGGAAAAACGTGACCCAAGCGCAGACGTGCTGTCGCTTGTTATGTTCACTTCAGGATGCGAACGGGGCTCCAGAACAGATCCCGTTCACATCCCGAGGTACCACTGTAAATTTATGTTGGTCAACATGTCTGCTGTGCAGACAGTTGTGAAATCTGTTACCTGACCTGGTCATGCGTGCCTCTACCATAGACTTCCATATCTGGATAGGATTACCTTGCCCTGAAACAGCAGGTCCCCTGCTCTGTCTCTTGAGGTCCTTTGTAGCTTCTGAGGCACACAGCACCTTAGCAGCTATAACTGGTCCACCAGCTGCAACTGCTCCTGCACGGAGATAGTTTAGCCATGATTATCCATGAACTAATACTACATGGCCACCTCGAGTGCTTTTGACTGGCTGTAATGTGTCATTGATCTGTAATAACACTTTTTGCTTGAGTAGATGGAAGGCAGAGTAGATGGAAGGCAGTGCGGGTAGGCTCTGATTTTTGTGTGCTTGGAATGTAAACTACTGTACAAAGGCGAGAGTTGCATCCATTGCGCCACCCACCTTGCTTCTGGCCCCACCCACCCATGTGGTCCCTGGAAGGTTGCCCACAAGTGAATGTGTCCCTTAGGTGCCAGTGCTTAGCTTGTTAAGGTCCTGAACAACTTCAGACCTATAAAGAAGCACCTTCTCCCATAACCAGCCAATGCCCTTGTCCAGGTCTCCAGCACTGTCCTCTAGGGAAAAGGTTTGTCAGGTGTAGCCTTCTAGCTGTGGAATTTCATCTCAAAAGGATGCACACCTGGGGGCTAACACCACTCTTTTGGACTCCAGGGAAAATGTTTTTTATTCCCTCAGACATTTCAAGTTCTATTTCTGTTCTTTTATCTGCTATAAATTTTATTTGTGATATCCCTCCCCCCCCCCGCCAG